>NC_053037.3:251935634-253236467 GCF_002575655.3 Aegilops tauschii subsp. strangulata
TTTTTTTGGCTTTTTCATTGACTATAGGTATGAAGAACAGACTCGATCTAAACTAGGAAAAACCATAAAATCTCACAGAGCAACCTGGAAATCTGATACCACTTGATAGAGGCAAAGGTGTACCGATGTTTCGATGAGATAGCAATCGTTTTCTGTGGGAGTCGACTTTGACGATCCGACTACGAACGTGCGAAGACGTCGTGCCTTAGCAATCGCTAAACCAACTTCCGAGGGGTTATTGACCACGCCGGAGCACGATCAACCTGACCACGAGGGTCTATTTCCTGCGAGCAAACGAAGAACAAGCAAGAAACTGAGATTGCAATCTAGATATTGCGAATAAAAGAGGAAAGCTTTATTAATGAAGGTGGGGTTCTGTGACGCCTTTGTCTGGTCGTTGAACACAAACGAAGTACGCGAAGTTGCAGCTATGGCGAACTTTTAATCTAAACAAAACCCGAAGTCTAAACGATGCCCTAGGGGCTGTATATATGGAGGAAGAGGGGGGGAATTTCGTGGCCCTTGGAGGAGGGGTCCGAATCCCACCCTAACTCTTGTTTCCCCACACATACGGACTCTAAAAGAAATAGCCTATATTGAAGTATTTCGAAATTACATGGCCTCTGGACGAAAATTATGAAGTGGCATCTTGTATATTTCGTCCAAGGCTTCATGCACTCATTATGGTGGCTTCAAAGTCCTGAAATCATCACTTGAAACTCTGTTCTTGTCTCCCTTGCGCATGCCATCAACTCCATGCTTGTTCTTGCTGCAATGTTCATCCTTCTCCAAGCTAGGCCCTTCATTTGTAAGAAAAACAAATGTATCCAATTTAGGCAGCATCATATTCTCATGAACATTAGAATCATTACCAAGAAACGAAAGTACCTGGTAATTTAATTGGCGTGCGCGAGCTCTAGTAATCGGTCTAGTATGTATAGTAGCAGGGGTTGTGGGTGTAACAATGGTATTGATGTCCTCATCACGCCGCGGCAACGGCGCCACATACCCGGGAGGAGCAGGCGAACATGCGGGCTGCACTCACAGTGGCGCGGGAGCTGCTGCGGTGCCGACTGATGGAGAGCGGCCGGGATGCGCTGCTGGAACGCGTCGCCGAGCTACTGGACGCAGCGGCCACGGGAGCGCCGCCCATCTGCTATCAACTTACTTGAAGGATCTCACTCAATCCATAGGTAGGTGTGGTGGACTCTTGAAAATAAGATTTGGGTTTAAGGGTTTTTGGATGCACAAGTAGTATCTCGACTTAGTGCGGAATTTTTGTCTAGCAAAGATGGGGGGAAAGCACCATATGTTGAAGGATCTATGACAACATAACTTCTATGTGAATATGAACAAACATAAATCATTAAGTTGTCTTGCTTGTCCAACGTCAACAATTTTGGCATATAATATTTCGATGGGGGCTCACAATCACAAATGATTTCCAGATAGTGTATTTGTATGTGAATCTTCTCTTCCCTTATTAATTCTTTCATGAATTGCATCATTGACCAATTCTATGTTTGTCAATCTCTAATAAAATTTTCTACTTATACTTTTCCTTATGTGGTGTCATTACCTACCATAAGATTAACATATGATCTTTTTCATTTATTTCCTTTCTTTTTATTGGAACATGAAAGTAAAGAAAGCAAAAACTCAAACTAAACTTTATTATATATCTTGCACACGATTACAAGGATAGATCACTAAGAAAACTCTCAAAAATAAAGGATCGAACTAAACTTTTATTCATCTAAAGCAAAAGATAACTAAGGATCAAACTAAAATGAGTAAAGGCAAAAGATGGTGGGGGTGATACGATACCGGGGCACCTCCCCCAAGCTTGGCGGAAGCCAAGGGGAGTGCCCATACCCGATACTCAGTTTTCTTTTGGTGATGAAGAAGGTGGTGGTGATGAAGTAGAGGCGATCTTGTCCTCGGGTTTCCATGGCAGAGGTCCACCATCATAAGAGGAAGAATGAGTCTCACGGGTCCTGCAACTGGTAGCCAAACTCATACCTTTAAACCTCGCCTCATATTCAAAGACTTGGTTTTGGAGAAAGTTGATTTGCTTGTTGAGGGTGAGGACGATGTCCTTCATGGACTTGCCATCCACCTTGAGATCACAGGTAAAATCTGTGATCATGAGGTGATTGGCATTGAGTCCATGCTCCACCATCCCCTTGCACCGGAAGACTTCCTGCTCCATAGCTTGAAGCTTGGCCTCCACGGTCCTCGTTCCCTTGGGTCCTTGCAGATCGCGGATGTGCAGCACCCCCTCATGCATCTGGATGACCTGAGGGTGCTACACCACCTCCCGCAAATATGGGTTGATGACGTTCTTGAAGAACTTGTCCTTGGAGGGGCTTGAAGTGGCCATGGTAGATGGGATCTGTTAGGAAACAACAAGGAAAAGAAAACAGAAGATTTCTCCGCGATACGGTGGTCAATAGGTTCGGGGGGTATATAAAGATTTTTTATCTTGGGAAACAAGCAAACGGGAGAAAAACGGAATCCGGAAGGTACCCAAGGTGGGCACAACCCACCTGAGCGCGCGCGCCCTGGTGTCTTGTGCCCACCAGGGTGACCTTCCTGGTTGTTTCTTATTTTCCTATTTTTTTATTTTCCAAAATGGACAAAAAATATTTTTGCGGTTTTTTCGTAGTCCGTTTACTTACTGTATCACGTACCTCCTCTTTTTCATGATTTTGGAGTGTTTCGGAAGATTTCTTTTATGTGTTCTTTCGGTGTCATAGTTTGGATAATATTAGTTTCAATATTAATGGGCGTACCTGAGATATAATGTTTTATTCGTTGCCCATGAACAACCTTCGGGTTAGTACCTTCGGCATTATTTATTTTGATAGCTCCAGACCGATAAACCTCCTCAATAACATAGGGTCCTTCCCATTTGGTGAGGAGTTTTCCTGCAAAGAATCTGAAATGAGAGTTGTACAAAAGAACATATTTCCAACTTTAAACTCACGCTTTTGGATTCTTTTATCATGCCATATTTTAACTTTTTCTTTAAATAACTTGGCATTTTCATAAGCTTGGGTTCTCCATTCATCTAATGAGCTAATATCAAATAACCTCTTTTCGTCGGCAAGTTTAAAATCATAGTTGAGTTCTTTAATTGCCCAATATGCTTTATGTTCTAACTCAAGAGGCAAATGACAAGCTTTTCCATAAACCATTTTACAAGGAGACATACCATAGGATTTTTATATGCTGTTCTATAAGCCCAAAGTGCATCATCTAATTTCTTAGACCAATTCTTCCGGGACCTATTGACAGTCTTTTGCAAAATTAATTTTATTTCTCTATTGCTAAGTTCAACTTGACCGCTAGACTAAGGACGATAGGGTGATGCAATTCTATGGTTAACGTCATACTTGGCAAGCATTTTACGGAAAGCACCATGAATAAAGTGTGAACTACCATCATTCATTAAATATCTAGGGACTCCAAACCTTGGGAAAATAACTTCCTTAAGCATTTTAATAGAGGTGTTGTGATCAACACTACTAGTTGGAATAGCTTCTACCCACTTAGTAACATAATCAACAGCAACCAAAATATGTGTATACCCATTAGAGGAAGGAAAAGGTCCCATGTGATCAAAACCCCAAACATCAAATGGTTCAACAGCAAGTGAATAATTCATATGCATTTCTTGACGCGTACCAATATTACATATTCTTTGACCATTCATCACAAGATAAGACGAACTTATGAGCATCCTTGAAAAGAGTAGCCAATAAAACCCAGACTGCAATACCTTGTGAGTAGTTCTGTCTACCGCATGATGTCCTCCATAAGCTTCGGAGTGACATTTCCATAGGATTTGTCCATGTTCATGCTCAGGTACACAACATCTAATAATTCCATCTACTCCTTCTTTATAAAGATGTGGGTCATCCAGAAGTAATGTCTTAAATCATAGAAGAATTTTTTTCTTTTGTTGGTATGTAAAGCTAGGTGGTAAATATTTAGCAACAATGTAATTAGCATAGTCAGCATACCAAGGAGTATTATGAGAAACATTTATTGCAGCTAACTTCTCATGAGGAAAACTATCATCAATAGGTAGTGGGTCATCAAGTACATTCTCTAACCTAGACAAGTTATCAGCTACGGGGTTCTCTGCTCCTTTTCTACCAGTGATATGTAAATCAAATTCTTGTAGTAAGAGAACCCATCGAATAAGCTTAGGTTTAGCATCTTTCTTTTCCATAAGATATCTAATAGCAGCATGGTCGGTGTGAACAATTACTTTTGAATCAACAATGTAAGATCTAAATTTATCACATGCAAACACCACTGCTAGAAATTCTTTTTCAGTAGTAGCATAATTTCTTTGAGCACCGTCTAGAGTTTTACTAGCATAATGAATAACATTTAGTTTATTATCAACTCTTTGTCCTAGAACAGCTCCAACAGCATAATCACTAGCATCACACATAATTTCAGAAGGCAAGTTCTAGTCAGGTGGTTGAATAATAGGTGCAGAAATTAAGGCTTTCTTGAGTGTTTAGAAGGCTTCTAAACAATCATCATCAAAAACAAAAGGAACATCCTTTTGCAAAAGGTTTGTAAGGGGCCTAGAAATTTTAGAAAAGTCTTTGATAAATCTCCTATAGAAACCAGCATGACCTAAGAAACTACGATACCTTTGATATCTTTAGGACATGGCATTTTCTCAATTGCATCAACCTTAGCTTTGTCCACTTCAATACCTCTTTCAAAAATTTTATGGCCCAAAACAATACCTTCATTAACCATAAAGTGGCACTACTCCCAATTCAAGACAAGATTTATTTCCTCACATCTCTGCAAAACTTGATCAAGATTGCTTAAACCGTCATCAAAAGACTTCCCATAAACAGAAAAGTCATCCATGAAAACCTCTACAATCTTTTCACAAAAGTCAGAGAATATAGTAGTCATACATCTTTGAAAGGTAGTAGGTGCATTGCATAAACCAAACGGCATACGTCTATAAGCATAAGTTCCAAAGGGACAAGTGAAAGTGGTCTTTTCTTGATTAGGTTGAGAAACAGGTATTTGTGAAAAACCAGAATATCCATCAAGGAAGCAAAAATGTGTGTGCTTAGATAATCTTTCTAGCATTTGATCAATAAAAGGAAGAGGGTAATGATCTTTTCTATTTTCTTTGTTTAATTTTCTAAAATTAATTACTATTCTATAGCATGTAACAATTCTTTGTGGAATAAGTCCATTCTTAATATTAGGAACAACAGTAATATCTCCTTTCTTAGGGACACAATGAACATGACTTACCCATCTACTATCAGCTATTGGATAGATTATACCTGCTTCCAGAAGTTTTAATATTTCCGTTCTTACCACTTCCTTCATATTCGGATTTAACCGACATTGGTGATCAACAACGGGTTTAGCATCGGGTTCCATATTAATCTTGTGCTGACCTAGAGTGGGACTAATGCCCTTTAAATCATCAAGAGTATATCCAATAGCAGCTCGGTGGTTCCTTAGAACTTTCAATAATCTTTCTTCTTCATGTTCTGAAAGGTTAGCACTAATAATAACAGGATATATCTTCTTCTCATCAAGATAAGCATATTTCAAAGTGTTTGGCAATTGTTTTAATTCAAACACAGGATCACCTTTAGGTGGAGGAGGACCTCCTAGAGTTTCAATTAGCAAATTGTGTTTAAGCAAAGGACGTTGTTCAAAGAAGATCTTATCTATTTCACTTCTTTCATGCATATGTAAATCATTTTCATGGTCTAGCAGATATTGTTCTAGAGGATCAGTAGGAGGCACAACAATAGAAGCAAGACCAATTATTTCATCCTTACTAGGCAATTCTTTTTTATGAGGTTTTCTACTAAAATTGGAAAAATTAAACTCATGAGACTCATCACCAAAGCGGACACCGACAGTTTGTTTCTCGCAATCTGTTTTAGCGTTAACGATGTTCAAGAAAGGTCTACCAAAGATAATGGGACAAAAATCATCTTGTGGGGAACCAAGAACAAGAAAATTAGTAGGATATTTTATTTTCCCACACAAGACTTCAGCATCTCTAACAATCCCAAGTGGTGTCATGGTGTCTCCATTAGCAAGTTTAATAGTAGAATCTATTTCTTCTATTTCAGCGGGTGCTATGTCATTCATAATTTCTTGATATAAGGTAAAGGGAATAGCACTCACGCTAGCACCCATGTCACATAAACCATGATAACAGTGATCTCCTATTTTAACTGAGACAACAGGCATGCCAACAACTGGTGTATGTTTATCCTCTTTATCAGGTTTGGCAATTCTAGTAGCTTCATTACAGAAGTAAATAACATGCCCATCTATATTTTCTTCCAGGAGATCCTTTACCATAGCAACACTAGGTTCTACTTTGATTTGTTCATCAGGTTTTGGTGTTCTAATATAGCTTCTATTGACCACAGTTGAAACTTTAGCATGTTCCTTTATCCTAACAGGGAAAGGTCGTTTCTCAATATAAGTAGTAGGAACAACTGGATCAACTTTATAAATAATAGTTTCCTCTTTAGCTAGTACAGGTTCTTTGATTTCTTCTTTAATAGGTGGGTGATATTTAAACCACTTCTCCTTAGGGAGATCAACATGAGTAGCAAATGATTCACAAAAGGAGGCTACTATCTCAGAGTCAAGTCCATATTTAGTGCTAAACTTTTGAAAAGCATCGGTATTCATAAAAGATTTAACACAATCATACTTAAGCTTAATACCTAACTCTTTACCTTCGTCGAGTTCCCGATCTTCAGAGTTGTGTTTAATTCTTTCCAAAAGATCCCACCGGAATTCAATAGTCTTCTTCATAAAAGAACCAGCACAAGAGATATCAAGCATGGATCGATCATTATGAGAAAGCCGAGCATAAAAATTCTGGATAATAATTTCTCTTAAGAGCTCATGATTGGGGCATGAATATAACATCGACTTAAGCCTCCCCCAAGCTAGAGCGATACTTTCTCCTTCATGAGGCCAAAAATTATATGTGTAATTCCGATCACGATGAACTAGATGCATAGGATAATTTTTTGGTGAAACTCCAATTTCAATCGATTCCAATTCCAAGATCCAATATCATCGCATAGCCTATACCATGCCAATGCTTTTTCCCTTCAAAGATAAAGGGAAAACTTTCTTCTTAACCTCATCTCCGGGTAAACCTGCAAGCTTAAACAATCCACAAATTTCTTACACATATATCAAGTGCATATCAGGATGTTCTGTTCCATCTCCTGCATAAGGATTAGCTAGCAGTTGTTCTATCATACCCGAAGGAATTTCATATTCAATATTTTTAGTAGGTGCAGTAGGTTTAGGGGTAACTAATTGTGGTTCTGGTCGAGGTGAAGATACCTCGAACAAACCCCTCAAAGGATTGTTTTCCATAGTAACAAGTGATGATAGAGGCGAGGGTGTCCCGATCTTTCGATGAGATGATAACTATCGATTTGGTGGAGCCGACTTTGACGATCCGACTACAAACGTGCATGACGTTGCGCCTTAGCAATCGCTAAACCAATCTCCCAAGGTTATTGACGATGCTGGAAGCACAATCAGCCTGACCACGAAGGTATATTCCTGCACGCAATCGAAGAAAAGCAAGAATACGATAATGCAATCTGAATATTGCGAATATAGATGAAGTATTGATAAAGGTGGGGATCCGAAAGCGGTCTTGGTCTGGTCGTTGGACACAAACGAAGTACACGAAGTTGCAATGGCAAACTTTTAACTAAACAAATCCCAAGCAAAGAGCTACTAGATGGATCTACTTATGTAGGAGCAAGGGGTGGAGGCCATGGAGGTGGGAGGACGTCCCAAGGCAGCCTAAAACCAACCCTGGGTCGTACAAGGCTCATGAGCCCAAGTGGAGGTGATGCAACACCTTTGGACTTGTTGTTTGACTCGGATCCTGGTGCAGCGTCAGATTGTTTCGTCCATATCTCAACGCTCCGAACGAATTCAAAGGTGAATCCAGTTGGGTTGGAAAGAGGACGAAATCTACTTTCCAACAAAAAAAGAATCACCCAATTCGGAGTCCGTATGAAAAAGTTGTTGGCGTTTTGAGTCAGGTATGTCTGTGCAGTCCGAATCTGAATCCAGAACGTGAGAGACTTGGACTCTATCTTCTCTTGGCCCAAAAGTGACGTGAGAGGACTTTTTGAACAGAACCTAAACTTCTCCTTTTCCCTTATCTTCATATGTGGATTGTACAAATGTCCCATACACCTGCAATTAGACAAAACACAAAAGTGTGTGAAGTATTTTTGTTCTGGATAACATAAATAGATTATTGAATAGTTTGCACTAGAAATCACCTGACAAATATGCATGTATGCAATATTTTTGGTCGTATCCAAGGTAGTCATGTCCTCATCATCATCCCCTTCTTGAAAATAAAGCCGTCCTCGGCGTTGCTTAATCTGAAATGTGGCTAACAAAAGAGACAAGGTGTAATGTTGTATATGTATATGTCATCCATTTTTACTTCCCGTGGATTTTGCACATATGACACATGTATACATGAGTAACTTACATAGTTAATAAAATATAAAGCCAAAATATTATCACAAGAAGTAGAAGGCATGAAAGTATTGCAACTCAGTTTGCACATATAAGTGAAGCTCTTATTCATATGAAAAGATTGACAATATTCATCATTAAACCATCCCAACATTGGTGAATAAACCTTACTTGCATCAAATTTACATGCTACAACATGCTTAAATAAGCAAACATGCAATAAGTCATTTGACACAGAATCATCACCAAGATTAGAGGTCATATCAAAATGATTAAACATTGGTTCTTTTGCATCAACAGTTAATTCATTGGGTGCACTCAAAATTGTTGGTATTTCAGTTGTTTGATCACATGACGCATTCATGACAGTAACATGATTCTCTAAAATAGGTGATGCGCTCAAATCAATAGGTAACTCAACACATGATGTATTCAAGTTAACTAGGCATGCATCATTCTCATGTGAAGTTATATCATCAATACCTTTACAGTTACCTTGTCGCAAAGATGTAGCTGATGTAGGTACGGATGATGGCAATGTACCATACTCTTGAGATGATGTCGCGCTCACAATCTGAGGTGTGGCTGCTCTAGTAGGTGCAACGGTGGAGGAACCAAGCGGTGGTGGTGAGCATGAACTAGAATAGTAGTTGTTGTAGTCATCCAATGCATCCTCCTGTAACTGTCTCTCAAAGGTACAAGCACGAACATACATACCAGTAATGCAACGAGGAATATACTGAAATCGTGCCTGAATATCATGGTTCAAACCACCAAAAAATCTATTCATTGTATCATCCTCAGATTCTTCTATGTCACAATGATGCATATAAGATTTGAACTCTAGGTAGTAAGCATGAACAGTGTTGTTGCCTTGTTTAAATTGTTCAAATTTGCGAAGCAATTCACGACGATAGTAAGGAGGGAAAAATTGTTGTCTCATTACATCTTTCAAATCTTTCCAAGTTGTGGGTTGGTTATCAATGTTTTTCTTACAATGCACACTCCACCAAACAGAAGCAAAACCAGTAAATGCTCTAGTGGCAGCTCGTACTCGCTCAAGTTCAGAAAAGTCATGGTGACTAAAAACTTGTTCTACTTCAAGCTCCCAAGCTAGATAAATAGTAGGATTAAATCTACCCTCAAATGACGGTAAAGAGATAACCTGACCATGTGCTTGTGTGTGTTGTCCCAACTCTCGTGATGATAATGATGTGTCCGTCGTCCAAGAACTTCTATCTCCGGAACCTGTCATGATTAGTAGAAACAAGAAACAAAATTCAAGAATAATGTTCCGATGAACTACTAGGATGTGGTTGTAAAGTGCTCACAGTAAAGCAAATATCAATATCTTACAAGTTCTTACCAAGCAGCAGGTGGTGACAGGCAACCAGCGGTGTCAAATAACTCTGAAGATTGTGTAAAGCGATTGCCAGGGGAACGTACGTATACACGGTGCAGAAATATGTGGAGCTGGGTTGGCTATATATGGTAGCAAAATATTAGCAATAATCTATTCAGAGATGCAATGTTGAATAAACGCTCAACGACGGTACTGTGCTGGTCCTAGGCTAGACCGGACTAGGGACGCGAGCCTAGAACACTAATGAGGTCACGGCGTAGCACAACTAGCATCAATGAAGGATACTAAGTAGCTCTGGACAGCAAGATATTAGTGAAGATCACAACGGCAGTAAAGATAATGATGAAAAACAACTGCCAAGCAGGATATCCAACAACTCTCTCCAACTTTCCTCTTGAAAAGTTTGAGCCAATTTTCTGATAACTTTTTTCAAAGAATGCTATTAACTCAAGCTTTCCAATGCAAAAAGAATCACTCAATTCCGAATTGATATGAGGAGTCAAAGAATTCTAAAACTGGCCTGAAAAACTAGAATAAGCTGTGTCCGCGAACTTCGGAGGGCAAAAAGACCTATTTAGAAGCCGATTTTGAGGTCTCAAATAGTGAACAAGCCTCTGTAACTATTTAGATGCGGCTCGTCGCTAGCTTTCATTTGAGTACTCGTGGAGCCAAAACTGACTTCGTATGAGGAAGTTATGCCTGTTCTACTGAACAGTGCACAAAACAGATTCCAATCCGAATTCAACTACGAGATTGAGTCTAGATAGATCCGAATTTTTTTTCTTCTCTTTTTTTTCCTCACACTTTTTTTCTTTCTCTCTTTTTCTTTCTCTGACTTTTTTTTCTTTTTTTTCTCTCTTTTTTTTCTCCGTCTTTTTTTTCTCTCTCCCTCTTTCCAAAACAAACTAGATAAGATGCAGATTGGATCAAGCGAAGATGTGAACGATCTCAACTATGATTATGATAATGAACAGTGGGTAGCATGTACAGGAAATTGATGGTTGGGTGGTGGACAACGGAAGGGATAACGATGCAGCGGCGGCGTGACTAATGTCAACAGAACTCGAAACTCTAAACGAACTAGACACTAAGACCAGCAAGTCGACACGACGATGCAACCGATAATTCAATAATGCAAACAATGAAAAGAAAATTGCAAAGGCTCAGACTGGTTTGGACAAAGGATGAATAGATCTAACTTTTTTTGTGGCTTTTTCTTGGATAGTAGGTAAGAAAATAAATCTAATCTAGGGAGAGCTGGAAATTCTCACCGAGCAACCTGAAAACTGATACCACTTGATAGAGGCGAGGGTGTCCCGATCTTTCGATGAGATGATAACTATCGATTTGGTGGAGCCGACTTTGACGATCCGACTACAAACGTGCACGACGTTGCGCCTTAGCAATCGCTAAACCAATCTCCCGAGGTTACTGACGATGCTGGAAGCACAATCAGCCTGACCACGAAGGTATATTCCTGCACGCAATCGAAGAACAAGCAAGAATATGATAATGCAATCTGAATATTGCGAATATAGATGAAGTATTGATAAAGGTGGGGATCTGAAAGCGGTCTTGGTCTGGTCGTTGGACACAAACGAAGTACACGAAGTTGCAATGGCAAACTTTTAACTAAACAAATCCCAAGCAAAAAGCTACTAGATGGATCTACTTATATAGGAGCAAGGGGTGGAGGCCATGGAGGTGGGAGGATGTCCCAAGGCAGCCTAAAACCAACCCTAGGTCGTACAAGGCTCATGAGCCCAAGTGGAGGTGATGCAACACCTTTGGACTTGTTGTTTGACTCGGATCCTGCTGCAGCGTCAGATTGTTTCGTCCAAATCTCAACGCTCCGGACGAATTTAAAGGTGAATCCAGTTGGGTTGGAAAGAGGACGAAATCTACTTTCCAACAAAAAAAGAATCACCCAATTCGGAGTCCATAAGAAAAAGTTGTTGGCGTTTTGAGTTAGGTATGTCTATGCAGTCCGAATCTGAATCCAGAACGTGAGAGACTTGGACTCTATCTTCTCTTGGCCCAAAAGTGACGTGAGAGGACTTTTTGAACAGAACCTAAACTTCTCCTTTTCCCTTATCTTCATATGTGGATTGTACAAATGTCCCATACACTTGCAATTAGACAAAACACAAAAGTGTGTGAAGTATTTTTGTTCTGGATAACATAAATAGATTATTGAATAGTTTGCACTAGAAATCACCTGAGAAATATGCATGTATGCAATATTTTTGGTCGTATCCAAGGTAGTCATGTCCTCATCAAGTGACAATAAATTTCAGCACGTAGTAATAATTTTTTCTTACCAAGAGCGCTTCACTCCCCGGCAACGGCGCCAGAACAGAGCCTTCATGACCCAGAAGTATATGGGATCAATTGTAGCCTTTTTGATAAGTAAGAGTGTCGAACCCAACGAGGAGCAGAAGGAAATGACAAGTGATTTTCAGCAAGGTAATGTCTGCAAGTGCTGAAATTTTAAGTAGCAGAGTAGTTTGATAGCAAGATAATTTGTAACGAGCAAGTAACGGTAACGGTAACAAACGTGCAGCAAGGTAGCCCAATCCTTTTGAGGCAAACGACAGGCTAAAATGGCCTCTTATAAAAAGCAAAGCGTTCGTCAGGGTACATGGGAATTTCATCTAGTCACTTTCATCTTGTTGATTCGATTCGTGTTCGCTACTTTGATAATTTGATATGTGGGTGGACCGGTGCTTAGGTGTTTTTCTTACTTGAACAAGCCTCCTACTTATGATTAACCCCTCGCAAGCATCCACAACTATGAGAAAAGTATTAAGGATAAATTCTAACCATAACACTAAACTTTTGGATCCAATCGGTCCCTTACGGAATAGCGCATAAACTAGGGTTTAAGCTGCTGTCACTCTCGCAACCCATCATCTAATAACTACTCCACAATGCATTCCCTTAGGCCCAACTATGGTGAAGTGTCATGTAGTCGACGTTCACATGACACCACTAAGGGAATCAGAACATACATACTATCAAAATATTGAACACATATCAAGTTCACATGATTACTTGCAACATGAATTCTCCCATGAACTCAAGAACAAAAGTAACTACTCATAAATGATAATCATGCTCAAGATCAGAGGGGTGTTAAATAGCATATTGGATTTGAACATATAATCTTGAGCCAAATAAACAATAGAGTAATCAACTACAAGATGTAATCAACACTACTAGTCATCCACAAGCACCAATCTATAGTTCCGGTACACAGATTGAACACAAGTGATGAACTAAGGTTTGAGAGGAGATGGTGTTGTTGAAGATGTTGATGGAGATTGCCCTCCCCAAGATGGGAGATTTATTGGTGATGATGATGATGATGATTTCCCCCTCCGGGAGGGAAGTTCCCCCGGCGGAATCGCTCCGCCGGAGGGCAAAAGTGTTCCTGCCCAAGTTCCGCCTCGAGACGGCGGCGCTCCATCCCGAAAGTCCTCCCCTTATTTTTTCTAGGTCAAAATGACTTATATAGCAGAAGATGGGCACCGGAGGTGGGCTAGGCTGAGCACAACCCACCTGGGCGCGCCCTGGTGTCTTGTGCTCACCAGGTGGCCCCCTCCGGTGGTTATTTGCTCCAGTATTTCTTATTTATTCCATAAAAATCCTTGTGAAGTTTCAGCCCATTTGGAGTGGTGCAGAATAGGTGGCCTGGCGTAGCTTTTCCAGGTCTAGATTTCCAACTGCCGGAATTCTTCCTCGTTGTGTGTACCTTGCATATTATGACAGAAAAGGCATTAGAATTACTCCAAAAAGCATTGTTATGGATAAAAACAAGACAAATAATAGTAGGTAAACATGATCCAAAAAGGACGTTTCAATTGCCGTTCGATCGCGGCGCATCCTACGGTGCACACGCGCGATCCGCGTCGCTGGCGTTCCGGCCAGTCATAACGCAACACACAATAGGCTCAGGGCACACTGTTTCCGGAGGCGACGGAGATGAGCCGTGTGCGATACTGACGAGCAAAATTGTAAGGGAAGCCAAATTTCCTTCGTCGTTTGTCGCTGAGCTCTCAAAAACCACCACATTGTACGGCTACCCGGCCCCTCTGTCCCAAAGCTCTCTCCAAGCATCGTTCATGGCACCACGACGCAGAGTAACTGATATGGCATCCCGCCGCACCGCGTTCCTCGTCGCCTGCGACCGCACACATGGTAAGGAAGCGATGGCATCTCGCCGCGCCGAGTTCATCGCCGTCGGGGTCAACATAGTTACGTGGGCGGACTTTGAGGCTGCCATGGCCGAATGGGCGGTGGATCTAGATGCGGCCAAAGACGCACAGAAGGAGCGGAAAAGGCAGAAAGCAGTCAAGAAAACAGAGTTCCACTGCCGCAAGAAAGAAGAGGCCGCACGCCGTGCTGAGGAGAGCTTGGCGGAGATCGAAGCACGGTGGGATGCCGCCTACAAGGCTGGGAAGGAGAACGCCGGCATCTGGCTAGCATGCCCCGATGGCAGCATGTGAGAAGTAGTTAGTGCGTGTGTCGCCAGTAAGTTTGTATAATTAATTACGAGCGTCTACCAATACTACATACGTACTAGTCTTAGAGCAAATTACCAGTAGTACTTTAAGTTGGTACTATCTATTATTAATGTACAATGTCGGTAAGCGCATTGATGCGGAGCATCCTACGGACATCACCATGTCAAGAGTCCATTCGCCAAGTGACACGTGTGACATCTACTTCACATACCCAAAGGTGAATCATCTCCTTTATGCGTGTTCACTTGACCCCTTCGAGGATGGTATACTACTTGACACTCCTCTCATGTGCATATATAGGTATTGTTGGAACACCTTGGACGAGGAGGAGGAGGAGTGCGAGCGCAAGTGTACAACTACACCATCCGCGAGAGAAGCATGGAAGAGAAGGAAGAAGAGGAATATTCCCGTGCAGAAATACCGGTACTACCGCCCAACTACCGGTCGACCGGTACAACCGCCCAACTACCGGTCAACCTTCTGTAATCGAGCGGTGCAAGGCCGGTACAGCACCGGAACAACCGTTTCAACCACTAAAACCGGTACTACCGGCCCCATGACCGGTACTACCGCCCTGCCTGTGCGAAGACGCGGGCCTTTGGCCTTGTATCCCTCTCCCACTTACCCCTTCGTGGCTTAGACTATAAATAGACCACCTCCACCTCTTTTCTAGGGTTAGCAAAGTGATAGCTCATTTGTAGGTGAGCTTTCCTCCTACCTACCTCTACTGTTGAGAGAGAGAGAGAGACTACTACTCCTTTGGAGGCCAAGACCTCCATCTAGGAGAAGATCCTGCGGGATATATCATCAAGACCCCCTCACGGGCGGACCCCCCTTCAAGACCTCCGCACGGAGATGAACTCTACCTTGTATCTTTCCCTTTGTTGTTCGTGTACCTTGTGGATCTTGTGTGTTTGATTGTCTAGTGGATGTGTGATTGGACTTGTTCTTGAGTGTTTCCCCTTGTGATTTCTCTCCGTTCTTCCTCGTGTTCTTCGTGTTCTTCGAGGGATCCCACTCCAATCGTGAAAGATCGGCCTACACCGGGTTAGCCCCGTATCATATGGTATCAGAGCCACATTTATCACGAATTTGGAGCCTCCCCTCTTTGTTTTCTAGCCTTCTTGTGCTTGATTTCGTCCTAAATTCGAAAATCCTCACCAAAAATAGCCCCCAATATTTTTTGTGATTTGTTGGTTTGATGATGTTTTGTTGATTTTGATCCATGGATTTGCTTGGTTTCGAGTGGATCTAGCATCTCCCCAAGTTTCCCCACTTTCCTTCCACGAAATCCGTCAAATTTTGCCCCCGAAATCATCAATTTCCGCCCCAAATCGAGTTTCGAAGTCCAAATCCCGATCTGGAATCGTCGGGCCGAATATCCGGGCCTCAGGCCGGACATCCGGGCCATCGGGCCGGACATCCGGCTCCTGGAGCACAAAATCTGCACGGTTCTGGACATCAGCCCCCGGATATCCGGCCCCCGACCCCAGATGTTCGACCCCTGGAGCATCAGCCTCCCGTGTTTCACCGTTTTATCCATAACTTTCACATCCGGAGTCCGATTGTCGCGTTCTTTAGCTCGTTGAGTAGCTATTCACAACCTCTATCCCTTTAGATAGGTTCCATCACCATTTGAGTCCATCAAAATTTTGGAACTTTGGCATATTTGCCTAGGGCTTCCACCATATCATCCGCATAACCACCACCGACTTCCGCAGCCTAACCCATTTTGTTCCCCATTCCATTTGTGGTTGTTTGAGTTGCGATTCGAGTCTCCTAAGGTGTTTAAGCTACTTAGGGACGATTGCTTCTTCATCAACCACCACCATAACTTCCGCATAGGCTTGCCCACCATACACTTCCACCACCCCAAATTAACCCAATTTTGTTTGAGGTTGTTTGTGTTGTGAGTTGCGTCTCTTAAGGTGTTTCGGCTACTTAGGGACCGTGCTTCCAACTCCGACACCGTGTAGTCCACCACCTAACCCTCCACTTATGCATTGCGTACTCCAAAACCTATCATTGCATTTCCGCAATCCCTTTGAGCTTCCGCAAAACCACCACTGCTTTCCGCTACCACCATTTGACATTTGAGATTTTGAGTTCGCAATCCCTTTGAGCTTCTGCAAAACCACCACCGCTTTCCGCTTTCCGCTAACTAGGAACGGGTCTACATCAAGTACACCGCTACTCATCATCTCCAAGGACGGTAACCTCGACGACATCTTTGTACATTCTCCCTTACCATTACATTGTTAACCCCTAGCCCATTTTGCGTCACTTGCCTATCGAGACTAGCCATTTGAGTATTGCCGGCAACGTTACTTGTGCACATTAGTGATCATACTTCCCATAGCATACTTACCATATCATATTGGTATCATTCATATCATCTCTTGTGCCACAAGTTTGTTCCCGCATATATACAATTGCTATCTTGGTTTGTGCATCGTGGCCATATCAAAAAAAAGAGAATAAGCTTTTAAGCAAAGAAAAAGAGTGAACAAAGAGCTTGTAAG
Source organism: Aegilops tauschii subsp. strangulata (assembly GCF_002575655.3). NCBI lineage: Eukaryota > Viridiplantae > Streptophyta > Magnoliopsida > Poales > Poaceae > Aegilops > Aegilops tauschii. The sequence goes on from NC_053037.3 coordinate 251,952,611, forward strand.
CAAGAGCCATAGCATAGTATCATAGTGCATTACAATATATCATATGGTATCATACTTGATCATCTTGGATCATTGTGTGAGAAACACCGGGAAACATACATACATAGCATACTTGGGATAGAAAGTTTATGCATTTTGCATCTTATAGGTTGTGCACAAGTGTCGTATCCGCCTATTGAGCAATCGTGCTAGCGTCTCTCTTGAGTTGTGCAACATGAGCGTTTTCCGTGGACTCCACATTTTGTGCTCATTCCTTGGTTGCACGACCCCATTTATCTATCCGTGTGTGTGTTTCCGTGTGCCATTCTTTGCTATTGGTCTACTTGTTTCACTTGCGAATTTGTGAATCTCTTTCAACATTATTGACTCTTGCTAACATTTTACATTAAATTTTTGTGCCACCATCCTCACCGAGCTACTCCATAAGCTTTACTTGATAGGTGTGAGTGAACAAGTCTGGTACCAATTCCACTATTCTTTCATCTCACATTGGGTGAAACGAGATACATCCTCAACTTTGGGAAAAGGTAACTTGGTATTGTTTATCTCATTTCCTACTCACCTCTACTCGAGTCTTGTGATGGATAGGCAAGGCATTTCCCCTTCGGTCTACAATAACAGCGACGAGTGCGATGCCACGAAAAACTCTACCGACGCCAAGATGCAAGCTCAAATGGAGGAGATCAAAGCCCTCATCAAGTCCTACAAGAGATCTTCATCATCTTCAAGAAGACGCTCAAGTACACGTGCTTCGAAGCTACCATCTCCGGCAAGGTCACATCGGCATCGACTCCATCACCAACAAGAACGTGAAGGTCAAGAGCTCAACACCAAAAACCGCTTAATGACTTCACCATCTCCCTTGGAATCTTCGCCTACGGACATACGACATCTTCGCCAACAAGCACCTCAAGACTACGCTCGAGAGAAGCTCCCCAAGCTCAAGTCCGCGACTTCCACGAGCTACTACGACCTCGACACTGACCACAAGATTCCTTTCTATGCGACTCAAGAACCCGAGGAGTATCTCGAGTGGGAGCGTTTGATGGACGACTACCTCAAGCTACATCAAGTCCCTCCCGAAGATATAGTGAAGTGCGCCACAAGAAACTTCCACGACTACGCGTCAACATGGTGGCTTCACACACCTTTGGAAAGCTACGACATGAGTTGGCCCAAGACGAAGAGAGCTTTGCGGCGAGAGTTCGTGCCTCCAACCTACACGAAACAACTTCTACACCAATTGGAGAACACCACCCAAGGATCCAAGTCCATCGACGAGTACTTCAAGGAGATGAAGAAAGCCTTGCGACGAGCCGACGTGGATGACCCCATGTCAATGAAGTTCCACTTCATGATGGGATTGAACAACGACATCTCCAAGACTATCTTCCTTGAGAACTACAATTCCCTCGACGGCAACTACATTGGTGCTCTCAAGGCGGAACAAGAACTCATGAAGGCCAATGCTTCTCCACCCCAAGCACACTTCTCTAAGACCAAACTCAAAGACGACGAGCATGAGGCTAGTACCACCAAGATGTCCAAGCCCGATGAGCTCTAAGACGATGCTCCCAAGTTCGACTTCACGGCCATCCCTCTTTGTGGCATTGATGATGCCAAGTCTACTTCGACTCTTTTTCAAGATGGTGTGGTGACGACTACGACTACGGAGCCATTCAAGGACCAACCTTTGGAGGCAAGCGACATGGTGACGAGCAAGGATGATGCTTCCATCTTAGGAGGCGAGAGTGATGATGTGCCATCTTCGGTCTTCATCCATGGCGACGGCGACGAGATGATCGAGCATGGGATTTTCCCTTTGATCATGGAGGAGAGTGATGATGTGCCATCTTCGGCCTTCATCTATGGCGACGGCGATGAGATGGTTGAGTATTTCACCTCAACCACGGCGACGTATGATGACTTGAGTGACTTTTGCCACCATATTGAGAGTGAGAGTGACTTCACCACTAGCCCCATATATTACGAGTTGCCCCAATTCCCATCTGAGGAGAGCCACAACCCCCACCACTTGGGTGAGATGAGTGACTCCACCATATGTGAGTTTGAGTGCACCTATTTTGAGGGAGTGAGTGAACCACCACATAGAGAGAGTGTGATAGTTGATAGGTCATGTGAGGACACTATGATTTCTAACGACTTGACCTCTACCTCTATTGTGTCTTCTCATTTGGTGCTAGGTCCCATATATGATGACGCGCCGATCCTCGACGACTTCGTCCTCCCTTTGGACAAGACGATGGCCATGGTGGAATATGATGCACCCCCACATGGTTCCATCAAGATGAAGATGACCACCATTTGATCTTTCCCACCTCACCTATACCACTTGAGTGGAATGAACAAGGTAACATAGGTGAAGGTGATGCTATAGTCCCACTAGTGGACATTCTTGACATTGATTGCTTGCATGATGTTGGTCCACCTAGTACCATGATTCATCCTAGTGCGACTTCCTCATGTGATGATTTCTTGCCCATTTACGATGAGTATGATGATTCTAATGTGGAGTCTATTAGTTGTGATTCCATGCTACATAGGATTTCTTGTGACAATTCTTTAGGCCACATCATGTTTGACAATCCGCTTGACTTGTCATATGCTATGCATGAGATCAATCATATGTCATATTGCTACATAGGATTTCTTGTGACAATTCTTTAGGCCACATCATGTTTGACAATCCGCTTGACTTGTCATATGCTATGCATGAGATCAATCATATGTCATATTTGCAATATCTTCATAGTGACTATGCATATGCCATAAAAATAAACTCAATTTGCACTTATGGCATAGATGACAAGCCCATGGTTATTGGCATTTGTTTTTCTTGTGATGATATTGATATGCTCCCTTTGCGTCATTCATCTCATATGCCATGCCATGACCACCTAGCTTTGGATATGCATTGTTTTGGATGTTGCCCATTTTCTCCATATGATGTTTCCGATATTGCTCATGAGGAGACCCCCATAGTTTCCTCATACATTTAGGAGATTTTGATTCATCCCATCCATTGCATGATCCTCATACTTGTGTGCACAATATGCTTCCCATGAATAAACATGCTATTGATATGCCATATACTTGCATTCTCAATTTGTGTCCCCATCGTGTTATACACAATAACTATTCTTTCATGATGGATAACATGTTCTTATCCCATGCATCAAATTTCTTTGAGCGATGCTTATCTTGTGCTAACTCACACATGCACATACACATCATGATGGATACATTTACCACGCGCACAATTTCTTTGGTTTGTGTCTCTTTTGTGTAGGTACCCATGAATACTTGTCAACTTCGCAATCCCACGAGTTGACAAAACGAGCTCTAGAGAGCAATGATGACTTGGGATACCATGGATTGTCTTTCCCACCGCTCTCTTCGCGCAAAGACTTCGCGCATTTCTTCTACATGGCCCTCACTTGGCTATGGGTTATTGTCCATTACATATTATATGCCCATCTTGCCATGTTCACTTTGCATGGTATGCTTATTCCTATGCCTCTGCGACCCATGCTTTGCATTACACATGATGATTGATAATACTTGTATGTGTATTTCCAAGCTTGGTGGAGATATCACTTATTATTGCTATGCTTGCCTTGTGCCCCATGCCTATGATGATACTATGATCTTGCTTTGTGTTCGTGCTTGCGATATGTCATGTGCATTGCCTATGCCTATTATTTGCACACATGACATGATTGCCATGATTTCCTCTAGTGTGTTGCATATTCGCTCCACTAGTTTGCACGACATGATTTCTATGATTGCATGCCTTATTGCATCACCAGTGATTCATACTTGCTTATTTCATGCGGTTGATGACAACCATCTACATGCTTTGCACATGATTGTTATTGCTTCTTGTCATATATCTCCATGTGCTGCCTCTCTCATGCTAGATGATTTGCCATGTATTGAGTGCAACAATGATTTTAGTCTTGTTAATGAGATTGCCCCCATAGCATTCTCACATATGTTTGGAGATTTTGACATATTCCTTGTGAAGCATGCTTGTCTTACCTCTTTGCACCATATTCCTTGTGAATCATCTCCTTTATGCGTGTTCACTTGACCCCTTCGAGGATGGTATACTACTTGACACTCCTCTCGTGTGCATACATAGGTATTGTTGGAACACCTTGGACGAGGAGGAGGAGTGTGAGCGCAAGGGTACAACTACACCATCCGCGAGAGAAGCATGGAAGAGAAGGAAGAAGAGGAATATTCCCGTGCAGAAATACCGGTAGTACCGCCCAACTAGCGCCCAACTACCGGTCGACCGGTACAACCGCCCAACTACCGGTCAACCGGTACAACCGCCCAACTACCGGTCAACCTTCTGTAATCGAGCGGTGCAAGGCCAGTACATCACCGGAACAACCGTTTCAACCGCTAAAACCGGTACTACCGGCCCCATGACCGGTACTACCACCCTGCCTGTGCGCAGCCGTGGGCCTTTGGCCTTGTATCCCTTTCCCACTTACCCCTTCGTGGCTTAGACTACAAATAGACCACCTCCACCTCTTTTCTAGGGTTAGCAAAGTGATAGCTCATTTGTATGTGAGCTTTGCTCCTACCTACCTCTACTCTTGAGAGAGAGAGAGAGAGACTACTCCTTCTTTGGAGGCCAAGACCTCCTCACAGGCGGACCCCCCTTCAAGACCTCCGCATGGAGAGGAACTCTACCTTGTATCTTTCCCTTTGTTGTTCATGTACCTTGTGGATCTTGTGTGTTTGATTGTCTAGTGGATGTGTGATTGGACTTGTTCTTGAGTGTTTCCCCTTGTGATTTCTTTCTGTTCTTCCCCGTGTTCGTCGTGTTCTTCGAGGGATCCCACTCCAATCGTGAAAGATCGGCCTACAGCGGGTTAGCCCCGTACTACGCACCCTTTGAGGGTTTTGAGCGTTGATTAGCATGTGTTCACTGAAGTTTTGTAGCCGCACCCTGGCCCCAAATACTACCAAAACGTCCGCCTGCAGCCACCGGAGGAGACTAGAGCTGGCCATAGCTGGTTTTAAGTCCCACCTTGCCGCGCTAGTTGGCCGCGCACCGGCTTAAATTGCCGCGCCGGCGAATGGCAGCAAGCTTCCCTCTTGTTGCATAGGATCAAATCTAGCTACGCAAGCGAGGCAGGTTGACACTTGATTGCATTTCATAAACCGATGATTGTGCATCGGGTGTCACCTTGCCTCGTTCATGTACATTGAATAATCCTGATACAATGAAAGAGATTTTTCAAATTAGGTGTGGTTGGAGATGCTGATAGATATAAGAACTATTTGAAGATCACAAAACACACGGTTTATATGGCGTACCCGTGTGTGTTTTTTTTGCATTAATGATCCATAAGTCAGTTACCCGTGCGATGTTTCCTAATAAACCAGACGTACCATTGACCGAAAAAACCAACTACACGTGTACATTTTTTGGAGAGGGGATCTGCCAATTGTCTTTTTTCTCGCACATGAATATTTTACGCGCTTCGTCTGTGTTGTGTGTTTCCCCCACCCAAGTTTTAGGTTTCGCAGCGAAATTTTCATTAGGCGCACGATTTCAGAATTTATTCCTCCAACCACATCCCCACCCATCAAATTTCCTCAATATCTCCCCCTTCCCCCTCCCCCTACCGGCAGCTCAAACCGCCGCCGCCGCAACCACAGCTTCAACCACATCTACGTTCTGCTCGGATCCAGTTAGGTAGCCCACTGATCTCTATCACAGCCCCGGCCTGATTGCTTAAATGGTGCCTGCGAAACATCCTCATGCCTCCAAATCCCCACCGCCCTACCTCCAGAGCATCGCCGTGCAAGCCCAACCACATATCACGTGAAGGTCGAGGAGCTGATGGCGGTCTATGGCACGATGGCCGCTGTGCGTGTTGACCCTGAGGAACACCTCGCCTCTGCCATCGCCGACATGGTGCAGGCTCTGGCCCAGATGAAGTGCCCCAGCGACTACCCCCCAGGACTTAACATGTATGATCTGACCAGATCAATCTTACCAATACCACTTGCAATGGCTTTGTTTTGTACGGTTCGTGTATTAACCATGTTCGTGCCTTGTTTATTTCAGTACTGCACACTGTGTGATGTTCAAATATTAACTATCCAGCTCAATTTCACCAATAGGAGCAACAAACTTACAATACATGACTCAGGATATCACTAGAGATGCTGCCCATTTGCTATTTTTGGTGGATGCTAACCCTGTTGTATTTAACATGCCTGTCCATGTACTTACGCAGGGTAATAACAGTCAATGCTGTTGTTTGCCGTCAAGGTTAGCTGCATCCCATTTCTTACAGTATTTCACATCATTTGTGCAATTGCAGTTTAACCTCTAACATTTACTGGTTGCCTATAGGTACACATGTTAGTGGCACTGATCCACACTTCGACCCGGAGGAACAGCTCGCCTCCGCCGCCGCTGACTTTGGGCGAGCTCTGGTCAAGATGAAGTGCCCCAGCAACTACCTCTCAGGACTTACCAAGTATGTACTCACCAGTTCAATCTTACCAATACCAGTTGTAATTAATGGCTATGTTTTGTACGGTCGATTTTGTAAGCATGCTGTAGTAAACATGCCTAACACGTTTTAGCTACTTTCCCTACCTTTTTGTAGACAACTGGGCCATCCTCTGCTCTGGCAGCACCTGCCTTGTGATGTTTAACTATGCCAATTGCATTTTTATCTGTACCGGTTTCAATGGTAATTAAGCATGTTGCAATTAACAGTTGTATCCATTTTTAAACAGTTGTATTTCAATGGCTACAAACTTACAAAACATGACTTAGGATGCTGATAAGCCTGAAGCAATTAATAATTGTATCCATTTTTTAATCTGTCCCTTTGCTACCGTGCTACTCTTCGCAATGAAGATATACTAGAGATGCTGCCTATTTGCTATTTTTGGTGGATGCTAACCCTGTTGTACTTAACTTGCCTTTCCATGTACTTACGCAGGGCCATAACGGGCGATGTTGTTGTTTGCCGTCGAGGTTAGCTGCATCCCATGTCTTACAGTATTTTACATCATTTGTGGAATTGCAGTTTGGCTTCTAACATTTACTTGCTTCTTGTAGGTACACATGTTGGCGGCACTAATCCACGCTTCGACCCGGAGGATGAGCTCGCCTCCGCAGCCGCTGACTTTGGGCGGGCTCTGGCCAAGATGAAGTGCCCTAGCAACTACCCCTCGGGACTTACCAAGTATGAACTCACCAGTTCAATCTTACCAATACTAGTTGCAATTAATGGCTATGTTTTGTACGGTCGATGTATTAAGCATGTTGTGGTAAACATGCCTAACTCGTTTTAGCTATTTTCCCTACCTTTTTATAGGCAACTGGGCCATTCTCTGCTCTGGCAGCACCTGCCTTGTGATGTTTAACTCTGCCAATTGCATTTTTATCAGTATCAGTTTCAATGGCTATTAAGCCTGTTGCAATTAACAGTTGTATTCATTTTTGATCAGTTGTATTTAAATGGCTACAAACTTACAAAACATGACTTAGGATGTTGTTAAGCCTGTTGCAATTAACAGTTGTATCCATTTTTTAATCCGTCCCTTTGCTACCGTGCTACTCTTTCGCAATGAAGATATCACTACATATGCTGCCGTTTTATTACCATTTGCTATTTTTGGTGGATGTTAAACCTGTTGTAGTTAACATTGGCTTTCCATGTACTTACATAGGGCTACAATGGGCTATGCTGTTGTTTGCCGTCAAGGTTAGCTGCATCCCATGTCTTATGCACCATCTGTTCCTAAATATAATTATTTTTAGAGATTCCAATATAGACTACATAAGAAGCAAAATGTGAATCTAGATTCTAATCTAAACTATATCTATAATTCTATATACATCCGTATGTAGTTCATATTGAAATCTCTAAAAATACTAGTACTTAGGAACGTAGGTAGTTGTATTTTACATCATTTGTGCAATCTCAGTTTAGCTTATAACATTTACTGGTTGCTTGTAGGTACATATATGAGCTATACATGAACAAGCGTCAAGTGAGGAAACAAAGATTGTTAGGCGAAAGAAACGGATGATGGGAATTAAGCTCTTTATTTACACTTTGTCCAAGACAATAGTGAACTTTAGGATGGTAAGTAATGTGTTGCCTTTTCCTGCCGCCCACAACAAGTTACTCTATTAGACCTCAGTATCTGATATTCTCTTTTCAGTGGTTTTCGAATCTATTTACTAATGATTACCTTGCAAACTACGTGACCGGAGTGGAGGCAACTAAGGTTAAAGTATATAATTCATGCTACCATGATAATGCAATAGAAGTCTTCTTGAAGGCGGTGAAGGATGGGTGGGCGATCGTCACAAGGGGTTTGACAAAAGTTGTTCGTGCCTATGGCATGCAGGAAGGCACATTATGGGTATTCCGCTTCTTCAACACCATCGACGATCAAAATGATTTGCACTTGTCTCTTCACCTTTACCGCCTCTAAATATTGTGGTTCATTATAGTTAATTGATGTCTAATCCTGTAATTACTAAACATATTGTACTGGAAATTTTATTTATGGACTCGTTATTGAGCCATTGTGCTGAGAATTTGAATTCCACGTTTCATATTTCAAAATTTCCAATTCGAATAATAAATTACAGGGAAAAATAAAATTATACAGGAGCGAATAAATTAATGTGCACACGGTGAGAAAGAAAACAACGTGTGCGATGAAAAATAGAGAACAGACGGTTCTTTGACGCGAAACGTTTGCGATGCCCGACGGACGAACACACGGTTTCGTCTCATATGCATGTGTGATTCATGGTAATACGACAAATGTTTCAAACCAGTGTGCGTGTGTGATAGGAATACCAATCACACACAGTTATGAAAATGGTCACGTTGGCGTTAGTAGAGGCACCGCACACATTTTACATTCTTGAACGTGTGCGATAACGTACCTATCACAAACATATCGGTAGATTAAATGTTGATGTCCACCTTTTTCACACGATTATAGCGGCGTACTCGAATGGGTTGTCTCTCTGATCAGAAATGTAACGTTGAGATGTAACATGTGGGACGGGGGTGGCTTCTCATACGTTTATTCTATGGCGATCGTCAGTAGCCGCTCGCGTATCCTCGACGGTTTCTAGGTCGTGTGGGAAGGACCCCCTATCGCAGTAACTCACTAGGCGACGGTTCCAAATGCCATCGCAGAAACGGGTTAAAAACCGTTTGTATAGCACGATACGGTACTAGTGTCAATACCTGAGAGCCTGGAGGCGGCTTACGAGGCAGGCCAGATGAAGGCCCAAGACCCGAAGACGGTGCGTGACTCGGAGGTGTAAGCCGCCCAATGGCGACTTGCCTAACAAGGAAAGGCGACTTAGAACCAGGGTCGGTCACGTTGTACGACCTGACCTAGACTCTTGTAAGCGCAGGGCCTCGACCTGTGTATATAAAGGCGAGAGCCTGCGGCGGGTAAACTTAAGTTACAATCAGTCGATAGCTAGGTCAAGCGATTCCGCTCCCTTGTAATCGATACTCAATAAATACAACACAAAGCAGGAAGTAGGCTTTTACCTCGTTGGTGAGGGGCCAAACCGGGGTAAACTCGTGTCTCTCTTCCCGCTCAACCCCTTTAAGCTAATCACTGTAGCCATGGTGATGAGGACATGACTACCTTGGATACGACCAAAAATATTGCATACATGCATATTTGTTAGGTGATTTCTAGTGCAAACTATTCAATAATCTATTTATGTTATCCAGAACAAAAATACTTCACACACTTTTGTGTTTTGTCTAATTGCAGGTGTATGGGACATTTGTACAATCCACATATGAAGATAAGGCAAAAGGAGAAGTTTAGGTTTTGTTCAAAAAGTCCTCTCACGTCACTTTTGGGCCAAGAGAAGATATAGTCCAAGTCTCTCACATTCTGGATTCAGATTCGGACTGCACAGACATACCTGACTCAAAACGCCAACAACATTTTCATACGGACTCCGAATTGGGTGACTCTTTTTTTGTTGGAAAGTAGATTTCATCCTCTTTCCAACCCAATTGGATTCACCTTTAAATTCGTCCGGAGCGTTGAGATATGGACGAAACAATCTGACGCTGCAGCAGAATACGAGTCAAACAACAAGTCCAAAGGTGTTGCATCACCTCCACTTGGGCCCATCAGCCTTGTACGACCTAGGGTTGGTTTTAGGCTGCCTTGGGACGTCCTCCCACCTCCTTGGCCACCACCCCTTGCTCCTATATAAGTAGATCCATCTAGTAGCTTTTTCCTTGGGATTTGTTTAGTTAAAAATTAGCCATTGCAACTTCATGTATTTCGTTTGTGTTCAACGACCAGACCAAGACCGCTTACGGATCCCCACCATTATCAATACTTCATATATATTCGCAATATTCAGATTGCTTTATCATATTCTTGCTTGTTCTTCGATTGCTTGCAGGAATAGACCTTCGTGGTCAGGTTGATAGTGCTCCGGCGTGGTCAATAACCTCTCAGAGTTGGTTTAGCGATTGCTAAGGCGCAACGTCGTGCACGTTTATAGTCGGATCGTCAAAGTCGTCTCCACCAAATCGATAGTTATCATCTCATCGAAAGATCGGGACACCCTCGCCTCTATCAAGTGGTATCAGTTTTCAGGTTGCTCGGTGAGAATTTCCAGTTTCCCCTAGATTAGATTTATTTTGTTACCTATTGTCCAAGAAAAAGCCACAAAAAAGTTAGATCTATTCATCCTTATGTCCAAGCCAGTCTGAGCCTTTGCAATTTTCTTTTCATTGTTTGCATTATTGAATTATCGGTTGCATCGTCGTGTCGAGTTGCTGGTCTTAGTGTCTAGTTCGTTTAGAGTTTCGAGTTGTGTTCACATTAGTCATGTCGCCACTGCATCGTTATCCCTTCCGCTGTCCACCACACCATCCATAAATTTCCACCACGTGCTACCCATAGTTCATTGTCACAATCATAGTTGAGGTCGTTCACATCTTCGCTTGATCCAATCTGCATCTTATCTAGTTTGTCTTGGAAAGAGGGAGAGAATACAAGACAGAGAAAAAAAAAGAGAAAAAAAGAAAAAAAAGTCAAAGAAAAAAAGAGAGAAAGAAAAAGAAAAAAAGTGTGAGGAAAAAAAGTGAGAAGAAACAAAAAAGAAAATTCGGATCTATCTAGACTCAATCTCGTAGTTGAATTCGGATTGGAATCTGTTTTGTGCACTGCTCAGTAAAACAGGCATAACTTCCTCATACGAAGTCCGTTTTGGCTCCGCGAGTACTCAAATGAAAGCTAGTGATGAGGCGCATCTAAATAGTTGCAGAGTCTAGTTCAATATTTGACACCTGAAAATCGTCTTCTAAATAGGTCTTTTTGCCCTCCGAAGTTCGCGGACACAGCTTATTCCAGTTTTTCAGGCCAGTTTTAGAATTCTTTGACTCCTCATATCAATTCGGAATTGAGTGATTCTTTTTGCATTGGAAAGCTTGAGTTAGTAGCATTCTTTGAAAAAAGTTATCAGAAAATTGGCTCAAACTTTTCAAGAGGAAAGTTGGAGAGAGAGTTGTTGTATATCCTGCTTGGCAGTTGTTTTTCATCATTATCTTTACTGCCGTTGTGATCTTCACTTATATCTTGTTGTCTAGAGCTACTTAGTATCCTTCATTGATGCTAGTTGTGCTACGCCATGACCTCATTAGTGTTCTAGGCTCGCGTCTCTAGTCCGGTCTAGCCTAGGACCAGCACAGTACCGTCGTTGAGCGTTTATTCAACATTGCATCTCTGAATTGATTATTGCTAATATTTTGCTCCCATATATAGCCAACCCAGCTCCACATATTTCTACACCGTTTATACGTACGTTCCCCTGGCAATCGCTTTACTCAATCTTCGGAGTTATTTGACACCGCTGGTTGCCTGTCACCACCTGCTGCTTGGTAAGAACTTGTAAGATATTGATATTTGCTTTACTGTGAGCGCTTTACCACCACATCCTAGTAGTTCATAGGAACATTATTCTTGAATTTTGTTTCTTGTTTCTACTAATCATGACAGGATCTATAGTCAATTCATGGGGTTTGTCGATCGTGGGAGACGTGCCATCACCTATGCAAATACCACAACCATCACGAGAGGTGCACAAACATCCAAATGCACATGATCAGGTTAATGTTTCTATACCACCATTTAATGGCCGTTTTAGACCTGCTTTATATATTGAATGGGAGTTTGACTTAAATTATATATTTGCTTCCAATAATTTTGATGTACTTAAAAAGTTAAGGTTGCGGTTGGTTCTTTCACTGGTTATGCTGTAGTTTGGTGGAGTGAATATTGTCGGTTACACCCTAATGATATACCTACTACTTGGGATGATTTGAAACTTGCCATGCGACATACATTCGTTCCCGCTTATTATACTCGTGACATGATTACAAAGTTGCAACATTTAAAACAAGGTAGTGACACCGTAACGAAATATTATGATACTTTACAAACTACCTTGCTGCATTCCTCTTTAGAAGAAAGTGAAGAAGATTTTATTGATAGATTTTGGGGAGGATTAAATCGTGACATTCAGGAGATACTAATTCATGAAGAGTGTTATCCTATGGACCATTTGTTTCATCTTGCTTGCAAAGCTGAACAGGAAATAAAACGACATGTTGCCCACAAGGAGAACAAGCGCGAGATGCACATTCCAAGAGTTGACACGGTTGTCCCTTCAACTACTAAGCATACTATGACAACCACATCCATTGTTGTGAGGACTACATCACCTCCACCATGTGACACATCATCACCGAGAGTGCCTACATCATCTGAGTTGATCATAAGAGGTAATGACAAAGGTACTAATCTTCCACCTCCACATGAGTATGATGAATGTCTTGTCAATTTAAGTGCACCATGCGGTGAGCTACCCACTACTTTGATCACACCAGCTACTTTAGAGGACTACGTTGATGATTTGACTTTGCCATGTGATCAAACAATTTTGAGTGAACCAATTGAATTAACTATCGATGCAAAAGAATCAAGTGAATCAGGGAATAAATCAGATTTGGATGAAATATGTTTGAAAATAATTGTGCCAATGTTTAATCATTTTAATATGACCTCTAATCTTGGTGATGGTTCATCAATGTTGGGATGGTTTAATGATAAGCATTGTCAATCTTTTGATATGAATAAGAGCTTCACTTATATGTGCAAACTGAGTTGCAATATTTTCATGCCTTTGACTTCTTTTGATAATATATTGGCTTTGCATTTCACGACTTTTGAAGGGTGGTCTTGTATAACTGTGGCACATGTGCACCAAATGAGATCAGTAAAAACGGATGACATATACATATACAACGTGTACACCTTGTCTCTTTTGTTAGCCAGATTTCAGATTAAGCAACCCCGAGGACGGCTTTGTTTTCAAGAAGGGGAGGATGATGAGGACATGACTACCTTGGATACGACCAAAAATATTGCATACATGCATATTTGTCAGGTGATTTCTAGTGCAAACTATTCAATAATCTATTTATGTTATCCAGAACAAAAATACTTCACACACTTTTGTGTTTTGTCTAATTGCAGGTGTATGGGACATTTGTACAATCCACATATGAAGATAAGGCAAAAGGAGAAGTTTAGGTTTTGTTTAGAAAGTCCTCTCACGTCACTTTTGGGCCAAGAGAAGATAGAGTCCAAGTCTCTCACATTCTGGATTCAGATTCGGACTGCACAGACATACCTGACTCAAAACGCCAACAAATTTTTCATACGGACTCCGAATTGGGTGATTCTTTTTTGTTGGAAAGTAGATTTCGTCCTCTTTCCAACCCAATTGGATTCACCTTTAAATTCGTCCGGAGCATTGAGATATGGACGAAGCAATCTGACGCTGCAGCAGAATCCGAGTCAAAGAACAAGTCCAAAGGTGTTGCATCACCTCTTGAGCCCATGAGCCTTGTACGACCTAGGGATTGTTTTAGGCTGCCTTGGGACGTCCTCCCACCTCCTTGGCCACCACCCCTTGCTCCTATATAAGTAGATTCATCTAGTAGCTTTTTCCTTGGGATTTGTTTAGTTAAAAGTTAGCCATTGCAACTTCGTGTATTTCGTTTGTGTCCAACGACCAGACCAAGACCGCTGACGGATCCCCACCATTATCAATACTTCATATATATTCGCAATAGTTAGATTGCTTTATCATATTCTTGCTTGTTCTTCGATTGCTTGCAGGAATAGACCTTCGCGGTCAGGTTGATCGTGCTCCGGCGTGGTCAATAACCTCTGGGAGTTTGTTTAGCGATTGCTAAGGCGCAACGTCGTGCACGTTTGTAGTCGGATCGACAAAGTCGTCTCCACCAAATTGATAGTTATCATCTCATCGAAAGATCGGGACACCCTCGCCTCTATCACATGGCCTCACACCTAAGTCCTTTCATGAGGGCATCTGTTGTGACAAAACCACGACACATGGTAAAAAAATCGTCCAATTTGAGACAAGGCGCACACATTAATAGCCAACATAATCCTTTTGGAACAAATAGCTGACACGTTACTATCGCAAATGGTTGTATTATTTGAACCGTGTGCGTTCCTTCAATATTTTGAATATACTTGATGTTGATTCTAAATAATAGTACATTTGATGTACTAACTAGATATTCATAATCTAATCCATGTTCCAATGTACACTGTGTTTGTCACACAAAGTATAGTGCCCCGCCCACTACATTATGGCAAAAGCCACAAATTATCACGAATTAAAATAAATTTTCTATATATTATATGTAGGATAACACGTTCATAACCACACCATGCGTACCACCATTATATATATTCATTCATGCATGCGTCATTTTAAAACACTATGATATCTTCTTCAAATATCTAAATCCACTTTTATAATGAATTATGATATCTATTCATCTTTTACACCCACACAATCCTCTTATCTTTGTAGCTAGTGCTAACTTTCTCTCGTGCATGCACACGCCTGCCTCCCTCTCACCCTCCCTCAACATTCTCTAGCTCCATCGCGCACATTTGTCATTTCTCTTTAGGTCGTTCACCCACGGTGTGTGTAGGCCCCCAGCTCCTTCTTTCCGGCATACACCGATCGATATACCTCTCTAGCCAGGTGTGCCTTACCACAAACACAAGCTTTCCCTCTTCTCTTCTCACCGTCCATGCCCCCCTCTCTCTAATACGGTTCCACGCACATGCACACTCCCACCCCTCTTTTCATCGATCTCATACTCGCACACTCCTTTCCCCTCGATATAGTAGGCCTCTCGCACCACCTCCTAGCAGCATCCTTCTCCCTCTCTATCCTCCTGTCTAGGCCTTATTTTCTTCTAACACATGCATGCATGTATACCGATCGATCTCCCTACATATACCTAGGTCGACTATAACTCTTTTTCCCCACACATCGATCGACGTACCTCACGAGTTATGTCTATCCCTTTCTCCGACAAAGGACGATTGATCTTCCTATGTAGTTACGTCTACTTACCACAGCCATATCGTCCCCCTCATCATTCGTGCATGCCTCCTGACCCGTCTCTCACACGCACATGCACAGATAGGAAGGCATCCCCTCTCTTATTGATATTGCAGGCGTGCCCTCCGTTTGTCTAGCAGGCCTCTCCCACCATTTGTGAGAAGCAACTCCACAACCAACCCCTCCGACACTCTAGCTTTGTCTCTCTACCGACCTTATTCCTCTCCTACACATATGCATGGACGCCGATCGATCTCCCTCAATACATAAGGTAGGTCTCTATCCTCCTCCACACATATACCAGTCGCTCTAACTCTATAGTTAGGTCTGTGCCCCCCACCCACCCACCCACACACCGATAGTCGAACGCTGTAGGTAGGTATCCATGCCACTGAGACAAACTGCACCTCTCCCCTCTCACATTCCAGTAGGCCAGCCACCCTGTATCTTTGACATGGGCAAACACAAATTCGATGGCACTCTTTATCGTTCGCGCACCCACACACTTCATCCCTGTTTTCGATTCTATCGATATCTCACGCCGATGATCCCTCCACTCTCTTCTCGTGGATCGCTCCCTCTATATATGATATATCCAGGCCTCTGTTTCACACATGTTGCATATGTTACATTTTTTTGTTTGAGATATCATCGACACATTGCCTCTATTTCGCACAAACCATCTCTCTCTCACACACGCACGTATGTACCTGCACATAAAGAAGAGGTGCACGCATGACACACGTACTCACACCTTGTTCCGGCCACACCCGCGCGGGTACCCGGTGGAGCTCATTTCTGTATGAAAAGGCAGCCCACGTGATAATTTGACGCGTGTAGCAGTTGTTTACTTGAAGGAGGGTTGTGTACCACGCGTACACGGAACGAAGTTTGACTTGATGCGTTAGTATTAAATAAAGTTATATTCCTCAATGGCACGTACAGAGTACAAAACAATTGTCATCGAGAAAAAAGATATCCGCTCCACTATATATACTGGGGCCTGCCTGCAGGGGTTTCTCTCTCGTCACACTATCTCACACAAGGCGGCGGCGGCCTCTCTCTCTCACCGTTTGTCACTGATCCGGTCGCATCCGTTCGCCGGTGGAAAGGGAGGACGTGCATCGTTTCTCTCTTCGACGGCGTCGAGGCAGCACGTCCCGATCTGCGGTACCCGTCGTTCTCTCTGACCAAGCTCCGGCGCGGTAGGGCCTTCGCCACTTGCTCGTTGCCGCAGTATGGGCAGATCCCGCCGGCCACCGCCCTCCTAGTTACATCCTGACGACCCTCAGGTACAGCTTCCTCCGGCCTTGCTCCACTGCCCATCTTCCCACGTTGCTGCATGTGGAAAATCCTGCATGTGGATCCCCGTTAGTTCTTTGCTTAAAACGTATCTCGGCCAATGTACTTTCCATCTTGCAATCTCGTCCCAAAACCATTTTTGATAAACCACCATGCTACTATCTTTCCCTTATGACATGGAATATGCTTCTTTTTTGTTGGCGTACGTGTCTTCAACTCCTGTCATTGGGCAGTAATTGTTTCCTTTCTACCTCCTTTTGCAAGCAGGGCTATCCATTTCACCTCGTTGCTATTGCGACCTTTTGGTGAACTGCATAAATCACTTTTTCTTAAGAGTGTTTTGTGCAGTTCCGCCAAAATGTCACACGGGCAACTTTTTACATTTCTGTGGGACTGCAGAAAGGGAGATAGGTTTTGCTATTCTCCTCATCCAACTACATGCCTAATCTTCTCAAACAAGTAGTTAGTCCTAAAGAGAGATCACAGAGGTGATCGGCTTCTATTTGCGTGTGTTATGTTTCATCATCTAGTTCCACTATTGTTGTAATCACACTAACTGAATATCTTTGCAAACAGGGATGATCAGCTTGATTTTAGTGGAACTGCATAAAATGATCGAATTGTGATATCCTCCATACACCTCTTTCTTGGCTACAGAGCTGCGTGAAACTAGCTGCCAACCAATGAACACTGTGCCCAGGAAATGGAGCCATGCTTACGAACAACATCGATCAATTATATTTTTTCTTTGTTTGTACACCTTCTCACAACTTTCTCTTCAGTTGTGACGTGAATATTGGCGCTGATCCGCAAACCATTGAGATGCATTAGCAGCCATGGTAGTTTCATTTGTATTCGATGGAATGTTGTAATGCGACAATCTTGAGGCAAGAGGACACATGAATCCTAAGTTGAAACCTTTTTTTTCTGAGGGAACCAAAGTTGAAACCTTCATAGCATTACAGTACAATTTCATTATGCTGGAAAATTATGCGTACATATAATAAAATCCTGAAAGATTGATAGCAATGCTAGAAACAATTCAACTCCATTTCGCCAACATGTGGGACATCCTTTATCCGGCTCCACCTGCCATGCAGCAATATTGAGTGCACAACTGCAGGGGATATTCACCCCGGTCGTTGCGCCACAGTAATAATGACTAGTGAGCAGTCAAATCACAGATCCCCACCTTCGCCACAGTAAGTTGCTCGGACAAACCAGCCATCATTTCTCTCTTTGTTGAATCTGTTGGTACTCCAATATTCCCAGAATAATAAGTTGCTCGGGCGAAGCAACAATCACTTCGCCTTTCCCACAGTAAGTACTACCTCCTTTTTTATTCTAGAAACCACCACACGCGAGTATTGGACGGTAGCAGCACAACAAAGTGTACTAGCACTACTCAATACAAAAATCGAAACCAACCAATGAACTACTAGATGGTGAGCGTTTGCTAGTTTCATGTACTCCATCTGTCCATGTATATAGGGCTTAATGCACTTTCGGAGACTAACTTTGGCACTGTTTGGATCCATGGGTTAGAGTTAGTTTGAGCTAGCTGGGGCTCAAATAGCCCTAAAGTATCCAAACATGAGGGTTAGATTGGAGCAAGTTGCACCTAACCCACCAAAAAAAAACTATCCCACCCAAGAGGTGCTAATTGGAGCTAGTTCTCATTGGGCCCACTGAAAAATCACTTTTCTCTCTCTATCCCGCTAGCCAAGTGGTGCTAATTGGAGCTAGTTCTCATGGGGGGCACTGAAAAATCACTTTTCTCTGTCCATCAAGTGCATTTATTGTCAATCTAACCCTGTCATCCAAACACCTCTTTGGCTAGAGATAGTTCAGGGTTAGTCATGAGTTAGTCTAACCTCTAGCTAAGTTAGAGTATCCAAATAGGAGCAGTATAGGACATGCAAGTTGCTCAAAGCATATCGTCAATTTCATACATGAAAGGATCTTCGAATGATATAATTTTCAAATTATATAAAATCTTATCAATAGTCAAAGGCAACCTCGAATAATAGATTAGGCCCTATATACACGTATGGATGAAGGGAGTAGTACTAATGGCAATGCATGCATGCATGCATGTGGAATACTATAGTATTAAACAAGAATGTTTTACATGCATTGGTTAATTATATCTTAGTTATGGCACTTTAAAATTTAATGCACAAAACAAGAACGGTTGACGGGATTAGAAGAAAGCAAAGCGCCTTTTTAGCGGGGATTTTCATCATTCTATGAAGGTGCAAAACCAAGTGTTACTACTACACCAAACAAGTTCAAAACGAGAATCTGGACACACTCACGGCATGGCACGCCTGTCTCGTTTGGTCCGTCGGTCAAAGCGCTTCCTCTTCTTGGCATAATAATAGGGTACAGTAATTTTTTTAGAATGCCGTTGGCATGTCGCTAACATGTGGGAGCAAGTGATGAGTTAACCGACCTCACTAGACGGCAAAATCGCCGGCCCGCCGCACTTTGAGAGAGACGAGGAGCGAGAAGCGATACGGGTTGGTAAATACTAGAGCTAGGTGTCGCACGGAGGCCAAGAAATATGGTGATAGCGTAGGTGGGCCATGTATGATGTAACTACACTGGGCTACCAAGTTTCGGACTCTTCCAATCTACTTTGGAGAAGATTGGGTAGATTTTATATCGCTGAATATAAAATATTAAGAGTCCAGCCGCTCCACCGCGAGGTTTCTTGCTCCTTCTCGGTTGTCGGAAAGCGTTCTTCTAAGTTTTGCCGACACGTGGGACATTCAGCATCCAGGTCCACATGTCATGCAAGAAAATGGAGTTAAGTATAGTAGGAGAGACTCACCAACGGTCACGAACGTAGGTGGAGTACATGCACGAATCACCTGAAAAAAAGGAATACGAGCACGAGGAGAAGAGTTTCAAGCGCCGACGTAGGTACTCTTTGCCTCTTACACGGTGAGCTCATTTCTGTACGAAGAGGCAGCTCACGTGATAATTTGGCGAGTGTAGTAGTTGTTCATGAGAACCACGCGTGGACGAATCAAAGTTCGATCATGATGCGGTGGCGTGTTTTTTATAAATTAAGTTATTCTATTCGATGGCACGTACCCAACATTAATGGAACGTGAATCGTGCATGCACTGAGGCCCTGTTCTGGATGGAGGAACAAAAAACGTAGGATTAGACTAAAACAAAGGAAATGGAAAGGAACTGACATGCATAACAGAGGAAAGGAGAATGTTGAATAGACATGCAGAGTAGTCGTTCGGGATACAGTAAAAGAATCCACGGGAAACTAACTCATATGGGCCCCTCTCGTGATTTTAAAATATTAATAGATCAAATCGTGTCTCAATTTTTCCGTATGTGGGCTGATGACCCACAAGTGTAGGGGATCTATCCTACTCCTTCCGATAAGTAAGAGTGTCGAACCCAACGAGGAGCAGAAGGAAATGACAAGCGGTTTTCAGTAAGGTATTCTCTGCAAGCACTGAAATTATCGGTAATAGATAGTTTTGTGATAAGGTAATTTGTGACGGGTAACAAGTAATGAAAGTAAATAAGGTGCAGCAAGATGGCACAATCCTTTTTGTAGCAAAGGACAAGCCTGGACAAACTCTTATA
The DNA here is from genome assembly GCF_002575655.3 of Aegilops tauschii subsp. strangulata. Classification (NCBI taxonomy): domain Eukaryota; kingdom Viridiplantae; phylum Streptophyta; class Magnoliopsida; order Poales; family Poaceae; genus Aegilops; species Aegilops tauschii. The sequence continues at coordinate 251,973,075 of NC_053037.3, forward strand.
TAGAGAAAAGCGCTCCCGAGGACACATGGGAATTATCGTCAAGCTAGTTTTCATCACGCTCATATGATTCACGTTCGTTACTTTGATAATTTGATATGTGGGAGGACCGGTGCTTTGGTACTGCCCTTTCTTGGACAAGCATCCCACTTATGATTAACCCCTATTGCAAGCATCCGCAACTACAAGAGAAGTATTAAGGTAAACCTAACCATAGCATGAAACATATGGATCCAAATCAGCCCCTTACGAAGCAACTCATAAACTAGGGTTTAAGCTTCTGTCACTCTAGCAACCCATCATCTACTTATTACTTCCCAATGCCTTCCTCTAGGCCCAAACAATGGTGAAGTGTCATGTAGTCGACGTTCACATAACACCACTAGAGGAGAGACAACATACATCTCATCAAAATATCGAACGAATACCAAATTCACATGACTACTTATAGCAAGACTTCTCCCATGTCCTCAGGAACAAATATAACTACTCACAAATCATATTCATGTTCATAATCAGAGGGGTATTAATATGCATAAAGGATCTGAACATATGATCTTCCACCAAATAAACCAACTAGCATCAATTACAAGGAGTAATCAACACTACTAGCAACCCACGGTACCAATCTGAGGTTTTGGGACAAAGATTGGATACAAGAGATGAACTAGGGTTTTAGAGGAGATGGTGCTGGTGAAGATGTTGATGGAGATTGACCCCCTCCCGATGAGAGAATCGTTGGTGATGACGATGGCGATGATTTCCCCCTCCCGGAGGGATGTTTCCCCGGCAGAACAGCTCTGCCGGAGCCCTAGATTGGTTCCGCCAAAGTTCCGCCTCGTGGCGGCGGTGTTTCGTCCTGAAAGCTTGCTTATGATTTTTCCCAGGGTAAAAGACTTCATATAGAAGAAGATGGACACCGGAGGCCTGCCAGGTGATGAGGACATGACTACCTTGGATACGACCAAAAATATTGCATACATGCATATTTGTCAGGTGATTTCTAGTGCAAACTATTCAATAATCTATTTATGTTATCCAGAACAAAAATACTTCACACACTTTTGTGTTTTGTCTAATTGCAGGTGTATGGGACATTTGTACAATCCACATATGAAGATAAGGCAAAAGGAGAAGTTTAGGTTCTGTTCAAAAAGTCCTCTCACGTCACTTTTGGGCCAAGAGAAGATAGAGTCCAAGTCTCTCACGTTCTGGATTCAAATTCGGACTGCACAGACATACCTGACTCAAAACGCCAACAACTTTTTCATACGGACTCCGAATTGGGTGATTCTTTTTTTGTTGGAAACTAGATTTTGTGCTCTTTCCAACCCAATTGGATTCACCTTTAAATTCGTCCGGAGCATTGAGTTATGGTCGAAACAATCTGACGTTGCACCAGAATCCGAGTCAAACTACAAGTCCAAAGGTGTTGCATCACCTCCACTTGGGCCCATGAGCCTTGTACGACCTAGGGTTGGTTTTAGGCTGCCTTGGGACGTCCTCCCACCTCCTTGGCCGCCACCCCTTGCTCCTATATAAGTAGATCCATCTAGTAGCTTTTTCCTTGGAATTTGTTTAGTTAAAAGTTAGCCATTGCAACTTCGTGTACTTCGTTTGTGTCCAACGACCAGACCAAGACCGCTTACGGATTCCCACCACTATCAATACTTCATATATATTCGCAATATTCAGATTGCATTATCATATTCTTGCTCGTTCTTCGATTGCTTGCAGGAATAGACCTTCGTGGTCAGGCTGATCGTGCTTCCGGCATCGTCAGTAACCTCAGGAGATTGGTTTAGCGATTGATAAGGCGCAACGTCGTGCATGTTTGTAGTCGGATCGTCAAAGTCGTCTCCACCAAATCGATAGTTATCATCTCATCGAAAGATCGGGACACCTTTGCCTCTATCAAGTGGTATCAGTTTTTAGGTTGCTCGGTGAGAATTTCCAGTTTCCCCTAGATTAGATTTATTTTCTTACCTATTGTCCAAGAAAAAGCCACAAAAAAGTTAGATCTATTCATCCTTTTGTCCAAGCCAGTCTGAGCCTTTGCAATTTTCTATTCATTGTTTGCATTATTGAATTATCGGTTGCATCGTCGTGTCGAGTTGCTGGTCTTAGGGTCTAGTTCGTTTAGAGTTTCGAGTTCTGTTCACATTAGTCACGTCGCCGCTGCATCGTTATCCCTTCTGCTGTCCACCACACCATCCATCAAATTCCACCATGTGCTACCCATAGTTCATTGTCACAATCATAGTTGAGGTCATTCACATCTTCGCTTGATCCAATCTGCATCTTATCTAGTTTGTCTTGGAAAGAGGGAGAGAAAAAAAAGACAGAGAAAAAAAAAGAGAGAAAAAAAAAGAAAAAGAAGTCAGAAAAAAAAGAGAAAGAAAAAAAGTGTGAGGAAAAAAAAAGAGAGAAGAAAAAAAACAAAATTCGGATCTATCTAGACTCAATCTCGTAGTTGAATTCGGATTGGAATCTGTTTTGTGCACTGTTTAGTAAAACAGGCATACCTTCCTCATACGAAGTCCGTTTTGACTCCGCGAGTACTCAAATGAAAGCTAGCGACGAGCCGCATCTAAATAGTTGCAGAGACTAGTTCAATATTTGACACCTCAAAATCGTCTTCTAAATAGGTCTTTTTGCCCTCCGAAGTTCGCGGACACAGCTTATTCCAGTTTTTCAAGCCAGTTTCAGAATTCTTTCACTCCTCATATCAACTCGGAATTGAGTGATTCTTTTTGCATTGGAAAGCTTGAGTTAGTAGCATTCTTTGAAAAAAATTATCAGAAAATTGGCACAAACTTTTCAAGAGGAATGTTGGAGAGAGTTGTTGTATATCCTGCTTGGCAGTTGTTTTTCATCATTATCTTTACTGCCGTTGTGATCTTCACTTATATCTTGCTGTCCAGAGCTACTTAGTATCCTTGATTGATGCTAGTTGTGCTACGCCGTGACCTCATTAGTGTTCTAGGCTCGCGTCTCTAGTCCGGTCTAGCCTAGGACCAGCACAGTACCGTCGTTGAGCGTTTATTCAACATTGCATCTCTGAATTGATTATTGCTAATATTTTGCTACCATATATAGCCAACCCAGCTCCACATATTTCTACACCGTGTATACGTACGTTCCCCTGGCAATCGCTTTACTCAATCTTTGGAGTTATTTGACACCGCTGGTTGCCTGTCACCACCTGCTGCTTGGTAAGAACTGGTAAGATATTGATATTTGCTTTACTGTGAGCGCTTTACCACCACATCCTAGTAGTTCATAGGAACATTATTCTTGAATTTTGTTTCTTGTTTCTACTAATCATGACAGGATCTAGAGTCAATTCATGGGGTTTGTCGATCGTGGGAGATGTGCCATCACCTATGCAAATACCACAACCGTCACGAGAGGTGCACAAACATCCAAATGCACATGATCAGGTTAATGTTTCTATACCACCATTTAATGGCCGTTTTAGACCTGCTTTATATATTGAATGGGAGTTTGACCTAAATAATATATTTGCTTCCAATAATTTTGATGTACGTAAAAAAGTTAAGGTTGCGGTTTGTTCTTTCACTGGTTATGCTGTAGTTTGGTGGAGTGAATATTGTCGGTTACACCCTAATGATATACCTACTACTTGGGATGATTTGAAACTTGCCATGCGACATACATTCGTTCCCGCTTATTATACTCGTGACATGATTACAAAGTTGCAACATTTAAAACAAGGTAGTGACACCGTAACGAAATATTATGATACTTTACAAACTACCTTGCTGCATTCCTCTTTAGAAGAAAGTGAAGAAGATTTTATGGATAGGTTTTGGGGAGGATTAAATCGTGACATTCAGGAGATACTAATACATGAAGAGTGTTATCCTATGGACCATTTGTTTCATCTTGCTTGCAAAGCTGAACAGGAAATAAAACGACGTGTTGCGCACAAGGAGAACAAGCGCGAGATGCACATTCCAAGAGTTGATACGGTTGTCCCTTCAACTACTAAGCATACTATGACAACCACATCCGTTGTTGTGAGGACTACATCACCTCCACCATGTGACACATCATCACCGAGAGTGCCTACCTCATCTGAGTTGATCATAAGAGGTAATGACAAAGGTACTAATCTTCCACTTCCACATGAGTATGATGAATGTCTTGTCAATTTAAGTGCACCATGCGGTGAGCTACCCACTACTTTGATCACACCAGCTACCTTAGAGGACTATGTTGATGATTTGACTTTGCCATGTGATCAAACAATTTTGAGTGAGCCCATTGAATTAACTATCGATGCAAAAGAATCAAGTGAATCAGGGAATAAATCAGATTTGGATCAAATATGTTTGAAAATAATTGTGCCAATATTTAATCATTTTGATATGACCTCTAATCTTGGTGATGGTTCATCAATGTTGGGATGGTTTAATGATGAATATTGTCAATCTTTTCATATGAATAAGAGCTTCACTTATATGTGCAAACTGAGTTGCAATACTTTCATGCCTTCTACTTCTTGTGATAATATTTTGGCTTTATATTTTATTAACTATGAAAGTTACTCATGTATACATGTGTCATATGTGCAAAATCCACGGGAAGTAAAAATGGATGACATATACATATACAACATGTACACCTTGTCTCTTTTGTTAGCCACATTTCAGATTAAGCAACGCCGAGGACGGCTTTGTTTTCAAGAAGGGGAGGATGACGAGGACATGACTACCTTGGATACGACCAAAAATATTGCATACATGCATATTTGTCAAGTGATTTCTAGTGCAAACTATTCAATAATCTATTTATGTTATCCAGAACAAAAATACTTCACACACTTTTGTGTTTTGTCTAATTGCAGGTGTATGGGACATTTGTACAATCCACATATGAAGATAAGGCAAAAGGAGAAGTTTAGGTTCTGTTCAAAAAGTCCTCTCACGTCACTTTTGGGCCAAGAGAAGATAGAGTCCAAGTCTCTCACGTTCTGGATTCAGATTCGGACTGCACAGACATACCTGACTCAAAACGCCAACAACTTTTTTATACGGACTCCGAATTGGGTGATTCTTTTTTTGTTGGAAACTAGATTTCGTGCTCTTTCCAACCCAATTGGATTCACCTTTAAATTCGTCCGGAGCATTGAGTTATGGTCGAAACAATCTGACATTGCACCAGAATCCGAGTCAAACTACAAGTCCAAAGGTGTTGCATCACCTCCACTTGGGCCCATGAGCCTTGTACGACCTAGGGTTGGTTTTAGGCTGCCTTGGGACGTCCTCCCACCTCCTTGGCCGCCACCCCTTGCTCCTATATAAGTAGATCCATCTAGTAGCTTTTTCCTTGGAATTTGTTTAGTTAAAAGTTAGCCATTGCAACTTCGTGTACTTCGTTTGTGTCCAACGACCAGACCAAGACCGCTTACGGATTCCCACCACTATCAATACTTCATATATATTCGCAATATTCAGATTGCATTATCATATTCTTGCTCGTTCTTCGATTGCTTGCAGGAATAGACCTTCGTGGTCAGGCTGATCGTGCTTCCGGCATCGTCAGTAACCTCAGGAGATTGGTTTAGCGATTGATAAGGCGCAACGTCGTGCACGTTTGTAGTCGGATCGTCAAAGTCGTCTCCACCAAATCGATAGTTATCATCTCATCGAAAGATCGGGACACCTTTGCCTCTATCACCAGGGGGCCCACGAGGCTGGGGGCATGCCCAGGGGGGTAGGGCGTGCCCCCACCCTCATGGATGGTGGGTGGCCCCCCTCTGGTACTTTCTTCGCTCAGTATTTTTTATTAATTCCAAAAATAACTTCCGTGGAGTTTCAGGACTTTTGGAGTTGTGCAGAATAGGTCTTCAATATTTGCTCCTTTCCCAGCCCAGAATTCCAGCTGCCCGCATTCTCCCTCTTCATATAAACCTTGTAAAATAAGATAGAATAGGCATAAGTATTGTGACATAATGTGTAATAACAGCCCATAGTGCAATAAATATCAATATAAAAGCATGATGCAAAATGGACGTATCAACTCCCCCAAGCTTAGATCTCGCTCCCTTTCTATCAATAATATGCAAATCAAATTCTTGTAGTAAGAGAACCCATCTAATAAGTCTAGGTTTAGCATCTTTCTTTTCCATAAGGTATTTAATAGCAGCATGATCAATGTGAACAGCTACTTTAGAATCAACAATATAAGGTCTGAACTTATCACAAGCAAATACAACTGCTAAAAATTCTTTTTCAGTAGTAGCATAATTTCTCTGGGCACTGTCTAGAGTTTTACTAGCATATTGGATAACATTTAATTTCTTATCAACTCTTGTCCTAGAACAGCACCTACAGCATAATCACTAGCATCACAGATAATTTCAAAGGGTAAATTCCAATCAGGTGGCTAAACAATAGGTGCAGAAATCAAGACTTTCTTAAGTATTTCAAATGCTTCTACACAATCATCATCAAAGACAAAATGAATATCTTTTTGTAAGAGATTAGTCAAAGGCCTGGAGATTTTAGAGAAGTCCTTGATGAACCTCCTATAAAAACCGGCATGACCAAGGAAACTTCTTATACCTTTAATGTCCTTGGGACACGGCATCTTTTCAATAGCATCAACTTTAGCTTTATCAACTTCAATACCTCTTTCAGAAATTTTATGCCCCAAGACAATACCTTCATTAACCATAAAGTGGCACTTCTCCCAATTCAAGACAAGGTTAGTTTCTTCACATCTCTGCAAAACTCGATCAAGGTTGCTCAAGCAATCATCAAAAGAAGTTCCATATACGGAGAAACCATCCATGAAAACCTCAACAATCTTTTCACAAAAATCAGAGAATATAGCCATCATGCATCTTTGAAAGGTACCAGGTGCATTGCATAAACTAAAAGGCATACGCCTATAAGTAAAGGTACCGAAAGGGCAAGTAAAAGTGGTCTTTTCTTGATCCTCTTTTGACACAGGTATTTGAGAGAAACCAGAGTAACCATCTAGAAAGCAAAAATGTGTATGTTTGGATAACCTCTCTAGCATTTGATCAATAAAAGGTAAGGGGTAATGATCCTTTTTAGTAGCTTTATTTAATTTGCGGAAATCAATTACCATTCTATAACCTGTAAAAATTCTTTGTGGGACCAATTCATCTTTATCATTAGGAACAACGGTAATACCTCCCTTCTTAGGGACACAATGGACAGGACTTACCCACTGACTATCAGCAACGGGATAAATTATACCTGCCTCCAGAAGCTTTAGTATTTCTTTCCTTACCACTTCTTTCATCTTAGGATTTAACCGTCGTTGGTGATCAAAAACTGGTTTAGCGTCTTTCTCCAATTTTATTTTGTGTTGACATAGAGTGGGACTAATGCCCTTAAGATCATCAAGAGTATATCCAATAGCAGCACGGTGCTTCTTTAGAGTTTTCAATAATCTCTTTTCTTCACGCTCTGAAAGGTTAGCACTAATAATAACAGGATATATCTTTTCCTCATCAAGATAAGCATATTTAAGAGTATCAGGTAATGGTTTAAGCTCAAACTCGGGATCACCCTTGGGTGGAGGAGGATCCCCTAGGATTTCAACAGGCAAGTTGTGTTTCAAAATAGGTCCCTGTTTAAAGAATACTTCATCTATTTCCCTTCTTTCATTCATAAACATATGATTTTCATGGTCTAGCAAATATTGTTCTAAAGGATCATTAGGAGGTACGGCAATAGAAGCAAGACCAATAATTTCATCTTTACTAGGTAATTCCTCATCATGGGGTTGTCTACGAAATTTAGCAAAATTAAACTCATGATACATATCCCCCAAACCAATAGTAACAACATCCTTTTCGCAGTCTATCCTAGCATTAACAGTATTCAAGAAGGGTCTACCAAATATGATGGGACAGAAGTCATCTTGTGGGGAACCAAGAACAAGAAAATCAGCAGGATATTTAACTTTCCCACACAAGACTTCAACATCTCTAACAATCCCAACTGGTGAAATAGTGTCTCTCATGGCAAGCTTGATTGTAACATCAATTTCCTCTAACTCAGCAGGTGCAATATCATGCATAATTTGTTTGTATAAGGAATGAGGTATTGCACTTGCACTAGCACCCATATCACATAAGCGATGATAGCAATGATCTCCTATTTTAACAGAAATAACAGGCATGCCTACAACAGGTTTATGTTTATTTTTAGTATCAGGTCTAGCAATTCTAGCAGCTTCATCACAGAAGTAAATAACATGCGCATCAATATTATCAGCCAAGAGATCTTTAATCATAGCAATACTAGGTTCAACTTTAATTTGCTCAGGGGGTTTGGGTGTCCTAATATTACTTTTGTTGACCACAGTTGAAGCTTTAGCATGATCCTTTATTCTAACAGGGAAAGGTGGTTTCTCAATATAGGCAGTAGGAACAATAGGATCATTATACGTGATAGTCTTTTCTTCAACTTTAATAGGTGCAACTACTTTTACTTCAATGGGAGGATTATATTTAAACCACTTCTCCTTAGGGAGATCGACATGAGTAGCAAATGATTCACAGAAAGAAGCTACTATCTCAGAGTCAAGTCCATATTTAGTGCTAAACTCACGGAAAACATCGCTATCCATAAAAGATTTAACACAATCAAACTTAGGTGTTATACCTGACTCCTTACCTTCGTCGAGATCCCAATCTTCAGAGTTGCGTTTAATTCTTTCCAATAAATCCCATTTCAATTCAATAGTCTTCATCATAAAAGAGCCAGTACAAGAAGTATCAAGCATGGAGCGATTATTGAGAGAAAGCCGAGGATATTTTGAATAATCATTTCTCTTGAGAGCTCATGATTGGGGCATGAATATAACATTGACTTAGGCCTCCCCCAAGCTTGGGCGATGCTTTCTCCTTCGCGAGGCCAGAAATTATATATATATAATTACGATCACGATGAACAAGATGCATAGGATAAAATTTCAGATGAAATTCCAATTTCAATCGGTTGTAGTTCCATGATCCCATATCATCACGTAGCCTAAACCATGTCAATGCCTCTCCCTTCAAAGATAAAGGGAAGACCTTCTTCTTGATAACATCCTCGGGTGTACCTGCAAGCTTAAATAATCCACAAACTTCATCCACATAGATTAGGTGCAAATCGGGATGTAATGTTCCATCACGTGTGAAAGGATTAGCTAAAAGTTTCTCTATCATACCCGAAGGAATTTCAAAGTAAACATTTTCAGTAGGTTCAGTAGGTTGAGGAGCAACTCTTTGCTCTACTGGTCGGGGTGAAGATACCCCGAACAAGCCCCTCAAAGTATTGTTCCATAGCAACAAGTGACAGTAAATTTCAGCACACTATATAAATTTTTCCTTACCAAATTCCACCTACCAAAGGCGCTTAAATCCCCGGCAACAACGCCAAAAAAGATTCTTGATGACCCACAAGTATAGGGGATCTATCGTAGTCCTTTCGATAAGTAAGAGTGTCGAACCCAACGAGGAGCAGAAGGAAATGACAAGCGGTTTTTAGTAAGGTATTCTCTGCAAGCACTGAAATTATCGGTAATAGATAGTTTTGTGATAAGGTAATTTGTGACGGGTAACAAGTAATGAAAGTAAATAAGGTGCAGCAAGATGGCCCAATCCTTTTTGTAGCAAAGGACAAGCCTGGACAAACTCTTATATAGAGAAAAGCGCTCCCGAGGACACATGGGAATTATCGTCAAGCTAGTTTTCATCACGCTCATATGATTCACGTTCGTTACTTTGATAATTTGATATGTGGGTGGACCGGTGCTTTGGTACTGCCCTTTCTTGGACAAGCATCCCACTTATGATTAACCCCTATTGCAAGCATCCGCAACTACAAGAGAAGTATTAAGGTAAACCTAACCATAGCATGAAACATATGGATCCAAATCAGCCCCATACGAAGCAACTCATAAACTAGGGTTTAAGCTTCTGTCACTCTAGCAACCCATCATCTACTTATTACTTCCCAATGCCTTCCTCTAGGCCCAAACAATGGTGAAGTGTCATGTAGTCGACGTTCACATAACACCACTAGAGGAGAGACAACATACATCTCATCAAAATATCGAACGAATACCAAATTCACATGACTACTTATAGCAAGACTTCTCCCATGTCCTCAGGAACAAATATAACTACTCACAAATCATATTCATGTTCATAATCAGAGGGGTATTAATATGCATAAAGGATCTGAACATATGATCTTCCACCAAATAAACCAACTAGCATCAACTACAAGGAGTAATCAACACTACTAGCAACCCACAGGTACCAATCTGAGGTTTTGGGACAAAGATTGGATACAAGAGATGAACTAGGGTTTTAGAGGAGATGGTGCTGGTGAAGATGTTGATGCAGATTGACCCCCTCCCGATGAGACGATCGTTGGTGATGACGATGGCGATGATTTCCCCCTTCCGGGGCGATGTTTCCCTGGCAGAACAGCTCTGCCGGAGCCCTAGATTGGTTCTGCCAAAGTTCCGCCTTGTGGCGGCGGTGTTTCGTCCTGAAAGCTTGCTTATGATTTTTCCCAGGGTAAAAGACTTCATATAGAAGAAGATGGACACCGGAGGCTTGCCAAGGGGCCCACGAGGCAGGGGCGCGCCCAAGGGGGTAGGGCGTGCCCCCCATCCTCGTGGATGGTGGGTGGCCCCCCTCTGGTACTTTCTTCGCTCAGTATTTTTTTCATTCCAAACATAACTTCCGTGGAGTTTCAGGACTTTTGGAGTTGTGCAGTGATGAGGACATCAATACAATTATTACACCCACAGTCCCTGCTGCTATACATACTGGACCAATTACTAGAGCTCGCGCACGCCAATTAAATTACCAGGTACTTTCGTTTCTTGCTAATGATTCTACTGTTCATGAGAATATGATGCTGCCTAAATTGGATACATTTGTTTTGCTTACAAATGAAGGGCCTAGCTTTGAGAAGGATGAACATTGGAGCAAGAACAAGCATGGAGATGATGGCATGCGCATGGGGAACAAGAACGGAGTTACAAGTGATGATTTCAGGACGTTGAAGCCACCATAATGCGTGCATGAAGCCTTGGACGAAATATACAAGATGCTACTTCATAACTTTCGTCCAGAGGCTATTCTAGGTGCTGCGTCACCTTATTATTGGGCCAGGCCCATGTAATTTCGAAATACATAAGTATAGGCTGTTTTTAGAGTCCGTATGTGTGGGGAAACAAGAGATAGGGTTGGTTTCGGACCCCTTCCTCAAGGGCCACGAAATTCCCCCCCTCTTCCTCCATATATACAGCCCTTAGGGCGTCGTTTAGACTTTGGGTTTTGTTTAGATTAAAAGTTCGCCATAGCTGCAACTTCGCGTACTTCGTTTGTGTTCAGCGACCAGACAAAGGCGTCACAGAACCCCACCTTGATCAATAAAGCTTTCATCTTATATTCGCAATATCCAGATTGCAATCTCAGTTTCTTGCCTGTTCTTCGTTTGCTCGCAGGAAACAGACCCTCGTGGTCAGGTTGATCGTGCTCCGGCGTGGTCGATAACCTCTCGGAGTTGGTTTAGCGATTGCTAAGGCGCGACGTCCTCGCACGTTCGTAGTCGGATCGTCAAAGTCGACTTCCATCAAAGCGATATTCATCATCTCATCGAAAGACGGGACACCTTTGCCTCTATCAAGTGGTATCAGATTTCCAGGTTGCTCGGTGAGATTTTACAGTTTTTCGTAGTTTAGATCGAGTCTGTTCTTCATACCTACAGTCCACGAAAAAGCCACAAAAAAAAAATAGGGTTAGTTCATCATATCCGAACCAATCTGAGCCTTTGCATAATCTTTTTAGGGTTTTTGCTTTGTTGAATTTGCGGTTGCATCGTCGTGTCAAGTTGCTGGTCTTAGAGTCTAGTCTTTTAGAGTTTCGAGTTCTGGTCATAAGTTGTCACGCCGCCGCCGCACCATCATCATCGCCTTGCCATCTACCACCATTGCTTATCCGCCACCGCTTTGAATCCGTATCCATATACCACCACCGCTGCCATATACTACCGCCATATATCCACCACCAATCCGAGTTCTTTTCATAGTCGGTTTGTTTTAGAGATCCATATATTTTCCGTTTCGTGTTTCCTTGCCTGAGTAGGTCTCGGAAAAAAAAAAAAGTCTGGAGACCCCCGGGCAGTTTTTAGGCCAAAATTTCGGCAACCAAAAATATTTTTTCCCTATCCTATTTTTAGGCCCCGGGTAGTGTTTTGAGACACTCGCCATCATAGTGATTTTTTGTCGCACTTTTTCGTCGTCGCTGCCCTGATTTCCGAAAAAAAAAAAATAGTCAAAAAATTTTGTGCCCATCCTGTCAGTTTGACCTGGGAAGAGTTTTGAGACACTCGCCATTATAGTGATTTTTTCGCAAAAAAAAAAAAAAAAAAGGAGGAGTGAAAAAAAAGAGCGCAAAAAAAAAAAAAAGAGCGAAAAAAAAAAATTCCTGAGTGTGCTTTTCCCTTGTTTACGTGCAGCGCCGTGATTTTGTTAGTGTTCTAGGCTCGCGTCTCTAGCACGGTCTAGCCTAGGACCAGCACAGTACCGTCGTTGAGCGTTTATTCAACTTTGCATCTCTGAATTGATTATTGCTTACCATTTTGCTACCATATTATAAGCCTTCCCAGCTCCACATAAGTCTACATCGTGCGTTTGACTCTCCCTGGTAATCGCTATATCCAAGCTTTGAGAGTTTTTGACTACAACGGTTGCCGATCACCACCTGCTGCTGGGTAAGAACTGGTAAGAATTTGAGATTCGCTTGAAGGTTTTGTGACACACCACCATCCCACCACTTCTAGTAGTCTGCAGGATCATATTCTTTTGTGTTTCTATTGCTGCTAACCATGGCAGGTTCACAAGCCGATGAGACTGATTGGGCGAACATGACGAACAAGGAGTTGCATGATAAATTTCAGCAAATGATGAGTGGCCAGGTGGGAGATGTGCTAAACAGATTTGAAGAGGCTATGGAGAAGATAGATGCCGTGGAGAAGTCGTTTGAGACAAAGCTGGATAACAAGTTTACTGAATTACTAAAGCGTCTTCCCCAACCACCACCGGCTGCACATGTCGCACCTCTACAACAACAACAACCACATCTCCAACGCCGCCTTCCAAATCAAGTGGGACGGGCACAGCGCGTTCCAATTGAGATTGGTCAAAATTCGGGTGCTGCTGTCCCTACTGTTGATGCTTCTTTGGCTCCTGCTCCTGCGGCGGCTGAGGAGGATGACGATTATGCGGGCGATTATGAGGATGAGGTTGATCAAAATCAGAACTACGTGCAGCCACCAGCACCACCACCAGCAGGTCGACCTCAGGTATATATTCGCAACGGTAGGCCGGCACCACCACCTCAGGTACGAGATCATGACCATCTCCCTAAACTGAAATTGAATATTCCACCATTTGAGGGTAGATATGTTCCTGATATATATCTTACTTGGGAGTTAGAAACTGAACAACGATTTACATGTTTACAATATCCTGAGGAGAGACGTGTTCCTGCTGCTGTTTGTGCTTTCACTAGCTTTGCATGTGTTTGGTGGTCTGAACATTGTAGATTATATCCTGTTCCAGCTACTTGGGCTGCTTTGAAAACTGCTATGCGTACTCGTTGGGTTCCACCATATTATCAACGTGAATTACTTCAAAAATTGCAGCGTTTAAGACAAGGAAAAAATTCTGTAGAAGAATATTATCAGGAATTACAAACTGGCATGATTAGATGTGGTATTGTTGAGGAGAATGAAGCTATGCTTGCACGTTTTATGGGTGGATTAAATAAAGAGATTCAGACCATTCTAGAGTATAAGGATTATAATAATATCACTCGTTTATTCCATCTTGCTTGTAAAGCTGAACGTGAAGTGCAGGATCGACAGCCATTGGCGCGAACTAACTTTTCTGCAGGTCGACCTTCATCATGGACACCGCGTGCATCTTCTACTTCCACTTCACCATCACCTCCATCAGGTGCCACCTCCAGCCGTGATACAAGAAAGCAGGCACAACCACCACTCTCTGCCAAGAGCACACCTGCCGGGCCTGTGCAGAGCTCTTCTTCTTCCATGGCATCGACAGGGCACACAAGTGATATTATTTGTCGTCGTTGTAAGGGAAGAGGACATTTTGCGAGAGAATGCAAATCTCAGCGTGTCATGATTGCTACTGAGGATGGTGGGTATGAGTCAGCTAGTGACTATGATGAGGAGACTTTGGCTCTTATTACACGTGAAGAACATGGTGGAGATGATTCTGAAAATGAGACGCAATACATGGCTCCTGAAGACGCTGACAGGTATGAATGTTTAGTTGCTCAACGTGTTTTGAGTGTGCAGGTCACACAAGCAGAGCAAAATCAGAGGCATAATTTGTTCCATACAAAGGGAGTTGTGAAGGAACGTTCTGTTCGCGTCATCATAGATGGAGGGAGCTGTAACAACTTGGCTAGCATGGAGATGGTGGAGAAGCTATCTCTCACCACAAGACCACATCCACATCCTTACTACATCCAATGGTTCAACAACAGCGGCAAGGTTAAGGTAACACGTACTGTTCGTGTGCATTTTAGTATCTCTACATATGCTGATTATGTTGATTGTGATGTGGTACCCATGCAAGCATGTTCCTTATTACTAGGTAGACCATGGCAATTTGATAAAAATTCTGTACACCATGGTAGAAACAATCAGTATACTCTTGTTCATAAGGATAAAAATATTACTTTGCTTCCTATGACTCCTGATTCCATTTTGAAAGATGACATTAATAGAGCTAATAAAGCAAAACAGGAGAAACATAAGAGTGAAAATCAGATTGTGGCAAAGGAATTTGAGCAACAAATGAAACCTAATAATAAACCATCTAGTGTTGTTTCTGAAATTAAATTGAAAAGTGCATGTTTACTTGCCACAAAATCTGATATTGATGAACTAGATTTCAGCAAATCTGTTTGCTATGCTTTTGTGTGCAAAGAGGCATTATTTTCATTCGAGGACGTGCCTTCCTCTTTGCCCCCTGCTGTCACTCACATTTTGCAGGAGTTCGCTGACGTCTTCCCACAAGACGTGCCACCGGGATTACCACCTATTCGAGGGATTGAGCATCAAATTGACTTAATTCCCGGTGCATCGCTACCCAACCGTGCACCATACCGTACCAATCCAGAGGAGACGAAGGAGATTATGCGTCAAGTACAGGAGCTGCTCGACAAAGGTTATATACGCGAATCTCTTAGTCCTTGTGCTGTTCCTATTATACTCGTGCCTAAAAAGGATGGTACGTCGCGTATGTGTGTTGATTGTAGAGGCATTAATAATATTACTATTCGTTATCGTCATCCTATTCCTAGGCTCGATGATATGCTTGATGAATTGAGTGGCTCTACAATATTCTCCAAAGTTGATTTGCGTAGTGGATACCATCAAATTCGTATGAAATTGGGAGATGAATGGAAAACTGCATTTAAAACTAAGTTTGGTTTATATGAGTGGTTAGTCATGCCTTTTGGGTTAACTAATGCACCTAGTACTTTCATGAGACTAATGAACGAAGTTTTACGTGCTTTCATTGGACGATTTGTGGTGGTCTATTTTGATGATATACTGATTTATAGCAAATCTTTGGAAGAACATTTGGAACATTTACGTGCTGTTTTTATTGCTCTACGTGATGCACGTTTGTTTGGTAACCTTGGGAAGTGCACCTTTTGCACCGACCGAGTATCTGTTCTTGGCTATGTTGTTACTCCACAGGGAATTGAAGTTGATAAAGCCAAGATTGAAGCTATTGAGAGTTGGCCGCAGCCCAAAACGGTCACACAAGTGCGGAGTTTTCTTGGACTCGCTGGTTTCTATAGGCGTTTTGTGAGAGATTTTAGCACCATTGCTGCACCTCTCAACGAGCTTACAAAGAAGGATGTGCCTTTTGTTTGGGGTACCGCACAGGAAGAAGCCTTCACGGTATTGAAAGATAAGTTGACACATGCTCCTTTACTCCAACTTCCTGATTTTAATAAGACTTTTGAGCTTGAATGTGATGCTAGTGGCATTGGATTAGGAGGTGTGTTATTACAAGATGGCAAACCTGTTGCATACTTTTCTGAAAAATTGAGTGGGCCTAGTCTGAATTATTCTACTTATGATAAAGAACTATATGCTCTTGTTCGGACTTTAGAAACATGGCAACATTATTTATGGCCCAAAGAATTTGTTATACATTCTGATCATGAATCTTTGAAACATATTAAAAGTCAAGCTAAACTGAATCGTAGACATGCTAAATGGGTTGAATTCATTGAAACTTTCCCTTATGTCATTAAACACAAGAAGGGTAAAGAAAATGTTATTGCTGATGCATTGTCTCGTCGCTATACTATGCTTTCACAACTTGACTTCAAAATATTTGGTTTGGAGACCATCAAAGATCAATATGTGCATGATGCTGATTTTAAAGATGTATTGCAGAATTGTAAAGAAGGAAGAACCTGGAACAAGTTTGTCGTTAATGATGGATTTGTGTTCCGTGCTAACAAGCTATGCATTCCAGCTAGCTCTCTTCGTCTTTTGTTGTTGCAGGAGGCGCATGGAGGAGGATTAATGGGACACTTTGGCGTGAAGAAGACGGAGGACGTACTTGCTACACATTTCTTTTGGCCAAAGATGAGACGGGATGTTGAGCGTTTTGTTGCTCGCTGCACTACATGTCAAAAAGCTAAGTCACGACTCAATCCTCATGGTTTATATATGCCTTTGCCTGTACCTAGTGTTCCTTGGGAGGATATATCTATGGACTTTGTTTTAGGTTTACCTCGAACAAAGAAGGGGAGGGATAGCATATTTGTTGTCGTGGATAGATTCTCGAAAATGGCGCACTTTATACCATGTCATAAAAGCGATGATGCTGTTAATGTTGCTGATTTGTTCTTTCGTGAAATTATTCGCTTGCATGGTGTGCCAAATACTATTGTTTCAGATCGTGATACTAAATTTCTTAGCCACTTTTGGAGATGTTTATGGGCTAAGTTGGGGACTAAACTGCTTTTTAGTACTACTTGTCACCCCCAAACTGATGGACAAACTGAAGTAGTCAATAGAACATTGTCTACTATGCTTAGGGCTGTTTTGAAGAATAATAAGAAAATGTGGGAAGACTGCTTGCCTCATATTGAGTTTGCTTATAATCGTTCATTGCATTCTACTACTAAGATGTGCCCTTTTGAAATTGTGTATGGTTTCCTACCTCGTGCACCTATTGATTTGTTGCCTCTTCCATCTTCGGAGAAGGTTAATTTTGATGCTAAACAACGTGCTGAATTGATCTTAAAAATGCATGAGTTAACTAAGGAAAACATTGAGCGTATGAATGCTAAATATAAACTTGCTGGAGATAAGGGTAGAAAACATGTTGTGTTTGCACCTGGAGATCTTGTTTGGTTACATTTGCGTAAGGATAGATTTCCTGATTTGCGCAAATCAAAGCTAATGCCACGTGCTGATGGTCCTTTTAAGGTGTTAGAGAAAATAAATGATAATGCATATAAACTTGAGCTGCCTGCAGATTTTGGGGTTAGTCCCACTTTTAATATTGCAGATTTGAAGCCTTATTTGGGTGAGGAAGATGAGCTTCCGTCGAGGACGACTTCATTTCAAGAAGGGGAGGATGATGAGGACATCAATACAATTATTACACCCACAGTCCCTGCTGCTATACATACTGGACCAATTACTAGAGCTCGCGCACGCCAATTAAATTACCAGGTACTTTCGTTTCTTGCTAATGATTCTAATGTTCATGAGAATATGATGCTGCCTAAATTGGATACATTTGTTTTGCTTACAAATGAAGGGCCTAGCTTTGAGAAGGATGAACATTGGAGCAAGAACAAGCATGGAGATGATGGCATGCGCATGGGGAACAAGAACGGAGTTACAAGTGATGATTTCAGGACGTTGAAGCCACCATAATGCGTGCATGAAGCCTTGGACGAAATATACAAGATGCTACTTCATAACTTTCGTCCAGAGGCTATTCTAGGTGCTGCGTCACCTTATTATTGGGCCAGGCCCATGTAATTTCGAAATACATAAGTATAGGCTGTTTTTAGAGTCCGTATGTGTGGGGAAACAAGAGATAGGGTTGGTTTCGGACCCCTTCCTCAAGGGCCACGAAATTCCCCCCCCCCTCTTCCTCCATATATACAGCCCTTAGGGCGTCGTTTAGACTTTGGGTTTTGTTTAGATTAAAAGTTCGTCATAGCTGCAACTTCGCGTACTTCGTTTGTGTTCAGCGACCAGACAAAGGCGTCACAGAACCCCACCTTGATCAATAAAGCTTTCATCTTATATTCGCAATATCCAGATTGCAATCTCAGTTTCTTGCCTGTTCTTCGTTTGCTCGCAGGAAACAGACCCTCGTGGTCAGGTTGATCGTGCTCCGGCGTGGTCGATAACCTCTCGGAGTTGGTTTAGCGATTGCTAAGGCGCGACGTCCTCGCACGTTCGTAGTCGGATCGTCAAAGTCGACTTCCATCAAAGCGATATTCATCATCTCATCGAAAGACGGGACACCTTTGCCTCTATCATGCAGAATAGGTCTTCAATATTTGCTCCTTTTCCAGCCCAGAATTCCAGCTGCCGGCATTCTCGCTCTTCATATAAACCTTGTAATAAGGGAGAATAGGCATAAGTATTGTGACATAATGTGTAATAACAGCCCATAATGCAATAAATATCGATATAAAAGCATGATGCAAAATGGACGTATCATGGGCCCTGACATATACAGATCCAACCCCGACATGGGTCCCAAGGTGCCTCGGGCCTACACAAAAAAAGAGCCAGCGGTGGATGTTCGATTTCCCGTGAAAACGCAGGGAGAAGAACCTATCCGGAGGATTGGATTGGGCAGATTCCTTCGTACCGAACAGCCTAACATGCAGTGATTCCTAGGAACAAGTTTCCTTTGATTTTCATTCATTTTTCCTCTGTCCCGAACAGGGCCTAAATGACGGAGCACGGGATGGTAGCCATGGACATGGTTAGCCCTTTTTGATGTGTCCTGTTAACTCGCGAGACGAGGAGAAGCTTTTGCTTTATGATAGTGCGCTTAATACAGGTGGTGGACGTGCAGGAGTTCATTCGGTGTCAGATTGCCAAAAGTATATAGACTGTAGTACCATCATCATTGTTCGACTTCCGGAAGAGGCGAAGAGCCAAGCGCACGGTCACATACTCACAGTATAACCGACCATGTTTGCATGAATTTTTTTACGTACAATCTGAGTGGATTGCTCCAGTGGTCATCACACGTGAGCCAATCGATTCGCACCCTTCTGCGCTCCATTTTGTCTTGCATTCCTTCCTCTGTCCAGCACACTGACAAGTGGGCCCCATGCTCATGTATGCCAACGTGGTAGTTAATTATTTTGTCAGAGTGAGCTATCACACCCTTACGATGCCACGTCAACGTACCCACTAGAAACAAGTTAGACTTGTTCGGTTCAATCGCCTCCCTAGGTGTTTGAAGAGGAATTGGCTGGCACGAGGCAATTCTATAGGTGGGCAGACGGCAAAAAATAGGGGAAAACACGTGAACCAGCTAGAGAAGGGAGGGAAGCTTCTACATTAGCGGGGGACGTGGCATTGGCCATCTGGCGGCAACGCGCGGTCATCCGGGTATGCAATAAAGGATGCGAAGAGGCTACTTATATTGGCAAGGACTAGCTTCCCTACCGATTGCTCATCCAATAGAGCTCCCAAGTTAACCGTGCTGAGGCTGGAGTAGTCATCAGATGGGTGACCAAATGGGAAGTGGACTCGATGTTAGAACTAATGGGATGGGTCACTGTAAATGTTTAATTGGCTTAAATGTATATAGTGCTCCGTCCTATTAGTTTAAACTCGAGGTATTTGTTTCATAATTTTTGACATTTTTTGTTTTTTGAACACATGTTAATCGAAGGTCTATCGCGTTACTTTTTGATAATTTTTGTTTTTTGAACACATGATAATTGGCTTGAAAGAAGGTCTATCATGTAACTTCACGACATCTTTCCAAAAAAAGTGATATGACTTCTATCAACCTATAAGGCATGTCTGTCAAATTAACATCGAAGTACTTGTTCTCAAATTAACCTCTGGGCCTTGTAGGTGTAAACGTTTAATTGGCTTAAATGTATATAGTGCTCCGTCCTATTAGTTGAACCTCGAGGTCTCTGTTTTATAATTTTTGACATTTTTTGTTTTTTTAACACATGTTAATCGAAGGTCTATTGCGTTACTTTTTGATAATTTTTGTTTTTTGAACACATGTTAATTGGCTTGAAGCAAGGTCTATCATGTTACTTCACGACATCTTTCCAAGAAAAGTGATATGACTTCTGTCAACCCATAAGGCATGTCTGTCAAATTAACCTCGAGGTACTTGTTCTCAAATTAACCTCCGGGCCTTGCAGGAGTACATATTTTTTGAACACATGTTAATCGAAGGTCTATCGCGTTACTTTTTGATAATTTTTTTGAACACATATTAATTGGCTTGAAAGAATGTCTATCGTGTTACTTCACGACATCTTTCCAAAAAAGTGATATGCCTTCTGTTAACCTATAAGGCATGTCTGTCAAATTAACCTCAAGGTACTTGTTCTCAAATCAACATCTGGGCCTTACAGGAGTGCTGCAATGTGTCAGCATCAATTGCAAGATGAGCCAGCAAGCTAGCAGTGGAGTTGCCAACATGCTCAAAGTGCACGCAACATTGAGTAGAAAGAAGCATGCCCAGGAAATTAATGCATGCTTAGGGAGGCCTTTGCTCAAAGAGCAAGTGTATATAAGGTATAGTCGGCAGGCTATAAGGACGAGGAACGAGAAGCGATACGGGCTGCTGGATATACTATAACTAGGTGTCCCACAGAGGTAACATTACAACCAACTTACGAAAATAGTGGTAACCGGTTTTACGTGTTTATAATGGTATTATCATTGGACTGCCATTTAGGATAAATGATGAGGTGGATGAGAGAGACCATAAGAAAATGCATGCCTTCTCTTGATTAAATGATGATCTATTAGCAACAATATGTCTCACCAAATATTTATCGTGTTATCAAAGATAAGACTAAAAATAACCCACTGCAACATATTTTGATATCACCTCTAGATTACGTGACTGGCTTAAGATAAAGTTTTCTTATCAAGCACGGTGCATGCTATAAATAGTAACAAATTAACATTTTTGGGTAGTCGACAATAACATGTGAGATTATGAATATATCTTTTTGCAAATATATTAGAACAAAATGTTCTTTTTTTTGCCGGTAGAAAAGAATGTTCAATGTGACTGATTACCTCCATGCTAGTTTTGACTACTTTAATTTAAAACTGAACCACGTGTTTTCTTTGGTAACACAAAATTAGTAACTAAATGGTGATTGGACACCATATCCTGCCACGTACGTATGTGCAGCAAGCAAGATTTATTCACGTACAGGGCAGCCTTGTACTCCCTATAAGAGTGTTTAGATCACTACTACTTTAGTGATATAAACACTCTTATATTAGTTTACGGAGGGAGTACTTCTTAGAGAAAAGTAAAGATTAGAAATGGGGAGGCTGACTATGACAGCATGGAATGTTGTGAACCCACATGTTGTATGAGCACGTGCCCTGCAAGTCTCCACGGCTTCGCATGAATGTTCGCGATGGTTCACATATAGCGCAGTAGTTTCTGCGTTGCAGCAGGATGTGCAAGGTGGCAACAATCTGAGTGCTAAAGAGTTGATCCAATGGCTGGTTTTGTTTGGATTTTCCAACTATTGACCATTGGATAGAGTGAATCAATGGCTTACATTCAAAGTTATTCTCACACTATAGAATGGTAAAGGAATGTGGAGAGATTTGGTGGATTTTATATCGCTGAATAATACAAAATATTATGAGTGCAGACGCTCCACCGCGAGGTTCCTTGCTCCTTCTCGGTCGTCGGGAATCTATGTTCTTCCACTCTTTTTTTGACGTGAGCTTTGTTCATCCTTTTGCCAACATGCGGGACATCTAGCATCAAGGTGCATGTGTCATGCAAGAAAATGGAGATAAGTAGCGCGTAAGTGAGTCGTGCACTTCGATGGCACGTACTACGAAATATTTTTTCTCCTTGATGGTACATGAATAGTGCATGTACTCAATGACGGAGCACGAGATATAATGTAGGGTGGATACCCTAGGGCCGATTATTCATGAAATAGAGAGGATAGTATGAAGAATAAGAAGAACACGAGGGCAAAACACGAGGGAAAGACACTCAAATCAACGAGAACAATCACACATGTGCTAGATCCATGAACATAAAGAGTGACACAAGATCCAAATGCAACAAAGGATGATACAAGAGGCGGTAGTTCTTCTCCGTGAGGAGGTCTTGAGGGGTCTTCCCGTGAGGGGTTTTGAATCCACTTGGGGGATCTTCTCCCTAGAGGCCATGGTCTTCGATGGAGAAAGTATCAAGTGGATGAGCAAAGCTCTATCTCTAAAATGAGCTAATCCTTTTCTAACCCTAGAAAAGTGGAGGTGGATTTAGGCTAGGGGGACGAAGTTGTACATGGGCTTTGGCCCAAAACGCACACGCAGGTGGTGTCCAGATGATTCGGATGGTGGCCCAGATGATCCGCGTGTCAGGGGTCTGGATGATCCGGGCGGCCGTCCGGATCGTCCGGATGTGTCGCGGCCGTTGAGGGGGGTCCGGATGACCGGGAGTTGGTCCAGACGTCCGAGTGGTTCCGGATGATCCGGGCGTCGGTCTGGATCGTCCGGCTTTGCGGGGAGGCTTGCTGGTCTTGGGTGCCACTTATCCAGATCGTCCGGGCCGGGGTCCGGATCGTCCGGGCTGAGGCCGGACTTTCCGAATGACGGTCCGGATCGTCTGGGCAAGTGCAGACTTGGCCGTTTTCTTATCCATCTTCGCGTATGTCTTCCTCCTTGCTTGTTAGCTTCTCCATGGCTAACTCCTTGGTACCTGAGTATGCATAGTGTCTCTGTTTGAGGTAGGGGCCATGTCTCATGTGCATCGAAGGGGGATTGTGAGAGGAGAGATGTCACCTCGGTTTCGAGAGCTCTTGCACGTGCACGAGTCATAGGTCCATGTGGCACTTGGTGAGACGATGGTAGGTCCATGTGGATGATCTTGGGATGCTCCGCATCATCTCCCCCCTTGGGAAAGATCCGTCCTCGGATCGAAATCTTCATCACCATGGTAGGGAGAGAGATCCTTGCCGTTGAAGATATCGCTCATATTGTACTTGTCGCGTGGGATGTCGGTCTTGTAGGCATTGTTGTTGTAGCGTTCGAGCACCTTGAAGGGTCCATCGGCTCGAGGTAGAAGCTTGGACTTGCGTTTGTTGGGGAAGCGGTCCTTGCGAAGGTGTAGCCACACAAGATCTCCAATGTTGAATACCATGGGTTGCTTATTGATGTTGAGCTTGGTCGCGAGGCGTTGTACTTGGCTCTCGATGGTGTTGAGTTTGGTTTATATGAGTGGTTAGTCATGCCTTTTGGGTTAACTAATGCACCTAGTACTTTCATGAGACTAATGAACGAAGTTTTACGTGCTTTCATTGGACGATTTGTGGTAGTCTATTTTGATGATATACCAATCCCTCGAATAGGTGGTAATCCCGGTGGCACGTCTTGTGGGAAGACGTCAGCGAACTCCTGCAAAATGTTAGTGACTGCAGGGGGCAAAGAGGAAGGCACGTCCTCGAATGAAAATAATGCCTCTTTGCACACAAAAGCATACCAAACAGATTTGCTAATAACTAGCTCGTCAATATCAGATTTGGTGGCAAGTAAACATCACTTTTCAATTTAATTTCAGAAGCAATACTAGATGGTTTATTATTAGGCTTCATTTGTTGCTCTAATTCTTTTGCCACAATCTGATTTTCACTCTTATTTTTCTCCTGTTTTGCTTTATTAGCTCTATTAATGTCATCTTTCAAAATGGAATCAGGAGTCATAGGAAGCAAAGTAATATTTTTATCCTTATGAACAAGAGTATACTGATTGTTTCTACCATGGTGTACAGAATTTTTATCAAATTGCCATGGTCTACCAAGTAATAAGGAACATGCTTGCATGGGTACCACATCACAATCAACATAATCAGCATATGTAGAGATACTAAAAGGCACACGAACAGTACGTGTTACCTTAACCTTGCCGCTGTTGTTGAACCATTGGATGTAGTAAGGATGTGGATGTGGTCTTGTGGTGAGAGATAGCTTCTCCACCATCTCCATGCTAGCCAAGTAGTTACAGCTCCCTCCATCTATGATGACGCGAACAGAACGTTCCTTCACAACTCCCTTTGTATGGAACAAATTATGCCTCTGATTTTGCTCTGCTTGTGTGACCTGCACACTCAAAACATGTTGAGCAACTAAACATTCATACCTGTCAGCATCTTCAGCAGCCATGTATTGCGTCTCATGATCAGAATCATCTCCACCGTGTTCTTCATGTGTAATAAGAGCCAAAGTCTCCTCATCATAGTCACTAGCGGACTCATAGCCACCATCCTCAGTAGCAATCATCACACGCTGAAATTTGCATTCTCTCGCAAAATGTCCTCTTCCCTTACAACGAGGACAAATAATATCACTTGTGTGCCCTGTTGACGCCATGGAAGAAGAAGAGCTCTGTGCAGGCCCGACAGGTGTGCTCTTGGCAGATAGTGGTGGTTGTGCCTGCTTTCTTGTATCACGGTTGGAGGTGGCACCTGAAGGAGGTGATGGTGCGGTGGAAGTAGATGATGCACGTGGTGTCCATGATGAAGGTCGACCTGCAGAAAAGTTAGTTCGCGCCAATGCCTGTCGATCCTACACTTCACGTTCAGCTTTACAAGCAAGATGGAATAAACGAGTGATATTATTATAATCCTTATACTCTAGAATGGTCTGAATCTCTCTATTTAATCCACCCACAAAACGTGCAAGCATAGCTTCATTCTCCTCAACAATACCACATCTAATCAAGCCAGTTTGTAATTCCTGATAATATTCTTCTACAGAATATTTTCCTTGTCTTAAGCGCTGCAATTTTTGAAGTAATTCACGTTGATAATATGGTGGAACCCAATGAGTACGCATAGCAGTTTTCAAAGCAGCCCAAGTAGCTGGAACAGGATATAATCTACAATGTTCAGACCACCAAACACATGCAAAGCTAGTGAAAGCACAAACAGCAGCAGGAACACGTCTCTCCTCAGGATATTGTAAAGATGTAAATCGTTTTTCAGTTTCTAACTCCCAAGTAGGATATATATCAGGAACATATCTACCCTCAAATGGTGGAATATTCAATTTCAGTTTAGGGAGATGGTCATGATCTCGTACCTGAGGGGGAGCCCTAACATTGCCATTATTTGCATGTGGACGACCTGGTGGTTGTGGTGCTGGTGGTTGCACGTAGTTCTGATTTTGATCAACCTCATCCTCGTAATCTCCCGCATAATCATCCTCCGCGACATCAGCATCAGGAGCCACAGAAGTATCAACAGCAGCACCAGCAGTTTGGCCAGTCTGAAGAGGGACACGACTCGCTCGGCGGAGGGCTGTTTCCCGAGTGGAGGTAGTCATCGTTGTTGTTGTTGTTGTTGCAGAGGTGCGGCAGGTGCAGCCGATGGTGGAAGACGCGCAAGCAGTTCATTAAATCTGTTATCGAGCTTTGTTTCGAACGTCTTCTCAAGGCCAATGATCTTCTCCATGGCCTCTTCAAAATTGTTTAGCACATCTTGCACGTGTTCAGTCATCATTTGCTGAAACTTATCATGAAGCTCCTTGTTCGTTAAGTTCTCCCAGTCAATCTCGTCGGCTTGTGATCCTGGCATGGTTGGCAGCAATAGGAACACACAAGAATATGATCCTATAGACTACTAACAAGTGGTGGTGGTGGGTGTCACAAATCCGTTAAGCAAATCTCAAATTCTTACCAGTTCTTACCCAGCAGCAGGCGGTGACCGGCAACCAATGTCAAAACTCTCAAAGCTTGGATAGAGCGATTACCAGGGAGAGTCAAACGCACGATGTAGATGTATGTGGAGCTGGGAAGGCTTATAATATGGTAGCAAAAAGGGTCAGCAATAATCAATTCAGAGATGCAAAGTTGAATAAACGCTCAACGACGGTACTGTGCTGGTCCTTGGCTAGACCGTACTAGAGACGCGAGCCTAGAACACTAACAAAATTACGGCGCTGCACGTAAACAAGGGAGGAGCACACTCTGGATTTTTTTTCTTTTTTCACTTTTTTTTGCCCTTTTTTTCCTCTTTTTTTTTGCTCCGCAACAATTTTTTTTCGAAAAATTCTACAAATGTCCTAAAAACTGCCTAGCCAGAATTTTCGAGACTTAGGTTTTTTTTTTGAAACTGGAACTATTTTTCTTCTCCGGATGGCTCGGAAGTTGGGGAGTCCTACTCTGTCACGACTCGGAGTATCGCGTGATCTGGAAATCAAGAACAAAGCAATAATTACTGGACTCGGACTAGGACTGGTGGCGGAGATGAATCTGGTGGAAAGTCGGACTGGTGGCGGATATTTGCATGGCGATGGAACACGGACTGGTGGCGAATCTGTGATGGAGGTGTACTCGGATTAGCGTGATGGCGGTGGATATGTGGTATATGGCAGCGGTGATGACGATGGTGGTATATGGCAGCGGTGATGATGATGGTGGTATATGGCAACGGTGATGATGATGGTGGTATATGGCAGCGGTGATGACGATGGTGCGGCGGCGGCGTGACAACTTGTGAACAGAACTCGAAACTCTAAAGTACTAGACGCTAGGACCAGCAACTTGACACGACGATGCAACCGCAAATTCAACAAAGCAAATACAGAAAAGATTATGCAAAGGCTCAGATTGGTTCGGATAAGATGAACTAACCCTAATATTTTTTTGGCTTTTTCGTGGACTATAGGTATGAAGAACAGACTCGATCTAAACTATGAAAAACTGTAAAATCTCACAAAGCAACCTGGAAATCTGATACCACTTGATAGAGGCAAAGGTGTCCCGATGTTTCGATGAGATAGCAATCGTTTTCTGTGGGAGTCGACTTTGACGATCCGACTACGAACGTGCGAAGACGTCGCGCCTTAGCAATCGCTAAACAAAGTTCCGAGGGGTTATTGACCACGCCGGAGCACGATCAACCTGACCACGAGGGTCTATTTCCTGCGAGCAAACGAAGAACAAGCAAGAAACTGATATTGCAATATGGATATTGCGAATAAAAGAGGAAAGCTTTATTAATGAAGGTGGGGTTCTGTGACGCCTTTGTCTGGTCGTTGAACATAAACGAAGCACGCGAAGTTGCAGCTATGGCGAACTTTTAATCTAAACGAAACCCAAAGTCTAAACGATGCCCTAGGGGCTGTATATATGGAGGAAGAGGGGGGAATTTCGTGGCCCTTGGAGGAGGGGTCCGAAACCCACCCTAACTCTTGTTTCCCCACACATACGGACTCTAAAAACAGCCTATATTGAAGTATTTCGAAATTACATGGGCCTGGCCCAAAAATAAGGTGACGCAGCACCTAGAATAGCCTCTGGACGAAAGTTATGAAGTGGCATCTTGTATATTTCGTCCAAGGCTTCATGCACTCATTATGGTGGCTTCAATGTCCTGAAATCATCACTTGAAACTCTGTTCTTGTCTCCCTTGCGCATGCCATCAACTCCATGCTTGTTCTTGCTCCAATGTTCATCCTTCTCCAAGCTAGGCCCTTCATTTGTAAGCAAAACAAATGTATCCAATTTAGGCAGCATCATATTCTCATGAACATTAGAATCATTACCAAGAAACGAAAGTACCTGGTAATTTAATTGGCGTGTGTGAGCTCTAGTAATCGGTCCAGTATGTATAGTAGCAGGGGTTGTGGGTGTAACAATGGTACTGATGTCCTCATCATCGCTAAACCAACTCCGAGAGGTTATTGACCACGCCGGAGCACGATCAACCTGACCACGAAGGTCTGTTTCCTGCAGGCAAACGAAGAACAAGCAAGAAACTAAGATTGCAATCTGGATATTGCGAATATAAGAGGAAAGCTTTATTGATCAATGTGGGGTTCTGTGATGCCTTTGTCTGGTCGTTGAACACAAACGAAGTACGCGAAGTTGCAGCTATGGAGAACTTTTAATGTAAACAAAACCCAAAGTCTAAACGTTGCCCTAAGGGCAGTATATATGGAGGAAGAGGGGGGGGGGGGAATTTCGTGGCCCTTGGGGAAGGGGTCCGAAACCAACCCTATCTCTTGTTTCCCCACACATACGGACTCTAAAAACAGCCTATACTTATGTATTTCGAAATTACATGAGCCTGGCCCAATAATAAGGTGACGCAGCACCTAGAATAGCCTCTGGATGAAATTTATGACGTGGCATCTTATATATTTCGTCCAAGGCTTCATTCACTTCTTATGGTGGCTTCAAAGTCCTGAAATCATCACTTGTAACTCCGTTCTTGTTCTCCTTGCGCATGCCATCAACTCCATGCTTGTTCCTTCTCCAATGTTCATCCTTCTTCAAGCTAGGCCCTTCATTTGTAAGCAAAACAAAATTATCCATTTTAGGCAGCATCATATTCTCATAAACATTAGAATCATTACCAAGAAACGAAAGTACCTTGTAATTTAATTGGCGTGCGCGAACTCTAGTAATTGGTCCATTATATGTAACAGTAGGGGCTGTGGGTGTAACAATGGTATTGATGTCCTCACCATCCTCCCCTTCTTGAAATGAAGTCGTCCTCGACGGAAGCTCATCTTCCTCACCCAAATAAGGCTTCAAATCTGCAATGTTAAAAGTGGGACTAACCCCAAAATCTGCAGGTAGCTCAAGTTTATATGCATTATCATTTATTTTCTCTAACACCTTAAAAGGACCATTAGCACGTGGCATTAGCTTTGATTTGCGCAAATTAGGAAATCTATCCTTACGCAAATGTAACCAAACAAGATCTCCAGGTGCAAACACAACATGTTTTCTACCCTTATCTCCAGCAAGTTTATATTTAGCATTCATACGCTCAATGTTTTCCTTAGTTAAGTCATGCATTTTTAAAATCAATTCAGCACGTTCTTTAGCATCAAAATTAACCTTCTCCGAAGATGGAAGAGGCAACAAATCAATTGGTGCACGAGGTAGGAAACCATACACAATTTCAAAAGGGCACATCTTAGTAGTAGAATGCAATGAACGATTATAAGCAAATTCAATATGAGGCAAGCATTCTTCCCACATTTTCTTATTATTCTTCAAAACAGCCCTAAGCATAGTAGACAATGTTCTATTGACTACTTCAGTTTGTCCATCAGTTTGGGGGTGACAAGTATTACTAAAAAGCAGTTTAGTCCCCAACTTAGCCCATAAACATCTCCAAAAGTGGCTAAGAAATTTAGTATCACGATCTGAAACAATAGTATTTGGCACACCATGCAAGCGAATAATTTCACGAAAGAACAAATCAGCAACATTAACAGCATCATCGATTTTATGACATGGTATAAAGTGTGCCATTTTCGAGAACTATCCACGACAACAAATATGCTATCCCTCCCCTTCTTTGTTCGAGGTAAACCTAAAACAAAGTCCATAGATATATCCTCCCAAGGAACACTAGGTACAGGCAAAGGCATATATAAACCATGAGGATTGAGTCGTGACTTAGCTTTTTGACATTTAGTGCAGCGAGCAACAAAACGCTCAACATCCCGTCTCATCTTTGGCCAAAAGAAATGTGTATATCCTCCGTCTTCTTCACGCCAAAGTGTCCCATTAGTCCTCCTCCATGCGCCTCCTGCAACAACAAAAGACGAATGGAGCTAGCTGGAATGCATAGCTTGTTAGCACGAAACACAAATCCATCGTTAACGACGAACTTGTTCCATGTTCTACCTTCTTTACAATTCTGCAATACATCTTTAAATTCAGCATCATGCACATATTGATCTTTGATGGTCTCCAAACCAAATATTTTAAAGTCAAGTTGTGAAAGCATAGTATAACGACGAGACAATGCATCAGCAATAACATTTTCTTTACCCTTCTTGTGTTTAATGACATAAGGGAAAGTCTCAATGAATTCAACCCATTTAGCATGTCTACCGTTCAGTTTTGCATGACTTTTAATGTGTTTCAAAGATTCATGATCAGAATGTATAACAAATTATTTGGGCCATAAATAATGTTGCCATTTTTCTAAAGTCCGAACAAGAGCATATAATTCTTTATCATAAGTAGAATAGTTCAGACTAGGCCCACTCAATTTTTCAGAAAAATATGCAGTAGGTTTGCCATCTTGTAATAACACACCTCCGAATCCACTTCCACTAGCATCACATTCAAGCTCAAAAGTCTTATTAAAATCAAGAAGTTGGAGTAAAGGAGCATGTGTCAACTTATCTTTCAATACCGTGAAGGCTTCTTCCTGTGCGGTACCCCAAACAAAAGGCACATCCTTCTTTGTAAGCTCGTTGAGAGGTGCAGCAATGGTGCTAAAATCTTTCACAAAACGCCTATAGAAACCAGCGAGTCCAAGAAAACTCCGCACTTGTGTGACCGTTTTGGGCTGCGACCAACTCTCAATAGCTTCAATCTTGGCTTTATCAACTTCAATTCCCTGTGGAGTAACAACATAGCCAAGAAAAGATACTCGGCCGATGCAAGAGGTGCACTTCCCAAGGTTACCAAACAAATGTGCATCACGTAGAGCAATAAAAACAGCACGTAAATGTTCCAGATGTTCTTCCAAAGATTTGCTATAAATCAGTATATCATCAAAATAGACTACCACAAATCGTCCAATGAAAGCACGTAAAACTTCGTTCATTAGTCTCATGAAAGTACTAGGTGCATTAGTTAACCCAAAAGGCATGACTAACCACTCATATAAACCAAACTTAGTTTTAAATGCTGTTTTCCATTCATCTCCCAATTTCATACGAATTTGATGGTATCCACTACGCAAATCAACTTTGGAGAATATTGTAGAGCCACTCAATTCATCAAGCATATCATCTAGCCTAGGAATAGGATGACGATAACGAATAGCAATATTATTGATGCCTCTACAATCAACACACATCGCGACGTACCATCCTTTTTAGGCACTAGTATAATAGGAATAGCACAAGGACTAAGAGATTCGTGTATATAACCTTTGTCGAGCAGCTCCTGTACTTGACGCATAATCTCCTTCGTCTCCTCTGGATTGGTACGGTATGGTGCACGGTTGGGTAGCGATGCACCGGGAATTAAGTCAATTTGATGCTCAATCCCTCGAATAGGTGGTAATCCCGGTGGCACGTCTTGTGGGAAGCGTCAGCGAACTCCTGCAAAATGTTAGTGACAGCAGGGGGCAAAGAGGAAGGCACGTCCTCAAACAAAAATAATGCCTCTTTGCACACGAAAGCATACCAAACAGATTTGCTAAAATCTAGCTCATCAATATCAGATTTGGTGGCAAGTAAACATGCACTTTTCAATTTAATTTCAGAAGCAACACTAGATGGTTTATTATTAGGCTTCATTTGTTGCTCAAATTCTTTTGCCACAATCTGATTTTCACTCTTATTTTTCTCCTATTTTGCTTTATTAGCTCTATTAATATCATCTTTCAAAATGGAATCAGGAGTCGTAGGAAGCAAAGTAATATTTTTATCCTTATGAACAAGAGTATACTGATTGTTTCTACCATGGTGTACAGAATTTTTATCAAATTGCCATGGTCTACCAAGTAATAAGGAACATGCTTGCATAGTTACCACATCACAATCAACATAATCAGCATATGTAGAAATACTAAAATGCACACGAACAGTACGTGTTACCTTAACCTTGCCGCTGTTGTTGAACCATTGGATGTAGTAAGGATGTGGATGTGGTCTTGTGGTAAGAGATAGCTTCCCCACCATCTCCATGCTAGCCAAGTTGTTGTAGCTCCCTCCACCTATGATGACGCGAATAGAACGTTCCTTCACTACTCCCTTTGTATGGAACAAATTATGCCTCTGATTTTGCTCAGCTTGTGTAACCTGCACACTCAAAACACGTTGAGCAACTAAACATTCATACCTGTCAGCATCTTCAGTAGCCATGTATTGCGTCTCATGATCAGAATCATCTCCACCGTGTTCTTCATGTGTAATAAGAGCCAAAGTCTCCTCTTCATAGTCAGTAGCGGACTCATACCCACCATCCTCAGTAGCAATCATCACACGCTGAGATTTGCATTCTCTCGCAAAATGTCCTCTTCCCTTACAACGACGACAAATAATATCACTTGTGTGCCCTGTTGACGCCATGGAAGAAGAAGAGCTCTGTGCAGGCCCGGCAGGTGTGCTCTTGGCAGATAGTGGTGGTTGTGCCTGCTTTCTTGTATCACGGTTGGAGGTGGCACCTGAAGGAGGTGATGGTGCAGTGGAAGTAGATGATGCACGTGGTGTCCATGATGAAGGTCGACCTGCAGAAAAGTTCGTTCGCGCCAATGGCTGTCAATCCTGCACTTCACGCTCAGCTTTACAAGGAAGATGGAATAAACGAGTGATATTATTATAATCCTTATACTCTAGAATGGTCTGAATCTCTCTATTTAATCCACCCATAAAACGTGCAAGCATAGCTTCATTCTCCTCAACAATACCACATCTAATCAAGTCAGTTTGTAATTCCTGATAATATTCTTCTACAGAATTTTTTCCTTGTCTTAAGCGCTGCAATTTTTGAAGTAATTCACGTTGATAATATGGTGGAACCCAACGAGTACGCATAGCAGTTTTCAAGGCAGCCCAAGTAGCGGGAACATGATATAATCTACAATGTTCAGACCACCAAACACATGCAAAGCTAGTGAAAGCACAAATAGCAGCAGGAACACGTCTCTCCTCAGGATATTGTAAACATGTAAATCGTTGTTCAGTTTCTAACTCCCAAGTAAGATATATATCAGGAACATATCTACCCTCAAATGGTGGAATATTCAATTTCAGTTTAGGGAGATGGTCATGATCTCGTACCTGGGGGGGAGCCCTAACATTGCCATTATTTGCCTGTGGACGACCTGGTGGTTGTGGTGCTGGTGGTTGCACGTGGTTCTAATTTTGATCAACCTCATCCTCGTAATCTCCCGCATAATCATCCTCCTCCACATCAGCAGTAGGAGCCACAGAAGTATCAACAGCAGCACCAACAGTTTGGCCAGGCTGAAGAGGGACACGGCTCGCTCGGCGGAGGGTTGTTTCCCGACGTGGAGGTAGTCGTTCTTGTTGTTGTTGTTGTTGTTGCAGAGGTGCAGCCGGTGGTGGAAGACGCGCAAGCAGTTCATTAAATCTGTTCTCAAGCTTGGTTTCGAACGTCTTCTCAAGGCCAGTGATCTTCTCCATGGCCTCTTCAAAATTGTTCATCACATCTTGCACCTGTTCAGTCATCATTTGCTGAAACTTATCATGAAGCTCCTTGTTCGTTAAGTTCCCCCAGTCAATCTCGTCGGCTTGTGATCCTGGCATGGTTAGCAGTAATAGAAACACACGAAAAAATGAACCTATAGACTACTAACAAGTGGTGGTGGTGGTGGGTGTCACAAATCCGTCAAGCAAATCTCAAATTCTTACCAGTTCTTACCCAGCAGCAGGCGGTGATCGGCAACCAATGTAGTCAAAACTCTCAAAGCTTGGATAGAGCGATTACCAGGGAGAGTCAAACGCACATGTAGATGTATGTGGAGCTGGGAAGGCTTATAATATGGTAGCAAAAAGGGTCAGCAATAATCAATTCAGAGATGCAAAGTTAATTAAACGCTCAACGACGGTACTGTGCTGGTCCTTGGCTAGACCGTACTAGAGACGCGAGCCTAGAACACTAAAAAATCACGGCGCTGCACGTAAACAAGAGAGGAGCACACTCTGATTTTTTTTCTTTTTTCATTTTTTTGCACTTTTTTCCTCTTTTTTGTTTGCTCCGGAACAAATTTTTTTCGAAAAACTCTACAAATGTCCTAAAAACTGCCTAGCCAGAATTTTCCAGACCTAGTTTTTTTTAAACTGGAACTATTTTTCTTCTGCGGATGGCTCGGAAGTTGGGGAGTCCTAATCTGTCACGACTCAGAGTATCGCGTAATCTGGAAATCGAGAACAAAGCAATAATTACTGGACTCGGACTAGGACTGGTGGCGGAGATGAATCTGGTGGAAACTCGGACTGGTGGCGGATATTTGCAGGGCGATGGAACACAGACTGGTGGCGAATCTGTGATGGAGGTGGACTCGGATTAGCGTGATGGCGGTGGATATGTGGTATATGGTAGCGGCGATGACGATGGTGGTATATGGCAGCGGTGATGACGATGGTGGTATATGGCAGCGGTGATGACGATGGTGCGGCGGCGGCGTGACAACTTGTGAACAAAACTCGAAACTCTAAAGTACTAGACACTAGGACCAGCAACTTGACACGACGATGCAACCGCAAATTCAACAAAGCAAATACAGAAAAGATTATGCAAAGGCTCAGATTGGTTCGGATAAGATGAACTAACCCTAATATTTTTTCTTGGCTTTTTCGTGGACTATAGGTATGAAGAACAGACTCGATCTAAACTACGAAAAACTGTAAAATCTCACCGAGCAACCTGGAAATCTGATACCACTTGATAGAGGCAAAGGTGTCCCGTCTTTCGATGAGATGGTGGCTATCATTTTGGAGGAAGTCGACTTTGACGATCCAACTACGAATGCGCGAGGACGTCGCGCCTTAGCAATCGCTAAACCAACTCCGAGAAATTATTGACCACGCCGGAGCACGATCAACCTGACCACGAAGGTATGTTTCCTGCAGGCAAACGAAGAACAAGCAAGAAACTAAGATTGCAATCTGGATATTGCGAATATAAGAGGAAAGCTTTATTGATCAAGGTGGGGCTCTGTGACGCCTTTGTCTGGTCGTTGAACACAAACAAAGTACGCGAAGTCGCAGCTATGGCGAACTTTTAATCTAAACAAAACCCAAAGTCTAAACGGTGCCCTAAGGGCTGTATATATGGAGGAAGAGGGGGGAATTTCGTGGCCCTTGGGGAAGGGGTCCGAAACCAACCCTATCTCTTGTTTCCCCACACATACGGACTCTAAAAACAGCCTATACTTATGTATTTCGAAATTACATGGGCCTCGCCCAATAATAAGGTGACGCAGCACCTAGGATAGCCTCTAGACGAAATTTATGAAGTGGCATCTTGTATATTTCGTCCAAGGCTTCATTCACTCCTTATGGTGGCTTCAAAGTCCTGAAATTATCACTTGTAACTCCGTTCTTGTTCCCCTTGCGCATGCCATCAACTCCATGCTTGTTCTTGCTCCAATGTTCATCCTTCTCCAAGCTAGGCCCTTCATTTGTAAGCAAAACAAAAGTATCCAATTTAGGCAGCATCATATTCTCATGAACATTAGAATCATTACCAAGAAACGAAAGTACCTGGTAATTTAATTGGCGTGCGCGAGCTCTAGTAATTGGTCCATTATATGTAACAGTAGGGGCTGTGGGTGTAACAATGGTATTGATGTCCTCATCAGGACCCCGGAGGCCGATCAGGCCTTCCAAGACCGCAGAAATACCTTACCAGTCCCTTGGTGATGGTGGCACCACGGCCTCTCGAGCCTCTGGTACTCTACCTTGCCGCCACCCCGTACTCCGCCAGCACGGCGCTGGTGGCGGTCAGGGAGGAATGCCAAGCCAAGGGCGCGCCGCGCCAAGCCGGAGCTGAAGTGGCGCAGGGTCAGGAAGACGCAGCAAAGGCGTCAGCTGGGGAAGACAAAGCTCGGCAGGACAACGTCGCAGAAGCTCCTGAGGACGGCCAAGTCTCAGGAAACCCTCCACCTCAGGAGATGCACCAATCTCCGCAGGACCCCAGCCTCGATAGTGCGCCAGCCCTCGTCAAACACCCGGTGTACTTCGTCAGCACCGTACTGAGAGACATGAGGGCACGTTACCCCATGCCTCAGAAGCTCCTGCTCGCACTTTTGGTGGCCTCACGCAAGCTGCGACACTACTTCCAGGGGCACCCGATCAAGGTCGTCTCAGCTTACCCATTGGAGAGGGTACTCAGGAGCCCAAATTCAGCTGGAAGGGTCGCTGAGTGGAATATCGAGCTGCAAGCATTCCAGTTGGAGTTCAGCACTACCAGGGTCATCAAGGGGGCTGCGCTTGCTGACTTTGTGGCAGAATGGATAGATGCTCCGATACTTGAAGAAGGGGAAGACCGGTCCACCTCCCCAGGGAGCGAGGCTCCGGACGGCTGGGTCATGTATTTCGATGGCACTTTCGCGCACCAGGGCGCAGGAGCTGGAGCAGTGCTCATCTCGCCCACCCAGGACAAGCTCTACTACGTCGTGCAACTCTGCTTTCAGCACGGCGAGAAGGTCTCCAACAATATCGCAGAATACGAAGGCCTCATAGCTGGCCTGAAGGCTGCGACAGCTCTAGGGGTGAAGCGCCTTACCGTCAGAGGCGACTCGCAACTCCTCGTCAACTTCTCCAACAAGGTGTACAAGCCGAAGGACGAGCACATGGAGGCCTACCTCGCGGAGGTACACAAGATGGAAAAGCAGTTCTCAGGTCTCGAGCTGCAGCACGTGCCCCGGGGCACCAACAAAGAAGCCGACGGCATCGCCAGGAGAGCATCCAAGCGGCAACCACAAGAGCCTGGTGTCTTTGAGGAGTAGCTCTTCAAGCCATCAGCTACGCCACCTCTTTCAAGCACTACTCAGCCTCGGGAGGAGCTCCCACAGCCCCCGGCCACGGGAGCCCCGGCCTGTGGCCCGACCTTAGGAGCTCGGCTGCTCTTGGCGCTCGAGCCCCAGGAGGAATGCTGGACTAAGGAATTTAAGGAGTACCTGACACACGGGGCGCTACCGGAGAAGGAAGAGACGCGGAGCGCGTGGCCCGGCAAGCCACGGCATACTGCATCCAAGACGGCGAGTTATACATGAAACGGCCGAACAATGTCACGCTGCGCTGCATCTCTAGCGATCAAGGAAGGGAGCTGCTGATTGACATACACGGCGGGGACTGCGGGCACCACTCGTCGTCACAGACCCTCGTCGGCAAGGTGTTCCACAGTGGATTCTACTGGCCTACAGCACTCAACGACGCAGCCGAGCTGGTGAAGTCTTGCGAAGCTTGCCAATTCCACGCCAAGCAAATCCATCAGCCTGCTCAGGGCCTCCGAACCATCCCGCTCACATGGCCGTTCGCAGTCTGGGGGCTGGACATCTTAGGCCCGTTCCCATGGGCGCCAGGGGG
The DNA here is from genome assembly GCF_002575655.3 of Aegilops tauschii subsp. strangulata. Lineage (NCBI taxonomy): Eukaryota > Viridiplantae > Streptophyta > Magnoliopsida > Poales > Poaceae > Aegilops > Aegilops tauschii. Next base: position 252,010,480 of record NC_053037.3, read on the forward strand.
CTATCGCTATCTCTACGTCGCCATCGACAAGTTCGCCAAGTGGGCGGAAGTGGAAGCCATTTGTACCATCCCGGCCGGCTCTGCCGTCAAGTTCATCAAGGGCCTCGTGAGCCGCTTCGGGGTCCCAACCGCATCATCACAGATAACGGCTCGTACTTTACTAGTAACCTCTTCAAAACCTACTGTGCTAACCTTGGAACGCAGATCTGCTATGCTTCGGTGGCCCACCCCAGGAGCAATGGTTAAGGTGAGCGCGCCAACGTAGAGGTCCTGAGGGGCCTCAAGACCAGGACCTTCAAGAAGAAGCTGGAGGCCTGCGGCAGGGGCTGGCACGACGAGCTCCAGTCCGTGCTGTGGTCTATCCGCACCACCTCTACCAAGCCAACGGGCGAGACTCCATTCTTCCTCGTCTACGGAGCCGAAGCAGTCCTTCCTCACGAGGTCAAGCATCTCTTCGCACGGGTCCTGGCGTTCGACGAAACGCAGCAGGACGCCACACGGGGGATGGATCTCATGCTGGGGGAGGAACGTCGTCGCGAAGCTGCATTAAGGGTGGCAAAGTACCAGCAAGCGCTGCGGCGATACCACTGCCGCAACGTTCGCTCCAGGACGCTTGAGACGGGTGACCTGGTCCTGAGGCGGGTCCTCTCCAGGGAAGGGTTGCATAAGCTTTCACCCATGTGGGAGGGCCCGTTCAGGGTCGTCCACATCTCCAGGCCTGGCGCCGTGCGCCTGGAGACGCAAGAAGGGACACCTATCCAAAACGCCTGGAACATCAAGCACCTCCGGAAGTTCTACCCATGAAGCAAGGCCCAGAGCCTATGAAGCAAGGCCCAGAGCCTGTGAATAAAGGTCCAGAGCCTGTGAAGAAGGCCCGGTGCCTGTGAAGAATCGCCACCCGTGACACTCTCACGTAATAATGAGTTGGGGCTATACACGCCCCGGAGTCTCAGGAGCGCCGGCCTCAGGCCCTGGGGCTCCCGCCCATGCCTAGTGGCAGCACTTAGCTCCGCGCTGGTGAGAAGACTTGAAGACTAGATTAGGTGCCGGACGCGGCTTTTCATTTGCTTTCCGTAGTTGGCTCGCTTTTCCTTAATCGAAGTTGCTCTTGGTGTTCATTGCCGATTTGATTCCCTAGCCTCTTACCACATTTTTCGGCTCTGGTTTGCTCGTGTTCTCTCTCTTGCATACCTTGCGAGGGGGCTAGGCAGGTGCCCCCGCGAGCATTTTTCTTCTCTCTGCCTTCTCACGAGCCACCCTAGTTCGAGCCTGAAAGCTGGCGCATCTCTCCTAATCTATGCCCCTCGGGTACCGTGATACAAAGCGCCAAGTCGAGGCTTGGGTGGACGGCGAATCCTCTAGCGCACCCCTAAAGAATTTTTGTAGTTTCCGAGCAAGCACAGACCACCAGGTTAAGATGGACACGAGGAAACAAACGCCTTGTGAGGAAGAGGACGTCCTAGACGCACCAGGTTAAGTTATCTTTGCGCAAAAATAACAACACGGCATGAGGATAACACGCACAGTGCGATAACTAAGGAACCACAGTTCGATACACGCCTCTGGGCCCATACTGGTTTAATATTTTGATGCAGGAAAAAGAGCTAAACAAAGCGGCGTTGCCGCAATCCGCGGAGGCAGGCCCTTAGCGGCGCCCTGAGCCTAGCCGGACCTTTCCTCGCGCTTGACGGAGGCGCGGCGACGAGATGACCCGCTGCCTCCTTCGAAGCGGGCACGGTGGCGCGGCGGCTGGTCGTAGCCACCACTGCTGGAGCCGTCACCGGAGGAAGAGCCGCCGTAGCTGGAGGAGACACGGTCGCCACCGAGGGCAGGCTCGCCCTCGTCCTCGTCGCGGCCGTCACCAAGGCCGAGCACCTCCTCACCGTCGTTCGTCTCGGGGCAGCACCCGGCGCGGCGACCATCTTCCCCAAACACCCTCACATAGAGGGTCGACCCACCGTCATACCTGAAGTGGAGCGTGCACCACCTGCCCAGACCGCGCGCGCGGGCAAACGTCTGCCAACCGCGGGCAAGGGGTATGTTGCCCGCGGCAGAAGTCTCGACCGCGACCCAAGAGGCCTTGCTGCAGCAACCATCCGCCTGCAACCAGAGCCTGCCTGGACTAGGGGTCGGCAGTTCGTCGATGAAGAAGCGCGGAAGCTGGAGCTAGTTGCCGGTCGGGTTCTCCGACTAGACGACAAACTCCGGCGACACTTCCGCTGAGTGGAAGCGCGGACGGGGAGGCCGCGCCACCATTGCACGCCTCCCTTCATTAGCTGGACCGCCATGGCTAGGATGATCCCCTCTGCGTGGCGCGGCGCCGCCACGATGGTGGGCCACGGCGGGGGTCGCGGCATGCTTACGTGGACGGCCGCGACCGCGCTTGGGCGCCGGGGAGCTCGCGAGGAGCCTTTCCCTTCTCAGCGGCAGAGAACTTCCTTCGTGGCGCCATCGGTGGCGCTGCAAGCAGTGGAGCAAGGAGGAAGAAGCAAGCAAGGGAGGAAGAAAAGGGCGACGGGGGCTCCGCCCCTCCTCCCTATTTATAGCGGAAGAAGGCCAACCGGCGTCTCCCATGATCACAGGTAATGGTTTTCCTTGCATGTCGCAGGGACTGGTCAACTCGTGCAGTTGCCGAGGCAGCGTGGGGAAGCGGAGACGCCCACGTCCAATCGACCGCCACGCGTCAACCGAGGCCGCGGGCTTTTGGGCCCCGCGGTGCTCCGAACTTGACCCTTGGCTTCGCCGCGAAGCCAAGCCCGAGCGCACCTTGGGCCCGGGGGCTACTGTCGGCGTTCTGGGAACGGGGGTCCTCAGACTTGCCTGCCTGCGGCCCACAGCATGGCTAAGCCAGCAGGCCGTACGGCCCATCTCCATCTACAAGGCATCCAAGACCCTCGCGAGGGTCCAAGCCTCGCGAGGCGGACGACGCAAGACCTCCTCCAGAGTGGCCTAGCCAGGCAGGCTCGCGAGGAGCGGAGATATCAAGGCAGGGCAAAACCTCACGAGGCTCTCGTGACGTGAGCCATGATGAATGACACCAGACGAGTGCCAGGCGGGCACCAGCGCGCGCAGCGTCCTTATTTCCTCTTTGGTGCTAAGGAGGCCAGCGCAGGCGAAGAGTACCGAGGCATCAGGCAAAGGTTGCTATATTGGTGCAACGAGACCGAGACCAGGAGGACGGCAAGACGGAGGTCATCGTGGAGCCCAAGACGGCGTCACCACAGAGCTTTTCGCAGGCGAAGACCACTTTTGTCAGGATAGCTTATACTAGCTGTCCCCCTTCAAGTTTGCCCGCCGTTGTTGGCTCCCTTCCCGCTCGATATTTGGGAAGAGGACTAGGGCCTATATAAGTAGAGCTACCACCATAGTAGAGGCATCTCATCTTAGCTTGATCCAACCCGATCGAGAGCCTACCCTAGCCACAAGAACACCTCAACCTCAGGAGGCTGTTCTTCCCTTGTACTTTTCATCATCAGCCCAAGAGGCAATCCACCACCACCACACTAGAGTAGGGTATTACACCACAACGGTGGCCCGAACCAGTATAAACCTCGTGTCTTTCTGTGTTGCGAGTTCGTCGAGTTCGTCCGCGAGATCTTAGCGAGCTAGGGCGTAGATCGGTAGAGAGGAAAGACTTCGTGCACACCCCAGTGTTCGAACCTTAAGGGTTTGCCGGAACCCCACGTCCGACAAAGACATTATCGAGAGCAAAGCAAGGAGGTATTATGGGAAGTTTTGAGCAGGCAGGCAATCGTTCGATGCCTGAAACAAAGTGTGAAAGGGGTTCAAGCAACGGGAATAATTATTATGTCTGATACCAGAATAGATCACTAGGAATGTGGTTCGTGAATTGCATACGAAGCCAAGCTCAAGGAATATCTTTGGCAATAGGGTCTATAGGAGAGTCAGGTTTCGATCTTGTGGAACTGTGGGTTATGGGCCCACCATGTGGGTTAAAAGTAGAAAGTGGGCTGACATCTTGCACGGTCACAATAGCAAGGCATGCCAGAGAATACCCTGTCAGTTATGTCAGCAACAACATCGGTACCAAGGGCAAGGGACGAAGAGAACCATTTTCCTGCTCGTTGAACGAGCTAGACCAATAGGCAAAGTTCTCGTCCATCGGTGGTTATCGGAATGTCATCAACAATGGTAACAGGGTCTTACTGACAGAGTGGTACAACGAGGTGCTTACCTAAGCAGGGGATTATCACTGCTTAGTTAAGTCAGATTACAAGAAAGGTTAAACAAAGCAATGGAAAGGAAAAGTGATTAGTATGCTAATCAGGACAATGGAAAGGAAAATGTGGTTATACTCGAGTATCAAGAGTATATCTTTCCCATCCATGTCAGGACAGCAAGTAGACAACCAATTAAGTAAAGGGGCAAGGGATTTCATGATGTTACCCATACCATGTGTTTGGATAATTGATTTAAGAAACATTTAGCATTGCGCTTCCAATGTTCTTATTGAAGATCGAAGTACCTCAGGCATGCTTCGAGATAGCATTGATATTGTGATGTAGGGCGGAACCCTAGATGGCCGATCTTTCATGAAAGGAGCGGATCCCAACTAAGAACACGAAGAACACGAGGGGAAACATGAGGGGAAGACACGAGAGAATCACTCAAACCAACAAGAACAATCACACATGTGCTAGATCCTCGAAACACAAAGAGATACACGATCCAAATCCAACAAGGGACGATACAAAGGTAACCGGTTCTTCTCCGAAAGGAGGTCTTGAGGGGGGGTCTTCTCCGTGAGGAGGTCTTGAATCCAAGGGGATCTTCTCCGTAGAGGGGCCGCGGTCTCTCTCGTGGAGTAGATCCGTAATGGATGAGCAATGCTCTATCTCACAAATGAGCTAAACCAATGCTAACCCTAGAAAGATGGAGGAGAAAGAGTATATATAGTCTAGGGAGTGGAATGGGTACACGGGCCTCAGCCCTTACTGTGCGCAGACAGGGGTGGCCGGATGTCCGGGCGACGGCCGGATGTCCGGGGCTTCAGGAGAGGCCGGATGTCTGGGCTGGGGGCGGATGTCCGGGCTGGAGGGCAAAACTTCTGGATGTTCTGTAGCATGACGCCGGATGTCCGGGCGAGGGCCCGGATTTCCGGGGCTTCGGGAGGAGCCGGATGTCCGGGGCTGGGGCTGGGGCCGGATGTCCGGGCCCTGTAGCACTTCGATGGCTGGGCTGCTGCTGTTGTTTACATCTTCAGGGGCCGGATGTCCGGGGCTTTGGCCGGATGTCCGGGGCCTGGAAGGTGAACTTGCCTTCTTCCGTTGGTTCTCTTCATCCATGGACTTGGTGGCTTGTCCGTCTTCACGTGCATCTTCGTGAGGGTCCTCTTGACACCTGATCATGCATAGCATATCGGACTTAGGTAGTAGCCATGTCTCGAGTGGATCATATGTGATATCACTAAGGAAGGAAGTCACCTCGTTCTCGAGAGCTCTAGCTCGTGCTCGTGTCATAGGTCCTCTTGGCTCTTGATGAGACGATGGTAGGTCCATGGGGATGACCGTAGGATGCTCCGCATCATCTCCCCTCCCTTGGGAAAGATCCGACCTCGGATCGAAATCCTCATCACCATGGTACGGGGATAGATCTTTGATGTTCAAGATGTCTCTCACGGAGTACTTGTCGCGTGGGATGTCGATCTTGAATGCGTTGATGTTGTAGCGTGCAAGCACCTTGAAGGGTCCATCCGCTCGGGGTAGTAGCTTGGACTTGCGTTCCTTGGGGAAGCGATCCTTGCGAAGGTGTAGCCACACAAGATCTCCAACATTGAACATCATGGGTTGCTTGTTGACGTTGAGCTTGGTCGCGAGTCGTTGTACTTGGCGCTCAATGGTGTTTCTTGTATCTTCGTGCATCTTCTTGAGGAAGTTGACTCGGGCACTCGCGTCCATGTTTGTGCGCTCTTGTAGCGGTAGAGGTAGAATGTCCAATGGAGACAATGGGTTGAAGCCATAGACGACCTCGAAGGGGGACTTGCCGGTAGTCGAATGTCTTGCACGATTGTAGGCGTACTCGGCAATGGGTAGGCACTCCTCTCACTCCTTGATGTTCTTCTTTATCAACACGCGTAGTAGAGTGGAGAGCGTGCGGTTGGTCACCTCCGTTTGGCCGTCGGTTTGTGGATGGTATGCCGAAGAGAACATAAGCTTGATTCCGAGCTTGGCGCACAATGTCTTCCAAAAGTAACTCAAGAACTTGACGGCGCAGTCCGAGACAATCGTCTTTGGCTCCATGAAGGCGCAAGATTTCCCTACAAAACAAATTTGCAACATGTGAAGCATCGTCTATCTTGTTGCAAGGAATGAAATGTGCCATTTTGGAGAATCGGTCCACAACAACAAAAATGGAATCCTTGCCAGTTCGAGTTCTAGGCAAACCAAGCACAAAGTCCATGCTAATGTCTTCCCATGGGTGATATGGAATTGGAAGTGGCATATAGAGGCCATGAGATTGAGCTTTGGACTTAGCTCTGCGACATGTAGAGCATCGGTTGGTGAAGCGATTGACGTCGCGGAACATCTTGGGCCAAAAGTAGTTCTTGGAGAGCGTAGCAAATGTCTTGTCGCGTCCAAAGTGTCCCATGAGTCCGCCTCCATGAGATTCCTGCAAAAGCAACAAGCGAAGAGAGGACTCGGGGATGCAAAGTTTGTTAGCTCTCATAAGATATCCATCTTTGATGTAGTATCGATCCCAAGAAGTATGCGTCAAACACTTGGCATAAGGAATAGAAAATGTAGGATCATGCTCATACAAGTCTTTTATATGCTCAAAGCCAATGACACAAGGACTCAAACTTTCACGCACATGTCCATGGTCTATGAGATGCTTTACTTGCCTTTGAATTTCTTTGGTTTCTTCGGGGTTGATGCGTTAGGGCGCTTTGTTTGGAAGCAGCGCTCCGGGGATGAGATCAATTCGGTGCTCAATGCCTCGTAGTGGTGGTAGACCTGGAGGTAGCTCATCGGGGAAAACATCTTGGAATTCCTGCAATAAAGAAGATAACACCAAAGGTAGATCGTGAGAGTTGTTAGTTTTTGGTGCCTCATCCTTGCACAATAGGACATAGTGTAGGACACTTGATGGGTTCTCACTCACTTCTCTCATCTCACGTTTGGTGGCAAATAGGACTAAGTTTTTCTTGTCGCTCATCGTGGAGGCACTCAATTTGGGCTTGTGGCGCTCACTCTCTTTTTGGTGGTTCACTCTCTCACTATTCTCTCCACGATGGGTGTTTTGCTTGTCGGCGAGCACTTGGCTTGGAGACATAGGATGTAGCACAAACTCTTTCCCTTTCATCTTGAAGCTATAGTGATTTTGTACACCCATTGTGAATGACACCTCGGTCAAATTGCCATGGCCGTCCAAGAAGGAGGTGGCACACGGTCATCGGAAGGACATCACACTCCAAAGTGTCTTCATAGGCGCCGATCTTGAAAGAGACTTGTACTCTTTGCTCGACTTGTATGGTGCCGGTGTCGCTTAGCCATTGAACCTTGTAGGGGTGCGGGTGCTTCATCTTGACCAATTGGAGTTTGGAGCATAGTTCTTCACTTGCCAAGTTATGGCAACTCCCTCCATCGATGATGACCTTGACGGACCGTCCATTGATGCCGGCCTTTGTGTGGAAGATATGGCATCTTTGATCTTCGTCTTGTTGATGTTGAAGAGTCAAGACCTTGGAGACAACAAGAGCGGGACTTGAGTCTTCGTCACAAAAGATGTGATCATCTTCTTCTTCATTGTTCACTTGTCGGTGCATGGCCACTTGCTCAAGAGCTTCCATTTCTCCTTCACTCATGGAGTCGTAGGTGCCGTCGTCATTGAGGATCATGGTGTACTTGTTTGTGCACTCGAAGGACTTGTGGCCTCGGCCTCCGCATGTGAAACATTTGATGGAACTTGTCTTGATGGTCTCATCGGTTGGAGTAAATGACGATGAAGCTTTCGGCTTGAAGTTGCTTGTAGTAGGAGGACGACTTGAGCTTGCCGAAGCTTTCTTGTAACTTGACTTGTCGCCATTGCTCGTGGTGGGAGTCGTCGAAGCTTGATTGTTGGAGAGGCCATAGGACTTGGATGAGAACTTGGCATACTTGAAGTCGTCTTGTACTTGCCGTTCCGCTTTGGTAGCTTGATGCACTAGCTCGATGAGGTTCGAGTATGGTTGGAAGTCGGCAATCTTCTTGATAGGGTGATTGAGTCCATTCAAGAAACGTGCCATAGTTTGCTCATCATCTTCTTTGACATTGGCTCGTATCATGGCAATCTCCATTTCCTTGTAGTACTCTTCAACGCTCTTGGTTCCTTGCTTGAGTTGTTGGAGTTTCTTGAAGAGGTCGCGGTTGTAGTAGTTTGGCACGAATCGTGCTCTCATGACATCCTTCATTTGTGCCCAAGTGGTGATGGGTGGTTCACCGCTTGCCGCGGTGCGCTCAATGACTTGTTCCCACCAAATGAGGACGTAGTCTTGGAATTCGAGGGATGCCACTGCGATCTTCTTCTCTTCTTTGTAGTTGTGCAAGCGGAAGATTTTGTCAACCTTCAATGCCCATGATATGTACTCTTCGGGGTCATAGCTTCCGGTAAACTTGGGCATGGTGAACTTTAGCTTGCCATATCGTTGCTCTTCATTGTGTTGGGGTCGGGGATGATGACGCCCATGTCGGTGAGGATTGGCAATCTCATGTCGCTCTTGGCAAGGAGGGTTGTCTTCCTGATGTTGCTCTTGGTGAGGAGGGTTGTCTTCCTCATGATGCTCTTGGTGAGGAGGTGGTGCATTGTCTTCTTGCTCTCGATGGACTTGACGTTCTTGTCTCGCATGAGGAGGAGCTTGTCGATCTTGACGAGGAACTTGTCGATCATGTCGAGGAGCTTGTCGATGCACACGTGCTTCGTAAATCCTTTCTTGAGCTTCGTCGCGACGTGCTTCTTGATGTAGTCGAGCTTGTCGGCCTCGATTGGCTACGGCACGACTTGAGTATTGAAGAGCACGTTGCGCCTCAAGTGCTTGAGCTTCACGTAGTTGTCGTTCTTGACGTTGCGCCTCGGCGTCTTGTGCATCTTGATGTTGTCGCGCTCGCTCCTCTTGTTCTTGTTGTCGTTGGCGTTGCCGTTCTTGTGCTTGTGCGAAAGCAGCTTGGTTGTGACGATGTCGATGCTCTTGAGAGTAGGTGTCGTGTAGAGGATTGCGGTTAGCTTGACGGTCTTGACGCGCGGCACGACGAAGAGTGTTCGATGTCGGTGTACTTGAACCGGAGATGGTGTCATCGTAGTGTCGACTTGAGCGGCTCCGTCTTGACGAGGACGAAGTTGTAGAAGAGCGGACCATCATGGTTCGGATATCTTCTTTGAGGGAACTCATGGATGTGTCGAAGTAGTCTCTTGTACGTTGCTCAGATTGTCGTAGATCGGTGGCGAGGTTGTCGATGCGATCGCCCAAAGCAAGTTGTTCTTGATGCAAAGCTCGGTGTGCACCAAATAGTTGAGTCTTGGTGACGTAGGATGACATGTCGTCGTCTTGCTCCAAGAAGAGTGGATTGGTAGAAGTACTTGGCCTATCCATCATTTCAAACAAAGATATGTGAGTGGGAGAAGGAGAAGAACCAATACCAAATGTACCTTGACCGATGTTGAAAATGGATCAAAGATCACTCCAATGTGTATCAAGGGAATAACACAATTGGTACCGTTTCTTGTCGGTTCTCACACCTACACAAGTAAAAGCTTATGGTGGAGCTTGGTTAGGATGGTGGCACAAAATTTGATGCAATTGTAAGTGAGACTCAATAATGTTGGAAAAGATTCACAAATTTGCAAATGCAACAAGTAGACCAATAGCAAGATATGGTACACGGAAACACACACGCAAATAGATAAGTGGGGTTGGGCAACCAAGGTTGAGCCAAAATGTGGAATCCACCAAGATGCTCTTGTTGCACAACACTAGAGAGACGCTAGCACGATTGCACAATAGGCGGATACGAACTTGTGCACAACCTACTAAGCAAAAATGCAACGACTTCTATCCCAAGTATGCTATATGTATGATGTTTCTATGCTTTGATCCAAGATGATCGAGTATGACAATCTTAATGTTGTATGATGCTATGGTTCTTGCTTAAGCTCTTTGCTTATCTTTCTCCTTTTGCTTAAAAGCTTGTTTGGCTCTTTGTTGTTTGAGCTCTTTTCTCATGCAATGGTTCACGAACCAAGATAGCAATTGTGTATGCGAAGACAACTTTTGTGACACAAGAGATGATACCAAGATATGCAACTCAATGATGGTATGATAGAGGCAAAGGTGTCCCGTCTTTCGATGAGATGATGGATATCGCTTTCGTGGAAGTCGACTTTGACGACCCGACTACGAACGTGCGATGACGTCGCGCCTTAGCAATCGCTAAACCAACTCCGAGAGGTTATTGACCACGCCGGAGCACGATCAACCTGACCACGAGGGTCTGTTTCCTGCGAGCAAATGAAGAACAAGCAAGAAACTGAGATTGCAATCTGGATATTGCGAATATAAGATGAAAGCTTTATTGATCAAGGTGGGGTTCTCTGACGCCTTTGTCTGGTCGTTGAACACAAACGAAGTACGCGAAGTTGCAGTTATGCCGAACTTTTAATCTAAACAAAACCCAAAGTCTAAACGACGCCCTAAGGGCTGTATATATGGAGGAAGAGGGGGGAATTTCGTGGCCCTTGGGGAAGGGGTCCGAAACCAACCCTATCTCTTGTTTCCCACACATACGGACTCTAAAAATAGCCTATACTCAAGTATTTCGAAATTACATGGGCCTGGCCCAATAATAAGGTGACGCAGCACCTAGAATAGCCTCTGGACGAAAGTTATGAAGTAGCATCTTGTATATTTCGTCCAAGGCTTCATGCACGCATTATGGTGGCTTCAACGTCCTGAAATCATCACTTGTAACTCCGTTCTTGTCCCCCATGCACATGCCATCATCTCCATGCTTGTTCTTGCTCCAATGTTCATCCTTCTCAAAGCTAGGCCCTTCATTTGTAAGCAAAACAAATGTATCCAATTTAGGCAGCATCATATTCTCATGAACATTAGAATCATTACCAAGAAACGAAAGTACCTGATAATTTAATTGGCGTGCGCGAGCTCTAGTAATTGGTTCAGTATGTATAGCAGCAGGGGCTGTGGGTGTAACAATGGTATTGATGTCCTCATCATCCTCCCCTTCTTGAAATGAAGTCGTCCTCGACGGAAGCTCATCTCCCTCACCCAAATAAGGCTTCAAACCTGCAATGTTAAAAGTGGGACTAACCCCAAAATCTGCAGGCAGCTCAAGTTTATATGCATTATCATTTATTTTCTCTAACACCTTAAAAGGACCATCAGCACGTGGCATTAGCTTTGATTTGCGCAAATCAGGAAATCTATCCTTACGCAAATGTAACCAAACAAGATCTCTAGGTGCAAACACAACATGTTTTCTACCCTTATCTCCAGCAAGTTTATATTTAGCATTCATACGCTCAATGTTTTCCTTAGTTAACTCATGCATTTTTAAGATCAATTCAGCACATTGTTTAGCATCAAAATTAACCTTCTCCGAAGATGGAAGAGGCAACAAATCAATAGGTGCACGAGGTAGGAAACCATACACAATTTCAAAAGGGCACATCTTAGTAGTAGAATGCAATGAACGATTATAAGCAAACTCAATATGAGGCAAGCATTCTTCCCACATTTTCTTATTATTCTTCAAAACAGCCCTAAGCATAGTAGACAATGTTCTATTGACTACTTCAGTTTGTCCATCAGTTTGGGGGTGACAAGTAGTACTAAAAAGCAGTTTAGTCCCCAACTTAGCCCATAAACATCTCCAAAAGTGGCTAAGAAATTTAGTATCACGATCTGAAACAATAGTATTTGGCACACCATGCAAACGAATAATTTCACGGAAGAACAAATCAGCAACATTGACAGCATCATCGCTTTTATGACATGGTATAAAGTGTGCCATTTTTGAGAATCTATCCACGACAACAAATATGCTATCCCTCCCCTTCTTTGTTCGAGGTAAACCTAAAACAAAGTCCATAGATATATCCTCCCAAGGAACACTAGGTACAGGCAAAGGCATATATAAACCATGAGGATTGATTCGTGACTTAGCTTTTTGACATGTAGTGCAGCGAGCAACAAAACGCTCATCATCCCGTCTCATCTTTGGCCAAAAGAAATGTGTAGCAAGTACGTCCTCCGTCTTCTTCACGCCAAAGTGTCCCATTAATCCTCCTCCATGCGCCTCCTGCAACAACAAAAGATGAAGAGAGCTAGCTGGAATGCATAGCTTGTTAGCACGGAACACAAATCCATCATTAACGACAAACTTGTTCCAGGTTCTTCCTTCTTTACAATTCTGCAAAACATCTTTAAAATCAGCATCATGCACATATTGATCTTTGATGGTCTCCAAACCAAATATTTTGAAGTCAAGTTGTGAAAGCATAGTATAGCGACGAGACAATGCATCAGCAATAACATTTTCTTTACCCTTCTTGTGTTTAATGACATAAGGGAAAGTTTCAATGAATTCAACCCATTTAGCATGTCTACGATTCAGTTTAGCTTGACTTTTAATATGTTTCAAAGATTCATGATCAGAATGTATAACAAATTCTTTGGGCCATAAATAATGTTGCCATGTTTCTAAAGTCCGAACAAGAGCATATAGTTCTTTATCATAAGTAGAATAATTCAGACTAGGCCCACTCAATTTTTCAGAAAAGTATGCAATAGGTTTACCATCTTGTAATAACACACCTCCTAATCCAATTCCACTAGCATCACATTCAAGCTCAAAAGTCTTATTAAAATCAGGAAGTTGGAGTAAAGGAGCATGTGTCAACTTATCTTTCAATACCGTGAAGGCTTCTTCCTGTGCGGTACCCTAAACAAAAGGCACATCCTTCTTTGTAAGCTCGTTGAGAGGTGCAGCAATGGTGCTAAAATCTCTCACAAAACGCCTATAGAAACCAGCGAGTCCAAGAAAACTCCGCACTTCTGTGACCGTAACAACATAGCCAAGAAAAGATAGCCAAGAAAAGATACTCGGTCGGTGCAAAAGGTGCACTTCCCAAGGTTACCAAACAAACGTGCATCACGTAGAGCAATAAAAACAGCACGTAAATGTTCCAAATGTTCTTCCAAAGATTTGCTATAAATCAGTATATCATCAAAATAGACTACCACAAATCGTCCAATGAAAGCACGTAAAACTTCGTTCATTAGTCTCATGAAAGTACTAGGTGCATTAGTTAACCCAAAAGGTATGACTAACCACTCATATAAACCAAACTTAGTTTTAAATGCAGTTTTCCATTCATCTCCCAATTTCATACGAATTTGATGGTATCCACTACGCAAATCAACTTTGGAGAATATTGTAGAGCCACTCAATTCATCAAGCATATCATCTAGCCTAGGAATAGGATGACGATAACGAATAGTAATATTATTAATGCCTCTACAATCAACACACATACGCGACGTACCATCCTTTTTAGGCACTAATATAATAGGAACGGCACAAGGACTAAGAGATTCGCGTATATAACCTTTGTCGAGCAGCTCCTGTACTTGACGCATAATCTCCTTCGTCTCCTCTGGATTGGTACGGTATGGTGCACGGTTGGTAGCGATGCACCGGGAATTAAGTCAATTTGATGCTCAATCCCTCGGATAGGTGGTAATCCCGGTGGCACGTCTTGTGGTAAGACATCAGCGAACTCCTGCAAAATGTTAGTGAAAGCAGGGGGCAAAGAGGAAGGCACGTCCTCGAATGAAAATAATGCCTCTTTGCACACAAAAGCATCGCAAACAGATTTGCTGAAATCTAGCTCATCAATATCAGATTTTGTGGCAAGTAAACATGCACTTTTTAATTTAATTTCAGAAACAACACTAGATGGTTTATTATTAGGTTTCATTTGTTGCTCAAATTCTTTTGCCACAATCTGATTTTCACTCTTATTTTTCTCCTGTTTTGCTTTATTAGCTCTATTAATGTCATCTTTCAAAATGGAATCAGGAATCATAGGAAGCAAAGTAATATTTTTATCCTTATGAACAAGAGTATACTGATTGTTTCTACCATGGTGTACAGAATTTTTATCAAATTGCCATGGTCTACCAAGTAATAAGGAACATGCTTGCATAGGTACCACATCACAATCAACATAATCAGCATATGTAGAGATACTAAAATGCACACGAACAGTACGTGTTACCTTAACCTTGCCGCTGTTGTTGAACCATTGGATGTAGTAAGGATGTGGATGTGGTCTTGTGGTGAGAGATAGCTTCTCCGCCATCTCCATGCTAGCCAAGTTGTTATAGCTCCCTCCATCTATGATGACGCGAACAGAACGTTCCTTCACAACTCCCTTTGTATGGAACAAATTATGCCTCTGATTTTGCTCTGCTTGTGTGACCTGCACACTCAAAACACGTTGAGCAACTAAACATTCATACCTGTCAGCGTCTTCAGGAGCCATGTATTGCGTCTCATTTTCAGAATCATCTCCACCATGTTCTTCACGTGTAATAAGAGCCAAAGTCTCCTCATCATAGTCATTAGCGGACTCATACCCACCATCCTCAGTATCATTACACGCTGAGATTTGCATTCTCTCGCATAATGTCCTCTTCCCTTACAACGACGACAAATAATATCACTTGTGTGCCCTGTCGATGCCATGGAAGAAGAAGAGCTCTGTGCAGGCCCGGCAGGTGCGCTCTTGGCAGATAGTGGTGGTTGTGCCTGCTTTCTTGTATCACGGCTGGAGGTGGAACCTGATGGAGGTGCTGGTGCAGTGGAAGTAGAAGATGCACGCGGTGTCCATGATGAAGGTCGACCTGCAGAAAAGTTAGTTCGCGCCAATGGCTGTCGATCCTGCACTTCACGTTCAGCTTTACAAGCAAGATGGAATAAACGAGTGATATTATTATAATCCTTATACTCTAGAATGGTCTGAATCTCTTTATTTAATCCACCCATAAAACGTGCAAGCATAGCTTCATTCTCCTCAACAATACCACATCTAATCATGCCAGTTTGTAATTCCTGATAATATTCTTCTACAGAATTTTTCCTTTGTTTTAAGCGCTGCAATTTTTGAAGTAATTCACGTTGATAATATGGTGGAACCCAACGAGTACGCATAGCAGTTTTCAAAGCAGCCCAAGTAGCTGGAACAGGATATAATCTACAATGTTCAGACCACCAAACACATGCAAAGCTAGTGAAAGCACAAACAGCAGCAGGAACACGTCTCTCCTCAGGATATTGTAAACATGTAAATCGTTGTTCAGTTTCTAACTCCCAAGTAAGATATATATCAGGAACATATCTACCCTCAAATGGTGGAATATTCAATTTCAGTTTAGGGAGATGGTCATGATCTCGTACCTGAGGTGGTGGTGCCGGCCTACCGTTGCGAATATATACCTGGGGTCGACCTGCTGGTGGTGGTGCTGGTGGCTGCACGTAGTTCTGATTTTGATCAACCTCATCCTCATAATCGCCCGCATAATCGTCATCCTCCTCAGCCGCCGCAGTAGCAGGAGCCAAAGAAGCATCAACAGTAGGTGCAGCGGCACCCGAATTTTGACCAGTCTCAATTGGAACGCGCTGTGCTCGTCCCACTTGATTTGGAAAGCGGCGTTGGAGATGTGGTTGTTGTTGTTGTAGAGGTGCGACATGTGCAGCCGGTGGTGGTTGGGGAAGACGCTTGAGTAATTCAGTAAACTTGTTATCCAGCTTTGTCTCGAACGACTTCTCCACGGCATCTATCTTCTCCATAGGTTCTTCAAATCTGTTTAGCACATCTCCCACCTGGCCACTCATCATTTGCTGAAATTTATCATGCAACTCCTTGTTCGTCATGTTCTCCCAATCAGTCTCATCGGTTTGTGATCCTGCCATAGTTAGCAGCAATAGAAACACAAAAGAATATGATCCTGCAGACTACTAGGAAGTGGTGGTGATGGTGGTGTGTCACAAAACCTTTAAGCGAATCTCAAATTCTTACCAGTTCTTACCCAGCAGCAGGTGGTGATCGGCAACCGTTGTAGTCAAAACTCTCAAAGCTTGGATAGAGCGATTACCAGGGAGAGTCAAACGCACGATGTAGATGTATGTGGAGCTGGGAAGGCTTATAATATGGTAGCAAAAATGGTCTGCAATAATCAATTCAGAGATGCAAAGTTGAAGAAACGCTCAACGACGGTACGGTGCTGGTCCTAGGCTAGACCGTGCTAGAGACGCGAGCCTAGAACACTAACAAAATCACGGCGCTGCACGTAAACAAGGGAAAAGCACACTCTGGAAAAAAAATTCTCTCTTTTTTCGCTCTTTTTTTTGCGCTCCTTTTTTTTGCGAAAAATCACTATAATGGCGAGTGTCTCAAAACTCTTCCCAGGTCAAACTGACAAGATGGGCACAAAATTTTTTTGACTATTTTTTTCGGAAATCTGGGCAGCGACGACGAAAAAGTGCTATAAAAATCACTATGATGGCGAGTGTCTCAAAACACTCCCCGGGACCTAAAAATAGGATAGGGTAAAAATATTTTTGGTTGCCGAAATTTTGGCCTAAAAACTGCCCGGGGGTCTCTAGACCTACTCAGGCAAGGAAACACGAAACGGAAAATAGATGGATCTCTAAAACAAACCGAATATGAAAAGAACTCGGATTGGTGGTGGATATATGTTGGTAGGATATGGCAGCGGTGGTGGTATATGGTAGCGGTGGTGGTATATGGATATGGATCGGTGGTGGTATATGGATACGGATTGGTGGTGGTATATGGATACGGATTCAGAGCGGTGGCGGATAAGCAATAGTGGTAGATGGCAAGGCGATGATGATGGTGCGGCGGCGGCGTGACAACTTATGACCAGAACTCGAAACTCTAAAAGACTAGACTCTAAGACCAGCAACTTGACACGACGATGCAACCGCAAATTCAACAAAGCAAAAACCCTAAAAAGATTATGCAAAGGCTCAGATTGGTTCGGATATACTGAACTAACCCTAATTTTTTTTGTGGCTTTTTCGTGGACTGTAGGTATGAAGAACAGACTCGATCTAAACTACGAAAAACTGTAAAATCTCACCGAAACCAACCCTATCTCTTGTTTCCCCACACATACGGACTCTAAAAATAGCCTATACTCAAGTATTTCGAAATTACATGGGCCTGGCCCAATAATAAGGTGACGCAGCACCTAGAATAGCCTCTGGACGAAAGTTATGAAGTAGCATCTTGTATATTTCGTCCAAGGCTTCATGCACGCATTATGGTGGCTTCAACGTCCCGAAATCATCACTTGTAACTCCGTTCTTGTTCCCCATGCGCATGCCATCATCTCCATGCTTGTTCTTGCTCCAATGTTCATCCTTCTTAAAGCTAGGCCCTTCATTTGTAAGCAAAACAAATGTATCCAATTTAGGCAGCATCATATTCTCATGAACATTAGAATCATTACCAAGAAACGAAAGTACCTGGTAATTTAATTGGCGTGCGCGAGCTCTAGTAATTGGTCCAGTATGTATAGCAGCAGGGGCTGTGGGTGTAACAATGGTATTGATGTCCTCATCATGGTATGTATGCTATGTGAAGTATGAACACTAATGTGCACAAGTCACGTTGCCGGCAATACTCAAAGGCCAGTCTCGATGGGTAAGCTACGCAAAAGTAAGGCCATGGGTTTATCAATGCAAATGCAAGAGAGTATGATGATATCGCTATACCAAGATGATATGAAGGTGAAGGTGATACCAATGTAGCCGTTCGTAGTAGTCCTTGGCGAAGATGAGCGGTGGTGATGTTGTTGCCGAACCGTACCTAGATAGCCGAAACACAATAGGATACGGAAACCACAACTCAAATTCTCAAAACAAAATGGGTCAAAATTTTCGGAGTTGGTAGCGGGAAAGGCTATGGTGGTGCTATGCGGAAATGGTGGTGGTATGCGGAAGTGTATGTGGGCTCCGGAACAAAATTGGACGAAAGTTAGGCGGTAAACGGAGTGGAGGATGGAGTTGAAGCTGTCAGGGGCCGGATGTCCGGGCTGATGGCCGGATGTCCGGGCTGGTCGGGCCGGATGTCCGGGCTCGGGATCCGTGGATGAACACCGCGTGGAGAGGTCAAATCCGGGGCAAAATTCGGAAGATTTTGTGGATGGAAATTGGGGAAAAGATGGGAAAAAGCGAGATCTACCTGCAACACACGAAATCCGCGGATCAAATCCAACAAAACTTCATCACACCAACAAATCACAAAAATTTTGGGGCTATTTTTGTGGGGCAATTTTCGGGTTAGGACGAAAAACAACAAAATCAAGCTAGAAAACAAAGAGAGGGGGCTCCGAAATCGTGATCGACGTGGCTCATGATACCAAGATGATGTACGACGGAACCCTAGATGGCCGATCTTTCACGAAAGGAGCGGATCCCAAATAAGAACACGAAGAACACGAGGGGAAACACGAGGGGAAGACACAAGAGAATCACTCAAACCAACAAGAACAATCACACATGCGCTAGATCCTCGAAACACAAAGAGATACACGATCCAAATCCAACAAGGGACGATACAAAGGTAACAGGTTCTTCTCCGAAAGGAGGTCTTGAGGGGGGGGGTCTTCTCCGTGAGGAGGTCTTGAATCCAAGGGGATCTTCTCCGTAGAGGGGCCGCAGTCTCTCTCGTGGAGTAGATCCGTAATGGATGAGCAATGCTCTATCTCACAAATGAGCTAAACCAATGCTAACCCTAGAAAGATGGAGGAGAAAGAGTATATATAGTCTAGGGAGTCGAAGGGGTACATGGGCCTCGGCCCTTACTGTGCGCAGACAGGGGTGGCCGGATGTCCGGGCGACGGCCGGATGTCCGGGGCTTCAGGAGAGGCCGGATGTCCGGGCTGGGGGCCGGATGTCTGGGCTGGAGGGCAAAACTTCTGGATGTTCTGTAGCGTGACGCCGGATGTCCGGGCGAGGGGCCAGATTTCTGGGGCTTCGGGAGGAGCCGGATGTCCGGGGCTGGGGCCGGATGTCCGGGCCCTGTAGCACTTCGATGGCTGGGCTGCTGCTGTTGTTTACATCTTCAGGGGCCGGATGTCCGGGGCCTGGAAGGTGGACTTGCCTTCTTCCGTTGGTTCTCTTCATCCATGGACTTGGTGGCTTGTCCGTCTTCACGTGCATCTTCGTGAGGGTCCTCTTGACACCTGATCATGCATAGCATATCGGACTTAGGTAGTAGCCATGTCTCAAGTGGATCATATGTGATATCACTAAGGAAGGAAGTCACCTCGTTCTCGAGAGCTCTAGCTCGTGCTCGTGTCATAGGTCCTCTTGGCTCTTGATGAGACGATGGTAGGTCCATGGGGATGACCGTAGGATGCTCCGCATCATATTGTCTTCAAGCAAAGGTCAGACTTTGGATACACGAAGGATTCATCAAGAACAACTTATAGAATAAGTCTTACAATTTCCTCATGGAAGAATGGTTAACCTTGCTAAAAAGGAAAATATAACAATAGGTCCTCTGGGTAGGTGTGTTAGGATGACATCACCTTACCGGGTTAAAGACCAATGTTATAACTCTTGGAAATATGTTCCAACCATCATATCTGACCGAGGTTCAGATCAGATGGGCGTCAGGATACCTCAGACTCAAGATGCCGGAGAAGAAAAGGTGCAACACAAATTGACGAAATGACATGGTAAGATTCTCGGGGAATGAACTATGGGAGTGAGTTCTGAAACAAGAGTTCATCATTAAACTAAGGAGAGGATGAGGAGGTGGCTGATGCTCAGCGACAACTCATCGATATTTCCAAAAAGATGGATTTCCACAATTATGTGAACAAGGAGATATCATTTGTCAGATCAAATGATATAATGAGGTATGCTTGAGGAAAACATACACTGTTAAACATTGGTTGAAAAGTGCACCCGAAATAAGGGCTTAGGTAGCATGATCAATGTGAGAATGTTGATTTGATAACCAATGGTCTAAGAATGAAATATCGACCATTAACTTCAAAGCAATAGGGTTGCTAGAAGTTTTGAAGTCGCACACTGTAATGCCCCGAGACCGACGCTCCAGATGCCTTCCTTGTTTTGCGAGTCGGTTGTGTTTTTATTTGTTTGTTGCATCTCATCATGGCATCATCCGCATTGCATCGGCACTCGTTGCCGTCATTGTTCTTAAAAACTTGCATCCGCTCATAGTTGCCGCGTCCCCCCTTGCGTTCGTTGACCGTTTCGAGACCAACCACACTTGCAACGTTGCTCCTCGTTTTCTCTCTTGTATTCTTCGGGGCCTTTTGTCAGACACTTTGTCTTTGTCGACCCCTCTTAGACCATCCCTCGCACGCGTCCGAAAATTGTCTATTTATCAGCGTCTGCGAATTTGTCTATTTATCCAGAGTCTGCAGTCTTACAGAAAAACCCTCAAACATCATGCATATAATAACTCTTTAACAGTGCATCATATGTAAATAATTTATACATGTAAAATGCTTAGAATTTTATCTAGTTTCATTATATGCTGCTTGCACCCATGTTTAAAATGTTTAAAATGCTGTTTGTTTTAATTTTGCTTAAATGCCATGTTAAAATGATTTATTTCATAACTAATTAACCGTAGATCCGAATTTAATAAATTATATATGTAAATGGGGTAGAAAAATGCCTAGATTAACAGGGTGCATTTTATTTTGCTGTTTAACAACATTAAAATTCTGTTTAGGGCAGAACAGTACCAAATCTAAAATATGGACATGAGGATTTTCCGGAATTGTTGTTTCTTGTTTTCGGCCTCACTTAAATTTGCCTAAATAGTTAGTTCAGTTATGCTTCACCTCTTGCCATGTTTAATAACATTTACTATTGTTGGGTACATAAACAAGAGCGAACTAAATAACTTGAATGTGGTGTTTCGTCAATATGCAACTCGTTGCATATTGAGCTCCATTTAATTTGTAGTATTGTTTATGCACTTTGTCATGCCATGCCTCATTAAACCGGACATGCATCATACTTGGTTGTGCATCATGCCATGTGTATGTGATGGTTGTTTACTATGTTGTTTGCTTCTTTCCAGTTTGCTTCTCTCGTTAGCCTCGATTTCGTTCCGGAGTTGTGAGGATTCGTTCGACTACATCCGTTTGTCTTCTTCATGGACTCGTTCTTCTTCCTTGCGGGATCTCAGGCAAGATGACCATACCCTCGAAATCACTTCTATCTTTGCTTGCTAGTTGTTCGCTCTATTGCCATGCCGCGCTACCTACCACTTGCCATATGATGCCTCCCATATTGCCATGTCAAGCCTCTAACCCACCTTTCCTAGCAAACCGTTGTTTGGCTATGTTACCGCTTTTGCTCAGCCCCTCTTATAGCGTTGTTAGATGCAGGTGAAGATGAAGTTTGTTCCTGGTTGGAACATGGATATTGTTGGGATATCACAATATCTCTTATTTAATTAATGCATCTATATACTTGGTAAAGGGTGGAAGGCTCGGCCTTATGCCTGGTGTTTTGTTCCACTCTTGCCGCCCTAGTTTCCGTCATACCGGTGTTATGTTCCTTGATTTTGCGTCCCCTACACAGTTGGGTGATTTATGGGACCCCCTTGACAGTTCGCTTTGAATAAAACTCCTCCAGCAAGGCCCAACCTTGGTTTTACATTTGCCTCACCTAGCCTTTTTTTCCCTTGGGTTTCTGGAGCCCGAGGGTCATCTTTATTTTAGCCCCCCCCCCCCCGGCCAGTGCTCCTTCGAGTGCTGGTCCAAACCGAGCGATGTCCGGCGCCCCCTGGGCAACCAGGGTCTATGCCAACCCGACGTCTGGCTCATCCGGTGTGCCCTGAGAACGAGATATGTGCAGCTCCTATCGGGATTTGTCGGCATATCCGGGCGGCTTTGCTGGTCTTGTTTTACCATTGTCGAAATGTCTTGTAACTGGGATTCCGAGACTGATCGGGTCTTCCCGGGAGAAGGAATATCCTTTGTTGACCGTGAGAGCTTATATTGGGCTAAGTTGGGACACCCCTGCAGGGTATAAACTTTCGAGAGCCGTGCCCGCGGTTATGTGGCAGATGGGAATTTGTTAATATCCGGTTGTAGAGAACTTGACACTTGACTTAATTAAAACGCATCAACCGCGTGTGTAGCCGTGATTGCCCCTTTTCGGCGGAGTCCGGGAAGAGAACACGGCTTTTGGGTTATGTTTGACGTAAGTAGGAGTTCAGGATCACTTCTTGATCATTACTAGTTGACGACCGTTCCGTTGCTCCTCTTCTCGCTCTTATTTGCGTATGTTAGCCACCATATATGCTTAGTCGCTGCTGCAACCTCACCACCTTACCCTTTCCTACCCTTAAGCTTAAATAGTCTTGATCTCGCGGGTGTGAGATTGCTGAGTCCTCGTGACTCACAGATTCTTCCAAACAGTTGCAGGTGCCGATGATACCAGAGCAGATGACGCAGCCGAGCTCAAGTGGGAGTTCGACGAGGAACTAGGTCGTTACTTTGTTTCTTTTCCTGTTGATCAGTAGTGGAGCCCAGTTGGGACGATCGGGGATCTAGCATTTGGGGTTGTCTTCTTTTCTTTTGGTTCCGCAGTCGGACCTATGTGTGTACTCTGATTGATGTATGTTTAATTTATGTATTGTGTGAAGTGGCGATTGTAAGCCAACTCTTTATCCCACTCTTGTTCATTACATGGGATTGTGTGAAGATGACCCTTCTTGCGACAAAACCACAATGCGGTTATGCCTCTAAGTCGTGCCTCGACACGTGGGAGATATAGCCGCATCGTGGGTGTGACAAGTTGGTAATCAGAGCCATCCCCGACTTAGGAGCCCCTGCTTGATCGAATCGCTGGCGTTGTTGAGTCTAGAAAAATGTTTTGAGTCTTAGGATTATATATATCGGAGAGTAGGATTCTTTTTACTCCTCAGTCCCTTCGTCGCTCTGGTGAGGCCTCCTGACGTAGAAGTTTTGACTCTTCTCTACTCAAATTTCACTAAAAAAAAATTTTTAGGATCACGCGGGTATCTTGGAATCGTTCCAATGGTTTTGTGACGAGAACATTGTTCTTGGTGCCTCCTGACATTTAGGAGTTGTGGCAGTGTCCCGGGGAGTTGAGCTCCGAGGTGTTGTCGTCACAATTTTATCGTTGCAGTTCTGGAATACCTGAGTTTCGCCGACATCGAAAATCTCTTTTATGCAGTTGTTGGTGAGATCACCTCGACGCCACCCAGTACTGGGGCGGGAGTTCGGGAGTATTGCCATAACTCGTATAACGGATGCTTTTCGAAGGTTGAGGTAAACGATTTCCGAAGATTTCTTGGTTATGTGTTGACGGATGGATACAGCTGGATCTAGGTATTGTTAGTTTGGGTGATATATTTTGTGTCCCCTGTATCCCCAACACCAGATTGCATAACCAGAAAGTTTCAGGAGTTTATAAGTGGGAATTCAAGTAGCTCCTAGGATATCTTTCCGACAGATGCATGATATGAGATTGGGGTTCGACGTCTAGTGGTCCGCCTTTCCACGGTTGGTTTTACAGTGGTCTCGTAGTGTCTTAAAGAGTCCTTGGCTATGCCGACTCGGGGACGCTTCGTATGTCATGTGCACTGCCTTGTACATGATGGTGTTGTACGATCGAGCCCGTGTGGGCCCCACCACGAAAACTTCGGACGAAATCTCTATCATATGTTTGTTCTGGCTTATTCTGCGAGCCAATCCTTTGTTTTGTTTTAAGTTGTGGTATTCGAGTTGCTTCGAAGTCAAATGTTGAATCCATACCTTTCCTAAACGGTGTTCTCATATTGCTATGTGAATACTAATCCTTCTTGATCATCAAGGTTATCTTTTCAATCCTTTCCAACCGGTGTGCTTCTCTTCAAGAAAATCCGATCATTCCAACATTCGTGAGATTAATTCTAAGTTTTTTTTCTCAACGGTGTTTGTCTCATCCGTCCCAAGTTGCCTTTGTTTTTCCCGCCCTCCCACCCTTTTCTTCAAGGACTTAGATTTTTTTAACCAAGTATCCTTTTATTGATGGGAAGTCACTCCATTCTTTTCCATCAATGTTCTTATCCGGTGGTTCTCAGGAAGATACTAACGGAGTTTCGAGTTCATCATTCTCTTTTCTTCTCCGGTGGATTCAATTCAAGCTTACAGTGTTGATCATATTCCTTTCCTCGTTTCAAATGTTTTCTCATGCCGGTGCACCTCTTAATCATCCATTTTTTGCCATTCATTTGTATCCGGAGCACTGAAGATATCTCGAAAAATTCAAGCTTCCATTCTTAATCAGTTTAAACTATTTTGAGGTTGTTACCTCATTCAAGCCATTTAATTCAACCGGTGCAATCTCCATTTCAAGTAATCATTCCAACGGTGTTTCTTTTGAATGGGCCCTAACCCACAGGTTTTTCCCAGGATCTCACCTAACTCTTCTAATTCTTTCCGGAGTTATTTTTAAATTCATTGCAAAGTTTGACGTAAGAATGAATTTTCATCAGTCATATGTCTTTCTCCAAGATCTTTCAAATTCTTTCATCGTTGGTTCATCATTTCTATTATCCATTGTTCCGGAGTGCCTCAATAATTTTGGTGGTATTTCTCATCGTCATTCTCTGATTTTGAAGACCGAGGAGAGTTCCTCTTAAATCCTTACCCGTTCTTCCAAAGATTCATGGTTCTAACTTGTTGCCATCCTCTCAAATTGTTTCCAATCGCGCAATTCTTTTCTTACCCATCCGGAGCATTTCAGAGTTGTTTTCATTTCTTGATCATCCAAAGGCCATCATTTCAGAAGATTTCTTCGTTCTAAGTTTTCAACTTTGTTCTCCAATTATTCTAAATTGATGTCTCTTCGTTCATCTCCATATTCTCCCGGTGCATCGTTCAAGTATCCTCTAGTCAGCTCGTGATCGATTCGTTCTCATGTATCAAATTCCCTCGAGTATTTTCGCGCGCTCTTTAATTCTCACGGTGATTCGTTCTCTTTTCTTCATTCATTTTCAATTCTTACGGTGGTTCGTTCAAGATTCCTTCTCATATGTCCTCATATTAATGTATTCGTTGTTTCAATCCTACCGGTGGTTCCATCAAGACCTTATCAAGTTTGCGATATATCTCTCTTAATCCTTTCTACGGGAATAAGTAGTATGCCAAATCCGTTGCTTGTCATCAATTTATATTGGTGAAGGATACGCATAACATAATTCTTGTTCTTGTTTCATCCAAGTGTTTAATTCTTTCAACCGGAGTTTGTTCGTGATATCAATATCTCAGTTATATGTTGTCCATCTTTTCTTTCCGGAGCTCCAAGTTATTTCAATTATATCATTTCAAAGCTTCATCTAATCATTGCAAGGCTTCTCCCAGAGCTCTTTTCAATTTTTCCCTTTCGTTTGATCATTCTTTTATTATCGGAGTTCTTCATGGAGGATCAACATGGTGGCTCATCAAGGATTCATTTCATTCTTCAATTGTTCTTCAAGATTTCTCTCGGAGTTAAGATCCGCCAAGCTATACTTTAAAATAAACATGGTGTTCAACACATGTTTTGTCTTGAGGAGTCCAAGCATTCTTCATCTTGCATTCTAAAGTGCAGTTCGTTCTACCTTATCTTTTGGGATGGTGTTATGTCATTCTTGATAATTTCCCTTCGCGTTTCATGATTCACAAGTTTTCAAGAGTGACATATTTAAATCCATCATTTCCTGTTCGTTCAAGAGATCTTTTCAACCAATCAATCTTTTTGTTGGAGTTATATTGGGTTATATTTCACCTACAGCCTTCCCTAAGGAATGTAGCTAGTTGTGGTGCTTATCTATGATCCAATTTTCTCCTTCTCATCTCGGTGAAGAAGTTTTTCATCTCTTTGGTGCTCTCAATCAAATCAATGGTTTCCATTAGTGGCCGGCTGTCACCTCATAGTCTTGAGATGTTTTTTCCATAAGTCCACTACAAGCTTACTCGTTTCGTTGTTGATTACCCAACAACTCCGTTCTAACCTTCTTGGAAGGGTGCTTTCCAGGCTTATTTGTGGCAGAAGTTGTCATTTTCTTCTCCATTCCTTTATTCCAATGATCTATCTTCTATTTTTTCTTCCGGGGGCATGGTGATGTTGCTATCTTCACTCATCATCTCGATTTGTGAGGACCGTGTTCTTTTCGTGCTTATCCATTTCCAACCGGAGTGTCGTGCCCTCTTTTCAAGTTCTTCCCATTCTGTCAAGTTTTGCCTCCCTTCTCAACCGGAGTGCTGTCTGAAATCTTTCTTACCCCTTGTGCCATTCTTTCATTAGTTCCGGAGGCAATGTGTTGTTAATTTCATCGAGTATCCTCTCATCTTGTCAAGATCATGTTCAATTCCTTCCATTTACAGTCGGAGTGTTGTCCAAATTATATCACTCTTATTCCTTCTCTATCTTGCTTTAACCGGAGTGTTATCGTATTTGATCTTTATCGTTCCTTATACATCTCGTTTCAACCGGAGTGCTTGCATGTACTTCTTGTCCATCGTAACCATTTTTGTTTGTCTTTCAACCTACAAGGTTCTTGTAATGTTCCTTGTTCCTCTTGCTGAACGGAGTGTTTTAAATTTTGTTCACCTCCGTCGTGTCATTTCTTCAAGCTTTGCGACCTCTCAAGGTTCTTTGGTTTCACTCGTTTGTCAAGAAGCAATTTGTTTTACCTCTTCCCTTTCCGTTTCTCTCCGGTGCCATCCTAGATCTCGGGACGAGATCCTCTTGTAGTGGTGGAGTGTTGTAACGCCCCGAGACCGATGCTCCAGATGCCTTCCTTGATTTGCGAGTCAGTTGTGTTTTTATTTATTTGTTGCATCTCATCATGGCATCATCCGCATTGCATCGGCACTCGTTGCCGTCATTGTTTTTAAAAACTTGCATCTGCTCATAGTTGCCGCGTCCCCCCTTGCTTTCGTTAACCGTTTCGAGACCAACCACACTTGCAACGTTGCTCCTCGTTTTCTCTCTCTTGTATTCTCCAGGGCCTTTTGTCAGACACTTTGTCTTTGTCGACCCCTCTCAGACCATCCCTCGCGCGCGTCCGAAAATTGTCCCGAACCCGACCCGGGTTGTTGTTACCGATGGGTCCGGATCATCCCCTAACATCCCTAAAATATCTCCGTTTTCTTTGTTGGACTCCCCAACCTATTTATCTCGACCGTCTGATTTTAATCGGAGGGTCCGATTAGCCCCTAACCTAATCTGTGATGTATATATTCGTCCACCCCTAGTCCATTTTGGCAAACCCTAAATTTTAGGAGGATTGTCCCTCGCCGCCGCCACTTAACCAAATCCTTCTCGGGATCCTTCCCCGACCAACCACCGCAGCCTCCTCCCTCTGCCTCGCGCGTCCGATCTAGAGGAGTGGAGTTCCTCCTTTGCTCGATCTCCCCTGTGACCAAGTCCATCGATCCCCCCTCCAACCTCCTGCCCAAGCACCCAACCAACAGCTCCTCTGCCCGACGCCCACTATCCCCGCCTCCTGGATCCTCCCGTCCTCGAGCTCCATCCTCTCGATCCATGGCACCTCTGCGTCGAGACGCCCGAGTTCCTCACATGCTGTCCGCCGGAACGAGCAGGAGCTCGTCCATGGCGCCTCCTTCTGCTTCCCCTGTCGCAGGGCTACATCGCCCCTGCTCGTCTTCATCTCGCGCACCGCGTCGCCGCTCCTCCTCCAGCAGCAGCCGCGCCGTTCACCTCCTGCCTGCGCCCCGTCAACCGCGCCAAGTCCCTCCTCGCGCCGCGCCCTGTCTTCCTCCTCGTCGCGTCGATCCAGGAGGATCGACCCCGCCATGCCTCGCTCGCTCGCCTTCGCGCCTCCGATGACTGGCCTCGTCGTCGCCGGCAACCCCAGGCAGGCCCCGTCGCGCCCCTGCCATCTCCCTCGCCGTCTCTTTCTTCTTCACTTCCCTGTTTTTCTTCTCTGAATTTCCCTCTGTCTTCGCTCTTCAAACTACAGCCGACGTCGTGGACAAGCGCCACTCGCCAGCGCGTTGACCAGCGCGCCTCCAGATCCGCGCCAAGGCCCAGCGTCGCCAGCAGCCTCCCAGATCCAGCGCGCCCGGCCAGCCCTGCCGGCCTGCTCCACCGCGCCCTCCCACGGGCCGCCTTCCCGAACCGGGCCGAAGCCCATAGTGACGCACCCCCAGCGCCTCTTGTTTTTTACTGTTGGGTCTGCTCCAGTTTCAGTTTCGGCCCGCTCATGTTTTTTTCAGCGTCTGCGAATTTCTCTATTTATCCAGAGTCTGCAGTCTTACAGAAAACCCCTCAAACATCATGCATATAATAACTCTTTAACAGTGCATCATATGTAAATAATTTATACATGTAAAATGCTTAGAATTTTATCTAGTTTCATAATATGCTGCTTGCACCCATGTTTAAAATGTTTAAAATGCTGTTTGTTTTAATTTTGCTTAAATGCCATGTTAAAATGATTTATTTCATAACTAATTAACCGTAGATCCGAATTTAATAAATTATATATGTAAATGGGGTAGAAAAATGCCTAGATTAACAGGGTGCATTTTATTTTGCTGTTTAACAACATTAAAATTGTGTTTAGGGTAGAACAGTACCAAATCTAAAATATGGACATGAGGATTTTCCGGAATTGTTGTTTCTTGTTTCCGGCCTCACTTAAACTTGCTGATGAGGACATGACTACCTTTGATACGACCAAAAATATTGCATATATGCATATTTGTCAGGTGATTTCTAGTGCAAACTATTCAATAATCTATTTATGTTATACAGAACAAAAATACTTCACACACTTTTGTGTTTTGTCTAATTGCAGGTGTATGAGACATTTGTGCAATCCACATATGAAGATAAGGGAGAAAGAGATGTTTACTTGCTGTTCAAAAAGTTCTCTCACGTCACTTTTGGCCCAAGAGAAGATAGAGTCCAAGTCTCTCACGTTCTGGATTCAGATTCGGACTGCACAGACATACCTGACCCAAAACGCCAACAACTTTTTCATACGGACTCCGAATTGGGTGATTCTTTTTTGTTGGAAACTAGATTTCGTGCTCTTTCCAACACAATTGGATTCACCTTTAAATTCGTCCGGAGCATTGAGTTATGGTCGAAAGAATCTGACGTTGCACCAGAATCCGAGTCAAACTACAAGTCCAAAGGTGTTGCATCACCTCCACTTGGGCCCATGTGCCTTGTACGACCTAGGGTTGGTTTTAGGCTGCCTTGGGACGTCCTCCCACCTCCTTGGCCGCCACCCCTTGCTCCTATATAAGTAGATCCATCTAGTAGCTTTTTCCTTGGGTTTTGTTTAGATTAAAAGTTCGCCATAGCTGCAACTTCGCGTACTTCGTTTGTGTTCAGCGACCAGACAAAGGCGTCACAGAACCCCACCTTGATCAATAAAGCTTTCATCTTATATTCGCAATATCCAGATTGCAATCTCAGTTTCTTGCCTGTTCTTCGTTTGCTCGCAGGAAACAGACCCTCGTGGTCAGGTTGATCGTGCTCCGGCGTGGTCGATAACCTCTCGGAGTTGGTTTAGCGATTGCTAAGGCGCGACGTCCTCGCACGTTCGTAGTCGGATCGTCAAAGTCGACTTCCATCAAAGCGATATTCATCATCTCACCGAAAGACGGGACACCTTTGCCTCTATCAAGTGGTATCAGATTTCCAGGTTGCTCGGTGAGAATTTCCAGTTTCCCCTAGATTAGATTTATTTTCTTACCTATTGTCCAAGAAAAAGCCACAAAAAAGTTAGATCTATTCATCCTTTTGTCCAAGCCAGTCTGAGCCTTTGCAATTTTCTATTCCTTGTTTGCATTATTGAATTATCAGTTGCATCGTCGTGTCGAGTTGCTGGTCTTAGGGTCTAGTTCGTTTAGAGTTTCGAGTTCTCTTCACATTAGTCACGTCGCCGCTGCATCGTTATCCCTTCTGCTGTCCACCACACCATCCATCAAATTCCACCACGTGCTACCCATAGTTCATTGTCACAATCATAGTTGAGGTCGTTCACATCTTCGCTTGATCCAATCTGCATCTTATCTAGTTTGTCTTGGAAAGAGGGAGAGAAAAAAAAAAGATAGAGAAAAAAAAAGAGAAAAAAAAAGAAAAAGAAGTCAGAAAAAAAGAGAAAGAAAAAAAAGTGTGAGAAAAAAAAAGAGAAGAAAAAAAAACAAAATTCGGATCTATCTAGACTCAATCTCGTAGTTGAATTCGGATTGGAATCTGTTTTGTGCACTGTTTAGTAAAACAGGCATACCTTCCTCATATGAAGTCCGTTTTGACTCCGCGAGTACTCAAATGAAAGCTAGCGACGAGCCGCATCTAAATAGTTGCAGAGACTAGTTCAATATTTGACACCTCAAAATCGTCTTCTAAATAGGTCCTTTTGCCCTCCGAAGTTCGCGGACACAGCTTATTCCAGTTTTTCAAGCCAGTTTCAGAATTCTTTCACTCCTCATATCAACTCGGAATTGAGTGATTCTTTTTGCATTGGAAAGCTTGAGTTAGTAGCATTCTTTGAAAAAAATTATCAGAAAATTGGCACAAACTTTTCAAGAGGAAAGTTGGAGAGAGTTGTTGTATATCCTGCTTGGGAGTTGTTTTTCATCATTATCTTTACTGCCGTTGTGATCTTCACTTATATCTTGCTGTCCAGAGCTACTTAGTATCCTTGATTGATGCTAGTTGTGCTACGCCGTGACCTCATTAGTGTTCTAGGCTCGCGTCTCTAGTCCGGTCTAGCCTAGGACCAGCACAGTACCGTCGTTGAGCGTTTATTCAACATTGCATCTCTGAATTGATTATTGCTAATATTTTGCTACCATATATAGCCAACCCAGCTCCACATATTTCTACACCGTGTATACGTACGCTCCCCTGGCAATCGCTTTACTCAATCTTTGGAGTTATTTGACACCGCTGGTTGCCTGTCACCACCTGCTGCTTGGTAAGAACTTGTAAGATATTGATATTTGCTTTACTGTGAGCGCTTTACCACCACATCCTAGTAGTTCATAGGAACATTATTCTTGAATTTTGTTTCTTGTTTCTACTAATCATGACAGGATCTAGAGTCAATTCATGGGGTTTGTCGATCGTGGGAGATGTGCCATCACCTATGCAAATACCACAACCGTCACGAGAGGTGCACAAACATCCAAATGCACATGATCAGGTTAATGTTTCTATACCACCATTTAATGGCCGTTTTAGACCTGCTTTATATATTGAATGGGAGTTTGGCCTAAATAATATATTTGCTTCCAATAATTTTGATGTGCGTAAAAAAGTTAAGGTTGCGGTTGGTTCTTTCACTGGTTATGCTGTAGTTTGGTGGAGTGAATATTGTCGGTTACACCCTAATGATATACCTACTACTTGGGATGATTTGAAACTTGCCATGCGACATACATTCGTTCCCGCTTATTATACTCGTGACATGATTACAAAGTTGCAACATTTAAAGCAAGGTAGTGACACCGTAACGAAATATTATGATACTTTACAAACTACCTTGCTGCATTCCTCTTTAGAAGAAAGTGAAGAAGATTTTATGGATAGATTTTGGGGAGGATTAAATCATGACATTCAGGAGATACTAATTCATGAAGAGTGTTATCCTATGGACCATTTGTTTCATCTTGCTTGCAAAGCTGAACAGGAAATAAAACGACGTGTTGCCCACAAGGAGAACAAGCGCGAGATGCATATTCCAAGAGTTGATACGGTTGTCCGTTCAACTACTAGGCATACTATGACAACCACATCCATTGATGTGAAGACTACATCACCTCCACCATGTGACACATCATCACCGAGAGTGCCTACATCATCTGAGTTGATCATAAGAGGTAATGACAAATGTACTGATCTTCCACCTCCACATGAGTATGATGAATGTCTTGTCAATTTAAGTGCACCATGCGGTGAGCTACCCACTACTTTGATCACACCAGCTACTTTAGAGGACTACGTTGATGATTTGACTTTGCCATGTGATCAAACAATTTTGAGTGAACCCAATGAATTAACTGTTGATGCAAAAGAACCAATGTTTAATCATTTTGATATGACCTCTAATCTTGGTGATGATTCTGTGTCCAATGACTTATTGCATGTTTGCTTATTTAAGCATGTTGTAGCATGTAAATTTGATGCAAGTAAGGTTTATTCACCAATGTTGGGATGGTTTAATGATGAACATTGTCAACCTTTTGAAAAGAATAAGAGCTTCGCTTACATGTGCAAACTGAGTTGCAATATTTTCATGCCTTCTACTTCTTGTGATAATATTTTGGCTTTAGATTTTATCAACTATGAAGGTTACTCATGTATACATGTGCCATATGTGCAAAAACAAAGAAAAGTAAAAATGGATGACATATACATATACAACATGTACACCTTGTCTCTTTTGTTAGCCACATTTCAGATTAAGCAACGCCGAGGACGGCTTTGTTTTCAAGAAGGGGAGGATGATGAGGACATGACTACCTTTGATACGACCAAAAATATTGCATATATGCATATTTGTCAGGTGATTTCTAGTGCAAACTATTCAATAATCTATTTATGTTATGCAGAACAAAAATACTTCACACACTTTTGTGTTTTGTCTAATTGCAGGTGTATGAGACATTTGTGCAATCCACATATGAAGATAAGGGAGAAAGAGATGTTTACTTGCTGTTCAAAAAGTTCTCTCACGTCACTTTTGGCCCAAGAGAAGATAGAGTCCAAGTCTCTCACGTTCTGGATTCAGATTCGGACTGCACAGACATACCTGACCCAAAACGCCAACAACTTTTTCATACGGACTCCGAATTGGGTGATTCTTTTTTTGTTGGAAACTAGATTTCGTGCTCTTTCCAACACAATTGGATTCACCTTTAAATTCGTCCGGAGCATTGAGTTATGGTCGAAAGAATCTGACGTTGCACCAGAATCCGAGTCAAACTACAAGTCCAAAGGTGTTGCATCACCTCCACTTGGGCCCATGTGCCTTGTACGACCTAGGGTTGGTTTTAGGCTGCCTTGGGACGTCCTCCCACCTCCTTGGTCGCCACCCCTTGCTCCTATATAAGTAGATCCATCTAGTAGCTTTTTCCTTGGGTTTTGTTTAGATTAAAAGTTCGCCATAGCTGCAACTTCGCGTACTTCGTTTGTGTTCAGCGACCAGACAAAGGCGTCACAGAACCCCACCTTGATCAATAAAGCTTTCATCTTATATTCGCAATATCCAGATTGCAATCTCAGTTTCTTGCCTGTTCTTCGTTTGCTCGCAGGAAACAGACCCTCGTGGTCAGGTTGATCGTGCTCCGGCGTGGTCGATAACCTCTCGGAGTTGGTTTAGCGATTGCTAAGGCGCGACGTCCTCGCACGTTCGTAGTCGGATCGTCAAAGTCGACTTCCATCAAAGCGATATTCATCATCTCACCGAAAGACGGGACACCTTTGCCTCTATCACTTGCCTAAATAGTTAGTTCAATTATGCTTCACCTCTTGCCATGTTTAATAACATT
This sequence comes from Aegilops tauschii subsp. strangulata, assembly GCF_002575655.3. NCBI lineage: Eukaryota > Viridiplantae > Streptophyta > Magnoliopsida > Poales > Poaceae > Aegilops > Aegilops tauschii. The sequence continues at coordinate 252,044,111 of NC_053037.3, forward strand.
TAATATTGTTGGGTACATAAACAAGAGCGAACTAAATAACTTGAATGTGGTGTTTCGTCAATATGCAACCTCCATTTAATTTGTAGTATTGTTTATGCACTTTGCCATGCCATGCCTCATTAAACTGGACATGCATCATACTTGGTTGTGCATCATGCCATGTGTATGTGATGGTTGTTTACTATGTTGTTTGCTTCTTTCCGGTTTGCTTCTCTCGTTAGCTTCGGTTTCGTTCCGGAGTTGTGAGGATTCGTTCGACTACATCCGTTTGTCTTCTTCATGGACTCGATCTTCTTCCTTGCGGGATCTCAGGCAAGATGACCATACCCTCGAAATCACTTCTATCTTTGCTTGCTAGTTGTTCGCTCTATTGCCATGCTGCGCTACCTACCACTTGCCATATCATGCCTCCCATATTGCCATGTCAAGCCTCTAACCCACCTTTCCTAGCAAACCGTTGTTTGGCTATGTTACCGCTTTTGCTCAGCCCCTCTTATAACATTGTTAGATGCAGGTGAAGATGAAGTTTGTTCCTTGTTGGAACATGGATATTGTTGGGATATCACAATATCTCTTATTTAATTAATGCATCTATATACTTGGTAAAGGGTGGAAGGCTCGGCCTTATGCCTGGTGTTTTGTTCCACTCTTGCCGCCCTAGTTTCCGTCATACCGGTGTTATGTTCCTTGATTTTGCGTCCCTTACGCGGTTGGGTGATTTATGGGACCCCCTTGACAGTTCGCTTTGAATAAAAGTCCTCCAGCAAGGCCCAACCTTGGTTTTACATTTGCCTCACCTAGCCTTTTTTCCCTTGGGTTTCCGGAGCCCGAGGGTCATCTTTATTTTAGCCCCCCCGGGCCAGTGCTCCTTCGAGTGCTGGTCCAAACCGAGCGATGTCCGGCGCCCCCTGGGCAACCAGGGTCTATGCCAACCCGACGTCTGGCTCATCCGGTGTGCCTTGAGAACGAGATATGTGCAGTTCCTATCGGGATTTGTCGGCACATCCGGGCGGCTTTGTTGGTCTTGTTTTACCATTGTCGAAATGTCTTGTAACCGGGATTCCGAGACTGATCGGGTCTTCCCGGGAGAAGGAATATCCTTCGTTGACCATGAGAGCTTATAATGGGCTAAGTTGGGACACCCCTGCAGGGTATAAACTTTCGAGAGCCGTGCCCGCGGTTATGTGGCAGATGGGAATTTGTTAACATCCGGTTGTAGAGAACTTGACACTTGACTTAATTAAAACGCATCAACCGCGTGTGTAGCTGTGATTGTCCCTTTTCGGCGGAGTCCGGGAAGAGAACACGGCTTTTGGGTTATGTTTGACGTAAGTAGGAGTTCAGGATCACTTCTTGATCATTACTAGTTGACGACCGTTCCGTTGCTCCTCTTCTCGCTCTTATTTGCGTATGTTAGCCACCATATATGCTTAGTCGCTGCTGCAACCTCACCACCTTACCCTTTCCTACCCTTAAGCTTAAATAGTCTTGATCTCGCGGGTGTGAGATTGCTGAGTCCTCGTGACTCACAGATTCTTCCAAACAGTTGCAGGTGCCGATGATACCAGTGCAGATGACGCAACCGAGCTCAAGTGGGAGTTCGACGAGGAACTAGGTCGTTACTTTGTTTCTTTTCCTGTTGATCAGTAGTGGAGCCCAGTTGGGACGATCGGGGATCTAGCATTTGGGGTTGTCTTCTTTTCTTTTGGTTCCGTAGTCGGACCTATGTGTGTACTCTGATTGATGTATGTTTAATTTATGTATTGTGTGAAGTGGCGATTGTAAGCCAACTCTTTATCCCATTCTTGTTCATTACATGGGATTGTGTGAAGATGACCCTTCTTGCGACAAAACCACAATGCGGTTATGCCTCTAAGTCGTGCCTCGACACGTGGGAGATATAGCCGCATCGTGGGTGTGACACACACCGTAGTTCAATTGTCGGTTTTCCGGTTAGGAACAACACGGGGACCAAGGAATGAACGGATATGGCAAGAAGTATCACCTGTATCAATATGTCATAAGAGGTGGTGAAATTCTCACGACATTCTTGACATAAAATATGGTAATACTACAAGGTAAAGAAGAATAATTGCTGGATAGCAAGGAACTCAACGTATAACACAAAACACGATCATGTTTGTGTTGGATGTAAGGCAATAAAGTGGCCGATGATAAGACAAATCATCGAGGGCAAGGATGGTATTTCTCATCATGAATTCGATTGATATCCTGGAAGAGCTCATAAGGTTGATGATGATCACGACACATTTGTCGAGAGATTTCATGAAGACGTAATCAATCAGCAACGACACCAAGTCAAAGGAATGATGAAGCAAAAGGTTATTGGAACCATGGGTACGACACAAACTCGAATTCAAGCATGTCATTCAAGGTGGAACGATAAGACGAGGAAATCGACGTAAGCTTAGCTCATCATCGAAAGTTGTGCTCCGGAATTAAGGACCCGGTAGCACAGTTAAAATTAGCATGATAATGATGTAGCCGATCAGGCTTGGAGTGACGTGATGGAGTATTAAACTTCTCAACAACAAAGTACTGGGAGTACCGAATCTCAGTGTTGATTCAATTCACAAATCGGTATTCTCGGATGACGACAACCCAGAACCCGTGGAGTGACTATGATGGGGAAAGGTACTACTTCATCAGAAATTCATAAGATCAAGTGTAATGGGTTGATATCCTCGAGATACCAGGGGGTAATACTCGAAGGTAGAACAAAATAGAGGTTGGGAAGGCGTATTGATCTGCAGAAGGCAAGTACTTTAACTTGTCCGAGAAATAGAATCAAAGGAGAATAATCATGGTCGGAACCACGGTTGCAAAGGATCACTTCACAGATACCAGATAATATTTATCAAGGAAATAGTTATTATTACAAGAAGCTTCCATGATAGGATCTACATCGTGTCCATGGGCATGAACACAAAGTTCAAAGTCGACTCCCACTTCTCTAATGCATAATCTTTCATTCACTTCTCATTTTTGAAGAAGTTGTAATGTTGAAATTTTATCTAGCAAAATACCAGAAGAGTATGACTCGTGAAAACTTTCGAGGTCACATATATTAAGGAAGGCCTAGGTTCATCCCATCGGGGCATCGTGGAAACATATATCACAAACTTCAGGGGTAAATATCTCAAGCTCAGAAGCAGAGCATGGTTGAGAAGCAGAGGATACAATTTACCAAGGGCATTACGTATCCGAGAAAAGGCTCACAAGGCTAATGATAGTGAAGGACGCTGTCGGATAAAAATCCAACAAAGGATCTGACAGTCCATAACGGAGCTGACGTGAGCATCGACACACAATCAGAGAAAGAAAGAATGCAAGGAGATCAGATGATAGAAACAACTGACTAATTCAAAGCTCAATTGCAAAGGAATGATGATTTCCAAATCAAGGGCTCAGAAGCAAACGCTCGGATTAAGGATGGACAAGTTGAGTAGACTTAGGGATACAATCGACGGTAGTTTGATTGGTCGAGATCCAGCTCATGTTTAAAATGACGTCTGAGTCGGGAGGATGAATTCTAGGATCTGACTGAGGTTTGCGAGCATTCGCGACATATTGAATCAACAGACTCAAAATGATAATGACAAAGGATGCCAATAAGATTACCAGACTTATGGGGTCAATCATAATGCAAGCAAGCAAAAATCTCAAGAGCACTAAGCTGTTGAGGATTTTGGAAGATCGAATGGTATTTCGAAGACTTTTGTGGAATACACGAATCAACTGGAGATGAGCGGATACTCGGTAAGTGCGAGAAATTATCCGTAGGGGTATTCAGGTAGCAAAGAACTGAAAGGCAGTAGGCACAAAGTATTCTCGGCACAATAGGGAGAATTTCGAGGTATCTTGCAATAACAAGATCAGTGGGGAATGATTGTATGAAGGGCAAGGGTACGTGGTTATCCATAAGGGGTTTACCGATGGAAGGGAATTGCAAAAGCGATGGCATAAAGTCTCGACAGAACATTGTAGAGTATCTTTGGAATCTTCTGGTGCAGCAGGCGATCATCGGTAAAAGGTGCTCTCCGGGTGAAAGTGATCACGAGATCCTAATGTTAGATTTAGTAAAATTCATTTAACCCGAATAGAAGAGAGGTTAGAGTCCCAGAGTATAGGTCGAGGAATAAAAGATCCTAATACCACCCAACGGCGACGTGGGCCCGTAAGCCACACAACCATGTTAGTTAAAGTTTTGCAATGTCTAGACTCGACTTCGACCAAGGAGTTGGAAGGGGGATTCCTACAGGCAGTCGGCTCTGATACCAACTTGTGATGCCCCCGATTCAATCATACACTAATCATGCACGCAAACGTGTACGATCAAGATCAGGGACTCACGGGAAGATATCACAACACAACTCTAAAAACATAAATAAGTCATACAAGCATCATAATACAAGCCAGGGGCCTCGAGGGCTCGAAAACAAGTGCTCGATCATAGACGAGTTAGCGGAAGCAACAATATCTGAGTACAGACATAAGTTAAACAAGTTTGGCTTAAGAAGGCTAGCACAAACTGTGATACAGATCGAAAGAGGCGCATGCCTCGTGCCTGGGATCCTCCTAAACTACTCGTGGCTGTCGTCAGCGGCCTGCACGTAGCAGTAGGCACCTCCGGTGTAGTAGGAATCGTCGTCGACGGTGGTGTCTGGCTCCTGGGCTCCAGCATCTGGTTGCGACAACCAGGTAGAATGGAAAGGGGGAAAAGAGGGAGAAAAGCAACCGTGAGTACTCATCCAAAGTACTCGCAAGCAAGGATCTACACTACATATGCATGGGTATCTGTGTAAAGAGGCAATATCGGTGGACTAAACTGCAGAATGCCAGAATAAGAGGGGGATAGCTAGTCCTGTCGAAGACTACGCTTCCGGCAGCCTCCATCTTGCAGCATGTAGAAGAGAATAGATGGTAAGTTCACCAAGTAGCATCTCATAGCATAATCCTACCCGGCGATCCTCTCCTCGTCGCCCTGTGTGAGAGCGATCACCGGGTTATATCTGGCACTTGGAAGGGTGTGTTTTATTAAGTATCCGGTTCTAGTTGTCATAAGGTCAAGGTACAACTCCGGGTCGCCTGTTACCGTGGACACGGCTATTCGAATAGATAAACTTCCCTGCAGGGGTGCACCACATAACACAACACGCTCGATCCCCTTTGGCCGGACACACTTTCCTGGGTCATGCCCGGCCTCGGAAGATCAACATGTCGCAGCCCCACCTAAGCACAACAGAGAGGTCAGCACGCCGGTCTAAATCCTATGCGCGCAGGGGTCTGGGCCATCGCCCATTGCACACCTACACGTTGCGTGGGCGGCCGAAGAGCAGACCTAGCAACCTCCATTACAAAGGAAGTTGCGTTACCCGGTCCAACCCGGCGCGCGCCGCTCAGTCGCTGATGTCAAGAAGGCTTCGGCTGATACCACGACGTCGAGTGCCCATAACTGTTCCCGCGTAGTTGGTTAGTGCGTATAGGCCAGTGGCCAGACTCAGATCAAATACCAAGATCTCGTTAAGCGTGTTATTTTGAAGCAACCACGGACGCCGACCAGGGCCAGGCCCACCTCTCTCCTAGGTGGTCTCAACCTGCCCTGTCGCTCCGCCACAAAGTAACAGTCGGGGGCCGTCGGGAACCCAGGCCCACCTCTACCGGGATGGAGCCACCTGCCCCTTCAGCCCCATCTCCGAACAGTATCATAAGTAATGTAACAGTATAAAGTATATATATTGCATATGCCCGTGATCACCTCCCGAAGTGATCACGACCCAGTAGTACAGCATGGCAGACGGACAAGAGTGTAGGCCACTGATGGAACACTAGCATCCTATACTAAGCATTAGGATAGCAGGTAAAGGTATCAACAATTGTAGCAACAATGACAGGCTATGCAGCAGAATAGGATTAACCGAAAGCAGTAACATGCTACACTACTCTAATGCAAGCAGTAGAGAGAAGGAATAGGCGATATCTGGTGATCAAGGGGGGGGGGGGCTTGCATGGCTGCTCTAGCAAGTAGGGGTCGTCGACAACGTAGTCGACCGGGGCACCAGCAGCGACGTCAGTCTCATAGTCTACTGGAGAGAAGAGGAGGAAGAAACAATGAATACAATGCAAACAAATGCATGACATGACAAGTAACGGTGCCAGGTGTGCCCTAACGCAGTAGGAGGTGATACCGGCGAAGGGGGAAAACATCCGGGAAAGTATCCCCGGTGTTTCGCGTTTTCGGACAAATGAACCGGAGGGGAAAGTTGCGTGTTTGCTATGCTAGGGATGTGTGGCGGACGAACGGGCTACGTATCCGGATTCGTCTCGTTGTTCTGAGCAACTTTCATGTGCAAAGTTTTTCCATCCGAGCTACGGTTTATTTTATGTTAATTCTAAGAGATTTAATCACTTTTAGAATTTATTTAATTATTTTAAATCAACATTATCCAGAATAGTGTTGCTGACGTCATCATGATGTCAGCATGACGTCGGCAGTCAACAGGGTGTTGTCTTAGTCAAACTGACGTGTGGGTCCCGCGTGTCATTGACTATTTAGTTAATTAACAATAGTTAATTAGGTTAAATAGTTAATTAGGTTAATCTAATCAGGATTAATTATGATACTGTTCAGTTTAGCTTGACTTTTAATAGTCCCAATGAATTCAACACATTTAGCATGTCTACGATTCAGTTTAGCTTGACTTTTAATATGTTTCAAAGATTCATGATCAGAATGTATAACAAATTCTTTGGGCCATAAATAATGTTGCCATGTTTCTAAAGTCCGAACAAGAGCATATAATTCTTTATCATAAGTAGAATAATTCAGACTAGGCCCACTCAATTTTTCAGAAAAGTATGCAACAGGTTTGCCATCTTGTAATAACACACCTCCTAATCCAATCCCACTAGCATCACATTCAAGCTCAAAAGTCTTATTAAAATCAGGAAGTTGGAGTAAAGGAGCATGTGTCAACTTATCTTTCAATACCGTGAAGGCTTCTTCCTATGTGGTACCCCAAACAAAAGGCACATCCTTCTTTGTAAGCTCATTGAGAGGTGCAGCAATGGTGCGAAAATCTCTCACAAAACGCCTACAGAAACCAGCGAGTCCAAGAAAACTCCTCACTTGTGTGACCGTTTTGGGCTATGGCCAACTCTCAATAGCTTCAATCTTGGCTTTATCAACTTCAATTCCCTGTGGAGTAACAACATAGCCAAGAAAAGATACTCGGTCGGTACATAAGGTGCACTTCCCAAGGTTACCAAACAAACATGCATCACGTAGAGCAATAAAAACAACACGTAAATGTTCCAAATGTTCTTCCAAAGATTTGCTATAAATCAGTATATCATCAAAATAGACTACCACAAATCGTCCAATGAAAGCACGTAAAACTTCATTCATTAGTCTCATGAAAGTACTAGGTGCATTAGTTGACCCAAAAGGCATGACTAACCACTCATATAAACCAAACTTTGTTTTAAAAGTTGTTTTCCATTCATCTCCCAATTTCATACAAATTTGATGGTATCCACTACGCAAATCAACTTTGGAGAATATTGTAGAGCCACTCAATTCATCAAGCATATCATCTAGCCTAGGAATATGATGACGATAACGAATAGTAATATTATTAATGCCTCTACAATCAACACACATACGCGACGTACCATCCTTTTTCGGCACTAGAATAATAGGAACAACACATGGACTAAGGGATTCGCAAATATAACCTTTGTCGAGCAGCTCCTATACTTGACGCATAATCTCCTTCGTCTCCTCTGGATTGGTATGATATGGTGCACGGTTGGGTAGCGATGCACCAGGAATTAAGTCAATTTGATGCTCAATCCCTCGAATAGGTGGTAATCCCGGTGGCACGTCTTGTGGGAAGACGTCAGCGAACTCCTACCAAATGTTATAACAGCAGGGGGCAATGAGGAAGGCACGTCCTCGAATGAAAAATAATGCCTCTTTGCACACAAAAGCATAGGAAACAGATTTGCTGAAATCTAGCTCATCAATATCAAATTTGGTGGCAAGTAAACATGCACTTTTCAATTTAATTTCAGAAACACTAGATGGTTTATTATTAGGTTTCATTTGTTGCTCAAATTCTGTTGCCACAATCTGATTTTCACTCTTATTTTTCTCCTATTTTGCTTTATTAGCTCTATTAATATCATCTTTCAAAATGGAATCAAGAGTCATAGGAAGCAAAGTAATATTTTTATCCTTATGAACAAGAGTATACTGATTGTTTCTACCATGGTGCACCGAATTTTTATAAAATTGCCATGGTTTACCAAGTAATAAGGAACATGCTTGCATAGGTACCACATCACAATCAACATAATCAGCATATGTAGAGATACTAAAATGCACACGAACAGTACGTGTTACCTTAACCTTGCCGCTGTTGTTGAACCTTTGGATGTAGTAAGGATGTGGATGTGGTCTTGTGGTGAGAGATAGCTTCTCCACCATCTCCATGCTAGCCAAGTTGTTGCAGCTCCCTCCATCTATGATCACGCGAACATAACGTTCCTTCACAACTCCCTTGGTATGGAACAAATTATGCCTCTGATTTTGCTCAGCTTGCGTGACCTGCACACTCAAAACACGTTGAGCAACTAAACATTCATACCTGTCTGTGTCTTCAGGAGCCATGTACTGCGCCTCATGATCAGAATCATCTCCTCCGTGTTCTTCACGTGTAATAAGAGCCAAAGTCTCCTCATCATAGTCACTAGCGGACTCATACCCACCATCCTCAGTAGCTATCATCACACGCTGGGATTTGCATTCTTTCGCATAATGACCTCTTCCCTTACCACGACGACAAATAATATCACTTTGTGTGCCCTGTTGATGCCATGGAAGAAGAAGAACTCTGTACAGGCCCGACAGGTGTGCTCTTGGCAGATAGTGGTGGTTGTGCGTGCTTTCTTGTATCACGGCTGGAGGTGGCTCCTGCTGGTGCAGTGGAAGTAGAGGATGCACGCGGTATCCATGATGAAGGTCGACCTGCAGAAAAGTTAGTTTGCGCCAATGCCTGTCGATCCTGCAGTTCACGTTCAGCTTTACAAGCAGGATGGAATAAACGAGTGATATTATTATACTCCTTATACTCTAGAATGGTCTGAATCTCTCTATTTAATCCACCCATAAAACTTGCAAGCATAACTTCATTATCCTCAACAATACCACATCTAATCATGCCAGTTTGTAATTCCTGATAATATTCCTCTACAGAATTTTTTCCTTCTCTTAAACGCTGCAATTTTTGAAGTAATTCACGTTGATAATATGGTGGAACCCAACGAGTACGCATAGCAGTTTTCAAAGCAGCCCAAGTAGTTGGAATATTATTTGGATATAATCTACGATGTTCAGACCACCACACACAAGCAAAACTAGTGAAAGCACAAAGGGCAGCAGCAACACGTCTCTCCTCGGGATATTCTAAACATGTAAAACGTTGTTCGGTTTCTAACTCCCAAACAAGATATATATCAGGAACATATCTACCCTCAAATGGTGGAATATTCAATTTCAGTTTAGGAAGATGGTCATGATCTCGTACCTGAGCAGGTAATGCAGCCCTACCATTGCGATTATTTGCATGTGGACGACCGTGTGCTGGTGGTTGCACGTAGTTCTGATTTTGATCAACCTCATCCTCATAATCTCCAGCATAATCATCCTCTTCCTCATCAGTAGCAGGAGCCACAGAAGTATCAACAGCAGCACCAATAGGTTGGCGAGGCTCAAGAGGGACACGGCTCGCTCGGCGGAGGGCTGCTTCGCGACGGGGAGGTAGTCCTCATTGTTGTTGTTGTTGTTGTTGTTGTTGTTGTTGTTGTTGTTGTTGTTGTTGTTGTTGCAGAGGTGCGGCAGGTGCAGCCGGTGGTGCTGGTGGAAGACGCACAAGCAGTTCATCAAATCTGTTATCAAGCTTTGTTTCGAATGTCTTCTCAAGGCCAGTTATCTTATCCATGGCCTCTTCAAAATTGTTCAGTCATCATTTGCTGAAATTTATCATGCAACTCCTTATTCGTCATGTTCTCCCAGTCAGTCTCATCGACTTGTGATCCTACCATGATGAGGACATCAATACCATTGTTACACCCACAGCCCCTGCTGCTATACATACTGGACCAATTACTAGAGCTCGCGCACGCCAATTAAATTACCAGGTACTTTCGTTTCTTGGTAATGATTCTAATGTTCATGAGAATATGATGCTGCCTAAATTGGATACATTTGTTTTGCTTACAAATGAAGGGCCTAGCTTTGAGAAGGATGAACATTGGAGCAAGAACAAGCATGGAGATGATGGCATGCGCATGGGGAACAAGAACGGAGTTACAAGTGATGATTTCATGACGTTGAAGCCACCATAATGCGTGCATGAAGCCTTGGACGAAATATACAAGATGCTACTTCATAACTTTCGTCCACAGGCTATTCTAGGTGCTGCGTCACCTTATTATTGGGCCAGGCCCATGTAATTTCGAAATACTTGAGTATAGGCTGTTTTTAGAGTCCGTATGTGTGGGGAAACAAGAGATAGGGTTGGTTTCGGACCCCTTCCCCAAGGGCCACGAAATTACCCCCTCTTCCTCCTTAGGGCGTCGTTTAGACTTTGGGTTTTGTTTAGATTAAAAGTTCGCCATAGCTGCAACTTCGCGTACTTCGTTTGTGTTCATCGACCAGACAAAGGCGTCACAGAACCCCAGCTTGATCAATAAAGCTTTCATCTTATATTCGCAATATCCAGATTGCAATCTCAGTTTCTTGCTTGTTCTTTGTTTGCTCGCAGGAAACAGACCCTCGTGGTCAGGTTGATCGTGCTGCGGCGTGGTCAATAATCTCTCGGAGTAGGTTTAGCGATTGCTAAGGCGCGGCGTCATCGCACGTTCGTAGTCGGATCATCAAAATCGACTTCCACCAAAGCGATATCCATCATCTCATCGAAAGACGAGACACCTTTGCCTCTATCATACCATGGTTAGCAGCAATAGAAACACACAAGAATGTGATGCTACAGACTACTAGAAAATGGTGGTGGTGAGTGTCACAAATCCGTCAAGCAAATCTCAAAGTCTTACCAGTTCTTACCCAGTAGCAGGCGGTGATCGGCAACCGTTGTAGTCAAAACTCTCAAAGCTTGGATAGAGCGATTACCAGGGAGAGTCAAACACACGACGTAGATGTATATGGAGCTAGGAAGGCTTATAATATGGTAGCAAAAAGGGTCAGCAATAATCAATTCAGATATGCAAAGTTGAATAAACGCTCAATGACGGAACTGTGCTGGTCCTAGGCTAGACCGTGCAAGTGACGCGAGCCTAGAACACTAACAAAATCGCGGCGCTGCACGTAAACAAGGGAAAAGCACACTCTGGAATTTTTTTCGCTCTGTTTTTTTGGCGCTCTGTTTTTTTGCGCTCCTCTTTTTTTTGCGAAAAATAACTATAATGGCGAGTGTCTCAAAACTCTTCCCAGGTCAAATTGACAGGATGGGCACGGAATTTTTTTTGACTATTTTTTTTGAAAATCAGGGCAGCGACGACGAAAAAGTGCGACAAAAAATCACTATCATGGCGAGTGTCTCAAAAGACTTAGAAAAGCCTAAAAATAGGATAGGGAAAAAATATTTTTGGTCACCAAAATTTTGGCCTAAAAACTGCCCGGGGGTCTATACTTTTTTTCCGAAACCTACTCAGGCAAGGAAACATGAAACGGAAATTAGATGGATCTCGAAAAGAAACCTAATATGAAAGGAACTCGGATTGGTGGTGGTATATGGCAGTGGTGGTGGTATATGGCAGCGGTGGTGGTATATGGATATGGATCAGTGGTGGTATATGAATACGGATTGGTGGTGGTAGATGGATACGGATTCAGAGCGGTGGTGGATAAGCGGCGGTGGTAGGTGGCAGGGGTGATGATGATGGTGCGGTGGCGGCGTGACAACTTATGACCAGAACTCGAAACTCTAAAAGACTAGACGCTAAGACCGGCAACTTGACACGACGATGCAACCGCAAATTCAACAAAGCAAAATACTGAAAAGACTAGGCAAAGGCTCAGTCTGGTTCGGATAGGATGAACTAACCCTAATTTTTTTTTGGCTTTTTCGTGGACTATGGGTATGAAGAACAGACTCGATCTAAACTACGAAAAATTGTAAAATCTCACCGAGCAACCTGGAAATCTGATACCACTTGATAGAGGCAAAGGTGTCCCGTCTTTCGATGAGATGGTGGCTATCGTTTTGGAGGAAGTCGACTTTGACGACCCGACTACGAACGTGCGAGGACGTCGCGCCTTAGCAATAGCTAAACCAACTCCGAGAGGTTATTGACCACGCCGGAGCACGATCAACCTGACCCCGAAGGTCTGTTTCCTGCAGGCAAACAAAGAACAAGTAAGAGGAAAGCTTTATTGATCAAGGTGGGGTTCTGTGACGGCTTTGTCTGGTCGTTGAACACAAATGAAGTACGCGAAGTTGCGGCTATGGCGAACTTTAATCTAAACAAAACCCAAAGTCTAAACGGTGCCCTAAGGGTTGTATATATGGTGGAAGAGGGGTAATTTCGTGGCCCTTGGGGAAGGGGTCCAAAACCAACCCTATCTCTTGTTTCCCCGCACATACGGACTCTAAAAACAGCCTATACTTATGTATTTCGAAATTACATGGGCCTGGCCCAATAATAAGGTGACGCAGCACCTAAAATAGCCTATGGACGAATATTATGAAGTGGCATCTTGTATATTTCGTCCAAGGCTTCATGCACTCATTATGGTGGCTTCAAAGTCCTGAAATCATCACTAGTAACTCCGTTCTTGTTCCTCTCACGCATGCCATCATCTCCATGCTTGGTCTTGCTCCAGTGTTCATCCCTCTTATCCATGACAGGCCCTTCATTTATAAGCAAAACAAATGTATCCAATTTAGGCAGCATCATATTCTCATGAACATTAGAATCATTACCAAGAAACGAAAGTGCCTGATAATTTAATTGGCGTGCACGAGCTCTAGTAATTGGTCCAGTATGTATAGCAGCAGGTGCTGTGGGTGTAACAATGGTATTGATGTCCTCATCACCCTCGGATCAGCACGTAGGCGTCGATGTGAGGATCAACCCTCCGTCGCTAGTAAATTTCCATGATGGGAAAATCACAGATAATACACAAGATATGGCCGCCCTTAACTCGGACGTTTTTCTGTATATCTCATACTCGAAATAAAACTCAAAACTAAACTCCCGTACGCTAAAAAATCCAGAGACTAAATCCTAACAGAATCAAAACCGAAGTACGTGACAAACTAGCACAACTCAAAAGGAAATATATCTTTTTTTTATTTGGACCTGGACTCTAAAATAACTAATTAACTTACATGCCACATAATTCCCTTGCCATGCAAACTAAGATCAACTGACCCAACCCGTATCCAATCAGGTGGCGTACGAAACTTTGGCTCCACCTTGTCACGTAAAGGCTCTCTTTTTATCTCTGGTCTCCTCCTTTGCTGCAGATCTATTAGCTTGTATGATTTTAATTGCTGATTCAATCCACCCCAGCGTCCTGGTTTTTTATAGTCCAAATCTGTTCATACTATACAACCATGCATCAACCTGTCAATCACATCTCTTGAATGTAATGCGTGCGCCACGCAATTAATCTTTGGCCTGTTAATTACAGATTTATTCTCGGTCCACACAACTGATGCACACGATCATCTTTTCCTCGATGAAATATGGCTGCATGCACGTCATTATTTTCTGCAACTTTTCCATGCCTTAATTCTTTAACTATCTCAGATTGAGTAGCATCATCAATTGATTTTGTAGTGCTCGTATCATCCTCCTTTCCTTGAAACAAAATCGTCCTCGGTTTTGAGTTAACTTTCTAAGCCACCTTCTTCTCTAGAACATGCATGTCTATAGTAATTGTACCGTCCACCATCAGTTTTAGCATGTGCTTCTTTCCATCATGCATGAACGTATAAGTGTTGGATTTTCCTGCATGCACCGCATCATGATCAAACTGCCACGGTCTTCCCAATAACAACTGACACGCATCCATCGGCAAAACATCACAGTCCACCTTGTCAATGTAATCTCCAATCGCAAATGTTACGCGTACCTTGTGTGTGATTTTTAATTTACCGGAATTGTACAACCACTCCACGTGGTGCGGCCGTGGATGCTGCCACATGGACAGACCCAAGGCTTCCACTAGATCTTTGCTAATGGCGTTGGTAAAGCTGCCACCATAAATTATCATCTTGCAAGCATGATTTTTGATCTTACACTGTGTTTTAAAAACACTCCACCGCTGCCCCTTTGCACCACCATCCTCTTGCACCTTCTCCACCAAAAGATTCAGCCCCTGTACTGGTGCATTGACTTCTTCCTTTATTTCTTCTTGTTCTTCTCTTCTTTTAAGCAAACGAATTTTCCAATCCTTTGTGAACACATCCACTGCCATAGGAATAAAACAAATTCTTTGACCATTCCATGAATAAGAGAAACTATTTTTCTTGACATTCCGAACAGCCCCAACGCGCATGCACCATGGGTTCCCAAGTAGCAAATGGCACGACACCATGGGCTCTGGACAAACGTGGAAAAATTCCGCACAACAATATTTTCCCAAATACAAAATTAGCAAAATCCGATGCGTAATTTTTATTTCACCTTTGAACCAATGTGTACGGTATTTCAAGAGGCGCCATATTCAGCCCCAATTTTTTCACCACCTCGATGCTCACCATGTTGACTGCAGAACCTTCATCAATCGTCAAATTGACACATCGCTCCTTCACGACGCAACGAGTGTGAAAAAGAACGACCTCGCTGATGCCTTCCTCCTCCATCAATATGTTCTTCCTCAACTTGTTGATGCTCGCCTTTGCAGACAATATTGCAAACTGAATCGCCATGATTAACCTTAGCTCTGAATAACACTTGATGGAGCACAGACTAGCGAGATGCTAATTCGCGCGTGTAGATCGCCCGATCTTTCACGACGATGCTTGGTCAACAGTTCATCCCCTTGTTCCTCCTCGCTACCTTCAAGATAATTTTCACCTATGTACGAAAATAATGACCCCCTCGGATCAGCACGTAGGCGTCAATGTGATGATCAACCCTCCGTCGCTAGTAAATTTCCACGATGGGAAAATCGCAGATAATACACGAGATATGGCTGCCCGTAACTCAGACGTTTTTCTGTATATCTCATACTCAAAATAAAACTCAAAACTAAACTCCCGTACGCTAAGAAAAAATCCAGAGACTAAATCACAACAGAATCAAAACTGACGTACGTGACAAACTAGCACAACTCAAAAGGAAATATATCTTTTTTTATTTGGCCCTGGACTCTAAAATAACTAATTAACTTGCATGCAACATAATTCCCTTGCCATGCAAACTAAGATCAATTGAGCCAACCCGTATCCAATCAGGTGGCGTACGAAACTTTGGCTCCACCTTGTCACGTAAAGGCTCTCTTTTTATCTCTGGTCTCCTCCTTTGCTGCAGATCTATTAGCTTGTATGATTTTAACTGCTGATTCAATCCACCCCAGCGTCCTAGTTTTTTATAGTCCAAATCTATTCGTACTATACAACCATGCATCAACTTGTCAATCACATCTCTTGAATGTAATGCGTGCACCACGCAATTGATCTTTGGCCTGTTAATTACAGAATTTATTCTCGGTCCACACAACTGACGCACACAATCATCTTTTCCTCGATGAAATATGGTTGCATGCGCGTCATTATTTTCTGCAACTTTTGCATGTCTTAATTCTTTAACTATCTCAGATTGAGTAGCATCATCAATTGATGTTGTGGTGCTCGTATCAGCTACGAGATGTACAGGCGGATCGTTGACATGAGGAAGTGTCTTTTTCCTGCCCAGATGAGGGATCGAGACACAGAGCAGTGGCGGGAGTGTCACAAGAAGTAGATGACTAGGCGATCATTTCTCCTACTTTAGAATGCATGCAATTGTTTATTGAGGTGTGTGCGAATGATCTGTATAGTCACTTATGTAATTGGATTTATTTCAGATATATATATACATGTTATTCTTCTGTCGACAGAGCAAATCACACGGCTTATTAGCAGCAATCGTCTGTGTTATTATTGGTCTTCGCACACATTTCTGATTAGGGACCTATTTGTTGCGTATCACACACATCTTGTTCAGTTGAACCGTTTCCATTGTGTTGCCTAATCACACATAGTTCATCCTAGTGAACTGTATGCCTTATATCGCACACACTCTCATCTCGCTGCCAGTTTCTGTTGTTCTGCATCATCGCACAAAGTTCTTCTGGATTAACTGTTTGCCACTCATCGCACACGCAAATCGAATATGAACAGTGTTTGATGTCGCCGCCGTCGCAAATGTTTTGCATCTTTTTTACGGTTTATTTACGTCACTGTTTGTGATTGATGCATCGCACACAGTTTCGTCGAAGGGTCTCTGATTCGATTGTCGCGTTTGGACCATCCTGCAGTACTGGTGATAGCTATATTGTTAAATTTGATTATGATCCTACATGTAATTATTATGAGAGAGGAAAATATGGTTGTGGAAATCTTCATGCTACTAAACTACCTCTCGTTATGTTGAGATTGCTATTGTTTCTTTCTTCTTCTTTGCATATACTAGTTTTTGCTTGCCTTGATAATTTGTTCGCCTATAAGATGCCTATGAATAGGAAGTATGTTAGACTTAGATATGTTTTTCACATGTTTTATGACGCTCTCTTTGTGCTTCAATTCTTGTCTTTCATGCGAGCAACATTAAAATTATCAATGCCTAGCTAAAAGGCTTTAAAGAAAAGCTCTTGTTGGGAGACAACCCAATATTTTTCTTTTCTGTTTTTATGAAAATACACATTATTACCTCTGTAGTAATTGTGTTTTGGTGTTTTAGTTAGTGTTTGAGCCACGCAAGACCTTTGGGATGATCTATGGTGATAGTTGATTTGATCTTGCTGAAAAACATAAACTATTGCGCTCGTTGCCAGAATTGTTAAAAATCACAGAAGCGTGATAAAATTCCGAATGTTTTACACAAGATTGATATAAAAATTTCCTCTATTGTCATTATTTTTCAGATTTTTGGAGTTACAGAAGTATACGAAGTTTTCAGATTGCTACAGACTGTTCTGTTTTTGATAAATTCTGTTTTCTATGTGTTGTTTGCTTATTTTTGATGAATCTGTGGGTAGTATCTAGGGGTATGAACCATGGAGAAGTTGGAATACAGTAGATACTACACCAATATAAATAAAGAATGAGTTCACAATAGTACCAAAAAGTAGTTATTTATTTTCTTATACTAACGGATCTCATGACTTTTCTTGTTGAGTTTTGTGTTGTGAAGTTTTCAAGTTTTGGATAAAGATTTGATGGACAGCGGAATAAGGAGTGGCAAGAGCCTAAGCTTGGGGATGACCAAGGCACCCCAAGGTAATATTCAAGGACAACCAAGCATGTAAGCTTGGGAATGGCCTGGATGGCATCCCCTCTTTCATCTTCATCTATCTGTAAATTTACTTGAGGCTACATGATATGTGTTTTGCTTGGAGCGTCTTGTATGATATGAGTATTTGCTTTTTATTTTGCCACAATCATCCTTGTTGTACACATCTTTTGAGAGGGACACACATGAATCATGAATTTATTTGAATACTATAAGTGCTTCACTTATATTTTTTGAGCTAGGCAATTTGCTCTTGTGCTTCACTTATATCTTTTTAGAGCACGGTGGTGGCTTTATTTTATAGAAATTTTTGAACTCTCATGCTTCACTTATATTATTTTTAGAGTCTCTAACCAGCATGGTAATTTTCTTAGGCTATGAATTTAGTCCTAATAAGATGGGCATCTAAGAGGGATATAATAAAAACTTTCATATAAAGAGCGTTGAATACTATGAGAAGTTTGATTCCTTACGATTGTTTTGGGATATAAAGATGGTGATATTAGAGTCATGCTAGTGAGTAATTGTGGATCGATAGAAATACTTGTGTTAAAGTTTGTGATTCCCGTAGCATGCACGTATGGTGAACTGTTATGTGATGAAGTTAGAGCATGATTTATTTTTTGATTGTCTTCCTTATGAGTGGTGGCCGGGGACGAGCGGTGGTCTTTTCCTACCAATCTATCCCCCTAGGAGCATGCCTGTAGTACTTTGTTTCGATAGCTAATAATTTTTTGCAATAAGTATATGAGTTCTTTATGACTAATGTTGAGTCCATGGATTATACGCACTCTCACCCTTCCACCATTGCTAGCCTCTCTAGTACCGCGAAACTTTCGTCGGTGCATTGAACCCACCATATACCTTCCTCAAAACAGCCACCGTACCTACCTATTATGGCATTTCCATAGCCATTCCGAGATATATTGCCATGAAACTTCCATCATTCCGTTTTATTATAACATGCACCATCATTGTCATATTGCTTTGCATGATCAAGTAGTTGGCATAGTATTTATGGCAAGACCACCGTTCATATTTTTTATACATCTCACTCTTGATCACTGCACATCCCGGTACACCGCCGCAGGCATTTATATAGTCATATTTTGTTCTAGTATCGAGTTGTAATTCTTGAGTTGTAAGTAAATAAAAGTGCGATGATCATCATTATTAGAGCATTGTCCCATGTGAGGAAAGGATGATGAAAGCTACGATTCCCTCACAAGTTGGGATGAGTCTCCGGACTTTATAAAAATAAAAGAGGCCAAAGAAGCCCACAAAAAATAAAAGAGGCCAAAGAAGCCCACAACAAAATAAAAGAGGCCAAAGAAGCCCAAACAAAAAATGAGAGAAGGGAGAGAAGGGACGATGTTACTACCCTTTTTCCACACTTGTGCTTCAAAGTAGCACCATGATCTTGATGATAGAGAGTCTCCTATGTTGTCATTTTCATATACTAGTGGGAATTTTTCATTATAGACCTTGGCTTGTATATTCCAATGATGGGCTTCCGCAAATTGCCCTAGGTCTTCGTGAGCAAGTGAGTTGGATGCATACCCACTTAGTTTCTTTTTGAGCTTTCATACAATTATAGCTCTAGTGCATCCGTTGCATGGCAATCCCTACTCACTCACATTGATATCTATTGATGGGCATCTCCGTAGCCCGTTAATATGCTAGTTGATGTGAGACTATGTCCTTATTTTTGTCTTCTGCACAACCACCATATTCTATTCCACCTATAGTGCTATATCCATGGCTCATGCTCATGTATTGCGTGAAAGTTGAAAAAGTTTAAGAACACCAAAAGTATGAAACGATTGCTTGGCTTGTCATTGGGGTTGTGCATGATAAAATACTTTGTGTGATGAAGACGGAGCATAGCCAGACTATATGATTTTGTAGGGATAACTTTCTTTGGCCATGTTATTTTGAGAAGACATGATTACTTTATTAGTATACTTGAACTATTATTGTTTTTATTTCAATATTAAACTTTTGTTTTGAATCTTATGGATTTGAATATTCATGCATCAATAAAGAAAATTACATGGATAAATATGTTAGGTAGCATTCCACATCAAAAATTCTGTTTTTATCATTTACCTACTCGAGGACGAGTAGGAATTAAGCTTGGAGATGCTTGATACGTCTCCAACTTATCTATAATTTTTTATTGGTCCATGCTATTATATTATCTGTTTTGGATGTTTTATATGCATTATTATGGTATTTTATATTATTTTTGGGACTAACTTATTAACCTAGAGCCCAGTGCCAGTTTATGTTTTTTCCTTGTTTTTGAGTTTTACAGAAAAGGAATATCAAACGGAGTCCAAACGGAATAAAACTTTACGATGATTTTTCTTGGACCAAAAGACACACGTAGGACTTGGAGAGGAAGTCAGAAGAGTCTCGAGGGCTCCACAAGCCCTCAGGGTGCGCCCTAGGGGGGTGCCCCTGGCTTGTGGGCCCCACGGGACTCTTCCAACCCAAATCTTTGGCCTATAAATTCAGAAATATTCCCAAACCAACAGAAGCGTCCACCGAAATACTTTTCCGCTACCGCAAGCCTCTGTTTCCATGAGATATCATCTTGGGGCCTTTTCCGGCATCCTGCCAGTGTGGGATTCGATCATGGAGGCATCTACATCATAGAAGTTGGAGCCCACTACATATATGATGATACGTGCTTTTGTCACAATTATCGTCATAGAAGTGTCATAAGCATGACAGAAAAATTTGGTTCGGGCCAAAATGTCATGGATGTGTCTTTTTTTGTAGTGAGAGCGCGTGGGAGGACGCTAGCAGAGCACGCCGCAGACGCCTAAATGACGGGCAAGCACATGCATAATTATTGCATATGGCAGTTGAACATAGCCGGGAATAGCCGTCCAACAATATTATTTTCAATGACATACATTAATATATTCTTAGTTAAATCTAAGGTCAAAGTTTGCTACTACAAAATATGAAGGGGACCAATAAACCATGACGAAGGTAGTACCTATACCAACACAAACGCCCAGTGCAGAAATTAATGACGTTATACACGTGTCCCGCAATCCATGCAAGTGCTTCCCTCCTCTTCCCTCATTGATTTCCCGCCACCTACTAGTGGCTTGCTCCATATGACCCAGGCGGCAATGCACCGTACTGACACTATGCGCAGATTTAGTCCACACCCATCTACCATTAGTTATTCCAAGCATGCCAGGCAACGACCAAAGCTTCGTCGACCCCTTCCTGCGTTACATCTTAGGCGAGGAGAACGAGCCTGAGTAGGTCGGGGAGCAAGAGCTTCATCAGCCGGTGCAGGCGCCATGGCCCATCGGTGATGAGGACATCAATACCATTGTTACACCCACAGCCCCTACTACTACATATACTGGACCAATTACCAGAGCTCGTGGATGCCAATTAAATTATCAGGTACTATCGTTTCTTCATAATGATTCTAATGTTCATGAGAATATGATGCTGCCTAAATTGGATATATTTGTTTTGCTTACAAATGAAGGGTCTGGCATGGATAAGAGGGATAAACATTGGAGCAAGAACAAGCATGGAGTTGATGGCATGCGCAAGGGGAACAAGAACGGAGTTACAAGTGATGATTTCAGGACTTTGAAGCCACCATAATGAGTGCATGAAGCCTTGGACGAAATATACAAGATGCCACTTCATCAACTTCGTCCAGAGGCTATTCTAGGTTCTGTGTCACCTTATTATTGGGCCAGGCCCATGTAATTTCGAAATACATAAGTATAGGCTGTTTTTAGAGTCCGTATGTGTGGGAAACAAGAGATAGGGTTGGTTTCGGACCCCTTTCCCAAGGGCCACGAAATTCCCCCCTCTTCCTCCATATATACAGCCCTTAGGGCACCGTTTAGACTTTGGGTTTTGTTTAGATCAAAAGTTCGCCATAGTTGCAACTTCGTGTACTCCGTTTGTGTTCAACGACCAGACCAAGACGTCACAGAACCCCACCTTCATTAATAAAGCTTTCCTCTTATATTCGCAATATCCAGATTGCAATCTTAGTTTCTTGCTTGTTCTTCGTTTGCTCGCAGGAAACAGGCCCTCGTGGTCAGGTTGATCGTACTCCGGCGTGGTCAATAACCCTCGGAAGTTGGTTTAGCGATTGCTAAGGCGCGATGTCTCGCACGTTCGTAGTCAGATCGTCAAGGTCGACTCCCACAGAAAACGATAGCCACCATCTCATCGAAACATCGGGACACCTTTGCCTCTATCAAGTGGTATCAGATTTCCAGGTTGCTCGGTGAGATTTTATAGTTTTTCATAGTTTAGATCGAGTCTGTTCTTCATACCTATAGTCCACGAAAAAAGCCAAAAAAAATTTAGGGTTAGTTCATCCTATCCGAACCAATCTGAGCCTTGCATAATCTTTTCTGTATTTGCTTTGTTGAATTTGTGGTTGCATCGTCGTGTCAAGTTGCTGGTCTTAGCGTCTAGTCCTTTAGAGTTTCGAGTTCTGTTCACAGGTTGTCACGTCGCCGCTGCCATATATCATCACGACATCATCATCATCGCTGCTGCCATATTCACCGCCAATCCGAGTCCATATACGCCACCACATATCCGCCGGCATCACGCCAATCCTAGTCCACCTACAACATATATCCGCCACCAGTCCGAGTTCCACCGGATTCATCGCCGCCACCAGTCCGAGTTCCACCAGATTCATCTCCGCCACCAGTCCTTGTCCGAGTCCATTATTTTGTTACTCTGTTTTGGATTTCCATATCACGCCATACTCCGAGTCATGATAGAGTAGGACTCCCGAACTTCTGTGCTACCGTACAAGAAAAATAGTTTCAGTTTCAAAAGAAAAACTAAGTTTGGAAAATTCTGGCTAGGCAGTTTTTAGACCATTTGTAGACTTTTTTGAAAAAATTGTTGCGGAGCAAAAAAAAAGAGGAAAAAAATTCAGAGCGTGCTCCTCCCTTATTTACGTGCAACACCGTGATTTTGTTAGTGTTCTAGGCTCACGTCTCTAGCACGGTCTAGCCTAGGACCAGCACAGTACCGTCGTTGAGCATTTATTCAACTTTGCATCTCTGAATTGATTATTGCTGACCCTTTTTGATACCATATTATAAGCCTTCCCAGCTCCACATACATCTACATCGTGCGTTTGACTCTCCCTGGTAATCGCACTATCCAAGCTTTGAGAGTTTTAACTACATCGGTTGCCGATCACCGCCTGCTGCTGGGTAAGAACTTGTAAGAATTTGAGATTTGCTTGACGGATTTGTGACACCCACCACCACCACCACTTGTTAGTAGTCTGTAGGATCATATTCTTGTGTGTTTCTATTGCTGCTAACCATGCCAGGATCACAAGCCGACGAGATTGACTGGGAGAACTTAACGAACAAGGAGCTTCATGATAAGTTTCAGCAAATGATGACTGAACAGGTGCGAGATGTGCTGAACAATTTTGAAGAGGCCATGGAGAAGATAACTGGACTTGAGAAGACGTTCGAAAGAAAGCTCGATAACAGATTTAATGAACTGCTTGCGCGTCTTCCACCACCGGCTGCACCTGCCGCACCTCTGCAACAACAACAACTACTACTACCTCCACATCGCGAAACAGCCCTCCGTCGAGCGAGCCGTGTCCTTCTTCAGCCTGGCCAAACTATTGGTGCTGCTGTTGATACTTCTGTGGCTCCTGCTGCTGATGCGGAGGATGATTATGCGGGAGATTACGAGGATGAGGTTGATCAAAATCAGAACTACGTGCAACCACCAGGTCGTCCACATGCAAATAATGGCAATGTTAGGGCTCCCCCTCAGGTACGAGATCATGACCATCTCCCTAAACTGAAATTGAATATTCCACCATTTGAGGGTAGATATGTTTCTGATATATATCTTACTTGGGAGTTAGAAACTGAACAACGATTTACATGTTTACAATATCCTCAGGAGAGACGTGTTCCTGCTGCTGTTTGTGCTTTCACTAGCTTTGCAAGTGTTTGGTGGTCTGAACATTGTAGATTATATCCTGTTCCAACTACTTGGGCTGCTTTGAAAACTGCTATGCGTACTCGTTGGGTTCCACCATATTATCAACATGAATTAATTCAAAAATTGCAGCGTTTAAGACAAGGAAAAAATTCTGTAGAAGAATATTATCAGGAATTACAAACTGGCATGATTAGATGTGGTATTGTTGAGGAGAATGAAGCTATGCTTGCACGTTTTATGGGTGGATTAAATAGAGAGATTCAGACCATTCTAGAGTATAAGGAGTATAATAATATCACTTGTTTATTCCATCTTGCTTGTAAAGCTGAACGTGAAGTGCAGGATCGACAAGCATTGGCGCGAACTAACTTTTCTGCAGGCCGACCTTCATCATGGACACCACGTGCATCCTCTACTTCCACTGCACCATCACCTCCATCAGGTGCCACCTCCAGCCGTGATACAAGAAAGCAGGCACAACCACCACTCTCTGCCAAGAGCACACCTGCCGGGCCTGCGCAGAGCTCTTCTTCCATGGCGTCAACAGGCGCACAAGTGATATTATTTGTCGTCGTTGTAAGAGAAGAGGACATTTTGCGAGAGAATGCAAATCTCAATGTGTGATGATTGCTACTGAGGATGGTGGGTATGAGTCCGCTAGTGACTATGATGAGGAGTCTTTGGCTCTTATTACAGATGAAGAACACGGTGGAGATGATTCTGATCATGAGACGCAATACATGGCTCCTTAAGATGCTGACAGGTATGAATGTTTAGTTGCTCAATGTGTTTTGAGTGTGCAGGTCACACAAGCTGAGCAAAATCAGAGGCATAATTTGTTCCATACAAAGGGAGTTGCGAAGGAACGTTCTGTTCGCGTCATCATAGATGGAGGGAGCTGCAACAACTTGGCTAGCATGGAGATGGTGGAGAAGCTATCTCTCACCACAAGACCACATCCCCATCCTTACTACATCCAATGGTTCAACAACAGCGGCAAGGTTAAGGTAACACGTACTGTTCGTGTGCATTTCAGTATCTCTACATATGCTGATTATGTTGATTGTGATGTGGTACCCATGCAAGCATGTTCCTTATTACTTGGTAGACCATGGCAATTTGATAAAAATTCTGTACACCATGGTAGAAATAATCAGTATACTCTTGTTCATAAGGATAGCCATATTACTTTGCTTCCTATGACTCCTGAATCCATTTTGAAAGATGATATTAATAGAGCTAATAAAGCAAAACAGGAGAAAAATAAGAGTGAAAATCAGATTGTGGAAAAAGAATTTGAGCAACAAATGAAACCTAATAATAAACATTCTAGTGTTGCTTCTGAAATTAAATTGAAAAGTGCATGTTTACTTGCCACAAAATCTGATATTGATGAGCTAGATTTTAGCAAATCTGTTTGCTATGCTTTTGTGTGCAACGAGGCATTATTTTCATTCGAGGACGTGCCTTCCTCTTTGCCCCATGCTATCACTAACATTTTGCAGGAGTTCGCTGACGTCTTCCCACAAGACGTGCCACCAGGATTACCACCTATTCGAGGGATTGAGCATCAAATTGACTTAATTCCCGGTGCATCGCTACCTAACGAACGAAGTTTTACGTGCTTTCATTGGACGATTTGTGGTAGTCTACTTTGATGATATACTGATTTGTAGCAGATCTTTGGAGGAACATTTGGAACATTTACGGGCTCTTTTTATTGCTCTACGTGATGCACGTTTGTTTGGTAACCTTGGGAAGTGCACCTTCTGCACCGACCGAGTATCTTTTCTTGGCTATGTTGTTACTCCACATGGAATTGAAGTTGATAAAGCCAAGATTGAAGCTATTGAGAGTTGGCCGCAGCACAAAACGGTCACACAAGTGAGGAGTTTTCTTGGCCTCGCTGGATTCTATAGGCGTTTTGTGAGAGATTTCAGCACCATTGCTGCACCTCTCAATGAGCTTACAAAGAAGGATGTGCCTTTTGTTTGGGGTACCGCATAAGAAGAAGCCTTCACGGTATTGAAAGATAAGTTGACACATGCTCCTTTACTCCAACTTCCTGATTTTAATAAGACTTTCGAGCTTGAATCTGATGCTAGTGGAATTGGATTAGGAGGTGTGTTATTACAAGATGGCAAACCTGTTGCATACTTTTCTGAAAAAATGAGTGGGCCTAGTCTGAACTATTCTACTTATGATAAAGAATTATATGCTCTTGTTCGGACCTTAGAAACATGGCAACATTATTTATGGCCCAAAGAATTTGTCATACATTCTGATCATGAATCTTTGAAACACATTAAAAGTCAAGCAAATCTGAACCGTAGACATGCTAAATGGGTTGAATTCATTGAGACTTTCCCTTATGTCATTAAACACAAGAAGGGTAAAGAAAATGTTATTGCTGATGCATTGTCTCGTCGTTATACTATGCTTTCACAACTTGACTTTAAATTTTTTGGTTTGGAGACCATCAAAGATCAATATGTGCATGATACCGAATTTAAAGACGTATTGCAGAATTGTAAAGAAGGTAGAACATGGAACAAGTTCGTCGTTAACGATGGATTTGTGTTTCGTGCTAACAAGCTATGCATTCCAGCTAGCTTCGTTCGTCTTTTGTTGTTGCAGGAGGCGCATGGAGGAGGACTAATGGGACACTTTGGCATGAAGAAGACGGAGGATATACTTGCTACACATTTCTTTTGGCCAAAGATGAGACGGGATGTTGAGCGTTTTGTTGCTCGCTGCTGTACATGTCAAAAAGCTAAGTAACGACTCAATCCTCATGGTTTATATATGCCTTTGCCCGTACCTAGTGTTCCTTGGGAGGATATACCTATGGACTTTGTTTTAGGTTTACCTCGAACAAAGAAGGGGAGGGGTAGCATATTTGTTGTCGTGGATAGATTCTCGAAAATGGCACAGTTTATACCATGTCATAAAAGCGATGATGGTGTTAATGTTGCTGATTTGTTCTTTCGTGAAATTATTCGCTTGCATGATCTGCCAAATACTATTGTTTTAGATCGTGATACTAAATTTCTTAGCCACTTTTGGAGATGTTTATGGGCTAAGTTGGAGACTAAACTGCTTTTTAGTACTACTTGCCACCCCCAAACTGATGGTCAAACTGAAGAAGACAGTAGAACATTGTCTACTATGCTTAGGGCTGTTTTGAAGAATAATAAGAAAATGTGGGAAGAATGCTTGCCTCATATTGAATTTGCTTATAATCGTTCATTGCATTCTACTACTAAGATGTGCCCTTTTGAAATTGTGTATGGTTTCCTACCTCGTGCACCTATTGATTTGTTGCCTCTTCCATCTTCGGAGAAGGTTAATTTTGATGCTAAACAACGTGCTGAATTGATCTTAAAAATGCATGAGTTAACTAAGGACAACATTGAGCGTATGAATGCTAAATATAAACTTGCTGGAGATAAGGGTAGAAAACATGTTGTCTTTGCACCTGGAGATCTTGTTTGGTTACATTTGCGTAAGGATAGGTTTCCTAATTTGCGCAAATCAAAGCTAATGCACGTGCTGATGGTCCTTTTAAGGTGTTAGAGAAAATAAATGATAATGCATATAAACTTGAGCTGCCTGCAGATTTTGGGGTTAGTCCCACTTTTTAACATTGCAGATTTGAAGCCTTATTTGGGTGAGGAAGATGAGCTTCCGTCGAGGACGACTTCATTTCAAGAAGGGGAGGATGATGAGGACATCAATACCATTGTTACACCCACAGCCCCTACTACTACATATACTGGACCAATTACCAGAGCTCGCGCACGCCAATTAAATTATCAGGTACTGTCGTTTCTTGGTAATGATTCTAATGCTCATGAGAATATGATGCTGCCTAAATTGGATACATTTGGAGATGATGGCATGCGCATGGGGGACAAGAACGGAGTTACAAGTGATGATTTCAGGACATTGAAGCCACCATAATGAGTGCATGAAGCCTTGGACGAAATATACAAGATGCCACTTCATCAACTTCGTCCAGAGGCTATTCTAGGTGCTGCGTCACCTTATTATTGGGCCAGGCCCATAATTTCGAAATACATAAGTATAGGCTGTTTTTAGAGTCCGTATGTGTGGGGAAACAAGAGATAGGGTTGGTTTCGGACCCCTTCCCCAAGGGCCACGAAATTCCCCCCTCTTCCTCCATATATATAGCCCTTAGGGCGTCGTTTAGACTTTGCGTTTTGTTTAGATTAAAAGTTCGCCATAGCTGCAACATCGCGTACTTCGTTTGTGTTCAACGACCAGACAAAGGCGTCACAGAACCCCACCTTGATCAATAAAGCTTTCATCTTATATTCGCAATATCCAGATTGCAATCTCAGTTTCTTGCTTGTTCTTCGTTTGCTCGCAGGAAATAGGCCCTCGTGGTCAGGTTGATCGTACTCCGGCGTGGTCAATAACCCTCGGAAGTTGGTTTAGCGATTGCTAAGGCGCGACGTCTCGCACGTTCGTAGTCGGATCGTCAAGGTCGACTCCCACAGAAAACGATAGCCACCATCTCATCAAAACATCGGGACACCTTTGCCTCTATCAATCGGTAGCGATATCGGAATGCCAGTCCTTGGGCGCACAATGGACTAATTGTAGAGGAAGTGTGATAAGCAGTTTGCCATCTACCTCGCAAAAGATCCAGAGCTGCTAGGCGGCATGATCGATGACCCACCCGAAGAGCCGCCGTCATCGGTGCACATCTAGAGCCTGATGCCCTACCAGGATTGGGCAGAGGACCTCTGTGATTCAGTTATGAGACAGCCAGCCTGCGGCTTCATCATTGTCGGTGGTGGTCATGTCAACCTCGATCCCGACGATGTGGTAGCCAGGCTCGAGCGCATCCTTGGCGGAGTTGACGTCCCCGACGAAGTAGAACATCGCCAACGTGATATCTTGAGGATGCAGGTGATGGACGAAATTTGCTACCAGGGCAGAGACATGGAAATAGAGTGGTTCCACTAGTGTGTCATGCACGCGATTGCACGCTGTCAACCTCTACTGGAAGAGTCCCAGCAGCCCCAAGAGCCTCCCAGCGCTAGCAGCTCCGTAGGTGGATGATAGAGGCAAAGGTGTCCCGTCTTTCGATGAGATGATGAATATCGCTTTGATGGAAGTCGACTTTGACGATCCGACTACGAACGTGCGAGGACGTCGCGCCTTAGCAATCGCTAAACCAACTCCGAGAGGTTATCGACCACGCCGGAGCACGATCAACCTGACCACGAGGGTCTGTTTCCTGCGAGCAAACGAAGAACAGGCAAGAAACTGAGATTGCAATTCTGGATATTGCGAATATAAGATGAAAGCTTTATTGATCAAGGTGGGGTTCTGTGACGCCTTTGTCTGGTCGCTGAACACAAACGAAGTACGCGAAGTTGCAGCTATGGCGAACTTTTAATCTAAACAAAACCCAAAGTCTAAACGACGCCCTAAGGGCTGTATATATGGAGGAAGAGGGGGGGGGGGGAATTTCGTGGCCCTTGAGGAAGGGGTCCGAAACCAACCCTATCTCTTGTTTCCCCACACATACGGACTCTAAAAACAGCCTATACTTATGTATTTCGAAATTACATGGGCCTGGCCCAATAATAAGGTGACGCAGCACCTAGAATAGCCTCTGGACGAAAGTTATGAAGTAGCATCTTGTATATTTCGTCCAAGGCTTCATGCACGCATTATGGTGGCTTCAACGTCCTGAAATCATCACTTGTAACTCCGTTCTTGTTCCCCATGCGCATGCCATCATCTCCATGCTTGTTCTTGCTCCAATGTTCATCCTTCTCAAAGCTAGGCCCTTCATTTGTAAGCAAAACAAATGTATCCAATTTAGGCAGCATCATATTCTCATGAACATTAGAATCATTAGCAAGAAACGAAAGTACCTGGTAATTTAATTGGCGTGCGCGAGCTCTAGTAATTGGTCCAGTATGTATAGCAGCAGGGACTGTGGGTGTAATAATTGTATTGATGTCCTCATCATCCTCCCCTTCTTGAAATGAAGTCGTCCTCGACGGAAGCTCATCTTCCTCAGCCAAATAAGGCTTCAAATCTGCAATATTAAAAGTGGGACTAACCCCAAAATCTGCAGGCAGCTCAAGTTTATATGCATTATCATTTATTTTCTCTAACACCTTAAAAGGACCATCAGCACGTGGCATTAGCTTTGATTTGCGCAAATCAGGAAATCTATCCTTACGCAAATGTAACCAAACAAGATCTCCAGGTGCAAACACAACATGTTTTCTACCCTTATCTCCAGCAAGTTTATATTTAGCATTCATACGCTCAATGTTTTCCTTAGTTAACTCATGCATTTTTAAGATCAATTCAGCACGTTGTTTAGCATCAAAATTAACCTTCTCCGAAGATGGAAGAGGCAACAAATCAATAGGTGCACGAGGTAGGAAACCATACACAATTTCAAAAGGGCACATCTTAGTAGTAGAATGCAATGAACGATTATAAGCAAACTCAATATGAGGCAAGCAGTCTTCCCACATTTTCTTATTATTCTTCAAAACAGCCCTAAGCATAGTAGACAATGTTCTATTGACTACTTCAGTTTGTCCATCAGTTTGGGGGTGACAAGTAGTACTAAAAAGCAGTTTAGTCCCCAACTTAGCCCATAAACATCTCCAAAAGTGGCTAAGAAATTTAGTATCACGATCTGAAACAATAGTATTTGGCACACCATGCAAGCGAATAATTTCACGAAAGAACAAATCAGCAACATTAACAGCATCATCGCTTTTATGACATGGTATAAAGTGCGCCATTTTCGAGAATCTATCCACGACAACAAATATGCTATCCCTCCCCTTCTTTGTTCGAGGTAAACCTAAAACAAAGTCCATAGATATATCCTCCCAAGGAACACTAGGTACAGGCAAAGGCATATATAAACCATGAGGATTGAGTCGTGACTTAGCTTTTTGACATGTAGTGCAGCGAGCAACAAAACGCTCAACATCCCGTCTCATCTTTGGCCAAAAGAAATGTGTAGCAAGTACGTCCTCCGTCTTCTTCACGCCAAAGTGTCCCATTAATCCTCCTCCATGCGCCTCCTGCAACAACAAAAGACGAAGAGAGCTAGCTGGAATGCATAGCTTGTTAGCACGGAACACAAATCCATCATTAACGACAAACTTGTTCCAGGTTCTTCCTTCTTTACAATTCTGCAATACATCTTTAAAATCAGCATCATGCACATATTGATCTTTGATGGTCTCCAAACCAAATATTTTGAAGTCAAGTTGTGAAAGCATAGTATAGCGACGAGACAATGCATCAGCAATAACATTTTCTTTACCCTTCTTGTGTTTAATGACATAAGGGAAAGTTTCAATGAATTCAACCCATTTAGCATGTCTACGATTCAGTTTAGCTTGACTTTTAATATGTTTCAAAGATTCATGATCAGAATGTATAACAAATTCTTTGGGCCATAAATAATGTTGCCATGTTTCTAAAGTCCGAACAAGAGCATATAGTTCTTTATCATAAGTAGAATAATTCAGACTAGGCCCACTCAATTTTTCAGAAAAGTATGCAACAGGTTTGCCATCTTGTAATAACACACCTCCTAATCCAATGCCACTAGCATCACATTCAAGCTCAAAAGTCTTATTAAAATCAGGAAGTTGGAGTAAAGGAGCATGTGTCAACTTATCTTTCAATACCGTGAAGGCTTCTTCCTGTGCGGTACCCCAAACAAAAGGCACATCCTTCTTTGTAAGCTCGTTGAGAGGTGCAGCAATGGTGCTAAAATCTCTCACAAAACGCCTATAGAAACCAGCGAGTCCAAGAAAACTCCGCACTTGTGTGACCGTTTTGGGCTGCGGCCAACTCTCAATAGCTTCAATCTTGGCTTTATCAACTTCAATTCCCTGTGGAGTAACAACATAGCCAAGAAAAGATACTCGGTCGGTGCAAAAGGTGCACTTCCCAAGGTTACCAAACAAACGTGCATCACGTAGAGCAATAAAAACAGCACGTAAATGTTCCAAATGTTCTTCCAAAGATTTGCTATAAATCAGTATATCATCAAAATAGACCACCACAAATCGTCCAATGAAAGCACGTAAAACTTCGTTCATTAGTCTCATGAAAGTACTAGGTGCATTAGTTAACCCAAAAGGCATGACTAACCACTCATATAAACCAAACTTAGTTTTAAATGCAGTTTTCCATTCATCTCCCAATTTCATACGAATTTGATGGTATCCACTACGCAAATCAACTTTGGAGAATATTGTAGAGCCACTCAATTCATCAAGCATATCATCGAGCCTAGGAATAGGATGACGATAACGAATAGTAATATTATTAATGCCTCTACAATCAACACACATACGCGACGTACCATCCTTTTTAGGCACGAGTATAATAGGAACAGCACAAGGACTAAGAGATTCGCGTATATAACCTTTGTCGAGCAGCTCCTGTACTTGACGCATAATCTCCTTCGTCTCCTCTGGATTGGTACGGTATGGTGCACGGTTGGGTAGCGATGCACCGGGAATTAAGTCAATTTGATGCTCAATCCCTCGAATAGGTGGTAATCCCGGTGGCATGTCTTGTGGGAAGACGTCAGCGAACTCCTGCAAAATGTGAGTGACAACAGGGGGCAAAGAGGAAGGCACGTCCTCGAATGAAAATAATGCCTCTTTGCACACAAAAGCATAGCAAACAGATTTGCTGAAATCTAGTTCATCAATATCAGATTTTGTGGCAAGTAAACATGCACTTTTCAATTTAATTTCAGAAACAACACTAGATGGTTTATTATTAGGTTTCATTTGTTGCTCAAATTCCTTTGCCACAATCTGATTTTCACTCTTATTTTTCTCCTGTTTTGCTTTATTAGCTCTATTAATGTCATCTTTCAAAATGGAATCAGGAGTCATAGGAAGCAAAGTAATATTTTTATCCTTATGAACAAGAGTATACTGATTGTTTCTACCATGGTGTACAGAATTTTTATCAAATTGCCATGGTCTACCTAGTAATAAGGAACATGCTTGCATGGGTACCACATCACAATCAACATAATCAGCATATGTAGAGATACTAAAATGCACACGAACAGTACGTGTTACCTTAACCTTGCCGCTGTTGTTGAACCATTGGATGTAGTAAGGATGTGGATGTGGTCTTGTGGTGAGAGATAGCTTCTCCACCATCTCCATGCTAGCCAAGTTGTTACAGCTCCCTCCATCTATGATGACGCGAACAGAACGTTCCTTCACAACTCCCTTTGTATGGAACAAATTATGCCTCTGATTTTGCTCTGCTTGTGTGACCTGCACACTCAAAACACGTTGAGCAACTAAACATTCATACCTGTCAGCGTCTTCAGGAGCCATGTATTGCGTCTCATTTTCAGAATCATCTCCACCATGTTCTTCACGTGTAATAAGAGCCAAAGTCTCCTCATCATAGTCACTAGCGGACTCATACCCACCATCCTCAGTAGCAATCATGACACGCTGAGATTTGCATTCTCTCGCAAAATGTCCTCTTCCCTTACAACGACGACAAATAATATCACTTGTGTGCCCTGTCGATGCCATGGAAGAAGAAGAGCTCTGCACAGGCCCGACAGGTGTGCTCTTGGCAGAGAGTGGTGGTTGTGCCTGCTTTCTTGTATCACGGCTGGAGGTGGCACCTGATGGAGGTGATGGTGAAGTGGAAGTAGAAGATGCACGCGGTGTCCATGAGGAAGGTCGACCTGCAGAAAAGTTAGTTCGCGCCAATGGCTGTCGATCCTGCACTTCACGTTCAGCTTTACAAGCAAGATGGAATAAACGAGTGATATTATTATAATCCTTATACTCTAGAATGGTCTGAATCTCTTTATTTAATCCACCCATAAAACGTGCAAGCATAGCTTCATTCTCCTCAACAATACCACATCTAATCATGCCAGTTTGTAATTCCTGATAATATTCTTCTACAGAATTTTTTCCTTGTCTTAAACGCTGCAATTTTTGAAGTAATTCACGTTGATAATATGGTGGAACCCAACGAGTACGCATAGCAGTTTTCAAAGCAGCCCAAGTAGCTGGAACAGGATATAATCTACAATGTTCAGACCACCAAACACATGCAAAGCTAGTGAAAGCACAAACAGCAGCAGGAACACGTCTCTCCTCAGGATATTGTAAACATGTAAATCGTTGTTCAGTTTCTAACTCCCAAGTAAGATATATATCAGGAACATATCTACCCTCAAATGGTGGAATATTCAATTTCAGTTTAGGGAGATGGTCATGATCTCGTACCTGAGGTGGTGGTGCCGGCCTACCGTTGCGAATATATACCTGAGGTCGACCTGCTGGTGGTGGTGCTGGTGGCTGCACGTAGTTCTGATTTTGATCAACCTCATCCTCATAATCGCCCGCATAATCGTCATCCTCCTCAGCCGCCGCAGGAGCAGGAGCCAAAGAAGCATCAACAGTAGGGACAGCAGCACCCGAATTTTGACCAATCTCAATTGGAACGCGCTGTGCCCGTCCCACTTGATTTGGAAGGCGGCGTTGGAGATGTGGTTGTTGTTGTTGTAGAGGTGCGACATGTGCAGCCGGTGGTGGTTGGGGAAGACGCTTTAGTAATTCAGTAAACTTGTTATGATGGCGAGTGTCTCAAAACACTACCCGGGGCCTAAAAATAGGATAGGGAAAAAATATTTTGGGTTGCCGAAATTTTGGCCTAAAAACTGCCAGGGGGTCTCCAGACTCTTTTTTTTTTTTTTTTTTTTTTTTCCGAGACCTACTCAGGCAAGGAAACACGAAACGGAAAATATATGGATCTCTAAAACAAACCGACTATGAAAAGAACTCGGATTGGTGGTGGATATATGGCGGTAGTATATGGCAGCGGTGGTGGTATATGGATACGGATTCAAAGCGGTGGCGGATAAGCAATGGTGGTAGATGGCAAGGCGATGATGATGGTGCGGCGGCGGCGTGACAACTTATGACCAGAACTCGAAACTCTAAAAGACTAGACTCTAAGACCAGCAACTTGACACGACGATGCAACCGCAAATTCAACAAAGCAAAAACCCTAAAAAGATTATGCAAAGGCTCAGATTGGTTCGGATATGATGAACTAACCCTAATTTTTTTTTTGTGGCTTTTTCGTGGACTGTAGGTATGAAGAACAGACTCGATCTAAACTACGAAAAACTGTAAAATCTCACCGAGCAACCTGGAAATCTGATACCACTTGATAGAGGCAAAGGTGTCCCGTCTTTCGATGAGATGATGAATATCGCTTTGATGGAAGTCGACTTTGACGATCCGACTACGAACGTGCGAGGACGTCGCGCCTTAGCAATCGCTAAACCAACTCCGAGAGGTTATCGACCACGCCGGAGCACGATCAACCTGACCACGAGGGTCTGTTTCCTGCGAGCAAACGAAGAACAGGCAAGAAACTGAGATTGCAATCTGGATATTGCGAATATAAGATGAAAGCTTTATTGATCAAGGTGGGGTTCTGTGACGCCTTTGTCTGGTCGCTGAACACAAACGAAGTACGCGAAGTTGCAGCTATGGCGAACTTTTAATCTAAACAAAACCCAAAGTCTAAACGACGCCCTAAGGGCTGTATATATGGAGGAAGAGGGGGGGGGGGGGAATTTCGTGGCCCTTGAGGAAGGGGTCCGAAACCAACCCTATCTCTTGTTTCCCCACACATACGGACTCTAAAAACAGCCTATACTTATGTATTTCGAAATTACATGGGCCTGGCCCAATAATAAGGTGACGCAGCACCTAGAATAGCCTCTGGACGAAAGTTATGAAGTAGCATCTTGTATATTTCGTCCAAGGCTTCATGCACGCATTATGGTGGCTTCAACGTCCTGAAATCATCACTTGTAACTCCGTTCTTGTTCCCCATGCGCATGCCATCATCTCCATGCTTGTTCTTGCTCCAATGTTCATCCTTCTCAAAGCTAGGCCCTTCATTTGTAAGCAAAACAAATGTATCCAATTTAGGCAGCATCATATTCTCATGAACATTAGAATCATTAGCAAGAAACGAAAGTACCTGGTAATTTAATTGGCGTGCGCGAGCTCTAGTAATTGGTCCAGTATGTATAGCAGCAGGGACTGTGGGTGTAATAATTGTATTGATGTCCTCATCAGTGGAGACGAGTACCATGGCCGCGGGTTGGGACACTCGGAATGAACGGCCGCAAGGGTGCTATGCTGATCATGGATTCAGAGAAGACCGTCGTCGGAAGGCCGCCAGCTCATCCTTTTAACCTATATTTTATTATAATTTTATGCAAATGTCGCATATCAATATTTTAGGTCACTAAGCATATGTAGTTCATGTGTGTTTTGGGTGTTGCCGCATGTGGCATTTTAAATTATCCTGAATATGTAAGACAATTATTAACTGTTGCCATTCTAAATTTGCCTCAACAGCAGCAGAGCATGCCATGGACGCTTGAGCAGAGCGCGCTGTGGCCGCCTCAATGGCAGGAAAAACGTACAGATGGACGCGAGAAGAACGCGCCACGGCCGCCTCAACAACGAGCAGAGCGCGCGGGGGGCGCGAGCAGAGCGCGTCGTGGCCGCCTGCAAGCAACCACACCTATATATTGCAATTCTGGTGAACCTTCTGGCACCCCGTGGGAGGCGCGACGGCCCATCCATCGGACACGATGGTGATAGCTGGACCGTGTGTGATAGTGGGTAGACACGTACACATCCGAGAACGCGGGCCCACGTACGCCATCCAGGAACCATTTCGGGCTTCGAGCCGAGAACCATCAATAAATTT
The DNA here is from genome assembly GCF_002575655.3 of Aegilops tauschii subsp. strangulata. NCBI lineage: Eukaryota > Viridiplantae > Streptophyta > Magnoliopsida > Poales > Poaceae > Aegilops > Aegilops tauschii. Next base: position 252,080,492 of record NC_053037.3, read on the forward strand.
TGAGCTTGTTTCCCGGCACATTCCATATTACCACGCAATAAGTAATTGCAAATCTGTTCACACCGATCAACCCTAAACGTGTTCCCACTTAGCATTGGGCTATAAAAACTACCCAATCAAAAATTACTTCACAATTCCTCTCCTCATCACCCCAAAACAGGTCTTTCCTGTCAAGTCATTCCGCCATGACCGGTAGGAGGAGTTTCAGGTCGACATATAACCAGGGCGCAAAGACCAAGGCCGCGAAAGCACTAGAGAGGTCCCGCCACTACGCGGCAGCCGCAACAACGATGTCCTGGCGCGCCACGGAGCCCTTGAACAAGCTATTACCGGCAGGCGACGGCTCTCACAAGGGCACTCCCCGCATCAACGATCACGATGATCTGGGGGTGATGAATTCCTTGGCCAGCAAAAATGATAGTCTTGCTGCCCCAATTAAGCAGCATGAGTTGGTCGACGGCTTGGTGAAGCTGCTCGAGATTAGCGATGCCTTGGTTGCGAAGGCGACCGTGTTGGGGAACATAGCATGCAATTTCAAAAAATTCCTACGATCACGCAAGATCTATCTAGGAGATGCATAGCAACGAGAGGGGGAGGGTGTGTCCACGTACCCTCGTAGACCGAAAGCAGAAGCGTTAATTTAACACGGTTGATGTAGTCGAACGTCTTCGCAATCCGACCGATCAAGTACCGAACGTACGGCACCTCCGAGTTACACGTTCAGCTCGATGACGTCCCTCGAACTCTTGATCCAGCAAAGTGTCGAGGGAGAGTTTCGTCAGCACGATGGCGTGATGACGGTGATGGTGAAGCGATCCGCGCAGGGCTTCGCCTAAGCACTACGACAATATGACCAGAGGAGTAAACGGTGGAGGGGGCACCGCACACGGCTAAGAAACAATTGATGTGCTTAGAGGTGCCCCCTGCCCCCGTATATAAAGGAGGAGAGGGGAGGAGGCCGGCCTAGGGGGCGCGCCAAGTGGGGGGAAACCCACTTGGACTCCTAGTCCTATTCGGCCCCCCTTCCTTCTTTAGGAGGGAGGAAGGGGGAAGGAGAGGGAGAGGGAGAAGGAAAGGGGGTCGCGCCCCCTCCCCTTGTCCAATTCGTACTCCCCATGGGGGGGCGCCACCCCCTTTAGGGCTGCCTTGCCTCTCCCCTATGGCCCATGAGGCCCATTACTTCCCCCGAGGGGTTCCGGTAACCTCGCGGTACTCCGAAAAATACCCGAAACACTCTGGAACCATTTTGTTGTCCGAATACTATCGTCCACTATATCAATCTTTACCTCACGACCATTTCGAGACTCCTCGTCATGTCCGTGGTCTCATCCGGGACTCCGAGCAATCTTCGGTCACCAAAACACATAACTCATAATACAAATCGTCATCGAACGTTAAGCGTGCGGACCCTACGGGTTCGAGAACTGTGTAGACATGACCGAGACACATCTGCGGTCAATAACCAACAACGGATCCTGGATGCTCATATTGGTTCCTATATATTCTACGAAGATCTTTATCGGTCAAACCGCAATGACAACATACGTTATTCCCTTTGTCATCGGTATGTTACTTGCCCGAGATTCGGTCGTCGATATGAAGATACCTAGTTCAATCTCGTTACCGGCAAGTCTCTTTACTCGTTCTGTAATGCGTCATCCCACAACTAACTCATTAGTCACATTGCTTGCAAGGCTTATCATGATGTGCATTACCGAGAGGGCCCAGAGATACCTCTCCGATACTCGGAGTGACATATCCTAATCTTGATCTATGCCAACCCAACAAACACCTTCGGAGACACCTGTAGAGCATCTTTATAATCACCCAGTTACGTTGTGACGTTTGATAGCACACAAGGTGTTCCTCCGGTATTCGGGAGTTGCATAATCTCATAGTCAAAGGAATATGTATAAGTCATGAAGAAAGCAATAGCAATAAAACTTAACGATCATTATGCTAAGCTAACAGATGGGTCATGTCCATCACATCATTCTCCTAATGATGTGATCCCGTTCATCAAATGACAACACATGTCTATGGTTAGGAAACTTAACCATCTTTGATTAATGAGCTAGTCTAGTAGAGGCATACTAGGGACACAATGTTTTGTCTATGTATTCACACATCTATCAAGTTTCCGGTTAATACAATTCTAGCATGAATAATAAACATGTATCATGATATAAGGAAATATAAATAAGAACTTTATTATTGCCTATAGGGCATATTTCCTTGAGTCTCCCACTTGCATTAGAGTCAATAATCTAGATTACATTGTAATGATTCTAACACCCATGGAGTCTTGGTGCTGATCATGTTTTTCTCGTGGAAGAGGCTTAGTCAACGGGTCTGCAACATTCAGATCCATATGTATTTTGCAAATCTCTATGTCTCCCTCCTTGACTTGATCACGGAAGGAGTTGAAGCATCTCTTGATGTGTTTGGCTCTCTTGTGTAATCTGGATTCCTTCGCTAAGGCAATTGCTCCAGTATTGTCACAAAAGATTTTCATTGCACCCCATGCACTAGGTATTACACCTAGATCGGATATGAACTCCTTCACCCAGACTCCTTCATTTGCTGCTTCCGAAGCAGCTATGTACTCCGCTTCACACGTAGATCCCGCCACGATGCTTTGCTTGGAACTGCACCAACTGACAGCTCCACCATTCAATATAAATACGTATCCGGTCTGCCACTTAAGAGTCATCCGGATCAGTGTCAAACATAGCATCAACGTAACCATTTATGACAAGCTCTTTGTCACCTCCATAAACGAGAAACATATCCTTAGTCCTTTCCAGGTACTTCAGGATGTTCTTGACCGCTGTCCAGTGATCCACTCCTGGATTACTTTGATACCTCCCTCGTAAACTTATAGCAAGGCACACATCAGGTCTGGTACACAGCATTGCATGCATGATAGAACCTATGGCTGAGGCATAGGGAATGACTTTCATTTTCTCTCTATCTTCTACAGTGGTCGGGCATTGAGGCTAACTCAATTTCACACCTTGTAACACAGGTAAGAACCCTTTCTTTGACTGATCCATTTTGAACTTCTTCAAAACTTTATCAAGGTATGTGCTTTGTGAAAGTCCAATTAAGCATCTTGATCTATCTCTATAGATCTTGATGCCCAATATATAAGCAGCTTCACCGAGGTCTTTCATTGAAGAATTGATGTAGGGTAGAACCCTAGATGGCCGATCTTTCACGAAAGGAGCGGATCCCTACGAAGAACGTGATGAATACGAGGGGAAACACGAGAGGAACACGAGAGAAATCACTCAACCAACAAGAATAGATCACACATGCGCTAGATCGATGAACACAAAGGTAAGATACAAGATCCAAAGTCAACAATGGACGATACAAACGGTAACCGGTTCTTCTCCGTGAGGAGGTCTTGATGGGGGTCTTCTCCGTGAGGAGGTCTTGAATCCAAGGTGGATCGTCTCCGTAGAGGGGTTGCGGTCTCTCTCGTGGAGTAGATCCGATATGGATGAGCAAAGCTCTATCTCTAAATGAGCTAAACCAATGCTAACCCTAGAAAGATGGAGGAGAAAGAGTATATATAGTCTAGGGGGTCGAAGGGGTACACGGGCCTCGGCCCTTACTGTGCGCAGACAGGGGTGGCCGGATGTCCGGGGCTTCAGGAGGGGCCGGATGTCCGGGCTGGGGGCCGGATGTCCGGGCTGTAGGGTAAAACTTCTGGATGTCTTCTGTCGTCGATGCCGGATTTCCGGGGGAAGGGCCGGATGTCCGGGCTTTGGCGAGGCGCCGGATGTCCGGGGCTGGCGCCGGATGTCCGGCCGCTGATGCTGTTGGCCGTCTATTGGTGCAGCTCCTTGGCGGTTGCACAGGCGCCGGATGTCCGGCCTTTGGCCCAGATGTCCGGCCGCTGTAGCTTCAGCAGCTCCGTCTTCTTCCGTCGTCGCTTCCAGGCCTCCCTCGCGGATGGTGTAGTTGTACCTTGGCGCTTGCACTCCTCCTCGTCATCCATAGTGTTCTGACAATACCTATGCATGCACACGAGTGGAGTGTCAAGTAGTATACCATCCTCGAAGGGGTCAAGTGAGCAAGTGTAAAGGAGATGATTCACCTTTGCGTATGTGAAGTAGATGTCGCACGTGTCACTCGCCGAATGGACTCTTGACATGGTGATGTCCACAGGATGCTCCGGATCATCTCCCCTCCCTTGGGAAAGATTCGACCTCGGATCGAAAACCAAATCACCATGGAAAAGAGATGGCTTCGCCGTGTAGAAGTGGACGTTCACCAAGTACGTGTCATCTTGAAGCTCAAAATGGGCACTCTCTAATGTCGCACCGTCTTGTGATTCCTTCAAAAGGAGTAAGGACAACAAACACTTGGAAAAACAAATGTGGTTAGCGTTAGTGCAAAACCAAGCATTCAAGAGATGATTCACCAAACAAGTGTCGTCATCATGCAAAGCATATGGTGTGACAAAGGATTGAGACATGGCATGTAAGTATATCAATCGAGCACAAGCAAAGATATCATGGGGGCAAGCATGTAAATTGGAGGTAGAGATGCAAATATGTGTGTCAAGAGAATAAGCATCTACCTTAGGTTCATAGCAAGCATGGGCAAAGCGCTCAATGAAAGGTCTATGGTAGGCATAGGAATCATTCACGACACCTAAGAAGATGAGATGTCTAAACACATGGGTTAAGTGCAAGACAATCCAAGCATAATGTGCATAGGGTGTAGTGAACATAGTGTGGCACTCAACACAATAGAAAGGGCAATTGTTCATCATGTGTGAGGCAATCAAGTCAATCATGTGACAAGCAATGGGACATGGCATATGTGAAGGGATGACATTGTTGCAACCAAACATATGAGAGGAGCAAGTAATCCAAGAATTGGATGCAACACACAAGGCATATATATCATGATGCATGGGACGGTGAAAATGACAAGTCGAAGCAAGATCTCTATCAAGTGTGCAATCAAGTGGTCCAAGATGAACAATAAGTCTCATGGTGCAAGCAACACAAGTAGTATGATCCGCAATATCCATGCTCAAGAAAGATATCACCTTGATGGCATGTCCTTGTGCATTCTTCACAATGCCGAAGTGGTAGGAAAGGTGGCGTAGAAACGAGTCGTGGTCGAATGTATGAGGCTCGCTCTCAAGAGCTCGAATGGTCAACTCACGTGAAGCGGAAGTCGACACAAAGTCCAAGTATCCTACACATGCACACAACAAAACAAAGAACGTATGCGCATGGTAGATGAACACATCATCCAACATGATGGTTTTCTTCTCTTGCACATAGCCATTAGAAACACAAGTGCATGAATAATATGATGCAATAATGGCTATATTCATGGCACGAGGAATATGGTGCAAAGAGGTAAGGCAAGCATGCTTCACAAGAAATATGTCAAAATCTCCAAATATATGTGAGAATGCTATGGGGGCAAACTCATTATCAAGACTAAGGGCATTGTTGCACTCAATACATGTCAAATCATCTATCATGATAGAGGCAATATATGGAGAGATATGACAAGAAGCAATAACAATCATGTGCAAAGTGATAGAGGCAAAGGTGTCCCGTCTTTCGATGAGATGATGGATATCGCTTTGGTGGAAGTCGACTTTGACGATCCGACTACGAACGTGCGATGACGTCACGCCTTAGCAATCGCTAAACCAACTCCGAGAGGTTATTGACCACGCCGGAGCACGATCAACCTGACCACGAGGGTCTGTTTCCTGCGAGCAAACGAAGAACAAGCAAGAAACTGAGATTGCAATCTGGATATTGCGAATATAAGATGAAAGCTTTATTGATCAAGGTGGGGTTCTGTGACACCTTTGTCTGGTCGATGAACACAAACGAAGTACGCGAAGTTGCAGCTATGGCGAACTTTTAATCTAAACAAAACCCAAAGTCTAAACGACGCCCTAAGGAGGAAGAGGGGGGAATTTCGTGGCCCTTGGGGAAGGGGTCCGAAACCAACCCTATCTCTTGTTTCCCCACACATACGGACTCTAAAAATAGTATACTCAAGTATTTCGAAATTACATGGGCCTGGCCCAATAATAAGGTGACGCAGCACCTAGAATAGCCTCTGGACGAAAGTTATGAAGTAGCATCTTGCATATTTCGTCCAAGGCTTCATGCACGCATTATGGTGGCTTCAATGTCCTGAAATCATCACTTGTAACTCCGTTCTTGTCCCCCATGCGCATGCCATCATCTCCATGCTTGTTCTTGCTCCAATGTTCATCCTTCTCAAAGCTAGGCCCTTCATTTGTAAGCAAAACAAATGTATCCAATTTAGGCAGCATCATATTCTCATGAACATTAGAATCATTGCCAAGAAACGAAAGTACCTGGTAATTTAATTGGCGTGCGCGAGCTCTAGTAATTGGTTCAGTATGTATAGCAGCAGGGGCTGTGGGTGTAACAATGGTATTGATGTCCTCATCATCCTCCCCTTCTTGAAATGAAGTCGTCCTTGACGGAAGCTCATCTCCCTCACCCAAATAAGGCTTCAAATCTGCAATGTTAAAAGTGGGACTAACCCCAAAATCTGCAGGCAGCTCAAGTTTATATGCATTATCATTTATTTTCTTTAACACCTTAAAAGGACCATCAGCACGTGGCATTAGCTTTGATTTGCACAAATTAGGAAATCTATCCTTACGCAAATGTAACCAAATAAGATCTCAGGTGCAAAAACAACATGCTTTCTACCCTTATCTCCAGCAAGTTTATATTTAGCATTCATACGCTCAATGTTTTCCTTAGTTAACTCATGCATTTTTAAGATCAATTCAGCATGTTGTTTAGCATCAAAATTAACCTTCTCCGAAGATGGAAGAGGCAACAAATCAATAGGTGCACGAGGTAGGAAATCATACACAATTTCAAAAGGGCACATCTTAGTAGTAGAATGCAATGAACGATTATAAGCAAACTCAATATGAGGCAAGCATTCTTCCCGCATTTTCTTATTATTCTTCAAAACAGCCCTAAGCATAGTAGACAATGTTCTATTGACTACTTCAGTTTGTCCATCAGTTTGGGGGTGACAAGTAGTACTAAAAAGCAGTTTAGTCCCCAACTTAGCCCATAAACATCTCCAAAAGTGGCTAAGAAATTTAGTATCACGATCTGAAACAATAGTATTTGGCACACCATGCAAACGAATAATTTCACGGAAGAACAAATCAGCAACATTAACAGCATCATCGCTTTTATGACATGGTATAAAGTGTGCCATTTTTGAGAATCTATCCACGACAACAAATATGCTATCCCTCCCCTTCTTTGTTCGAGGTAAACCTAAAACAAAGTCCATAGATATATCCTCCCAAGGAACACTAGGTACAGGCAAAGGCATATATAAACCATGAGGATTGAGTCGTGACTTAGCTTTTTGACATGTAGTGCAGCGAGCAACAAAACGCTCAACATCCCATCTCATCTTTGGCCAAAAGAAATGTGTAGCAAGTACGTCCTCCGTCTTCTTCACGCCAAAGTGTCCCATTAATCCTCCTCCATGCGCCTCCTGCAACAACAAAAGACGAAGAGAGCTAGCTGGAATGCATAGCTTGTTAGCACGGAACACAAATCCATCATTAACGACAAACTTGTTCCAGGTTCTTCCTTCTTTACAATTCTGCAAAACATCTTTAAAATCAGCATCATGCACATATTGATCTTTGATGGTCTCCAAACCAAATATTTTGAAGTCAAGTTGTGACAGCATAGTATAGCGACGAGACAATGCATCAGCAATAACATTTTCTTTACCCTTCTTGTGTTTAATGACATAAGGGAAAGTTTCAATGAATTCAACCCATTTAGCATGTCTACGATTCAGTTTAGCTTGACTTTTAATATATTTCAAAGATTCATGATCAGAATGTATAACAAATTCTTTGGGCCATAAATAATGTTGCCATGTTTCTAAAGTCCGAACAAGAGCATATAGTTCTTTATCATAAGTAGAATAATTCAGACTAGGCCCACTCAATTTTTCAGAAAAGTATGCAACAGGTTTACCATCTTGTAATAACACACCTCCTAATCCAATTCCACTAGCATCACATTCAAGCTCAAAAGTCTTATTAAAATTAGGAAGTTAGAGTAAAGGAGCATGTGTCAACTTATCTTTCAATACCTGAAGGCTTCTTCCTGTGCGGTACCCCAAACAAAAGGCACATCCTTCTTTGTAAGCTCGTTGAGAGGTGCAGCAATGGTGCTGAAATCTCTCACAAAACGCCTATAGAAACCAGCGAGGCCAAGGAAACTCCTCACTTGTGTGACCGTTTTGGGCTGCGGCCAACTCTCAATAGCTTCAATCTTGGCTTTATCAACTTCAATTCCCTGTGGAGTAACAACATAGCCAAGAAAAGATACTCGGTCGGTGCAAAAGGTGCACTTCCCAAGGTTACCAAACAAACGTGCATCACGTAGAGCAATAAAAACAGCACGTAAATGTTCCAAATGTTCTTCCAAAGATTTGCTATAAATCAGTATATCATCAAAATAGACTACCACAAATCGTCCAATGAAAGCACGTAAAACTTCGTTCATTAGTCTCATGAAAGTACTAGGTGCATTAGTTAACCCAAAAGGCATGACTAACCACTCATATAAATCAAACTTAGTTTTAAATGCAGTTTTCCATTCATCTCCCAATTTTATACGAATTTGATGGTATGCACTACGCAAATCAACTTTGGAGAATATTGTAGAGCCACTCAATTCATCAAGCATATCATCTAGCCTAGGAATAGGATGACGATAATGAATAGTAATATTATTAATGCCTCTACAATCAACACACATACGCGACGTACCATCGTTTTTAGGCACTAGTATAATAGGAACAGCACAAGGACTAAGAGATTCGCGTATATAACCTTTGTCGAGCAGCTCCTGTACTTGACGCATAATCTCCTTCGTCTCCTCTGGATTGGTACGGTATGGTGCACGTTTGGTAGCGATGCACCGGGAATTAAGTCAATTTGATGCTCAATCCCTCGAATAGGTGGTAATCCCGGTGGCACGTCTTGTGGGAAGACGTTAGCGAACTCCTGCAAAATGTTAGTGACAGCAGGGGGCAAAGAGGAAGGCACGTCCTCGAATGAAAATAATGCCTCTTTGCACACAAAAGCATAGCAAACAGATTTGCTGAAATCTAGCTCATCAATATCAGATTTTGTGGCAATTAAACATGCACTTTTCAATTTAATTTCAGAAACAACACTAGATGGTTTATTATTAGGTTTCATTTGTTGCTCAAATTCTTTTGCCACAATCTGATTTTCACTCTTATTTTTCTCCTGTTTTGCTTTATTAGCTCTATTAATGTCATCTTTCAAAATGGAATCAGGAGTCATAGGAAGCAAAGTAATATTTTTATCCTTATGAACAAGAGTATACTGATTGTTTCTACCATGGTGTACAGAATTTTTATCAAATTGCCATGGTCTACCAAGTAATAAGGAACATGCTTGCATGGGTACCACATCACAATCAACATAATCAGCATATGTAGAGATACTAAAATGCACACGAACAGTACGTGTTACCTTAACCTTGCCGCTGTTGTTGAACCATTGGATGTAGTAAGGATGTGGATGTGGTCTTGTGGTGAGAGAGAGCTTCTCCACCATCTCCATGCTAGCCAAATTGTTACAGCTCCCTCCATCTATGATGACGCGAACAGAACGTTCCTTCACAACTCCCTTTGTATGGAACAAATTATGCCTCTGATTTTGCTCTGCTTGTGTGACCTGCACACTCAAAACACGTTGAGCAACTAAACATTCATACCTGTCAGCGTCTTCAGGAGCCATGTATTGCGTCTCCTTTTCAGAATCATCTCCACCATGTTCTTCACATGTAATAAGAGCCAAAGTCTCCTCATCATAGTCACTAGCGGACTCATACCCACCATCCTTAGTAGCAATCATCACACGCTGAGATTTGCATTCTCTCGCATAATGTCCTCTTCCCTTACAACGACGACAAATAATATCACTTGTGTGCCCTGTTGACGCCATGGAAGAAGAAGAGCTCCGCGCAGGCCCGGCAGGTGTGCTCTTGGCAGAGAGTGGTGGTTGTGCCTGCTTTCTTGTATCACGGCTGGAGGTGGCACCTGATGGAGGTGATGGTGAAGTGGAAGTAGAGGATGCACGTGGTGTCCATGATGAAGGTCGACCTGCAGAAAAGTTAGTTCGCGCCAATGCCTGTCGATCCTGCACTTCACGTTCAGCTTTACAAGCAAGATGGAATAAACGAGTGATATTATTATAATCCTTATACTCTAGAATGGTCTGAATCTCTTTATTTAATCCACCCATAAAACGTGCAAGCATAGCTTCATTCTCCTCAACAATACCACATCTAATCATGCCAGTTTGTAATTCCTGATAATTTTCTTCTACAGAATATTTCCCTTGTCTTAAGCGCTGCAATTTTTGAAGTAATTCACGTTGATAATATGGTGGAACCCAACGAGTACGCATAGCAGTTTTCAAGCAGCCCAAGTAGCTGGAACAGGATATAATCTACAATGTTCAGACCACCAAACACATGCAAAGCTAGTGAAAGCACAAACAGCAGCAGGAACACGTCTCTCCTCAGGATATTGTAAACATGTAAATCATTGTTCAGTTTCTAACTCCCAAGTAAGATATATATCAGGAACATATCTACCATCAAATGGTGGACTATTCAATTTCAGTTTAGGGAGATGGTCATGATCTCGTACCTGAGGTGGTGGTGCCGGCCTACCGTTGCGAATATATACCTGAGGTCGACCTGCTAGTGGTGGTGCTGGTGGCTGCACGTAGTTCTGATTTTGATCAACCTCATCCTCATAATCGCCCGCATAATCGTCATCCTCCTCAGCCGCCGCAGTAGCAGGAGCCAAAGAAGCATCAACAGTAGGTACAGCGGCACCCGAATTTTGACCAGTCCCAATTGGAACGCGCTGTGCTCGTCCCACTTGATTTGGAAGGCGGCGTTGGAGATGTGGTTGTTGTTGTTGTAGAGGTGGGACATATGCAGCCGGTGGTGGTTGGGGAAGACGCTTGAGTAATTCAGTAAACTTGTTATCCAGCTTTGTCTCGAACGACTTCTCCACGGCATCTATCTTCTCCATAGCCTCTTCAAATCTGTTTAGCACATCTCCCACCTGGCCACTCATCATTTGCTGAAATTTATCATGCAACTCCTTGTTCATCATGTTCTCCCAATCAGTCTCATCGGCTTGTGATCCTGCCATGGTTAGCAGCAATAGAAACACAAAAGAATATGATCCTACAGACTACTAGGAAGTGGTGGTGATGGTGGTGTGTCACAAATCCTTCAAGCGAATCTCAAATTCTTACCAGTTCTTACCCAGCAGCAGGTGGTGATCGGCAACCGTTGTAGTCAAAACTCTCAAAGCTTGGATAGAGCGATTACCAGGGAGAGTCAAACGCACGAGGTAGATGTATGTGGAGCTGGGAAGGCTTATAATATGGTAGCAAAAATGGTCAGCAATAATCAATTCAGAGATGCAAAGTTGAATAAACGCTCAACGACGGTACTGTGCTGGTCCTAGGCTAGAACGTGCTAGAGACGCGAGCCTAGAACACTAACAAAATCACGGCGCTGCACGTAAACAAGGGAAAAGCACACTCTGGAATTTTTTTTTGCTCTTTTTTTTCGCGCTCTTTTTTTTTGCGCTCCTCTTTTTTTTGCGAAAAATCACTATAATCGCGAGTGTCTCAAAACTCTTCCCAGGTCAAACTGACAGGATAGGCACAAAATTTTTTTAACTATTTTTTTTCGAAAATCAGGGCAGCGACGACGAAAAAGTGCGACAAAAAATCACTATGATGGTGAGTGTTTCAAAACACTCCCCGGGAATAGGATAGGGAAAAAATATTTTTGGTCGCCGAAATTTTGGCCTAAAAACTGCCCGGGGGTCTCCAGACTCATTTTTTTTCCGAGACCTACTCAGGCAAGGAAACACGAAACGGAAAATAGATGGATCTCTAAAACAAACCGAATATGAAAAGAACTCGGATTGGTTGTGTATATATGGTGGTAGGATATGGCAGCGGTGGTGGTATATGGTAGCGGTGGTGGTATCTGGATACGGATCGGTGGTGGTATATGGATACGGATTGGTGGTGGTATATGGATACGGATTCAAAGCGGTGGCGGATAAGCAATGGTGGTAGATGGCAAGGCGATGATGATGGTGCGGCGGCGGCGTGACAACTTATGACCAGAACTCGAAACTCTAAAAGACTAGACTCTAAGACCAGCAACTTGACACGACGATGCAACCGCAAATTCAACAAAGCAAAAACCCTAAAAAGATTATGCAAAGGCTCAGATTGGTTCGGATATGATGAACTAACCCTAATTTTTTTTGTGGCTTTTTCGTGGACTGTAGGTATGAAGAACAGACTCGATCTAAACTACGAAAAAATGTAAAATCTCACCGAGCAACCTGGAAATCTGATACCACTTGATAGAGGCAAAGGTCTCCCGTCTTTCGATGAGATGATGGATATCGCTTTGGTGGAAGTCGACTTTGACGATCCGACTACGAACGTGCGATGACGTCGCGCCTTAGCAATCGCTAAACCAACTCCGAGAGGTTATTGACCACGCCGGAGCACGATCAACTTGACCACGAGGGTCTGTTTCCTGCGAGCAAACGAAGAACAAGCAAGAAACTGAGATTGCAATCTGGATATTGCGAATATAAGATGAAAGATTTATTGATCAAGGTGGGGTTCTGTGACGCCTTTGTCTGGTCGATGAACACAAACAAAGTACGCGAAGTTGCAGCTATGGCACACTTTTAATCTAAACAAAACCCAAAGTCTAAACGACGCCCTAAGGGCTGTATATATGGAGGAAGAGGGGGGAATTTCGTGGCCCTTGGGGAAGGGGTCCGAAACCAACCCTATCTCTTGTTTCCCCACACATACGGACTCTAAAAATAGCCTATACTCAAGTATTTCGAAATTACATGGGCCTGGCCCAATAATAAGGTGACGCAGCACCTAGAATAGCCTCTGGACGAAAGTTATGAAGTAGCATCTTGCATATTTCGTCCAAGGCTTCATGCACGCATTATGGTGGCTTCAATGTCCTGAAATCATCACTTGTAACTCCGTTCTTGTCCCCCATGCGCATGCCATCATCTCCATGCTTGTTCTTGCTCCAATGTTCATCCTTCTCAAAGCTAGGCCCTTCATTTGTAAGCAAAACAAATGTATCCAATTTAGGCAGCATCATATTCTCATGAACATTAGAATCATTACCAAGAAACGAAAGTACCTGGTAATTTAATTGGCGTGCGCGAGCTCTAGTAATTGGTCCAGTATGTATAGCAGCAGGGGTTGTGGGTGTAACAATGGTATTGATGTCCTCATCACAAAGCATGTAGGTGGTTGTCATCAACCGAATGAAATGAGCAAGTATCAATCATTGGTGATGCAACAAGGCAAGCAATAGTAATCAAGTCGTGCAAACTAGTGGAGCAAGATGCAACACCCTAGAGGAAATCATGGCAATCATGTCATGTGAGCAAAGAATAGGCATAGGCAATGTACATGACATATCGCAAGCACGAACACAAATCGAGATCATAGTATCATCATAGGCATGGGTCACAAAGCAAACATGGCAATAACAAGCACTATCTCCACCAAGCTTGCAAATACACATACAAGTATGAGAATCAATCATCATGTGTAAAGAAAAGCATGGGTCACAAATGCATGGCAAAAGCATAGGAATAAGCATATCATGCAAAGTGAACATGGCAAGATGGGCATATGATATGTAATGGACAATAACCCATAACCATGTGAGGGTCATGTAGAAGAAATGCGCGAAGTTTTTGCGCGAAGCGAGAGGTGGGAAAGGCAATCCATGGTATCCCACGTCATCATTGCTCTCTAGAGCTCGTTTTGTCAACTCATGGGATTGTGAGGTCGACAAGTATTCATGGGTACCTACACAACAAATACACAAACGAAAGAAATTGTGTGTGTGGTAAATGTACACATCATCCATCATGATGTGTATGTGCACGTGTGAGTTAGCACAAGATAAGCAATGCTCGAAGAAATTTGATGCATGGTATAAGAACATGTCATCCATCATGAAAGAATAGTTGTTATGTATAACACGATGGGGATGCAAATTGAGCATACAATTATATGGCACATCAATAGCATGTTTATTCATGGGGAGCATATTGTGCACACAAGTATTGGGATCATGCAATTGATGGGATGGATCAAAATCTCCTAAAATGTATGAGGAAACTATGGGGGTCTCATGAGCAATATTGGAAACATCATATGGAGAAAATGGACAACATCCAAAAGAATGCATATCCGATGGTAGGTGGTCATGGCATGGCATATGAGATAAATGATGCAAAGGGAGCATGTCAATATCATCACAAGAAAAACAAATGCCAATAACCATGGGCTTGTCATCTATGCCATATGTGCAAATTGGGTTAATTTTAATGGCATATACATAGTCACTAAGATGAGATTGCAAATATGACATATGATTGATCTCATGCATAGCATATGACAAGTCAAGCGGGTTGTCAAACATGATGTGACCTAGAGAATTGTCACAATAAATCCTATGTAACATGGCATCACAACTAATAGACTCCACATGGCAATCATCAAACTCATCATAAATGGGTAAATCATCGCATGGGGAAATCATACTAGCATGAAGCATGGTAATAGGTTGATCAACATCATGCAAGCAATCAATGTCAAGAATGTCCACTAGTGGGACTAGAGCATCACCTTCACCTATGTTACCTTTGTTCTTCCACTCAAGTGGTGTAGGAGAGGTGGCAAAGACCAAATTGTGGTCATCTTCATCTTGATGGAACCATGTGGGGGGTGCATCATATTCCACCATGGCCATCGTCATGTCCATAGGAAGGACGAAGTCGTCGCGAATCGGCGCGTCATCATATATGGGACCTAGCACCAAATGAGAAGAGACAATAGAGGTAGAGGTTAAGTCGTTAGAAATCGAAGTGGCCTCACTCTCTCTATGTGGTGGTTCACTCACTCCCTCAAAGTAGGTGCACTCAATCGCACGTATGGTGGAGTCACTCATCTCACTCAAGTGGTGCGGTTGTGGCTCTCCTCACATGGGAATTGGGGCAACACATCATATATGGGGCTAGTGGTGAAGACACTCTCACTCTCAATATGGTGGCACAAGTCACTCAAGTCATCATACGTCACCGTGGTCGAAGGGAAAATCCCATGCTCAACCATCTCGTCGTTGTCACCGTGGATGAAGGCCGAAGATGGCACATCATCACTCTCCTCCATGACCGAAGGGAAAATCCCATGCTCGATCATCTCGTCATCGTCGCCGTGGATGAAGGCCGAAAATGGCACATCATCACTCTCGCCTCCTAAGATGGAAGCATCATCCGTGCTCATCACCATGTCGCTTGCCTCAAAAGCTTGGTCCTTGAAGGTCTCCGCAGTCGTACTCGTCGCCGCACCATCTTGAAAAAGAGTCGTGGAGGACTCGACATCATCAATGCCACAAAGAGGGATGGCGGTGAAGTCGAACTTGGGAGCATCGTCTTGGAGCTCATCGGGCTTGGACATCTTGGTGGTACTAGCCTCATGCTCGTCGTCTTTGAGTTTGGTCTTCGAGAAGTGTGCTTGGGGTGGAGAAAACTTGGCCTTCATGAGTTCTTGTTCCGCCTTGAGAGCACTAATGTAGTAGTCGTCGAGGGACTTGTAGTTCTCGAGGAACATAGTCTTGGAGATGTCGTTGTTCAATCCCATCATGAAGTGGAACTTCATTGACATGGGGTCGTCCACGCCGGCTCGTCGCAAGGCTTTTTTCATCTCCTTGAAGTACTCGTCGATGGACTTGGATCCTTGGTTGGTGTTCTCCAATTGGCGTAGTAGTTGTTCCGTGTAGGTTGGAGGCACAGACTCTCGCCGCAAAGCTTTCTTCGTCTTGGGCCAACTCATGTCGTAGGTTTCCGAAGGTGTGTGAAGCCACCATGTCGAGGCGTAGTCGTGGAAGTTTCTTGTGGCGCACTTCACTTGATCTTCGGGAGGAACTTGATGTAGCTTGAGGTAGTCGTCCATTAGGTGCTCCCACTCGAGATACTCCTCGGGTTCTTGAGTCCCATAGAAAGGAATCTCATGGTCGGTGTCGAGGTCGTAGGAGCTCGTGGAAGTCGCGGACTTGAGCTTGGGGAGCTTCTCTTGAGCGTCGTCTTGAGGTGCTTGTTGGCGAAGATGCCGTATATCCGTAGGCGAAGGTGCCTTGAAGACACTTGGCAAAGATGCCAAGGGAGATGGTGAAGTCGTTGAGCGGTTGTTGGTGTAGAGCTCTTGACCTTCACGTTCGTGGTGGTGATGGTGTCGATGCCGATGCGACCTTGCCGGAGATGGTAGCTCGGAGGCATGTGCTCTTGAGCGTCTTCTCGAAGATGAGGAAGATCGCTTGTAGGATTTGATGAGGAATTGGATCTCCTCCATTTGAGCTTGCATCTTGGCGTCGAAGTTGTTGTTCGTGGCATCGAACTTGTCGTTGTTGTTGTAGACCGAAGGTGAAATACCTTGCCTATCCATCACAAGACTCGAGCAAATATTAGTGGGAGAAAGAGAAGAATGATACCAAATGTACCTTGACCGATGTTGAAGATGGATCAATGATCACTCAATGTGTAACAAGGAAATAGCACAATTGGTACCAATTCTTGTCGGTTTCTCACACCTACACAAGTAAGGCTTATAGTGGAGCTCGGTGAGGATAGTGGCACAAAAAATTTGATGCAAAATGTTAGCAAGAGTCAATAATGTTGAGAAAGATTCACAAATTCGCAAGTGAAACAAGTAGACCAATAGCAAAGAATGGCACACGGAAACACACACACGGATAGATAAATGGGGTTGTGCAACCAAGGAATGAGCACAAAATGTGGAGTCCATGGAAAACGCTCGTGTTGCACAACTCAAGAGAGATGCTAGCACGATTGCTCTATAGGCGGATACGACACTTGTGCACAACCTATGATATGCAAAATGGATAAACTTCTATCCCAAGTATGGTATGTATGTATGGTTCCCGGTGTTTCTCACAAGATGATCCAAGATGATCGGATATGACAATCTTATATGCAATGTGGTATGATGCTATGGCACTTGCTTACAAGCTTCTTTGCTCTTCTCTTTTGCTTAAAAGCTTATTCTTTTTTTTGTATGTATGGCCACTTTGCGAAATGCACAAACCAAGATAGCAATTGTGTATATGCGGGAACAAACTTGAGGCACACGAGATGATATGATACCAATATGATATGGTATGTATGCAATGGAAGTTGTAGACCACTAATGTGCACAAGTAACGTTGCCGGCAATACTCCAATGGCTAGTCTCGATAGGCAAGTGACGCAAAATGGGCTAGGGGTTATCAATGCAATTGCAAGGGGAATATACAATGGTGTCGTCGAGGTTACCGTCCTTGGCGATGATGAGTGGCGGTGTTCTTGATGTAGATACCAAGATGATGGAGACTCGTCCCTAAGTAGCCGAAACACCTTAGGAAACGGAAAAACCACAAATCAAAATCTCAAGGACAAAAGTCAAAACGGTGGTAGCGGGGACTCAAAGGGATTGCGGAAATGCAATGATGGGGTTTTTGCGAGTAGGCAATGCGGAAGTGGAGGGTAAGGTGCTGAACTATACACGGTGTCGGGGTTGGAAGCACGGTCCCTAAGTAGCCGAAACACCTTAGGAGACACAACTCACAACACAAACAAAATTGGGTTAAGTTAGGGTGGCGGAAGTGTATGGTGGGTAAGCCTATGCGGAAGTTATAGTGGCGGTTGATGAAGAAGCAATCATCCCTAAGTATCCGAAACACCTTAGGAGACGCAAATCACAACTCAAACAACCTCAAATGCTAAGGGGAACAAAATTGGTTAGGTTGCGGAAGTCGGTGGTGGTTATGCGGATGTGTATGTGGGCTCCGGAACAAAATTGGACGAAAGTTAGACGGTAAGCGGAGTGGAGGATGGAGTTGATGCTGTCAGGGGCCGGATGTCCGGGCTGATGGCCGGATGTCCGGGCTCGGGATCCGTGGATGAACACCGCGTGGAGAGGTCAAATCCGGGGCGAAATTCGGACGTTTTGTGGATGGAAATTGCGGAAAAGATGGGGAAAAGCTAGATCTACCTGCAACACATGAAATCCGCGGATCAAATCCCACAAAACTTCATCACACCAACAAATCACAAAAAAAATTGGGGCTATTTTTGTGGGGCAATTTTCGGGTTAGGATGAAAAACAACAAAATCAAGCTAGAAAACAAAGAGAGGGGGCTCCGAAATCGTGATCAACGTGGCTCATGATACCAAGATGATGTAGGGTGGAACCCTAGATGGCCGATCTTTCACGAAAGGAGCGGATCCCTACGAAGAACGTGATGAATACGAGGGGAAACACGAGAGAAATCACTCAACCAACTAGAATAGATCACACATGCGCTAGATCGATGAACACAAAGGTAAGATACAAGATCCAAAGTCAACAACAGACGATACAAACGGTAACCGGTTCTTCTCCGTGAGGAGGTCTTGATGGGGGTCTTCTCCGTGGGGAGGTCTTGAATCCAAGGTGAATCGTCTCCGTAGAGGGGCCGTGGTCTCTCTTGTGGAGTAGATCCGATATGGATGAGCAAAGCTCTATCTCTAAATGAGCTAAACCAATGCTAACCCTAGAAAGATGGAGGAGAAAGAGTATATATAGTCTAGGGGGTCGAAGGGGTACACGGGCCTCGGCCCTTAGTGTGCACAGACAGGGGTGGGCGGATGTCCGGGCGACGGGCCGGATGTCCGGGGCTTCAGGAGGGGCCGGATGTCCGGGCTGGGGGCCGGATGTCCGGCCTGGCGGGTAAAACTTCTGGATGTCTTCTGTCGTCGATGCCGGATTTCCGGGGGAAGGGCCGGATGTCCGGGGCTGGCGCCGGATGTCCGGCCGCTGATGTTGTTGTCCGTCTGTTGGTGCAGCTCCTTGGCGGCTACACAGGCGCCGGATGTCCGGCCGTTGTAGCTTCAGCAGCTCCGTCTTCTTCCGTCGTCGCTTCCAGGCCTCCCTCGCGGATGGTGTAGTTGTACCTTGGCGCTTGCACTCCTCCTCGTCGTCCGTAGTGTTCCGACAATACCTATGCATGCCACGAGTGGAGTGTCAAGTAGTATACCATCCTCGAAGGGGTCAAGTGAGCACGTGTAAAGGAGATGATTCACCTTTGCGTATGTGAAGTAGATGTCGCACGTGTCACTCGCCGAATGGACTCTTGACATGGTGATGTCCATAGGATGCTCCACATCAAGAATTCTTATTCAAGTATCCTTTTATGCTATCCAGAAATTCTATATCATTTCCAATCAACAATATGTCATCCACATATAATATTAGAAATGCTACAGAGCTCCCACTCACTTTCTTGTAAATACAGAGTTCTCCAAAAGTCTGTATAAAAACATATGCTTTGATCACACTATCAAAGCGTATATTCCAACTCCGAGATGCTTGCACCAGTCCATAAATGGATCGCTAGAGCTTGCACACTTTGTTAGCACCTTTAGGATCGACAAAACCTTCTGGTTGCATCATATACAACTTTTCTTTAAGAAATCCATTAAGGAATGCAATTTTGACATCCATTTGCCAGATTTCATAATCATAACATGCGGCAATTTATAACATGATTCGGATAGATTTAAGCATCGCTACGGGTGAGAAGGTCTCATCATAGTCAACTCCTTGAACTTGTCGAAAACCTTTCGCAACAAGTCGAGCTTTATAGACTGTAACATTACCATCACCGTCAGTCTTCTTCTTGAAGATCCATTTATTCTCAATGGCTTGCCGATCATCGGGCAAGTCAACCAAAGTCCATACTTTGTTCTCATACATGGATCCCATCTCAGATTTCATGGCCTAAAGCCATTTTGCGGAATCTGGGCTCATCATCGCTTCCTCATAGTTCGTAGGTTCATCATGGTCTAGTAACATGACTTCCAGAACAGGATTACTGTACCACTCTGGTGCTGAATGTACTCTGGTTGACCTACGAGGTTCGGTAGTAACTTGATCTGAAGTTTCATGATCATCATCATTAGCTTCCTCACTAATTGGTGTAGGTATCACTGGAACTGATTTCTGTGATGAACTACTTTCCAATTCGAGAGAAGGTACAATTACCTCATCAAGTTCTACTTTCCTCCCACTCACTTCTTTCGAGAGAAACTCCTTCTCTAGAAAGGATCCATTCTTAGCAACAAATATCTTGCCTTCGGATCTGTGATAGAAGGTGTACCCAACAGTTTCTTTTGGGTATCCTATGAAGACGCACTTCTCCGATTTGGGTTCGAGCTTATCTGGCTGAAGCTTTTTCACATAAGCATCGCAACCCCAAATTTTAAGAAACGACAACTTAGGTTTCTTGCCAAACCATAGTTCATACGGTGTCGTCTCAGCGGATTTAGATGGTGCCCTATTTAACGTGAATGCAGTTGTCTCTAATGCTTAACCCCAAAACGATAGTGGTAAATCGTTAAGAGACATCATAGATCGCACCATATCTAATAAAGTATGGTTACGACATTCGGACACACCATTACACTGTGGTGTTCCAGGTGGCGTGAGTTGTGAAACTATTCCACATTGTTTTAAATGAAGACCAAACTCGTAACTCAAATATTCGCCTCCGTGATCAGATTGTAGAAACTTTATTTTCTTGTTATGATGATTTTCCACTTCACTCTGAAAATTCTTTGAACTTTTCGAATGTTTCAGACTTGTGTTTCATTAAGTAGATATACCCATATCTGCTCAAATCATCTGTGAAGGTCAAAAAATAACGATACCCGCCGCGAGCCTCAACACTCATCGGACCACATACATCGGTATGTATTATTTCCAATAAGTCAGTAGCTCGCTCCATTGTTCTGGAGAACGGAGTCTTAGTCATCTTGCCCATGAGGCATGGTTCGCAAGCATCAAATGATTCATAATCAAGTGATTCCAAAAGTCCATCTGCATGGAGTTTCTTCATGCGCTTTACACCAATATGACCTAAACGGTAGTGCCACAAATATGTTGCACTATCATTATCAACTTTGCATCTTTTGGCATCAATATTATGAATATGTGTATTACCACGATCGAGATTCAACAAAAATAGACCACTCTTCAAGGGCGCATGACCATAAAAGATACTACTCATATAAATAGAACAACCATTATTCTCTGATTTAAATGAATAACCGTCTCACCTCAAACAAGATCCAGATATAATGTTCATGATCAACGCTGGCACCAAATAACAATTATTCAGGTCTAAAACTAATCCCGAAGGTAGATGTAGAGGTAGCGTGCCGACGGCTATCACATCGACCTTGGAACCATTCCTCACGCGCATCGTCACCTCGTCCTTAGCCAATCTTCGTTTAATCCGTAGCCCCTGTCTTGAGTTGCAAATATGAGCAACAGAACCAGTATTAAATACCCAGGCACTACTACGAGCATTAGTAAGGTACACATCAATAACATGTATATCGAATATACATTTGTTGACTTTGCCATCCTTCTTATCCGCCAAATACTTGGGGCAGTTCCGCTTCCATTGTCCAGTCCCTTTGCAGTAGAAGCACTCAGTTCCAGGCTTAGGTCCAGACTTGGGCTTGTTCCCGGGAGTGGCAACTTGCTTGCCATTCTTCTTGAAGTTCCCCTTCTTTCCTTTGCCCATTTTCTTGAAACTAATGGTCTTGTTAACCATCAACACTTGATGCTCCTTCTTGATTTCTACCTCCGCAACTTTGAGCAGTACGAAGAGCTCGGCGATAGTCTTGTCCATCCCTTGCATATTATAGTTCATCACGAAGCTCTTGTAGCTTGGTGGCAGTGATTGGAGAACTCTGTCAATGACATAATCAACTAGAAGATTAACTATTGCATGATGAATGCCATCCGACATAATTATCCATCATTGATCCATTGCCTACGAGTTCTTTTCATATTGATGTTTGCTCCGTTACTTTCCCGCTGCTACTGTTACGATTGCTACAAAACTGCTACTGTTACGTTTGCCACTGTTACCGCTACTTCCATACTACTTTGCTGCACATATTAAGTCTTTCAGGTGTGGTTGAATTGACAACTCAGCTGCTAATACCTGAGAATATTCTTTGGTTCCCCTTGTGTCGAATCAATAAATTTGGGTTGAATACTCTACCCTCGAAAACTGTTCCAATCCCCTATACTTGTGGGTTATCACCCTCGCGACTGAATTAAAAGTTTTCTAGAAGCAAAATTCAATCCGGCATAAAATTTGTATGATCATCCACAAATTTAAACCACGAGTAGGGCAAATTCGTATCATCAATTTCATCCTCTCCCAAGATTGTGCAACATGTTCATGATCAAGTTGCTTAAAATTCATAATATCGTTCCTAAGGGAGATGATCTTAGCGGGAGGAAAATACTTGGAAATAAAAGCATCTTTACACTTATTCCATGAAAATACTATTGGCAAAGATGAAAACCAAGTTTTAGCACGATCTCGTAGTGAGAACGGAAATAGCTTCAATTTAACAATATCATTATCCACATCGTTCTTCTTTTGCATATCACACAACTCAACGAAATTATTCAAATGGGATGCGGCATCTTCACTAGGAAGGGTGGAAAATTGATCTTTCATAACAAGATTCAGCAAAGCGGCATTAATTTCATAAGATTTCACACTACTGGCGGGAGAAATCGGAGTACTAATAAAATCATTATTATTGGTATTGGAAAAGTCACATAATTTTGTATTTTCTTGAGACATTATGACAAGGCAAGCAATCTAACACACGAGCAAACGAAAAGATGAACGGAAGAAGGGCGAATAAAAAGGCAAATCTTTTTGTATTTTTCTGAAAACGTTTTAGAAGTGGGGGAGAGGAAAACGAGAGGCAAATGGCAAATAATGTAATGCAAGAGATGAGAGTTTATGATGGGTACTTGGTAGGCTTGATGTAGATCTCCCCGGCAACAGCGCCAGAAATTCTTCCTGCTACTTCTTAAGCTTGCGTTGGTTTTTTCCTTGAAGTGGAAAGGGTGATGCAACAAAGTAGAGATAAGTATTTCCCTCAATTAAGAACCAAGGTATCAATCCAGTAGGAGAAACACGCAAGTCCCCACACAAACAATTAAACACTTGCACCCAACGCGATAAAGGGGTTGTCAATCCCTTCACGGTCACTTGCAAAGGTGAGATCTGATAGAGATACATATAAAAGATTACTAAAACGTAAAAGTAAATAAATTGCAGCAAGGAATTTTTGGTATTTTTGGATATAGATTTGAAAATGTATGAAGGAAAATAGACCCGGGGGCCATAGGTTTCACTAGAGGCTTCTCTCTTGAAGGCAAATAATACGATGGGTGAACAAATTACTGTCGAGCAATTGATAGAAAAGCGCAAAGTTATGACGATATCCAAGGCAATGATTATGAATATAGGCATCGCGTCCGTGTCAAGTAGACCAACTCCTGTCTGCATCTACTACTATTACTCCACACATCGACCGCTATCCAGCATGCATCTAGAGTATTAAGTTCATAAGAACGGAGTAACGCCTTAAGTAAGATGACATTATGTAGAGGGATAAACTCAAGTAATATGATGAAAACCCCATCTTTTTACCCTGGATGGCAACAATACAAATACGTGCCTCGCTACCCGTACTTTGTCACTGGGTGAGGACACCGCAAGATTGAACCAAAAACTAAGCACCTCTCCCATTGCAAGAAAAACCAATCTAGTTGGCCAAACCAAACCGATAATTCGAAGAGAAACATAAAGGTATCAAATCATGCATATAAGAATTCAGAGAAGATTCAAATAATATTCATAGATAAGTTGATCATAAATCCACAATTCATCGATCTCGACAAACACACCACAAAAGAAGATTACATCAGATAGATCTCCAAGAACATCGAGGAGAACATGGTATTGAGAATCAAAGTGAGAGAAGAAGCTATCTAGCTACTAGCTATGGACCCGTAGGTCTGTGGTAAACTACTAACGCTTCATCGGAGGGGCAATAGGGTTGATGTAGATGACCTCCGTGATAGAACCCCCCTTCGGTAGGATGCTGAAGAAGGCCCCAAGATGGGATCTCACAGGAACAGAAGGTTACGGCAGTGGAAAAGTATTTTGGTGGATGATTTTGGTCGTTTGGGAATATTTGGGATTTTATAGGCCAAGAATTAAGGTTAGAAGAGCTCCGAGGGGCCCATAAGCCAGGGGCGCCCCCTAGGGCCCTGGATGCTTGTTGGCTCCTCGGGACTCCTGTGGCTTCATCTCCAAGTCCTACGTGTGTCTTCTGGTCCAAGAAAAATCATCGCAAAAGTTTTATTCCATTTGGACTCTGTTTGATATTCCTTTTCTGTAAAACTCAAAAACAAGAAAAAAACAGAAACTGACACTGACACTGGGCTCTAGGTTAATAATTTAGTCCCAAAAAAAATATAAAATAGCATATTAATGCATATAAAACATAAAAATAGATAATATAATAGCATGGAATAATAAAAAATTATATATACGTTGGAGACGTATCAATGGCAGTCCCAGAAGTCGGCGTAGGAGCACAAATCTGTTATTTGTTTATTTCCTTAAAATCCGTTATTTGTTTCCTGAAAATCTATTATTTGTTTCCTAAAACAAATTTCACTAATGAGAGGAATCGATTGATTTGGATAAGTTAGGAAAGCTAGTTTAAAATCTATTATTTGTTTCCTAAAAATATGTTATCTGTTTCCTAAAACAAATTGCACTAATAAAAGGGATCGATTGATTTGCATAACTTAGGAATGTTAGACCCGTGATTTATCATACGTTAGGAAAGTTCTGGTTGTAATAAAGAGTGGAGAGTAAAAGTAAACCGATGGAGCAGGATGGGAGGGGGTGGTGGGAGGAGAGACGGAAAAAAACCAACGAAAAAAATAACAAAGTGTTGGGACGAAGAAAAACCATGGAGGGTATTCTACCAACTGAGACATTAGGAGTAGCGATGCATGGGCTCCTTGCAACTTCTTGAGCTTGCGTTGGTTTTTCCCTTGAAGAGGAAAGGGTGATGCAACAAAGTAGAGATAAGTATTTCCCTCAGTTAAGAACCTAGGTATCAATCCAGTAGGGGATACACGCAAGTCTCCAATCTATGCACATGCACAAACAATCAAACACTTGCACCCAACGCGATAAAGGGGTTGTCAATCCCTTCACGGTCACTTGCAAAGGTGAGATCTGATAGAGATAGATATAAAAGATTACTAAAACGTAGAACAAAATAAAAGTAAATAAATTGCAGCAGGGTATTTTTGGTTTATAGATTTGAAAATATATGATGGAAAATAGACCCGGGGCCATAGGTTTCACTAGAGGCTTCTCTATTGAAGGAAAATAATACGGTGGGTGAACAAATTACTGTCGAGCAATCGATAGAAAAGCGCAAAGTTATGACGATATCTAAGCCAATGATTATGAATATAGGCATCACGTCCTTGTCAAGTAGACAAACTCCTGTTTGCATCTAGTACTATTACTCCACACATCGACCGCTATGCAGCATGCATCTAGAGTATTAAGTTCATAAGAACGGAGTAGTGCCTTAAGTAAGATGACATGATGTAGAGGGATAAACTCAAGCAATATGATGAAAACCCCATCTTTTTACCCTTGATGGCAACAATACAAATACGTGCCTCGCTACGCCTGCATTGTCACTGGGTGAGGACACCGCAAGATTGAACCCAAAACTAAGCACCTCTCCCATTGCAAGAAAAACCAATCTAGTTGGCCAAACCAAACCGATAATTCAAAGAGAAATACATGAAGGAAATATGCCCTAGAGGCAATAATAAAGTTGTTATTTTATATTTCCTTATTCGTGATAAAGGTTTATTATTCATGCTAGAATTGTATTGATCGGAAACTTAAATACATGTGTGAATACATAAACAAGTAAGCCTCTACTAGACTAGTTTGTTGATCTAAGATGGTTAAGGTTTCCTAACCTTAGACATGTGTTGTCATTTGATAACGGGATCACATCATTAGGAGAATGATGTGATGGACAAGACCCATCCGCTAGCTTAGCATAATGATCGTTGAGTATATTGTTATTGCTTTCTTCATGTTAAATACATATTCCTTCGACTATGAGATTATGCAACTCCCGAACACCGGAGGAATACCTTGTGTGCTATCAAACGTCACAACGTAACTGGGTGATCATAAAGATGCTCTACAGGTATCTCTGAAGGTGTTTGTTGAGTTGGCATAGATCGAGATTAAGTTTTGTCACTCCGAGTATCGGAGAGGTATCTCTGGGCCCTCTCGGTAGTACATATCATAAGCTTGCAAGCAAATAACTAAAGAGTTAGTTATGAGATGATGTATTACGGAACGAGTAAAGAGACTTGCCGGTAACAAGATTGAACTAGGTATGAAGTTACCTACGATCGAATCTCGGACAAGTAACATACCGATGGACAAAGGGAGTTACGTATGTTGTCATAACGGTTTGACCGATAAAGATCTTCGTAGAATATGTAGGAGCCAATATGGGCATCCAGGTTCCGCTATTGGTTAGTGACCGGAGAGGTGTCTTGGTCATGTCTACATAGTTCTCGAACCGGTAGGGTCCGCACGCTTAACGTTTGTTGACGATAGTGTTATATGAGTTATATGTTTTGGTGACCGAATGTTGTTCGGAGTCCCGGATGAGATAACAGACATGACGAGGAGTCTCGAAATGGTCGAAAGGTAAAGACTGATATATAGGACGATGGTATTTGGACACCGGAAGTGTTTCGGGACTTACCGGGAAGGAATCGGGTCACCGGAAGGGGTTCCGGGCACCCCTCGGCAAGATATGGGCCTTATGGGCCAAAGGAGGTGACAGACCAGCCCACAAGGGGGCTGGTGCGCCCCCTCCCTTGTCTGGCCAACCCTAGGGAAGGAAAAGGGGAGGGCGCCACCCTCCTGCCTTTTCCCGCACTCCAAATAAGGTAAGGGGGCGCGGCTTGGGAGGGGCCCCAAGTAGGATTCCTACTACTTGGGCGCCTCCTTTGGCTGCTCCTCCCTCCCTCCCACCTATACATATGTGGGAGGGGGGCACCTAGCACACAACGGACAATTACCTAGCCGTGTGCGGCGCCCCCCTCCACCGTTTACACCCCCGGTCAAACTTTCGTAGTGCTTAGACGAAGCCCTGCAGATATCACTTCACCATCACCGTCACCACGTCGTTGTGCTACCGTAACTCATCTACTACCCCGCTGTCTTGCTGAATCAAGAAGGCGGAGGATGTCACCGAGCTGAACGTGTGCAGAACACGGAGGTGCCGTACATTCGGTACTTGATCGGTTGGAGCGCGATGAAGTTCGACTACATCAACCGTGTTGTTAAATGTTTCCGCTTACGGTCTACGAGGGTACGTAGACACACTCTCCCCTCTCGTTGCTATGCATCTCCATGGATAGATCATTGCGTGTGCGTAGAAATTTTTTGTTTTCCACGCAACGATTCCCAACAATACAAATATATCAAATCATGCATAGAAGAATTTAGAGAAGATTCAAATAATATTCATAGA
Source organism: Aegilops tauschii subsp. strangulata (assembly GCF_002575655.3). NCBI lineage: Eukaryota > Viridiplantae > Streptophyta > Magnoliopsida > Poales > Poaceae > Aegilops > Aegilops tauschii. The sequence goes on from NC_053037.3 coordinate 252,108,251, forward strand.
TAATCTGATCATAAATCCACAATTCATCGATCTCAACAAACACACCGCAAAAGAAGATTACATCGGATAGATCTCCAAGAACATCGAGGAGAACATTGTATTGACGATCAAAGAGAGAGAAGAAGCCATCTAGCTACTAGCTATGGACCCGTACGTTTGTGGTAAACTACTCACGCTTCATCGGAAGGGGAATAGAGTTGATGTAGAAGCCCTCCGTGATCGAATCCCCCTCTGGCAGGATGCTGGAAAAGGCCTCAAGATGGGATCTCGCGGAAACAGAGGCTTGCGGCGGCAGAAAAGTATTTTGGTGGACGCTTCTGTTGGCTTGGGAACATTTGCGAATTTATAGGCCAAGAATTAGGGTTGGGGGAGTCTCGAGGAGCCCAAAAGCCAGGGGTACGCCCCCCTAGGGCGCGCCCTGATGGCTTGTGGAGCCCTCGGGAATCTTCCGCCTTCGTCTCCAAGTCCTACGTGTGTCTTCTGGTCCAACAAAAATCATCGTAAAGTTTTATTCCATTTGGACTCCATTTGATATTCCTTTCCTGCAGAAGTTAAAAACAAGGAAAAAATAGAAACTGGCACTGGGCTCTATGTTAATAACTTAGTCCCAAAAATAATATAAAATAGCATAAAATGCATATAAAACATCCAAAACAGATAATATAATAGCATGGAACAATCAAAAATTATAGATACGTTGGAGACGTATCAAGCATCCCCAAGCTTAATTCCTGCTCGTCCTCGAGTAGGTAAATGATAAAAACAGAATTTTTGATGTGGAATGCTACCTAACATATTTATCCATGTATTTTTTCTTTATTGTGGCATGAATGTTCAGATCCATAAGATTCAAAACAAAAGTTTAATATTGACATAAAAACAATAATACTTCAAGCATACTAATAAAGCAATCATGTCTTCTCAAAATAACATGGCCAAAGAAAGTTATTTCTACAAAATCATATAGTCTCGCTATGCTCCATCTTCATCACATAAAGTATTTAATCATGCACAACCCCAATGACAAGCCAAGAAATTCTTTCGTACTTTTGATGTTCGCAAACTTTTTCAACTTTCATGCAATACATGAGCGTGAGCCATGGATATAGCACTATGGGTGGTATAGAATATGGTGGTTGTGGAGCAAAAAGAAGGAGATAGTCTCACATCAACTAGGCATTTTAACGGGCTATGGAGATGCCCATCAATAGATATCAATGTGAGTGAGTAGAGATTATCATGCAACGGATGCACTAGAGCTATAAGTGTATGAAAGCTCAAAAAGAAACTAAGTGGGTGTGCATCCAACTCGCTTGCTCACGAAGACCTAGGGCAATTTGAGGAAACCCATCATTGGAATATACAAGCCAAGTTTTATAATGAAAAATTCTCACTAGTATATGAAAGTGATAACATAGGAGACTCTCTATCATGAAGATCATGGTGCTACTTTGAAGCACACAAGTGTGGAAAAAGGATAGTAACATTGTCCCTTCTCTCCTTTCTCTCATTTTTTTGGTGGGCTTCTTTGGCCCCTTTTATTTTTTGTGGGCTTCTTTAGCCTCTTCTATTTTTTTATAAAGTCCGGAGACTCATCCCAACTTGTGAGGGAATCATAGCTTCCATCATCCTTTCCTCACATGGGACAATGCTCTAATAATGATGATCATCACACTTTTATTTGGTTACAACTCAAGAATTACAACTCGATACTTAGAACAAAATATGACTCTATATGAATGCCTCTGTCGGTGTACCGGGATGTGCAATGATCAAGGGTGATATGTATAAAAAGATGAACGGTGGCCTTGCCACAAATACTATGCCAACTACATAATCATGCAAAGCAATATGACAATGATGGAGCTTGTCATAATAAAACGTTACGGTGGAAATTGCGTGGCAATATATCTCGGAATGGCTATGGAAATGCCATAATAGGTAGGTATGGTGGCTGTTTTAAGGAAGGGTATATGGTGGGTTTAATGCACCGGCGAAAGTTGCACGGTACTAGAAAGGCTAGCAATGGTGGAAGGGTGAGAGTGCGTATAATCCATGGACTCAACATTAGTCATAAAGAACTCACATACTTATTGCGAAAATCTATTAGCCTTCGAAACAAAGTACTACACGCATGCTCCTAGGGGGATAGATTGGTAGGAAAAGACCATCGCTCGTCCCCGACCGCCACATACGGAAGACAATTAATAAATAAATCATGCTCCAACTTCATCACATAACGGTTCACCATACGTGCATGCTACGGGAATCACAAACTTCAACACAAGTATTTCTACCAATCCACAATTAGTTACTAGCATGACTCTAATATCACCATCTTTATATCTCATAACAATCACAAGGAATCAAACTTCACATAGTATTCAATGCTCTTTATATGAAAGTTTTTATTATATCCCTCTTGGATGCCCATCATATTAGGACTAAATTCATAACCTAAGCAAATACCATGTTCTTTAGAGAGACTCTCAAAATAATATAAGTGAAGCATGAGAGTTCAACAATTTTTATAAAATGAAACCACCACCGTGCTCTAAAAAGATATAAGTGAAGCACGAGAGCAATTGCCTAGCTCAAAAAAATATAAGTGAAGCACATAGAGTATTCTAATAAATTCGTTATTCATGCGTGACTCTATCAAAAGGTGTGTACAAAAAGGATGATTGTGGCGAACTAAAAAGCAAAGACTCATATCATACAAGATACTCCAAGTAAAACACATATCATGTGGTGAATAAAAATATAGCCTCAAGTAAATTTACCGATAGACGAAGACGAAAGAGGGGTGTCATCCGGGGCATCCCCAAGCTTAGATGCTTGGTTGTCCTTGAATATTACCTTGGGGTGCCTTGGGAATCCCCAAGCTTAGGCTCTTGCCACTCCTTATTCCGTTGTCCATCAAATCTTTACCCAAAACTTGGAAACACATCACAAAACTCAACAAGAAAACTCATGAGATTGGTTTTTTTTTTGCGAACTAACTCATGAGATCCGCTAGTATAAGAAAATAAATCACCACTTTTTGGTACTGTTGTGAACTCATTATTTATTTATATTGGTGCAATATCTACTGTATTCCAACTTCTCCATGGTTCATACCCCCAGATACTACCCATAGAATCATCAAAATAAGCAAACAACACATAGAAAACAGAATCTGTCAAAAACAAAACAGTCTATAGCAATCTGAAAACTTCGTATACTTCTGTAACTCCAAAAATTGTGAAAAAATAGAACAAGAGAGGCAATTTGTATATCAATATTGTGTAAAAAAAATCAGAGTTTTTCCATGCTTCTGTGATTTTTAGAAATTTGGCAATGAGCGCAAAAGTTCTATTTTTCAGCAAGATCAAATCGGCCATCACCATAGATCATCCCAAAGGTCTTGCTTGGCTCAAACACTAAATTAAAATATAAAAACACATCTAACCAGAGGCTAGATGATAAATTTATTCAAAAACAGGAACAAAAAAGCAAGAACAAAAATAAAATTGGGTTGCCTCCCAACAAGCGCTATTGTTTAACGCCCCTAGCTAGGCATAAAGCATAGATCTAAGTATTGTCATCTTTTGTATTCTTCTCCATAGACGTGTTCTTGTCAGAACATTTTGCAAAGATAACTGGGAACACATTATCCATAGAAACTTTGGCATTGTCAAGCTGCCCATCTACGTATCCCCTTTGATTTCCGGCTACGATCTAGGAATACTGTTGATTAACATCATTGAAAACTTGTTGCATCATATCTAAAATGGGGATTTTCTTTTCAAAATTCTCATCAAAAATCTGATTATTTCCAAATAAATGTCTCAAAGCATAGTCACTATTGTAAAGAATCTCATTTATTACTGGTTTTTCACGGCTCATACCATAATGATAAAAAATCCCTAGCTTCCCGTATAATGTGATCAAATTCCTTCATAAGAACTTGAGTATCTATCTTTTTAGCCTTAGGATCTTTCATAACGGGAAACTCATAAAACAATCTTTGCAAGGTAGGATGAGTACGGATAAATCCACTTTCAAATTTCAAAACTAGTGCTGAAATAGCCTCCGCATAAGTTTTAGTTGTTTTACGTATGGGAGTATAATCGAGAGGCAAATTGCCTGCACAATCAAAAAATTCTTGTATATGTTCTTTTCCCATAAAATTCCCTTGCCCCAAAACAAAAGTTTTAGCATCCAGATTGTTGGTTCGTCCAATTTGAGGAGTTAGGCCATCATCTGTTTCTGCCATACTGAAGTCACACATGATGATGAGTTCAAGAGAACAAAAGATCGGAAGAAAAGAGGGCGAGTAAAAAGGCAAATCATTTTGTGTTTTTCTGAAATCGTTTTAGAAGTGGGGGAGAGGAAAACGAGAGGCAAATGGCAAATAATGTAATGCAAGAGATGAGAGTTTATGGTGGGTACTTGGTAGGCTTGATGTAGATCTCCCCGGCAACGGCGCCAGAAATTCTTCCTGCTACTTCTTGAGCTTGCGTTGGTTTTTCCCTTGAAGAGGAAACGGTGATGTAGCACAGTAGAGATAGGTATTTACCTCAGTTAAGAACCAAGGTATCAATCCAGTAGGAGATACACGCAAGTCTCCAATCTATGCACCTACACAAACAATCAAACACTTGCACCCAGCGCGATAAAGGGGTTGTCAAACCCTTCACAGTCACTTGCAAAAGTGAGCTATGATAGAGATAGATATAAAAGATTACGAAAACATAGAACAAAATAAAAGTAAATAAATTGCAGCAAGGTATTTTTGGTTTATAGATCTGAAAATATATGATAGAAAATAGACTCGGGGGCCATAGGTTTCACTAGAGGCTTCTCTCTTGAAGGAAAATAATACACTGGGTGAACAAATTACTGTCGACAATTGATCGAAAAGCGCAAAGTTATGACGATATCCAAGGCAATAATTATGAATATAGGCATCACATCCGTGTCAAGTAGACCGACTCCTGCCTGCATCTACTACTATTACTCCACAAATCGACCGCTATCCAGCATGCATCTAGAGTATTAAGTTCATAAGAACAGAGTAATGCCTTAAGTAAGATGACATGATGTAGAGGGATAAACTCAAGCAATATGATGAAAACCCCATCTTTTTATCCTTGATGGCAACAATACAAATACGTGCCTCGCTACCCCTACTTTTTCACTGGGTGAGGACACCGCAAGATTGAACCCAAAACTAAGCACCTCTCCCATTGCAAGAAAAACCAATCTAGTTGGCCAAACCAAACCGATAATTCGAAGAGAAATACAAAGATATCAAATCATGCATATAAGAATTCAGAGAAGATTCAAATAATATTCATAGATAAGTTGATCATAAATCCACAATTCATCGATCTCGACAAACACACCACAAAAGAAGATTACATCAGATAGATCTCCAAGAACATCGAGGAGAATATTGTATTGAAGATCAAAGAGAGAGAAGAAGCCATCTAGCTACTAGCGATGGACCCGTAGGTCTGAGATAAACTACTCACGCTTCATCGGAAGGGCAATAGTGTTGATGTGGAAGCCCTTCGTGATCGAATCCCCGTCCAGCAGGATGCCGGAAAAGGCCCCAAGATGGGATCTCGCAGAAACAGAGGCTTGCGTCGGCGGAAAAGTATTTTGGTCGACGCTTCTGTTGGTTTGGGAATATTTAGGAATTTATAAGCCAAGAATTAGGGTTGCGGGAGTCTTGAGGAGCCCACAAGCCGGGGGTGCGCCCCCCCTAGGGCGCACCCTGAGGGCTTGTGGAGCCCTCGGGACCCTTCTGCCTTCGTCTCCAAGTCTAAAAGTGCAATCATGCCCTTACATCAAGTTTTGATGTTGATGACAATATACATGTAGGGGACTAACTATGTTCGTCAAGTAAATCTTAGGTGTTAGTCCCCGGTTCATCAAAAGTGTGCGGATCATGAACATACGGAGTTGATTTTACTCATGGAAGAAGTATAAAAAAGATTGCAAATTTGTTTTCTTGATTATAGGATCCCGCACTATTAAGAGGGGATCGGTTGGGTTAGTAAAAGACTTGCTCATGCCACTTAATCCCTTCCTCAAATCAATTGGTTCTATCAAAATATTCCTGCTTGTGTTCTGCCTCTGGGCTTGTCGGATGTCCGGGCTGCTTGCCGGATGTCCGGGCCGGATATCCAGACCCTACTATCCAAAGAGCACTATGTGCTGGTGTCTACTTCCGGATGCCCGGCCCTCCATGCCGGATGTCCGGGCTCTCCATGCTCCCTGGATTTCTAGGTTGTCCATGCCGGATGTCCTGCTCGCGCTATCCAGTGTGCGTTTCAGTTATGTGAACTTGCCGGATGTCCGGCCATCTTGCCGGATGTCCGGGTCTTCTAGTCTTGCCGGATGTCCGGGCTGTGCCCCGGATGTCCGGCCCCTCTGTTCTGTCCTCTAGTTTCTGCTTCACTTCACATATGCTATGTTAGGCCGGATGTCTGGCCCCTGTCCCGGATGTCCGGCCTACCCTATCACTTACACTACAATGGCCATATTTGCACCCACACTATATATAGCCCTCTTCTCCCACGGGAGAGGGTTGACAATTCACTTTGAGCAAACCCTAGAACATATTTCACTCTCTCTCTCTCTCACTCTTCTACACAAAATCTTAGATCCCTAAGGGATTTGAGAGCATTTGAGAGAAGTTGTCCATCCAAGTGATAGATCCACTCCTTCCCCTTCTTTGCACCAAAGGAATTCGTGATTTGAGCAAGTCTTGAGTTTTCCCCATCATTCTTGTTACTCTTGGAGGTTGGAGACTCCTAGGTGGTAGGAGTCTTTCGGAGAGGAATTGACCATTGTGATTACCCTCGGAAAGTTTGTGAGGGTTAGGAGACCACCCCAAGGTCTACCACTAGTGGTTGAGAAACGCCTTCGTGGTGTTGTCTCAAAGGGAGAATAGGGTGGGCCTTCGTGGCGTTGGTGTGCCTTCATGGTAACATCCACCTCTCTAACGGTGATGTAGCTTCCCTCCAAGGAAGTGAACATCGGCATACATCCTCGTTTCTCGAAGTTGCGGTTATCCCTAACCCTAACTTCCTACTTGTGATTACTTGTCTCTTAGGCCTTACTTATATCATATTGTGCTTGCTTACTCACATAGTTGTGTTACATGTTTACCTTGCTTGGCTCTACATCATACTTGCAATTGTTAGGCTCACTTTCATATTCCGCATTATTGCCTAAAATTGCTAAGTAATAATTAAAATTTGTAATTGTACCTATTCACCCCCTCTAGGTCCATCTCGATCCTTTCAATTGGTACCAGAGCCTCGTGCTCTATTCTTGTGGCTTAACCGCTCTGGAGCGAGATGAACCCCGATGGGACTCCCCTTGTTGCGGATCCGAAGGATAAGGGCGCGGCTTCCACGGAAGTCAAATCCTTCACTTCTGAGGATCTGGAACGGGCGCTTGCTAAGCAAAATGAGGAGCATGATGCTTCTCTTGAGGCCTTGGTCCAAATGAGACTAGCCACACTAACCACGATGCTTGCACCACTTTCTGGTGGTGCGGCCTCGAGGCCAACTGTGCCTACTCCTTCACTTGGCCAACAACCTCGTAGTAATGAACATTCTTGTGTTCCTTGGCTTTATGCAAGACCTCAAATAGAGAAACAAAAGTATAACCCTCAAGGCAAACCTCCTTTACTTGATGACACTACCGATTTTGCTTTGTGGAGAGTTGCTATGCAGGATCATCTTCGATATGGAAATGATGAGATGTTGGAGATCTTAGAGCATGGCTACCAAGCTGTTGACCTGAATAATCTTACACCAAGAGAGATATATGACAAGAATCTCAATGACACAACAACCATGTGCATAAGGAGAGGTATGACTGACAAGCAAAGGAGACCATACATACACATCACAAGTGCCAAGGAATTATGGGATAGCATTGTGAGGACCAAGACCGGTACTTCCACTCTCCGGCTTGCTCAATATGAAATTGCAAAGGGTCAATTGCAAAACTTCTGTATGGAGAAAGGTGAATCTCCCAAGCAGCTCCTTGAGTGTCTCATGACTCTCACCGCTGACATCGAGTCTTGTGAGTGTGACAAGATACAAGATGGATTCAACTTGACTAAGCGATTTCTCGTGGACAAGTTGCTTCATGCTCTTGCTCCATATCATCACCAAATGGTGTGGGACATAAGACAACACCATGGATTCAAGGAAATGACTCCAGATGACATCATATCCACTTTTCAACTATTTGAAGAGTCAAAGGCAAATGCTACAAAATATCTTGCCATGCATGGTACCTCAACATCAAAGATCAATCTTGCATTGAAGGCCAAGCACGTATGTGAAGAAGAGCAAAGTGAAGAAGAAGAAGATGATGATGATGAGGATGGTGATGAGATTGACTCCGATGAGAGCCCTTCATATGAAGACATTGCTCTTTTTGTCAAGAAGTTTAGCACGGGAAAGTTCAAGGGAAGATTCCAGAAGAAGAAAGTGAGAAAATGCTACTACTGTGAAGAAACCAACCACTTCTCCAACGATTGCCCTTATGAGAAGAGAGAGGATAAACCAAGGTTTCCCAAGACCTTTCCTAAGAAGAAGTTGCCAAATCCTTTGAACTCCAAACTCAAGAAGAGAGATGGGAAAGCAATGGTTGCTCATGAAGAATCTGATCCGGATGATGTTAGTGGTGTTGCCGGAGTAGCTCAAGATTCTCAAAACACTTTGAGGCTAGTCAACAAGAGTGGTGATGTTGTCACCTACAACTATATAGAAAGACTACAAGGGCAACGCTCACAAGTGCCTAATGGCAAAGGCCGTGGTAGAAGATGGAGAGGACCAAAGCTCTCCTGACAAGGTCAAGGTAACCCCACGATCAAACCCTCCTCTTTTCACTCCTTCTATTCCTTGTGATGAGTATCTTGATGCAGAGGATAATTATGATGATATGGATGATCCTATGCTTGCTAAACTAAATAAGTTCATGTGCTCCCTCGAAGGAAACAAGCTCACTATGTTTCGTATGCTTATCGAGATGGTGAGTAAGCACACCATCACCATGAAGGAACTCGAAACCCTCGTCATCGAGGAAAAGGAAAAATATGAAATCCATGAGCAGAAAGTCCAATATGAGGAAGCACGAAATGATGAACTAGGCTTGAAAATTGGTGCAAACATTGATGTTCATGCTAAAGAACTTGCCTACTTGAAAAAGGCTAAGTACTCTTGCGAGGAGTTGATGAATGGTAAAAGTAAGCTTGTGAAGTCTCATGCTTCTCTCTAAGGATTGTGAGCTTCTATCCGTGTCCCTCAAGACTAAGGAAGAAGTGCTCACTCTTCTTACAAAGAGTTTTGAGACGCTCAAGCTTACTTATCTTGAAACTCTGGCCAAGGTTCACTCTTCTCCTATTATCAATGTTGATGCTTGTACTACTAACTCTAGTGGTGACCTAGCATCTATTCTTGAGGAGAATCGCTTTCTCAAGGCTCAACTCGGGAAAGGACCCATGACATGTGCTCAAGGACAAAACAACCTTAATGAGGTACTGAGCCAACACAATGAAGTGTTTGCCAACGAGGGGCTCGGGTTTGACCCAAGCACGAGCAAGAAGAAGACGTCTTCTCAAAAGTGCACCACTCCTCTAAATGAAAGGTTTGTACGAGAAGGGCACAAGGAGAAAGGTAAGGTTGTGAGTGGGAAGGCCACAAGGGGCATGCCCACTCTCAACAAGCCAAAAGTGTTCATGCCTCCATCCTATGTACTTCGTAAAACTAAGGATGGAGAAGTTTATGCAAAATTTGTTGGTCCTCGAAATGCATTCCGGTTTTATGCTATTTGGGTCCCTAAGACCCTTGTGACTAACTTGAGAGGTCCCATTGCAAAATGGGTGCCTCTAACCAAGTCATAATTGTGTGTAGGTTGCTTTCTCTGGTGGAGTAAAATGGGTGATCGATAGTGGATGTACCAATCATATGACCGGAGATAGCAAATTGCTCTACGATTCCATGGAAGCTATTCAACAATTTATGAGCATTATGTTTGGTGGAGGATCAAAAGGACAGGTACTCGGGTTGGGCAAGGTGGCTATCACAAATGACATGTCTCTTGCAAATGTCATGCTTGTCCAATCCCTTAAATACCATTTGCTTTCCATTCGCCAATTGGCTTCTGTTGGTTATGATACACTCTTTGGACTAACGGATGTGAAAGTCTTTAAGAGAGATACTCTCGAAGTGGCCTTTGTTGGAGAGTTGGATGGCAACCTTTACATGGTTGATTTCTCGAAAGAGAGCACATTCCATGCAACTTGTCTAATGGCCAAGGCCGACAAGGGGTGTCTTTGGCATCGCCGGCTAGCCCATGTCGGCATGAGAAATCTTCAAGATCTCTTAAAGGGTAATCACATCCTTGGACTAACCAATGTCTCTTTTGAGAAAGATCGTGTGTGTAGCACATGCATAGCCGGGAAGCAAGATCAATCAAAGCACCCACCCAAGAATATCATGTCTACTTCAAGGCCTTTGGAGATCCTTCATGTGGATCTTTTTGGGCCTCCATGGGATAGTCTTGGTGGGAAAAAGTATGGACTTGTCATTTTTGATGATTACTCAAGATATACATGGGTGTTTTTCCTCAAGTCCAAGGACGAGATGAGGATCACCTTCATTGATTTTGCCAAGCAAGCACAATGCAAGTCTGACAAAGAAATCTTGGCAATAAGAAGTGATAATGGCTCCGAGTTGAACTACACCTTGGAAGGATTTCTTAGTGATGAAGGGATTGAGCATCAATATTCCGCACCATACACGCCTCAACAAAATGGTGTTGCCGAAAGGAAGAACCGTACACTTGTGGAGATGGCAAGGTCCATGTTGGATGAATACAAGTCGCCACATAGTTTTGGGCCGAGGCTGTCAACACCGCATGCCATGCATCAAACCGGCTCTTCCTCCACACAATATTGGAAAAGACTCCATATGATCTCCTAACCGAGAACAAGCCAAATTGCAAGTACTTTCGTGTATTTGGGTGCAAATGTTTCATCCTCAACAAAAGAGAACAGTTAGGAAAATTTCAATCCAAAACAACTGAGGGCATATTTGTTGGCTATGGATCAAACTCTCACGCCTATAGAGTCTACGAAAAATCCAATGGATGTGTTGTAGAAACTTGTGACGTGGTGTTTGATGAATTTAATGGCTCCCATGGGGAGCAAGTTGATCTAAGTGATGTAGGTTGATGAGGACATCAATACAATTATTACACCCACAGTCCCTGCTGCTATACATACTGGACCAATTACTAGAGCTCGCGCACGCCAATTAAATTACCAGGTACTTTCGTTTCTTGCTAATGATTCTAATGTTCATGAGAATATGATGCTGCCTAAATTGGATACATTTGTTTTGCTTACAAATGAAGGGCCTAGCTTTGAGAAGGATGAACATTGGAGCAAGAACAAGCATGGAGATGATGGCATGCGCATGGGGAACAAGAACGGAGTTACAAGTGATGATTTCAGGACGTTGAAGCCACCATAATGCGTGCATGAAGCCTTGGACGAAATATACAAGATGCTACTTCATAACTTTCGTCCAGAGGCTATTCTAGGTGCTGCGTCACCTTATTATTGGGCCAGGCCCATGTAATTTCGAAATACATAAGTATAGGCTGTTTTTAGAGTCCGTATGTGTGGGGAAACAAGAGATAGGGTTGGTTTCGGACCCCTTCCTCAAGGGCCACGAAATTCCCCCCCTCTTCCTCCATATATACAGCCCTTAGGGCGTCGTTTAGACTTTGGGTTTTGTTTAGATTAAAAGTTCGCCATAGCTGCAACTTCGCGTACTTCGTTTGTGTTCAGCGACCAGACAAAGGCGTCACAGAACCCCACCTTGATCAATAAAGCTTTCATCTTATATTCGCAATATCCAGAATTGCAATCTCAGTTTCTTGCCTGTTCTTCGTTTGCTCGCAGGAAACAGACCCTCGTGGTCAGGTTGATCGTGCTCCGGCGTGGTCGATAACCTCTCGGAGTTGGTTTAGCGATTGCTAAGGCGCGACGTCCTCGCACGTTCGTAGTCGGATCGTCAAAGTCGACTTCCATCAAAGCGATATTCATCATCTCATCGAAAGACGGGACACCTTTGCCTCTATCAAGTGGTATCAGATTTCCAGGTTGCTCGGTGAGATTTTACAGTTTTTCGTAGTTTAGATCGAGTCTGTTCTTCATACCTACAGTCCACGAAAAAGCCACAAAAAAAATTAGGGTTAGGTCATCATATCCGAACCAATCTGAGCCTTTGCATAATCTTTTTAGGGTTTTTGCTTTGTTGAATTTGCGGTTGCATCGTCGTGTCAAGTTGCTGGTCTTAGAGTCTAGTCTTTTAGAGTTTCGAGTTCTGGTCATAAGTTGTCACGCCGCCGCCGCACCATCATCATCGCCTTGCCATCTACCACCATTGCTTATCCGCCACCGCTTTGAATCCGTATCCATATACCACCACCGCTGCCATATACCACCGCCATATATCCACCACCAATCCGAGTTCTTTTCATAGTCGGTTTGTTTTAGAGATCCATATATTTTCCGTTTCGTGTTTCCTTGCCTGAGTAGGTCTCGGAAAAAAAAAAAAAAAGTCTGGAGACCCCCGGGCAGTTTTTAGGCCAAAATTTCGGCAACCAAAAATATTTTTTCCCTATCCTATTTTTAGGCCCCGGGTAGTGTTTTGAGACACTCGCCATCATAGTGATTTTTTGTCGCACTTTTTCGTCGTCGCTGCCCTGATTTCCGAAAAAAAAAATAGTCAAAAAATTTTGTGCCCATCCTGTCAGTTTGACCTGGGAAGAGTTTTGAGACACTCGCCATTATAGTGATTTTTTCGCAAAAAAAAAAAAAAAAAGGAGGAGCGCAAAAAAAAAAAGAGCGCAAAAAAAAAAAAAGTGCGAAAAAAAAATTCCTGAGTGTGCTTTTCCCTTGTTTACGTGCAGCGCCGTGATTTTGTTAGTGTTCTAGGCTCGCGTCTCTAGCACGGTCTAGCCTAGGACCAGCACAGTACCGTCGTTGAGCGTTTATTCAACTTTGCATCTCTGAATTGATTATTGCTTACCATTTTGCTACCATATTATAAGCCTTCCCAGCTCCACATAAGTCTACATCGTGCGTTTGACTCTCCCTGGTAATCGCTATATCCAAGCTTTGAGAGTTTTTGACTACAACGGTTGCCGATCACCACCTGCTGCTGGGTAAGAACTGGTAAGAATTTGAGATTCGCTTGAAGGTTTTGTGACACACCACCATCCCACCACTTCTAGTAGTCTGCAGGATCATATTCTTTTGTGTTTCTATTGCTGCTAACCATGGCAGGTTCACAAGCCGATGAGACTGATTGGGCGAACATGACGAACAAGGAGTTGCATGATAAATTTCAGCAAATGATGAGTGGCCAGGTGGGAGATGTGCTAAACAGATTTGAAGAGGCTATGGAGAAGATAGATGCCGTGGAGAAGTCGTTTGAGACAAAGCTGGATAACAAGTTTAGTGAATTACTAAAGCGTCTTCCCCAACCACCACCGGCTGCACATGTCGCACCTCTACAACAACAACAACCACATCTCCAACGCCGCCTTCCAAATCAAGTGGGACGGGCACAGCGCGTTCCAATTGAGATTGGTCAAAATTCGGGTGCTGCTGTCCCTACTGTTGATGCTTCTTTGGCTCCTGCTCCTGCGGCGGCTGAGGAGGATGACGATTATGCGGGCGATTATGAGGATGAGGTTGATCAAAATCAGAACTACGTGCAGCCACCAGCACCACCACCAGCAGGTCGACCTCAGGTATATATTCGCAACGGTAGGCCGGCACCACCACCTCAGGTACGAGATCATGACCATCTCCCTAAACTGAAATTGAATATTCCACCATTTGAGGGTAGATATGTTCCTGATATATATCTTACTTGGGAGTTAGAAACTGAACAACGATTTACATGTTTACAATATCCTGAGGAGAGACGTGTTCCTGCTGCTGTTTGTGCTTTCACTAGCTTTGCATGTGTTTGGTGGTCTGAACATTGTAGATTATATCCTGTTCCAGCTACTTGGGCTGCTTTGAAAACTGCTATGCGTACTCGTTGGGTTCCACCATATTATCAACGTGAATTACTTCAAAAATTGCAGCGTTTAAGACAAGGAAAAAATTCTGTAGAAGAATATTATCAGGAATTACAAACTGGCATGATTAGATGTGGTATTGTTGAGGAGAATGAAGCTATGCTTGCACGTTTTATGGGTGGATTAAATAAAGAGATTCAGACCATTCTAGAGTATAAGGATTATAATAATATCACTCGTTTATTCCATCTTGCTTGTAAAGCTGAACGTGAAGTGCAGGATCGACAGCCATTGGCGCGAACTAACTTTTCTGCAGGTCGACCTTCATCATGGACACCGCGTGCATCTTCTACTTCCACTTCACCATCACCTCCATCAGGTGCCACCTCCAGCCGTGATACAAGAAAGCAGGCACAACCACCACTCTCTGCCAAGAGCACACCTGCCGGGCCTGTGCAGAGCTCTTCTTCTTCCATGGCATCGACAGGGCACACAAGTGATATTATTTGTCGTCGTTGTAAGGGAAGAGGACATTTTGCGAGAGAATGCAAATCTCAGCGTGTCATGATTGCTACTGAGGATGGTGGGTATGAGTCCGCTAGTGACTATGATGAGGAGACTTTGGCTCTTATTACACGTGAAGAACATGGTGGAGATGATTCTGAAAATGAGACGCAATACATGGCTCCTGAAGACGCTGACAGGTATGAATGTTTAGTTGCTCAACGTGTTTTGAGTGTGCAGGTCACACAAGCAGAGCAAAATCAGAGGCATAATTTGTTCCATACAAAGGGAGTTGTGAAGGAACGTTCTGTTCGCGTCATCATAGATGGAGGGAGCTGTAACAACTTGGCTAGCATGGAGATGGTGGAGAAGCTATCTCTCACCACAAGACCACATCCACATCCTTACTACATCCAATGGTTCAACAACAGCGGCAAGGTTAAGGTAACACGTACTGTTCGTGTGCATTTTAGTATCTCTACATATGCTGATTATGTTGATTGTGATGTGGTACCCATGCAAGCATGTTCCTTATTACTAGGTAGACCATGGCAATTTGATAAAAATTCTGTACACCATGGTAGAAACAATCAGTATACTCTTGTTCATAAGGATAAAAATATTACTTTGCTTCCTATGACTCCTGATTCCATTTTGAAAGATGACATTAATAGAGCTAATAAAGCAAAACAGGAGAAAAATAAGAGTGAAAATCAGATTGTGGCAAAGGAATTTGAGCAACAAATGAAACCTAATAATAAACCATCTAGTGTTGTTTCTGAAATTAAATTGAAAAGTGCATGTTTACTTGCCACAAAATCTGATATTGATGAACTAGATTTCAGCAAATCTGTTTGCTATGCTTTTGTGTGCAAAGAGGCATTATTTTCATTCGAGGACGTGCCTTCCTCTTTGCCCCCTGCTGTCACTCACATTTTGCAGGAGTTCGCTGACGTCTTCCCACAAGACGTGCCACCGGGATTACCACCTATTCGAGGGATTGAGCATCAAATTGACTTAATTCCCGGTGCATCGCTACCCAACCGTGCACCATACCGTACCAATCCAGAGGAGACGAAGGAGATTATGCGTCAAGTACAGGAGCTGCTCGACAAAGGTTATATACGCGAATCTCTTAGTCCTTGTGCTGTTCCTATTATACTCGTGCCTAAAAAGGATGGTACGTCGCGTATGTGTGTTGATTGTAGAGGCATTAATAATATTACTATTCGTTATCGTCATCCTATTCCTAGGCTCGATGATATGCTTGATGAATTGAGTGGCTCTACAATATTCTCCAAAGTTGATTTGCGTAGTGGATACCATCAAATTCGTATGAAATTGGGAGATGAATGGAAAACTACATTTAAAACTAAGTTTGGTTTATATGAGTGGTTAGTCATGCCTTTTGGGTTAACTAATGCACCTAGTACTTTCATGAGACTAATGAACGAAGTTTTACGTGCTTTCATTGGACGATTTGTGGTGGTCTATTTTGATGATATACTGATTTATAGCAAATCTTTGGAAGAACATTTGGAACATTTACGTGCTGTTTTTATTGCTCTACGTGATGCACGTTTGTTTGGTAACCTTGGGAAGTGCACCTTTTGCACCGACCGAGTATCTTTTCTTGGCTATGTTGTTACTCCACAGGGAATTGAAGTTGATAAAGCCAAGATTGAAGCTATTGAGAGTTGGCCGCAGCCCAAAACGGTCACACAAGTGCGGAGTTTTCTTGGACTCGCTGGTTTCTATAGGCGTTTTGTGAGAGATTTTAGCACCATTGCTGCACCTCTCAACGAGCTTACAAAGAAGGATGTGCCTTTTGTTTGGGGTACCGCACAGGAAGAAGCCTTCACGGTATTGAAAGATAAGTTGACACATGCTCCTTTACTCCAACTTCCTGATTTTAATAAGACTTTTGAGCTTGAATGTGATGCTAGTGGCATTGGATTAGGAGGTGTGTTATTACAAGATGGCAAACCTGTTGCATACTTTTCTGAAAAATTGAGTGGGCCTAGTCTGAATTATTCTACTTATGATAAAGAACTATATGCTCTTGTTCGGACTTTAGAAACATGGCAACATTATTTATGGCCCAAAGAATTTGTTATACATTCTGATCATGAATCTTTGAAACATATTAAAAGTCAAGCTAAACTGAATCGTAGACATGCTAAATGGGTTGAATTCATTGAAACTTTCCCTTATGTCATTAAACACAAGAAGGGTAAAGAAAATGTTATTGCTGATGCATTGTCTCGTCGCTATACTATGCTTTCACAACTTGACTTCAAAATATTTGGTTTGGAGACCATCAAAGATCAATATGTGCATGATGCTGATTTTAAAGATGTATTGCAGAATTGTAAAGAAGGAAGAACCTGGAACAAGTTTGTCGTTAATGATGGATTTGTGTTCCGTGCTAACAAGCTATGCATTCCAGCTAGCTCTCTTCGTCTTTTGTTGTTGCAGGAGGCGCATGGAGGAGGATTAATGGGACACTTTGGCGTGAAGAAGACGGAGGACGTACTTGCTACACATTTCTTTTGGCCAAAGATGAGACGGGATGTTGAGCGTTTTGTTGCTCGCTGCACTACATGTCAAAAAGCTAAGTCACGACTCAATCCTCATGGTTTATATATGCCTTTGCCTGTACCTAGTGTTCCTTGGGAGGATATATCTATGGACTTTGTTTTAGGTTTACCTCGAACAAAGAAGGGGAGGGATAGCATATTTGTTGTCGTGGATAGATTCTCGAAAATGGCGCACTTTATACCATGTCATAAAAGCGATGATGCTGTTAATGTTGCTGATTTGTTCTTTCGTGAAATTATTCGCTTGCATGGTGTGCCAAATACTATTGTTTCAGATCGTGATACTAAATTTCTTAGCCACTTTTGGAGATGTTTATGGGCTAAGTTGGGGACTAAACTGCTTTTTAGTACTACTTGTCACCCCCAAACTGATGGACAAACTGAAGTAGTCAATAGAACATTGTCTACTATGCTTAGGGCTGTTTTGAAGAATAATAAGAAAATGTGGGAAGACTGCTTGCCTCATATTGAGTTTGCTTATAATCGTTCATTGCATTCTACTACTAAGATGTGCCCTTTTGAAATTGTGTATGGTTTCCTACCTCGTGCACCTATTGATTTGTTGCCTCTTCCATCTTCGGAGAAGGTTAATTTTGATGCTAAACAACGTGCTGAATTGATCTTAAAAATGCATGAGTTAACTAAGGAAAACATTGAGCGTATGAATGCTAAATATAAACTTGCTGGAGATAAGGGTAGAAAACATGTTGTGTTTGCACCTGGAGATCTTGTTTGGTTACATTTGCGTAAGGATAGATTTCCTGATTTGCGCAAATCAAAGCTAATGCCACGTGCTGATGGTCCTTTTAAGGTGTTAGAGAAAATAAATGATAATGCATATAAACTTGAGCTGCCTGCAGATTTTGGGGTTAGTCCCACTTTTAATATTGCAGATTTGAAGCCTTATTTGGGTGAGGAAGATGAGCTTCCGTCGAGGACGACTTCATTTCAAGAAGGGGAGGATGATGAGGACATCAATACAATTATTACACCCACAGTCCCTGCTGCTATACATACTGGACCAATTACTAGAGCTCGCGCACGCCAATTAAATTACCAGGTACTTTCGTTTCTTGCTAATGATTCTAATGTTCATGAGAATATGATGCTGCCTAAATTGGATACATTTGTTTTGCTTACAAATGAAGGGCCTAGCTTTGAGAAGGATGAACATTGGAGCAAGAACAAGCATGGAGATGATGGCATGCGCATGGGGAACAAGAACGGAGTTACAAGTGATGATTTCAGGACGTTGAAGCCACCATAATGCGTGCATGAAGCCTTGGACGAAATATACAAGATGCTACTTCATAACTTTCGTCCAGAGGCTATTCTAGGTGCTGCGTCACCTTATTATTGGGCCAGGCCCATGTAATTTCGAAATACATAAGTATAGGCTGTTTTTAGAGTCCGTATGTGTGGGGAAACAAGAGATAGGGTTGGTTTCGGACCCCTTCCTCAAGGGCCACGAAATTCCCCCCCTCTTCCTCCATATATACAGCCCTTAGGGCGTCGTTTAGACTTTGGGTTTTGTTTAGATTAAAAGTTCGCCATAGCTGCAACTTCGCGTACTTCGTTTGTGTTCAGCGACCAGACAAAGGCGTCACAGAACCCCACCTTGATCAATAAAGCTTTCATCTTATATTCGCAATATCCAGATTGCAATCTCAGTTTCTTGCCTGTTCTTCGTTTGCTCGCAGGAAACAGACCCTCGTGGTCAGGTTGATCGTGCTCCGGCGTGGTCGATAACCTCTCGGAGTTGGTTTAGCGATTGCTAAGGCGCGACGTCCTCGCACGTTCGTAGTCGGATCGTCAAAGTCGACTTCCATCAAAGCGATATTCATCATCTCATCGAAAGACGGGACACCTTTGCCTCTATCATAGGTGAAGAAGATTTGTCTCAAGATATTTTGTCCATGGGTGTTGGTGCTCTTCTTCCCATGGAACAAGAACCTCATGATGATGAAGAAGAAGATGGAAGTTTCACACATCATCAAACCACTTCAACACCCATACCACCACAAGCTCCTATTGCTCAACCATTGCCCGTAGTTCAAGAACAAGAAGATGATCAAGTCCCTCACCATGATCATCTCCATGAGCAAGATCATCACCTAGTGCAAGAACAAGAAAGTGCAACCATTGATGATGAACCTCAACAAATGCAATATGAAGAAGTTCCACCACACATTAATGATCCATATGTGGAGGATGTGGATGATGGACATGAAGTTGAACCTCACGAAACCCTAACCTCCATCATGCCCCGTGTGGCCGGTCGTGTTGATGTTGATAAAATTCTCACCGGCATATCGGAAGGTAGAGTCACTCGTAAACAATTGACAAACTTTTGTGCTCACTTCTCGTTTGTGTCTAGTGTTGAGCCTCTCAAGGTACAAGATGCTTTGATGGACAACGATTGGCTCATTGCTATGCAAGAAGAGTTGAACAGCTTTGAACGCAACCAAGTGTGGTCATTAGTCAAGAGGCCAACTACGGAACACAATGTCATTGGAACAAAATGGATTTTCAAGAACAAGCAAGATGAGAATGGTGTAATCATCTGCAACAAGGCAAGGTTAGTGGCACAAGGGTACTCACAAGTTAAAGGTTTGGACTTTGGTGAGACCTTTGCTCCCGTTGCCCGTCTTGAATCTATTCGCATCTTACTTTCTTATGCTGCTTTCAATGGTTTTACATTACATCAAATGGGTGTGAAGAGTGCTTTCCTTAACGGTCCTCTACAAGAAGAAGTATATGTACCACAACCACCTGGGTTCGTTGATCCTGATCACAAAGACTATGTGTATAAACTTCATAAGGCTTTATATGGCCTCAAACAAGCACCTCGTGCTTGGTATGATCATCTTAAGAAGTTTTTACTCGATGATGGTTTTGTGAGAGAGGTGATTGATCCCACTCTTTTTACTAAGAGGGACAAGGGTGATTTGATCTTATGCCAAATCTATGTAGATGATATCATTTTTGGTTCTCCTAACATTAATTTGTGCAAGAAGTTTGCAGCTCCATGACCAAGAACTTTGAGATGTCATTCAATGTGGATTTGAAGTTCTTTCTCGGATTCCAAATTCAACAATTTCAAGAAGGAATTTTCTTGTCTCAAGCAAAGTACCTCAAGGATATTCTCGAGAAGTTTGGCGTGTCTGATGCTAGTCCATGTTAGACACCCATGCCAACAAAAATTGTACTCACTGAAGACACAAATGGTATCCCTTTCGACCCATCTATTTACCGCTCTATGATTGGTTCATTGCTTTATAATTGTGCATCTAGACCCGACATCATGTTCAGTGTATGCATGCGTGCTAGATTTCAAGCTTCCCCTAGGGAAAGTCATCATAAGGCGGTTAAGCATATTCTTAGATACCTAGTTCACACCCCAAAGTTGGGTCTATGGTACCCCAAGGATGCTAAGCTTGATCTCATTGGGTACACGGATGCGGATTGGGCTGGAAACAAAGTGGATCGTAAGTCCACCTCTGGTGCATGTCCATTTCTTGGATGCTCCTTGGTAAGTTGGTCCTCGAAGAAACAAAATTGTGTTTCCCTCTCCACCGCCGAAGCCGAATACACTACAACCGCCAGTTGTGCAACTCAATTACTATGGATGAGGCAAACTTTGAAGGATTACGGTATCACCTATAGACATGTGCCTCTTCTATGTGATAATGAAAGTGCCATCAATATTGCTAAGAATCCCAAAGATCATACCCGCACCAAGCACATTGATATTAGGTATCATTTCTTGAGAGATCATGTGGAAAAGGGTGACATTGATATTGCTCATGTTGGCACAGATATGCAACTTGCAGACATTTTCACCAAGCCATTGGATGAAGCAAGGTTTTGTCAACTTAGGTGTGAACTTGGTATCTTGGAGCTTGACAACATTATGTGAAATCTAGTACCCATCCATGCATGTACTTAATGTCTTGTCTTGATGTAGGCATATATTTAGGGGGAGACATTCAATTCATGGGTCTCACCCTACATAATGCATAAATAGAACAAACACTCTCAAAGTTATCATGGTTTTTCGAACTATGGTGCTTTAAAATGATGGAGTCGTGACTATGTACTCAAAGTCGAAATCTTTGCGGTACTATGTCCCATATGCTCAAACATGGTGACTTCGGTCACTGCTCGTGGATTGCTTATATGAACCTTTCTTTCCTTAATGTTGTTGGGTTATTTTGCACATCTTAGTATGGCCATAGATTACTCAGGTTTTCATTCTACAATCTCTAAATCTCCTTGGCGGAGTCTATATCAATATATCACTATATGGCCCTTACAAAATCTTCTCCCTGATTGGTATCTCTGTACAGTTGCTGGACATCCGGCCTCGCAGCCGGACATCCGGGCCCTGGAAGAATTTTCCTGCTCAAACTCTCATCAAGCGCCTACAGTGGCCGGACATCCGGGCCTAAGTCGAACATCCGAGCCCTGGAACTTTGCTCTCTGTCCTCTAGTCACCGGAGATCCGGGCTTGGCCCCCGGATGTCCGACCCGTGCGCTCGCAGACACATAAAACAGGAGGGGCTCGGGATTTGGGGGCAGTTCCCCTCTCTTTCCCCTCTCGCTCCCCCATCTATCTCAAGTGAGCGCCGCCGCCGGGCTGTGCTCTGGCCCTTCCCCGACCATCTCCTCCATCCTCCGGCCCCGATCTCCTGCCCACGCCCTCATCTCCTCCCAATCTACGCTTCCACCCAATCCATTTCCTGGGTTGCGGTGTGAATCACTCGGGAAGGACCGGTTCGGGTGTCGTCTTGAGGGTCAGCCGCCGGAGTTCCTCATGGCGCATACCAAGCAATGCGGTCCTCCTCCTTCTTCCCGGGGTATGGCTATGATCTGTTCTTGCCTACTTCTTTGTTTGGCTCAACCATTCTAGGTTTTCGGTAATTATGTCATGTTTATCTTGATATATCTCTCTCTCTAGTGATTTGATGACACTTGCCTAGACTAAATTCCTCTCTATGTACTTGGCTAAACAACTTAACCATGGGCACGTCGATATTTTTGATCTACCACTTGGACTTGTCCTATGGTCATGTTCAAAAATGCTCACATTGCCACTGATTAATTGCTTTATCCTTATTCATACCTTTTGACTCCTCATCGGTATCCCTATCGTGTATCCGTTTCAGTCGATCGCCGGCAAGGTTCCACCGACTCCGAGGAACATGCTCGACCTATGAAGAAGAAGGCCACCACCGGTCCTAAGAAGAAGCGTCAGGCACCATCACCGAGTCCGTCAGCCTCTGGCTTGGACGATGGGGACTATGTTGCGGAGGAAGAAGTGGACGTTGCTCCAAGACGCTCTGTTGGTCAGTCAAAGCCTGGCACCCGGAGGGCGCCCGTGCCTCAGGTTCAGGGCTCTGCTATGCCTATTGTCCGTGGTCGCCGCATCTCCATGGAGATCCCTGTCGGTAGGGATCACCCCATTCAAGATTTCACGACTGTGGGGGCTGGTCCATATCTCTAGTTTCGACGGGATATCAACCAGTTTGAGATGGTGGCTGATGCTGAGGATCCTCGGTTCCGTACTCGCATGCAGTAGGATCTCTACTCTAGCTTCATCCGCAGGCGTGGAGTTGCTCCTCACAAATACCTCGATCTTTAATTCTTGCGTGATCATCCTGCCATGTTCCCTGACAACAAGGTCAAGATCATTGATGATATGACTCTCGGTCCAGTAATGACCTTTAGGTGTGATTGGAATGAAGCTGCCATCCTTCAGTTATATGCCACCTGCTTCTTTGGCCCAAACAACACTCTCACTTGGATGATCGACGATACTATGCTGAGCATCACCTATGAGCGTTTTGTTCAGATTTTGGGCCTCTCCGTTGTTGGACATAAAATCCACAGTCTGGATCCATTGCATAGGCCCAAAGGGATTGATGATTGCATGCCTCTTGTTAAGCCTATCACTCAGCTCACTGAGGAGGAACGTGGGTATCCACCCAATGAGGTATCCATCTTCAAGTCTCCTTACTACATTCTCTACCAGTGTGTGCTTCACACTCTCTATCCTAAGAAGTTAGATCGCTCAAAGGCTCGCAACTACTGCATTGACTTGATGGTTCGTATGCGTGACAAGCCTACCGAGCCTCTTGAAACAGGTCATTACATTTGGAATGAGATTCATGTCTCCAGCTTTCTTCAGACGCGCCAATTCCCTCATGCTCCATTCATTCAGGCACTGATTGATCACACTGCTCCTTTTGAGGTTACAAAGACGGCTGTGCATTCCATTTGGAAACCTCCTACTCATATGCGCATGGCAGCTCCTGCACCATCTGCTGCACCTCGTCCGCCTAGGAAGTCTGCTGGTGGGTTTCATCCCACCGGTTCCTCCGTGCCTTCCTCCTCGACCGCACCTCGTGGACGTCTTGCCTCGTTCTTGGGCAAGGCTCAGCCTGCTATTATGAAGGCAATCACTTTCAACTATCAGTAAAACCATGATGTTCAGAAGCACCTCATCATCTCCAAGAACCAGCTCAAGCAGCGCCTTCGCGACCGTGGGAGTCCCGTGAGTGATGATGATCCTATTCCCGCGGCACCGTCCTCTTCCACCTTCGGATTCCCGTCTCGTGAGGAGTACACCGAGTTCTTTGAGGGCATCGCTGATGATGATGACATCCGCCAGGAGTGATTCTTATGGAGTTCTTCTAGTTCTTCGCCCCTTTTTGCATGTTGCTGTCAAAGGGGGAGAAGTAGTATCTTAGTTGGGTCATGCTATATGTTGGGGTCATGCTATATGTTGCTATTTGTGTTCGGTATTATCCAAACTCTTTATGTATGCTACATATGGTACTTAATCGTATGAGACTATGTTGTTATCCTTGTGGCTATGAGTTGTTGTTGCTATGGGTTGTTGTTATGTTTGTTGCATGTATGCTTGTCCTACTTTCCTATCTTTTGAGCTACATATGCTACCATGTGAATTTGTGCAGTACATTCTAACATCTTATGCACACAATGAGGGGGAGCTAAAGCAAATAGGAACATATATTGTATTATGCTCACATGTATTACAATGCTAAATTCATTTATTTCATCTATGATACTACATGTATGATTGTCATCAACAAACAAAAAGGGGGAGATTGAAAGTGCAATCATGCCCTTACATCAAGTTTCGATGTTGATGACAATATACATGTACGGGACTAACTATGTTTGTCAAGTGAATCTTAGGTGTTAGTCCCCGGTTCATCAAAAGTGTGTGGATCATGAACATACGGAGCTGATTTTACTCAAGGAAGAAGTATAAAAAAGATTGCATATTTGCTTTCTTGAGTATAGGATCCCACACTATTAAGAGGTGATCGGTAGGGTTAGTAAAAGACTTGCTCATACCACTAAATCCCTTCCTCAAATCATTTGGATCTATCAAAATACTCCTGCTTGTGTTCTGCCTCTGGGCTTGCCGGATGTCCGGGCTGCCTGCCGGATGTCCGGGCCACTTGCCGGATATCCTGCCCGCACGCCAGATATCCGGACCCTACTATCCAGAGAGCACTTTGTGCTGGTGTCTACTTCCGGATGTCCGGCCCTCCATGCTAGATGTCTGGGCTCTCCATGCTCCCCGGATTTCCGGGTTGTCCATGCCGGATATCCGGCTCGGGCTATCCAGTGTGCGTTTCAGTTCTGTGAACTTGCCAGATGTCCGACCATCTTACCAGATGTCCGGGTTTTCCAGTCTTGCTGGATGTCCGGCCTCTCTGTTATGTCCTCTGTTTTCTGCTTCACTTCACATATACTACTTTAGGCCGGATATCTAGCCCCTGTCCCGGATGTCCGGCCTACCCTGTCACTTACACTACAACGACCATGTTTGCACCCACACTATATATAGCCCTCTTCCCCCACAGGAGAGGGTTGACCATTCACTTTGATCAAACCCTAGAACACATTTCACTCTCTCTCTCTCTCTCTCTCTCTCACTCTTCTACACCAAATCTTAGATCCCTAAGGGATTTGAGAGCATTTGTGAGAAGTTGTCCATCCAAGTGATAGATCCACTCCTTCCCCTTCTTTGCACCAAAGGAATTCATGATTTGAGCAAGTCTTGAGCTTTTCCCCATCGTTCTTGTTACTCTTGGAGGTTGGAGACTCCTAGGCGGTAGGAGTCTTTCGGAGAGGAATCGACCATTGTGATTACCCCCAGAAAGTTTCTGAGGGTTTGGAGACCACCCCAAGGTCTCCCACTAGTGGTTGAGACACGCCTTCATGGTGTTGTCTCAAAGGGAGAATAGGGTGAGCCTTCGTGGCATTGGTGTGCCTTCGTGGTAACATCCACCTCTCTAACGGTGACGTAGCTTCCCTCCAAGGAAGTGAACATCGGCATGCATCCTCGTTTCTCGAAGTTGCGGTTGTCCCTGACCCTAACTTCCTACTTGTGGTTACTTGTCTCTTAGGCCTTACTTATATCATATTGTGCTTGCTTACTCACATAGTTGTGTTACTTGTTTACCTTTCTTAGCTCTTAGCATCATACTTGCAATTGTTAGGCTCACTTTCATATTCCGCATTATTGCCTAAAATTGCTAAGTAATAATTAAAATTTGTAATTGTACCTATTCACCCCCCTCTAGGTCCATCTCGATCCTTTCAAAGTCCTACGTGTGTCTTCTGGTCCAAGAAAAATAATCGTAAAGTTTTATTCCGTTTGGACTCCGTTTGATATTCCTTTTTTGTAAAACTCAAAAACGAGGAAAAAATAGAAACTGGCACTGGGCTCTAAAGGAGGGCTATTCTTCATCAGTTGCTAGTGCCATATTCGATTATTGTTATTTCATGTGCTTAGATTTCAATAATGTCAGTTATGCTCATTGTAATAGAGAGAGTAATGTGGTAGCTCATGAGTTCGCTAGGTTAGCTAATTTTTTTACTACTGGTTGTTGGTTGGATACTGCCCCTAGTGCGGTTATCCCGTTGCTTCTAAACGATGCTACTGTTTTGATGCTTGGATAAAGGAGGAGTTTTCTGTAAAAAAATTAGTCCCAAAAATAATATAAAATAGCATAATACTACATATAAAACATACAAAACAGATAATATAATAGTATGGAACAATTAAAAAATTATAGATACCTTGGAGACATATCACTCCTTACCTTCGATGCGTGCTCTGCGCGATCCGCACAGGCATGGCGCCGCCGCCGCCGGCCGGTCTTCTTCTCTGGCCATCCGCAGCCGATGACCGGTACCACCTCCCTGTCCTCCCTCCCCTCCCCATCTGCCCCTATTCTTCTCTGGAGGTTAATATTCACCTTCTTCCTCCCGTGCCGCTCAGTCGGCTGCTGTCGAGCCACCACGCGCCCCATTTGCCGCCATGTTCTCCTTCCCCTCCCCATCCGCTCGCAACCTCCTCAATCCAACCTCCTTCTCTCGCGCCGTGCTTCTCTGATTTGGATAGGAGTTGGATTCCCTGTCCTTCTCAAATCCATGGAGTGCCCGACCCAAATTTCAAAGGGACCTGGTGATGAGGACATCAATACCATTGTTACACCCACAGCCCCTGCTGCTATACATACTGGACCAATTACTAGAGCTCGCGCATGCCAATTAAATTACCAGGTACTTTCGTTTCTTGGTAATGATTCTAATGTTCATGAGAATATGATGCTGCCTAAATTGGATACATTTGTTTTGCTTACAAATGAAGGGCCTAGCTTTGAGAAGGATGAACATTGGAGCAAGAACAAGCATGGAGATGATGGCATGCGCATGGGGGACAAGAACGGAGTTACAAGTGATGATTTCAGGACGTTGAAGCCACCATAATGCGTGCATGAAGCCTTGGACGAAATATACAAGATGCTACTTCATAACTTTCATCCAGAGGCTATTTTAGGTGCTGCGTCACCTTATTATTGGGCCAGGCCCATGTAATTTCGAAATACTTGAGTATAGGCTATTTTTAGAGTCCGTATGTGTGGGGAAACAAGAGATAGGGTTGGTTTCGGACCCCTGCCCCAAGGGCCACGAAATTCCCCCCTCTTCCTCCATATATACAGCCCTTAGGGCGTCGTTTAGACTTTGGGTTTTGTTTAGATTAAAAGTTCGCCATAGCTGCAACTTCGCGTACTTCGTTTGTGTTCAACGACCAGACAAAGGCGTCACAGAACCCCACCTTGATCAATAAAGCTTTCATCTTATATTCGCAATATCCAGATTGCAATCTCAGTTTCTTGCTTGTTCTTCGTTTGCTCGCAGGAAACAAACCCTCGTGGTCAGGTTGATCGTGCTCCGGCGTGGTCAATAACCTCTCGGAGTTGGTTTAGCGATTGCTAAGGCGCGACGTCATCGCACCTTCATAGTCGGATCGTCAAAGTCGACTTCCACCAAAGCGATATCCATCATCTCATCGAAAGACGGGACACCTTTGCCTCTATCAAGTGGTATCAGATTTCCAGGTTGCTCGGTGAGATTTTACAGTTTTTCGTAGTTTAGATCGAGTCTGTTCTTCATACCTACAGTCCACGAAAAAGCCACAAAAAAATTAGGGTTAGTTCAGTATATCCGAACCAATCTAAGCCTTTCCATAATTCTTTTAGGGTTTTTGCTTTGTTGAATTTGCGGTTGCATCGTCGTGTCAAGTTGCTGGTCTTAGAGTCTAGTCTTTTAGAGTTTCGAGTTCTGGTCATAAGTTGTCACGCCGCCGCCGCACCATCATCATCGCCTTGCCATCTACCACTATTGCTTATCCGCCACTGCTCTGAATCCGTATCCATATACCACCACCAATCCGTATCCATATACCACCACCGATCCGTATCCATATACCACCACCGCTACCATATACCACCACCGCTGCCATATCCTACCACCATATATCCACCACCAATCCGAGTTCTTTTCCTATTCGGTTTGTTTTAGAGATCCATCTATTTTTCGTTTCGTGTTTCCTTGCCTGATTAGGTCTCGGAAAAAAAAAGAGTCTGGAGACCCCCGGGCAGTTTTTAGGCCAAAATTTCGGCGACCAAAAATATTTTTTCCCTATCCTATTTTTAGGTCCCGGGTAGTGTTTTGAGACACTCGCCATCATAGTGATTTTTTGTCGCACTTTTTCGTCGTCGCTGCCCTGATTTCCGAAAAAATAGTCAAAAAAATTTTGTGCCCATCCTGTCAGTTTGACCTGGGAAGAGTTTTGAGACACTCGCCATTATAGTGATTTTTCGCAAAAAAAAGAGCGAAAAAAAATTCCAGAGTGTGCTTTTCCCTTGTTTACGTGCAGCACCGTGATTTTGTTAGTGTTCTAGGCTCGCGTCTCTAGCACGGTCTAGCCTAGGACCAGCAGAGTACCGTCGTTGAGCGTTTATTCAACTTTGCATCTCTGAATTGATTATTGTTGACCATTTTTGCTACCATATTATAAGCCTTCCCAGCTCCACATACATCTACATCGTGCGGTTGACTCTCCCTGGTAATCGCTCTATCCAAGCTTTGAGAGTTTTGACTACAACGGTTGCCGATCACCACCTGCTGCTGGGTAAGAACTGGTAAGAATTTGAGATTCGCTTGAAGGTTGTGACACACCACCATCACCACCACTTCCTAGTAGTCTGCAGGATCAAATCTGTTTGCTATGCTTTTGTGTGCAAAGAGGCATTATTTTCATTCGAGGACGTGCCTTCCTCTTTGCCCCCTGCTGTCACTAACCTTTTGCAGGAGTTCGCTGACGTCTTCCCACAAGACGTGCCACCAGGATTACCACCTATTCGAGGGATTGAGCATCAAATTGATTTAATTCCCGGTGCATCGCTACCCAACCGTGCACCATACCGTACCAATCCAGAGGAGACGAAGGAGATTATGCGTCAAGTACAAGAGCTGCTCGACAAATGTTATATACGCGAATCTCTTAGTCCTTGTGCTGTTCCTATTATACTACTGCCTAAAAAGGATGGTACGTCGCGTATGTGTGTTGATTGTAGAGGCATTAATAATATTACAATTCGTTATCGTCATCCTATTCCTAGGCTAGATGATATGCTTGATGAATTGAGTGGCTCTACAATATTCTCCAAAGTTGATTTGCGTAGTGCATACCATCAAATTCGTATGAAATTGGGAGATGAATGGAAAACTGCAATTAAAACTAAGTTTGGTTTATATGAGTGGTTAGTCATGCCTTTTGGCTTAACTAATGCACCTAGTACTTTCATGAGACTAATGAACGAAGTTTTACGTGCTTTCATTTGACGATTTGTGGTAGTCTATTTTGATGATATACTGATTTATAGCAAATCTTTGGAAGAAGATTTGGAACATTTACGTGATGTTTTTATTGCTCTACGTGATGCACGTTTGTTTGGTAACCTTGGGAAGTGCACCTTTTGCACCGGCCGAGTATCTTTTCTTGGCTATGTTGTTACTCCACAGGGAATTGAAGTTGATAAAGCCAAGATTGAAGCTATTGAGAGTTGGCCGCAGCCCAAAATGGTCACACAAGTGCGGAGTTTTCTTGGACTCGCTGGTTTCTATAGGCGTTTTGTGAGAGATTTTAGCACCATTGCTGCACCTCTCAACGAGCTTACAAAGAAGGATGTGCCTTTTGTTTGGGGTACCGCACAGGAAGAAGCCTTCACGGTATTGAAAGATAAGTTGACACATGCTCCTTTACTCCAACTTCCTGATTTTAATAAGACTTTTGAGCTTGAATGTGATGCTAGTGGAATTGGATTAGGAGGTGTGTTATTACAAGATGGTAAACCTGTTGCATACTTTTCTGAAAAATTGAGTGGGCCTAGTATGAATTATTCTACTTATGATAAAGAACTATATGCTCTTGTTCGGACTTTAGAAACATGGCAACATTATTTATGGCACAAAGAATTTCTTATACATTCTGATCATGAATCTTTGAAACATATTAAAAGTCAAGCTAAACTGAATCGTAGACATGCTAAATGGGTTGAATTCATTGAAACTTTCCCTTATGTCAGTAAACAAAAGAAGGGTAAAGAAAATGTTATTGCTGATGCATTGTCTCGTCGCTATACTATGCTTTTACAACTTGACTTCAAAATATTTGGTTTGGAGACCATCAAAGATCAATATGTGCATGATGCTGATTTTAAAGATGTTTTGCAGAATTGTAAAGAAGGAAGAACCTGGAACAAGTTTGTCGTTAATGATGGATTTGTGTTCCGTGCTAACAAGCTATGCATTCCAGCTAGCTCTCTTCGTCTTTTGTTGTTGCAGGAGGCGCATGGAGGAGGATTAATGGGACACTTTGGCGTGAAGAAGACGGAGGACGTACTTGCTACACATTTCTTTTGGCCAAAGATGAGACGGGATGTTGAGCGTTTTGTTGCTCGCTGCCCTACATGTCAAAAAGCTAAGTCACGACTCAATCCTCATGGTTTATATATGCCTTTGCCTGTACCTAGTGTTCCTTGGGAGGATATATCTATGGACTTTGTTTTAGGTTTACCTCGAACAAAGAAGGGGAGGGATAGCATATTTGTTGTCGTGGATAGATTCTCAAAAATGGCACACTTTATACCATGTCATAAAAGCGATGATGCTGTTAATGTTGCTGATTTGTTCTTCCGTGAAATTATTCGTTTGCATGGTGTGCCAAATACTATTGTTTCAGATCGTGATACTAAATTTCTTAGCCACTTTTGGAGATGTTTATGGGCTAAGTTGGGGACTAAACTGCTTTTTAGTACACTTGTCACCCCCAAACTGATGGACAAACTGAAGTAGTCAATAGAACATTGTCTACTATGCTTAGGGCTGTTTTGAGGAATAATAAGAAAATGTGGGAAGAATGCTTGCCTCATATTGAGTTTGCTTATAATCGTTCATTGCATTCTACTACTAAGATGTGCCCTTTTGAAATTGTGTATGGTTTCCTACCTCGTGCAACTATTGATTTGTTGCCTGTTCCATCTTCGGAGAAGGTTAATTTTGATGCTAAACAATGTGCTGAATTGATCTTAAAAATGCATGAGTTAACTAAGGAAAACATTGAGCGTATGAATGCTAAATATAAACTTGCTGGAGATAAGGGTAGAAAACATGTTGTGTTTGCACCTGGAGATCTTGTTTGGTTACATTTGCGTAAGGATAGATTTCCTGATTTGCGCAAATCAAAGCTAATGCCACGTGTTGATGGTCCTTTTAAGGTGTTAGAGAAAATAAACGATAATGCATATAAACTTGAGCTGCCTGCAGATTTTGGGGTTAGTCCCACTTTTAACATTGCAGATTTGAAGCCTTATTTGGGTGAGGGAGATGAGCTTCCGTCGAGGACGACTTCATTTCAAGAAGGGGAGGATGATGAGGACATCAATACCATTGTTACACCCACAGCCCCTGCTGCTATACATACTGGACCAATTACTAGAGCTCACGCACGCCAATTAAATTACCAGGTACTTTCGTTTCTTGGTAATGATTCTAATGTTCATGAGAATATGATGCTGCCTAAATTGGATACATTTGTTTTGCTTACAAATGAAGGGCCTAGCTTTGAGAAGGATGAACATTGGAGCAAGAACAAGCATGGAGATGATGGCATGCGCATGGGGGACAAGAACGGAGTTACAAGTGATGATTTCAGGACATTGAAGCCACCATAATGCGTGCATGAAGCCTTGGACGAAATATACAAGATGCTACTTCATAACTTTCGTCCAGAGGCTATTCTAGGTGCTGCGTCACCTTATTATTGCGCCAGGCCCATGTAATTTCGAAATACTTGAGTATAGGCTATTTTTAGAGTCCGTATGTGTGGGGAAACAAGAGATAGGGTTGGTTTCGGACCTCTTCCCCAAGGGCCACGAAATTCCCCCCTCTTCCTCCATATATACAGCCCTTAGGGCGTCGTTTGGACTTTGGGTTTTGTTTAGATTAAAAGTTCTCCATAGCTGCAACTTCGCGTACTTCGTTTGTGTTCAACGACCAGACAAAGTCGTCACAGAAACCCCACCTTGATCAATAAAGCTTTCATCTTATATTCGCAATATCCAGATTGCAATCTCAGTTTCTTGCTTGTTCTTCGTTTGCTCGCAGGAAACAGACCCTCGTGGTCAGGTTGATCGT
Organism: Aegilops tauschii subsp. strangulata; assembly: GCF_002575655.3. Lineage (NCBI taxonomy): Eukaryota > Viridiplantae > Streptophyta > Magnoliopsida > Poales > Poaceae > Aegilops > Aegilops tauschii. Next base: position 252,140,566 of record NC_053037.3, read on the forward strand.
GCTCCGGCGTGGTCAATAACCTCTCGGAGTTGGTTTAGCGATTGCTAAGGCGCGACGTCATCGCACGTTCGTAGTCGGATCGTCAAAGTCGACTTCCACCAAAGCGATATCCATCATCTCATCGAAAGACGGGACACCTTTGCCTCTATCAACGCGTCAACTTAGTAGGCCCACAAGTGTGTGGTAGAGAACTTATAGCCCATTTGCAATTTGTAAGAATGTACAGCCCATTTTTGAATTCTAATGGAATTTACTACAGCCCATTTACAGTTTGTTAAAAGTACAGCCCATTTTCTAGCTAGGACAACGATTAATAATTTCAACCAACCGTTCAAGACAGAATTAAATAAAATTTCCCACATTTTGATGGGATCCGAAATATTGTTATCCCAAAATTTCTAGTCGGATTAAATATAAATTTGTATTACGTAAATATCCAACGAAACATTGCACACGCAACAATTAAAAATTAAGATTTTCAAAATCCATAAATAATATTTTATAAACTAATTTCGTGTTTGGTGCATTTTTTATAGTTACTGCCCAGTTTTTATAATTACATCCCATTTATTATTTTTTAAAGCCCATTTTCCTGTTAAGCCTAATGCATCCCTCTTAGGAAAGATTTGCAGCCCAGCGGGGCGGAGAATAACAAGTTGACCTTGCCTGGGTATTCCTCAAAAAAATGTATAGCTGGGCTAGCCATTTTCATCTTGAAAAAAATTAATATCTGGGCTGGATATCTGTCCTGGGCTAGACGGGCCACAGCCCGCCCAGTTAATACCCTGCTCTCCTCTGAACAACAACGAAAACATCGCCATGAAAAACTCTGCAGTGCTCACGCCTCAAAAACACAAATACTGCTTGAGCTGCTTGGTTCCAGCTGTCGGCCGCACCTTGTGCAATTCTCTCGTTTATATTGACTACATAGGTTGACAATGGTGTGGGACCGTGATGTCAGAAAACCAGGAGGAAGCAAAAAAATATAGTTGTACATAATAAGGAGGCACTTGCGTACGTACGGCTATGGCCCTAGTGGGTCCCTACTGTCATCCAGTCAAAATAAAGTCATCTCCTAAATCCTCATGTTCATTGACCATGTTGGCAATGCTCGGCGCCACGGCAAGCGCAACAACTCGACGGACGACGGAGAGGGCCTCGCGGGCCCTATGGATGGTCTGATACAGTGATGTAGGGTGGAACCCTATACGGCCGATCTTTCACGAAAGGAGCGGATCCCGCGATGAACACGGAGAACACGAGGGGGAAACACAAGGGAGTCACGAGGGGAATACGAGAGAAATCACTCAACCAACAAGAATAGATCACACATGCGCTAGATCCTCGAAACACGAGAGGAGATACAAGATCCAAAGTCAACAACGGACGATACAAAGGGTAACCGGTTCTTCTCCGTGAGGAGGCCTTGATGGGGCCACCCAAGAGGGGGTCTTGAATCCAAGGGGATCTTCTCCGTAGAGGGTTCGCGGTCTCTCTCGGGGAGTAGATCCGTAATGGATGAGCAAAGCTCTATCTCACATATGAGCTAAACCAATGCTAACCCTAACTAGGAGGAGGGAGAGGTCTATTTATAGTCTTAGTGCAAAAGAGGGGCGAAGTGGAGGGGTACATGGGCTTCGGCTCGAAACTGGACGCAGCCAGGGTCCGGACGTCCGTGAGGGGCCGGTCGTCCGGAGGCTCGCGGAGGTCCGGATGTCCGTAGATCTTCGGATGTCCGTGAATTAGGTTCTGTTGCCGCGGCGTCGGACGGCCGTAGGTGTCCGGTCGTCCGGTCTTCCTTGGATTTCCGTAGATTTGGTTCTGTTGGCGTAGTGTCGGTCGTCCGGGGCCTGGGAATTGTTGGACGTCCGGTCCTGGTCGGACGTCCGGGTGCTGTAGCGTTTGCTGGCCTGGTTTCCTTGGGCTGTTGCGACCTCCAGGGGTCGGACGTTCGGGCTGGGCCGGTCGTCCGGAGCCTGTAGCTTCCATGGCAGCTCTTCCTCTTGATCTTCGCGCTTGGTGTCCTCGCCATCTTGTCCGTTGTATGTAGACGTTCCGTGGCTTTCCTCCGAGTACCTGATCACACATAGTGTTTCCGCTTGAGGTAGCAGCCATGTCTCATGCATAGAAAGTGGTAGTTTGGAAAGGAGCGAGTTCACCTTATCTTCGATAGCCTTTGCTCGGGCTCTTGTCATTGGTCCAAGTGGTGTCGTTGGAGGTGTAGATGCGTCCATGGGGACGATCGTGGGATGCTCCGCATCATCTCCCCTCCCTTGGGAAAGATCCAACCTCAGATCGAAATCTTCATCACCATGGTAGGGCGAAAGATCCTTGATGTTGAAGACGTCGCTCACGTTGTACTTGTCGCGCGGGAGGTCGATCTTTTAAGCTATGTTGTTGTAGCGTGCTAGCACCTTGAAGGGTCCATCGGCTCATGGGAGAAGTTTGGACTTGCGTTCGTTGGGGAAGCGGTCCTTGCGAAGGTGTAGCAAAACAAGATCTCCAATGTTGAATATCATGGGTTGCTTGTTGACATTGAGCTTGGTCGCGAGTCGTTGTACTTGGCGCTCGATGGTGTGCCTTGTATCTTCATGCATCTTCTTGAGGTAGTTGACTCGGGCACTCGCGTCCATGTTGATGCGCTCTTGTAGTTGATAGAGGCAAAGGTGTCCCGTCTTTCGATGAGATGGTGGCTATCATTTTGGAGGAAGTCGACTTTGACGATCCGACTACGAACGTGCGAGGACTTCACGCCTTAGCAATCGCTAAACCAACTCCGAGAGGTTATTGACCACGCCGGAGCATGATCAACCTAACCACGAAGGTCTGTTTCCTGCAGGCAAATGAAGAACAAGCAAGAAACTAAGATTACAATCTGGATATTGCGAATATAAGAGGAAAGCTTTATTGATCAAGGTGGGGTTCTGTGACGCCTTTGTCTGGTCGTTGAACACAGACGAAGTACGCGAAGTTGCAGCTATGGCGAACTGTAATCTAAACAAAACCCAAAGTCTAAATGGTGCCGTAAGGGCTGTATATATGGAGGAAGAGGGGGGGATTTCGTGGCCCTTGGGGAAGGGGTCCGAAACCAGCCCTATCTCTTGTTTCCCCACACATACGGACTCTAAAAACAGCCTATACTTATGTATTTCGGAATTACATGGGCCTGGCCCAATAATAAGGTGACGCAGCACCTAGAATAGCCTCTGGACGAAATTTATGAAGTGGCATCTTGTATATTTCGTCCAAGGCTTCATGCACTCCTTATGGTGGCTTCAAAGTCCTGAAATCATCACTTGTAACTCCGTTCTTGTCCCCCTTGCGCATGCCATCAACTCCATGCTTGTTCTTGCTCCTATGTTCATCCTTCTTCAAGCTAGGTGATGTAGGGTGGAACCCTAGATGGCCGATCTTCCACAAAAGGAGCGGATCCCAACTAAGAACACGAAGAACACGAGGGGAAGCACGAGGGGAAGACACGAGAGAATCACTCAAACCAACAAGAACAATCACACATGTGCTAGATCCTTGAAACACAAAGAGATACACGATCCAAATCCAACAAGGGACGATACATAGGTAACCGGTTCTTCTCCGGAAGGAGGTCTTGAGGGGGGGTCTTCTCCATGAGGAAGTCTTGAATCCAAGGGGATCTTCTCCGTAGAGGGGCCGCGGTCTCTCTCGTGGAGTAGATCCGTAATGGATGAGCAATGCTCTATCTCACAAATGAGCTAAACCAATGCTAACCCTAGAATGGAGGAGGGGGTGGTCTATTTATAGTCTAAGTCACGAAAGGGTAAGTGGGAAAGGGATACATGGGCCTCTGGCCCGTGGCTGCGCGCAGGCAGGCGCCGGATGTCCGGGCTGGGGGGCGGATGTCCGGGGCTTCGCGAGGCGCCGGATGTCCGGGGCTCGGGCCGGATGTCCGGGCTGAAGTGGCCAAACTTCGGGTGCCTTCTGTTGTCGATGCCGGATTTCCGGGGGAAGGGCCGGATGTCCGGGCTTTGGCGAGGCGCCAGATGTCCGGGGCTGGCACCGGATGTCCGGCCGCTGATGGTACTTGGCGGCTGGGCGGCTGCTGTGGGTGAGGTTCCAGGGGCCGGATGTCCGGGTCCTGGGAGCTATCTCCGTCTTCTTCTTCCGTCGTCGCTTCCATGCTTCTCTCGCGGATGGTGTAGTTGTTCCTTGGCGCTTGCACTCCTCCTCGTCGTCCATAGTGTTCCGACAATACCTATGCATGCACACGAGTGGAGTGTCAAGTAGTATACCATCCTCGAAGGGGTCAAGTGAGCACGTGTAAACGAGATGATTCACCTTTGTGTATGTGAAGTAGATGTCGCACGTGTCACTTGCCAAACGAACTCTTGACATGGTGATGTCCATAGGATGCTCTGCATCACTAGGCCCTTCATTTGTAAGAAAACAAATATATCCAATTTAGGCAGCATCATATTCTCATGAACATTAGAATCATTACCAAGAAACAAAAGTACCAAGTAATTAAATTGGCGTGCGCGAGCTCTAGTAATTGGTCCAGTATATGTAACAGTATGATAGAGGCAAAGGTGTCCCGTCTTTCGATGAGATGATGGATATCGCTTTGGTCGAAGTCGACTTTGACGATCCGACTACGAATGTGCGATGACGTCGCGCCTTAGCAATCGCTAAACCAACTCCGAGAGGTTATTGACCACGCCGGAGCACGATCAACCTGACCACGAGGGTCTGTTTCCTACGAGCAAACGAAGAACAAGCAAGAAACTAAGATTGCAATCTAGATATTGCGAATATAAGATGAAAGCTTTATTGATCAAGGTGGGGTTCTGTGACGCCTTTGTCTAGTCGTTGAACACAAACGAAGTACGCGAAGTTGCAGCTATGGCGAACTTTTAATCTAAACAAAACCCAAAGTCTAAACGGTGCCCTAAGGGCTGTATATATGGAGGAAGAGGGGGGAATTTCGTGGCCCTTGGAGAAGGGGTCCGAAACCAACCCTATCTCTTGTTTCCCCACACACACGGACTCTAAAAACAACCTATACTTATGTATTTCGAAATTACATGGGCCTGGCCCAATAATAAGGTGACGCAGCACCTAGAATAGCCTCTGGACGAAATTTATGAAGTGGCATCTTGTATATTTCGTCCAAGGCTTCATTCACTCCTTATGGTGGCTTCAAAGTCTTGAAATCATCACTGGTAACTCCGTTCTTGTTCCCCTTGCGCATGCCATCAACTCCATGCTTGTTCTTGCTGCAATGTTCATCCTTCTCCAAGCCAGGCCCTTCATTTGTATGCAAAACAAAAGTATCCAATTTAGGCAGCATCATATTCTCATGAACATTAGAATCATTACCAAGAAACGGAAGTACCTGGTAATTTAATTGGCGTGCGCGAGCTCTAGTAATTGGTCCATTATATGTAACAGTAGGGGTTGTGGGTGTAACAATGGTATTGATGTCCTCATCATCCTCCCCTTCTTGAAAAGAAGTCGTCCTCGACGGAAGCTCATCTTCCTCACTCAAATAAGGCTTCAAATCTGCAATGTTAAAAGTAGGACTAACCCAAAAATCAGCAGGTAGCTCAAGTTTATATGCATTATCATTTATTTTCTCTAACACCTTAAAAGGACCATCAGCACGTGGCATTAGCTTTGATTTGCGCAAATTAGGAAATCTATCCTTACGCAAATGTAACCAAACAAGATCTCCAGGTGCAAACACAACATGTTTTCTACCCTTATCTCTAGCAAGTTTATATTTAGCATTCATACGCTCAATGTTGTCCTTAGTTAACTCATGCATTTTTAAAATCAATTCAGCACGTTCTTTAGCATCAAAATTAACCTTCTCCGGAGATGGAAGAGGCAAGAAATCAATTGGTGCACGAGGTAGGAAACCATACACAATTTCAAAAGGGCACATCTTAGTAGTAGAATGCAATGAACGATTATAAGCAAATTCAATATGAGGCAAGCATTCTTCCCACATTTTCTTATTATTCTTCAAAACAGCCCTAAGCATAGTAGACAATGTTCTATTGACTACTTCAGTTTGTCCATCAGTTTGGGGGTGACAAGTAGTACTAAAAAGCAGTTTAGTCCCCAACTTAGCCCATAAACATCTCCAAAAGTGGCTAAGAAATTTAGTATCACGATCTGAAACAATAGTATTTGGTACACCATGCAAGCGAATAATTTCACGAAAGAACAAATCAGCAACATTAACAGCATCATCACTTCTATGACATTGTATAAAGTGTGCCATTTTCGAGAATCTATCCACGACAACAAATATGCTATCCCTCCCCTTCTTCGCTCATCAATATAAGATTTTGTGGCAAGTAAACATGCACTTTTCAATTTAATTTCAGAAACAACACTAGATGGTTTATTATTAGGTTTCATTTGTTGCTCAAATTCTTTTGCCACAATCTGATTTTCACTCTTATTTTTCTCCTGTTTTGCTTTATTAGCTCTATTAATGTCATCTTTCAAAATGGAATCAGGAGTCAGAGGAAGCAAAGTAATATTTTTATCCTTATGAACAAGAGTATACTGATTGTTTCTACCATGGTGTACAGAATTTTTATCAAATTGCCATGGTCTACCAAGTAATAAGGAACATGCTTGCATGGGTACCACATCACAATCAACATAATCAGCATATGTAGAGATACTAAAATGCACACGAACAGTACGTGTTACCTTAACCTTGCCGCTGTTGTTGAACCATTGGATGTAGTAAGGATGTGGATGTGGTCTTGTGGTGAGAGATAGTTTCTCCACCATCTCCATGCTAGCCAAGTTGTTATAGCTCCCTCCATCTATGATGACGCGAACAGAACGTTCCTTCACAACTCCCTTTGTATGGAACAAATTATGCCTCTGATTTTGCTCTGCTTGTGTGACCTGCACACTCAAAACACGTTGAGCAACTAAACATTCATACCTGTCAGCGTCTTCAGGAGCCATGTATTGTGTCTCATTTTCAGAATCATCTCCACCATGTTCTTCACGTGTAAGAAGAGCCAAAGTCTCCTCATCATAGTCACTAGCGGACTCATACCCACCATCCTCAGTAGCAATCATCACACGCTGAGATTTGCATTCTCTCGCATAATGTCCTCTTCCCTTACAACGACGACAAATAATATCACTTGTGTGCCCTGTTGACGCCATGGAAGAAGAAGAGCTCTGTGCAGGCCCGGCAGGTGCGCTCTTGGCAGAGAGTGGTGGTTGTGCCTGCTTTCTTGTATCACGGCTGGAGGTGGCACCTGATGGAGGTGATGGTGAAGTGGAAGTAGAGGATGCACGTGGTGTCCATGATGAAGGTCGACCTGCAGAAAAGTTAGTTCGCGCCAATGCCTGTCGATCCTGCACTTCACGTTCAGCTTTACAAGCAAGATGGAATAAACGAGTGATATTATTATAATCCTTATACTCTAGAATGGTCTGAATCTCTTTATTTAATCCACCCATAAAACGTGCAAGCATAGCTTCATTCTCCTCAACAATACCACATCTAATCATGCCAGTTTGTAATTCCTGATAATATTCTTCTACAGAATTTTTCCCTTGTCTTAAGCGCTGCAATTTTTGAAGTAATTCACGTTGATAATATGGTGGAACCCAACGAGTACGCATAGCAGTTTTCAAAGCAGGCCAAGTAGCTGGAACAGGATATAATCTACAATGTTCAGACCACCAAACACATGCAAAGCTAGTGAAAGCACAAACAGCAGCAGGAACACGTCTCTCGTCAGGATATTGTAAACATGTAAATCGTTGTTCAGTTTCTAACTCCCAACTAAGATATATATCAGGAACATATCTACCCTCAAATGGTGGAATATTCAATTTCAGTTTAGGGAGATGGTCATGATCTCGTACCTGAGGTGGTGGTGCCGGCCTACCGTTGCGAATATATACCTGAGGTCGACCTGCTGGTGGTGGTGCTGGCGGCTGCACATAGTTCTGATTTTGATCAACCTCATCCTCATTATCGCCCGCATAATCGTCATCCTCCTGAGCCGCCGCAGTAGCAGGAACCAAAGAAGCATCAACAGTAGGTGCAGCGGCACCCGAATTTTGACCAGTCTCAATTGGAACGCGCTGTGCTCGTCCCACTTGATTTGGAAGGCGGCGTTGGAGATGTGGTTGTTGTTGTTGTAGCGGTGCGACATGTGCAGCCGGTGGTGGTTGGGGAAGACGCTTGAGTAATTCAGTAAACTTGTTATCCAGCTTTGTCTCGAACGACTTCTCCACGGCATCTATCTTCTCCATAGCCTCTTCAAATCTGTTTAGCACATCTCCCACCTGGCCACTCATCATTTGCTGAAATTTATCATGCAACTCCTTGTTCGTCATGTTCTCCCAATCAGTCTCAACGGCTTGTGATCCTGCCATAGTTAGCAGCAATAGAAACACAAAAGAATATGATCCTGCAGACTACTAGGAAGTGGTGGTGATGGTGGTGTGTCACAAAACCTTCAAGCGAATCTCAAATTCTTACCAGTTCTTACCCAGCAGCAGGTGGTGATCGGCAACTGTTGTAGTCAAAACTCTCAAAGCTTGGATAGAGCGATTACCAGGGAGAGTCAAACGCACGATGTAGATGTATGTGGAGCTGGGAAGGCTTATAATACGGTAGCAAAAATGGTCAGCAATAATCAATTCAGAGATGCAAAGTTGAATAAACGCTCAACGACGGTACTGTGCTGGTCCTAGGCTAAACCGTCCTAGAGACGCGAGCCTAGAACACTAACATAATCATGGCACTGCACGTAAACAAGGGAAAAGCACACTCTGGAAAAATAAATTTGCTCTTTTTTTGTGCTCTTTTTTTTTGCGAAAAATCACTATAATGGCGAGTGTCTCAAAACTCTTCCCAGGTCAAACTGACAGGATGGGCACAAAATTTTTTTGACTATTTTTTTCGGAAATCAGGGCAGCGACGACGAAAAAGTGCGACAAAAAATCACTATGATGGCGAGTGTCTCAAAACACTCCTCGGGACCTAAAAATAGGATAGGGAAAAAATATTTTTGGTTGCCGAAGTTTTGGCCTAAAAACTGCCCGGGGGTCTCCAGACTTTTTTGAGACCTACTCAGGCAAGGAAACACGAAACGGAAAATAGATGGATGTCTAAAACAAACCGAATATGAAAAGAACTCGGATTGGTGGTGGATATATGGTGGTAGGATATGGTAGCGGTGGTGGTATATGGATACGGATCGGTGGTGGTATATGGATACGGATTGGTGGTGGTATATGGATACGGATTCAGAGCGGTGGCGGATAAGCAATGGTGGTAGATGGCAAGGCGATGATGATGGTGCGGCGGCGGCGTGACAACTTATGACCAGAACTCGAAACTCTAAAAGAATAGACTCTAAGACCAGCAACTTGACACGACGATGCAACCGCAGATTCAACAAAGCAAAAACCCTAAAAAGATTATGCAAAGGCTCAGATTGGTTCGGATATACTGAACTAACCCTAATTTTTTTTGTGGCTTTTTCGTGGACTGTAGGTATGAAGAACAGACTCGATCTAAACTACGAAAAACTGTAAAATCTCACCGAGCAACCTGGAAATCTAATACCACTTGATAGAGGCAAAGGTGTCCTGTCTTTCGATGAGATGATGGATATCGCTTTGGTGGAAGTCGACTTTGACGATCCGACTACGAACGTGCGATGACGTCGCGCCTTAGCAATCGCTGAACCAACTCCGAGAGGTTATTGACCACACCGGAGCACGATCAACCTGACCACGAGGGTCTGTTTCCTGCGAGCAAACGAAGAACAAGCAAGAAACTGAGATTGCAATCTGGATATTGTGAATATAAGATGAAAGCTTTATTGATCAAGGTGGGGTTCTGTGACGCCTTTGTCTGGTCGTTGAACACAGACAAAGTACGCGAAGTTGCAGCTATGGCGAACTTTTAATCTAAACAAAACCCAAAGTCTAAACGGTGCCCTAAGGGCTGTATATATGGAGGAAGAGGGGGGAATTTCGTGGCCCTTGGAGAAGGGGTCCGAAACCAACCCTACCTCTTGTTTCCCCACACACACGGACTCTAAAAACAGCCTATACTTATGTATTTCGAAATTACATGGGCCTGGCCCAATAATAAGGTGACGCAGCACCTAGAATAGCCTCTGGACGAAATTTATGAAGTGGCATCTTGTATATTTCGTCCAAGACTTCATTCACTCCTTATGGTGGCTTCAAAGTCCTGAAATCATCACTGGTAACTCCGTTCTTGTTCCCCTTGCGCATGCCATCAACTCCATGCTTGTTCTTGCTCCAATGTTCATCCTTCTCCAAGCCAGGCCCTTCATTTGTAAGCAAAACAAAAGTATCCTATTTAGGCAGCATCATATTCTCATGAACATTAGAATCATTACCAAGAAACGGAAGTACCTGGTAATTTATTTGGCGTGCGCGAGCTCTAGTAATTGGTCCATTATATGTAACAGTAGGGGTTGTGGGTGTAACAATGGTATTGGTGTCCTCATCACAGTAGGGGCTGTGGGTGTAACAATGGTATTGATGTCCTCATCAGTAGTGGTAGAGGAAGAATGTCCAATGGGGACAACGGGTTGAAGCCTTAGACGACCTCGAAAGGGGACTTGCCGGTAGTCGAATGTCTTGCACGGTTGTAGGCGTACTCGGTGATGGGTAAGCACTCCTCCCACTCCTTGATGTTCTTCTTGATCAAGACGCGTAGTAGAGTGGAGAGTGTTCGGTTCGTCACTTCCGTTTGGCCGTCGGTTTGTGGATGGTATGCCGTGGAGAATAGGAGCTTGATTCCGAGTTTGGCGCATAAAGTCTTCCAAAAGTAACTCAAGAACTTGACGTCGCGGCCCGAGACAATCGTGTTTGGCACTCCATGGAGTCGCAAAATTTCCCTACAAAAGAGATTGGCAACATGTGAAGCATCGTCTATCTTGTTGCAAGGAATGAAATGCGCCATTTTAGAGAATCAGTCCACAACAACAAACACGGAATCCTTTCCATTTCTAGTTCTAGGCAAACCAAGTACCAAATCCATGCTAATATCTTCCCATGGTTGATATGGAATTGGAAGTGGCATGTAAAGGCCATGAGATTGAGCTTTAGACTGCTTTGCGACATGTAGAGCATCGGTTGGTGAAGCAGTTGACGTTGCGAAACATCTTTGGCCAAAAATAGTTCTTGGAGAGCGTAGCAAGTGTCTTGCCACGTCCAAAATGTCCCATTAGTCCTCCATGAGATTCCTGCAAAAGCAACAAACGAAGAGAAGACTCGGGGATGCAAAGTTCGTTAACTCTCATAAGATAACCATCCTTGATGTAATATCGTTCCTCCAAAACGATAGCCACCATCTCATCGAAAGACGGGACACCTTTGCCTCTATCAAGTGGTATCAGATTTCTAGGTTGCTCGGTGAGATTTTACAGTTTTTCGTAGTTTAGATCGAGTCTGTTCTTCATACCTATAGTCCACGAAAAAGCCAAAAAAAAATTAGGGTTAATTATCCTACTCGAACCAATCTGAGCCTTTGCATAATCTTTTCTGTTTTTGCTTTGTTGCATTTGCGGTTGCATCGTCGTGTCAAGTTGCTGGTCTTAGCGTCTAGTCCTTTAGAGTTTCGAGTTTTGTTCACAGGTTGTCACGTCGCCGGTGCCATATATCAGCACCGCATCATCATCATCGTTGCTGCCATATACCACCACCGTACCAACTTCATCGCCGCTGCCATATACCACCACCACATATTCACCGCCAATCCGAGTCGTGACAGAGTAGGACTCCCCAACTTCCGAGCCATCCACAGAAGAAAAATAGTTCCAGTTTCAAAAAATAGTTCCAGTCTGGAAAATTCTGGCTAGGCAGTTTTTAGGACATTTGTAGACTTTTTCAAAAAAAATTGTTGTGGAGCAAAAAAAGAGAGGAAAAAAAGTGCAAAAAAAAGTGAAAAAAGAAAAAATTCAGAGTGTGCTACTCCCTTGTTTACGTGTAGCGCCGAGATTTTGTTAGTGTTCTAGGCTCGCGTCTCTAGTACGGTCTAGCCTAGGACCAGCACAGTACCATCGTTGAGCGTTATTCAACTTTGCATATCTGAATTGATTATTGCTGACCCTTTTTGCTACCATATTATAAGCCTTCCCAGCTCCACATACATCTACGTCATGCGTTTGAATCTCCCTGGTAATCGCTCTATCCAAGCTTTGAGAGTTTTGACTACAACGGTTGTCGTTCACCACCTGCTGCTTGGTAAGAACTGGTAAGAATTTGAGATTTACTTGACGGATTTGTGACACCCACCACCACCACCACTTGTTAGTAGTCTGTAGGATCATATTATTCTGTGTTTCTATTGCTGCTAACCATGCCAGGATCACAAGCCGACGAGATTGACTGGGAGAATTTAACGAACAAGGAGCTTCATGATAAGTGTCAACAAATGATGACTGAACAGGTGCAAGATGTGCTGAACAATTTTGAAGAGGCCATGGAGAAGATCACTGGCCTTGAGAAGACGTTCGAAACAAAGCTCGATAACAGATTTAATGAACTGCTTGCGTGTCTTCCACCGCCTGCTGCACCTGTCGCACTTCTACAACAACAACAACAATATCGCCTTCCAAATCAAGTGGGACGAGCACAGCGCGTTCCCCTTGAGCCTGGTCAAACTTCTGGTGTCGGTGTACCTACTGTTGATGCTTCTGTAGCTCCTGCTGCTACTGCAGAGGTGGAGGACCATTACGAGGATGAGGTTGATCAAAATCAGAACTACGTGCAACCACCAACACCACCACCACCAGGTCGTCCTCATGCATATCATCGCAACGGTAGGGCTGCACCACCACCTGAGGTACAAGCTCATGACCATCTTTCTAAACTAAAATTGAATATTCCACCATTTGAGGGTAGATATGTTCCTGATATATATCTTACTTTGGAGTTAGAAACTGAACAACGGTTTACATGTTTACAATATCTTAAGGAGAGACGTGTTCCTGCTGCTGTTTGTGCTTTCACTAGTTTTGCATGTGTTTGGTGGTCAGAACATTGTAGATTATATCCCATTCCAGCTACTTGGGCTGCTTTGAAAACTGCTATGCATACTCGTTGGGGTCCACCATATTATCAACGTGAATTAATTCAAAAATTGCAGCGTTTAAGACAAGGAAAAATTCTATAGAAGAATATTATCAGGAATTACAAACTGGCATGATTAGATGTGGTATTGTTGAGGAGAATGAAGCTATGCTTGCACGATTTATGGGTGGATTAAATAGAGAGATTCAGACCATTCTAGAGTATAAGGAGTATAATAATATCACTCGTTTATTACATCTTGCTTGTAAAGCTGAACGTGAAGTGCAGGATCGACAGGCATTGGCGTGAACTAACTTTTCTGCAGGTCGACCTTCATTATGGACACCACGTGCATTGATAGAGGCAAAGGTGTCCCGTCTTTCGATGAGATGGTGGCTATCGTTTTGGAGGAAGTCGACTTTGACGATCCGACTACGAACGTGCGAGGACGTCGCGCCTTAGCAATCGCTAAACCAACTCCGAGAGGTTATTGACCACGCCGGAGCACGATCAACCTGACCACGAAGGTCTGTTTCCTGCAGGCAAACGAAGAACAAGCAAGAAACTAAGATTGCTATCTGGATATTGCGAATATAAGAGGAAAGCTTTATTGATCAAGGTGGGGTTCTGTGACGCCTTTGTCTGGTCGTTGAACACAAACGAAGTACGCGAAGTTGCAGCTATGGCGAACTTTTAATCTAAAGAAAACCCAAAGTCTAAACGGTGCCCTAAGGGCTGTATATATGGAGGAAGAGGGGGGAAATTTCGTGGCCCTTGGGGAAGGGGTCCAAAACCAACCCTATCTCTTGTTTCCCCACACATACGGACTCTAAAAAGAGCCTATACTTATGTATTTCGAAATTACATGGGCCTAGCCCAATAATAAGGTGACGCAGCACCTAGAATAGCCTCTGGATGAAATTTATGAAGTGGCATCTTGTATATTTCGTCCAAGGCTTCATGCACTCCTTATGGTGGCTTCAAAGTCCTGAAATCATCACTTGTAACTCCGTTCTTGTTCCCCTTGCGCATGCCATCAACTCCATGCTTGTTCTTGCTCCAATGTTCATCCTTCTCCAAGCTAGGCCCTTCATTTGTAAGCAAAACAAAAGTATCCAATTTAGTCAGCATCATATTCTCATGAACATTAGAATCATTACCAAGAAACGAAAGTACCTGGTAATTTAATTGGCGTGCGCGAGCTCTAGTAATTGGTCCATTATATGTAACAGTAGGGGCTGTGGGTGTAACAATGGTATTGATGTCCTCATCATCCTCCCCTTCGATGTAGTCCCTTTTCCTTGCTTCGGAGTGTCGTATCTCGATGGCGAGGTTGTCGAGGCGCTCTCGCAAGGTAGATTGTGCGCCTTGCATTTCGTGTTGTAGTCCGAAGATGGACATTTAGGTGATGTAGTTGTTCGCGCCGTCGTCGTTGTCGAAGACCGGAGATGAAATGCCTTGCCTATCCATCACAAGACTCGAGCAAATATGAGTGGGAGTGATAGAGGCAAAGGTGTCCCGTCTTTCGATGAGATGATGAATATCGCTTTGATGGAAGTCGACTTTGACGATCCGACTACGAACGTGCGAGGACGTCGCGCCTTAGCAATCGCTAAACCAACTCCGAGAGGTTATCGACCACGCCGGAGCACGATCAACCTGACCACGAGGGTCTGTTTCCTGCGAGCAAACGAAGAACAGGCAAGAAACTGAGATTGCAATCTGGATATTGCGAATATAAGATGAAAGCTTTATTGATCAAGGTGGGGTTCTGTGACGCCTTTGTCTGGTCGCTGAACACAAACGAAGTACGCGAAGTTGCAGCTATGGCGAACTTTTAATCTAAACAAAACCCAAAGTCTAAACGACGCCCTAAGGGCTGTATATATGGAGGAAGAGGGGGGGAATTTCGTGGCCCTTGAGGAAGGGGTCCGAAACCAACCCTATCTCTTGTTTCCCCACACATACGGACTCTAAAAACAGCCTATACTTATGTATTTCGAAATTACATGGGCCTGGCCCAATAATAAGGTGACGCAGCACCTAGAATAGCCTCTGGACGAAAGTTATGAAGTAGCATCTTGTATATTTCGTCCAAGGCTTCATGCACGCATTATGGTGGCTTCAACGTCCTGAAATCATCACTTGTAACTCCGTTCTTGTTCCCCATGCGCATGCCATCATCTCCATGCTTGTTCTTGCTCCAATGTTCATCCTTCTCAAAGCTAGGCCCTTCATTTGTAAGCAAAACAAATGTATCCAATTTAGGCAGCATCATATTCTCATGAACATTAGAATCATTAGCAAGAAACGAAAGTACCTGGTAATTTAATTGGCGTGCGCGAGCTCTAGTAATTGGTCCAGTATGTATAGCAGCAGGGACTGTGGGTGTAATAATTGTATTGATGTCCTCATCATCCTCCCCTTCTTGAAATGAAGTCGTCCCCGACGGAAGCTCATCTTCCTCACCCAAATAAGGCTTCAAATCTGCAATATTAAAAGTGGGACTAACCCCAAAATCTGCAGGCAGCTCAAGTTTATATGCATTATCATTTATTTTCTCTAACACCTTAAAAGGACCATCAGCACGTGGCATTAGCTTTGATTTGCGCAAATCAGGAAATCTATCCTTACGCAAATGTAACCAAACAAGATCTCCAGGTGCAAACACAACATGTTTTCTACCCTTATCTCCAGCAAGTTTATATTTAGCATTCATACGCTCAATGTTTTCCTTAGTTAACTCATGCATTTTTAAGATCAATTCAGCACGTTGTTTAGCATCAAAATTAACCTTCTCCGAAGATGGAAGAGGCAACAAATCAATAGGTGCACGAGGTAGGAAACCATACACAATTTCAAAAGGGCACATCTTAGTAGTAGAATGCAATGAACGATTATAAGCAAACTCAATATGAGGCAAGCAGTCTTCCCACATTTTCTTATTATTCTTCAAAACAGCCCTAAGCATAGTAGACAATGTTCTATTGACTACTTCAGTTTGTCCATCAGTTTGGGGGTGACAAGTAGTACTAAAAAGCAGTTTAGTCCCCAACTTAGCCCATAAACATCTCCAAAAGTGGCTAAGAAATTTAGTATCACGATCTGAAACAATAGTATTTGGCACACCATGCAAGCGAATAATTTCACGAAAGAACAAATCAGCAACATTAACAGCATCATCGCTTTTATGACATGGTATAAAGTGCGCCATTTTCGAGAATCTATCCACGACAACAAATATGCTATCCCTCCCCTTCTTTGTTCGAGGTAAACCTAAAACAAAGTCCATAGATATATCCTCCCAAGGAACACTAGGTACAGGCAAAGGCATATATAAACCATGAGGATTGAGTCGTGACTTAGCTTTTTGACATGTAGTGCAGCGAGCAACAAAACGCTCAACATCCCGTCTCATCTTTGGCCAAAAGAAATGTGTAGCAAGTACGTCCTCCGTCTTCCTCACGCCAAAGTGTCCCATTAATCCTCCTCCATGCGCCTCCTGCAACAACAAAAGACGAAGAGAGCTAGCTGGAATGCATAGCTTGTTAGCACGGAACACAAATCCATCATTAACGACAAACTTGTTCCAGGTTCTTCCTTCTTTACAATTCTGCAATACATCTTTAAAATCAGCATCATGCACATATTGATCTTTGATGGTCTCCAAACCAAATATTTTGAAGTCAAGTTGTGAAAGCATAGTATAGCGACGAGACAATGCATCAGCAATAACATTTTCTTTACCCTTCTTGTGTTTAATGACATAAGGGAAAGTTTCAATGAATTCAACCCATTTAGCATGTCTACGATTCAGTTTAGCTTGACTTTTAATATGTTTCAAAGATTCATGATCAGAATGTATAACAAATTCTTTGGGCCATAAATAATGTTGCCATGTTTCTAAAGTCCGAACAAGAGCATATAGTTCTTTATCATAAGTAGAATAATTCAGACTAGGCCCACTCAATTTTTCAGAAAAGTATGCAACAGGTTTGCCATCTTGTAATAACACACCTCCTAATCCAATGCCACTAGCATCACATTCAAGCTCAAAAGTCTTATTAAAATCAGGAAGTTGGAGTAAAGGAGCATGTGTCAACTTATCTTTCAATACCGTGAAGGCTTCTTCCTGTGCGGTACCCCAAACAAAAGGCACATCCTTCTTTGTAAGCTCGTTGAGAGGTGCAGCAATGGTGCTAAAATCTCTCACAAAACGCCTATAGAAACCAGCGAGTCCAAGAAAACTCCGCACTTGTGTGACCGTTTTGGGCTGCGGCCAACTCTCAATAGCTTCAATCTTGGCTTTATCAACTTCAATTCCCTGTGGAGTAACAACATAGCCAAGAAAAGATACTCGGTCGGTGCAAAAGGTGCACTTCCCAAGGTTACCAAACAAACGTGCATCACGTAGAGCAATAAAAACAGCACGTAAATGTTCCAAATGTTCTTCCAAAGATTTGCTATAAATCAGTATATCATCAAAATAGACCACCACAAATCGTCCAATGAAAGCACGTAAAACTTCGTTCATTAGTCTCATGAAAGTACTAGGTGCATTAGTTAACCCAAAAGGCATGACTAACCACTCATATAAACCAAACTTAGTTTTAAATGCAGTTTTCCATTCATCTCCCAATTTCATACGAATTTGATGGTATCCACTACGCAAATCAACTTTGGAGAATATTGTAGAGCCACTCAATTCATCAAGCATATCATCGAGCCTAGGAATAGGATGACGATAACGAATAGTAATATTATTAATGCCTCTACAATCAACACACATACGCGACGTACCATCCTTTTTAGGCACGAGTATAATAGGAACAGCACAAGGACTAAGAGATTCGCGTATATAACCTTTGTCGAGCAGCTCCTGTACTTGACGCATAATCTCCTTCGTCTCCTCTGGATTGGTACGGTATGGTGCACGGTTGGGTAGCGATGCACCGGGAATTAAGTCAATTTGATGCTCAATCCCTCGAATAGGTGGTAATCCCGGTGGCACGTCTTGTGGGAAGACGTCAGCGAACTCCTGCAAAATGTGAGTGACAGCAGGGGGCAAAGAGGAAGGCACGTCCTCGAATGAAAATAATGCCTCTTTGCACACAAAAGCATAGCAAACAGATTTGCTGAAATCTAGTTCATCAATATCAGATTTTGTGGCAAGTAAACATGCACTTTTCAATTTAATTTCAGAAACAACACTAGATGGTTTATTATTAGGTTTCATTTGTTGCTCAAATTCCTTTGCCACAATCTGATTTTCACTCTTATTTTTCTCCTGTTTTGCTTTATTAGCTCTATTAATGTCATCTTTCAAAATGGAATCAGGAGTCATAGGAAGCAAAGTAATATTTTTATCCTTATGAACAAGAGTATACTGATTGTTTCTACCATGGTGTACAGAATTTTTATCAAATTGCCATGGTCTACCTAGTAATAAGGAACATGCTTGCATGGGTACCACATCACAATCAACATAATCAGCATATGTAGAGATACTAAAATGCACACGAACAGTACGTGTTACCTTAACCTTGCCGCTGTTGTTGAACCATTGGATGTAGTAAGGATGTGGATGTGGTCTTGTGGTGAGAGATAGCTTCTCCACCATCTCCATGCTAGCCAAGTTGTTACAGCTCCCTCCATCTATGATGACGCGAACAGAACGTTCCTTCACAACTCCCTTTGTATGGAACAAATTATGCCTCTGATTTTGCTCTGCTTGTGTGACCTGCACACTCAAAACACGTTGAGCAACTAAACATTCATACCTGTCAGCGTCTTCAGGAGCCATGTATTGCGTCTCATTTTCAGAATCATCTCCACCATGTTCTTCACGTGTAATAAGAGCCAAAGTCTCCTCATCATAGTCACTAGCGGACTCATACCCACCATCCTCAGTAGCAATCATGACACGCTGAGATTTGCATTCTCTCGCAAAATGTCCTCTTCCCTTACAACGACGACAAATAATATCACTTGTGTGCCCTGTCGATGCCATGGAAGAAGAAGAGCTCTGCACAGGCCCGACAGGTGTGCTCTTGGCAGAGAGTGGTGGTTGTGCCTGCTTTCTTGTATCACGGCTGGAGGTGGCACCTGATGGAGGTGATGGTGAAGTGGAAGTAGAAGATGCACGCGGTGTCCATGATGAAGGTCGACCTGCAGAAAAGTTAGTTCGCGCCAATGGCTGTCGATCCTGCACTTCACGTTCAGCTTTACAAGCAAGATGGAATAAACGAGTGATATTATTATAATCCTTATACTCTAGAATGGTCTGAATCTCTTTATTTAATCCACCCATAAAACGTGCAAGCATAGCTTCATTCTCCTCAACAATACCACATCTAATCATGCCAGTTTGTAATTCCTGATAATATTCTTCTACAGAATTTTTTCCTTGTCTTAAACGCTGCAATTTTTGAAGTAATTCACGTTGATAATATGGTGGAACCCAACGAGTACGCATAGCAGTTTTCAAAGCAGCCCAAGTAGCTGGAACAGGATATAATCTACAATGTTCAGACCACCAAACACATGCAAAGCTAGTGAAAGCACAAACAGCAGCAGGAACACGTCTCTCCTCAGGATATTGTAAACATGTAAATCGTTGTTCAGTTTCTAACTCCCAAGTAAGATATATATCAGGAACATATCTACCCTCAAATGGTGGAATATTCAATTTCAGTTTAGGGAGATGGTCATGATCTCGTACCTGAGGTGGTGGTGCCGGCCTACCGTTGCGAATATATACCTGAGGTCGACCTGCTGGTGGTGGTGCTGGTGGCTGCACGTAGTTCTGATTTTGATCAACCTCATCCTCATAATCGCCCGCATAATCGTCATCCTCCTCAGCCGCCGCAGGAGCAGGAGCCAAAGAAGCATCAACAGTAGGGACAGCAGCACCCGAATTTTGACCAATCTCAATTGGAACGCGCTGTGCCCGTCCCACTTGATTTGGAAGGCGGCGTTGGAGATGTGGTTGTTGTTGTTGTAGAGGTGCGACATGTGCAGCCGGTGGTGGTTGGGGAAGACGCTTTAGTAATTCAGTAAACTTGTTATCCAGCTTTGTCTCAAACGACTTCTCCACGGCATCTATCTTCTCCATAGCCTCTTCAAATCTGTTTAGCACATCTCCCACCTGGCCACTCATCATTTGCTGAAATTTATCATGCAACTCCTTGTTCGTCATGTTCGCCCAATCAGTCTCATCGGCTTGTGAACCTGCCATGGTTAGCAGCAATAGAAACACAAAAGAATATGATCCTGCAGACTACTAGAAGTGGTGGGATGGTGGTGTGTCACAAAACCTTCAAGCGAATCTCAAATTCTTACCAGTTCTTACCCAGCAGCAGGTGGTGATCGGCAACCGTTGTAGTCAAAAACTCTCAAAGCTTGGATATAGCGATTACCAGGGAGAGTCAAACGCACGATGTAGACTTATGTGGAGCTGGGAAGGCTTATAATATGGTAGCAAAATGGTAAGCAATAATCAATTCAGAGATGCAAAGTTGAATAAACGCTCAACGACGGTACTGTGCTGGTCCTAGGCTAGACCGTGCTAGAGACGCGAGCCTAGAACACTAACAAAATCACGGCGCTGCACGTAAACAAGGGAAAAGCACACTCAGGAATTTTTTTTTTCCGAGACCTACTCAGGCAAGGAAACACGAAACGGAAAATATATGGATCTCTAAAACAAACCGACTATGAAAAGAACTCGGATTGGTGGTGGATATATGGCGGTGGTATATGGCAGCGGTGGTGGTATATGGATACGGATTCAAAGCGGTGGCGGATAAGCAATGGTGGTAGATGGCAAGGCGATGATGATGGTGCGGCGGCGGCGTGACAACTTATGACCAGAACTCGAAACTCTAAAAGACTAGACTCTAAGACCAGCAACTTGACACGACGATGCAACCGCAAATTCAACAAAGCAAAAACCCTAAAAAGATTATGCAAAGGCTCAGATTGGTTCGGATATGATGAACTAACCCTAATTTTTTTTGTGGCTTTTTCGTGGACTGTAGGTATGAAGAACAGACTCGATCTAAACTACGAAAAACTGTAAAATCTCACCGAGCAACCTGGAAATCTGATACCACTTGATAGAGGCAAAGGTGTCCCGTCTTTCGATGAGATGATGAATATCGCTTTGATGGAAGTCGACTTTGACGATCCGACTACGAACGTGCGAGGACGTCGCGCCTTAGCAATCGCTAAACCAACTCCGAGAGGTTATCGACCACGCCGGAGCACGATCAACCTGACCACGAGGGTCTGTTTCCTGCGAGCAAACGAAGAACAGGCAAGAAACTGAGATTGCAATCTGGATATTGCGAATATAAGATGAAAGCTTTATTGATCAAGGTGGGGTTCTGTGACGCCTTTGTCTGGTCGCTGAACACAAACGAAGTACGCGAAGTTGCAGCTATGGCGAACTTTTAATCTAAACAAAACCCAAAGTCTAAACGACGCCCTAAGGGCTGTATATATGGAGGAAGAGGGGGGGAATTTCGTGGCCCTTGAGGAAGGGGTCCGAAACCAACCCTATCTCTTGTTTCCCCACACATACGGACTCTAAAAACAGCCTATACTTATGTATTTCGAAATTACATGGGCCTGGCCCAATAATAAGGTGACGCAGCACCTAGAATAGCCTCTGGACGAAAGTTATGAAGTAGCATCTTGTATATTTCGTCCAAGGCTTCATGCACGCATTATGGTGGCTTCAACGTCCTGAAATCATCACTTGTAACTCCGTTCTTGTTCCCCATGCGCATGCCATCATCTCCATGCTTGTTCTTGCTCCAATGTTCATCCTTCTCAAAGCTAGGCCCTTCATTTGTAAGCAAAACAAATGTATCCAATTTAGGCAGCATCATATTCTCATGAACATTAGAATCATTAGCAAGAAACGAAAGTACCTGGTAATTTAATTGGCGTGCGCGAGCTCTAGTAATTGGTCCAGTATGTATAGCAGCAGGGACTGTGGGTGTAATAATTGTATTGATGTCCTCATCACTCATGAAAGTACTAGGTGCATTAGTTAACCCAAAAGGCATGACTAACCACTCATATAAACCAAACTTAGTTTTAAATGTTGTTTTCCATTCATCTCCCAATTTCATACGAATTTGATGGTATCCACTACGCAAATCAACTTTGGAGAATATTGTAGAGCCACTCAATTCATCAAGCATATCATCTAGCCTAGGAATAGGATGACGATAACGAATAGTAATATTATTAATGCCTCTACAATCAACACACATACGCGACGTACCATCCTTTTTCGGCACTAGAATAATAGGAACAACACAAGGACTAAGGGATTCGCGAATATAACCTTTGTCGAGCAGCTCCTGTACTTGACGCATAATCTCCTTCGTCTCCTCTGGATTTGTACGGTATGGTGCACGGTTGGGTAGCGATGCACCGGGAATTAAGTCAATTTGATGCTCAATCCCTCGAATAGGTGGTAATCCCGGTGGCACGTCTTGTGGGAAGACGTCAGCGAACTCCTGCAAAATGTTAGTGACTGCAGGGGCAAAGAGGAAGGCACGTCCTCGAATGAAAATAATGCCTCTTTGCACACAAAAGCATAGCAAACAGATTTGCTAAAAACTAGCTCATCAATATCAGATTTGGTGGGAAGTAAACAGGCACTTTTCAATTTAATTTCAGAAGCAACACTAGATGGTTTATTATTAGGCTTCATTTGTTGCTCAAATTCTGTTGCCACAATCTGATTTTCACTCTTATTTTTCTCCTGTTTTGCTTTATTAGCTCTATGAATGTCATCTTTCAAAATGGAATCCGGAGTCATAGGAAGCAAAGTAATATTTGTATCCTTATGAACAAGAGTATACTGATTGTTTCTACCATGGTGTACAGAATTTTTATCAAATTGCCATGGTCTACCAAGTAATAAGGAACATGCTTGCATAGGTACCACATCACAATCAACATAATCAGCATATGTAGAGATACTAAAATGCACCCGAACAGTACGTGTTACCTTAACCTTGCCGCTGTTGTTGAACCATTGGATGTAGTAAGGATGTGGATGTGGTCTTGTGGTGAGAGATAGCTTCTCCACCATCTCCATGCTAGCCAAGTTGTTGCACCTCCCTCCATCTATGATGACGCGAATAGAACGTTCCTTCACAACTCCCTTTGTATGGAACAAATTATGCCTCTGATTTTGCTCAGCTTGTGTAACCTGCACACTCAAAACATGTTGAGCAACTAAACATTCATACCTGTCAGCATCTTCAGCAGCCATGTATTGCGTCTCATGATCAGAATCATCTCCACCGTGTTCTTCATGTGTAATAAGAGCCAAAGTCTCCTCATCATAGTCACTAGCGGACTCATACCCACCATCCTCAGTAGCAATCATCACACGCTGAGATTTGCATTCTCTCGCAAAATGACCTCTTCCCTTACAACGACGACAAATAATATCACTTGTGTGCCCTGTTGACGCCATGGAAGAAGAAGAGCTCTGTGCAGGCCCGGCAGGTGCGCTCTTGGCAGATAGTGGTGGTTGTGCCTGCTTTCTTGTATCATGGCTGGAGTTGGAACCTGATGGAGGTGCTGGTGTAGTGGAAGTAGAAGATGCACGCGGTGTCCATGATGAAGGTCGACCTGCAGAAAAGTTAGTTCGCGCTAATGCTTGTCGATCCTGCACTTCACGTTCAGCTTTACAAGCAAGATGGAATAAACGAGTGATATTATTATAATCCTTATACTCTAGAATGGTCTGAATCTCTCTATTTAATCCACCCATAAAATGTGCAAGCATAGCTTCATTCTCCTCAACAATACCACATCTAATCATGCCAGTTTGTAATTCCTGATAATATTCTTCTACAGAATTTTTCCCTTGTCTTAAGCGCTGCAATTTTTGAAGTAATTCACGTTGATAATATGGTGGAACCCAACGAGTACGCTAGCAGTTTTCAAAGCAGCCCAAGTAGCTAGAACAGGATATAATCTACAATGTTCAGACCACCAAACACATGCAAAGCTAGTGAAAGCACAAACAGCAGCAGGAACACGTCTCTTCTCAGGATATTGTAAACATGTAAATCGTTGTTCAGTTTCTAACTCCCAAGTAAGATATATATCAGGAACATATCTACCCTCAAATGGTGGAATATTCAATTTCAGTTTAGGGAGATGGTCATGATCTCGTACCTGAGGTGGTGGTGCCGGCCTACCGTTACGAATATATACCTGAGGTCGACCTGCTGGTGGTGGTGCTGAAATTTATCATTTGCTGAAATTTATCATGCAACTCCTTGTTCGTCATGTTCTCCCAATCAGTCTCATCGGCTTGTGATCCTGCCATGGTTAGCAGCAATAGAAACACAAAAGAATATGATCCTACAGACTACTAGGAAGTGGTGGTGATGGTGGTGTGTCACAAATCCTTCAAGCGAATCTCAAATTCTTACTAGTTCATACCCAGCAGCAGGTGGTGATCGGCAACCGTTGTAGTCAAAACTCGCAAAGCTTGGATAGAGCGATTACCAGGGAGAGTCAAACGCACGATGTAGATGTATGTGGAGCTGGGAAGGCTTATAATATGGTAGCAAAAATGGTCAGCAATAATCAATTCAGAGATGCAAAGTTGAATCTCAACGACGGTACTGTGCTGGTCCTAGGCTAGACCGTGCTAGAGACGCGAGCCTAGAACACTAACAAAATCACGGCGCTGCACGTAAACAAGGGAAAAGCACACTCTGGAATTTTTTTCTCTCTTTTTCGCGCTCTTTTTTTTTTTGCGCTCCTCTTTTTTTTGCGAAAAATCACTATAATGGCGAGTGTCTCAAAACACTTCCCAGGTCAAACGACGAAGAAATTTTTTTGACTATTTTTTTCGGAAATCAAGGCAGCGACGACGAAAAAGTGCGACAAAAAATCACTGTGATGGCGAGTGTCTCAAAACACTCCCCGGGACCTAAAAATAGGATTGGGAAAAATATTTTTGGTCGCCGAAATTTTGGCCTAAAAACTGCCCGGGGGTCTCCAGACTTTTTTTTCCGAGACCTACTCAGGCAAGGAAACACGAAACGGAAAATAGATGGATCTCTAAAACAAACCGAATATGAAAAGAACTCGGATTGGTGGTGGATATATGGTGGTAGGATATGGCAGCGGTGGTGGTATATGGTAGCGGTGGTGCTATATGGATACGGATCCGTGGTGGTATATGGATACGGATTGGTGGTGGTATATAGATACGGATTCAGAGCGGTGGCGGATAAGCAATGGTGGTAGATGGCAAGGCGATGATGATGGTGCGGCGGCAGCGTGACAACTTATGACCAGAACTCGAAACTCTAAAAGACTAGACTCTAAGACCAGCAACTTGACACGACGATGCAACCGTAAATTCAACAAAGCAAAAACCCTAAAAAGATTATGCAAAGGCTCAGATTGGTTCGGATATACTGAACTAACCCTAATTTTTTTGTGGCTTTTTCGTGGACTGTAGGTATGAAGAACAGACTCGATCTAAACTACGAAAAACTGTAAAATCTCACCGAGCAACCTGGAAATCTGATACCACTTGATAGAGGCAAAGGTGTCCCGTCTTTCGATGAGATGATGGATATCGCTTTGGTGGAAGTCGACTTTGACGATCCGACTACGAACGTGCGATGACGTCGCGCCTTAGCAATCGCTAAACCAACTCCGAGAGGTTATTGACCACGCCGGAGCACGATCAACCTGACCACGAGGGCCTGTTTCCTGCGAGCAAACGAAGAACAAGCAAGAAACTGAGATTGCAATCTGGATATTGCGAATATAAGATGAAAGCTTTATTGATCAAGGTGGGGTTCTGTGACGCCTTTGTCTGGTCGTTGAACACAAACGAAGTACGCGAAGTTGCAGCTATGGCGAACTTTTAATCTAAACAAAACCCAAAGTCTAAACGACGCCCTAAGGGCTGTATATATGGAGGAAGAGGGGGGAATTTCGTGGCCCTTGGGGAAGGGGTCCGAAACCAACCCTATCTCTTGTTTCCCCACACATACGGACTCTAAAAACAGCCTATACTCAAGTATTTCGAAATTACATGGGCCTGGCCCAATAATAAGGTGACGCAGCACCTAGAATAGCCTCTGGACGAAAGTTATGAAGTAGCATCTTGTATATTTCGTCCAAGGCTTCATGCACGCATTATGGTGGCTTCAACGTCCTGAAATCATCACTTGTAACTCCGTTCTTGTTCCCCATGTGCATGCCATCATCTCCATGCTTGTTCTTTCTCCAATGTTCATCCTTCTCAAAGCTAGGCCCTTCATTTGTAAGCAAAACAAATGTATCCAATTTAGGCAGCATCATATTCTCATGAACATTAGAATCATTACCAAGAAACAAAAGTACCTGGTAATTTAATTGGCGTGCGCGAGCTCTAGTAATTGGTCCAGTATGTATAGCAGCAGGGGTTGTGGGTGTAACAATGGTATTGATGTCCTCATCACTAAGAGATTCACGTATATAACCACATATCCACCGCCATCACGCCAATCCGAGTACACCTGCAACATATATCCGCCACCAGTCCGAGTTCCACCAGATTCATCTCCGCCACCAGTCCGAGTTCCACCAGATTCAGCTCCGCCACCAGTCCTAGTCCAAGTCCAGTATTTTGTTACTCTGTTTTCGATTTCCAGATCACGCCATACTCTGAGTCGTGACAGAGAAGGACTCCCAAACTTTTGTGTTACCCGCAGTAGAAAAATAGTTCCAGTTTAAAAAAAAGTAAGTCTGGAAAATTCTGGCTAGGCAGTTTTTAGACCATTTGTAGACTTTTTCGAAAAAAATTTGTTGCGGAGCAAAAAAAAAGAGGAAAAAAGTGCAAAAAAAAGTGAAAAAAATTCAGAGTGTGCTCCTCCGTTGTTTACGTGCGGCGCCGTGATTTTGTTAGTGTTCTAGGCTCGCGTATCTAGCACGGTCTAGCCTAGGACCAGCACAGTACCGTCGTTGAGCGTTTATTCAACTTTGCATCTCTGAATTGATTATTGCTGACCCTTTTTGCTACCATATTATAAGCCTTCCCAGCTCCACATACATCTACGTCGTGCGTTTGACTCTCCCTGGTAATCGCTCTATCCAAGCTTTGAGAGTTTTGACTACAACGGTTGCCGATCACCACCTGCTGCTGGGTAAGAACTGGTAAGAATTTGAGATTCGCTTGAAGGATTTGTGACACACCACCATCACCACCACTTCCTAGTAGTCTGTAGGATCATATTCTTTTGTGTTTCTATTTCTGCTAACCATGGCAGGATCACAAGCCGATGAGACTGATTGGGAGAACATGACGAACAAGGAGTTGCATGATAAATTTCAGCAAATGATGAGTGGCCAGGTGGGAGATGTGCTAAACAGATTTGAAGAGGCTATGGAGAGGATAGATGCCATGGAGAAGTCGTTCGAGACAAAGCTGGATAACAAGTTTAATGAATTGCTCAAGCGTCTTCCCCAACCGCCACCGGCTGCACCTATCGCACCTCTACAACAACAACAACCACATCTCCAACGCCGCCTTCCAAATCAAGTGGGACGAGCACAGCGCGTTCCAATTGAGACTGGTCAAAATTCGGGTGCCGCTGCACCTACTGTTGATGCTTCTTTAGCTCCTGCTACTGTGGCGGCTGAGGAGGATGACGATTATGCGGGCGATTATGAGGATGAGGTTGATCAAAATCAGAACTACGTGCAGCCACCAGCACCACCACCAGCAGGTCGACCTCAGGTATATGTTCGCAACGGTAGGCCTGCACCACCACCTCAGGTACGAGATCATGACCATGTTCCTAAACTGAAATTGAATATTCCACCGTGGAGGGTAGATACATTCTTGATGTATATCTTACTTGGGAGTTAGAAACTGAACAACGTTTTACATGTTTACAATATCCCGAGGAGAGACGGGTTGCTGCTGCTGTTTGTGCTTTCACTAGTTTTGCATGTGTATGGTGGTCTGAACATTGTAGATTATATCCTATTCCAGCTACTTGGGCTGCTTTGAAAACTGCTATGCGTACTCGTTGGGTTCCACCATATTATCAACGTGAATTGCTTCAAAAATTGCAGCGTTTACGACAAGGGAAAAATTCTGTAGAAGAATATTATCAGGAATTACAAACTGGCATGATTAGATGTGGTATTGTTGAGGAGAATGAAGCTATGCTTGCACGTTTTATGGGTGGTTTAAATAGAGAGATTCAGACCATTCTAGAGTATAAGGAGTATACTAATATCACTCGTTTATTCCATCTTGCTTGTAAAGCTGAACGTGAAGTGCAAGATCGACAAGCATTGGCGCGAACTAACTTTTCTGCAGGTCGACCTTCATCATGGACACCGCGTGCATCTTCTACTTCCACTGCACCAGCACCTCCATCAGGTTCCACCTCCAGCCGTGATACAAGAAAGCAGGCACAACCACCACTATCTGCCAAGAGCGCACCTGTCGGGCCTGCAAAGAGCTCGTCTTCTTCCATGGCATCAACAGGGCACACAAGTGATATTATTTGTCGTCGTTGTAAAGGAAGAGGACATTATGCGCGAGAATGCAAATCTCAGCGTGTAATGATTGCTACTGAGGATGGTGGGTATGAGTCCGCTAGTGACTATGATGAGGAGACTTTGGCTCTTATTACACGTGAAGAACATGGTGGAGATGATTCTGAAAATGAGACACAATACATGGCTCCTGAAGACGCTGACAGGTATGAATGTTTAGTTGCTCAATGTGTTTTGAGTGTGCAGGTCACACAAGCAGAGCAAAATCAGAGGCATAATTTGTTCCATACAAAGGGAGTTGTGAAGGAACGTTCTGTTCGCGTAATCATAGATGGAGGGAGCTGTAACAACTTGGCTAGCATGGAGATGGTGGAGAAACTATCTCTCACCACAAGACCACATCCACATCCTTACTGCATCCAATGGTTCAACAACAGCGGCAAGGTTAAGGTAACATGTACTGTTCGTGTGCATTTTAGTATCTCTACATATGCTGATTATGTTGATTGTGATGTGGTACCCATGCAAGCATGTTCCTTATTACTTGGTAGACCATGGCAATTTGATAAAAACTCTGTACACCATGGTAGAAACAATCAGTATACTCTTGTTCATAAGGATAAAAATATTACTTTGCTTCCTATGACTCCTGATTCCATTTTGAAAGATGACATTAATAGAGCTAATAAAGCAAAACAGGAGAAAAATAAGAGTGAAAATCAGATTGTGGCAAAAGAATTTGAGCAACAAATGAAACCTAATAATAATCCATCTAGTGTTGTTTCTGAAATTAAATTGAGAAGTGCATGTTTACTTGCCACAAAATCTGATATTGATGAGCTAGATTTCAACAAATCCGTTTGCTATGCTTTTGTGTGCAAAGAGGCATTATTTTCATTCGAGGACGTGCCTTCCTCTTTGCCCCCTGCTGTCACTAACATTTTGCAGGAGTTCGCTGACGTCTTTCCACAAGACGTGCCACCGGGACTACCACCTATTCGAGGGATTGAGCATCAAATTGAGTTAATTCCCGGTGCATCGCTACCCAACCATGCACCATACCGTACCAATCCAGAGGAGACGAAGGAGATTATGCGTCAAGTACAGGAGCTGCTCGACAAAGGTTATATACGCGAATCTCTTAGTCCTTGTGCTGTTCCTATTATACTTGTGCCAAAAAGGATGGTACATCGCGTATGTGTGTTGATTGTAGAGGCATTAATAACATTACTATTCATTATCGTCGTCCTATTCCTAGGCTAGATGATATGCTTGATGAATTGACTGGCTCTACAATATTTTCCAAAGTTGATTTGCGTAGTGGATACCATCAAATTCGTATGAAACTGGGAGATGAATGGAAAACAGCATTTAAAACTAAGTTTGGTTTATATGAGTGGTTAGTCATGCCTTTTGGGTTAACTAATGCACCTAGTACTTTCATGAGACTAATGAATGAAGTTTTACGTGCTTTTATTGGACGATTTGTGGTAGTCTATTTTGATGATATACTGATTTATAGCAAATCTTTGGAAGAACATTTGGAACATTTACGTGCTGTTTTTATTGCTCTACGTGATGCACGTTTGTTTGGTAACCTTGGGAAGTGCACCTTTTGCACCGACCGAGTATCTTTTCTTGGCTATGTTGTTACTCCACAGGGAATTGAAGTTGATAAAGCCAAGATTCAAGCTATTGAGAGTTGGCCGCAGCCCAAAACGGTCACACAAGTGAGGAGTTTCCTTGGCCTCGTTTGTTTCTATAGGCGTTTTGTGAGAGATTTCAGCACCATTGTTGCACCTCTCAACGAGCTTACAAAGAAAGATGTGCCTTTTGTTTGGGGTACCGCACAGGAAGAAGCCTTCACGGTATTGAAAGATAAGTTGACACATGCTCCTTTACTCCAACTTCCTGATTTTAATAAGACTTTTGAGCTTGAATGTGATGCTAGTGGAATTGGATTAGGAGGTGTGTTATTACAAGATGGTAAACCTGTTGCGTACTTTTCTGAAAAATTGAGTGGGCCTAGTCTGAATTATTCTACTTATGATAAAGAACTATATGCTCTTGTTCGGACTTTAGAAACATGGCAACATTATTTATGGCCCAAAGAATTTGTTACACATTCTGATCAAGAATCTTTGAAACACATTAAAAGTCAAGCAAAACTGAACCGTAGACAAGCTAAATGGGTTGAATTCATTGAGACTTTCCCTTATGTCATTAAACACAAGAAGGGTAAAGAAAATGTTATTGCTGATGCATTGTCTCGTCATTATACTATGCTTTCACAACTTGACTTTAAAATATTTGGTTTGGAGACCATCAAAGATCAATATGTGCATGATGCTAAATTTAAAGATGTATTGCAGAATAGTACAGAAGGTAGAACATGGAACAAGTTTGTCGTTAATGATGGATTTGTGTTCCGTGCTAACAGGCTATGCATTCCAGCTAGCTCCGTTCGTCTTTTGTTGTTGCAGGAGGCGCATGGAGGAGGACTAATGGGACACTTTGGCGTGAAGAAGACGGAGGACGTACTTGCTACAAATTTCTTTTGGCCAAAGAAGAGACGGGATGTTGAGCGTTTTGTTGCTCGCTGCACTACATGTCAAAAAGCTAAGTCACGACTCAATCCTCATGGTTTATTATGCCTTTGCCTGTACATAGTGTTCCTTGGGAGGATATATCTATGGACTTTGTTTTAGGTGTACCTCGAACAAAGAAGGGGAGGGATAGCATATTTGTTGTCGTGGATAGGTTCTCGAAAATGGCACACTTTGATAGAGGTGAGGGTGTCCCGATCTTTCGATGAGATGATAACTATCGATTTGGTGGAGACGACTTTGACGATCCGACTACAAACGTGCACGACGTTGCACCTTATCAATCGCTAAACCAATCTCCTGAGGTTACTGACGATGCCGGAAGCACGATCAGCCTGACCACGAAGGTCTATTCCTGCAAGCAATCGAAGAACGAGCAAGAATATGATAATGCAATCTGAATATTGTGAATATAGATGAAGTATTGATAAAGGTGGGGATCCGTAAGCGGTCTTGGTCTGGTCGTTGGACACAAACAAAGTACACGAAGTTGCAATGGCTAACTTTTAACTAAACAAATCCCAAGCAAAAAACTACTAGATGGATCTACTTATATAGGAGCAAGGGGTGGCGGCCAAGGAGGTGGGAGGACGTCCCAAGGCAGCCTAAAACCAACCCTAGGTCGTACAAGGCTCATGGGCCCAAGTGGAGGTGATGCAACACCTTTGGACTTGTAGTTTGACTCGGATTCTGGTGCAACGTCAGATTGTTTCGACCATAACTCAATGCTCCGGACGAATTTAAAGGTGAATCCAATTGGGTTGGAAAGAGCACGAAATCTAGTTTCCAACAAAAAAAGAATCACCCAATTCGGAGTCCGTATGAAAAAGTTGTTGGCGTTTTGAGTCAGGTATGTCTGTGCAGTCCGAATCTGAATCCAGAACGTGAGAGACTTGGACTCTATCTTCTCTTGGCCCAAAAGTGACGTGAGAGGACTTTTTGAACAGAACCTAAACTTCTCCTTTTGCCTTATCTTCATATGTAGATTGTACAAATGTCCCATACACCTGCAATTAGACAAAACACAAAAGTGTGTGAAGTATATTTTTGTTCTGGATAACATAAATAGATTATTGAATAGTTTGCACTAGAAATCACCTGACAAATATGCATGTATGCAATATTTTTGGTCGTATCCAAGGTAGTCATGTCCTCATCATCCTCCCCTTCTTGAAAACAAAGCCGTCCTCAGCGTTGCTTAATCTGAAATGTGGCTAAC
The DNA here is from genome assembly GCF_002575655.3 of Aegilops tauschii subsp. strangulata. Taxonomy (NCBI): domain Eukaryota; kingdom Viridiplantae; phylum Streptophyta; class Magnoliopsida; order Poales; family Poaceae; genus Aegilops; species Aegilops tauschii. Next base: position 252,173,044 of record NC_053037.3, read on the forward strand.
AAAAGAGACAAGGTGTACATGTTGTATATGTATATGTCATCCATTTTTACTTCCCGTGGATTTTGCACATATGACACATGTATACATGAGTAACTTTCATAGTTAATAAAATATAAAGCCAAAATATTATCACAAGAAGTAGAAGGCATGAAAGTATTGCAACTCAGTTTGCACATATAAGTGAAGCTCTTATTCATATGAAAAGATGGACAATATTCATCATTAAACCATCCCAACATTGATGAACCATCACCAAGATGAGAGGTCATATCAAAATGATTAAACATTGGCACAATTATTTTCAAACATATTTGATCCAAATCTGATTTATTCCCTGATTCACTTGATTCTTTTGCATCGATAGTTAATTCAATGGGCTCACTCAAAATTGTTTGATCACATGGCAAAGTCAAATCATCAACATAGTCCTCTAAGGTAGCTGGTGTGATCAAAGTAGTGGGTAGCTCACCGCATGGTGCACTTAAATTGACAAGACATTCATCATACTCATGTGGAAGTGGAAGATTAGTACCTTTGTCATTACCTCTTATGATTAACTCAGATGAGGTAGGCACTCTCGGTGATGATGTGTCACATGGTGGAGGTGATGTAGTCCTCACAACAACGGATGTGGTTGTCATAGTATGCTTAGTAGTTGAAGGGACAACCGTATCAACTCTTGGAATGTGCATCTCGCGCTTGTTCTCCTTGTGCGCAACACGTCGTTTTATTTCCTGTTCAGCTTTGCAAGCAAGATGAAACAAATGGTCCATAGGATAACACTCTTCATGTATTAGTATCTCCTGAATGTCACGATTTAATCCTCCCCAAAATCTATCCATAAAATCTTCTTCACTTTCTTCTAAAGAGGAATGCAGCAAGGTAGTTTGTAAAGTATCATAATATTTCGTTACGGTGTCACTACCTTGTTTTAAATGTTGCAACTTTGTAATCATGTCACGAGTATAATAAGCGGGAACGAATGTATGTCGCATGGCAAGTTTCAAATCATCCCAAGTAGTAGGTATATCATTAGGGTGTAACCGACAATATTCACTCCACCAAACTACAGCATACCCAGTGAAAGAACCAACCGCAACCTTAACTTTTTTACGTACATCAAAATTATTGGAAGAAAATATATTATTTAGGTCAAACTCCCATTCAATATATAAAGCAGGTCTAAAACGGCCATTAAGTGGTGGTATAGAAACATTAACCTGATCATGTGCATTTGGATGTTTGTGCACCTCTCGTGATGGTTGTGGTATTTGCATAGGTGATGGCACATCTCCCACGATCGACAAACCCCATGAATTGACTCTAGATCCTGTCATGATTAGTAGAAACAAGAAACAAAATTCAAGAATAATGTTCCTATGAACTACTAGGATGTGGTGGTAAAGCGCTCACAGTAAAGCAAATATCAATATCTTACAAGTTCTTACCAAGCAGCAGGTGGTGACAGGCAACCAGCGGTGTCAAATAACTCCAAAGATTGAGTAAAGCGATTGCCAGGGGAACGTACGTATACACGGTGTAGAAATATGTGGAGCTGGGTTGGCTATATATGGTAGCAAAATATTAGCAATAATCAATTCAGAGATGCAATGTTGAATAAACGCTCAACGACGGTACTGTGCTGGTCCTAGGCTAGACCGGACTAGAGACGCGAGCCTAGAACACTAATGAGGTCACGGCGTAGCACAACTAGCATCAATGAAGGATACTAAGTAGCTCTGGACAGCAAGATATAAGTGAAGATCACAACGGCAGTAAAGATAATGATGAAAAACAACTGCCAAGCAGGATATACAACAACTCTCTCCAACTTTCCTCTTGAAAAGTTTGTGCCAATTTTCTGATAAATTTTTTCAAAGAATGCTACTAACTCAAGCTTTCCAATGCAAAAAGAATCACTCAATTCCGAGTTGATATGAGGAGTCAAAGAATTCTGAAACTGGCTTGAAAAACTGGAATAAGCTGTGTCCGCGAATTTCGGAGGGCAAAAAGACCTATTTAGAAGACGATTTTGAGGTATCAAATATTGAACTAGTCTCTGCAACTATTTAGATGCGGCTCGTCGCTAGCTCTCATTTGAGTACTCGCGGAGTCAAAACGGACTTCGTATGAGGAAGTTCTGCCTGTTTTACTAAACAGTGCACAAAACAGATTCCAATCCGAATTCAACTACGAGATCAAGTCTAGATAGATCCGAATTTTGTTTTTTTTTCTTCTCTCTTTTTTTTCCTCACACTTTTTTTTCTTTCTCTTTTTTTTTCACTTCTTTTTCTTTCTTTTTTCTCTCTTTTTTTTCTCTCCCTCTTTCCAAGACAAACTAGATAAGATGCAGATTGGATCAAGCGAAGATGTGAACGACCCCAACTATGATTGTGACAATGAACTATGGGTAGCACGTGGTGGAATTTGATGGATGGTGTGGTGGACAGCAGAAGGGATAACGATGCAGCGGCGACGTGACTAATGTGAACAGAACTCGAAACTCTAAACGAACTAGACCCTAAGACCAGCAACTCGACACGACGATGCAACCGATAATTCAATAATGCAACCAATGAATAGAAAATTGCAAAGGCTCAGACTGGCTTGGACAATTGGATGAATAGATCTAACTTTTTTGTGGCTTTTTCTTGGACAATAGGTAAGAAAATAAATCTAATCTAGGGGAAACTGGAAATTCTCACCGAGCAACCTGAAAACTGATACCACTTGATAGAGGCGAGGGTGTCCCGATCTTTCGATGAGATGATAACTATCGATTTGGTGGAGACGACTTTGACGATCCGACTACAAACGTGCACGACGTTGCGCCTTATCAATCGCTAAACCAATCTCCTGAGGTTACTGACGATGCCGGAAGCACGATCAGCCTGACCACGAAGGTCTATTCCTGCAAGCAATCGAAGAACGAGCAAGAATATGATAATGCAATCTGAATATTGTGAATATAGATGAAGTATTGATAAAGGTGGGGATCCGTAAGCGGTCTTGGTCTGGTCGTTGGACACAAACAAAGTACACGAAGTTGCAATGGCTAACTTTTAACTAAACAAATCCCAAGCAAAAAACTACTAGATGGATCTACTTATATAGGAGCAAGGGGTGGCGGCCAAGGAGGTGGGAGGACGTCCCAAGGCAGCCTAAAACCAACCCTAGGTCGTACAAGGCTCATGGGCCCAAGTGGAGGTGATGCAACACCTTTGGACTTGTAGTTTGACTCGGATTCTGGTGCAACGTCAGATTGTTTCGACCATAACTCAATGCTCCGGACGAATTTAAAGGTGAATCCAATTGGATTGGAAAGAGCACGAAATCTAGTTTCCAACAAAAAAGAATCACCCAATTCGGAGTCCGTATGAAAAAGTTGTTGGCGTTTTGAGTCAGGTATGTCTGTGCAGTCCGAATCTGAATCCAGAACGTGAGAGACTTGGACTCTATCTTCTCTTGGCCCAAAAGTGACGTGAGAGGACTTTTTGAACAGAACCTAAACTTCTCCTTTTGCCTTATCTTCATATGTGGATTGTACAAATGTCCCATACATCTGCAATTAGACAAAACACAAAAGTGTGTGAAGTATTTTTGTTCTGGATAACATAAATAGATTATTGAATAGTTTGCACTAGAAATCACCTGACAAATATGCATGTATGCAATATTTTTGGTCGTATCCAAGGTAGTCATGTCCTCATCACACTTTATACCATGTCATAAAAGCGATGATGCTGTTAATGTTGCTGATTTGTTCTTTCGTGAAATTATTCGCTTGCATGGTGTGCCAAATACTATTGTTTCAGATCGTGATACTAAATTTCTTAGCCACTTCTTGAGATGTTTATGGGCTCAGTTGGGGACTACACTGCTTTTTAGTACTACTTGTCACCCTCAAACTGATGGTCAAACTGAAGTAGTCAATAGAACATTGTCTACTATGCTTAGGGCTGTTTTGAAGAATAATAAGAAAATGTGGGAAGAATGCTTGCCTCATGATAGAGGCAAAGGTGTCCCGTCTTTCGATAAGATGGTGGCTATCGTTTTGGAGGAAGTCGTCTTTGACGATCCGACTACGAACGTGCGACGATGTCGCGCCTTAGCAATCGCTAAACCAACTCCGAGAGGTTATTGACCACGACGGAGCACGATCAACCTGACCACGAAGGTCCGTTTCCTGCAGGCAAACGAAGAACAAGCAAGAAACTAAGATTGCAATCTGGATATTGCGAATATAAGAGGAAAGCTTTATTGATCAAGGTGGGGTTCTGTGACGCCTTTGTCTGGTGGTTGAACACAAACGAAGTACGCGAAGTTGCAGCTATGGCGAACTTTTAATCTAAACAAAACCCAAAATCTAAACGATGCCCTCGGGGCTGTATATATGGAGGAAGAGGGGGGAATTTCGTGGCCCTTGGAGGAGGGGTCCGAAACCCACCCTAACTCTTGTTTCCCCACACATACGGACTCTAAAAACAGCCTATATTGAAGTATTTCGAAATTACATGGGCCTGGCCCAAAAATAAGGTGACGCAGCACCTAGAACAGCCTCTGGACAAAAATTATGAAGTGGCATCTTGTATATTTAGTCCAAGGCTTCATGCACTCATTATGGTGGCTTCAAAGTCCTGAAATCATCACATGAAACTCTGTTCTTGTCTCCCTTGCGCATGCCATCAACTCCATGCTTGTTCTTGCTCCAATGTTCATCCTTCTCCATGCTTGGCCCTTCATTTGTAAGAAAAACAAATGTATCCAATTTAGGCAGCATCATATTCTCATGAACATTAGAATCATTACCAAGAAACGAAAGTACCTGGTAATTTAATTGGCATGCGCGAGCTCTAGTAATCGGTCCAGTATGTATAGCAGCAGGGGTTGTGGGTGTAACAATGGTATTGATGTCCTCATCACCTCATATTGAATTTGCTTATAATCGTTCGTTGCATTCTACTACTAAGATGTGCCCTTTTGAAATTGTGTATGGTTTCCTACCTGATGCACCCATTGATTTGTTGCCTCTTCCATCTTTGCAGAAGGTTAATTTTGATGCTAAACAACGTGCTGAATTGATCTTATAAATGCATGAGTTAACTAAGGAAAACATTGAGCATATGAATGCTAAATATAAACTTGCTGGAGATAAGGGTAGAAAACATGTTGTGTTTGCACCTGGAGATCTTGTTTGGTTACATTTGCTTAAGGATAGGTTTCCTAATTTGCGCAAATCAAAGCTAATGCCACGTGCTGATGGTCCTTTTAAGGTGTTACTGTCATGAATGCGTCATATGATCAAACAGTTGAAGTACCAACAATTTTGAGTGCACCCATTGAATTAACTGTTGATGCAAAAGAACCAATGTTTAATCATTTTGATATGTCCTCTAATCTCGGTGATGATTCTGTGTCCATTGACTTATTGCATGTTTGCTTATTTAAGCATGTTGTAGCATGTAAATTTTATGCAAGTAAGGTTTATTCACTAATGTTGGGATGGTTTAATGATGAACATTGTCAACCTTTTGAAATGAATAAGAGCTTCGCTTATATGTGCAAACTGAGTTGCAATATTTTCATGCCTTCTACTTCTTGTGATAATATTTTGGCTTTAGATTTTATCAACTATGAAGGTTACTCATCTATACATGTGCCATATGTGCAAAAACAAAGGAAAGTAAAAAATGGATGACATATACATATACAACATGTACACCTTGTCTCTTTTGTTAGCCACATTTCAGATTAAGCAACGCCGAGGACGGCTTTGTTTTCAAGAAGGGGAGGATGATGAGGACATGACTACCTTGGATACGACCAAAAATATTGCATACATGCATATTTATCAGGTGATTTCTAGTGCAAACTATTCAATAATCTATTTATGTTATCGAGAACAAAAATACTTCACACACTTTTGTGTTTTGTCTAATTGCAGGTGTATGGGACATTTGTACAATCCACATATGAAGATAGGGGAAAAGGAGAAGTTTAGGTTCTGTTCAAAAAGTCCTCTCACGTCACTTTTGGGCCAAGAGAAGATAGAGGCCAAGTCTCTCACGTTCTGGGTTCAGATTCGGACTGCACAGACATACCTGACTCAAAACGCCAACAACTTTTTCATACGGACTCCGAATTGGGTGATTCTTTTTTTGTTGGAAAGTAGATTTCGTCGTCTTTCCAACCCAATTGGATTCACCTTTAAATTCGTCCGGAGCGTTGAGATATGGACAAAACAAACTGACGCTGCAGCAGAATACGAGACAAACAACAAGTCCAAAGGTGTTGCATCACCTCCAGTTGGGCCCATGAGCCTTGTACGACCTAGGGTTGGTTTTAGGCTGCCTTGGGACGTCCTCCCACCTCCTTGGCCGCCACCCCTTGCTCCTATATAAGTAGATCCATCTAGTAGCTTTTTCTTGGGATTTGTTTAGTTAAAAGTTAGCCATTGCAACTTCGTGTACTTCGTTTGTGTCCAAAGACCAGACCAAGACCGCTTTCGGATCCCCACCTTTATCAATACTTCATCTATATTCGCAATATTCAGATTGCATTATCATATTCTTGCTTGTTCTTCGATTGCGTGCAGGAATAGACCTTCGTGGTCAGGCTGATTGTGCTTCCAGCATCGTCAGTAACCTCGGGAGATTGGTTTAGCGATTGCTAAGGCGCAACGTCGTGCACGTTTGTAGTCGGATCGTCAAAGTCGGCTCCACCAAATCGATAGTTATCATCTCATCGAAAGATCGGGACACCCTCGCCTCTATCAATTATCAGGTACTTTCGTTTCTTGGTAATGATTCTAATGTTCATGGGAATATGATGCTGCCTAAATTGGATACATTTGTTTTGCTTACAAATGAAGGGTCTGGCATGGATAAGAGGGATGAACACTTGAGCAAGACCAAGCATGGAGATGATGGCATGCGCAAGGGAAACAAGAACAGAGTTACAAGTGATGATTTCAGGACTTTGAAGCCACCATAATGAGTGCATGAAGCCTTGGACGAAATATACAAGATGCCACTTCATAAATTTCGTCCAGAGGCTATTATAGGTGCTGCGTCACCTTATTATTGGGCCAGGCCCAGTATAGGCTGTTTTTAGAGTCCGTATGTGTGGGGAAACAAGAGATAGGGTTGGTTTCGGACCCCTCCCCCAGGGGCCACGAAATTCCCCTCCTCTTCCTCCATATATACAGCCCTTAGGGCACCGTTTAGACTTTGGGTTTTGTTTAGATTAAAGTTCGCCATAGCTGCAACTTCGCGTACTTCGTTTGTGTTCAACGACCAGACAAAGGCGTCACAGAACCCCACCTTTGATCAATAAAGCTTTCCTCTTATATTCACAATATCCAGATTGCAATCTTAGTTTCTTGCTTGTTCTTCGTTTGCCTGCAGGAAACATACCTTCGTGGTCAGGTTGATCGTGCTCCGGCGTGGTCAATAACCTCTCGGAGTTGGTTTAGCGATTGCTAAGGCGCGACGTTGATACGGGGCTAACCCGGTGTAGTCCGATCTTTCACGATTGAAGTGGGTTCCCTCGAAGAACACGATGAACACGGGGAAGAACAGAGAGAAATCAAAAGGGGAAACACTCAAGAACAAGTCCAATCACACATCCACTAGACAATCAAACACACAAGATCCAAAAGGTACATGAACAACAAAGGAAAAGATAAAAGGTAGAGTTCATCTTCGTGAGGAGGTCTTGAAGGGGGGCCGCCCAAGAGGGGGTCTTGATGATATATCCCGCAGGATCTTCTCCTAGATGGAGGTCTTGGCCTCCATAAGGAGTAGTAGTCTCTCTCTCTCTCTCAAGAGTAGAGTGGTACAAGGAGCAAAGCTCTCTATCAAATGAGCTATCACTTTGCTAACCCTAACTAGGAGGAGGGGGAGTAGTATATATAGTCTAAGCCACGAAGGGTTAAGTGGGAAAGAGAGATACATGGGCCTCTGGCCCGTGGCTACGCGCAGGCAGGTGCCGGATGTCTGGGCTAGGGGCCGGATGTCCGGGGCTTCGCGAGGCGCCGGATGTCCGGGGCTCGGGCCGGATGTCCGGGCTGAAGTGGCCAAACTTCGGGTGCGTTCTGTCGTCGATGCCGGAATTCCGGGGGAAGGGCCGGATGTCCGGGCTTTGACGAGGCTCCGGATGTCCGGCCGCTGATGATGTTGGCCGTCTGTTGGTGCAGCTCCTTGGCGGCTGCACAGGCGCCGGATGTCCGACCTCTGGCCCGGATGTCCGACCGCTGTAGCTTCAGCAGCTCCGTTGATAGAGGCGAGGGTGTCCCGATCTTTTCGATGAGATGATAACTATCGATTTGGTGGAGTCGACTTTGACAATCCGACTACAAACGTGCACGACGTTGCGCCTTAGCAATCGCTAAACCAATCTCCTGAGGTTAGTGACGATGCCGGAAGCACGATCAGTCTGACCACGAAGGTCTATTCCTGCAAGCAATCGAAGAACGAGCAATAATATGATAAAGCAATCTGAATATTGCGAATATATATGAAGTATTGATAATGGTGGGGATCCGTAAGCGGTCTTGGTCTGGTCGTTGGACACAAACGAAGTACACGAAGTTGCAATGGCTAACTTTTAACTAAACAAATCCCAAGGAAAAAGCTACTAGATGGATCTACTTATATAGGAGCAAGGGGTGGAGGCCAAGGAGGTGGGAGGACGTCCCAAGGCAGCCTAAAACCAACCCTAGGTCGTACAAGGCTCATGGGCCCAAGTGGAGGTGATGCAACACCTTTGGACTTGTTGTTTGACTCGGATTCTGCTGTAGCGTCAGATTGTTTCGTGCATATCTCAACGCTCCGGACGAATTTAAAGGTGAATCCAATTGGGTTGGAAAGAGGACGAAATCTACTTTCCAACAAAAAAAGAATCACCCAATTCGGAGTCCGTATGAATAAGTTATTGGCGTTTTGATTCAGGTTTGTCTGTGTAGTCCGAATCTGAATCCATAACGTGACAGACTTGGACTCTATTTTCTCTTGGCCCAAAAGTGACGTGAGAGGACTTTTTGAACAGAACCTAAACTTCTCCTTTTGCCTTATCTTCATATGTGGATTGTACAAATGTCCCATACACCTGCAATTAGACAAAACACAAATGTGTGTGAAGTATTTTTGTTCTGGATAACATAAATAGATTATTGAATAGTTTGCACTAGAAATCACCTGACAAATATGCATGTATGCAATATTTTTGGTCGTATCCAAGGTAGTCACGTCCTCATCATCCTCCCCTTCTTGAAAATAAAACCGTCCTCGGTGTTGCTTAATCTGAAATGTGGCTAACAAAAGAGACAAGGTGTACATGTTGTATATGTATATGTCATCCATTTTTACTTCCCGTGGATTTTGCACATATGACACATGTATACATGAGTAACTTTCATAGTTAATAAAATATAAAGCCAAAATATTATCACAAGAAGTAGAAGGCATGAAAGTATTGCAACTCAGTTTGCACATATAAGTGAAGCTCTTATTGATATGAAAAGATTGACAATATTCATCATTAAACCATCCCAACATTGGTGAGTAAACCTTACTTGCATCAAATTTACATGTTACAACATGCTTAAATAAGCAAACATGCAATAAGTCATTTGACACAGAATCATCACCAAGATTAGAGGTCATATCAAAATGATTAAACATTGGTTCTTTTGCATCAATAGTTAATTCATTGGGTGCACTCAAAATTATTGGTATTTCAGTTGTTTGATCACATGACGCATTCATGACAGTAACATGATTCTCTAAAATAGGTGATGCGCTCAAATCAACAGGTAACTCAACACATGATGTATTCAAGTTAACTAGGCATGCATCATTCTCATGTGAAGTTATATCATCAATACCTTTACAGTTACCTTGTCGCAAAGATGTAGCTGATGTAGGTACGGATGATGGCAATGTACCATACTCTTGAGATGATGTCGCGCTCACAATCTAAGGTGTGGCTGCTCTAGTAGGTGCAACGGTGGAGGAACCAAGTGGTGGTGGTGAGCATGAACTAGAATAGTAGTTGTTGTAGTCACCCAATGCATCCTCCTGTAACTGTCTCTGAAAGGTACAAGCACGAACATACATACCAGTAATGCAACAAGGAATATACTGAAATCGTGCCTGAATATCATTGTTCAAACCACCAAAAAAATCTATTCATTGTATCATCCTCAGATTCTTCTATGTCACAATGATGCATATAAGATTTGAACTCTTGGTAGTAAGCATGAACAGTGTTGTTGCCTTGTTTAAATTGTTAAAATTTGTGAAGCAATTCACGGCAATAGTAAGGAGGGAAAATTGTGGTCTCATTACATCTTTCAAATCTTTTCAAGTTGTGGGTTGGTTATCAATGTTTTTCTTACAATGCACACTCCACCAAACAGAAGCAAAACCAGTAAATGCTCTAGTGGCAGCTCGTACTCGCTCAAGTTCAGAAAAGTCATGGTGACTAAATGATAGAGGCAAAGGTGTCCCGTCTTTCGATGAGATGATGGATATCGCTTTGATGGAAGTCGACTTTGACGATCCGACTACGAACGTGCGAGGACGTCGCGCCTTAGCAATCGCTAAACCAACTCCGAGAGGTTATTGACCACGCCGGAGCACGATCAACCGGACCACGAGGGTCTGTTTCCTGCGAGCAAACGAAGAACAAGCAAGAAACTGAGATTGCAATCTGGATATTGCAAATATAAAATGAAAGCTTTATTGATCAAGGTGGGGTTCTATGACGGCTTTGTCTCGTTGTTGAACACAAACGACGTACGCGAAGTTGCAGCTATGGCGAACTTTTAATTTAAACAAAACCCAAAGTCTAAACGACGCCCTAAGGGCTGTATATATAGAGGAAGAGGGGGGAATTTCGTGGCCCTTGGGGAAGGGGTCCGAAACCAACCCTATCTCTTGTTTCCCCACACATACGGACTCTAAAAATAGCCTATACTCAAGTATTTCGAAATTACATGGGCCTGGCCCAATAATAAGGTGACGCAGCACCTAGAATAGCCTCTGGACGAAAGTTATGAAGTAGCATCTTGTATATTTCGTCCAAGGCCTCATGCACGCATTATGGTGGCTTCAACGTCCTGAAATCATCACTTGTAACTCCGTTCTGGTCCCCCATGCGCATGCCATCATCTCCATGCTTGTTCTTGCTCCAATGTTCATCCTTCTCAAAGCTAGGCCCTTCATTTGTAAGCAAAACAAATGTATCCAATTTAGGCAGCATCATATTCTCATGAACATTAGAATCATTACCAAGAAACGAAAGTACCTGGTAATTTAATTGGCGTGCGCGAGCTCTAGTAATTGGTCCAGTATGTATAGCAGCAGTGATAGAGGCAAAGGTGTCTCGTCTTTCGATGAGATGATGGATATCGCTTTGGTGGAAGTCGACTTTGACGATCCGACTACGAACGTGCGATGACGTCGCGCCTTAGCAATCGCTAAACCAACTCCGAGAGGTTATTGACCACGCCGGAGCACGATCAACCTGACCACGAGGGTCTGTTTCCTGCGAGCAAACGAAGAACAAGCAAGAAACTGAGATTGCAATCTGGATATTGCGAATATAAGATGAAAGCTTTATTGATCAAGGTGGGGTTCTGTGACGCCTTTGTCTGGTCGTTGAACACAAACGAAGTACGCGAAGTTGCAGCTATGGCGAACTTTTTGTCTAAACAAAACCCAAAGTCTAAACGACACCCTAAGGGCTGTATATATGGAGGAAGAGGGGGGAATTTCGTGGCCCTTGGGGAAGGGGTCCCAAACCAACCCTATCTCTTGTTTCCCCACACATACGGACTCTAAAAACAGCCTATACTCAAGTATTTCGAAATTACATGGGCCTGGCCCAAGGAATAGCCTCTGGACGAAAGTTATGAAGTAGCATCTTGTATATTTCGTCCAAGGCTTCATGCACGCATTATGGTGGCTTCAACGTCCTGAAATCATCACTTGTAACTCCGTTCTTGTTCCCCATGCGCATGCCATCATCTCCATGCTTGTTCTTGCTCCAATGTTCATCCTTCTCAAAGCTAGGCCCTTAATTTGTAAGCAAAACAAATGTATCCAATTTAGGCAGCATCATATTCTCATGAACATTAGAATCATTACCAAGAAACGAAGTACCTGGTAATTTCATTGGCGTGCGCGAGCTCTACTAATTGGTCCAGTATGTATAGCAGCAGGGGCTGTGGGTGTAACAATGGTATTGATGTCCTCATCATCCTCCCCTTCTTGAAATGAAGTCATCCTCGACGGAAGCTCATCTCCCTCACCCAAATAAGGCTTCAAATCTGCAATGTTAAAAGTGGGACTAACCCCAAAATCTGCAGGCAGCTCAAGTTTATATGCATTATCATTTATTTTCTCTAACACCTTAAAAGGACCATCAGCACGTGGCATTAGCTTTGATTTGCGCAAATCAGGAAATCTATCCTTACGCAAATGTAAACAAACAAGATCTCCAGGTGCAAACACAACATGTTTTCTACCCTTATCTCCAGCAAGTTTATATTTAGCATTCATATGCTCAATGTTTTCCTTAGTTAACTCATGCATTTTTAAGATCAATTCAGCACGTTGTTTAGCATCAAAATTAACCTTCTCCAAAGATGGAAGAGGCAACAAATCAATAGGTGCACGAGGTAGGAAACCATACACAATTTCAAAAGGGCACATCTTAGTAGTAGAATGCAATGAACGATTATAAGCAAACTCAATATGAGGCAAGCATTCTTCCCACATTTTCTTATTATTCGTCAAAACAGCCCTAAGCATAGTAGACAATGTTCTATTGACTACTTCAGTTTGTCCATCAGTTTGGGGGTGACAAGTAGTACTAAAAAGCAGTTTAGTCCCCAACTTAGCCCATAAACATCTCCAAAAGTGGCTAAGAAATTTAGTATCACGATCTGAAACAATAGTATTTTGCACACCACGCAAACGAATAATTTCACGGAAGAACAAATCAGCAACATTAATATCATCATCGCTTTTATGACATGGTATAAAGTGTGCCATTTTTGAGAATCTATCCACGACAACAAATATGCTATCCCTCCCCTTCTTTGTTCGAGGTAAACCTAAAACAAAGTCCATAGATATATCCTCCCAAGGAACACTAGGTACAGGCAAAGGCATATATAAACCATGAGGATTGAGTCGTGACTTAGCTTTTTGACATGTAGTGCAGCGAGCAACAAAACGCTCAACATCCCGTCTCATCTTTGGCCCAAAGAAATGTGTAGCAAGTACGTCCTCCGTCTTCTTCACGCCAAAGTGTCCCATTAATCCTCCTCCATGCGCCTCGTGCAACAACAAAAGACGAAGAGAGCTAGCTGGAATGCATAGCTTGTTAGCACGGAACACAAATCCATCATTAACGACAAACTTGTTCCAGGTTCTGCCTTCTTTACAATTCTGCAAAACATCTTTAAAATCAGCATCATGCACATATTGATCTTTGATGGTCTCCAAACCAAATATTTTGAAGTCAAGTTGTGACAGCATAGTATAGCGACGAGACAATGCATCAGCAATAATATTTTCTATACCCTTGTGTTTAATGACATAAGGGAAAGTTTCAATGAATTCAACCCATTTAGCATGTCTACGATTCAGTTTAGCTTGACTTTTAATATGTTTCAAAGATTCATGATCAGAATGTATAACAAATTCTTTGGGCCATAAATAATGTTGCCATGTTTCTAAAGTCCGAACAAGAGCATATAGTTCTTTATCATAAGTAGAATAATTCAGACTAGGCCCACTCAATTTTTCAGAAAAGTATGCAACAGGTTTACCATCTTGTAATAACACACCTCCTAATCCAATTCCACTAGCATCACATTCAAGCTCAAAAGTCTTATTAAAATCAGGAAGTTGGAGTAAAGGAGCATGTGTCAACTTATCTTTCAATACCGTGAAGGCTTCTTCCTGTGCGGTACCCCAAACAAAAGGCACATCCTTCTTTGTAAGCTCGTTGAGAGGTGCAGCAATGGTGCTGAAATCTCTCACAAAACGCCTATAGAAACCAGCGAGGCCAAGGAAACTCCCCACTTGTGTGACCGTTTTGGGCTGCGGCCAACTCTCAATAGCTTCAATCTTGGCTTTATCAACTTCAATTCCCTGTGGAGTAACAACATAGCCAAGAAAAGATACTCGGTCGGTGCAAAAGGTGCACTTCCCAAGGTTACCAAACAAACGTGCATCACGTAGAGCAATAAAAACAACACGTAAATGTTCCAAATGTTCTTCCAAAGATTTGCTATAAATCAGTATATCATCAAAATAGACTACCACAAATCGTCCAATAAAAGAACGTAAAACTTCGTTCATTAGTCTCATGAAAGTACTAGGTGCATTAGTTAAACCAAAAGGCATGACTAATCACTCATATAAACCAAACTTAGTTTTCAATGTTGTTTTCCATTCATCTCCCAGTTTCATACGAATTTGATGGTATCCACTGTGCAAATGAACTTTGGAAAATATTGTAGAGCCACTCAATTCATCAAGCATATCATCTAGCCTAGGAATAGGATGACGATAACGAATAGTAATGTTATTAATGCCTCTACAATCAACACACATACGCGATGTACCATCCTTTTTAGGAACAAGTATAATAGGAACAACACAAGGACTAAGAGATTCGCGTATATAACCTTTGTCGAGCAGCTCCTGTACTTGACGCATAATCTCCTTCGTCTCCTCTGGATTGGTACGGTATGGTGCACGGTTGGGTAGCGATGCACCGGGAATTAAGTCAATTTGATGCTCAATCCCTCGAATAGGTGGTAATCCCGGTGGCACGTCTTGTGGAAAGACGTCAGCGAACTCCTGCAAAATGTTAGTGAAAGCAGGGGGCAAAGAGGAAGGCACGTCCTCGAATGAAAATAATGCCTCTTTGCACACAAAAGCATAGCAAACGGATTTGTTGAAATCTAGCTCATCAATATCAGATTTTGTGGCAAGTAAACATGCACTTCTCAATTTAATTTCAGAAACAACACTAGATGGATTATTATTAGGTTTCATTTGTTGCTCAAATTCTTTTGCCACAATCTGATTTTCACTCTTATTTTTCTCCTATTTTGCTTTATTAGCTCTATTAATGTCATCTTTCAAAATGGAATCAGGAGTCATAGGAAGCAAAGTAATATTTTTATCCTTATGAACAAGAGTATACTGATTGTTTCTACCATGGTGTACAGAATTTTTATCAAATTGCCATGGTCTACCAAGTAATAAGGAACATGCTTGCATGGGTACCACATCACAATCAACATAATCAGCATATGTAGAGATACTAAAATGCACACGAACAGTACGTGTTACCTTAACCTTGCCGCTGTTGTTGAACCATTGGATGTAGTAAGGATGTGGATGTGGTCTTGTGGTGAGAGATAGTTTCTCCACCATCTCCATGCTAGCCAAGTTGTTACAGCTCCCTCCATCTATGATGACGCGAACAGAACGTTCCGTCACAACTCCCTTTGTATGGAACAAATTATGCCTCTGATTTTGCTCTACTTGTGTGACCTGCACACTAAAAACACGTTGAGCAACTAAACATTCATACCTGTCAGCGTCTTCAGGAGCCATGTATTGCGTCTCATTTTCAGAATCATCTCCACCATCATAGTCACTAGCGGACTCATACCCACCATCCTCAGTAGCAATCATTACACGCTGAGATTTGCATTCTCGCGCATAATGTCCTCTTCCCTTACAACGACGACAAATAATATCACTTGTGTGCCCTGTTGATGCCATGGAAGAAGAAGAACTCTGTGCAGGCCCGGCAGTTGCGCTCTTGGCAGATAGTGGTGGTTGTGCCTGCTTTCTTGTATCACGGCTGGAGGTGGAACCTGATGGAGGTGCTGGTGCAGTGGAAGTAGAAGATGCACGCGGTGTCCATGATGAAGGTCGACCTGCAGAAAAGTTAGTTCGCGCCAATGCTTGTCGATCCTGCACTTCACGTTCAGCTTTACAAGCAAGATGGAATAAACGAGTGATATTAGTATACTCCTTATACTCTAGAATGGTCTGAATCTCTCTATTTAAACCACCCATAAAACATGCAAGCATAGCTTCATTTCCTCAACAATACCACATCTAATCATGCCAGTTTGTAATTCCTGATAATATTCTTCTACAGAATTTTTCCGTTGTCGTAAACGCTGCAGTTTTTGAAGCAATTCACGTTGATAATATGGTGGAACCCAACGAGTACGCATAGCAGTTTTCAAAGCAGCCCAAGTAGCTGGAATAGGATATAATCTACAATGTTCAGACCACCATACACATGTAAAACTAGTGAAAGCACAGACAGCAGCAGCAACCCGTCTCTCCTCGGGATATTGTAAACATGTAAAACGTTGTTCAGTTTCTGACTCCCAAGTAAGATATACATCAGGAATGTATCTACCCTCAAACGGTGGAATATTCAATTTCAGTTTAGGAAAGAAAACTCCGCACTTGTGTGACCGTTTTGGGCTGCGGCCAACTCTCAATAGCTTCAATCTTGGCTTTATCAACTTCAATTCCCTGTGGAGTAACAACATAGCCAAGAAAAGATACTCGGTCGGTGCAAAAGGTGCACTTCCCAAGGTTACCAAACAAACGTGCATCACGTAGAGCAATAAAAACAGCACGTACATGTTCCAAATGTTCTTCCAAAGATTTGCTATAAATCAGTATATCATCAAAATAGACTGCCACAAATCGTCCAATGAAAGCACGTAAAACTTCGTTCATTAGTCTCATGAAAGTACTAGGTGCATTAGTTAACCCAAAAGGCATGACTAACCACTCATATAAACCAAACTTAGTTTTAAATGCAGTTTTCCATTCATCTCCCAATTTCGTACGAATTTGATGGTATCCACTACGCAAATCAACTTTGGAGAATATTGTAGAGCCACTCAATTCATCAAGCATATCATCTAGCCTAGGAATAGGATGACGATAACGAATAGTAATATTATTAATGCCTCTACAATCAACACACATACGCGATGTACCATCCTTTTTAGGCACTAGTATAATAGGAACAGCACAAGGACTAAGAAATTCGTGTATATAACCTTTGCGAGCAGCTCCTGTACTTGACGCATAATCTCCTTCGTCTCCTCTGGATTGGTACGGTATGGTGCACGGTTGGGTAGCGATGCACCGGGAATTAAGTCAATTTGATGCTCAATCCCTCGAATAGGTGGTAATCCCGGTGGCACGTCTTGTGGGAAGACGTCAGCGAACTCCTGCAAAATGTTAGTGACACCAGGGGGCAAAGAGGAAGGCACGTCCTCGAATGAAAATAATGCCTCTTTGCACACAAAAGCATAGCAAACAGATTTGTTGAAATCTAGCTCATCAATATCAGATTTTGTGGCAAGTAAACATGCACTTTTCAATTTAATGTCAGAAACAACACTAGATGGTTTATTATTAGGTTTCATTTGTTGCTCAAATCCTGCACTTCACGTTCAGCTTTACAAGCAAGATGGAATAAACGAGTGATATTATTATAATCCTTATACTCTAGAATGGTCTGAATCTCTTTATTTAATCCACCCATAAAACGTGCAAGCATAGCTTCATTCTCCTCAACAATACCACATCTAATCATGCCAGTTTGTAATTCCTGATAATATTCTTCTACAGAATTTTTCCCTTGTCTTAAGCGCTACAATTTTTGAAGTAATTCACGTTGATTGGTGGAACCCAACGAGTACGCATAGCAGTTTTCAAAGCAGCCCAAGTAGCTGGAACAGGATATAATCTACAATGTTCAGACCACCAAACACATGCAAAGCTAGTGAAAGCACAAACAGCAGCAGGAACACGTCTCTCCTCAGGATATTGTAAACATGTAAATTGTTGTTCAGTTTCTAACTCCCAAGTAAGATATATATCAGGAACATATCTACCCTCAAATGGTGGAATATTCAATTTCAGTTTAGGGAGATGGTCATGATCTCGTACCTGAGGTGGTGGTGCCGGCCTACCGTTGCGAATATATACCTGAGGTCGACCTGCTGGTGGTGGTGCTGGTGGCTGCACGTAGTTCTGATTTTGATCAACCTCATCCTCATAATCGCCCGCATAATCGTCATCCTCCTCAGCCGCCGCAGTAGCAGGAGCCAAAGAAGCATCAACAGTAGGTGCAGCGGCACCCGAATTTTGACCAGTCTCAATTGGAACGCGCTGTGCTCGTCCCACTTGATTTGGAAGGCGGCGTTGGAGATGTGGTTGTTGTTGTTGTAGAGGTGCGACATGTGCAGCCGGTGGTGGTTGGGGAAGACGCTTGAGTAATTCAGTAAACTTGTTATCCAGCTTTGTCTCGAACGACTTCTCCACGGCATCTATCTTCTCCATAGCCTCTTCAAATCTGTTTAGCACATCTCCCACCTGGCCACTCATCATTTGCTGAAATTTATCATGCAACTCCTTGTTCGTCAAGTTCTCCCAATCAGTCTCATCGGCTTGTGATCCTGCCATAGTTAGCAGCAATAGAAACACAAAAGAATATGATCCTGCAGACTACTAGGAAGTGGTGGTGATGGTGGTGTGTCACAAAACCTTCAAGCGAATCTTAAATTCTTACCAGTTCTTACCCAGCAGCAGGTGGTGATCGGCAACCGTTGTAGTCAAAACTCTCAAAGCTTGGATAGAGCGATTACCAGGGAGAGTCAAACGCACGATGTAGATGTATGTGGAGCTGGGAAGGCTTATAATATGGTAGCAAAAATGGTCTGCAATAATCAATTCAGAGATGCAAAGTTGAAGAAACGCTCAACGACGGTACTGTGCTGGTCCTAGGCTAGACCGTGCTAGAGACGCGAGCATAGAACACTAACAAAATCACGGCGGTGCACGTAAACAAGGGAAAAGCACACTCTGGATTCTTTTTTTTTGCTCTTTTTTTGCTCCTTTTTTTTGCGAAAAATCACTATAATGGCGAGTGTCTCAAAACTCTTCCCAGGTCAAACTGACAGGATGGGCACAAATTTTTTTTACTATTTTTTTTGGAAATCATGGCAGCGACGACGAAAAAGTGCGACAAAAAATCACTATGATGGCGAGTGTCTCATAACACTCCCCGGGACCTAAAAATAGGATAGGGAAAAAATATTTTTGGTTGCCGAAATTTTGGCCTAAAAACTGCCCGGGGGTCTCCAGACTTTTTTTTTCTGAGACCTACTCAGGCAAGGAAACACGAAACGGAAAATAGATGGATCTCTAAAACAAACCGAATATGAAAAGAACTCGGATTGGTGGTGGATATATGGTGGTAGTATATGGCAGCGGTGGTGGTATATGGTAGCGGTGGTGGTATATGGATACGGATCCGTGGTGGTATATGGATACGGATTGCTGGTGGTATATGGATACGGATTCAGAGCGGTGGCGGATAAGCAATAGTGGTAGATGGCAAGGCGATGATGATGGTGCGGCGGCGGCGTGACAACTTATGACCAGAACTCGAAACTCTAAAAGACTAGACTCTAAGACCAGCAACTTGACACGACGAAGCAACCGCAAATTCAACAAAGCAAAAACCCTAAAAAGATTATGCAAAGGCTCAGATTGGTTCGGATATACTGAACTAACCCTAATTTTTTTGTGGCTTTTTCGTGGACTGTAGGTATGAAGAACAGACTCGATCTAAACTACGAAAAACTGTAAAATCTCACCGAGCAACCTGGAAATCTGATACCACTTGATAGAGGCAAAGGTGTCCCGTCTTTCGATGAGATGATGGATGTCGCTTTGATGGAAGTCGACTTTGACGATCCGACTACGAACATGCGAGGACGTCGCGCCTTAGCAATCGCTAAACCAACTCCGAGAGGTTATTGACCACGCCGGAGCACGATCAACCTGACCACGAGGGTCTGTTTCCTGTGAGCAAACGAAGAACAAGCAAGAAACTGAGATTGCAATCTGGATATTGCGAATATAAAATGAAAGCTTTATTGATCAAGGTGGGGTTCTGTGACGCCTTTGTCTGGTCGTTGAACACAAACGAAGTACGTGATGAGGACATCAATACCATTGTTACATCCACGGCCCCTGCTGCTATACATACTGGACCAATTACTAGAGCT
Source organism: Aegilops tauschii subsp. strangulata (assembly GCF_002575655.3). Classification (NCBI taxonomy): domain Eukaryota; kingdom Viridiplantae; phylum Streptophyta; class Magnoliopsida; order Poales; family Poaceae; genus Aegilops; species Aegilops tauschii. The sequence goes on from NC_053037.3 coordinate 252,193,199, forward strand.
CGTGCACGCCAATTAAATTACCAGGTACTTTCGTTTCTTGGTAATGATTCTAATGTTCATGAGAATATGATGCTGCCTAAAGTGGATACATTTGTTTTGCTTACAAATGAAGAGCCAAGCATGGAGAAGGATGAACATTGGAGCAAGAACAAGCATGGAGTTGATGGCATGCGCAAGGGAGACAAGAACAGAGTTTCATGTGATGATTTCAGGACTTTGAAGCCACCATAATGAGTGCATGAAGCCTTGGACTAAATATACAAGATGCCACTTCATAATTTTTGTCCAGAGGCTGTTCTAGGTGCACGCATTATGGTGGCTTCAACGTCCTGAAATCATCACTTGTAACTCCGTTCTTGTCCCCCATGCGCATGCCATCATCTCCATGCTTGTTCTTGCTCCAATGTTCATCCTTCTCAAAGCTAGGCCCTTCATTTGTAAGCAAAACAAATGTATCCAATTTAGGCAGCATCATATTCTCATGAACATTAGAATCATTACCAAGAAACGAAAGTACCTGGTAATTTAATTGGCGTGCGCGAGCTCTAGTAATTGGTCCAGTATGTATAGCAGCAGGGGCTATGGGTGTAACAATGGTATTGATATCCTCATCACTAAAAACTTGTTCTACTTCAAGCTCCCAAGCTAGATAAATAGAAGGATTAAATCTACCCTCAAATGACGGTAAATAGATAACCTAACCATGTCCTTGTGTGTGCTGTCCCAACTCTCGTGATGGTGAAGATGTATCCGTCATCCAAGAACGTCTATCTCCGGAACCTGTCATGATTAGTAGAAACAAGAAACAAAATTCAAGAATAATGTTCCTATGAACTACTAGGATGTGGTTGTAAAGTGCTCACAGTAAAGCAAATATCAATATCTTACAAGTTCTTACCAAGCAGCAGGTAGTGATAGGCAACCAGCGGTGTCAAATAACTCTGAAGGTTGTGTAAAGCGATTGCCAGGGGAACGTACGTATACATGGTGCAGAAATATGTTGAGCTGGGTTGGCTATATATGGTAGCAAAATATTAGCAATAATCAATTGAGAGATGCAATGATGAATAAACGCTCAACGACGGTACTGTGCTGGTCCTAGGCTAGACCGGACTAGAGACGCGAGCCTAGAACACTAATGAGGTCACGACTTAGCACAACTAGCATCAATGAAGGATACTAAGTAGCTCTGGACATCAAGATATAAGTGAAGATCACAACGGCAGTAAAGATAATGATGAAAAACAACTGCCAAGCAGGATATACAACAACTCTCTCTCCAACTTTCCTCTTGAAAAGTTTGAGCCAATTTTCTGATAACTTTTTTCAAAGAATGCTACTAACTCAAGCTTTCCAATGCAAAATGAATCACTCAATTCCGAGTTGATATGAGGAGTCAAAGAATTCTGAAACTGGGCTGAAAAACTGGAATAAGCTGTGTCCGCGAATTTCGGAGGGCAAAAAGACCTATTTAGAAGACGATTTTGAGGTGTCAAATATTGAATGGATCTCTGCAACTATTTATATGCGGCTCGTCGCTAGCTTTCATTTGAGTACTCGCGGAGCCAAAACGGACTTCGTATAAGGAAGTTATGCATGTTTTACTGAACAGTGCACAAAACAGATTCCAATCCGAATTCAACTACGAGTTTGAGTCTAGATAGATCCGAATTCTGTTTTCTTTTCTTCTCTCTTTTTTGCCTCACACTTTTTTTTTCTCTCTTTTTTTCTCTGACTTTTTTTTTATTTTTTTCTCTGTCTTTTTTTCTCTCCCTCTTTCCAAGACAAACTAGATAAGATGCAAATTGGATCAAGCGAAGATGTGAACGACCTCAACTATGATTGTGACAATGAACTATGGGTAGCACGTGGTGGAAATTGATGGATGGTGTGGTGGACAGCGGAAGGGATAACGATGCAGCGGCGACGTGACTAATGTGAACAGAACTCGAAGCTCTAAACGAACTACACCCTAAGACCAGCAACTCGACACGACGATGTAACCGATAATTCAATAATGCAAACAATAAAAAGAAAATTGCAAAGCCTCAGACTGGCTTGGACAAAAGGATGAATAGATCTAACTTTTTTGTGGCTTTTTCTTGGACAATAGGTAAGAAAATAAATCTAATCTTGGGGAAACTGGAAATTCTCACCGAGCAACCTGAAAACTGATACCACTTGGTAGAGGCGAGGGTATCCCGATCTTTCGATGAGATGATAACTATCGATTTGGTGGAGTCGACTTTGACGATCCGACTACAAACGTGCACGACGTTGCGCCTTAGCAATCGCTAAACCAATCTCCTGAGGTTACTGACGATGCCGGAAGCACGATCAGCCTGACCACGAAGGTCTATTCCTGCAAGCAATCAAAGAACGAGCAATAATATGATAAAGCAATCTGAATATTGCGAATATATATGAAGTATTGATAAGGGTGGGGATCCGTAAGCGGTCTTGGTCTGGTCGTTGAACACAAACGAAGTACACGAAGTTGCAATGGCTAACTTTTAACTAAACAAATCCCAAGGAAAAAGCTACTAGATGGATCTACTTATATAGGAGCAAGGGGTGGAGGCCAAGGAGGTGGGAGGACGTCCCAAGGCAGTCTAAAACTAACCCTAGGTTGTACAAGGCTCATGGGCCCAAGTGGAGGTGATGCAACACCTTTGGACTTGTTTGACTCGAATTCTGCTGCAGCGTCAGATTGTTTCGTCCATATCTCAACGCTCCGGGCGAATTTAAAGGTGAATTCAATTGGGTTGGAAAGAGGACGAAATCTACTTTCCAACAAAAAAAGAATCAACCAATTCGGACTCCGTATGAAAAAGTTATTGGCGTTTTGAGTCAGGTATGTCTGTGCAGTCCGAATCTGAATCCAGAACGTGAGAGACTTGGACTCTATTTTCTCTTGGCCCAAAAGTGACGTGAGAGGACTTTTTGAACAGAACCTAAACTTCTCCTTTTGCCTTATCTTCATATGTGGATTGTAGAAATGTCCCATACACCTGCAATTAGACAAAACACAAAAGTGTGTGATGTATTTTTGTTCTGGATAACATAAATAGATTATTGAATAGTTTGCACTAGAAATCACCTAACAAATATGCATGTATGCAATATTTTTGGTCGTATCCAAGGTAGTCATGTCCTCATCATCCGTCTTCTTCCGTCGTCGCTTTCAGGCTTCCCTCGCGGATGGTGTAGTTGTTCCTTGGCGCTTGCCCTCCTCCTCACCATCCGTGAAGCTCCAATAATACCTATGCATGCATACGGGAGAAGTGTCAAGTAGTATACCATCCTCGAAGGGGTCAAGTGAACACGTGTAAAGGAGATGATTCACCTTTGCGTATGTGAAGTAGATGTCGCATGTGTCACTTGCCAAACGAACTCTTGACATGGTGATGTCCATAGGATGCTCCGCATCATCTCCCCTCCCTTGGGAAAGGTCCGACCTCGGATCGAAAACCAAATCACCATGGGAAAGAGATGGCTTCGCCGTGTAGAAGTGGACGTTCACCAAGTACTTGTCATCTTGAAGCTCGAAATGGGTACTCTCCAATATGGCAACGTCTTGTGATTCCTTCAAAAGGAGTAAGGACAACAAACACATGGAAAAACAAATGTGGTTAGTGTTAGTGCAAAACCAAGCATTCAAGAGGTGATTCACCAAACAAGTGTCGTCATCATGCAAAGCATATGGTGTGACAAAGGATTGTGACATGGCATGTAAGTATATCAATCGAGCACAAGCAAAGATATCATGGGGACAAGCATGTAAATGTGAGGTAGTGATGCAAATATGTGTGTCAAGAAAATAAGCATCTACCTCGAGGTCATAGCAAGCATTCACAGATTGCTCAATGAAAGGTCTATGGTAGGCATATGAATCATTCACAACACCAAATAAAATTAAGTGTCTAAACACATTGATAGAGGCAAAGGTGTCCCGTCTTTCGATGAGATGATGGATATCGCTTTGATGGAAGTCGACTTTGACGATCCGACTACGAACGTGCGAGGACGTCGCGCCTTAGCAATCGCTAAACCAACTCCGAGAGGTTATTGACCACGCCGGAGCACGATCAACCTGACCACGAGGGTCTGTTTCCTGCGAGCAAACGAAGAACAAGCAAGAAACTGAGATTGCAATCTGGATATTGCGAATATAAGATGAAAGCTTTATTGATCAAGGTGGGGTTCTGTGACGCCTTTGTCTGGTCGTTGAACACAAACGAAGTACGCGAAGTTGCAGCTATGGCGAACTTTTAATCTAAACAAAACCCAAAGTCTAAACGACGCCCTAAGGGCTGTATATATGGAGGAAGAGGGGGGAATTTCGTGGCCCTTGGGGAAGGGGTCCGAAACCAACCCTATCTCTTGTTTCCCCACACATACGGACTCTAAAAACAGCCTATACTCAAGTATTTCGAAATTACATGGGCCTGGCCCAATAAAAAGGTGACGCAGCACCTAGAATAGCCTCTGGACGAAAGTTATGAAGTAGCATCTTGTATATTTCGTCCAAGGCTTCATGCACGCATTATGGTGGCTTCAACGTCCTGAAATCATCACTTGTAACTCCGTTCTTGTCCCCCATGCGCATGCCATCATCTCCATGCTTGTTCTTACTCCAATGTTCATCCTTCTCAAAGCTAGGCCCTTCATTTGTAAGCAAAACAAATGTATCCAATTTAGGCAGCATCATATTCTCATGAACATTAGAATCATTACCAAGAAACGGAAGTACCTGGTAATTTAATTGGCGTGCGCGAGCTCTAGTAATTGGTCCAGTATGTATAGCAGCAGGGGTTGTGGGTGTAACAATGGTATTGATGTCCTCATCACACATGGGTCAAGTGCAAGACAATCCAAGCATAATGTGCATGGGGTGTAGTGAATACCGTGTGGCACTCAACACAATGCAAAGAGCAATTGTTCATCATGTGTGAGGCAATCAAGGCAAGCATGTAGCAATCAATCGGACATGGCATATGTGAAGTGATGACATTGTTGCAACCAAACATATGAGAGGAGCAAGTAATCCAAGAATTGGATGCAACACACAAGGCATATATATCATGATGCATGGGACGGTGAAAATGACAAGTCGAAGCAAGATCTCTAACAAGTGTGCAATCAAGTGATCCAAGATGAACAATAAGTCTCATGGGGAAAGCAACACACGTAGTATGATCCATAATATCCATGATCATGGTTTGGGGTTCTCAAAAGAGAAGGATATCACCGTGAAAGCGTGTCCTTGTGCGTCCTTCACAATGCCGAAGTACAAGCAAATGTGATGTAGAATCGTCGTGGTAGAAGGTGGTTCGCTCTCAAGAGCTCGAATGGTCAACTCACGTGAAGCGGAAGTCCACACAAAGTCCAAGTATCCTACACATGCACACAACAAAACAAAGAATGTATGCGCATGGTAGATAAACACATCATCCATTATGATGGTTCTCTTCTCTTGCACATAACCATTAGAAGCACAAGTGCACGAATAATATGATGCAACAATGGCAATATTCATGGCACTAGGTATATGGTGCAAAGAGGTAAGACAAGCATGCTTCACAAGAAATATGTCAAAATCTCCAAATATATGTGAGAATGCTATGGGGGCAAACTCATTGTCAAGACTAAGGGCATTGTTGCACTCAATGCATGTCAAATCATCTATCATGATAGAGGCAACATATGGAGAGATATGACAAGAAGCAATAACAATCATGTGCAAAGCGTGTAGATGGTTGTCATCAACCGCATGAAGTGAGCAAGTATAAATCATTGGTGATGCAGCAAGGCAAGCAATAGTAATCAAGTCGTGCAAACTAGTGGAGCGAAGATGCAACACACTAGAGGAAATCATGGCAATCATGTCATGTGAGCAAAGAATAGGCATAGGCAATGTACATGACATATCGCAAGCACGAACACAAAGCAAGATCATAGTATCATCATAGGCATGGGGCACAAGGCAATCATGGCAATAACAAACAATATCTCCAACACGCTTACAAATACACATACAAGTACTAGAATCAATCATCATGTGTAATGCAAAGCATGGGTCACAAATGCATGGCAAAGGCATAGGAATGGGCATATCATGCAAAGTGAACATGGCAAGATGGGCAAAGGATATATAATGGACAACAACCCATAACCACGTGAGGGCCATGTAAAAGAAATGCGCGAAGTGTTTGCGCGAAGTGAGCGGTGGGAAAGGCAATCCATGGGATCCCAAGTCATCATTGCTCTCTAGAGCTCGTTTTGTCAACTCGTGGGATTGCGAGGTTTACAAGTATTCATGGGTACCTACACAAAACAGACACAATTCAAATAAATTGTGCGCGTGGTAAATGATGCGGAGCATCCTATGGACATCACCATGTCAAGAGTCCATTCGGCGAGGGACACGTGCGACATCTACTTCACATACACAAAGGTGAATCATCTCCTTTACACGTGCTCACTTGACACCTTCGAGGATGGTATACTACTTGACACTCCACTCGTGTGCATGCATAGGTATTGTCGGAACACTACGGACGACGAGGAGGAGTGCAAGCGCCAAGGAACAACTACACCATCCGCGAGAGAAGCATGGAAGCGACGACGGAAGAAGAAGACGGAGATAGCTCCCAGGACCCGGACATCCGGCCAGTACCCCGGACATCCGGCCCCTGGAACCTCATCCACAGCAGCCGCCCCAGCCGCCAAGTACCATCAGCGGCCGGACATCCGGCGCCTCGCCAAAGCCCGGACATCCGGCCCTTCCCCCGGAAATCGAGCATCGACAACAGAAGGCACCCGAAGTTTGGCCACATCAGCCCGGACATCCGGCCCGAGCCCCGGACATCCGGCGCCTCGCGAAGCCCGGACATCCGGTGATAGGGGCGAGGGTGTCCCGATCTTTCGATGAGATGATAACTATCGATTTGGTGGAGTCGACTTTGACGATCCGACTACAAACGTGCACGACGTTGCGCCTTAGCAATCGCTAAACCAATCTCGTGAGGTTACTGACGATACCGGAAGCACGATCAGCCTGACCACGAAGGTCTATTCCTGCAAGCAATCGAAGAACGAGCAAGAATATGATAAAGCAATCTGAATATTGCGAATATATATGAAGTATTGATAATGGTGGGAATCCGTAAGCGGTCTTGGTCTGGTCGTTGGACACAAACGAAGTACACGAAGTTGCAATGGCTAACTTTTAACTAAACAAATTCCAAGGAAAAAGCTACTAGATGGATCTACTTATATAGGAGCAAGGGCTGGCGGCCAAGGAGGTGGGAGGACGTCCCAAGGCAGCCTAAAACCAACCCTAGGTCGTACAAGGCTCATGGGCCCAAGTGGAGGTGATGCAACACCTTTGGACTTGTAGTTTGACTCGGATTCTGGTGCAACGTCAGATTGTTTCGACCATAACTCGATGCTCCGGACGAATTTAAAGGTGAATCCAATTGGGTTGGAAAGAGCACGTAATCTAGTTTCCAACAAAAAAAGAATCACCCAATTCGGAGTCCGTATGAAAAAGTTGTTGGCGTTTTGAGTCAGGTATGTCTGTGCAGTCCGAATCTGAATCCAGAACGTGAGAGACTTGGACTCTATCTTCTCTTGGCCCAAAAGTGACGTGAGAGGACTTTTTGAACAGAACCTAAACTTCTCCTTTTGCCTTATCTTCATATGTGGATTGTACAAATGTCTCATACACCTGCAATTAGACAAAACACAAAAGTGTGTGAAGTATTTTGTTCTGGATAACATAAATAGATTATTGAATAGTTTGCACTAGAAATCACCTGACAAATATGCATGTATGCAATATTTTTGGTCGTATCCAAGGTAGTCATGTCCTCATCATCCTCCCCTTCTTGAAAACAACGCCGTCCTCGGCGTTGCTTAATCTGAAATGTGGCTAACAAAAGAGACAAGGTGTACATATTGTATATGTATATGTCATCCATTTTTACTTCCCGTGAATTTTGCACATATGACACATGTATACATGAGTAACTTTCATAGTTAATAAAATATAAAGCCAAAATATTATCACAAGAAGTAGAAGGCATGAAAGTATTGCAACTCAGTTTGCACATATAAGTGAAGCTCTTATTCATATGAAAAGATGGACAATATTCATCATTAAACCATCCCAACATTGATGAACCATCACCAAGATTAGAGGTCATATCAAAATGATTAAACATTGGCACAATTATTTTCAAACATATTTGATCCAAATCTGATTTATTCCCTGATTTACTTGATTCTTTTGCATCGATAATTAATTCAATGGGCTCACTCAAAATTGTTTGATCACATGGCAAAGTCAAATCATCAACATAGTCCTCTAAGGTAGCTGGTGTGATCAAAGTAGTGGGTAGCTCACCGCATGGTGCACTTAAATAGACAAGACATTCATCATACTCATGTGGAAGTGGAAGATTAGTACCTTTGTCATTACCTCTTATGATCAACTCAGATGAGGTAGGCACTCTCGGTGATGATGTGTCACATGGTGGAGGTGATGTAGTCCTCACAACAACGGATGTGGTCGTCATAGTATGCTTAGTAGTTGAAAGGACAACCGTATCAACTCTTGGAATGTGCATCTCGCGCTTGTTCTCCTTGTGCGCAACACGTCGTTTTATTTCCTGTTCAGCTTTGCAAGCAAGATGAAACAAATGGTCCATAGGATAACACTCTTCATGTATTAGTATCTCCTGAATGTCACGATTTAATCCTCCCCAAAATCTATCCATAAAATCTTCTTCACTTTCTTCTAAAGAGGAATGCAGCAAGGTAGTTTGTAAAGTATCATAATATTTCGTTACGGTGTCACTACCTTGTTTTAAATGTTGCAACTTTGTAATCATGTCACGAGTATAATAAGCGGGAACGAATGTATGTCGCATGGCAAGTTTCAAATCATCCCAAGTAGTAGGTATATCATTAGGGTGTAACCGACAATATTCACTCCACCAAACTACAGCATAACCAGTGAAAGAACCAACCGCAACCTTAACTTTTTTACGCACATCAAAATTATTGGAAGCAAATATATTATTTAGGTCAAACTCCCATTCAATATATAAAGCAGGTCTAAAACGGCCATTAAATGGTGGTATAGAAACATTAACCTGATCATGTGCATTTGGATGTTTGTGCACCTCTCGTGACGGTTGTGGTATTTGCATAGGTGATGGCACATCTCCCACGATCGACAAACCCCATGAATTGACTCTAGATCCTGTCATGATTAGTAGAAACAAGAAACAAAATTCAAGAATAATGTTCCTATGAACTACTAGGATGTGGTGGTAAAGCGCTCACAGTAAAGCAAATATCAATATCTTACAAGTTCTTACCAAGCAGCAGGTGGTGACAGGCAACCAGCGGTGTCAAATAACTCCAAAGATTGAGTAAAGCGATTGCCAGGGGAACGTACGTATACACGGTGTAGAAATATGTGGAGCTGGGTTGGCTATATATGGTAGCAAAATATTAGCAACAATCAATTCAGAGTTGCAATGTTGAATAAACGCTCAACGACGGTACTGTGCTGGTCCTAGGCTAGACCGGACTAGAGACGCGAGCCTAGAACACTAATGAGGTCACGGCGTAGCACAACTAGCATCAATGAAGGATACTAAGTAGCTCTGGACAGCAAGATATAAGTGAAGATCACAACGGCAGTAAAGATAATGATGAAAAACAACTGCCAAGCAGGATATACAACAACTCTCTCCAACTTTCCTCTTGAAAAGTTTGTGCCAATTTTCTGATATTTTTTTTCAAAGAATGCTACTAACTCAAGCTTTCCAATGCAAAAAGAATCACTCAATTCCGAGTTGATATGAGGAGTCAAAGAATTCTGAAACTGGCTTGAAAAACTGGAATAAGCTGTGTCCGCGAACTTCGGAGGGCAAAAAGACCTATTTAGAAGACGATTTTGAGGTGTCAAATATTGAACTAGTCTCTGCAACTATTTAGATGCGGCTCGTCGCTAGCTCTCATTTGAGTACTCGTGGAGTCAAACGGACTTCGTATGAGGAAGTTATGCCTGTTTTACTAAACAGTGCACAAAACAGATTCCAATCCGAATTCAACTACGAGATCGAGTCTAGATAGATCCGAATTTTGTTTTTTTTTCTTCTCTCTTTTTTTTCGTCACACTTTTTTCTTTCTCTTTTTTTTCTGACTTCTTTTTCTTTCTTTTTTCTCTCTTTTTTTTTCTCTGTCTTTTTTTCTCTCCCTCTTTCCAAGACAAACTAGATAAGATGCAGATTGGATCAAGCGAAGATGTGAACGACCTCAACTATGATTGTGACAATGAACTATGGGTAGCACGTGGTGGAATTTGATGGATGGTGTGGTGGACAGCAGAAGGGATAACGATGCAGCGGCGACGTGACTAATGTGAACAGAACTCGAAACTCTAAACGAACTAGACCCTAAGACCAGCAACTCGACACGACGATGCAACCGATAATTCAATAATGCAAACAATGAATAGAAAATTGCAAAGGCTCAGACTGGCTTGGACAAAAGGATGAATAGATCTAACTTTTTTGTGGCTTTTTCTTGGACAATAGGTAAGAAAATAAATCTAATCTAGGGGAAACTGGAAATTCTCACCGAGCAACCTGAAAACTGATACCACTTGATAGGGGCGAGGGTGTCCCGATCTTTCGATGAGATGATAACTATCGATTTGGTGGAGTCGACTTTGACGATCCGACTACAAACGTGCACGACATTGCGCCTTAGCAATCGCTAAACCAATCTCCTGAGCTTACTGACGATGCCGGAAGCACGATCAGCCTGACCACGAAGGTCTATTCCTGCAAGCAATCGAAGAACGAGCAAGAATATGATAAAGCAATCTGAATATTGCGAATATATATGAAGTATTGATAATGGTGGGAATCCGTAAGCGGTCTTGGTCTGGTCGTTGGACACAACGAAGTACACGAAGTTGCAATGGCTAACTTTTAACTAAACAAATTCCAAGGAAAAAGCTACTAGATGGATCTACTTATATAGGAGCAAGGGGTGGTGGCCAAGGCGGTGGGAGGACGTCCCAAGGCAGCCTAAAACCAACCCTAGGTCGTACAAGGCTCATGGGCCCAAGTGGAGGTGATGCAACACCTTTGGACTTGTAGTTTGACTCGGATTCTGGTGCAACGTCAGATTGTTTCGACCATAACTCAATGCTCCGGACGAATTTAAAGGTGAATCCAATTGGGTTGGAAAGAGCACGAAATCTAGTTTCCAACAAAAAAAGAATCACCCAATTCGGAGTCCGTATGAAAAAGTTGTTGGCGTTTTGAGTCAGGTATGTCTGTGCAGTCCGAATCTGAATCCAGAACGTGAGAGACTTGGACTCTATCTTCTCTTGGCCCAAAAGTGACGTGAGAGGACTTTTTGAACAGAACCTAAACTTCTCCTTTTGCCTTATCTTCATATGTGGATTGTACAAATGTCCCATACACCTGCAATTAGACAAAACACAAAAGTGTGTGAAGTATTTTTGTTCTGGATAACATAAATAGATTATTGAATAGTTTGCACTAGAAATCACCTGACAAATATGCATGTATGCAATATTTTTGGTCGTATCCAAGGTAGTCATGTCCTCATCATCCGGCCCCCAGCCCGGACATCCGGCACCTGCCTGCGCGCAGCCACGGGCCAAAGGCCCATGTATCTCTCTTTCCCACTTACCCCTTCGTGGCTTAGACTATATATACTACTCCCTCTCCTCCTAGTTAGGGTTAGCATTGGTTTCGCTCAGAGTTGAGATAGAGCTTTGCTCATCCATTACGGATCTCCTCCTCGAGAGAGACTGCGGCCCCTCTTCGGAGAAGATCACCTTGGATTCAAGACCCCCTCTTGGGTGGCCCCCATCAAGACCTCCTTACGGAGAAGAACCGGTTACCTTTGTATCGTCCTTTGTTGACTTTGGATCTTGTATCTTACCTTTGTGTTCATCGATCTAGCGCAAGTGTGATCTATTCTTGTTGGTTGAGTGATTTCTCTCGTGTTTCCCTCGTGTTTCCCCTCGTGTTCATCGCGTTCTTCGTAGGGATCCGCTCCTTTCGTGAAAGATCGGCCATCTAGGGTTCCACCCTACATCATCTTGGTATCATGAGCCACGTTGATCACGATTTCGGAGCCTCCCCGTTGTGTTTTATAGCCTAGTTTTGTTGATTTCTTCCCCAATTTCAAAAATCCCCACCAAAAATATCCCCAAATTTCTTTTGTGATTTGTTGGTGTGATGAAGTTTTGTTGGATTTGATCCGCGGATTTCGTGTGTTGCAGGTAGATCTAGCTTTTCCCCATCTTTTCCCCAATTTCCATCCGCAAAATCTTCCGAATTTTGCCCCGGATTTGACCTCTCCACGCAGTGTTCATCCACGGATCCCGAGCCCGGACATCCGGCCCGACCAGCCCGGACATCCGGCCCCTGACAGCATCAACTCCATCCTCCATTCCGTTTACCGCCTAACTTTCGTCCAATTTTGTTCCGGAGCCCACATACACTTCTGCATACCACCACAACTTCCGCATTGCCACCACCGACTTCCGCAATCTCACCAATTTTGTTCCCCATAGCATTTGTTGTTGTTTGAGTTGTGGTTCGAGTCTCCTAAGGTGTTTTGGCTACTTAGGGACGGTTGCTTCTTCATCAACCACCACCATAACTTCCGCATAGGCTTACCCACAATACACTTCCGTCAACCCAACTTACCCAATTTTGTTTGTGTTGTGAGTTGTGTCTCCTAAGGTGTTTCGGCTACTTAGGGACGTGCTTCCAACCCCGACATCGTGTATAGTTCACCACCTTACCCTCCATTTCCGCATTGCGTTTCAAAACCCCATCATTGCATTTCCGCAATCCATTGAGCTTCCGCAAAACCACCACCGCTTTCCACTACCACCGTTTGACTTTTGTCCTTGAGATTTTGAGTTGTGGTTTTTCCGTTTCCTAAGGTGTTTCGGCTACTTAGGGACGAGTCTCCATCATCTTGGTATCTATATCAAGAACACCGCCACTCATCATCGCCAAGGACGGTAACCTCGATGACTCCATTGTATTTTCCCCTTGCAATTGCATTGATAACCCCTAGCCCATTTTGCGTCACTTTGCCTATCGAGACTAGCCAGTTGAGTATTGCCGGCAACGTTACTTGTGCACATTAGTGGTCTACAACTTCCATTGCATACATACCATATCATATTGGTATCATATCATCTCGTGTGCCTCAAGTTTGTTCCCGCATATACACAATTGCTATCTTGGTTTGTGCATTTCGCAAAGTGGCCATACATACAAAAAAAAGCTTTTAAGCAAAAGAGAAAGAGCAAATAACTTGTAAGCAAGTGCCATAACATCATACAACATTGCATATAAGATTGTCATATCCGATCATCTTGGATCATCTTGAGAGAAACACCGGGAACCATACATACATAGCATACTTGGGATAGAAGTTTATCCATTTTGCATACCATAGGTTGTGCACAAGTGTCGTATCCGCCTATTGAGCAATCGTGCTAGCGTCTCTCTTGAGTTGTGCAACACGTGCGTTTTCCGTGGACTCCACATTTTGTGCTCATTCCTTGGTTGCACGACCCCATTTATCTATACGTGTGTGTGTTTCCGTGTGCCATTCTTTGCTATTGGTCTACTTGTTTCACTTGCGAATTTGTGAATCTTTTTCAACATTATTGACTCTTGCTAACATTTTGCATCAAATTTTTTGTGCCACTATCCTCACCAAGCTCCACTATAGCCTTACTTGTGTAGGTGTGAGAAACCGACAAGAATTGGTACCAATTGTGCTATTTCCTTGTTACACATTGAGTGATCATTGATCCATCTTCAACATCGGTCAAGGTACATTTGGTATCGTTCTTCTTTTTCTCCCACTCATATTTGCTCGAGTCTTGTGATGGATAGGCAAGGCATTTCACCTCCGGTCTACAACAACAAAGACAAGTTCGATGCCACGAACAACAACTTCGACGCCAAGATGCAAGCTCAAATGGAGGAGATCAGATCCCTCATCAAGTCATACAAGCGATCTTCCTCATCTTCGAGAAGACGCTCAAGAGCACATGCCTCCGAGCTACCATCTCCGGCAAGGACACATCGGCATCGACACCATCACCACCAAGAACATGAAGGTCAAGAGCTCTACACCAACAACCGCTCAACGACTTCACCATCTCCCTTGGCATCTTCGCCAAGCGACTTCGAGGCATCTTCGCCTACGGATATACAGCATCTTCGCCAACAAGCACCTCAAGACTACGCTCAAGAGAAGCTCCCCAAGCTCAAGTCCGCGACTTCCACGAGCTACTACGACCTCGACACCGACCATGAGATTCCTTTCTATGGGACTCAAGAACCCGAGGAGTATCTCGAGTGGGAGCACCTAATGGACGACTACCTCAAGCTGCATCAAGTTCCTCCCGAAGATCAAGTGAAGTGCGCCACAAGAAACTTCCACGACTACACCTCGACATGGTGGCTTCACACACCTTCGGAAACCTGCGACATGAGTTGGCCCAAGACGAAGAAAGCTTTGCGGCGAGAGTTTGTGCCTCCAACCTACACGGAACTTCTACGCCAATTGGAGAACACCAACCAAGGATCCAAGTCCATCGACGCGTACTTCAAGGAGATGAAGATTGCCTTGCGACGAGCCGGTGTGGACGACCCCATGTCAATGAAGTTCCACTTCACGATGGGATTGAACAATGCCATCTCCAAGACTATCTTCCTCGAGAACTACAAGTCCCTCGACGACAACTACATTGGTGCTCTCAGGCGGAACAAGAACTCATGAAGGCCAAGGCTTCTCCACCCCAAGCACACTTCTCGAAGACCAAGCTCCAAGACGACGAGCATGAGGCTAGTACCACCAAGATGTCCAAGCCCGACAAGCTCCAAGACGATGCTCCCAAGTTCGACTTCACCGCCATCCCTCTTTGTGGCATTGATGATGCCGAGTCCTCCACGACTCTTTTTCAAGATGGTGCGGCGACGAGTACGACTACGGAGACCTTCAAGGACCAAGCTTTTGAGGCAAGCGACATGGTGACGAGCAAGGATGATGTTTCCATCTTAGGAGGCGAGAGTGATGATGTGCCATCTTCGGCCTTCATCCATGGCGACGGCGATGAGATGGTTGAGTATTTCACTTCGACCACGGCGACGTATGATGACTTGAGTGACTTGTGCCGCCATATTGAGAGTGAGAGTGACTTCACCACCAGCCCCATACCCGATGTGTTGCCCCAATTCCCATGTGAGGAGAGCCACAACCCCCACCACTTGAGTGAGATGAGTGACTCCACCATACGTGCGATTGAGTGCACCTACTTTGAGGGAGTGAGTGAACCACCACATAGAGAGAGTGAGTCCACTTCGATTTCTAACGACTTAACCTCTACCTCTATTGTGTCTTCTCATTTGGTGCTAGGTCTCATTTATGATGACGCGCCGATTCACGACGACTTCGTCCTTCCTATGGACATGACGATGGCCATGGTGGAATATGATGCACCCCCCACATGGTCCCATCAAGATGAAGATGACCACCATTTGGTCTTTCCCACCTCACCTAAACCACTTGAGTGGAATGAACAAGGTAACATAGGTGCCGGTGATGCTCTAGTCCCACTAGTGGACATTCTTGACATTGATTGCTTGCATGATGTTGATCCACCTATTACCTTGCTTCATGCTAGTGAGATTTCCCCATGGGATGATTTACCCATTTATGATGAGTATGATGATTGCCATGTGGAGTCTATTAGTTGTGATGCCATGTTACATAGGATTTCTTGTGACAATTCTTTAGGTCACATCATGTTTGACAATCCGCTTGACTTGTCATATGCTATGCATCATATGTCATATTTGCAATCTCTTCGTAGTGAGTATGCATATGCCATTAAAATTAACCCAATTTGCACATATGGCATAGATGACAAGCCCATGGTTATTGGCATTTGTTTTTCTTGTGATGATATTGACATGCTCCCTTTGCATCATTTATCTCATATGCCATGCCATGACCACCTAGCTTCGGATATGCATTGTTGTGGATGTTGTCCATTTTCTCCATATGATTACAATATTGCTCATGAGGAGACCCCCATAGTTTCCTCATACATTTTAGGAGATTTTGATCCATCCTATCCATTGCATGATCCCAATAATTATGTGCACAATATGCTCCCCATGAATCATAATGATATTGTTGTGCCATATACTAGTATGCTCAATTTGCATCCCCATCGTGTCATACATAACAACTATTCTTTCATGATGGATGACATGTTCTTATACCATGCATCAAATTTCTTTGAGCGATGCTTATCTTGTGCTAACACTCACTTGCACATACACATCATGATGGATGATGTGTACATTTACCACGTGCACAATTTCTTTGGTTTGTGTCTCTTTTGTGTAGGTACCCATGAATACTTGTCAACCTCGCAATCCCACGAGTTGACAAAACGAGCTCTAGAGAGCAATGATGACTTGGGATCCCATGGATTGCCTTTCCCACCACTCACTTCGCGCAAACACTTCGCACGTTTCTTTTACATGGCCCTCACATGGTTATGGGTTATTATCCATTACATATTCTATGCCCATCTTGCCATGTTCACTTTGCATGATATGCTCATTCCTATGCCTTTTCCATGCATTTGTGACCCATGCTTTGCTTACACATAATGATTGATTCTAGTACTTGTATGTATATTTGCAAGCTTGGTGGCGATATCACGTGTTATTGCCATGTTTGCTTTGTGCCCCATGCCTATGATGATACTATGATCTTGATTTGTGTTCGTGCTTGCGATATGTCATGTACATTGCCTATGCCTATTCTTCACTCACATGACATGATTGCCATGATTCCCTCTAGTGTGTTGCATCTTCGCTCCACTAGTTTGCACGACTTGATTATTATTGCTTGCCTTGTTGCATCACCAATGATTTATACTTGCTCACTTCATGCGGTTGATGACAACTATCTACATGCTTTGCACATGATTGTTATTGCTTCTTGTCATATCTCTCCATATGTTGCCTCCCTCATGCTAGATGATTTGCCATGTATTGAGTGCAACAATGCTATTAGTCTTGCTTATGAGTTTGCCCCCATAGCATTCTCACATATGATTGGAGATTTTGACATGTTCCTTGTGAAGCATGCTTGTCTTACCTCTTTGCACCATATACCTAGTGCCATGAATATTGCCATTGTTGCATCATATTATTCGTGCACTTGTGCTTCTAATGGTTATGTGCAAGAGAAGAGAACCATCATGATCGATGATGTGTTTATCTACCATGCGCATATGTTCTTTGTTTTGTTGTGTGCATGTGTAGGATACTTGGACTTTGTGTCGACTTCCGCTTCACGTGAGTTGACCATTCGAACTCTTGAGAGCGAGCCTCATACATTCGACCACGACTCGTTTCTACGCCACCTTTCCTACCACTTCGGCATTGTGAAGAATGCACAAGGACACGCCATCAAGGTGATATCTTTCTTGAGCATGGATATTGCGGATCATACTACTTGTGTTGCTTGCACCATGAGACTTATTGTTCATCTTGGACCACTTGATTGCACACTTGATAGAGATCTTGCTTCGACTTGCCATTTTCACCGTCCCATGCATCATGATATATATGCCTTGTGTGTTGCATCCAATTCTTGGATTACTTGCTCCTCTCATATGTTTGGTTGCAACAATGTCATCCCTTCACATATGCCATGTCCCATTGCTTGTCACATGATTGACTTGATTGCCTCACACATGATGAACAATTGCTCTTTCTATTGTGTTGAGTGCCACACTATGTTCGCTACACCCTATGCACATTATGCTTGGATTGTCTTGCACTTAACCCATGTGTTTAGACATCTCATCTTCTTAGGTGTCGTGAATGATTCCTATGCCTACCATAGACCTTTCATTGAGCGCTTTGCCCATGCTTGCTATGCACCTGAGGTAGATGCTTATTCTCTTAACACACATATTTGCATCTCTACCTCCAATTTACATGCTTGTCCCCATGATATCTTTGCTTGTGCTCGATTGATATACTTACATGCCATGTCTCAATCCTTTGTCACACCATATGCTTTGCATGATGACGACACTTGTTTGGTGAATCACCTCTTGAATGCTTGGTTTTGCACTAACGCTAACCACATTTGTTTTTCCAAGTGTTTGTTGTCCTTACTCCTTTTGAAGGAATCACAAGACGGTGCGACATTGGAGAGTGCCCATTTCGAGCTTCAAGATGACAAGTACTTGGTGAACGTCCACTTCTACACGGCGAAGCCATCTCTTTCCCATGGTGATTTGGCTTTCGATCCGAGGTCGGATCTTTCCCAAGGGAGGGGAGATGATGCGGAGCATCCTATGGACATCACCATGTCAAGAGTCCATTCGGCGAGTGACACGTGCGACATCTACTTCACATACACAAAGGTGAATCATCTCCTTTACACGTGCTCACTTGACACCTTTGAGGATGGTATACTACTTGACACTCCACTCGTGTGCATGCATAGTGATGTAGGGTGGAACCCTAGATGGCCGATCTTTCACGAAAGGAGCAGATCCCAACTAAGAACACGAAGAACGAGAGGGGAAACACGAGGGGAAGACACGAGAGAATCACTCAAACCAACAAGAACAATCACACATGTGCTAGATCCTCGAAACACAAAGAGATACACGATTCAAATCCAACAAGGGACGATACATAGGTAACCGGTTCTTCTCCGAAAGGAGGTCTTGAAGGGGGCCACCCAAGAGGGGGTCTTGAATCCAACGTGGATCGTCTCCGAAGAGGGGCCGCAGTCTCTCTCGAGGAGGAGATCCATATGGATGAGCAATGCTCTATCTCACATATGAGCTAAACCAATGCTAACCCTAGAAAGATGGAGGAGAAGGAGTATATATAGTCTAGGGGGTCGAAGGGGTACACGGGCCTCGGCCCTTACTGTGCGCAGACAGGGGTGGCCGGATGTCCGAGCATCGGGCCGGATGTCCGGGGCTTCAGGAGAGGCCGGATATCCGGGCTGGGGAGCAAAACTTCTGGATGTTCTGTAGCGTGGCGCCGGATGTCCGGGCTTTTGGCCGGATTTCCGGGCTGGGGCCGGATGTTCGGGCTGGACGCCGGATGTCCGGGCTTGAGGGATCAGCTACTGTAGTTTCTGTCGCGTGGCGCCGGATGTCCGGGCGAGGGGCCGGATTTCCGGGGCTTCGTGAGGAGCCGGATGTCCGGGGCTGGGGCCGGATGTTCGGGCCCTGTAGCACTTCGATGGCTGGGCTGCTGCTGTTGTTGACATCTTCAGGGGCCGGATGTCCGGGGCCTTGGCCGGATGTCCGGGGCCTGGAAGGTGAACTTGCCTTCTTCCGTTGGTTCTCTTCATCCATGGACTTGGTGGCTTGTCCGTCTTCACGTGCATCTTCGTGAGGGTCCTCTTGACACCTGATCATGCATAGCATATCGGACTTAGGTAGTAGCCATGTCTGGAGTGGATCATATGTGATATCACTAAGGAAGGAAGTCACCTCGTTCTCGAGAGCTCTAGCTCGTGCTCGTGTCATAGGTCCTCTTGGCTCTTGATGAGACGATGGTAGGTCCATGGGGATGACCGTAGGATGCTCCGCATCATCTCCCCTCCCTTGGGAAAGATCCGACCTCGGATCGAAATCCTCATCACCATGGTACGGGGATAGATCTTTGATGTTGAAGATGTCGCTCATGGAGTACTTGTCGCGTGGGATGTCGATCTTGTATGCGTTGTTGTTGTAGCGTGCAAGCACCTTGAAGGGTCCATCCACTCGGGTTAGTAGCTTGGACTTGCGTTCCTTGGGGAAGCGATCCTCGCGAAGGTGTAGCCACACAAGATCTCCAACATTGAACATCATGGGTTGCTTGTTGACGTTGAGCTTGGTCGCGAGTCGTTGTACTTGGCGCTCGATGGTGTTTCTTGTATCTTCGTGCATCTTCTTGAGGAAGTTGACTCGGGCAC
This sequence comes from Aegilops tauschii subsp. strangulata, assembly GCF_002575655.3. NCBI lineage: Eukaryota > Viridiplantae > Streptophyta > Magnoliopsida > Poales > Poaceae > Aegilops > Aegilops tauschii. The sequence goes on from NC_053037.3 coordinate 252,213,314, forward strand.
TCGCGTCCATGTTTGTGCGCTCTTGTAGCAGTAGAGGTAGAATGTCCAATCGAGACAATGGGTTGAAGCCATAGATGACCTCGAAGGGGGACTTGCCGGTAGTCGAATGTCTTGCACGATTGTAGGCGTACTCGGCGATGGGTAGGCACTCCTCCCACTCCTTGATGTTCTTCTTTATCAACACGCGTAGTAGAGTGGAGAGCGTGCGGTTGGTCACCTCCGTTTGGCCGTCGGTTTGTGGATGGTATGCCGAAGAGAACAAAAGCTTGATTCCGAGCTTAGCGCACAATGTCTTCCAAAAGTAACTCAAGAACTTGAAGTCGCGGTCCGAGACAATCGTCTTTGGCACTCCCTGAAGGCGCAAGATTTCCCTACAAAACAAATTTGCAACATGTGAAGCATCGTCTATCTTGTTGCAAGGAATGAAATGTGCCATTTTGGACAATCGGTCCACAACAACAAAAACGGAATCCTTGCCATTTCGAGTTCTAGGAAAACCAAGCACAAAGTCCATGCTAATGTCTTCCCATGGGTGATATGGAATTGGAAGTGGCATATAGAGGCCATTAGATTGAGCTTTGGACTTAGCTTTGCGACATGTAGAGCATCGGTTGGTGAAGCGATTGACGTCGCGGAACATCTTGGGTCAAAAGTAGTTCTTGGAGAGCGTAGCAAATGTCTTGTCGCGTCCGAAGTGTCCCATGAGTCTGCCTCCATGAGATTCCTGCAAAAGCAACAAGCGAAGAGAGGACTCGGGGATGCAAAGTTTGTTAGCTCTCATAAGATATCCATCTTTGATGTAGTATCGATCCCAAGAAGTATGCGTCAAACACTTGGCATAAGGAATAGAAAATGTAGGATCATGCTCATACAAGTCTTTTATATGCTCAAAGCCAATGACATTTAACTCAAGTTGATTAACAAGCATGCATATACGGGAAAGTGCATCCGCCACAACATTTTCCTTACCTTTAATATACTTGATGACATAAGGAAACGACTCAATGAACTCACTCCATTTAGCATGAAACTTGTTCAACTTAGTTTGACCCTTAAGGTATTGAAGCGTTTCATGGTCGGTATGGATGATGAACTCATGAGGGCGTAGGTAATGTTCCCATTCATGCAAAACTCGCACCAAAGCATATAGCTCTTTGTCATAGATAGGGTAATTGAGTTGCGCTCCGGAGAGTTTCTCACTAAAATAAGCAATTGGGCGCTTCTCTTGCGTTAACACACCTCCTATGCCATTACCACTAGCATCGCAATGAATTTCGAAAGGTTTGTCAAAGTTGGGTAATGCAAGCACGGGAGCATGAGTAAGCAAATTCTTAAGCTCATTGAAAGCGATATCTTGAGATGTTCCCCAAACAAACGGTGCATTTTTCTTACTCAAAGCATGCAAAGGTGAAGCAATGGTGCTAAAATCCTTACAAATCTGCGATAGAAACCGGCTAAACCAAGAAAACTACGCACTTGTTGCAAATTGGTTGGTTGGGGCCGAATAAAAATAGATCATGATATGATCATGAGACTTGACAAATCGAGATTCGTCTATTCTATATATCTAGAATATATATATTAAGGTATAATACAATAAAGAAATACAAATAAAATAATAAAATATAGTATTATCAATTGTATGCGCTTCTAGAGAAGTATGTATGCAGGAAGTAAATTCTAACCGCTTTCTTTTGAATCCAATTTCAAATTAGATTAGAAAGATAGAAAGGCCATGAGGATGGGAAAATCAAAATAAAATCTTTTTAATTTAATAGCATTGATCTTAGATTCATCAACATGAACACCCTTAGAAGATACTACGAAACCCAAGAAAACAAGCTTATCAACACCAAATAGGCATTTTTCCATATTAGCATAAAGTTGCTCTTTTCGAAGAGTTTGTAGCACGGTGCGAAGGTGGGTGACATGCTCTTTGAGAGATTTGCTAAACACAAGGATATCATCAAAGTAGACAACAACAAATTCACCAATGTAAGGGCGAAACACGTAATGCATAAGACGCATGAAAGTACCGGGTGCTTCCGATAAACCCATAGGCATGACTAACCACTCATATAGACCAAACTTTGTTTTGAAAGCGGTTTTCCATTCATCACCCTCTTGTATGCGGATTTGATAGTAACCACTTTTAAGATCAATTTTGGAAAAGATAGTGGCACCGCAAAGTTCATCAAGCATATCATCAAGGCGTGGAATGGGATACCTATAACAAACGGTGATAGCATTGATAGGTCTACAATCGGAACACATGCGAAAGCTACCGTCTCGTTTTGGCACAAGAATGACCGGTACGGCACAAGGACTCAGACTTTCACGCACATGTCCATGGTCTATGAGATGCTTTACTTGCCTTTGAATGCCTTTGGTTTCTTCGGGGTTGACGCGGTAGGGCGCTTTGTTTGGAAGCGGCGCTCCGGGGATGAGATCAATTCGGTGCTCAATGCCTCGTAGTGGAGGTAGACCCGGAGGTAGCTCATCGGGGAAAACATCTTGGAATTCCTGCAATAAAGAAGATAACACCAAAGGTAGATCGTGAGAGTTGTTAGTTTTTGGTGCGTCATCCTTGCACAATAGGACATAGTGTAGGACACTTGATGGGTTCTCACACACTTCTCTCATCTCACGTTTGGTGGCAAATAGGACTAAGTTTTTCTTGTCGCTCATCGTGGAGGCACTCAATTTGGGCTTGTGGCGCTCACTCTCTTTTTGGTGGTTCACTCTCTCACTATTCTCTCCACGATGGGTGTTTTGCTTGTCGGCGAGCACTTGGCTTGGAGACATAGGATGTAGCACAAACTCTTTCCCTTTCATCTTGAAGCTATAGTGATTTGTACGCCCATTCTGAATGACACCTCGGTCAAATTCCCATGGCCGTCCAAGAAGGAGGTGGCACACGGTCATCGGAAGGACATCACACTCCAAAGTGTCTTCATAGGCGCCGATCTTGAAAGAGACATGTACTCTCTGCTTGATGAGGACATCAATACCATTGTTACACCCACAGCCCCTGCTGCTATACATACTGGACCAATTACTAGAGCTCGCGCACGCCAATTAAATTACCAGGTACTTTCGTTTCACGGTAATGATTCTAATGTTCATGAGAATATGATGCTACCTAAAGTGGATACATTTGTTTTGCTTACAAATTAAGGGCCTAGCTTTGAGAAGGATGAACATTGGAGCAAGAACAAGCATGGAGATGATGGCAAGCGCATGGGGAACAAGAACGGAGTTACAAGTGATGATTTCAGGACGTTGAAGCCACCATAATGCGTGCATGAAGCCTTGGACGAAATATACAAGATGCTACTTCATAACTTTCGTCCAGAGGCTATTCTAGGTGCTGCGTCACCTTATTATTGGGCCAGGCCCATGTAATTTCGAAATACTTGAGTATAGGCTGTTTTTAGAGTCCGTATGTGTGGGGAAACAAGAGATAGGGTTGGTTTCGGACCCCTTCCCCAAGGGCCACGAAATTCCCCCTCTTCCTCCATATATACAGCCCTTAGGGCGTCGTTTAGACTTTGGGTTTTGTTTAGATTAAAACTCCGCCATAGCTGCAACTTCGCGTACTTCGTTTGTGTTCAACGACCAGACAAAGGCGTCACAGAACCCCACCTTGATCAATAAAGCTTTCATCTTATATTCGCAATATCCAGATTGCAATCTCAGTTTCCTGCTTGTTCTTCGTTTGCTCGCAGGAAACAGACCCTCGTGGTCAGGTTGATCGTGCTCCGGCGTGGTCAATAACCTCTCGGAGTTGGTTTAGCGATTGCTAAGGCGCGACGTCATCGCACGTTCGTAGTCGGATCGTCAAAGTCGACTTCCACCAAAGCGATATCCATCATCTCATCGAAAGACGGGACACCTTTGCCTCTATCACCATGCAAGCATGTTCCTTATTACTTGGTAGACCTTGGCAATTTGATAAAAATTCTGTACACCATGGTAGAAACAATCAGTATACTCTTGTTCATAAGGATAAAAATATTACTTTGCTTCCTATGACTCCTGATTCCATTTTGAAAGATGACATTAATAGAGCTAATAAAGAAAAACAGGAGAAAAATAAGAGTGAAAATCAGATTGTGGCAAAAGAATTTGAGCAACAAATTAAACCTAATAATAAACCATCTAGTGTTTCTGAAATTAAATTGAAAAGTGCATGTTTACTTGACACAAAATCTGATATTGATGAGCTAGATTTCAACAAATCCGTTTGCTATGCTTTTGTGTGCAAAGAGGCATTATTTTCATTCGAGGACGTGCCTTCCTCTTTGCCCCCTGCTGTCACTAACATTTTGCAGGAGTTTTCTGACGTCTTTCCACAAGACGTGCCACCGGGATTACCACCTATTCGAGGGATTGAGCAGCAAATTGACTTAATTCCCGGTGCATCGCTACCCAACCGTGCACCTTACCGTACCAATCCAGAGGAGACGAAGGAGATTATGCGTCAAGTACAGGAGCTGCTCGACAAAGGTTATATACGCGAATCTCTTAGTCCTGGTGCTGTTCCTATTATACTTGTGCCTAAAAAGGATTGTACATCGCGTATGTGTGTTGATTGTAGAGGCATTAATAACATTACTATTTGTTATCGTCATCCTATACCTAGGCTAGATGATATGCTTGATGAATTGAGTGGCTCTACAATATTTTCCAAAGTTGATTTGCGTAGTGGATACCATCAAATTCGTATGAAACTGGGAGATGAATGGAAAACAACATTTAAAACTAAGTTTGGTTTATATGAGTGGTTAGTCATGCCTTTTGGGTTAACTAATGCACCTAGTACTTTCATGAGACTAATGAACGAAGTTTTACGTGCTTTTATTGGACGATTTGTGGTAGTCTATTTTGATGATATACTGATTTATAGCAAATCTTTGGAAGAACATTTGGAACATTTACGTGCTGTTTTTATTGCTCTACGTGATGCACGTTTGTTTGGTAACCTTGGGAAGTGCACCTTTTGCACCGACCAAGTATCTTTTCTTGGCTATGTTGTTACTCCACAGGGAATTGAAGTTGATAAAGCCAAGATTGAAGCTATTGAGAGTTGGCCGCAGCCCAAAACGGTCACACAAGTGAGGAGTTTCCTTGGCCTCGCTGGTTTCTATAGGCGTTTTGTGAGAGATTTCAGCACCATTGCTGCACCTCTCAACGAGCTTGCAAAGAAGGATGTGCCTTTTGTTTGGGGTACCGCACAGGAAGAAGCCTTCACGGTATTGAAAGATAACTTGACACATGGTTCTTTACTCCAACTTCCTGATTTTAATAAGACTTTTGAGCTTGAATGTGATGCTAGTGGAATTGGATTAGGAGGTGTGTTATTACAAGATGGTAAACCTGTTGCATACTTTTCTGAAAAATTGAGTGGGCCTAGTCTGAATTATTCTACTTATGATAAAGAACTATATGCTCTTGTTCGGACTTTAGAAACATGGCAACATTATTTATGGCCCAAAGAATTTGTTATACATTCTGATCATGAATCTTTGAAACATATTAAAAGTCAAGCTAAACTGAATCGTAGACATGCTAAATGGGTTGAATTCATTGAAACTTTCCCTTATGTCATTAAACACAAGAAGGGTAAAGAAAATGTTATTGCTGATGCATTGTCTCATCGCTATACTATGCTGTCACAACTTGACTTCAAAATATTTGGTTTGGAGACCATCAAAGATCAATATGTGCATGATGCTGATTTTAAAGATGTTTTGCAGAATTGTAAATAAGGAAGAACCTGGAACAAGTTTGTTGTTAATGATGGATTTGTGTTCCGTGCTAACAAGCTATGCATTCCAGCTAGCTCTCTTCGTCTTTTGTTGTTGCAGGAGGCGCATGGAGGAGGATTAATGGGACACTTTGGCGTGACAAAGACGGAGGACGTACTTGCTACACATTTCTTTTGGCCAAAGATGAGACGGGATGTTGAGTGTTTTGTTGCTCGCTGCACTACATGTCAAAAAGCTAAGTCACGACTCAATCCTCATGGTTTATATATGCCTTTGCCTGTACCTAGTGTTCCTTGGGAGGATATATCTATGGACTTTGTTTTAGGTTTACCTCGAACAAGGAAGAGGAGGGATAGCATATTTGTTGTCGTGGATAGATTCTAAAAAATGGCACACTTTATACCATGTCATAAAAGTGATGACGCTGTTAATGTTGCTGATTTGTTCTTTCGTGAAATTATTCGTTTGCATGGTGTGCCAAATACTATTGTTTCAGATCGTGATACTAAATTTCTTAGCCACTTTTGGAGATGTTTATGGGCTAAGTTGGGGACTAAACTGCTTTTTAGTACTACTTGTCACCCCCAAACTGATGGACAAACTGAAGTAGTCAATAGAACATTGTCTACTATGCTTAGGGCTGTTTTGAAGAATAATAAGAAAATGTGGGAAGAATGCTTGCCTCATATTGAGTTTGCTTATAATCGTTCATTGCATTCTACTACTAAGATGTGCCCTTTTGAAATTGTGTATGGTTTCCTACCTCGTGCACCTATTGATTTGTTGCCTCTTCCATCTTCGGAGAAGGTTAATTTTGATGCTAAACAACGTGCTGAATTGATCTTAAAAATGCATGAGTTAACAAAGGAAAACATTGAGCGTATGAATGCTAAGTATAAACTTGCTGGAGATAAGGGTAGAAAACATGTTGTGTTTGCACCTGGAGATCTTGTTTGGTTACATTTGCGTAAGGATAGATTTCCTGATTTGCGCAAATCCAAGCTAATGCCACGTGCTGATGGTCCTTTTAAGGTGTTAGAGAAAATAAATGATAATGCATATAAACTTGAGCTGCCTGCAGATTTTGGGGTTAGTCCCACTTTTAACATTGCAGATTTGAAGCCTTATTTGGGTGAGGGAGATGAGCTTCCGTCGAGGACGACTTCATTTCAAGAAGGGGAGGAGGATGAGGACATCAATACCATTGTTACACCCACAGCCCCTGCTGCTATACATACTGGACCAATTACTAGAGCTCGCGCACGCCAATTAAATTACCAGGTACTTTCGTTTCTTGGTAATGATTCTAATGTTCATGAGAATATGATGCTGCCTAAATTGGATACATTTGTTTTGCTTACAAATGAAGGGCCTAGCTTTGAGAAGGATGAACATTGGAGCAAGAACAAGCATGGAGATGATGGCATGCGCATGGGGAACAAGAACGGAGTTACAAGTGATGATTTCAGGACGTTGAAGCCACCATAATGCGTGCATGAAGCCTTGGACGAAATATACAAGATGCTACTTCATAACTTTCGTCCAGAGGCTATTCTAGGTGCTGCGTCACCTTATTATTGGGCCAGGCCCATGTAATTTCGAAATACTTGAGTATAGGCTGTTTTTAGAGTCCGTATGTGTGGGGAAACAAGAGATAGGGTTGGTTTCGGACCCCTTCCCCAAGGGCCACGAAATTCCCCCCTCTTCCTCCATATATACAGCCCTTAGGGCGTCGTTTAGACTTTGGGTTTTGTTTAGATTAAAAGTTCGCCATAGCTGCAACTTCGCGTACTTCGTTTGTGTTCAACGACCAGACAAAGGCGTCACAGAACCCCACCTTGATCAATAAAGCTTTCATCTTATATTCGCAATATCCAGATTGCAATCTCAGTTTCGTGCTTGTTCTTCGTTTGCTCGCAGGAAACAGACCCTCGTGGTCAGGTTGATCGTGCTCCGGCGTGGTCAATAACCTCTCGGAGTTGGTTTAGCGATTGCTAAGGCGCGACGTCATCGCATGTTCGTAGTCGGATCGTCAAAGTCGAGTTCCACCAAAGCGATATCCATCATCTCATCGAAAGACGGGACACCTTTGCCTCTATCACTGCTCGACTTGTATGGTGTCGGTGTCGCTTAGCCATTGAACCTTGTAGGGGTGCGGATGCTTCATCTTGACCAATTGGAGTTTGGAGCATAGTTCTTCACTTGCCAAGTTATGGCAACTCCCTCCATCGATGATGACCTTGACGGACCGTCCATTGATGCCGGCCTTTATGTGGAAAATATGGCATCTTTGATCTTCGTCTTGTTGATGTTGAAGAGTCAAGACCTTGGAGACAACAAGAGCGGGACTTGAGTCTTCGTCACAAAAGATGTGATCATCTTCTTCTTCATTGTTCACTTGTCGGTGCATGGCCACTTGCTCAAGAGCTTCCATTTCTCCTTCACTCATGGAGTCGTAGGTGCCGTCGCCGTTGAGGATCATGGTGCGCTTGCTTGTGCACTCGAAGGACTTGTGGCCTCGGCCTCCGCATGTGAAACATTTGATGGAACTTGTCTTGATGGTCTCATCGGTTGGAGTAGATGATGATGAAGCTTTCGGCTTGAAGTTGCTTGTAGTTGGAGGACGACTTGAGCTTGTCGAAGCTTTCTTGTAACTTGACTTGTCGCCATTGCTCGTGGTGGGAATCGTCGAAGCTTGATTGTTGGAGAGGCCATAGGACTTGGATGAGAACTTGGCATACTTGAAGTCGTCTTGTACTTGCCGTTCCGCTTTGGTAGCTTGATGCACTAGCTAGATGAGGATCGAGTGTGGTTGGAAGTCGGCAATCTTCTTGATAGGGTGATTGAGTCCATTCAAGAAACGTGCCATAGTTTGCTCATCATCTTCTTTGACATTGGCTCGTATCATGGCAATCTCCATTTCCTTGTAGTACTCTTCAACGCTCTTTGTTCCTTGCTTGAGTTGTTGGAGTTTCTTGAAGAGGTCGCGGTTGTAGTAGTTTGGCACGAATCGTGCTCTCATGACATCCTTCATTTATGCCCAAGTGGTGATGGGTGGTTCACCTCTTGCCGCTCGGTGCTCAATGACTTGTTCCCACCAAATGAGGACGTAGTCTTGGAATTCGAGGGATGCCATTGCGATCTTCTTCTCTTCTTCGTAGTTGTGCAAGCGGAAGATTTTGTCAACCTTCAATGCCCATCATATGTACTCTTCGGGGTCATTGCTTCCGGTAAACTTGGGCATGGTGAACTTTAGCTTGCCATATCGTTGCTCTTCATTGTGTTGGGGTCTAGGATGATGACGCCCATGTCGGTGAGGATTGGCAATCTCATGTCGCTCTTGGCGAGGAGGGTTGTCTTCCTCATGTTGCTCTTGGTGAGGAGGGTTGTCTTCCTCATGATGCTCTTGACGAGGAGGTGGTCCATTGTCTTCTTGCTCTCGATGGACTTGACATTCTTGTCTCGCATGAGGAGGAGCTTGTCGATCTTGACGAGGAACTTGTCGATCATGTCGAGGAGCTTGTCGATGCACACGTGCTTCGTAAATCCTTTCTTGAGCTTCGTCGCGAAGTGCTTCTTGATGTAGTCGAGCTTGTCGGCCTCGATTGGCTACGGCACGACTTGAGTCTTGAAGAGCACGTTGCGCCTCAAGTGCTTGAGCTTCACGTAGTTGTCGTTATTGACATTGCGCATCGGCGTCTTGTGCATCTTGATGTTGTCGCGCTCGCTCCTCTTGTTCTTGTTGTCGTTGGCGTTGCCGTTCTTGTGCTTGTGCGAAAGCAGCTTGGTTGTGACGATGCCGATGCTCTTGAGAGTCGATGTCGTGTAGAGGATTGCGGTTAGCTTGACGGTCTTGACGCGCGGCACGACGAAGAGTGTTCGATGTCGGTGTACTTGAACCGGAGATGGTGTCGTCGTAGTGTCGACTTGAGCGGCTCCGTCTTGACGAGGACGAAGTTGTAGAAGAGCGGACCATCATGGTTCGGATATCTTCTTTGAGGGAACTCATGGATGTGTCGAAGTAGTCTCTTGTACGTTGCTCAGATTGTCGTAGATCGGTGGCGAGGTTGTCGATGCGATCGCCCAAAGCAAGTTGTTCTTGATGCAAAGCTCGGTGTGCACCAAATAGTTGAGTCTTTGTGACGTAGGATGACATGTCGTCGTCTTGCTCCAAGAAGAGTGGGTTGGTAGAAGTACTGGGCCTATCCATCATTTCAAACAAAGATATGTGAGTGGGAGAAAGAGAAGAACCAATACCAAATGTACGTGGACCGATGTTGAAAATGGATCAAAGATCACTCCAATGTGTATCAAGGGCATAGCACAATTGGTACCGTTTCTTGTCGGTTCTCACACCTACACAAGTAAAAGCTTATGGTGGAGCTTGGTTAGGATGGTGGCACAAAATTTGATGCAATTGTAAGTGAGACTCAATAATGTTGGAAAAGATTCACAAATTTGGAAATGCAACAAGTAGACCAATAGCAAGATATGGTACACGGAAACACACACGCAAATAGATAAGTGGGGTTGGGCAACCAAGGGTGAGCGAAAATGTGGAATCCACCAAGATGCTCTTGTTGCACAACACTAGAGAGACGCTAGCACGATTGCACAATAGGCGGATACGAACTTGTGCACAACCTACTAAGCAAAAATGCAACGACTTCTATCCCAAGTATGCTATATGTATGATGTTTCTATGCGTTGATCCAAGATGATCGAGTATGACAATCTTAATGTTGTATGATGCTATGGTTCTTGCTTGAGCTTATCTTTCCCTTTTGCTTAAAAGCTTGTTTGGCTCTTTGTTGTTTGAGCTCTTTTCTCATGCAATGCTTCACGAACCAAGATAGCAATTGTGTATGCGAAGACAACTTTTGTGACACAAGAGATGATACCAAGATATGCAACTCAATGATGGTATGTATGCTATGTGAAGTATGAACACTAATGTGCACAAGTCACGTTGCCGGCAATACTCAAAGGCTAGTCTCGATGGGTAAGCTACGCAAAAGTAAGGGCATGGGTTTATCAATGCAAATGCAAGAGAGTATGATGATATCGCTATACCAAGATGATATGAAGGTGAAGGTGATACCAATGTAGCCGTTCGTAGTAGTAGTCCTTGGCGAAGATGAGCGGTGGTGATGTTGTTGCCGAACCATACCTAGATAGCCGAAACACAATAGGATACGGAAACCACAACTCAAATTCTCAAAACAAATGGGTCAAAATTGTCGGAGTTGGTAGCGGGAAAGGCTATGGTGGTGCTATGCGGAAATGGTGGTGGTATGCGGAAGTGTATGTGGGCACCGGGACACAATTTGGTGAGAGTTAGGCGGAAAGTGGAGTGGAGGATGGAAGTGATGCTGCCAGGGGTCGGATGTCCGGGCTGATGGCCGGATGTCCGGGCCGGGCCGGATGTCTGGGCTCGGGATCCGAAGAACACCGCGTGGAGAGGTCAAATCCGGGGCAAAAATTCGGAGGAATTTGTGGATGGAATTTGGGGAAAAGATGGGGAAAAGCTAGATCTGCCTGCAACACACGAAATCCGCGGATCAAATCCAACAAAACTTCATCACACCAGCAAATCACAAAAAATATTTGGGGCTATTTTAGTGGGGCAATTTTCGGGTTAGGACGAAAAACAACAAAATCAAGCTAGAAAACAAAGAGAGGGGGCTCCGAAATCGTGATCAACGTGGCTCTGATACCAAGATGATGTAGGGTGGAACCCTAGATGGCCGATCTTTCACGAAAGGAGCGGATCCCAACTAAGAACACGAAGAACGAGAGGGGAAACACGAGGGGAAGACACGAGAGAATCACTCAAACCAACAAGAACAATCACACATGTGCTAGATCCTCGAAACACAAAGAGATACACGATCCAAATCCAACAAGGGACGATACATAGGTAACCGGTTCTTCTCCGAAAGGAGGTCTTGAAGGGGGCCACCCAAGAGGGGGTCTTGAATCCAACGTGGATCGTCTCCGAAGAGGGGCCGCAGTCTCTCTCGAGGAGGAGATCCGTATGGATGAGCAATGCTCTATCTCACATATGAGCTAAACCAATGCTAACCCTAGAAAGATGGAGAAGGAGTATATATAGTCTAGGGGGTCGAAGGGGTACACGGGCCTCGGCCCTTACTGTGCGCAGACAGGGGTGGCCGGAGGTCCGGGCGTCAGGACGGATGTCCGGGGCTTCAGGAGAGGCCGGATGTCCGGGCTGGGGGGCCGGATGTCCGGGCTGGAGGGCAAAACTTCTGGATGTTCTGTAGCGTGGTGCCGGATGTCCGGGCTTTTGGCCGGATTTCCGGGCTGGGGCCGGATGTCCGGGCTGGACGCCGGATTTCCGGGCTGGGGCCGGATGTCCGGGCTGGACGCCGGATTTCCGGGCTGGGGCCGGATGTCCGGGCTGGACGCCGGATGTCCGGGCTTGAGGGTTCAGCTATTGTAGTTTCTGTCGCGTGGCGCCGGATGTCCGGGGGAGGGGCCGAATTTCCGGGGCTTCGGGAGGAGCGGGAGGTCCGGGGCTGGGGCCGGATGTCCGGGCCCTGTAGCACTTTGATGGCTGGGCTGCTGCTGTTGTTGACATCTTCAGGGGCCGGATGTCCGGGGCCTTGGCCGGATGTCCAGGGCCTGGAAGGTGAACTTGCCTTCTTCCGTAGGTTCTCTTCATCCATGGACTTGGTGGCTTGTCCGTCTTCACGTGCATCTTCGTGAGGGTCCTCTTGCCACCTGATCATGCATAGCATATCGGACTTAGGTAGTAGCCATGTCTCGAGTGGATCATATGTGATATCACTAAGGAAGGAAGTCACCTCGTTCTCGAGAGCTCTAGCTCCTGCTCGTGTCATAGGTCCTCTTGGCTGTTGATGAGACGATGGTAGGTCCATTGATGAGGACATCAATACCACTTTTACACCCACAGCCCCTGCTGCTATACATACTGGACCAATTACTAGAGCTCGCGCACGCCAATTAAATTACCAGGTACTTTCGTTTCTTGGTAATGATTCTAATGTTCATGAGAATATGATGCTGCCTAAATTGGATACATTTGTTTTGCTTACAAATGAAGGGCCTAGCTTTGAGAAGGATGAACATTGGAGCAAGAACAAGCATGGAGATGATGGCATGCGCATGGGGAACAAGAACGGAGTTACAAGTGATGATTTCAGGACGTTGAAGCCACCATAATGCGTGCATGAAGCCTTGGACGAAATATACAAGATGCTACTTCATAACTTTCGTCCAGAGGCTATTCTAGGTGCTGTGTCACCTTATTATTGGGCCAGGCACATGTAATTTCGAAATACTTGAGTATAGGCTGTTTTTAGAGTCCGTATGTGTGGGGAAACAAGAGATAGGGTTGGTTTCGGACCCCTTTCCCAAGGGCCATGAAATTCCCCCCTCTTCCTCCATATAGACAGCCCTTAGGGCGTCGTTTAGACTTTGGGTTTTGTTTAGATTAAAAGTTCACCATAGCTGCAACTTCGCGTACTTCGTTTGTGTTCAACGACCAGACAAAGGCGTCACAGAACCCCACCTTGATCAATAAAGCTTTCATCTTATATTCGCAATATCCAGATTGCAATCTCAGTTTCTTGCGGGTTCTTCGTTTGCTCGCAGGAAACAGACCCTCGTGGTCAGGTTGATCGTGCTCCGGCGTGGTCAATAACCTCTCGGAGTTGGTTTAGCGATTGCTAAGGCGCGACGTCATCGCACGTTCGTAGTCGGATCGTCAAAGTCGACTTCTACCAAAGCGATATCCATCATCTCATCGAAAGACGGGACACCTTTGCCTCTATCAAGTGGTATCGGATTTCCAGGTTGCTTGGTGAGATTTTACAGTTTTTCGTAGTTTAGATCGAGTTTGTTCTTCATACCTCTAGTCCACGAAAAAGCCAAAAAAAAATTTAGGGTTAGTTCATCCTATCCGAACCAATCTGAGCCTTTGCATAATCTTTTCTGTGTTTGCTTTGTTGAATTTCCGGTTGCATCGTCGTGTCAAGTTGCTGGTCTTAGCGTCTAGTCTTTTAGAGTTTCGAGTTCTGTTCACAGGTTGTCACGTCGCCGCTGCCATATATCACCACCGCATCATCATCATCGCTGCTGCCATATACCACCACCGCACCAACTTCATCGCCGCTGCCATATACCACCACCACATATTCACGGCCAATCCGAGTCCATATACGCCACCACATATCCGCCGCCATCACGCCAATCCGAGTACACCTGCAACATATATCCGCCACCAGTCCGAGTTCCACCAGATTCATCTCCGCCACCAGTCCGAGTTCCACCAGATTCATCTCCGCCACCAGTCCAAGTCCAGTATTTTGTTACTCTGTTTTGGATTTCCAGATCACGCCATACTCCGAGTCGTGACAGAGAAGGACTCCCAAACTTTTGTGTTACCCGCAGTAGAAAAATAGTTCCAGTTTCAAAAAAAACTAAGTCTGGAAAATTCTGGCTAGGCAGTTTTTAGACCATTTGTAGACTTTTTCGAAAAAAATTGTTGCGGAGCAAAAAAAAAGGGGTCGTTGTTCAATCCCATCATGAAGTGGAAATTCATTGACATGGGGTCGTCCACGCCGGCTCGTCGCAAGGCTTTCTTCATCTCCTTGAAGTACTCGTCGATGGACTTGGATCCTTGGATGGTATTCTCCAATTGGCGTAGAAGTTGTTCCGTGTAGGTTGGAGGCACGAACTCTCGCCGCAAAGCTTTCTTCGTCTTGGGCCAACTCATGTCGTAGGTCTTCGAAGGTGTGTGAAGCCACCATGTCGAGGCGTAGTCGTGGAAGTTTCTTGTGGCGCACTTCACTTGATCTTCGGGAGGAATTTGATGTAGCTTGAGGTAGTCGTCCATCAAACGCTCCCACTCGAGATACTCCTCGGGTTCTAGAGTCCCATAGAAAGGAATCTCATGGTCGGTGTCGAGGTCGTAGTAGCTCGTGGAAGTCGCGGACTTGAGCTTGGGGAGCTTCTCTTGAGCGTAGTCTTGAGGTGCTTGTTGGCGAAGATGCCGTATGTCCGTAGGCGAAGATGCCTTGAAGTCGCTTGGCGAAGATGCCAAGGGAGATGGTGAAGTCGTTGAGCGGTTGTTGGTGTTGAGCTCTTAACCTTCACGTTCGTGGTGGTGATGGTGTCGATGCCGATGTGACCTTGCCGGAGATGGTAGCTCGGAGTCATGTGCTCTTGAGCGTCTTCTCGAAGATGAGGAAGATCCCTTGTAGGACTTGATGAGGGGTTTGATCTCCTCCATTTGAGCATTCATCTTGGCGTCGTTGGAGTTGTTCGTGGCATCGAACTCGTTGTTGTTGTTGTTGTAGACCGAGGGTGAAATACCTTGCCTATCCATCACAAGACTCGAGTAGAGGTGAGTAGGAAATGAGATAAACAATACCAAGTTACCTTTTCCCAAAGTTGAGGATGTATCTCGTTTCACTCAATGTGAGATGAAAGAATAGTGGAATTGGTACCGGACTTGTTCACTCACACCTATCAAGTAAAGCTTATGGAGTGGATCGGTGAGGATAGTGGCACAAAAATTTGAAGCAAAATGTTAGCAAGAGTCAATAATGTTGAAAGAGATTCACAAATTCGTGCAAGAGACCAATAGCAATGAATGGCACACGGAAACGCACACACGGATAGATAAATGGGGTCGTGCAACCAAGGAATGAGCACAAAATGTGGAATCGACGGAAAACGCTCGTGTTGCACAACTCAAGAGAGACGCTAGCACGATTGCTCAATAGGCGGATACGACACTTGTGCACAACCTATAAGATGTAAAATGGATAAACTTTCTATCCCAAGTATGCTATGTATGTATGGTTCCCGGTGTTTCTCACACGATGATCCAAGATGATCAAGTATGATACCATATGATATATTGTGATGCTATGGCTATTGCTTACAAGCTCTTTGTTCACTCTTTTTC
Organism: Aegilops tauschii subsp. strangulata; assembly: GCF_002575655.3. Taxonomy (NCBI): domain Eukaryota; kingdom Viridiplantae; phylum Streptophyta; class Magnoliopsida; order Poales; family Poaceae; genus Aegilops; species Aegilops tauschii. The sequence goes on from NC_053037.3 coordinate 252,229,043, forward strand.
CTTGCTTAAAAGCTTATTCTTTTTTTTTTGGATAGCCACTATGCGAAATGCACAAACCAAGGTAGCAATTGTGTATATGCGGGAACAATCTTGTGACACAAGAGATGATATGATGATACCAATATGATATGGTATGTATGCAATGGAAGGTGTAGATCACTAATGTGCACAAGTAACGTTGCCGGCAATACTCAAATGGCTAGTCTCAATAGGCAAGTGACGCAAAATGGGCTAGGGGTTAACAATGTAATGGTAAGGGAGAATGTACAATGATGTCGTCGAGGTTACCGTCCGTGTCGATGATGAGAGGCGGTGTTGTCGATGTGAACCCGTTCCTAATTAGTCGAAACACCTTAGGAAACGGAAAAACCACAACTCAAAATCTCAAGGACAAAAGTCAAATGGTGGTAGCGGGAATGCGGTGGTGGTTTTGCGGAAGCTCAATGGGATTGCGGAAATGCAATGATGGGTTTAGGAGTACGCAATGCGGAAGTCGAGGGTAAGGTTGATGGACTACACACAGTGTCGGAGTTGGAAGCACGGTCCCTAAATAGCCGAAACACCTTAGGAGACACAACTCACAACACAAACAAAATTGGGTTAAGTTGGGATGGCGGAAGTGTATGGTGGGCAAGCCTATGCGGAAGTTATGGTGGTGGTTGATGAACAAGCAACCGTCCCTAAGTAGCCGAAACACCTTAGGAGACTCGAATCGCAACTCAAACAACCACTAAAGCTATAAGGAACAAAATTGGTTAGGTTGCAGAAGGCTATGGTGGTTTTGCGGAAGTTATGGTGGAAGCCCTAGGCAAAGATGCCAAAATGCCAAAATTTATATGGAGTCAAATGGGGATGGAACCTATCTAGATTGATAGAGGATGTCAATAGCTACTTAACGAGCTAAAGAACGCGAAAATCGGACTCCGGATGTGAAAGTTATGCACAAAACGGTGAAACACGGAAGGCTGAAATCTACAGGGGTCGGACATCCGGGGTTGGGTCGGGATTTCCGGGGGTCAGTGTCTAGAACCGTGCAGATTTGGTGCTCCAGGAGCCGGATGTCCGGCTTGGGGCCCGGATGTCTGGCCCGGCGATTCCAGATTGGGATTTGGACTTCAAAACTCGATTTGGGGCGGAAATGGATGATTTCGGGGGCAAAATTTGATGGATTTTATGGATGGAAAGGGGGAAAAGATGGGGGAAAGCTAGATCCACTTGAAACCAAGCAAATCCATGGATCAAAATCAACAAAACATCATCAAACCAACAAATCACAAAAAAATTTGGGGGCTATTTTTGGTGGGGATTTTCGAATTTAGGACGAAATCAAGCAAAAGAAGGCTAGAAAACGGTGGGAGGGACTCCAAATACGTGATGAACGTGGCTCATGATACCATATGATATGGGGCTAACCCGGTGTAGGCCGATCTTTCATGATTGGAGTTGGTTCCCTCGAAGAACACGATGAACACGAGGAAGAACGGAGAGAAATCACAAGGGGAAACACTCAAGAACAAGTCCAATCACACATCCACTAGACAATCAAACACACAAGATCCACAAGGTACATGAACAACAAAGGGAAAGATACAAGGTAGAGTTCATCTTCGTGAGGAGGTCTTGAAGGGGGGCCGCCCAAGAGGGGGTCTTGATGATATATCCCGCAGGATCTTCTCCTAGATGGAGGTCTTGGCCTCCATAAGGAGTAGTAGTCTCTCTCTCTCTCAAGAGTAGACTGGTACAAGGAGCAAAGCTCTCTATCAAATGAGCTATCACTTTGCTAACCCTAACTAGGAGGAGGGGGAGTACTATATATAGTCTAAGCCACAAAGGGGTAAGTGGGAAAGAGAGATACATGGGCCTCTGGCCCGTGGCTGCGCGCAGGCAGGCGCCGGATGTCCGGGCTGGGGGCCGGAGGTCCGGGGCTTCGCGAGGCGCCGGATGTCCGGGCCTCGGGCCGGATGTCCGGGCTGAAGTGGCCAGACTTCGGGTGCGTTCTGTCGTCGATGCCGGATTTCCGGGGGAAGGGCCGGATGTCCGGGCTTTGGCGAGGCGCCGGATGTCCGGCTGCTGATGCTGTTGGCCGTCTGTTGGTGCAGCTCCTTGGCGGCTGCACAGGCGCCGGATGTCCGGCCTCTAGCCCGGATGTCCGGCCGCTGTAGCTTCAGCAGCTCCGTCTTCTTCCGTCGTCGCTTCCAGGCTTCCCTCGCGGATGGTGTACTTGTTCCTTGGCGCTTGCACTCCTCCTCACCATCCGTGAAGCTCCGACAATACCTATGCATGCACACAGGAGAAGTGTCAAGTAGTATACCATTCTCGAAGGGGCCAAGTGAACACGTGTAAAGGAGATGATTCACCTTTGCGTATGTGAAGTAGATGTCGCACGTGTCACTTGCCAAACGAACTCTTGACATGGTGATGTCCATAGGATGCTCCGCATCAGACGTCCTCGCACGTTCGTAGTCGGATCGTCAAAGTCGATTTCCTCCAAAACGGTAGCCACCATCTCATCGAAAGACGGGACACGTTTGCCTCTATCAAGAACGATAATGCTCCCATTCACGTAAAATTCGCACTAAAACATATAGCCCTTTGTCATAGATGGGGTAATCGAGTTGCGCTCCGGAAAGTTTCACATTAAAGTATGCTATGGGGCGCTTCTCTTGCGTTAACACACCTCCTATGCCATTACCACTAGCATCGCTATGATTTTCAAAAGGTTTGTCAAAGTTGGGTAATGCAAGCACGGGAGCATGAGTAAGCAAATTCTTAAGCTCATTGAAAGCACTATCTTGAGATGGTCCCCAAACAAAGGGTGCATTTTTCTTACTCAAAGCATGTAAAGGAGATGCAATGGTGCTAAAATCCTTCACAAGTCGACGGTAGAAACCGGCTAAACCAAGAAAACTTCGCACTTGTTGCAAATTGGTTGGTTGGGGCCAAGTTTTTATAGCATTGATCTTAGATTCATCAACATGAACACCCTTAGAAGATACTACAAAACCCAAGAAAACAAGCTTATCAACACCAAAAAGGCATTTTTCCATATAAGCATAAAGTTGCCCTTTTCGAAGAGTTTGTAGCACGGTTCGAAGGTGGGTGACATGCTCTTTGAGAGATTTGCTAAAAACAAGGATATCATTGAAGTAGACAACAACAAATTCACCAATGTAAGGGCGAAACACATAATGCATAAGACGCATGAAAGTACCCGGTGCTTCCGATAAACCCATAGGCATGACTAACCACTCATACAAACCAAACTTTGTTTTGAAAGCGGTTTTCCATTAATCACCCTCTTGTGTGCGGATTTGATAGTAACCACTTTTAAGATCAATTTGGAAAAAATAGTGGCACCACTAAGTTCATCTAGCATATCGTCAAGGCGTGGAATGGGGTACCTATATCGAACGGTGATAGCATTGATGGGCCTACAATCGGAACACATGCGAAAGCTACCGTCTCTTTTGGCACAAGAATGACCGGTACGGCACAAGGACTCAAACTTCCGCGCATGTCCATGGTCTACGAGGTGCTTTACTTGCCTTTGTATTTCTTTGGTTTCTTCGGGGTTGACTTGGTAGGGAGCCTTGTTTGGAAGTGGCGCTTCGGGGATGAGGTCGATGCAGTGCTCGATTTCGCGTAGTGGAGGTAGACCCGGAGGTAGCTCGTCAGGGAAAACGTCTTGGAATTCCTGCAAAATAGAAGATAACACTAGAGAAGATTGTGAGAGGTGTTAGCTTTTGGTGCCTCATCTTTGCACAAAAGGACATAGTGTAGGACACTTGATGGGTTCTCACACACTTCTTTCATCTCATGTTTGGTGGCAAATAGAACTATGTTTGTCTTGTCGCTCATCGTGGAGGCACTCAATTTGGGCTTGTGGCGCTCACTCTCTTTTTGGTGGTTCGCTCGCTCACTAGTCTCTCCAAGATGGGTGGCTTGCTTGTCGGCGATCACTTGGCTTGGAGACATAGGTCATAGCACATACTCCATCCCTTTCATCTTGAAGCTATATTTGTTTGTGCGACCATTGTGGATGACACCTCGGTCATATTGCCATGGCCGTTGATGAGGACATCAATACCATTGTTACACCCACAGCCCCTGCTGCTATACATACTGGACCAATTACTAGAGCTCGCGCACGCCAATTAAATTACCAGGTACTTTCGTTTCTTGGTAATGATTCTAATATTCATGAGAATATGATGCTGCCTAAATTGGATACATTTGTTTTGCTTACAAATGAAGGGCCTAGCTTTGAGAAGGATGAACATTGGAGCAAGAACAAGCATGGAGATGATGGCATGCGCATGGGGAACAAGAACGGAGTTACAAGTGATGATTTCAAGACGTTGAAGCCACCATAATGCGTGCATGAAACCTTGGACGAAATATACAAGATGCTACTTCATAACTTTCGTCCAGAGGCTATTCTAGGTGCTGCGTCACCTTATTATTGGGCCAGGCCCATGTAATTTCGAAATACATCAGTATAGGTTGTTTTTAGAGTCCGTATGTGTGGGGAAACAAGAGATAGGGTTGGTTTCGGACCCCTTCCTCAAGGGCCACGAAATTCCCCCCCTCTTCCTCCATATATACAGCCCTTAGGGCGTCGTTTAGACTTTGGGTTTTGTTTAGATTAAAAGTTCGCCATAGCTGCAACTTCGCGTACTTCGTTTGTGTTCAGCGACCAGACAAAGGCGTCACAGAACTCCACCTTGATCAATAAAGCTTTTATCTTATATTCGCAATATCCAGATTGCAATCTCAGTTTCTTGCTTGTTCTTCGTTTGCTCGCAGGAAACAGACCCTCGTGGTCAGGTTGATCGTGCTCCGGCGTGGTCGATAACCTCTCGGAGTTGGTTTAGCGATTGCTAAGGCGCGACGTCCTCGCACGTTCGTAGTCGGATCGTCAAAGTCGACTTCCACCAAAGCGTTATCCATCATCTCATCGAAAGACGGGACACCTTTGCCTCTATCAAGTGGTATCAGATTTCCAGGTTGCTCGGTGAGATTTTACAGTTTTTCATAGTTTAGATCGAGTCTGTTCTTCATACCTACAGTCCACGAAAAAGCCACAAAAAAAATTAGGGTTAGTTCATCATATCCGAACCAATCTGAGCCTTTGCATAATCTTTTTAGGGTTTTTGCTTTGTTGAATTTGCGGTTGCATCGTCGTGTCAAGTTGCTGGTCTTAGAGCCTAGTCTTTTAGAGTTTCGAGTTCTGGTCATAAGTTGTCACGCCGCCGCCGCACCATCATCATCGCCTTGCCATCTACCACCATTGCTTATCCGCCACCGCTTTGCATCCGTATCCATATACCACCACCAATCCGTATCCATATACCACCACCGATCCGTATCCATATACCACTACCGCTACCATATACCACCACCGCTGCCATATCCTACCGCCATATATCCACCACCAATCCGAGTTCTTTTCATATTCGGTTGGTTTTAGAGATCCATATATTTTCCGTTTCGTGTTTCCTTGCCTGAGTCTGGAGACCCCCGGGCAGTTTTTAGGCCAAAATTTCGGCAACCAAAAATATTTTTTCCCTATCCTATTTTTAGGCCCCGGGTAGTGTTTTGAGACACTCGCCATCATAGTGATTTTTTGTCGCACTTTTTCGTCGTCGCTGCCCTGATTTCCGAAAAAAAAATAGTCAAAAAATTTTGTGCCCATCCTGTCAGTTTGACCTGGGAAGAGTTTTGAGACACTCGCCATTATAGTGATTTTTCGCAAAAAAAAAAAAAAAAGAGGAGCGCAAAAAAAAAAGAGCGAAAAAAAAATTCCAGAGTGTGCTTTTCCCTTGTTTACGTGCAGCGCCGTGATTTTGTTAGTGTTCTAGGCTCGCGTCTCTAGCACGGTCTAGCCTAGGACCAGCACAGTACCGTCGTTGAGCGTTTATTCAACTTTGCATCTCTGAATTGATTATTGCTTACCATTTTGCTACCATATTATAAGCCTTCCCAGCTCCACATAAGTCTACATCGTGCGTTTGACTCTTCCTGGTAATCGCTATATCCAAGCTTTGAGAGTTTTTGACTACAACGGTTGCCGATCACCACCTGCTGCTGGGTAAGAACTGGTAAGAATTTGAGATTCGCTTGAAGGTTTTGTGACACACCACCATCACCACCACTTCTAGTAGTCTGCAGGATCATATTCTTTTGTGTTTCTTTTGCTGCTAACCATGGCAGGTTCACAAGCCGATGAGACTGATTGGGAGAACATGACGAACAAGGAGTTGCATGATAAATTTCAGCAAATGATGAGTGGCCAGGTGGGAGATGTGCTAAACAGATTTGAAGAGGCTATGGAGAAGATAGATGCCGTGGAGAAGTCGTTTGAGACAAAGCTGGATAACAAGTTTACTGAATTACTCAAGCGTCTTCTCCAACCACCACCGGCTGCACATGTCGCACCTCTACAACAACAACAACCACATCTCCAACGCCGCCTTCCAAATCAAGTGGGACGGGCACAGCGCGTTCCAATTGAGATTGGTCAAAATTCGGGTGCTGCTGCACCTACTGTTGATGCTTCTTTGGCTCCTGCTCCTGCGGCGGCTGAGGAGGATGACGATTATGCGGGCGATTATGAGGATGAGGTTGATCAAAATCAGAACTACGTGCAGCCACCAGCACCACCACCACCAGCAGGTCGACCTCAGGTATATATTCGCAACGGTAGGCCGGCACCACCACCTCAGGTACGAGATCATGACCATCTCCCTAAACTGAAATTGAATATTCCACCATTTGAGGGTAGATATGTTCCTGATATATATCTTACTTGGGAGTTAGAAACTGAACAACGATTTACATGTTTACAATATCCTGAGGAGAGACGTGTTCCTGCTGCTGTTTGTGCTTTCACTAGCTTTGCATGTGTTTGGTGGTCTGAACATTGTAGATTATATCCTGTTCCAACTACTTGGGCTGCTTTGAAAACTTCTATGCGTACTCGTTGGGTTCCACCATATTATCAACGTGAATTACTTCAAAAATTGCAGCGTTTAAGACAAGGGAAAAATTCTGTAGAAGAATATTATCAGGAATTACAAACTGGCATGATTAGATGTGGTATTGTTGAGGAGAATGAAGCTATGCTTGCACGTTTTATGGGTGGATTAAATAAAGAGATTCAGACCATTCTAGAGTATAAGGATTATAATAATATCACTCGTTTATTCCATCTTGCTTGTAAAGCTGAACGTGAAGTGCAGGATCGACAGCCATTGGCGCGAACTAACTTTTCTGCAGGTCGACCTTCATCATGGACACCGCGTGCATCTTCTACTTCCACTTCACCATCACCTCCATCAGGTGCCACCTCCAGCCGTGATACAAGAAAGCAGGCACAACCACCACTCTCTGCCAAGAGCACGCCTGCCGGGCCTGCGCAGAGCTCTTCTTCTTCCATGGCATCGACAGGGCACTCAAGTGATATTATTTGTCGTCGTTGTAAGGGAAGAGGACATTTTGCGAGAGAATGCAAATCTCAGCGTGTCATGATTGCTACTGAGGATGGTGGGTATGAGTCCGCTAGTGACTATGATGAGGAGACTTTGGCTCTTATTACACGTGAAGAACATGGTGGAGATGATTCTGAAAATGAGACGCAATACATGGCTCCTGAAGACGCTGACAGGTATGAATGTTTAGTTGCTCAACGTGTTTTGAGTGTGCAGGTCACACAAGCAGAGCAAAATCAGAGGCATAATTTGTTCCATACAAAGGGAGTTGTGAAGGAACGTTCTGTTCGCGTCATCATCGATGGAGGGAGCTGTAACAACTTGGCTAGCATGGAGATGGTGGAGAAGCTATCTCTCACCACAAGACCACATCCACATCCTTACTACATCCAATGGTTCAACAACAGCGGCAAGGTTAAGGTAACACGTACCGTTCGTGTGCATTTTAGTATCTCTACATATGCTGATTATGTTGATTGTGATGTGGTACCCATGCAAGCATGTTCCTTATTACTAGGTAGACCATGGCAATTTGATAAAAATTCTGTACACCATGGTAGAAACAATCAGTATACTCTTGTTCATAAGGATGAAAATATTACTTTGCTTCCTATGACTCCTGATTCCATTTTGAAAGATGACATTAATAGAGCTAATAAAGCAAAACAGGAGAAAAATAAGAGTGAAAATCAGATTGTGGCAAAGGAATTTGAGCAACAAATGAAACCTAATAATAAACCATCTAGTGTTGTTTCTGAAATTAAATTGAAAAGTGCATGTTTACTTGCCACAAAATCTGATATTGATGAACTAGATTTCCACAAATCTGTTTGCTATGCTTTTGTGTGCAAAGAGGCATTATTTTCATTCGAGGACGTGCCTTCCTCTTTGCCCCCTGCTGTCACTAACATTTTGCAGGAGTTCGCTGACGTCTTCCCACAAGACGTGCCACCGGGATTACCACCTATTCGAGGGATTGAGCATCAAATTGACTTAATTCCCGGTGCATCGCTACCCAACCGTGCACCATACCGTACCAATCCAGAGGAGACGAAGGAGATTATGCGTCAAGTACAGGAGCTGCTTGACAAAGGTTATATACGCGAATCTCTTAGTCCTTGTGCTGTTCCTATTATACTCGTGCCTAAAAAGGATGGTACGTCGCGTATGTGTGTTGATTGTAGAGGCATTAATAATATTACTATTCGTTATCGTCATCCTATTCCTAGGCTAGATGATATGCTTGATGAATTGAGTGGCTCTACAATATTCTCCAAAGTTGATTTGCGTAGTGGATACCATCAAATTCGTATGAAATTGGGAGATGAATGGAAAACTGCCTTTAAAACTAAGTTTGGTTTATATGAGTGGTTAGTCATGCCTTTTGGGTTAACTAATGCACCTAGTACTTTCATGAGAATAATGAACGAAGTTTTACGTGCTTTCATTGGACGATTTGTGGTAGTCTATTTTGATGATATACTGATTTATAGCAAATCTTTGGAAGAACATTTGGAACATTTACGTGCTGTTTTTATTGCTCTACGTGATGCACGTTTGTTTGGTAACCTTGGGAAGTGCACCTTTTGCACCGACCGAGTATCTTTTCTTGGCTATGTTGTTACTCCACAGGGAATTGAAGTTGATAAAGCCAAGATTGAAGCTATTGAGAGTTGGCCGCAGCCCAAAACGGTCACACAAGTGCGGAGTTTTCTTGGACTCGCTGGTTTCTATAGGCGTTTTGTGAGAGATTTTAGCACCATTGCTGCACCTCTCAACGAGCTTACAAAGAAGGATGTGCCTTTTGTTTGGGGTACCGCACAGGAAGAAGCCTTCACGGTATTGAAAGATAAGTTGACACATGCTCCTTTACTCCAACTTCCTGATTTTAATAAGACTTTTGAGCTTGAATGTGATGCTAGTGGCATTGGATTAGGAGGTGTGTTATTACAAGATGGCAAACCTGTTGCATACTTTTCTGAAAAATTGAGTGGGCCTAGTCTGAATTATTCTACTTATGATAAAGAACTATATGCTCTTGTTCGGACTTTAGAAACATGGCAACATTATTTATGGCCCAAAGAATTTGTTATACATTCTGATCATGAATCTTTGAAACATATTAAAAGTCAAGCTAAACTGAATCGTAGACATGCTAAATGGGTTGAATTCATTGAAACTTTCCCTTATGTCATTAAACACAAGAAGGGTAAAGAAAATGTTATTGCTGATGCATTGTCTCGTCGCTATACTATGCTTTCACAGCTTGACTTCAAAATATTTGGTTTGGAGACCATCAAAGATCAATATGTGCATGATGCTGATTTTAAAGATGTATTGCAGAATTGTAAAGAAGGAAGAACCTGGAACAAGTTTGTCGTTAATGATGGATTTGTGTTCCGTGCTAACAAGCTATGCATTCCAGCTAGCTCTCTTCGTCTTTTGTTGTTGCAGGAGGCGCATGGCGGAGGATTAATGGGACACTTTGGCGTGAAGAAGACAGAGGACGTACTTGCTACACATTTCTTTTGGCCAAAGATGAGACGGGATGTTGAGCGTTTTGTTGCTCGCTGCACTACATGTCAAAAAGCTAAGTCACGACTCAATCCTCATGGTTTATATATGCCTTTGCCTGTACCTAGTGTTCCTTGGGAGGATATATCTATGGACTTTGTTTTAGGTTTACCTCGAACAAAGAAGGGGAGGGATAGCATATTTGTTGTCGTGGATAGATTCTCGAAAATGGCACACTTTATACCATGTCATAAAAGCGATGATGCTGTTAATGTTGCTGATTTGTTCTTTCGTGAAATTATTCGCTTGCATGGTGTGCCAAATACTATTGTTTCCGATCGTGATACTAAATTTCTTAGCCACTTTTGGAGATGTTTATGGGCTAAGTTGGGGACTAAACTGCTTTTTAGTACTACTTGTCACCCCCAAACTGATGGACAAACTGAAGTAGTCAATAGAACATTGTCTACTATGCTTAGGGCTGTTTTGAAGAATAATAAGAAAATGTGGGAAGAATGCTTGCCTCATATTGAGTTTGCTTATAATCATTCATTGCATTCTACTACTAAGATGTGCCCTTTTGAAATTGTGTATGGTTTCCTACCTCGTGCACCTATTGATTTGTTACCTCTTCCATCTTCGGAGAAGGTTAATTTTGATGCTAAACAACGTGCTGAATTGATCTTAAAAATGCATGAGTTAACTAAGGAAAACATTGAGCGTATGAATGCTAAATATAAACTTGCTGGAGATAAGGGTAGAAAACATGTTGTGTTTGCACCTGGAGATCTTGTTTGGTTACATTTGCGTAAGGATAGATTTCCTGATTTGCGCAAATCAAAGCTAATGCCACGTGCTGATGGTCCTTTTAAGGTGTTAGAGAAAATAAATGATAATGCATATAAACTTGAGCTGCCTGCAGATTTTGGGGTTAGTCCCACTTTTAACATTGCAGATTTGAAGCCTTATTTGGGTGAGGAAGATGAGCTTCCGTCGAGGACGACTTCATTTCAAGAAGGGGAGGATGATGAGGACATCAATACCATTGTTACACCCACAGCCCCTGCTGCTATACATACTGGACCAATTACTAGAGCTCGCGCACGCCAATTAAATTACCAGGTACTTTCGTTTCTTGGTAATGATTCTAATATTCATGAGAATATGATGCTGCCTAAATTGGATACATTTGTTTTGCTTACAAATGAAGGGCCTAGCTTTGAGAAGGATGAACATTGGAGCAAGAACAAGCATGGAGATGATGGCATGCGCATGGGGAACAAGAACGGAGTTACAAGTGATGATTTCAAGACGTTGAAGCCACCATAATGCGTGCATGAAACCTTGGACGAAATATACAAGATGCTACTTCATAACTTTCGTCCAGAGGCTATTCTAGGTGCTGCGTCACCTTATTATTGGGCCAGGCCCATGTAATTTCGAAATACATCAGTATAGGTTGTTTTTAGAGTCCGTATGTGTGGGGAAACAAGAGATAGGGTTGGTTTCGGACCCCTTCCTCAAGGGCCACGAAATTCCCCCCCTCTTCCTCCATATATACAGCCCTTAGGGCGTTGTTTAGACTTTGGGTTTTGTTTAGATTAAAAGTTCGCCATAGCTGCAACTTCGCGTACTTCGTTTGTGTTCAGCGTCCAGACAAAGGCGTCACAGAACTCCACCTTGATCAATAAAGCTTTCATCTTATATTCGCAATATCCAGATTGCAATCTCAGTTTCTTGCTTGTTCTTCGTTTGCTCGCAGGAAACAGACCCTCGTGGTCAGGTTGATCGTGCTCCGGCGTGGTCGATAACCTCTCGGAGTTGGTTTAGCGATTGCTAAGGCGCGACGTCCTCGCACGTTCGTAGTCGGATCGTCAAAGTCGACTTCCACCAAAGCGATATCCATCATCTCATCGAAAGACGGGACACCTTTGCCTCTATCTGCCGTCCAAGAAGGAGGTGGCAGACGGTCATCGGAAGGACATCACACTCCAAAGTGTCTTCGTAAGCTCCGATCTTGAAGGAGACTTGTACCCCATGCTCAACTTGGATGGTGCCGTTGTCGCTTAGCCATTGTACTTTGTGAGGGTGCGGGTGCTTCATCTTGACCAATTGGAGCTTGGAGCATAGTTCTTCGCTTGCTAAGTTATGGCAATTCCCTCCATCGATGATGACCTTGACGGACCTTCCCTTGATGCCGGCTTTGGTGTGGAAGATATGGCATCTTTGGTCGTCTTCTTGTTGATGTTGAAGAGTCAAGACCTTGGAGACAACGAGAGCGGGACTTGAATCTTCGTCACAAAAGACTTGATCATCTTCATCTTCGTTGTTCACTTGTCGGTGCATGGCCACTTGCTCAAGGGCTTCCATTTCTCCTTCACTCATTTCGTCGTTGAGGATCATGGTGCGCTTGTTTGTGCACTCGAAGGACTTGTGGCCTCGGCCGCCGCATGTGAAGCATTTGAAGGAACTTGTCTTGATGGTCTCATCGGTTGGGGTAGATGATGATGAAGCTTTCGGCTTGAAGTTGCTTGTAGTAGGAGGACGACTTGAGCTTGTCAAAGTTTTCTTGTAACTTGACTTGTCGCCGTTGTGTGTAGATGGCTTGGTTGAGGTAGAAGGTGTTGGAGTCGTTGATGCTTGAGAGTTGGAGAAGCCGTAGGACTTGGATGAGAACTTTGCATACTTGAAGTCATCTTGCACTTGGCGTTCCGCTTTGGTAGCTTGGTGTACTAGCTCGATGAGGTTCGAGTATGGTTGGAAGTCGGCAATCTTCTTGATAGGATGATTGAGTCCATTCAAGAAACGTGCCATAGTTTGCTCATCATCTTCCGTGACATTGGCTCATATCATGGCAATCTCCATTTCCTTGTAGTACTCTTCAACGCTCTTGGGTCCTTGCTTGAGGAGTTGGAGTTTCTTGAAGAGGTCACGGCTGTAGTAGTTTGGCACGAATCATGCTCTCATGACATCCTTCATTTGCGCCCAAGTAGTGATGGGTGGTTCACCTTTGGCCTCTCAGCGCTCAATGACTTGTTCCCACCAAATGAGGATGTAGTCTTGGAATTCAAGGGATGCCATCGCGATCTTCTTCTCTTCTTCGTAGTTGTGCAAGCGGAAGATTTTGTCGACCTTCAATGCCCATGAGATGTACTCTTCGGGGTCATTGCTTCCCGTGAACTTGGGCATGGTGAACTTGAGCTTGCCGTATCGTTGTTCTTCATTGTGTTGGGGTCGAGGATGATGACGCCCATGTTGTTGAGGATTGACAATCTCATGTTGCTCTTGGCGAGGAGGGTTGTCGACCTCATGTTGCTCTTGTCTTGTAGGAGGTCCATTGTCTTCATGCTCTCGATGGACTTGATGTTCTTGTCTTGCTAGAGGAGGAGCTTGTCGAGCTTGACGAGGAGCGTGACGATGCACACGTGCTTGGAAAATCCTTTCTTGAACTTCATCGCGAAGTGCTTCTTGATGTTCACGAGCTTGTCGTCCTCGGTTGGCTACGGCTTGACTTGATTCATGAAGGGCAGGTTGCGCCTCAAGAGCTTGAGCATCACGTAGTTGTTGTTCTTGACGTTGTGCCTCGGCATCTTGTGCATCTTGATGTTGTCGCGCTCGCTCCTCTTGTTCTTGTTGTTGTTGGCGTTGCCGTTCTTGTGCTTGCGTGAATGCAGCTTGGGTTTGACGTTGTCGATGCTCGTGAGAGTCGGTGTCGTGTAGAGGATTGCGGTTTGCTTGACGGTCTTGACGCGCGGCACGACGAAGAGTGTTTGATGTCGGTGTACTTGAACCGGAGAGAGGGTCGTCGGAGTGTCGACTCGAGCGGCTCCGTCTTGAGTAGGACGAAGTGGTAGAAGAGCGGTTGACCATCATGGTTCGGATATCTTCTTTGAGGGAACTCATTGATGTGTCGAAGTAGTCTCTTGTACGTTGCTCGGATTGTTGTAGGTCGGTGGCGAGGTTGTCGATGCGGTCGCCCAAAGCTAGTTGTTCTTGATGCAAAGCTCGTTGTGCGCCAAATAGTTGATTCTTGGTGACGTAGGAGGTCATGTCATCGTCTTGCTCGATGAAGAGTGGGTTGGTAGAAGTACTTGGCCTGTCCATCATTCCAAACAAAGATATGTGAGTGGGAGAAAGAGAAGAACCAATACCAAATGTACCTTGACCGATGTTGAAGATGGATCAAGATCACTCCAATGTGTAACAAGGAAATAGGACAATTGGTACCAATTCATGTCGGTTTCTCACACCTACACAAGTAAAAGCTTATGGTGGAGCTTGGTTAGGATGGTGGCACAAAATTTGATGCAATTGTAAGTGAGACTCAATAATGTTGGAAAAGATTCACAAATTTGCAAATGCAACAAGTAGACCAAGCAAGATAAGGTACACGAAAACACACACGCAAATAGATAAGTGGGGTTGGGCAACCAAGGATGAGCCAAAATGTGGGAACCACGAAAATGCTCTTGTTGCACAACACTACAGAGACGCTAGCACGATTGCACAATAGGCGGATACGAACTTGTGCACAACCTACTAAGCAAAAATGCAACGACTTCTATCCCAAGTATGTTATATGTATGATGTTTCTATGCTATGATCCAAGATGATCGAGTATGACAATCTTAATGTTGTATGATGCTATAGTTCTTGTTTATAAGCTCTTTGCTTATCATTCCCTTTTGCTTAAAAGCTTGTTTGGCTCTTTGTTGTTTGAGCTCTTTTCTCATGCAATGCTTCACGAACCAAGATAGCAATTGTCTATGCGATGACAACTTTGTGACATAAGAGATGATACCAAGATATGCACCACGATGATATGGTGCTATGGGAAGTATGATCACTAATGTGCACAAGTCACGTTGCCAGCAATACTCAAAGGCTAGTCTCGATGGGTAAGCTACGCAAAAAGTAAGGCTATGGGGTTATCAACGCAAATGCAAGAGTGTATGAGGATATCACGATACCAAGATGAGGTTGATACCAAAATGATGTCGCCGATCGTAGTAGTCCGTGTCGAAGATGAGCGGTAGTGATGTCGATGTCGAGCCGTACCTAGATAGCCGAACACAAAAGGACACGGTTACCACGACTCAAATTCTCCAAGACCAAAACGTGTCAAAATGTGTCGGAGTTGGTAGCGGTCAAGAGGTGGTATGGTTTTGTTTATCGAAAGGGTTTGCGGAAGTTAGGTGGTGGTATAGGAAGGTGTAAGCGGAAATGGAAAGTGGGGAGGTGGTGGTGGCCGAACTGAAACTTTTCAGTTTCGTCAGGGTATTGCTGACGTCTGGGGTTTTGTGGTCGTCCGGTCGTCGGACGTCCGGAGGATGTCGGACGTTCGGTGCCTGGGCGATTTCGGGCACGGGATGAACTGCTAGGGTTCGTGGTGGGAGTGGCGAAATTGGTCAAATCCGGGCGATTTTGTGGATGATAAAGGTAGAGATGATAGGGAAAAGCTAGATCCACTCAAGGCAAAGCAAATCCATGGATCAAATCCAACAAAATTTCATCACACCAACAAATCACAACAAAAATTAGGGCTATTTTTGTGGGGAATTTTTGGATAAGGACGAAAAACAACAAAATCAAGGTAGAAAACGAACAGGGGAGGCTCCAAAATCGTGATCAATGATGCTCATGATACCAAGATGATGTAGGGTGGAACCCTATACGCCAGATCTTTCACGAAAGGAGCGGATCCCGCGATGATGAGGACATCAATACCATTGTTACACCCACAACCCCTGCTACAATACATACTGGACCGATTACTAGAGCTCGCGCACGCCAATTAAATTACCAGCTACTTTCGTTTCTTGGTAATGATTCTAATGTTCATGAGAATATGATGCTGCCTAAATTGGTTACATTTGTTTTGCTTACAAATGAAGGGCCTAGCTTGGAGAAGGATGAACGCTGGAGCAAGAACAAGCATGGAGTTGATGGCATGCGCAAGGGAGACAAGAACAGAGTTTTCAAGTGATGATTTCAGGACTTTGAAGCCACCATAATGAGTGCATGAAGCCTTGGACGAAATATACAAGATGCCACTTCATAATTTTCGTCCAGAGGCTATTCTAGGTGCTGCGTCACCTTATTTTTGGGCCAGGCCCATGTAATTTCGAAATACTTCAATATAGGCTGTTTTTAGAGTCCGTATGTGTGGGGAAACAAGAGTTAGGGTGGGTTTCGGACCCCTCCTCCAAGGGCCACGAAATCTCCCCCCCCCCTCTTCCTCCATATATACAGCCCCTAGGGCATCGTTTAGACTTGCGGGTTTTGTTTAGATTAAAAGTTTGCCATAGCTGCAACTTCGCGTACTTCGTTTGTGTTCAACGACCAGACAAAGGCGTCACGGAACCCCACCTTCATTAATAAAGCTTTCCTCTTTTATTCGCAATATCCAGATTGCAATCTCAGTTTCTTGCTTGTTCTTCGTTTGCTCGCAGGAAATAGACCCTCGTGGTCAGGTTGATCGTGCTCCGGCGTGGTCAATAACCCCTCGGAAGTTGGTTTAGCGATTGCTAAGGTGCGACGTCTTCGCACGTTCTTAGTCGGATCGTCAAAGTCGACTCCCACAGAAAACGATTGCTATCTCATCGAAACATCGGGACACCTTTGCCTCTATCAAGTGGTATCAGATTTCTAGGTTGCTCGGTGAGATTTTACAGTTTTTCGTAGTTTAGATCGAGTCTGTTCTTCATACCTATAGTCCACGAAAAAGCCAAAAAAATTTAGGGTTAGTTCATCTTATCCGAACCAATCTGAGCCTTTGCATAATCTTTTCGGTATTTGCTTTGTTGAATTTGCGGTTGCATCGTCGTGTCAAGTTGCTGGTCCTAGCGTCTAGTCCTTTAGAGTTTCGAGTTCTGTTCACAAGTTGTCACGCCGCTGCCGCACCAGCGTCATCACCGCTGCCATATACCACCATTGTCATCACCGCTGCCATATACCACCGTCATCATCACCGCTGCCATATACCACCATCATCATCACCGCTGCCATATACCACATATCCATCGCCATCACGCTAATCTGAGTCCACCTCCATCACAGATTCGCCACCAGTCCGTGTTCCACCGCCCTGCATATATCCGCCACCAGTCCGAGTTTCCACCAGATTCATCTCCGCCACCAGTCCTAGTCCGAGTCCAGTAATTGTTACTTTGTTCTCGATTTCCAGATCACGCGGTACTCCGAGTCGTGA
The DNA here is from genome assembly GCF_002575655.3 of Aegilops tauschii subsp. strangulata. Lineage (NCBI taxonomy): Eukaryota > Viridiplantae > Streptophyta > Magnoliopsida > Poales > Poaceae > Aegilops > Aegilops tauschii. Next base: position 252,246,257 of record NC_053037.3, read on the forward strand.
CAGAGTAGGACTCCCCAACTTTCGAGCCATCCACAGAAGAAAAATAGTTCCAGTTTAAAAAAAACAAAGTCTGAAAAATTCCAGCTAGGCAGTTTTTAGGACATTTGTAGACATTTTCGAAAAAAATTGTTGTGGAGCAAAAAAAATGAGAAAAAAAGTGCAAAAAAAAGTGGAAAAAAGAAGAAAAAATCAGAGTGTGCTCCTCCCTTGTTTACGTGCAACGCCGTGATTTTGTTAGTGTTCTAGGCTCGTGTCTCTAGTACGGCTAGCCTAGGACCAGCACAATACCGTCGTTGAGCGTTTATTCAACTTTGCATATCTGAATTGATTATTGCTGACCCTTTTTGCTACCATATTATAAGCCTTCCCAGCTCCACAAACATCTACATCGTGCGTTTGACTCTCCCTAGTAATCTCTTTATCCAAGCTTTGAGAGTTTTGACTACATCAGTTGTTGATCACCGCCTGCTGCTGGGTAAGAACTGGTAAGAATTTGAGATTTGCTTGACGGATTTGTGACACCCACCACCACCACCACTTGTTAGTAGTCTGTAGGATCATATTCTTGTGTGTTTCTATTGCTGCTAACCATGCCAGGATCACAAGCCGACGAGATTAACTGGGAGAACTTAACGAACAAGGAGCTTCATGATAAGTTTCAGCAAATGATGACTGAACAGGTGCAGGATGTGCTAAACAATTTTGAAGAGGCCATGGAGAAGATCACTGGCCTTGAGAAGGCGTTCGAAACAAAGCTCGATAACAGATTTAATGAACTGCTTGCGCGTCTTCCACCACCGGCTGCACCTGCCGCACCTCTGCAACAACAACAACAACAACAACAACAACAACGACGACTACCTCCACGTCGCGAAACAGCCCTCCGCCGAGCGAGCCATGTTCCTCTTCAACCTGGCCAAACTGTTGGTGCTGCTGTTGATAACTCTGTGGCTCCTGCTGCTGATGGGGAGGAGGATGATTATGCGGGAGATTACGAGGATGAGGTTGATCAAAATCAGAACTACGTGCAACCACCAGCACCACAACCACCAGGTCGTCCACATGCAAATAATGGCAACGTTAGGGCTCCCCCTTAGGTACGAGATCATGACCATCTCCCTAAATTGAAATTGAATATTCCACCATTTGAGGGTAGATATGTTCCTGATATATATCTTACTTGGGAGTTAGAAACTGAACAACGATTTACATGTTTACAATATCCTGAGGACAGACGTGTCCCTACTGCTGTTTGTGCTTTCACTAGCTTTGCATGTGTTTGGTGGTCTGAACATTGTAGATTATATCCTGTTCCAGCTACTTGGGCTGCTTTGAAAACTGCTATGCGTACTCGTTGGGTTCCACCATATTATCAACGTGAATTACTTCAAAAATTGCAGCGCTTAAGACAAGGAAAAAATTCTGTAGAAGAATATTATCAGGAATTACAAACTGGCTTGATTAGATGTGGTATTGTTGAGGAGAATGAAATTATGCTTGCACGTTTTATGGGTGGATTAAATAGAGAGATTCAGACCATTCTAGAGTATAAGGATTATAATAATATCACTCGTTTATTCCATCTTGCTTGTAAAGCTGAACGTGAAGTGCAGGATCGACATGCATTGGCGCGAACTAACTTTTCTGCAGGTCGACCTTCATCATGGACACCACGTGCATCATCTACTTCCACTGCACCATCACCTCCTTCAGGTGCCACCTCCAACCGTGATACAAGAAAGCAGGCACAACCACCACTATCTGCCAAGAGCACACCTGCCGGGCCTGCACAGAGCTCTTCTTCTTCCATGGCGTCAACAGGGCACACAAGTGATATTATTTGTCGTCGTTGTAAGGGAAGAGGACATTTTGCGAGAGAATGCAAAACTCAGCGTGTGATAATTGCTACTAAGGATGGTGGGTATGAGTCCGCTAGTGACTATGATGAGGAGACTTTGGCTCTTATTACACATGAAGAACACGGTGGACATGATTCTGATCATGAGACGCAATACAGGGCTGCTGAAGATGCTGACAGGTATGAATGTTTAGTTGCTCAACGTGTTTTGAGTGTGCAGGTTACACAAGCTGAGCAAAATCAGAGGCATAATTTGTTCCATACAAAGGGAGTTGTGAAGGAACGTTCTACTCGCGTCATCCTAGATGGAGGGAGCTGCAACAACTTGGCTAGCATGGAGATGGTGGAGAAGCTATCTCTCACCACAAGACCACATCCACATCCTTACTACATCCAATGGTTCAACAACAGCGGCAAGGTTAAGGTAACACGTACTGTTCGGGTGCATTTTAGTATCTCTACATATGCTGATTATGTTGATTGTGATGTGGTACCTATGCAAGCATGTTCCTTATTACTTGGTAGACCATGGCAATTTGATATAAATTCTGTACACCATGGTAGAAACAATCAGTATACTCTTGTTCATAAGGATACAAATATTACTTTGCTTCCTATGACTCCTGATTCCATTTTGAAAGATGATATTCATAGAGCTAACAAAGCAAAACAGGAGAAAAATAAGAGTGAAAATCAGATTGTGGCAAAAGAATTTGAGCAACAAATGAAGCCTCATAATAAACCATCTAGTGTTACTTCTGAAATTAAATTGAAAAGTGCATGTTTACTTTCCACCAAATCTGATATTGATGAGCTAGTTTTTAGCAAATCTGTTTGCTATGCTTTTGTGTGCAAAGAGGCATTATTTTCAGTCGAGGACGTGCCTTCCTCTTTACCCCCTGTAGTCACTAACATTTTGCAGGAGTTCGCTGACGTCTTCCCACAAGACGTGCCACCGGGATTACCACCTATTCGAGGGATTGAGCATCAAATTGACTTAATTCCCGGTGCATTGCTACCCAATCGTGTACCATACCGTACCAATCCAGAGGAGACGAAGGAGATTATGCGTCAAGTACAGGAGCTGCTCGACAAAGGTTATATTCGCCACTCCCTTTGTCCTTGTGCTGTTCCTATTATTCTAGTGCCAAAAAAGGATGGTACATCGCTTATGTGTGTTGATTGTGGAGGCATTAATAATATTACTATTCGTTATCGTCATCCTATTCCTAGGCTAGATGATATGCTTGATGAATTGAGTGGCTCTACAATATTCTCCAAAGTTGATTTGTGTAGTGGATACCATCAAATTCGTATGAAATTGGGAGATGAATGGAAAACTGCATTTAAAACTAAGTTTGGTTTATATGAGTGGTTAGTCATGCCTCTTGGGTTAACTAATGCACCTTGTACTTTCATGAGACTAATGAACGAAGTTTTACGTGCTTTCATTGGACGATTTGTGGTAGTCTATTTTGATGATATACTGATTTATAGCAAATCTTTGGAAGAACATTTGGAACATTTACGTGCTGTTTTTATTGCTCTACGTGATGCACGTTTGTTTGGTAACCTTGGGAAGTGCACCTTTTGCACCGACCGAGTATCTTTTCTTGGCTATGTTGTTACTCCACAGGGAATTGAAGTTGATAAAGCCAAGATTGAAGCTATTGAGAGTTGGCCGCAGCCCAAAACGGTCACACAAGAAGAAGCCTTCACGATATTGAAAGATAAGTTGACACATGCTCCTTTACTCGAACTTCCTGATTTTAATAAGACTTTTGAGCTTGAATGTGATGCTAGTGGAATTGGATTAGGAGGTGTGTTATTACAAGATGGCAAACCTGTTGCATACTTTTCTGAAAACTTGAGTGGGCCAAGTCTGAACTATTCTACTTATGATAAAGAATTATATGCTCTTGTTTGGACCTTAGAAACATGACAACATTATTTATGGCCCAAAGAATTTGTTATACATTCTGATCATGAATCTTTGAAACATATTAAAAGTCAAGCTAAACTGAACCGTAGACATGCTAAATGGGTTGAATTCATCGAGACTTTCCCTTATGTCATTAAACACAAGAAGGGTAAAGAAAATGTTATTGTTGATGCATTGTCTCGTCGTTATACTATGCTTTCACAACTTGACTTTAAAATATTTGGTTTGGAGACCATCAAAGATCAATATGTGCATGATGCTGAATTTAAAGATGTATTGCAGAATTGTAAAGAAGGTAGAACATGGAACAAGTTCGTCGTTTACGATGGATTTGTGTTTCGTGCTAACAAGCTATGCATTCCAGCTAGCTCCGTTCGTCTTTTGTTGTTGCAGGAGGCGCATGGAGGAGGACTAATGGGACACTTTGGCGTGAAGAAGACGGAGGATATACTTGCTACACATTTCTTTTGGCCAAAGCTGAGACGGGATGTTGAGCGTTTTGTTCCTCGCTGCACTACATGTCAAAAAGCTAAGTCACGACTCAATCCTCATGGTTTATATATGCCTTTGCCTGTACCTAGTGTTCCTTGGGAGGATATATCTATGGACTTTGTTTTAGGTTTACCTCGAACAAAGAAGGGGAGGGATAGCATATTTGTTGTCATGGATAGGTTCTCGAAAATGGCACACTTTATACCATGTCATAAAAGCGATGATGCTTCTAATGTTGCTGATTTGTTCTTTCATGAAATTATTCGCTTGCATGGTGTGCCAAATACTATTGTTTCAGATCGTGATACTAAATTTCTAAGCCACTTTTGGAGATGTTTATGGGCTAAGTTGGGGACTAAACTGCTTTTTAGTACTACTTGTCACCCCCAAACTGATGGTCAAACTGAAGTAGTCAATAGAACATTGTCTACTATGCTTAGGGCTGTTTTGAAGAATAATAAGAAAATGTGGGAAGAATGCTTGCCTCATATTGAATTTGCTTATAATCGTTCATTGCATTCTACTACTAAGATGTGCCCTTTGAAATTGTGTATGGTTTCCTACCTCGTGCACCCATTGATTTGTTGCCTCTTCCATCTTCGGAGAAGGTTAATTTTGATGCTAAACAACGTGCTGAATTGATCTTAAAAATGCATGAGTTAACTAAGGAAAACATTGAGCGTATGAATGCTAAATATAAACTTGCTGGAGATAAGGGTAGAAAACATGTTGTCTTTGCACCTGGAGATCTTGTTTGGTTACATTTGCGTAAGGAAAGGTTTCCTAATTTGCGCAAATCAAAGCTAATGCCACGTGCTGATGGTCCTTTTAAGGTGTTAGAGAAAATAAATGATAATGCATATAAACTTGAGCTGCCTGCAGATTTTGGGGTTAGTCCCACTTTTAACATTGCAGATTTGAAGCCTTATTTGGGTGAGGAAGATGAGCTTCCGTCGAGAACGACTTCATTTCAAGAAGGGAAGGATGATGAGGACATCAATACCATTGTTACACCCACAACCCCTGCTACTCTACATACTGGACCGATTACTAGAGCTCGCGCACGCCAATTAAATTACGAGGTACTTTCGTTTCTTGGTAATGATTCTAATGTTCATAAGAATATGATGCTGCCTAAATTGGATACATTTGTTTTGCTTAGAAATGAAGGGCCTAGCTTGGAGAAGGATGAACATTGGAGCAAGAACAAGCATGGAGTTGATGGCATGCACAAGGGAGACAAGAACAGAGTTTCAAGTGATGATTTCAGGACTTTGAACATAATGAGTGCATGAAGCCTTGGACGAAATATACAAGATGCCACTTCATAATTTTCGTCCAGAGGCTATTCTAGGTGCCGCGTCACCTTATTTTTGGGCCAGGCCCGTGTAATTTCGAAATACTTCAATATAGGTTGTTTTTAGAGTCCGTATGTGTGGGGAAATAAGAGTTAGGGTGGGTTTCAGACCCCTCCTCCAAGGGCAACGAAATCCCCCCCCCCTCTTCCTCCATATATACAGCCCCTAGGGCATCGTTTTTTAGATTAAAAGTTCGCCATAGCTGCAACTTCGCGTACTTCGTTTGTGTTCAACGACCAGACAAAGGCGTCATGGAACCCCACCTTCATTAATAAAGATTTCCTCTTTTATTCGCAATATCCAGATTGCAATCTCAGTTTCTTGCTTGTTCTTCATTTGCTCGCAGGAAATAGACCCTCGTGGTTAGGTTGATCGTGCTCCGCCGTGGTCAATAACCCCTCGGAAGTTGGTTTAGCGATTGCTAAGGCGCGACGTCTTCGCACGTTCGTAGTCGGATCGTCAAAGTCGACTCCCACAGAAAACGATTGCTATCTCATCGAAACATCGGGACACCTTTGCCTCTATCACGCGATGAACGCGAAGAACACGAGGGGGAAACACAAGGGAATCACGAGGGGAATACGAGAGAAATCACTCAACCAACAAGAATAGATCACACATGCGCTAGATCCTCGAAACACGAAAGGAGATACAAGATCCAAAGTCAACAACGGACGATACAAAGGGTAACCGGTTCTTCTCCGTGAGGAGGTCTTGACGGGGCCACCCAAGAGGGGGTCTTGAATCCAAGGGGATCTTCTCCGTAGAGGGGTCGCGGTCTCTCTCGTGGAGTAGATCCGTAATGGATGAGCAAAGCTCTATGTCACATATGATCTAAACCAATGCTAACCCTAACTAGGAGGAGGGAGAGGTCTATTTATAGTCTTAGTGCAAAAGAGGGGCGAAGTGGAGGGGTACATGGGCTTCGGCCCGAAACTGGACGCAGCCAGGGTCCGGACGTCCGTGAGGGGCCGGTCGTCCGGAGGCTCGCGGAGGTCCGGACGTCCGTAGATCTTCGGATGTCCGTGAATTAGGTTCTCTTGCCGCGGCGTCGGACGTCCGTAGGTGTCCGGTCGTCCGGTCTTCCTCGGATTTCCGTAGATTTGGTTCTGTTGGCATAGTGTCGGTCGTCCGGAGGGGCTCGGTTGTCCGGGGCCTGGGAATTGTCGGACGTTCGGCCGCTGTAGCGTTTGCTGGCCTGGTTTCCTTGGGCTGTTGCGACCTCCAGGGGTTGGACGTCCGGGCTGGGCCGGTCGTCCGGAGCCTGTAGCTTCCATGGCAGCTCTTCCTCTTGATCTTCGTGCTTGGTGTCCTCGCCATCTTATCCATTGTATGTAGACATTTCGTGGCTTTCCTCCGAGTACCTGATCACACATAGTGTTTCCGCTTGAGGTAGCAGCCATGTCTCATACACAGAAAGTGGTAGTTTGGAAAGGAGCGAGTTCACCTTATCTTCGATAACCTTTGCTCGGGCTCTTTTCATTGGTCCAAGTGGTGTCGTCGAAGGTGTAGATGCGTCCATGGGGACGATCGTGGGATGGTCCACATCATACAGCGCCCGCTGCTCATTTAGGAAGCCAGGATCATCGGACAGCTATGAGCACCTTCGAGAAACTAAGACGGCATGAAACGGTAAGGCCGCGCTTGGGAGCTCTGGTTTATTTCACACCTGTATTAAGATACAAGTGTAATTTACTCGTCATCGAAAACAACGCGTAAAATACAGGCGTAATGAAACCGAGGGCCCGAGGTCTGTAAGTAAAACCGGTGGGTTACGAGTGTAATTTGAGAGACCAGTGTATATTTTACTAGTCGAAATCGACCAACCAAGCGCTTCGCCCGAGACCATCTGCTTTTATTTACAAGCGTCAGTTTTACAAGCGGTTTTGGTTGGAAAACGACGATCCAATCATGGCCTAAGATGATGAGTTGGTCGGAAGATCATATGGTTTCACGTCTAACCTACCCGACTTGTCGTATAGGCTATGAATGAAACATAAGACGATGAACTTCTTAAGCATGGAAACAACAGAAGAGGATGATCTTCTTAACAAGCAAATCATTGGCATTAGATCGACATGCAAAATAATATGAAGCATTATTCTCAGGAGGCACGGTGAACAGCTCGTGATGCCGCATGCCACAACATTCCAAGCTCAACTTTGCAATCAAACACAAGGCATGTCATTACATAGACAATATTCAGAACAAACTCTTAAAATATCTTACATAAGTCAACATTCATGTGACTATGCATCTCAGCAGAGTAAATATTTACTTCTGAACTGAAGACAAGAATAGGAAAAAACGATAGACGTTGCTCCAGCAAAGGGCGTCCCACTCAAAAATATCAAATGCATGTCTTCTGGCTAACATCAATGAGCAAAAATTGACAAGGTTTTCCAATTCCAATATATTAAAGTAATGTCAACTTTGACAAGCTTTTCCCATTCAAAATATGTAATGCATATGATTGTGGAACAGGCAGGGTTTGTCATCAGTTTGTCATCTGATAGTCCGGTGGCTCAAGGTGACGATGAATGATTAGAGAACCATTCCATGTATTGTGCATGATGAAGTATTATGGAGGACACGAACCATCTGAACATTTTGTGCAGTTCCACTAAAATCAAGCTGAGCATCCCTGTGGATTTCGTATTTATATGCTGCCAGAAAACAAAGACACATCAGCACACACATGAATATTGGCCCCAGTGTCAACCCACCAATCGGTGGACTAACAAACTGAAAGTACGGTAAACAGATTACCATACCCAGATGCCCCATCATTGTTGCTTAGAGTTACATTGACAGACTTGGAGTCCTGTCCTGGCTTCTTGGTACTTGTTTGGGCACTTGTTTGCCCAGTGTTCCTCCGAACCACAAGTAAAGCAGCCATCTCTCCTTTTGTCTTTCTTCTTACCCTTCTTAATGGCCGACACTGGCAGCACCATTCAAACATATAGTCCGGTGGCTCAAGGTGACGACGAATGATTAGAGAACCATTCGATGTATTGTGCATGATGAAGTATTATGAAGGACACAAACCATCTGGACATTTGTGTAGTTCCACTAAAATCAAGCTGAGCATCCCTGTGGATATCGTATTTATGTGCTGCAAGTAAACAAAGACACAACAGCACACACATGAATATTGGCCCCAGTGTCAACCCACCAATCGGTGGACTAACAAACTGAAAGTACGGTAAACAGATTACCATACCCAGATGCCCCATCATTGTTGCTTAGAATGACATTGACAGATTTGGAGTCCTGTCCTGGCTTCCTGTACTAGTTTGGGCACTTTTTGCCCGGTGCACTCCACGTGTTGTAGAGTTTCCTATGCTCTCTGTAGACTAGTCATGTCACCAGCGTCTACTAATACTCTGTAAAGCTTCTCGATCATTCCTTGTGTAATGTAGCAAACAGTGACTGCTTCTTTCTGCAAAGTGGTAAGACCAACTAGACCCACTAATGCAGTAGTTTGCCTTAGACACATTGGCTCCTTTTGTGCAGTTCAACTAAAATCAAAGTCGGAATAAAACCGAGCTTTAATTTTGATATCCCTGTAAGCAACAATAGGTATAAGGGAAACAATTACTGAGAAATAACGGTTGATGACTTGTACTCCCAGAAGAAAAACATCTACTGATCTACCTTATCTTAATGGGAAACAAAGCAGGAGAGTAGCAATTCTCAATCAGTGTGATTCGTTCATATTAACTGAGACATTATCTTAACAATGCCTTGTTTCAACATGTATAAAGAACGACAAAGCAGAAAAGTATCATTCCTAAAACAATGCGACTGATTCATTTTAACAGAGACATTATCTTAACAATACCTTGGTTAAACATGTAGAAAGAACTACAAAACAGGATAGTACCATTTGTAAAACACTATAACTGATATATAATAACAACGACATTATCTGAACAATACATTTCTTAAACATGTACTCCGGCCGATCCCTAACAGAAATGGTACTCCCGCCGATCCCTAACAAGTGTTGCAGTTTTGAACTAAGATTCAGTAGTTAATTATGAGGAAAGTAGGTACTGACCTTTCAAGACCAAGATTTGAAACAACTCCTGAGGAAGATCTAAAAGAGATCTCAACACATATGGAAATCCGGTCTCATTTTGTGCAGTTCCACCAAAATTAAGCGAAGCAAAATGTCGCAATAGCAACAAGTTGAATAGATATCCCTGTTTTAACAGAGGCAAAAAAGGAATCAATTACTGGCCAATAAAGGAGGATGAAACGTGCGGCCACAAAAATGGTAATCCCGCCAATCCCTAACAAGTGTTGCGGTTTTGAAATAAGATTCAGTAGTTAATTCTGAGAGTGGCATTGCTTAATTTTACTAGCGGCATTAGATTAACAAAAAGCATAAACAGTTCCAGGGGAGAGTGGGCGCAACAACATGTGCTTCCATCTACTTATAAAGGGGGTGATGCAGAGTTTGTTGTAACAAAGCAACAAGCATAATGTCTGGGTTGGTCCCATTTTTGTTCACTACTTAATGGGAAAAGACAACAATACAATAGCTTCAATTCAATATTTATTTAAAACAGTACCAATACAAGTAGCACCACATCTCAAAACACACTACACGATCATGTGGATGAAAGCAAGTACCAACCTGTCATGACGCACACAAGATCACATACGAATCTGCCAATACGAATAGGAAATCCAATCTCATTTTGTGCAGTTGCACTGAAATCAAGTAAAGTCGCCGGTGTGACATTTAAGTTTGCTATAGCAACAAGTTGAATAGATATCCCTGATTTAACAGAGGCAAAAAGGAAACAATTACAGCCAATAAAGGAGGATGAAACATGCGGCCACACAAAGAAGCATCTACCTTATCTTGATGGAAAACAAAGTATAGGACAGTAGCATTTCTAAAACGGTTGCATTGATTCATATTAACAGAGAAATTCTCTTAAAATAGTTCCGTAGTTAATTCTGAGAGTTGGCATTGCTTAATTTTACCATCAGCATTAGATTAAAAAAAAGCATAAACAGTTCCAGTGATAGAGGCAAAGGTGTCCAGTCTTTCGATGAGATGATGGATATCGCCTTGGTGGAAGTCGACTTTGACGATCCGACTACGAACGTGCGATGACGTCGGGCCTTAGCAATCGCTAAACCAACTCCGAGAGGTTATTGACCACGCCGGAGCACGATCAACCTGACCACGAGGGTCTGTTTCCTGCGAGCAAACGAAGAACAAGCAAGAAACTGAGATTGCAATCTGGCTATCGCGAATATAAGATGAAAGCTTTATTGATCAAGGTGGGGTTCTGTGACGCCTATGTCTGGTCGTTGAACACAAACGAAGTACGCGAAGTTGCAGCTATGGCGAACTTTTAATCTAAACAAAACCCAAAGTCTAAACGACGCCCTAAGGGCTGTATATATGGAGGAAGAGGGGGGAATTTCGTGGCCCTTGGGGAAGGGGTCCGAAACCAACCCTATCTCTTGTTTCCCCACACATACGGACTCTAAAAACGGCCTATACTCAAGTATTTCGAAATTACATGGGCCTGGCCCAACAATAAGGTGACGCAGCACCTAGAATGGCCTCTGGACGAAAGTTATGAAGTAGCATCTTGTATATTTCGTCCAAGGCTTCATGCATGCATTATGGTGGCTTCAACGTCCTGAAATCATCACTTGTAACTCCGTTCTTGTTCCCCATGCGCATGCCATCATCTCCATGCTTGTTCTTGCTCCAATGTTCATCCTTATCAAAGCTAGGCCCTTCATTTGTAAGCAAAACAAATGTATCCAATTTAGGCAGCATCATATTCTCATGAACATTAGAATCATTACCAAGAAACGAAAGTACCGGGTAATTTAATTGGCGTGCGCGAGCTCTAGTAATTGGCCCAGTATGTATAGCAGTAGGGGCTGTGGGTGTAACAATGGTATTGATGTCCTCATCATCCTCCCCTTCTTGAAATGAAGTCGTCCTCGACGGAAGCTCATCTCCCTCACCCAAATAAGGCTTCAAATCTGCAATGTTAAAAGTGCGACTAACCCCAAAATCTGCAGGCAGCTCAAGTTTATATGCATTATCATTTATTTTCTCTAACACCTTAAAAGGACCATCAGCACGTGGCATTAGCTTTGATTTGCACAAATCAGGAAATCTATCCTTACGCAAATGTAACCAAACAAGATCTCCAGGTGCAAACACAACACAACATGTTTTCTACCCTTATCTCCAGCAAGTTTATACTTAGCATTCATACGCTCAATGTTTTCCTTGGTTAACTCATGCATTTTTAAGATCAATTCAGCACGTTGTTTAGCATCAAAATTAACCTTCTCCGAAGATGGAAGAGGCAACAAATCAATAGGTGCACGAGGTAGGAAACCATACACAATTTCAAAAGGGCACATCTTAGTAGTAGAATGCAATGAACGATTATAAGAAAACTCAATATGAGGCAAGCATTCTTCCCACATTTTCTTATTATTTTTCAAAACAGCCCTAAGCATAGTAGACAATGTTCTATTGACTACTTCAGTTTGTCCATCAGTTTGGGGGTGACAAGTAGTACTAAAAAGCAGTTTAGTCCCCAACTTAGCCCATAAACATCTCCAAAAGTGGCTAAGAAATTTAGTATCTTGATCTGAAACAATAGTATTTGGCACACCATGCAAACGAATAATTTCACGGAAGAACAAATCAGCAACATTAACAGCATCATCGCTTTTATGACATGGTATAAAGTGTGCCATTTTTTAGAATCTATCCACGACAACAAATATGCTATCCCTCCCCTTCTTTGTTCGAGGTAAACCTAAAACAAAGTCCATAGATATATCCTCCCAAGGAACACTAGGTACAGGCAAAGGCATATATAAACCATGAGGATTGAGTCGTGACTTAGCTTTTTGACATGTAGTGCAGCGAGCAACAAAACGCTCAACATCCCGTCTCATCTTTGGCCAAAAGAAATGTGTAGCAAGTACGTCCTCCGTCTTCTTCACGCCAAAGAGTCCCATTAATCCTCCTCCATGCGCCTCCTGCAACAACAAAAGACGAAGAGAGCTAGCTGGAATGCATAGCTTGTTAGCACGGAACACAAATCCATCATTAATGACAAACTTGTTCCAGGTTCTTCCTTCTTTACAATTCTGCAAAACATCTTTAAAATCAGCATCATGCACATATTGATCTTTGATGGTCTCCAAACCAAATATTTTGAAGTCAAGTTGTGAAAGCATAGTATAGCGACGAGACAATGCATCAGCAATAAAATTTTCTTTACCCTTCTTGTGTTTAATGACATAAGGGAAAGTTTCAATGAATTCAACCCATTTACCATGTCTACGATTCAGTTTAGCTTGACTTTTAATATGTTTCAAAGATTCATGATCAGAATGTATAACAAATTCTTTGGGCCATAAATAATGTTCCCATGTTTCTAAAGTCCGAACAAGAGCATATAGTTCTTTATCATAAGTAGAATAATTCAGACTAGGCCCACTCAGTTTTTCAGAAAAGTATGCAACAGGTTTACCATCTTGTAATAACACACCTCCTAATCCAATTCCACTAGCATCACATTCAAGCTCAAAAGTCTTATTAAAATCAGGAAGTTGGAGTAAAGGAGCATGTGTCAACTTATCTTTCAATACCGTGAAGGCTTCTTCCTGTGCGGTACCCCAAACAAAAGGCACATCCTTCTTTGTAAGCTCGTTGAGAGGTGCAGCAACGGTGCTAAAATCTCTCACAAAACGCCTATAGAAACCAGCGAGTCCAAGAAAACTCCGCACTTGTGTGACCGTTTTGGGCTGCGGCCAACTCTCAATAGCTTCAATCTTGGCTTTATCAACTTCAATTCCCTGTGGAGTAACAACATAGCCAAGAAAAGATACTCGGTCGGTGCAAAAGGTGCACTTCCCAAGGTTACCAAACAAACGTGCATCACGTAGAGCAACAAAAACAGCACGTAAATGATAGAGGCAAAGGTGTCCCGTCTTTCGATGAGATGATGAATATCGCTTTGATGGAAGTCGACTTTGACGATCCGACTACGAACGTGCGAGGACGTCGCGCCTTAGCAATCGCTAAACCAACTCCAAGAGGTTATCGACCACGCCGGAGCACGATCAACCTGACCACGAGGGTCTGTTTCCTGCGAGCAAACGAAGAACAAGCAAGAAACTGAGATTGCAATCTGGATATTGCGAATATAAGATGAAAGCTTTATTGATCAAGGTGGAGTTCTGTGACGCCTTTGTCTGGTCGCTGAACACAAACGAAGTACGCGAAGTTGCAGCTATGGCGAACTTTTAATCTAAACAAAACCCAAAGTCTAAACGACGCCCTAAGGGCTGTATATATGGAGGAAGAGGTGGGAATTTCGTGGCCCTTGAGGAAGGGGTCCGAAACCAACCCTATCTCTTGTTTCCCCACACATACGGACTCTAAAAACAGCCTATACTTATGTATTTCGAAATTACATGGGCCTGGCCCAATAATAAGGTGACGCAGCACCTAGAATAGCCTCTGGATGAAAGTTATGAAGTAGCATCTTGTATATTTCGTCCAAGGCTTCATGCACGCATTATGGTGGCTTCAACGTCCTGAAATCATCACTTGTAACTCCGTTCTTGTTCCCCATGCGCATGCCATCATCTCCATGCTTGTTCTTGCTCCAATGTTCATCCTTCTCCAAGCTAGGCCCTTCATTTGTAAGCAAAACAAATGTATCCAATTTAGGCAGCATCATATTCTCATGAACATTAGAATCATTACCAAGAAACGAAAGTACCTGGTAATTTAATTGGAGTGCGCGAGCTCTAGTAATTGGTCCAGTATGTATAGCAGCAGGGGCTGTGGGTGTAACAATGGTATTGATGTCCTCATCATCCTCCCCTTCTTGAAATGAAGTCGTCCTCGACGGAAGCTCATCTTCCTCACCCAAATAAGGCTTCAAATCTGCAATGTTAAAAGTGGGACTAACCCCAAAATCTGCAGGCAGCTCAAGTTTATATGCATTATCATTTATTTTCTCTAACACCTTAAAAGGACCATCAGCACGTGGCATTAGCTTTGATTTGCGCAAATCAGGAAATCTATCCTTACGCAAATGTAACCAAACAAGATCTCCAGGTGCAAACACAACATGTTTTCTACCCTTATCTCCAGCAAGTTTATATTTAGCATTCATACGCTCAATGTTTTCCTTAGTTAACTCATGCATTTTTAAGATCAATTCAGCACGTTGTTTAGCATCAAAATTAACCTTGTCCGAAGAAGGAAGAGGCCACAAATCAATAGGTGCACGAGGTAGGAAACCATACACAATTTCAAAAGGGCACATCTTAGTAGTAGAATGCAATGAACGATTATAAGCAAACTCAATATGAGGCAAGCATTCTTCCCACATTTTCTTATTATTCTTCAAAACAGCCCTAAGCATAGTATACAATGTTCTATTGACTACTTCGGTTTGTCCATCAGTTTGGGGGTGACAAGTAGTACTAAAAAGCAGTTTAGTCCCCAACTTAGCCCATAAACATCTCCAAAAGTGGCTAAGAAACTTAGTATTACGATCTGAAACAATAGTAGTTGGCACACCATGCAAGCGAATAATTTCACGAAAGAACAAATCAGCAACATTAACAGCATCATCGCTTTTATGACATGGTATAAAGTGTGCCATTTTCGAGAATCTATCCACGACAACAAATATGCTATCCCTCCCCTTCTTTGTTCGAGGTAAACCTAAAACAAAGTCCATAGATATATCCTCCCAAGGAACACTTGGTACAGGCAAAGGCATATATAAACCATGAGGATTGAGTCGTGACTTAGCTTTTTGACATGTAGTGCAGCGAGCAACAAAACGCTCAACATCCCGTCTCATCTTTGGCCAAAAGAAATGTGTAGCATGTACGTCCTCAGTCTTCTTCACGCCAAAGTGTCCCATTAATCCTCCTCCATGCGCCTCCTGCAACAACAAAAGACGAAGAGAGCTAGCTGGAATGCATAGCTTGTTAGCACGGAACACAAATCCATCATTAACGACAAACTTGTTCCAGGTTCTTCCTTCTTTACAATTCTGCAAAACATCTTTAAAATCAGCATCATGCACATATTGATCTTTGATGGTCTCCAAACCAAATATTTTGAAGTCAAGTTGTGAAAGCATAGTATAGCGACGAGACAATGCATCAACAATTACATTTTCTTTACCCTTCTTGTGTTTAATGACATAAGGGAAAGTTTCAATGAATTCAACCCATTTAGCATGTCTACGATTCAGTTTAGCTTGACTTTTAATATGTTTCAAAGATTCATGATCAGAATGTATAACAAATTCTTTGGGCCATAAATAATGTTGCCATGTTTCTAAAGTCCGAACAAGAGCATATAGTTCTTTATCATAAGTAGAATAATTCAGACTAGGCCCACTCAATTTTTCAGAAAAGTATGCAACAGGTTTACCATCTTGTAATAACACACCTCCTAATCCAATTCCACTAGCATCACATTCAAGCTCAAAAGTCTTATTAAAATCAGGAAGTTGGAGTAAAGGAGCATGTGTCAACTTATCTTTCAATACCGTGAAGGCTTCTTCCTGTGCGGTACCCCAAACAAAAGGCACATCCTTCTTTGTAAGCTCGTTGAGAGGTGCAGCAACGGTGCTAAAATCTCTCACAAAACGCCTATAGAAACCAGCGAGTCCAAGAAAACTCCGCACTTGTGTGACCGTTTTGGGCTGCGGCCAACTCTCAATAGCTTCAATCTTGGCTTTATCAACATCAATTCCCTGTGGAGTAACAACATAGCCAAGAAAAGATACTCGGTCGGTGCGAAAGGTGCACTTCCCAAGGTTACCAAACAAACGTGCATCACGTAGAGCAATAAAAACAGCACGTAAATGATAGAGGCAAAGGTATCCCGTCTTTCGATGAGATGATGAATATCGCTTTGATGGAAGTCGACTTTGACGATCCGACTACGAACGTGCGAGGACGTCGCGCCTTAGCAATCGCTAAACCAACTCCGAGAGGTTATCGACCACGCCGGAGCACGATCAACCTGACCACGAGGGTCTGTTTCCTGCGAGCAAACGAAGAACAAGCAAGAAACTGAGATTGCAATCTGGATATTGCGAATATAAGATGAAAGCTTTATTGATCAAGGTGGAGTTCTGTGACGCCTTTGTCTGGTCGCTGAACACAAACGAAGTACGCGAAGTTGCAGCTATGGCGAACTTTTAATCTAAACAAAACCCAAAGTCTAAACGACGCCCTAAGGGCTGTATATATGGAGGAAGATGTGGGAATTTCGTGGCCCTTGAGGAAGGGGTCCGAAACCAACCCTATCTCTTGTTTCCCCACACATACGGACTCTAAAAACAGCCTATACTTATGTATTTCGAAATTACATGGGCCTGGCCCAATAATAAGGTGACGCAGCACCTAGAATAGCCTCTGGATGAAAGTTATGAAGTAGCATCTTGTATATTTCGTCCAAGGCTTCATGCACGCATTATGGTGGCTTCAACGTCCTGAAATCATCACTTGTAACTCCGTTCTTGTTCCCCATGCGCATGCCATCATCTCTATGCTTGTTCTTGCTCCAATGTTCATCCTTCTCCAAGCTAGGCCCTTCATTTGTAAGCAAAACAAATGTATCCAATTTAGGCAGCATCATATTCTCATGAACATTAGAATCATTACCAAGAAATGAAAGTACCTGGTAATTCAATTGGCGTGCGCGAGCTCTAGTAATTGGTCCAGTATGTATAGCAGCAGGGGCTGTGGGTGTAACAATGGTATTGATGTCCTCATCATCCTCCCCTTCTTGAAATGAAGTCGTCCTCGACGGAAGCTCATCTTCCTCACCCAAATAAGGCTTCAAATCTGCAATGTTAAAAGTGGGACTAACCCCAAAATCTGCAGGCAGCTCAAGTTTACATGCATTATCATTTATTTTCTCTAACACCTTAAAAGGACCATCAACACGTGGCATTAGCTTTGATTTGCGCAAATCAGGAAATCTATCCTTACGCAAATGTAACCAAACAAGATCTCCAGGTGCAAACACAACATGTTTTCTACCCTTATCTCCAGCAAGTTTATATTTAGCATTCATACGCTCAATGTTTTCCTTAGTTAACTCATGCATTTTTAAGATCAATTCAGCACGTTGTTTAGCATCAAAATTAACCTTCTCCGAAGATGGAAGAGGCAACAAATCAATAGGTGCACGAGGTAGGAAACCATACACAATTTCAAAAGGGCACATCTTAGTAGTAGAATGCATTGAACGATTATAAGCAAACTCAATATGAGGCAAGCATTCTTCCCACATTTTCTTATTATTCTTCAAAACAGCCCTAAGCATAGTAGACAATGTTCTATTGACTACTTCAGTTTGTCCATCAGTTTGGGGGTGACAAGTAGTACTAAAAAGCAGTTTAGTCCCCAACTTAGCCCATAAACATCTCCAAAAGTGGCTAAGAAATTTAGTATCACGATCGGAAACAATAGTAGTTGGCACACCATGCAAGCGAATAATTTCACGAAAGAACAAATCAGCAACATTAACAGCATCATCGCTTTTATGACATGGTATAAAGTGTGCCATTTTCGAGAATCTATCCACGACAACAAATATGCTATCCCTCCCCTTCTTTGTTCGAGGTAAACCTAAAACAAAGTCCATAGATATATCCTCCCAAGGAACACTAGTTACAGGCAAAGGCATATATAAACCATGAGGATTGAGTCGTGACTTAACTTTTTGACATGTAGTGCAGCGAGCAACAAAACGCTCAACATCCCGTCTCATCTTTGGCCAAAAGAAATGTGTAGCAAGTACGTCCTCCGTCTTCTTCACGCCAAAGTGTCCCATTAATCCTCCTCCATGCGCCTCCTGCAACAACAAAAGACGAAGAGAGCTAGCTGGAATGCATAGCTTGTTAGCACGGAACACAAATCCATCATTAACGACAAACTTGTTCCAGGTTCTTCCTTCTTTACAATTCTGCAAATCATCTTTAAAATCAGCATCATGCACATATTGATCTTTGATGGTCTCCAAACCAAATATTTTGAAGTCAAGTTGTGAAAGCATAGTATAGCGACGAGACAATGCATCAGCAATAACATTTTCTTTACCCTTCTTGTGTTTAATGACATAAGGGAAAGTTTCAATGAATTCAACCCATTTAGCATGTCTACGATTCAGTTTAGCTTGACTTTTAATATGTTTCAAAGATTCATGATCAGAATGTATAACAAATTCTTTGGGCCATAAATAATGTTGCCATGTTTCTAAAGTCCGAACAAGAGCATATAGTTCTTTATCATAAGTAGAATAATTCAGACTAGGCCCACTCAGTTTTTCAGAAAAGTATGCAACAGGTTTGCCATCTTGTAATAACACACCTCCTAATCCAATTCCACTAGCATCACATTCAAGCTCAAAAGTCTTATTAAAATCAGGAAGTTGGAGTAAAGGAGCATGTGTCAACTTATCTTTCAATACCGTGAAGGCTTCTTCCTATGCGGTACCCCAAACAAAAGGCACATCCTTCTTTGTAAGCTCGTTGAGAGGTGCAGCAATGGTGCTAAAATCTCTCACAAAACGCCTATAGAAACCAGCGAGTCCAAGAAAACTCCGCACTTGTGTGACCGTTTTGGGCTGCGGCCAACTCTCAATAGCTTCAATCTTGGCTTTATCAACTTCAATTCCCTGTGGAGTAACAACATAGCCAAGAAAAGATACTCGGTCGGTGCAAAAGGTGCACTTCCCAAGGTTACCAAACAAACGTGCATCACGTAGAGCAATAAAAACAGCACGTATGTTCCAAATGTTCTTCCAAAGATTTGCTATAAATCAGTATATCATCAAAATAGACTACCACAAATCGTCCAATGAAAGCACGTAAAATTTCGTTCATTAGTCTCATGAAAGTACTAGGTGCATTAGTTAACCCAAAAGGCATGACTAACCACTCATATAAACCAAACTTAGTTTTAAATGCAGTTTTCCATTCATCTCCCAATTTCATACGAATTTGATGGTACCCACTACGCAAATCAACTTTGGAGAATATTGTAGAGCCACTCAATTCATCAAGCATATCATCTAGCCTAGGAATAGGATGACGATAACGAATAGTAATATTATTAATGCCTCGACAATCAACACACATACGCGACGTACCATCCTTTTTAGGCACTAGTATAATAGGAACAGCACAAGGACTAAGAGATTCGCGTATATAACCTTTGTCGAGCAGCTCCTGTACTTGACGCATAATCTCCTTCGTCTCCTCTGGATTGGTACGGTATGGTGCACGGTTGGGTAGCGATGCACCGGGAATTAAGTCAATTTGATGCTCAATCCCTCGAATAGGTGGTAATCCCGGTGGCACGTCTTGTGGAAAGACGTCAGCGAACTCCTGCAAAATGTTAGTGACAGCAGGGGGCAAAGAGGAAGGCACATCCTCGAATGAAAATAATGCCTCTTTGCACACAAAAGCATAGCAAACAGATTTGCTGAAATCTAGTTCATCAATATCAGATTTTGTGGCAAGTAAACATGCACTTTTCAATTTAATTTCAGAAACAACACTAGATGGTTTATTATTAGGTTTCATTTGTTGCTCAAATTCCTTTGCCACAATCTGATTTTCACTCTTGATTTTCTCCTGTTTTGCTTTATTAGCTCTATTAATGTCATCTTTCAAAATGGAATCATGAGTCATAGGAAGCAAAGTAATATTTTTATCCTTATGAACAAGAGTATACTGATTGTTTCTACCATGGTGTACAGAATTTTTATCAAATTGCCATGGTCTACCAAGTAATAAGGAACATGCTTGCATGGGTACCACATCACAATCAACATAATCAGCATATGTAGAGATACTAAAATGCACACAAACAGTACGTGCTACCTTAACCTTGCCGCTGTTGTTGAACCATTGGATGTAGTAAGGATGTGGATGTGGTCTTGTGGTGAGAGATAGCTTCTCCACCATCTCCATGCTAGCCAAGTTGTTACAGCTCCCTCCATCTATGATGACGCGAACAGAACGTTCCTTCACAACTCCCTTTGTATGGAACAAATTATGCCTCTGATTTTGCTCTACTTGTGTGACCTGCACACTCAAAACACGTTGAGCAACTAAACATTCATACCTGTCAGCGTCTTCAGGAGCCATGTATTGCGTCTCATTTTCAGAATCATCTCCACCATGTTCTTCACGTGTAATAAGAGCCAAAGTCTCCTCATCATAGTCACTAGCGGACTCATACCCACCATCCTCAGTAGCAATCATGACACGCTGAGATTTGCATTCTCTCGCAAAATGTCCTCTTCCCTTACCACGACGACAAATAATATCACTTGTGTGCCCTGTCGATGCCATGGAAGAAGAAGAGCTCTGCGCAGGCCCGGCAGGTGTGCTCTTGGCAGAGAGTGGTGGTTGTGCCTGCTTTCTTGTATCACGGCTGGAGGTGGCACCTGATGGAGGTGATGGTGAAGTGGAAGTAGAAGATGCACGCGGTGTCCATGATGAAGGTCGACCTGCAGAAAAGTTAGTTCGCGCCAATGCCTGTCGATCCTGCACTTCACGTTCAGCTTTACAAGCAAGATGGAATAAACGAGTGATATTATTATAATCCTTATACTCTAGAATGGTCTGAATCTCTTTATTTAATCCACCCATAAAACGTGCAAGCATAGCTTCATTCTCCTCAACAATACCACATCTAATCATGCCAGTTTGTAATTCCTGATAATATTCTTCTACAGAATTTTGCCCTTGTCTTAAACGCTGCAATTTTTGAAGTAATTCACGTTGATAATATGGTGGAACCCAACGAGTACGCATAGCAGTTTTCAAAGCAGCCCAAGTAGCTGGAACAGGATATAATCTACAATGTTCAGACCACCAAACACATGCAAAGCTAGTGAAAGCACAAATAGCAGCAGGAACACGTCTCTCCTCAGGATATTGTAAACATGTAAATCGTTGTTCAGTTTCTAACTCCCAAGTAAGATATATATCAGGAACATATCTACCCTCAAATGGTGGAATATTCAATTTCAGTTTAGGGAGATGGTCATGATCTCGTACCTGAGGTGGTGGTGCCGGCCTACCGTTGCGAATATATACCTGAGGTCGACCTGCTGGTGGTGGTGCTGGTGGCTGCACGTAGTTCTGATTTTGATCAACCTCATCCTCATAATCGCCCGCATAATCGTCATCCTCCTCAGCCGCCGCAGTAGCAGGAGCCAAAGAAGCATCAACAGTAGGTGCAGCGGCACCCGAATTTTGACCAGTCTCAATTGGAACGCGTTGTGCTCGGCCCACTTGATTTGGAAGGCGGCGTTGGAGATGTGGTTGTGATGAGGACATCAATACCATTGTTACACCCACAGCCCCTGCTGCTATACATACTGGACCAATTACTCGAGCTCGCGCACGCCAATTAAATTACCAGGTACTTTCGTTTCTTGGTAATGATTCTAATGTTCATGAGAATGTGATGCTGCCTAAATTGGATACATTTGTTTTGCTCACAAATGAAGGGCCTAGCTTTGAGAAGGATGAACATTGGAGCAAGAACAAGCATGGAGATGATGGATATCGCTTTGGTGGAAGTCGACTTTGACGATCCGACTACGAACGTGCGATGACGTCGCGCCTTAGCAATCGCTAAACCAACTACGAGAGGTTATTGACCACGCCGGAGCACGATCAACCTGACCACGAGGGTCTGTTTCCTAGGCTAGATGATATGCTTGATGAATTGAGTGGCTCTACAATATTCTCCAAAGTTGATTTGCGTAGTGGATACCATCAAATTCGTATGAAATTGGGAGATGAATGGAAAACTGCATTTAGAACTAAGTTTGGTTTATATGAGTGGTTAGTCATGCCTTTTGGGTTAACGCACCTAGTACTTTCATGAGACTAATGAACAAAGTTTTACGTGCTTTCATTGGACGATTTGTGGTAATCTATTTTGATGATATACTGATTTGTAGCAAATCTTTGGAAGAACATTTGGAACATTTACGTGCTGTTTTTATTGCTCTACGTGATGCACGTTTGTTTGGTAACCTTGGGAAGTGCACCTTTTGCACCGACCGAGTATCTTTTCTTGGCTATGTTGTTACTCCACAGGGAATTGAAGTTGATAAAGCCAAGATTGAAGCTATTGAGAGTTGGCCGCAGCCCAAAACGGTCACACAAGTGCGGAGTTTTCTTGGACTCGCTGGTTTCTATAGGCGTTTTGTGAGACATTTTAGCACCATTGCTGCACCTCTCAACGAGCTTACTAAGAAGGATGTGCCTTTTGTTTGGGGTACCGCACAGGAAGAAGCCTTCACGGTATTGAAAGATAACTTGACACATGCTTCTTTACTCCAACTTCCTGATTTTCATAAGACTTTTGAGCTTGAATGAGATGCTAGTGGAATTGGATTAGGAGGTGTGTTATTACAAGATGGTAAACATGTTGCATACTTTTCTAAAAAATTGAGTGGGCCTAGTCTGAATTATTCTACTTATGATAAAGAACTATATGCTCTTGTTCGGACTTTAGAAACATGGCAAATTATTTATGGCCCAAAGAATTTGTTATACATTCTGATCATGAATCTTTGAAACATATTAAAAGTCAAGCTAAACTGAATCGTAGACATGCTAAATGGGTTGAATTCATTGAAACTTTCCCTTATGTCATTAAACACAAGAAGGGTAAAGAAAATGTTATTGCTGATGCATTGTCTCATCGCCATACTATGCTTTCACAACTTGACTTCAAAATATTTGGTTTGGAGACCATCAAAGATCAATATGTGCATGATGCTGATTTTAAAGATGTTTTGCAGAATTGTAAAGAAGAAAGAACCTGGAACAAGTTTGTCGTTAATGATGGATTTGTGTTCCGTGCTAACAAGCTATGTACTCCAGCTAGCTCTCTTCGTCTTTTGTTGTTGCAGGAGGCGCATGGAGGAGGATTAATGGGACACTTTGGCGTGAAGAAGACGGAGGACGTACTTGCTACACATTTCTTTTGGCCAAAGATGAGACGGGATGTTGAGCGTTTTGTTGCTCGCTGCACTACATGTCAAAAAGCTAAGTCACGACTCAATCCTCATGGTTTATATATGCCTTTGCCTGTACCTAGTGTTCCTTGGGAGGATATATCTATGGACTTTGTTTTAGGTTTACCTCGAACAAAGAAGGGGAGGGATAGCATATTTGTTGTCGTGGATAGATTCTCAAAAATGGCACACTTTATACCATGTCATAAAAGCGATGATGCTGTTAATGTTGCTGATTTGTTCTTCCGTGAAATTATTCGTTTGCATGGTGTGCCAAATACTATTGTTTCAGATCGTGATACTAAATTTCTTAGCCACTTTTGGAGATGTGTATGGGCTAAGTTGGGGACTAAACTGCTTTTTAGTACTACTTGTCACCCCCAAACTGATGGACAAACTGAAGTAGTCAATAGAACATTGTCTACTATGCTTAGGGCTGTTTTGAAGAATAATAAGAAAATGTGGGAAGAATGCTTGCCTCATATTGAGTTTGCTTATAATCGTTCATTGCATTCTACTACTAAGATGTGCCCTTTTGAAATTGTGTATGGTTTCCTACCTCGTGCACCTATTGATTTGTTGCCTCTTCCATCTTCGGAGAAGGTTAATTTTGATGCTAAACAACGTGCTGAATTGATCTTAAAAATGCATGAGTTAACTAAGGAAAACATTGAGCGTATGAATGCTAAATATAAACTTGCTGGAGATAAGGGTAGAAAACATGTTGTGTTTGCACCTGGAGATCTTGTTTGGTTACATTTGCGTAAGGATAGATTTCCTGATTTGCACAAATCAAAGCTAATGCCACGTGCTGATGGTCCTTTTAAGGTGTTAGAGAAAATAAATGATAATGCATATAAACTTGAGCTGCCTGCAGATTTTGGGGTTAGTCCCACTTTTAACATTGCAGATTTGAAGCCTTATTTGGGTGAGGGAGATGAGCTTCCGTCGAGGACGACTTCATTTCAAGAAGGGGAGGATGAGGAGGACATCAATACCATTGTTACACCCACAGCCCCTGCTGCTATACATACTGGACCAATTACTAGAGCTCGCGCACGCTAATTAAATTACCAGGTACTTTCGTTTCTTGGTAATGATTCTAATGTTCATGAGAATATGATGCTGCCTAAATTGGATACATTTGTTTTGCTTAGAAATGAAGGGCCTAGCTTTGAGAAGGATGAACATTGGAGCAAGAACAAGCATGGAGATGATGGCATGCGCATGGGGAACAAGAACGGAGTTACAAGTGATGATTTCAGGACGTTGAAGCCACCATAATGCGTGCATGAAGCCTTGGACGAAATATACAAGATGCTACTTCATAACTTTCGTCCAGAGGCTATTCTAGGTGCTGCGTCACCTTATTATTGGGCCAGGCCCATGTAATTTTGAAATACTTGAGTATAGGCTATTTTTAGAGTCCGTATGTGTGGGGAAACAAGAGATAGGGTTGGTTTCGGACCCCTTCCCCAAGGGCCACGAAATTCCCCCCTCTTCCTCCATATATACAGCCCTTAGGGCGTCGTTTAGACTTTGGGTTTTGTTTAGATTAAAAGTTCGCCATAGCTACAACTTCGCGTACTTCGTTTGTGTTCAACGACCAGACAAAGGCGTCACAGAACCCCACCTTGATCAATAAAGCTTTCATCTTATATTCGCAATATCCAGATTACAATCTCAGTTTCTTGCTTGTTCTTCGTTTGCTCGCAAGAAACAGACCCTCGTGGTCAGGTTGATCGTGCTCCGGCGTGGTCAATAACCTCTCGGAGTTGGTTTAGCGATTGCTAAGGCGCGACGTCATCGCACGTTCGTAGTCGGATCGTCAAAGTCGACTTCCACCAAAGCGAAATCCATCATCTCATCGAAAGACGGGACACCTTTGCCTCTATCAGATCGTCAAAGTCGACTTCCACCAAAGCGATATCCATCATCTCATCGAAAGACGGGACACCTTTGCCTCTATCAAGTTGTTGTTGTTGTAGAGGTGCGACAGTTGCAGCCGGTGGTGGTTGGGGAAAACGCTTGAGCAATTCATTAAACCTGTTATCCAGCTTTGTCTCAAACGACTTCTCCAGGGCATGTATCTTCTCCATAGCCTCTTCAAATCTGTTTAGCACATCTCCCACCTGGCCACTCATCATTTGCTGAAATTTATCATGCAACCCCTTGTTCGTTATGTTCTCCCAATCAGTCTCATCGGCATGTGATCCTGCCATGGTTAGCAGCAATAGAAACACAAAAGAATATGATCCTACAGACTACTAGGAAGTGGTGGTGATGGTGGTGTGTCACAAATCCTTCAAGCGAATCTCAAATTCTTACCAGTTCTTACCCAACAGCAGGTGGTGATCGGCAACCGTTGTAGTCAAAACTCTCAAAGCTTGGATAGAGCGATTACCAGGGAGAGTCAAACGCACGACGTAGATGTATGGGGAGCTGGGAAGGCTTATAATATGGTAGCAAAAAGGGTCAGCAATAATCAATTCAGATATGCAAAGTGGAATAAACGCTCAACGACGGTACGGTGCTGGTCCTATTTTTCTACTTCGGGTAACACAAAAGTTTGGGAGTCCTTCTCTGTCACGACTCGGAGTATGGCGTGATCTGGAAATCCAAAACAGAGTAACAAAATACTAGACTTGGACTAGGACTGGTGGCGGAGATGAATCTGGTGGAACTCGGACTGGTGGCGGAGATGAATCTGGTGGAACTCGGACTGGTGGCGGATATATGTTGCAGGTGTACTCGGATTGGCGTGATGGCGGCGGATATGTGGTGGCGTATATGGACTCGGATTGGCGGTGAATATGTGGTGGTGGTATATGGCAGCGGCGATGAAGTTGGTGTGGTGGTGGTATATGGCAGCGGCGATGAAGTTGGTGCGGTGGTGGTATATGGCAGCAGCGATGATGATGATGCGGTGGTGATATATGGCAGCGGCGACGTGACAACCTGTGAACAGAACTCGAAACTCTAAAGGACTAGACGCTAAGACCAGCAACTTGACACGACGATGCAACCGCAAATTCAACAAAGCAAACACAGAAAAGATTATGCAAAGGCTCAGATTGGTTCGGATAGGATGAACTAACCCTAAATTTTTTTTTTGCTTTTTCGTGGACTATAGGTATGAAGAACAAACTCGATCTAAACTACGAAAAACTGTAAAATCTCACCGAGCAACCTGGAAATCTGATACCACTTAATAGAGGCAAAGGTGTCCCGTCTTTCGATGAGATGATGGATATCGCTTTGGTGGAAGTCGACTTTGACGATCCGACTACGAACGTGCGATGATGTCGCGCCTTAGAAATCGCTAAACCAACTCCGAGAGGTTATTGACCACGCCGAAGCACGATCAACCTGACCACGAGGGTCTGTTTCCTGCGAGCAAACGAAGAACAAGCAAGAAACTGAGATTGCAATCTGGATATTGCGAATATAAGATGAAAGCTTTATTGATCAAGGTGGGGTTCTGTGACGCCTTTGTCTGGTCGTTGAACACAAACGAAGTACGCGAAGTTGCAGCTATGGCGAACTTTTAATCTAAACAAAACCCAAAGTCTAAACGACGCCCTAAGGGCTGTATATATGGAGGAAGAGGGGGGAATTTCGTGGCCCTTGGGGAAGGGGTCCGAAACCAACCCTATCTCTTGTTTCCCCACACATACGGACTCTAAAAACAGCCTATACTCAAGTATTTCGAAATTACATGGGCCTGGCCTAATAATAAGGTGACGCAGCACCTAGAATAGCCTCTGGACGAAAGTTATGAAGTAGCATCTTGTATATTTCGTCCAAGGCTTCATGCACGCATTATGGTGGCTTCAACGTCCTGAAATCATCACTTGTAACTCCGTTCTTGTTCCCCATGCGCATGCCATCATCTCCATGCTTGTTCTTGCTCCAATGTTCATCCTTCTCAAAGCTAGGCCCTTCATTTCTAAGCAAAACAAATGTATCCAATTTAGGCAGCATCATATTCTCATGAACATTATAATCATTACCAAGAAACGAAA
The DNA here is from genome assembly GCF_002575655.3 of Aegilops tauschii subsp. strangulata. Classification (NCBI taxonomy): domain Eukaryota; kingdom Viridiplantae; phylum Streptophyta; class Magnoliopsida; order Poales; family Poaceae; genus Aegilops; species Aegilops tauschii. The sequence continues at coordinate 252,274,047 of NC_053037.3, forward strand.
GTACCTGGTAATTTAATTAGCGTGCGCGAGCTCTAGTAATTGGTCCAGTATGTATAGCAGCAGGGGCTGTGGGTGTAACAATGGTATTGATGTCCTCATCAGATGCTACTTCAACCGTGGACCTTGTTCATACTCAGGTACACCCGAGGAGACCATGGAGAACCCAAGGACCAAGGCCAAGCGTGCGCGGAAGCAAAGGAAGGAGAAGGAAGAAGAGACAACTGCTACAGGCCCCGGACATCCGGCCCCAGCCCGGACATCCGGCCCGACCCCCGGAAATCCGGCGCCCATCACAGAAGACACCCGAAGCTGAACCAAGTCAGCCCGGACATCCCGCCCCTAGGCCCGGACATCCGGCCCGTCGCGAGCCGCCGGATATCCGACCCAGTTCCCGGAAATCCGGCGCCCCATCATAGAAGCTGGACCCTGCCAGCCCGGACATCCGGCCCCAGCGCCCGGACATCCGGCGTCTTGGGAAGGCCCGGACATCCGGCCCCCTCTGCCTGCGTGCAGCGCATCTGGGCCGAGGCCCATGTACCCCTTCGTCCCTTAGACTATATATACTCCCCCACCTCCTCCTAGTTAGGGTTAGCATTGGTTTAGCTCATATGTGAGATAGAGCATTGCTCATCCATACGGATCTCCTCCTCGAGAGAGACTGCGGCCCCTCTTCGGAGACGATCCACGTTGGATTCAAGACCCCCTCTTGGGTGCCCCCCCCCCCTCAAGACCTCCTTTCGGAGAAGAACCGGTTACCTATGTATCGTCCCTTGTTGGATTTGGATCGTGTATCTCTTTGTGTTTCGAGGATCTAGCACATGCGTGATTGTTCTTGTTGGTTTGAGTGATTCTCTCGGGTCTTCCCCTCGTGTTTCCCCTCGTGTTCTTAGTTGGGATCCGCTCCTTTCGTGAAAGATCGGCCATCTAGGGTTCCACCCTACATCATCTTGGTATCATGAGCCACGTTGATCACGATTTCGGAGCCTCCCCGTTGTGTTTTCTAGCCTAGTTTTGTTGATTTTGTCCCAAATTCGAAAATCCCCACCAAAAAATAGCCCCCAATTTTTTTTGTGATTTGTTGGTGTGATGATGTTTTGTTGAATTTGATCCGTGGATTTGGTTTGTTACTTGTGGATCTAGCTTTCCCCCAATTTTCCCCACTTTCCATCCACGAAATCTCCGCAATTTTGCCCCCGAAATCATCAATTTCTGCCCCCAAAATCGAGTTCCTCGAGTTCATCCTCGGATTTGGAGCCCGGACATCTGGCCCGTAGCCCCGGACATCTGCCCCCCCGGACATCCGGCCCGTGGCCCGGACATCCGGCTCCTGGAGCGCATTTTCGCGCGCGGTTCTGGACATCTGGTCCCGGAAATCCGGCCAAAGCCCCGGATGTCCGACCCCTATACATTTTCAGCTTTTCCGTTTCACTGTTTTGTGCATAACTTCCACATCCGGAGTCCGATTTTCACGTTCTTTAGCTCGTTGAGTAGCTATTGACATCCTCTATCCACCTAGATAGGTCCCATCCCCATTTGAATCCATCAAATTTTGACAACTTTGGCATCTTTGCCTGGGGCTTCCACCACAACATCTGCAAAACCACCACCGACTTCCACAACCTAACCAATTTTGTTCCCCATAGCATTTGTGGTTGTTTGAGTTGTGATTCGAGTCTCCTAAGGTGTTTCGGCTACTTAGGGACGGTTGCTTCTTCATCAACCACCACCATAACTTCCACATAGGATTACCCACCATACACTTCCGCCACCCTAACTTAACCCAATTTTGTTTGTGTTGTGAGTTGCGTCTCCTAAGGTGTTTCGGCTACTTAGGGACCGTGCTTCCAGCCCCGACACCGTGTATAGTTCACCACCTTACCCTCCACTTCCGCATTGCCTACTCGCAAAAACCCCATCATTGCATTTCCGCAATCCCTTTGAGTTCCCGCTACCACTGTTTTGACTTTTGACATTTGAGATTTTGAGTTCGCGGTTTTTCCGTTTCCTAAGGTGTTTCGGCTACTTAGGGACGAGTCTCCATCATCTTGGTATCTACATCAAGAACACCGCCACTCATCATCGCCTCGGACGGTAACCTCCATATCATCTTGGTATCGTTGTATCCCTCCATTGTATATTCCCTTGCACATTGCATTGTTAACCCCTAGCCCATTTTGCGTCACTTGCCTATCGAGACTAGCCATTTGAGTATTGCCGGCAACGTTACTTGTGCACATTAGTGATCGACACCTCCCATTGCATACATACCATACCTGATAGAGGCAAGGTGTCCCGTCTTTCGATGAGATGATGGATATCGCTTTGGTGGAAGTCGACTTTGACGATCCAACTACGAACGTGCGATGACGTCGCGCCTTAGCAATCGCTAAACCAACTCCGAGAGGTTATTGACCACGCCGGAGCACGATCAACCTGACCACGAGGGTCTGTTTCCTGCGAGCAAACGAAGAACAAGCAAGAAACTGAGATTGCAATCTGGATATTGCGAATATAAGATGAAAGCTTTATTGATCAAGGCGGGGTTCTGTGACGCCTTTGTCTAGTCGTTGAACACAAACGAAGTACGCGAAGTTGCAGCTATGGCGAACTTTTAATCTAAACAAAACCCAAAGTCTAAACGACGCCCTAAGGGCTGTATATATGGAGGAAGAGGGGGGAATTTCGTGGCCCTTGGGGAAGGGGTCCGAAACCAACCCTATCTCTTGTTTCCCCACACATACGGACTCTAAAAATAGCCTATACTCAAGTATTTCGAAATTACATGGGCCTGGCCCAATAATAAGGTGACGCAGCACCTAGAATAGCCTCTGGACGAAAGTTATGAAGTAGCATCTTGTATATTTCGTCCAAGGCTTCATGCACGCATTATGGTGGCTTCAATGTCCTGAAATCATCACTTGTAACTACGTTCTTGTCCCCCATGCGCATGCCATCATCTCCATGCTTGTTCTTGCTCCAATGTTCATCCTTCTCAAAGCTAGGCCCTTCATTTCTAAGCAAAACAAATGTAACCAATTTAGGCAGCATCATATTCTCATGAACATTAGAATCATTACCAAGAAACGAAAGTACCTGGTAATTTAATTGGCGTGCGCGAGCTCTAGTAATTGGTCCAGTATGTATAGCAGCAGGGGCTGTGGGTGTAACAATGGTATTGATGTCCTCATCATCCTCCCCTTCTTGAAATGAAGTCGTCCTCGACGGAAGCTCATCTCCCTCACCCAAATAAGGCTTCAAATCTGCAATGTTAAAAGTGGGACTAACACCAAAATCTGCAGGCAGCTCGAGTTTATATGCATTATCATTTATTTTCTCTAACACCTGAAAAGGACCATCAGCACGTGGCATTAGCTTTGATTTTTGCAAATCAGGAAATCTATCCTTACGCAAATGTAACCAAACAAGATCTCCAGGTGCAAACACAACATGTTTTCTACCCTTATCTCCAGCAAGTTTATATTTAGCATTCATACGCTCAATGTTTTCCTTAGTTAACTCATGCATTTTTAAGATCAATTCAGCACGTTGTTTAGCATCAAAATTAACCTTCTCCGAAGATGGAAGAGGCAACAAATCAATAGGTGCACAAGGTAGGAAACCATACACAATTTCAAAAGGGCACATCTTAGTAGTAGAATGCAATGAACGATTATAAGCAAACTCAATATGAGGCAAGCATTCTTCTCACATTTTCTTCTTATTCTTCAAAACAGCCCTAAGCATAGTAGACAATGTTCTATTGACTACTTCAGTTTGTCCATCAGTTTGGGGGTGGCAAGTAGTACTAAAAAGCAGTTTAGTCCCCAAATTAGCCCATAAACATCTCCAAAAGTAGCTAAGAAATTTAGTATCACGATCTGAAACAATAGTATTTGGCACACCATGCAAACGAATAATTTCACGGAAGAACAAATCAGCAACATTAACAGCATCATCGCTTTTATGACATGGTATAAAGTGTGCCATTTTTTAGAATCTATCCACGACAACAAATATGCTATCCCTCCCCTTCTTTGTTCGAGGTAAACCTAAAACAAAGTCCATAGATATATCCTCCCAAGGAACTCTAGGTACAGGCAAAGGCATATATAAACCATGAGGATTGAGTCGTGACTTAGCGTTTTGACATGTAGTGCAGCGAGCAACAAAACGCTCAACATCCCGTCTCATCTTTGGCCAAAAGAAATGTGTAGCAAGTACGTCCTCCGTCTTCTTCACGCCAAAGTGTCCCATTAATCCTCCTCCATGCGCCTCCTGCAACAACAAAAGACGAAGAGAGCTAGCTGGAATGCATAGCTTGTTAGCTCGGAACACAAATCCATCATTAAAGACAAACTTGTTCCAGGTTCTTCCTTCTTTACAATTCTGCAAAACATCTTTAAAATCAGCTTCATGCACATATTGATCTTTGATGGTCTCCAAACCAAATATTTTGAAGTCAAGTTGTGAAAGCATAGTATAGCGACGAGACAATGCATCAGCAATAACATTTTCTTTACCCTTCTTGCGTTTAATGACATAAGGGAAAGTTTCAATGAATTCAACCCATTTAGCATGTCTACGATTCAGTTTAGCTTGACTTTTAATATGTTCAAAGATTCATGATCAGAATGTATAACAAATTCTTTGGGCCATAAATAATGTTGCCATGTTTCTAAAGTCCGAACAAGAGCATATAGTTCTTTATCATAAGTAGAATAATTCAGACTAGGCCCACTCAATTTTTCAGAAAAGTATGCAACAGGTTTACCATCTTGTAATAACACACCTCCTAATCCAATTCCACTAGCATCACATTCAAGCTCAAAAGTCTTATTAAAATCAGGAAGTTGGAGTAAAGGAGCATGTGTCAACTTATCTTTCAATACCGTGAAGGCTTCTTCCTGTGCGGTACCCCAAACAAAAGGCACATCCTTCTTTGTAAGCTCGTTGAGAGGTGCAGCAATGGTGCTAAAATCTCTCACAAAACGCCTATAGAAACCAGCGAGTCCAAGAAAACTCCGCACTTGTGTGACCGTTTTGGGCTGCGGCCAACTCTCAATAGCTACAATCTTGGCTTTATCAACTTCAATTCCCTGTGGAGTAACAACATAGCCAAGAAAAGATACTCGGTCGGTGCAAAAGGTGCACTTCCCAAGGTTACCAAACAAACGTGCATCACGTAGAGCAATAAAAACAGCACGTATGTTCCAAATGTTCTTCCAAAGATTTGCTATAAATCAGTATATCATCAAAATAGACTACCACAAATCGTCCAATGAAAGCACGTAAAACTTCGTTCATTAGTCTCATGAAAGTACTAGGTGCATTAGTTAACCCAAAAGGCATGACTAACCACTCATATAAACCAAACTTAGTTTTAAATGCAGTTTTCCATTCATCTCCCAATTTCATACGAATTTGATGGTATCCACTACGCAAATCAACTTTGGAGAATATTGTAGAGCCACTCAATTCATCAAGCATATCATCTAGCCTAGGAATAGGATGACGATAACGAATAGTAATATTATTAATGCCTCTACAATCAACACACATACGCGACGTACCATCCTTTTTAGGCACTAGTATAATAGGAACAGCACAAGGACTAAGATATTCGCGTATATAACCTTTGTCGAGCAGCTCCTGTACTTGACGCATAATCTCCTTCGTCTCCTCTGGATTGGTACGGTATGGTGCACGGTTGGGTAGCGATGCACCGGGAATTAAATCAATTTGATGCTCAATCCCTCGAATAGGTGGTAATCCCGGTGGCACGTCTTGTGGGAAGACGTCAGCGAACTCCTGCAAAATGTTAGTGACAGCAGGGGGCAAAGAGGAAGGCACGTCCTCGAATGAAAATAATGCCTCTTTGCACACAAAAGCATAGCAAACAGATTTGTTGAAATCTAGCTCATCAATATCAGATTTTGTGGCAAGTAAACATGCACTTTTCAATTTAATTTCAGAAACAACACTAGATGGTTTATTATTAGGTTTCTCTTGTTGCTCAAATTCTTTTGCCACAATCTGATTTTCACTCTTATTTTTCTCCTGTTTTGCTTTATTAGCTCTATTAATGTCATCTTTCAAAATGGAATCAGGAGTCATAGGAAGCAAAGTAATATTTTTATCCTTATGAACAAGAGTATACTGATTGTTTCTACCATGGTGTACAGAATTTTTATCAAATTGCCATGGTCTACCAAGTAATAAGGAACATGCTTGCATGGGTACCACATCACAATCAACATAATCAGCATATGTAGAGATACTAAAATGCACACGAACAGTACGTGTTACCTTAACCTTGCCGCTGTTGTTGAACCATTGGATGTAGTAAGGATGTGGATGTGGTCTTGTGGTGAGAGATAGTTTCTCCACCATCTCCATGCTAGCCAAGTTGTTACAGCTCCCTCCATCTATGATGACGCGAACAGAACGTTCCTTCACAACTCCCTTTGTATGGAACAAATTATGCCTCTGATTTTGCTCTGCTTGTGTGACCTGCACACTCAAAACACGTTGAGCAACTAAACATTCATACCTGTCAGCGTCTTCAGGAGCCATGTATTGCGTCTCATTTTCAGAATCATCTCCACCATGTTCTTCACGTGTAATAAGAGCCAAAGTCTCCTCATCATAGTCACTAGCGGACTCATACCCACCATCCTCAGTAGCAATCATCACATGCTAGGATTTGCATTCTCTCGCATAATGTCCTCTTCCCTTACAACGACGACAAATAATATCACTTGTGTGCCCTGTTGACGCCATGGAAGAAGAAGAGCTCTGCGCAGGCCCGGCAGGTGTGCTCTTGGCAGAGAGTGGTGGTTGTGCCTGCTTTCTTGTATCACGGCTGGAGGTGGCACCTGATGGAGGTGATGGTGAAGTTTAAGTAGAGGATGCACGTGGTGTCCATGATGAAGGTCGACCTGCAGAATAGTTAGTTCGCGCCAATGCCTGTCGATCCTGCACTTCACGTTCAGCTTTACAAGCAAGATGGAATAAACGAGTGATATTATTATAATCCTTATACTCTAGAATGGTCTGAATCTCTTTATTTAATCCACCCATAAAACGTGCAAGCATAGCTTCATTCTCCTCAACAATACCACATCTAATCATGCCAGTTTGTAATTCCTGATAATATTCTTCTACAGAATTTTTCCCTTGTCTTAAGCGCTGCAATTTTTGAAGTAATTCACGTTGATAATAAGGTGGAACCCAACGAGTACGCATAGCAGTTTTCAAAGCAGCCCAAGTAGCTGGAACAGGATATAATCTACAATGTTCAGACCAATAAACACATGCAAAGCTAGTGAAAGCACAAATAGCAGCAGGAACACGTCTCTCCTCAGGATATTGTAAACATGTAAATCGTTGTTCAGTTTCTAACTCCGAAGTAAGATATATATCAGGAACATATCTACCCTCAAATGGTGGAATATTCAATTTCAGTTTAGGGAGATGGTCATAATCTCGTACCTGAGGTGGTGGTGCCGGCCTACCGTTGCGAATATATACCTGAGGTCGACCTGCTGGTGGTGGTGCTGGTGGCTGCACGTAGTTCTGATTTTGATCAACCTCATCCTCATAATCGCCCGCATAATCGTCATCCTCCTCAGCCGCCGCACCCGAATTTTGACCAGTCTCAATTGGAATGCGCTGTGCTCGTCCCACTTGATTTGGAAGGCGGCGTTGGAGATGTGGTTGTTGTTGTTGTAGAGGTGCGACATGTGCAGCCGGTGGTGGTTGGGGAAGACGCTTGAGTAATTCAGTAAACTTGTTATCCAGCTTTGTCTCGAACGACTTCTCCACGGCATCTATCTTCTCCATAGCCTCTTCAAATCTGTTTAGCACATCTCCCACCTAGCCACTCATCATTTGCTGAAATTTATCATGCAACTCCTTGTTCGTCATGATCTCCCAATCAGTCTCATCGGCTTGTGATCCTGCCATGGTTAGCAGCAATAGAAACACAAAAGAATATGATCCTAGAGACTACTAGGAAGTGGTGGTCATGGTGGTGTGTCACAAATCCTTCAAGCGAATCTCAAATTCTTACCAGTTCTTACCCAGCAGCAGGTGGTGATCGGCAACCGTTGTAGTCAAAACTCTCAAAGCTTGGATAGAGCGATTACCAGGGAGAGTCAAACGCACGATGTAGATGTATGTGGAGCTGGGAAGGCTTATAATATGGTAGCAAAAATGGTCAGCAATAATCAATTCAGGGATGCAAAGTTGAATAAACGCTCAACGACGGTACTGTGCTGGTCCTAGGCTAGACCGTGCTAGAGACGCGAGCCTAGAATACTAACAAAATCACGGCGCTGCACGTAAACAAGGGAAAAGCACACTCTGGAATTTTTTTGCTCTTTTTTTTCGCGCTCTTTTTTTTTGCGCTCCTCTTTTTTTTGGCGAAAAATCACTATAATGGCGAGTGTCTCAAAACTCTTCCCAGGTCAAACTGACAGGATAGGCACAAAATTTTTTTGACTATTTTTTTCGGAAATCAGGGCTGCGACGACGAAAAAGTGCGACAAAAAATCACTATGATGGCGAGTGTCTCAAAACACTCCCCGGGACCTAAAAATAGGATAGGGAAAAAATATTTTTGGTCGCCGAAATTTTGGCCTAAAAACTGCCGGGGGGTCTCCAGACTCTTTTTTTTTCCGAGACCTACTCAGGCAAGGAAACACGAAACGGAAAATAGATGGATCTCTAAAACAAACCGAATATGAAAAGAACTCGGATTGGTTGTGGATATATGGTGGTAGGATATGGCAGCGGTGGTGGTATATGGTAGCGGTGGTGGTATATGGATACGGATCGGTGGTGGTATATGGATACGGATTGGTGGTGGTATATGGATACGGATTCAAAGCGGTGGCGGATAAGCAATGGTGGTAGATGGCAAGGCGATGATGATGGTGCGGCGGCGGCGTGACAACTTATGACCAGAACTCGAAACTCTAAAAGACCAGCAACTTGACACAATGATGCAACCGCAAATTCAACAAAGCAAAAACCCTAAAAAGATTATGCAAAGGCTCAGATTGGTTCGGATATGATGAACTAACCCTAATTTTTTTTTGTGGCTTTTTCGTGGACTATAGGTATGAAGAACACACTCGACCTAAACTACGAAAAACTATAAAATCTCACCGAGCAACCTGGAAATCTGATACCACTTGATAGAGGCAAAGGTGTCCCGTCTTTCGATGAGATGATGGATATCGCTTTGGTGGAAGTCGAATTTGACGATCCGACTACGAACGTGCGATGACGTCGCGCCTTAGCAATCGCTAAACCAACTCCGAGAGGTTATTGACCACGCCGGAGCACGATCAACCTGACCACGAGGGTCTGTTTCCTGCGAGCAAACGAAGAACAAGCAAGAAACTGAGATTGCAATCTGGATATTGCGAATATAAGATGAAAGCTTTATTGATCAAGGCGGGGTTCTGTGACGCCTTTGTCTGGTCGTTGAACACAAACGAAGTACGCGAAGTTGCAGCTATGGCGAACTTTTAATCTAAACAAAACCCAAAGTCTAAACGACGCCCTAAGGGTTGTATTTATGGAGGAAGAGGGGGGAATTTCGTGGCCCTTGGGGAAGGGGTCCGAAACCAACCCTATCTCTTGTTTCCCCACACATACGGACTCTAAAAATAGCCTATACTCAAGTATTTCGAAATTACATGGGCCTGGCCCAATAATAAGGTGACGCAGCACCTAGAATAGCCTCTGGACGAAAGTTATGAAGTAGCATCTTGTATATTTCGTCCAAGGCTTCATGCACGCATTATGGTGGCTTCAATGTCCTGAAATCATCACTTGTAACTCCATTCTTGTTCCCCATGCGCATGCCATCATCTCCATGCTTGTTCTTGCTCCAATGTTCATCCTTCTCAAAGCTAGGCCCTTCATTTGTAAGCAAAACAAATGTATCCAATTTAGGCAGCATCATATTCTCATGAACATTAGAATCATTACCAAGAAACGGAAGTACCTGGTAATTTAATTGGCGTGCGCGAGCTCTAGTAATTGGTCCAGTATGTATAGCAGCAGGGGCTGTGGGTGTAACAATGGTATTGATGTCCTCATCAATGGTATCATATCATCTCTTGTGTCACAAGTTTGTTCCCGCATACACACTATTGCTATCTTGGTGATAGAGGCAAAGGTGTCCCGTCTTTCGATGAGATGATGAATATCGCTTTGATGGAAGTCGACTTTGACGATCCGACTACGAACGTGCGAGGACGTCGCGCCTTAGCAATCGCTAAACCAACTCCGAGAGGTTATCGACCACGCCGGAGCACGATCAACCTGACCACGAGGGTCTGTTTCCTGCGAGCAACGAAGAACAGGCAAGAAACTGAGATTGCAATCTGGATATTGCGAATATAAGATGAAAGCTTTATTGATCAAGGTGGGGTTCTGTGACGCCTTTGTCTGGTCGCTGAACACAAACGAAGTACGCGAAGTTGCAGCTATGGCGAACTTTTAATCTAAACAAAACCCAAAGTCTAAACGACGCCCTAAGGGCTGTATATATGGAGGAAGAGGGGGGGGAATTTCGTGGCCCTTGAGGAAGGGGTCCGAAACCAACCCTATCTCTTGTTTCCCCACACATACGGACTCTAAAAACAGCCTATACTTATGTATTTCGAAATTACATGGGCCTGGCCCAATAATAAGGTGACGCAGCACCTAGAATAGCCTCTGGACGAAAGTTATGAAGTAGCATCTTGTATATTTCGTCCAAGGCTTCATGCACGCATTATGGTGGCTTCAACGTCCTGAAATCATCACTTGTAACTCCGTTCTTGTTCCCCATGCGCATGCCATCATCTCCATGCTTGTTCTTGCTCCAATGTTCATCCTTCTCAAAGCTAGGCCCTTCATTTGTAAGCAAAACAAATGTATCCAATTTAGGCAGCATCATATTCTCATGAACATTAGAATCATTAGCAAGAAACGAAAGTACCTGGTAATTTAATTGGCGTGCGCGAGCTCTAGTAATTGGTCCAGTATGTATAGCAGCAGGGCCTGTGGGTGTAATAATTGTATTGATGTCCTCATCACTTGGTTTGTGCATTTTGCAAGTGGCCATACATACAAAAAAAATAAGCTTTTAAGCAAAAGAGAAAGAGCAAAGAAACTTGTAAGCAAGTGCCATAGCATCATACCACATTGCATATAAGATTGTCATATCCGATCATCTTGGATCATCTTGAGAGAAACACCGGGAACCATACATACATAGCATACTTGGGATAAAAGTTTATCCATTTTGCATATCATAGGTTGTGCACAAGTGTCGTATCCGCCTATTGAGCAATCGTGCTAGCGTCTCTCTTGAGTTGTGCAACACGAGCGTTTTCCGTGGACTCCACATTTTGTGCTCATTCCTTGGTTGCACGACCCCATTTATCTATCCGTGTGTGTGTTTCCGTGTGCCACATATTGCTATTGGTCTACTTGTTTCACTTGCGAATTTATGAATCTTTTTGAACATTATTGACTCTTGCTAACATTTTGCATCAAATTTTTGTGCCACTATCCTCACCGAGCTCCACTATAAGCCTTACTTGTGTAGGTGTGAGAAACCGACAAGAATTGGTACCAATTGTGCTATTTCCTTGTTACACATTGAGTGATCATTGATCCATTTTCAACATCGGTCAAGGTACATTTGGTATAAGTTCTTCTCTTTCTCCCACTCATATTTGCTCGAGTCTTGTGATGGATAGGCAAGGCATTTCATGTCCGGTCTTCGACAACAACGACGGCGTGAACAACTACATCACCAATGAGTCCATCTTCGATCTACAACGACAAATGCAAGGCACACAATCTACCTTGCGAGAGCGCCTCGACAACCTCGCCATCGACATACACCACTCCGAAGCAAGGAAAAGGGACTACATCGACACCAAGTTGGGCGAGCTAAAGGATCAACTACGCGACATGGTGGCTGACTACATGTCTTCTTCCCCTTCATCATCCTCAAGGCGGCGGCGAGCAAGTCGATCATCTTCGGAGCGCAAACAAGATGCAAGCGCAAGTCGTCCACGTCCACATCTCCATGGCGACCATCGCCAACATCGTCATGAAGGGCGAGACACCTCCAAGCATCATGTGCACGACGACGACGAACGACATCTACTACGAGCTCAAGTACGACAACGACATCATCAACATGAAGATGCTCAACAAGCGCAAATGCACAAGTCCCAACGAGCTATACTTCACGCCAAGTCCAAGCTTCATGAGCACAAGAGAAGACCGCGAGACGAGCACCACCAAAACGGAGCTACGGCTACACCAACCACTTTGGCATCTTCGCCAAGTGTTCTCAAGGCATCTTCGCCTTTGGACGTACGGCATCTTCGCCTACTTCCCATGAGTTGCCTACATCAACATCTTCAACAACAAGGCGACCACCTACGAGCGAGGGTGACACTTCCATCTTCGGAAGCCCCTCAAGGAAGATGGCCGAGCACGGGAAATTCCCTTCGGTCATGGAGACGAGCTACGAGGTGCCACATCATATGGGCCTCCAACAACAAGGTGGCGACAAGAAGGTTGAGCATGGGACTATCCCTTCAACCAAGGCGGCGATAGGAGTTGAGCATGGAGACATTTGCACCAACATCTCTCTGACACCCACATATCATGAGATGACCCAATTGTCATGTTTGGAGAGCATCCCACACATCCTATGTGAGGTTGAGAGCCATTTGAGTGACTCCACAAACCATACGAGTGAGAGCATCATATTGGGAGTGAGTGAGCCACAACACTTAGTGAGTGAGGTAGTTGACACGGCATGTGAGGCCACTATGATTTCTAACGACTCACCCTCTACTCCGAGTGTGTTTTCTTCTTTGGTGCTAGGTCTCCTACATGACGACACGCCTATCCGCGACGAGTCCTTACCTCCAATGGAGAAGACGATGGCCATGGTGGACGATGATAAACCCCCCACATGGTACCATCAAGTTGCAACCTCATCTACAACACATGAGCTATGCTCCAAAGGTAACATAGGTGATAATGCTTCTCTTGTCCCACTAGTGGACTATCTCACCAATGATTGCTTGCATGATGTTGATCCACCTATTCCCATGCTTCATGCTAGTGCGACTTCTTCATGTCATGACTTACCAATTTATGATGAATATGATGATGAGCATGTTGAGTTTCCTAGTTGTGATGCTATGCTCCATAGGATATCATGTGAAAATTCTATTGGTCACTTCATGTTTGACAATCCATTGAACTTGTCATATGCTATGAGTGTGATCTCCCATATTGCTTCATTTCAATCTCAACATAGTGACTATGCATGCCCCATTAAAATACATCCCATTTGCACTTATGGCATAGATGACGAGATGATGGTCATTGGCTTTTGTTTTTCATGTGATGATATTGCCATGCTTCCTTTACATGATTTGCGCAATTCATCTACTATACCATGCCATGATCACATTGTTCCAAATATGAATTGTTTTGGATGTTATCAATATTCTCCATGTGATGTTTCTACAAATGCTCATGAGGAGACCCCCATAGTTTCCTCATACATATTAGGAGATCTTGATGCATTCCATACTTTGCATGATTCCCGTAATTGTTCGCACCATATGCATTCCATTCATAACAATGCTCTAGATATCACTAGTGATGCATTACACAATTTGAGTCTCCATTATGCTATACATAATAACACACCTCTCATGATGGATGACATGTTTCTATATCACGCATCTCATTTATTTGAGCATTGGATATTTTGTGCTAACCGACACAAGCACGTATGCATCATGATGGATGATGTGTACATCTACCATGCACACACAATTTTCCCTTTGTCTTTGTTTTGTGTAGGTACTTATGAACACTCGTCAACCTCACAATCCCATGAGTTGACGAAACGAGCTCTTGAGAGCAAAGATGACTTGGGATCCCGTGGATTGTCCTTCCCACCATTCCCTTTGCGCAACGACTTCGTGCATTCCTTTTACTTGGCTCTCACACGGCTTTGGGCTATATATCACTTGTTATGTTATGTCCATTTTCCCGTGTTCACTTTGCATGCTATGCCTCTTTCTATGATTTTGCCATGCAATTGTGACCCTTGCTTGCATCTACCCATGATTCACCATTATGCTACTCCTATGTGTATTTGCATGTTTGGTGGAGATCCTTGTTGCTATTGCCATGTTTATCATGTGCCTCATGCTATTGTCAATTCTTGTGTTGGGAGAGTCATGATGTTCCATTGCTATTTACATAGGACTTCTTGCCAATACATTGATGATATATTGCTCATATCTTGCTTTCATGCTTGTGATATGTCTTGTGAATTATTTATGCCCACTATTTGCACACATGACATGCTTGCCATGATTCCTTCTAGTACGTTGCATCTTCGCACTACTAGCTTGCTTGACTTGATCTCTATGATTGCTTGCTTTGTTGCATCACCCATGTTCCATTACTCGCTTTCTTGGGTTGATGACATATATGCTCATGCCTCTCACATGATATATCTTGTTTATTGTCGCTTGCCTCCAATAATTGCCTCTATGCTTAATGATCTTGGAGACTTGGACATATTACTTGTGATGCATGCTTGTTTGTTTAAGCCTATTGTCTTTGGTTGTAGTTGCATCTTATGCTTCCCTACCATACCACACCTTGCCCTTTCTTATGATAAGAATGATGAGAACACTTGTTGGGTATCTTACCACTCGAATGATAGGTGCTACATTTGCACTAACCTCATTTGTTTTTCCGAGTGTTTGTCATGTTCTTTCATTTTGAAGGATTCACAAGGCGGTACCATCACGAGACATATTGGTTATGTGAAGGCGTACATGATGTGCAACACCAACATTTTTGACATCCTCATAAAGGTGAACTCATTCCCTTTGAGCCATTCTCAAGTACGCATGTTGGATGGGTCATTCTTTCTTGTTGTTTCCTTCTTGTTTTCTACATGATACATCTCGTGAACAGAGGACCGACATTGGAGATGGACCCTATGGACCTTCAAGTTGAGGAGTGCTCGGACTTAGTGGATGCACCACCGGACCAACACTTCTACCACGACATCGAGCTATGGTACAACACCACCCATGACAAATTTGCATCTTATGCATGGATTGACACACATTATGCTTGTCTTGTTGCACCTATTCCCATGTCATCCATGATATATGAGCTTGTGCATTTCCTTAGCAAATTTGTTGTGATCTTTCTTGATGGCATATTCATACATAATGATCACATTGCCTACCATCAATTGCATGATAACATAATCATGTTGAGCATCCATTGCCATATTCATGCTATTGATAAACCGTCTCACTATGACATCATTTTGCACCGTGGTTGCATTCATCATATTCACAACACATTTGTGTGCACAATGTATGATTTTTCTCCCATGAACGCTTTGCATATCATTCTATATCATCTTGATAAGCTTCATGCGCTTTGCCACAAACAATCTTGCCTCACGGACTCATTCTTACATGATGGACACTTTGTGTGCGCTAACCATTGTATTTCCAAGTGTTGTTTGTGTTTGCTCTTTTTGCATGTGTACCACTCCGGACACACCTTGATAGAGGCAAAGGTGTCCCGATCTTTCGATGAGATGATAACTATCGATTTGGTGGAGACGACTTTAACGATCCGACTACAAACGTGCACGACGTTGCGCCTTATCAATCGCTAAACCAATCTCCTGAGGTTACTGACGATGCCGGAAGCATGATCAGCCTGACCACGAAGGTCTATTCCTGCAAGCAATCGAAGAACGAGCAAGAATATGATAATGCAATCTGAATATTGCGAATATATATGAAGTATTGATAGTGGTGGGAATCCGTAAGCGGTCTTGGTCTGGTCGTTGGACACAAACGAAGTACACGAAGTTGCAATGGCTAACTTTTAACTAAACAAATTCCAAGGAAAAAGCTACTAGATGGATCTACTTATATAGGAGCAAGGGGTGGCGGCCAAGGAGGTGGGAGGACGTCCCAAGGCAGCCTAAAACCAACCCTAGGTCGTACAAGGCTCATGGGCCCAAGTGGAGGTGATGCAACACCTTTGGACTTGTAGTTTGACTCGGATTCTGGTGCAACGTCAGATTGTTTCGACCATAACTCAATGCTCCGGACGAATTTAAAGGTGAATCCAATTGGGTTGGAAAGAGCACGAAATCTAGTTTCCAACAAAAAAAGAATCACCCAATTCGGAGTTCGTATGAAAAAGTTGTTGGCGTTTTGAGTCAGGTATGTCTGTGCAGTCCGAATCTGAATCCAGAACGTGAGAGACTTGGACTCTATCTTCTCTTGGCCCAAAAGTGACGTGAGAGGACTTTTTGAACAGAACCTAAACTTCTCCTTTTGCCTTATCTTCATATGTGGATTGTACAAATGTCCCATACACCTGCAATTAGACAAAACACAAAAGTGTGTGAAGTATTTTTGTTCTGGATAACATAAATAGATTATTGAATAGTTTGCACTAGAAATCACCTGGCAAATATGCATGTATGCAATATTTTTGGTCGTATCCAAGGTAGTCATGTCCTCATCATCCTCCCCTTCTTGAAAACAAAGCCGTCCTCGGCGTTGCTTAATCTGAAATGTGGCTAACAAAAGAGACAAGGTGTACATGTTGTATATGTATATGTCATCCATTTTTACTTCCCGTGGATTTTGCACATATGACACATGTATACATGAGTAACTTTCATAGTTAATAAAATATAAAGCCAAAATATTATCACAAGAAGTAGAAGGCATGAAAGTATTGCAACTCAGTTTGCACATATAAGTGAAGCTCTTATTCATATGAAAAGATTGACAATATTCATCATTAAACCATCCCAACATTGATGAACCATCACCAAGATTAGAGGTCATATCAAAATGATTAAACATTGGCACAATTATTTTCAAACATATTTGATCCAAATCTGATTTATTCCCTGATTCACTTGATTCTTTTGCATCGATAGTTAATTCAATGGGCTCACTCAAAATTGTTTGATCACATGGCAAAGTCAAATCATCAACATAGTCCTCTAAGGTAGCTGGTGTGATCAAAGTAGTGGGTAGCTCACCGCATGGTGCACTTAAATTGACAAGACATTCATCATACTCATGTGGAAGTGGAAGATTAGTACCTTTGTCATTACCTCTTATGATCAACTCAGATGAGGTAGGCACTCTCGGTGATGATGTGTCACATGGTGGAGGTGATGTAGTCCTCACAACAACGGATGTGGTTGTCATAGTATGCTTAGTAGTTGAAGGGACAACCGTATCAACTCTTGGAATGTGCATCTCGCGCTTGTTCTCCTTGTGCGCAACACGTCGTTTTATTTCCTGTTCAGCTTTGCAAGCAAGATGAAACAAATGGTCCATAGGATAACACTCTTCATGTATTAGTATCTCCTGAATGTCACGATTTAATCCTCCCCAAAATCTATCCATAAAATCTTGTTCACTTTCTTCTAAAGAGGAATGCAGCAAGGTAGTTTGTAAAGTATCATAATATTTCGTTACGGTGTCACTACCTTGTTTTAAATGTTGCAACTTTGTAATCATGTCACGAGTATAATAAGCGGGAACGAATGTATGTCGCATGGCAAGTTTCAAATCATCCCAAGTAGTAGGTATATCATTAGGGTGTAACCGACAATATTCACTCCACCAAACTACAGCATAACCAGTGAAAGAACCAACCGCAACCTTAACTTTTTTATGTACATCAAAATTATTGGAAGCAAATATATTATTTAGGTCAAACTCCCATTCAATATATAAAGCAGGTCTAAAACGGCCATTAAATGGTGGTATAGAAACATTAACCTGATCATGTGCATTTGGATGTTTGTGCACCTCTCGTGACGGTTGTGGTATTTGCATAGGTGATGGCACATCTCCCACGATCGACAAACCCCATGAATTGACTCTAGATCCTGTCATGATTAGTAGAAACAAGAAACAAAATTCAAGAATAATGTTCCTATGAACTACTAGGATGTGGTGGTAAAGCGCTCACAGTAAAGCAAATATCAATATCTTACAAGTTCTTACCAAGCAGCAGGTGGTGACAGGCAACCAGCGGTGTCAAATAACTCCAAAGATTGAGTAAAGCGATTGCCAGGGGAACGTACGTATACACGGTGTAGAAATATGTGGAGCTGGGTTGGCTATATATGGTAGCAAAATATTAGCACTAATCAATTCAGAGATGCAATGTTGAATAAACGCTCAACGACGGTACTGTGCTGGTCCTAGGCTAGACCGGACTAGAGACGCGAGCCTAGAACACTAATGAGGTCACGGCGTAGCACAACTAGCATCAATGAAGGATACTAAGTAGCTCTGGACAGCAAGATATAAGTGAAGATCACAACGGCAGTAAAGATAATGATGAAAAACAACTGCCAAGCAGGATATACAACAACTCTCTCCAACTTTCCTCTTGAAAAGTTTGTGCCAATTTTCTGATATTTTTTTCAAAGAATGCTACTAACTCAAGCTTTCCAATGCAAAAAGAATCACTCAATTCCGAGTTGATATGAGGAGTCAAAGAATTCTGAAACTGGCTTGAAAAACTGGAATAAGCTGTGTCCGCGAACTTCGGACGGCAAAAAGACCTATTTAGAAGACGATTTTGAGGTGTCAAATAGTGAACTAGTCTCTGCAACTATTTAGATGCGGCTCGTCGCTAGCTTTCATTTGAGTACTCGTGGAGCCAAAACTGACTTCGTATGAGGAAGTTATGCCTGTTTTACTGAACAGTGCACAAAACAGATTCCAATCCGAATTCAACTACGAGATTGAGTCTAGATAGATCCGAATTTTTGTTTTTTTTCCTTCTTTTTTTTTCCTCACACTTTTTTTTCTTTTTCTTTCTCTCTTTTTTTTCTCTCTTTTTTTTTCTTTTTTTTCTCTCCCTCTTTCCAAAACAAAATAGATAAGATGCAGATTGGATCAAGCGAAGATGTGAACAACCTCAACTATGATGAAGACAATGAACGGTGGGTAGCACGTGGTGGAAATTGATGAATGGGATGGTGGACAGCGGAAGGAATAATGATGCAGCGACGGCGTGACTAATGTGAACAGAACTCGAAACTCTAAAGGAACTAGACACTAAGACCAGCAACTCGACACGACGATGCAACCGATAATTCAATAATGCAAACAATGAAAAGAAAACTGCAAAGGCTCAGACTGGCTTGGACAAAGGATGAATAGATCTAACTTTTTTGCGGCTTTTTTGGACAATAGGTAAGAAAATAAATCTAACCTAGGGATAACTGGAAATTCTCACCGAGCAACCTGAAAACTGATACCACTTGATAGAGGCAAAGGTGTCCCGATCTTTCGATGAGATGATAACTATCGATTTGGTGGAGACGACTTTAACGATCCGACTACAAACGTGCACGAC
This sequence comes from Aegilops tauschii subsp. strangulata, assembly GCF_002575655.3. Classification (NCBI taxonomy): domain Eukaryota; kingdom Viridiplantae; phylum Streptophyta; class Magnoliopsida; order Poales; family Poaceae; genus Aegilops; species Aegilops tauschii. The sequence continues at coordinate 252,293,553 of NC_053037.3, forward strand.
GTTGCGCCTTATCAATCGCTAAACCAATCTCCTGAGGTTACTGACGATGCCGGAAGCACGATCAGCCTGACCACGAAGGTCTATTCCTGCAAGCAATCGAAGAACGAGCAAGAATATGATAATGCAATCTGAATATTGCGAATATATATGAAGTATTGATAGTGGTGGGAATCCGTAAGCGGTCTTGGTCTGGTCGTTGGACACAAACGAAGTACACGAAGTTGCAATGGCTAACTTTTAACTAAACAAATTCCAAGGAAAAAGCTACTAGATGGATCTACTTATATAGGAGCAAGGGGTGGCGGCCAAGGAGGTGGGAGGACGTCCCAAGGCAGCCTAAAACCAACCCTAGGTCGTACAAGGCTCATGGGCCCAAGTGGAGGTGATGCAACACCTTTGGACTTGTAGTTTGACTCGGATTCTGGTGCAACGTCAGATTGTTTCGACCATAACTCAATGCTCCGGACGAATTTAAAGGTGAATCCAATTGGGTTGGAAAGAGCACGAAATCTAGTTTCCAACAAAAAAAGAATCACCCAATTCGGAGTCCGTATGAAAAAGTTGTTGGCGTTTTGAGTCAGGTATGTCTGTGCAGTCCGAATCTGAATCCAGAACGTGAGAGACTTGGACTCTATCTTCTCTTGGCCCAAAAGTGACGTGAGAGGACTTTTTGAACAGAACCTGAACTTCTCATTTTGCCTTATCTTCATATGTGGATTGTACAAATGTCCCATACACCTGCAATTAGACAAAACACAAAAGTGTGTGAAGTATTTTTGTTTTGAATAACATAAATAGATTATTGAATAGTTTGCACTAGAAATCACCTGACAAATATGCATGTATGCAATATTTTTGGTCGTATCCAAGGTAGTCATGTCCTCATCACACCTTGGAGTACTTGGATTGTGCCATGTCTTCCACTTCGTCCAACTACAAGTCCGTCCACGACAACCGTTTCCATGGTGATGAGGATTTCGATCCGAGGTCGGATCTTTCCCAAGGGAGGGGAGATGATGCGGAGCATCCGACGATCATCCCCATGTACACTCGAGCCTACACCATTGGACCTAAGGTGAACTCGCTCCTTTCCGAATCTTCCCTTTCCGCATGCAAGACATGGATGCTACTTCAAGCGCGGACCTTGTTCATACTCAGGTACACCCGAGGAGACCATGGAGAACCCAAGGACCAAGGCCAAGCGTGCGCGGAAGCAAAGGAAGGAGAAGGAAGAAGAGACAACTGCTACAGGCCCCGAACATCCGGCCCCAGCCCGGCCATTCGGACCAGCCCGGACATCCGGCCCGACCCCCGGAAATCCGGCGCCCATCACAGAAGACACCCGAAGCTGAACCAAGTCAGCCCGGACATCCGGCCCGTCGCGAGCCGCCGGACATCCGACCCAGCTCCCGGAAATCCGGCGCCGCATCACAGAAGCTGGACCCTGCCAGCCCGGACATCCGGCCCCAGCGCCCGGATGATGAGGACATCAATACCATTGTTACACCCACAGGCCCTGCTGCTATACATACTGGACCAATTACTAGAGCTCGCGCACGCCAATTAAATTACCAGGTACTTTCGTTTCTTGGTAATGATTCTAATGTTCATGAGAATATGATGCTGCCTAAATTGGATACATTTGTTTTGCTTACAAATGAAGGGCCTAGCTTTGAGAAGGATGAACATTGGAGCAAGAACAAGCATGGAGATGATGGCATGCGCATGGGGAACAAGAACGGAGTTACAAGTGATGATTTCAGGACGTTGAAGCCACCATAATGCGTGCATGAAGCCTTGGACGAAATATACAAGATGCTACTTCATAACTTTCGTCCAGAGGCTATTCCAGGTGCTGCGTCACCTTATTATTGGGCCAGGCCCATGTAATTTCGAAATACATAAGTATAGGCTGTTTTTAGAGTCCGTATGTGTGGGGAAACAAGAGATAGGGTTGGTTTCGGACCCCTTCCTCAAGGGCCACGAAATTCCCCCCTCTTCCTCCATATATACAGCCCTTAGGGCGTCGTTTAGACTTTGGGTTTTGTTTAGATTAAAAGTTCGCCATAGCTGCAACTTCGCGTACTTCGTTTGTGTTCAGCGACCAGACAAAGGCGTCACAGAACTCCACTTTGATCAATAAAGCTTTCATCTTATATTCGCAATATCCAGATTGCAATCTCAGTTTCTTGCTTGTTCTTCGTTTGCTCGCAGGAAACAGACCCTCGTGGTCAGGTTGATCGTGCTCCGGCGTGGTCGATAACCTCTCGGAGTTGGTTTAGCGATTGCTAAGGCGCGACGTCCTCGCACGTTCGTAGTCGGATCGTCAGAGTCGACTTCCATCAAAGCGATATTCATCATCTCATCGAAAGACGGGACACCTTTGCCTCTATCACCGGACATCCGGCGTCTCGGGAAGGCCCGGACATCTGGCCCCCTCTGCCTACGTGCAGCGCATCTGGGCCGAGGCCCATGTACCCCTTCGTCCCTTAGACCATATATACTCCCCCACCTCCTCCTAGTTAGGGTTAGCATTGGTTTAGCTCATATGTGAGATAGAGCATTGCTCATCCATACGGATCTCCTCCTCGAGAGAGACTGCGGCCCCTCTTCAAAGATGATCCACGTTGGATTCAAGACCCCCTCTTGGGTGGCCCCCCCTCAAGACCTCCTTTCGGAGAAGAACCGGTTACCTATGTATCGTCCCTTGTTGGATTTGGATCGTGTATCTCTTTGTGTTTCGAGGATCTAGCACATGTGTGATTGTTCTTGTTGGTTTGAGTGATTCTCTCGGGTCTTCCCCTCGTGTTTCCCCTCGTGTTCTTTGTGTTCTTAGTTGGGATCCGCTCCTTTCGTGAAAGATCGGCCATCTAGGGTTCCACCCTACATCATCATGTGGGCGAGATGTCGCTTAGGCGGGCGGGCGGGATCTGCCCACACGACGGCAGCGAACAAGGGCGCGGAGGACCTTCGTCCGCGCCAGCGCCGGCTCCGAGAGGACGGTGCACATCGGCTTCCTCCATCGCCGACGGCGACAACGTCAACGCTGCACCTCCTCACCTCCCGCAGCAGACGGGATTCGGCCGGATTTGTGACCACCGGTGAGGAGGGAGATAGTGTGGACACTGTCATCTTGTTTTGATATGGAGAGGGTGAGAGAGTGAGACGCGAGAAACTCTATCAAACAAGAGGCTATAATGGAGTAAAACAATCTCTCCATAGCGGTGGTTTTAAATAGAGTACGCGCGTTCTCGGAAAAAAGAAACGAAAACTGGCGGACAATTTTTTAACGTACCAAGAAAGAAAACTCGATCAAAAACACGCCCCCGCTTCCAGGTCGCGAGAGTCGTCGCGCACACACATACACATAGACATGCATATCCGTGTTTACGTAAAATTCCATTTCCATCTTGATGAGGACATCAATACCATTGTTACACCCACAACCCCTATTGTTACATATAATGGACCAATTACTAGAGCTCGCGCACGCCAATTAAATTACCAGGTACTTTCGTTTCTTGGTAATGATTCTAATGTTCATGAGAATATGATGCTGCCTAAATTGGATACTTTTGTTTTGCTTACAAATGAAGGGCCTGGCTTGGAGAAGGATGAACATTGGAGCAAGAACAAGCATGGAGTTGATGGCATGCGCAAGGGGAACAAGAACGGAGTTACCAGTGATGATTTCAGGACTTTGAAGCCACCATAAGGAGTGAATGAAGCCTTGGACGAAATATACAAGATGCCACTTCATAAATTTCGTCCAGAGGCTATTCTAGTTGTTGCGTCACCTTATTATTGGGCCAGGCCCATGTAATTTCGAAATACATAAGTATAGGCTGTTTTTAGAGTCCGTGTGTGTGGGGAAACAAGAGATAGGGTTGGTTTCGGACCCCTTCTCTAAGGGCCACGAAATCCCCCCTTCTTCCTCCATATATACAGCCCTTAGGGCACCGTTCAGACTTTGGGTTTTGTTTAGATTAAAAGTTCGCCATAGCTGCAACTTCGCGTACTTCGTTTGTGTTCAACGACCAGACAAAGGCGTCACAGAACCCCACCTTGATCAATAAAGCTTTCATCTTATATTCGCAATATCCAGATTGCAATTTCAGTTTCTTGCTTGTTCTTCGCTTGTTCGCAGGAAACAGACCCTCGTGGTCAGGTTGATCGTGCTCCGGCGTGGTCAATAACCTCTCGGAGTTGGTTTAGCGATTGCTAAGGCGCGACGTCATCGCACGTTCGTAGTCGGATCGTCAAAGTTGACTTCCACCAAAGCGATATCCATCATCTCATCGAAAGACGGGACACCTTGGCCTCTATCAAGTGGTATCAGATTTCCAGGTTGCTCGGTGAGATTTTACAGTTTTTCGTAGTTTAGATTGAGTCTGTTCTTCATACCTACAGTCCTCGAAAAAGCCACACAAAAAAATTAGGGTTAGTTCATCATATCCGAACCAATCTGAGCCTTTGCATAATCTTTTTAGGGTTTTTGCTTTGTTGAATTTGCGGTTGCATCGTCGTGTCAAGTTGCTGGTCTTAGAGTCTAGTCTTTTAGAGTTTCGAGTTCTGGTCATAAGTTGTCACGCCGCCACCGCACCATCATCATCGCCTTGCCATCTACCACCATTGCTTATCCGCCACCGCTTTGAATCCGTATCCATATACCACCACCGATCCGTATCCATATACCACCACCGCTACCATATACCACCACCGCTGCCATATCCTACCACCATATATCCACAACCAATCCGAGTTCTTTTCATATTCGGTTTGTTTTAGAGATCCATCTATTTTCCGTTTCGTGTTTCCTTGCCTGAGTAGGTCTCGGAAAAAAAAGAGTTTGGAGACCCCCGGGCAGTTTTTAGGCCAAAATTTCGGCGAGCAAAAATATTTTTTCCCTATCCTATTTTTAGGTCCCGGGGAATGTTTTGAGACACTCGCCATCATAGTGATTTTTTGTCGCACTTTTTTCGTCGTCGCTGCCCTGATTTCCAAAAAAAAAAGTCAAAAAAATAAATTTTGTGCCTACCCTGTCAGTTTGACCTGGGAAGAGTTTTGAGACACTCGCCATTATAGTGATTTTTCGCAAAAAAAAAAGAGCGCGAAAAAAAAGAGAAAAAAATTCCAGAGTGTGCTTTTCCCTTGTTTACGTGCAGCATCGTGATTTTGTTAGTGTTCTAGGCTCGCGTCTCTAGCACGGTCTAGCCTAGGACCAGCACAGTAACGTCGTTGAGCGTTTATTCAACTTTGCATCTCTGAATTGATTATTGCTTACCATTTTGCTACCATATTATAAGCCTTCCCAGCTCCACATAAGTCTACATCGTGCGTTTGCCTCTCCCTGGTAATCGCTATATCCAAGCTTTGAGAGTTTTTGACTACAACGGTTGCCGATCACCACCTGCTGCTGGGTAAGAACTGGTAAGAATTTGAGATTCGCTTGAAGGTTTTGTGACACACCACCATCACCACCACTTCTAGTAGTCTGCAGGATCATATTCTTTTGTGTTTCTATTGCTGCTAACCATGGCAGGTTCACAAGCCGATGAGACTGATTGGGAGAACATGACGAACAAGGAGTTGCATGATAAATTTCAGCAAATGATGAGTGGCCAGGTGGGAGATGTGCTAAACAGATTTGAAGAGGCTATGGAGAAGATAGATGCCGTGGAGAAGTCGTTCGAGACAAAGCTGGATAACAAGTTTACTGAATTACTCAAGCGTCTTCCCCAACCACCACCGGCTGCATATGTCGCACCTCTACAACAACAACAACCACATCTCCAACGCCGCCTTCCAAATCAAGTGGGACGAGCACAGCGCGTTCCAATTGAGACTGGTCAAAATTCGGGTGCCGCTGCACCTACTGTTGATGCTTCTTTGGCTCCTGCTACTGCGGCGGCTGAGGAGGATGACGATTATGCGGGCGATTATGAGGATGAGGTTGATCAAAATCAGAACTATGTGCAGCCACCAGCAGGTCGACCTTAGGTATATATTCGCAACGGTAGGCCGGCACCACAACCTCAGGTACGAGATCATGACCATCTCCCTAAACTGAAATTGAATATTCCACCATTTGAGGGTAGATATGTTCCTGATATATATCTTACTTGGGACTTAGAAACTGAACAACGATTTACATGTTTACAATATCCTGAGGAGAGACGTGTTCCTGCTGCTGTTTGTCCTTTCACTAGCTTTGCATGTGTTTGGTGGTCTGAACATTGTAGATTATATCCTGTTCCAGCTACTTGGGCTGCTTTGAAAACTGCTATGCGTACTCGTTGGGTTCCACCATATTCTCAACGTGAATTACTTCAAAAATTGCAGCGCTTAAGACAAGGGAAAAATTCTGTAGAAGAATATTATCAGGAATTACAAACTGGCATGATTAGATGTGGTATTGTTGAGGAGAATGAAGCTATACTTGCACGTTTTATGGGTGGATTAAATAAAGAGATTCAGACCATTCTAGAGTATAAGGATTATAATAATATCACTCGTTTATTCCATATTGCTTGTAAAGCTGAACGTGAAGTGCAGGATCGACAGGCATTGGCGCGAACTAACTTTTCTGCAGGTCGACCTTCATCATGGACACCGCGTGCATCTTCTACTTCCACTGCACCAGCACCTCCATCAGGTTCCACCTCCAGCCGTGATACAAGAAAGCAGGCACAACCACCACTATCTGCCAAGAGTGCACCTGCCGGCCCTGCACAGAGCTCTTCTTCTTCCATGGCATCGACAGGGCACAGAAGTGATATTATTTGTCGTCGTTGTAAGGGAAGAGGACATTATGCGAGAGAATGCAAATCTCAGCGTGTAATGATTGCTACTGAGGATGGTGGGTATGAGTCCGCTAGTGACTATGATGAGGAGACTTTGGCTCTTATTACACGTGAAGAACATGGTGGAGATGATTCTGAAAATGAGACGCAATACATGGCTCCTGAAGACGCTGACAGGTATGAATGTTTAGTTGCTCAACGTGTTTTGAGTGTGCAGGTCACACAAGCAGAGCAAAATCAGAGGCATAATTTGTTCCATACAAAGGGAGTTGTGAAGGAACGTTCTGTTCGCGTCATCATAGATGGAGGGAGCTGTAACAACTTGGCTAGCATGGAGATGGTGGAGAAGCTATCTCTCCCCACAAGACCACATCCACATCCTTACTACATCCAATGGTTCAACAACAGCGGCAAGGTTAAGGTAACACGTACTGTTCGTGTGCATTATAGTACCTCTACATATGCTGATTATGTTGATTGTGATGTGGTACCCATGCAAGCATGTTCCTTATTACTTGGTAGACCATGGCAATTTGATAAAAATTCTGTACACCATGGTAGAAACAATCAGTATACTCTTGTTCACAAGGATAAAAATATTACTTTGCTTCCTATGACTCCTGATTCCAGTTTGAAAGATGACATTAATAGAGCTAATAAAGCAAAACAGGAGAAAAATAAGAGTGAAAATCAGATTGTGGCAAAAGAATTTGAGCAACAAATGAAACCTAATAATAAACCATCTAGTGTTGTTTCTGAAATTAAATTGAAAAGTGCATGTTTACTTGCCACAAAATCTGATATTGATGAGCTAGATTTCAACAAATCTGTTTGCTATGCTTTTGTGTGCAAAGAGGCATTATTTTCATTCGAGGACGTGCCTTCCTCTTTGCCTCCTGCTGTCACTAACATTTTGTAGGAGTTCGCTGACATCTTCCCACAAGACGTGCCACCGGGATTACCACCTATTCGAGGGATTGAGCATCAAATTGACTTAATTCCCGGTGCATCGCTACCCAACCGTGCACCATACCGTACCAATCCAGAGGAGACGAAGGAGATTATGCGTCAAGTACAGGAGCTGCTCGACAAAGGTTATATACGCGAATCTCTTAGTCCTTGTGTTGTTCCTATTATACTAGTGCCTAAAAAGGATGGTACGTCATGTATGTGTGTTGATTGTAGAGGCATTAATAATATTACTATTCGTTATCGTCATCCTATTCCTAGGCTAGATGATATGCTTGATGAATTGAGTGGCTCTACAATATTCTCCAAAGTTGATTTGCGTAGTGGATACCATCAAATTCGTATGAAATTGGGAGATGAATGGAAAACTGCATTTAAAACTAAGTTTGGTTTATATGAGTGGTTAGTCATGCCTTTTGGGTTAACTAATGCACCTAGTACTTTCATGAGACTAATGAACGAAGTTTTACGTGCTTTCATTGGACGATTTGTGGTAGTCTATTTTGATGATATACTGATTTATAGCAAATCTTTGGAAGAACATTTGGAACATTTACGTGCTGTTTTTAATGCTCTACGTGATGCACGTTTGTTTGGTAACCTTGGGAAGTGCACCTTTTGCACCGACCGAGTATCTTTTCTTGGCTATGTTGTTACTCCACAGGGAATTGAAGTTGATAAAGCCAAGATTGAAGCTATTGAGAGTTGGCCGCAGCCCAAAACGGTCACACAAGTGCGGAGTTTTCTTGGACTCGCTGGTTTCTATAGGCGTTTTGTGAGAGATTTTAGCACCATTGCTGCACCTCTCAACGAGCTTACAAAGAAGGATGTGCCTTTTGTTTGGGGTACCGCACAGGAAGAAGCCTTCACGGTATTGAAAGATAAGTTGACACATGCTCCTTTACTCCAACTTCCTGATTTTAATAAGACTTTTGAGCTTGAATGTGATGCTAGTGGAATTGGATTAGGAGGTGTGTTATTACAAGATGGTAAACCTGTTGCATACTTTTCTGAAAAATTGAGTGGGCCTAGTCTGAATTATTCTACTTATGATAAAGAACTATATGCTCTTGTTCGAACTTTAGAAACATGGCAACATTATTTATGGCCCAAAGAATTTGTTATACATTCTGATCATGAATCTTTGAACATATTAAAAGTCAAGCTAAACTGAATCGTAGACATGCTAAATGGGTTGAATTCATTGAAACTTTCCCTTATGTCATTAAACGCAAGAAGGGTAAAGAAAATGTTATTGATGATGCATTGTCTCGTCGCTATACTATGCTTTCACAACTTGACTTCAAAATATTTGGTTTGGAGACCATCAAAGATCAATATGTGCATGAAGCTGATTTTAAAGATGTTTTGCAGAATTGTAAAGAAGGAGGAACCTGGAACAAGTTTGTCTTTAATGATGGATTTGTGTTCCGAGCTAACAAGCTATGCATTCCAGCTAGCTCTCTTCGTCTTTTGTTGTTGCAGGAGGCGCATGGAGGAGGATTAATGGGACACTTTGGCGTGAAGAAGACGGAGGACGTACTTGCTACACATTTCTTTTGGCCAAAGATGAGACGGGATGTTGAGCGTTTTGTTGCTCGCTGCACTACATGGCAAAAAGCTAAGTCACGACTCAATCCTCATGGTTTATATATGCCTTTGCCCGTACCTAGTGTTCCTTGGGAGGATATATCTATGGACTTTGTTTTAGGTTTACCTCGAACAAAGAAGGGGAGGGATAGCATATTTGTTGTCGTGGATAGATTCTAAAAAATGGCACACTTTATACCATGTCATAAAAGCGATGATGCTTTTACTGTTGCTGATTTGTTCTTCCGTGAAATTATTCGTTTGCATGGTGTGCCAAATACTATTGTTTCAGATCATGATACTAAATTTCTTAGCCACTTTTGGTGATGTTTATGGGCTAAGTTGGGGACTAAACTGCTTTTTAGTACTACTTGTCACCCCCAAACTGATGGACAAACTGAAGTAGTCAATAGAACATTGTCTACTATGCTTAGGGCTGTTTTGAAGAATAATAAGAAAATGTGGGAAGAATGCTTGCCTCATATTGAGTTTGCTTATAATCGTTCATTGCATTTTACTACTAAGATGTGCCCTTTTGAAATTGTGTATGGTTTCCTACCTCGTGCACCTATTGATTTGTTGCCTCTTCCACCTTCGAAGAAGGTTAATTTTGATGCTAAACAACGTGCTGAATTGATCTTAAAAATGCATGAGTTAACTAAGGAAAACATTGAGCGTATGAATGCTAAATATAAACTTGCTGGAGATAAGGGTAGAAAACATGTTGTGTTTGCACCTGGAGATCTTGTTTGGTTACATTTGCGTAAGGATAGATTTCCTGATTTGGGCAAATCAAAGCTAATGCCACGTGCTGATGGTCCTTTTAAGGTGTTAGAGAAAATAAATGATAATGCATATAAACTTGAGCTGCCTGCAGATTTTGGGGTTAGTCCCACTTTTAACATTGCAGATTTGAAGCCTTATTTGGGTGAGGGAGATGAGCTTCCGTCGAGGACGACTTCATTTCAAGAAGGGGAGGATGATGAGGACATCAATACCATTGTTACACCCACAGCCCCTGCTGCTATACATACTGGACCAATTACTAGAGCTCGCGCACGCCAATTAAATTACCAGGTACTTTCGTTTCTTGGTAATGATTCTAATGTTCATGAGAATATGATGCTACCTAAATTGGATACATTTGTTTTGCTTACAAATGAAGGGCCTAGCTTTGAGAAGGATGAACATTGGAGCAAGACCAAGCATGGAGATGATGGCATGCGCATGGGGAACAAGAACGGAGTTACAAGTGATGATTTCAGGACGTTGAAGCCACCATAATGCGTGCATGAAGCCTTGGACGAAATATACAAGATGCTACTTCATAACTTTCGTCCAGAGGCTATTCTAGGTGTTGCGTCACCTTATTATTGGGCCAGGCCCATGTAATTTCGAAATACTTGAGTATAGGCTGTTTTTAGAGTCCGTATGTGTGGGGAAACAAGAGATAGGGTTGGTTTCGGACCCCTTCCCCAAGGGCCACGAAATTCCCCCCTCTTCCTCCATATATACAGCCCTTAGGGCGTCGTTTAGGCTTTGGGTTTTGTTTAGATTAAAAGTTCACCATAGCTGCAACTTCGCGTACTTCGTTTGTGTTCAACGACCAGACAAAGGCGTCACAGAACCCCACCTTGATCAATAAAGCTTTCATCTTATATTCGCAATATCCAGATTGCAATCTCAGTTTCTTCCTTGTTCTTCATTTGCTCGCAGGAAACAGACCCTCGTGGTCAGGTTGATCGTGCTCTGGCGTGGTCAATAACCTCTCGGAGTTGGTTTAGCGATTGCTAAGGCGCGACGTCCTCGCACGTTCGTAGTCGGATCGTCAAAGTCGACTTCCATCAAAGCGATATCCATCATCTCATCGAAAGACGGGACACCTTTGCCTCTATCACTCTTCCCTTACAACGACGACAAATAATATCACTTGTGTGCCCTGTTGATGCCATGGAAGAAGAAGAACCCTGTGCAGGCCCGGCAGGTGTGCTCTTGGCAGATAGTGGTGGTTGTGCCTGCTTTCTTGTATCACGGTTGGAGGTGGCACCTGATGGAGGTGATGGTGCAGTGGAAGTAGGGGATGCACGTGGTGTCCATGATGAAGGTCGACCTACAGAAAAGTTAGTCCACACCAATGCATGTCGATCCTGCACTTCACGTTCAGCTTTACAAGCAAGATGGAATAAACGAGTGATATTATTATAATCCTTATACTCTAGAATGGTCTGAATCTCTATATTTAATCCACCCATAAAACGTGCAAGCATAGCTTCATTCTCCTCAACAATACCAGATCTAATCATGCCAGTTTGTAATTCCTGATAATATTCTTCTACAGAATTTTTTCCTTGTCTTAAGCGCTGCAATTTTTGAAGTAATTCACATTGATAATACCCAACGAGTACGCATAGCAGTTTTCAAAGCAGCCCAAGTAGCTGGAATAGGATATAATCTACAATGTTCAGACCACCAAACACATGCAAAACTAGTGAAAGCACAAACAGCAGCAGGAACACGTCTCTCCTCGGGATATTGTAAACATGTAAAACGTTGTTCAGTTTCTAACTCCCAAGTAAGATATATATCAGGAACATATCTACCCTCAAATGGTGGAATATTCAATTTCAGTTTAGGAAGATGGTCATGATCTCGTACCTCATGTGGTGGTGCATCCCTACCGTTGCGATGATATGCAGGAGGACGACCTGGTGGTGGTGGTGCTGGTGGTTGCACGTAGTTCTGATTTTGATCAACCTCATCCTTGTAATGGTCCTCCACCTCTGCAGTAGCAGCAGGAGCTACAGAAGCATCAACACCAGGTACAGCAGCTCCAGAAGTTTGACCATCCTCAAGAGGAACACGCCTCGCTCGTCCGAACTGATTCGGAAGGGGATGTTGTTGTTGTTGTTGTTGTTGTAGAGGTGCGATAGGTGCAGCGGGCGGTGGTTGTGGAAGACGCGCGAGCAATTCATTAAACTTGTTATCGAGCTTTGTTGGAACGCCTTCTCAATGCCATCTATCTTCTCCATGGCCTCTTCAAATCTATTTAGCACATCTTCCACCTGTCCACTCATCATTTGCTGAAACTTATCATGTAACCCTTTGTTTGTCATGTTCTCCCAGTCAATCTCGTCGGCTTGTGATCCTGTCATGGTTAGCAGCAATAGAAACACACAAGAATATGATCCTACAGACTACTAGGAAGCGGTGGCAAAGGTGTGGTGGACAGTCATAAATCCGTCAAGTGAATCTCAAATTCTAACCAGTTCTTACCAAGCAGCAGGTGGTGATCGGCAACTGTTGAGGTCAAAACTCTCAAAGCTTGGATAGAGCGATTACCAGGAAGAGTCAAACACATGGCGTAGATGTATGTGGAGCTGGGAAGGCTTATAATATGGTAGCAAAAAAGGTCAGCAATAATCACTTCAGAGATGCAAAGTTGAATAAATGCTCAATGACGGTACCGTGCTGGTCCTAGGCTAGACCGTGCTAGAGACGCGAGCCTAGACCACTAGCAAAATCACGGCACTGCACGTAAACAAGGGAGGAGCACACTCTGAATTTTCTCTCTCTTTTTTTCACTTTTTTCGGCACCTTTTTGCCCTCTTTTTTTTGAAACTGGAACTATTTTTCTTATACGGGTAGCACGAAAGTTCGGGAGTCCTAGTCTGTCACGACTCGGAGTATGGCGTGATATGGAAATCCAAAACAGAGTAACAAAATACTGGACTCGGACTAGGACTGGTGGCGGAGATGAATCTGGTGGAACTCGGACTGGTGGCGGATATATGTTGCAGGTGGACTCGGATTGGCGTGATGGCGGCGGATATGTGGTGGCGTATATGGACTCGGATTGGCGGTGAATATGTGGTGGTGGTGGTATATGGCAGCGGTGATGAAGTTGGTGCGGTGGTGGTATATGGCAGCAGCGATGATGATGATGCAGTGGTGATATATGGCAGCGGCGATGTGACAACCTGTGAACAGAACTCGAAACTCCAAAGGACTAGACGCTAAGACCAGCAACTTGACACGACGATGCAACCGCAAATTCAACAAAGCAAATACAGAAAAGATTACGCAAAGGCTCAGATTGGTTCGGATATGATGAACTAACCCTAAATTTTTTTTTGGCTTTTTCGTGGACTGATGTAGGGTGGAACCCTAGATGGCCGATCTTTCACGAAAGGAGCGGATCCCAACTAAGAACACGAAGAACATGAGGGGAAACACGAGGAAAAACACGAGAGAATCACTCAAACCAACAAGATTCGATTACACATGTGCTAGATCCTCGAAACATGAGAGGAGATACAAGATCCAAAGTCAACAACGGACGATACAAAGGGTAACCGGTTATTCTACGTGAGGAGGTCTTGATGGGGCGACCCAAGAGGGGGTCTTGAATCCGCTTGGAAGGATCTTCTCAGGTGGAGGCGCGATCTCCGAGGAGAAGGTAACCAAGTGGATGAGCAAAACTCTCACACAAACATGAGCTAATCCTTTGCTAACCCTAACTAGGAGGAGGAGGGGGTCTATATATAGTGCTAAGCCACCAAGGGGTAAGTGAGGGGCGAAGGGGTACATGGGCCTCGGCCCAAGACACGCACGCAGGCGGGGTCCGGATGATCCGGATGGTGGCCCGGATGATCCGGATGTCGGGGGTCCGGATGATCCGGGCGGCCGTCCGGATGATCCGGCTTCAGGTGAAACCTTCGGGTGTCTTCGGGCACATTACCCGGATCGTCCGGGTGGGGGTCCGGATCATCCGGGCTTGGTCCGGATCGTCCGACTGGGGATCCGAATGATCCGGGCAAGTCCTGTCTTGCTCCGTCTTCTTCTTCCTTCTCCTCTTCCATGCTTGGCCTTGGTCCTTGGATCCTCCATGGTCATCACGGTTGTTCCTGAGTATATGCAATGATGTGGAGCATCCTATGGGCATCACCATGTCAAGAGTCCATTCGGCGAGTGACACGTGCGACATCTAATTCACATACGCAAAGGTGAATCATCTCCTTTACACGTGCTCACTTGACCCCTTCGAGGATGGTATACTGCTTGACACTCCACTCATGTGATGAGGACATCAATACCATTGTTACACCCACAGCCCCTACTGCTATACATACTGGACCAATTACTAGAGCTCGCGCACGCCAATTAAATTACCAGGTACTTTTGTTTCTTGGTAATGATTCTAATGTTCATGAGAATATGATGCTGCCTAAATTGGATACATTTGTTTTGCTTACAAATGAAGGGCCTAGCTTTGAGAAGGATGAACATTGGAGCAAGAACAAGCATGGAGATGATGGCATGCGCATGGGGGACAAGAACGGAGTTACAAGTGATGATTTCAGGACGTTGAAGCCACCATAATGCGTGCATGAAGCCTTGGACGAAATATACAAGATGCCACTTCATAACTTTCGTCCAGAGGCTATTCTAGGTGCTGCGTCACCTTATTATTGGGCCAGGCCCATGTAATTTCGAAATACTTGAGTATAGGCTGTTTTTAGAGTCCGTATGTGTGGCGAAACAAGAGATAGGGTTGGTTTCGGACCCCTTCCCCAAGGGCCACGAAATTCCCCCCTGTTCCTCCATATATACAGCCCTTAGGGCGTCGTTTAGACTTTGGGGTTTTGTTTAGATTAAAAGTTCGCCATAGCTGCAACTTCGCGTACTTCGTTTGTGTTCAACGACCAGACAAAGGCGTCACAAAACCTCACTTGATCAATAAAGTTTTCATCTTATATTCGCAATATCCAGATTGCAATCTCAGTTTCTTGCTTGTTCTTCGTTTGCTCGCAGGAAACAGACCCTCGTGGTCAGGTTGATCGTGCTCCGGCGTGGTCAATAACCTCTCGGAGTTGGTTTAGCGATAGCTAAGGCGCGACCATCACACGTTCGTAGTCGGATCGTCAAAGTCGACTTCCACCAAAGCGATATCCATCATCTCATCGAAAGACGGGACACCTTTGCCCCTATCATCGTGTGCATGCATAGGTATTGTCGGAACACTACGGAGGACGAGGAGGAGTGCAAGCGCCAAGGTACAACTACACCATCCGCGAGGGAAGCCTGGAAGTGACGACGGAAGAAGACGGAGTTGCTGAAGCTACAGCGGCCGGACATCCGGGCCAAGGGCCAGACATCCGGCGCCTGTGCAGCCGCCAAGGAGCTGCACCAACAGACGGCCAACAGCATCAGCGGACGGACATCCGGCGCCAGCTCCGGACATCCGGTGCCTCGCCAAAGCCCGGACATCCGGCCCTTCCCCCGGAAATTCGGCATCGACGACAGAACGCACCCGAAGTTTGGCCACTTCAGCCCGGACATCCGGCCCGAGCCCCGGACATCCGGCGCCTCGCGAAGCCCCGGACATCCGGTCCCCAGCCCGGACATCCGGCGCCTGCCTGCGTGCAGCCACGGGCCAGAGGCCCATGTATCCCTTTCCCACTTACCCTTTCGTGACTTAGACTATAAATAGACAACCCCCTCCTCCATTCTAGGGTCAGCAAAGGATTAGCTCATTTAGAGACAGAGCTTTGCTCATCCATATCGGATCTACTCCACGAGAGAGACTGCGGCCCCTCTACGGAGAAGATCCACCTTGCATTCAAGACCCCTCACGGGAAGATCCCCTCGTGGATTCAAGACCTCCTCACGGAGAAGAACCGGTTACCGTTTGTATCGTCCGTTGTTGACTTTGGATCTTGTATCTTACCTTTGTGTTCATCGATCTAGCGCATGTGTGATCGAATCTTGTTGGTTGAGTGATTTCTCTCGTGTTCCTCTCATGTTTCCCTTCGTGTTCATCACGTTCTTCGTAGGGATCCGCTCCTTTCGTGAAAGATCGGCCATCTAGGGTTCCACCCTACATCATCTTGGTATCATGAGCCACGTTGATCACGATTTCGGAGCCTCCCCGTTGTGTTTCCTAGCCTAGTTTTGTTGATTTTGTCCCAAAATTCGAAAATCCCCACCAAAAAATAGCCCCAAATTTTTTTGTGATTTGTTGGTTTGATGATGTTTTGTTGAATTTGTGATGCGGAGCATCCTACGGTCATCCCCATGGACCTACCATCGTCTCATCAAGAGCCAAGAGGACCTATGACACAAGCACGAGCTAGAGCTCTCGAGAACGAGGTGACTTCTTTCCTTAGTGATATCACATATGATCCACTCGAGACATGGCTACCTAAGTCCGATATGCTATGCATGATCAGGTGTCAAGAGGACCCTCACGAAGATGCACGTGAAGACGGACAAGCCACCAAGTCCATGGATGAAGAGAACTAACGGAAGAAGGCAAGTCCACCTTCCAGGCCCGGGACATCCGGCCAAGGCCCCGGACATCCGGCCCCTAAAGATGTCAACAACAGCAACAGCCCAGCATCCGGCCCCAGCCCCGGACATCCGGCTCCTCCCGAAGCCCCGGAAATCCGGCCCCTCGCCCGGACATCCGGCGCCACGCGACAGAAACTACAATAGCTGAACCCTCAAGCCCTGACATCCGGCGTCCAGCCCGGACATCCGGCCCTAGCCCGGAAATCCGGCCAAAAGCCCGGACATCCGGCGCCACGCTACAGAACGTCCAGAAGTTTTGCCCTCCAGCCCGGACATCCGGCCCCTCCTAAAGCCCCGGACATCCGGCCCAACGCTCGGACATCCGGCCACCCCTGTCTGCGCACAGTAAGGGTCGAGGCCTGTGTACCCCTTCAACCCCCTAGACTACATATACTCCTTCCCCTCCATCTTTCTAGGGTTAGCATTGGTTTAGCTGATATGTGAGATAGAGCATTGCTCATCCATACGGATCTCCTCCTCGAGAGAAACTGCGGCCCCTCTTCGGAGACGATCCACGTTGGATTCAAGACGCCCTCTTGGGTGGCCCCCTTCAAGACCTCCTTTCGGAGAAGAACCGGTTACCTATGTATCGTCCCTTGTTGGATTTGGATCGTGTATCTCTTTGTGTTTCGAGGATCTAGCACATGTGTGATTGTTCTGGTTGGTTTGAGTGATTCTCTCGTGTCTTCCCCTCGTGTTTCCCCTCGTGCTCTTCGTGTTCTTAGTTGGGATCCGCTCCTTTCGTGAAAGATCGGCCATCTACGGTTCCACCCTACATCATCTTGGTATCATGTGCCACGTTGATCACGATTTCGGAGCCCCCTCTCTTTGTTTTCTAGCTTGATTTTGTTGTTTTTCGTCCTAACCCGAAAATTGCCCCACAAAAATAGCCCCAATTTTTTTTGTGATTTGTTGGTGTGATGAAGTTTTGTTGGATTTGATCCGCGGATTTCGTGTGTTGCAGGTAGATCTAGCTTTTCCCCATCTTTTCCCCAATTTCCATCCACAAAATCTTCCGAATTTTGCCCCGGATTTGACCTCTCCACGCGGTGTTCATCCACGGATCCCGAGCCCGGACATCCGGCCCGACCAGCCCGGACATCCGGCCCCTGACAGCATCAACTCCATCCTCCACTCCGTTTACCGCCTAACTTTCGTCCAATTTTGTTCCGGAGCCCACATACACTTCCGCATACCACCACCACTTCCGATAGCACCAACATAGCCTTTCCCGTTGCCAACTCCGACAATTTTGACCCGTTTTGTTTTGAGAATTTGAGTGTGGTTTCCGTGTCCAATTGTGTTTCGGCTATCTAGGTACGGTTCGGCAACAACATCACCACCGCTCATCTTCGCCAAGGACTACTACGAACGGCTACATTGGTATCACCTTCACCTTCATATCATCTTAGTATAGCGATATCATCATACTCTCTTGCATTTGCATTGATAAACCCATGGCCTTACTTTTGCGTAGCTTACCCATCGAGACTAGCCTTTGAGTATTGCTGGCAACGTGACTTGTGCACATTAGTGTTCATACTTCACATAGCATACATACCATCATTGAGTTGCATATCTTGGTATCATCTCTTGTGTCACAAAAGTTGTCTTCGCATACACAATTGCTATCTTGGTTCGTGAAGCATTGCATGAGAAAAGAGCTCAAACAACAAAGAGCCAAACAAGCTTTTAAGCAAAAAGGAGAAAGATAAGCAAAGAGCTTATAAGCAAGAACCATAGCATCATACAACATTAAGATTGTCATGCTCGATCATCTTGGATCAAAGCATAGAAACATCATACATATAGCATACTTGGGATAGAAGTCGTTGCATTTTTGCTTAGTAGGTTGTCCACAAGTTCGTATCCGCCTATTGTGCAATCGTGCTAGCGTCTCTCTAGTGTTGTGCAACAAGAGCATCTTGGTGGATTCCATATTTTGGCTCACCCTTGGTTGCCCAACCCCACTTATCTATTTGCGTGTGTGTTTCCGTGTACCATATCTTGCTATTGGTCTACTTGTTGCATTTGCAAATTTGTGAATCTTTTCCAACATTATTGAGTCTCACTTACAATTGCATCAAATTTTGTGCCACCATCCTAACCAAGCTCCACCATAAGCTTTTACTTGTATAGGTGTGAGAACCGACAAGAAACGGTACCAATTGTGCTATTTCCTTGCTACACATTGGAGTGATCTTTGATCCATTTTCAACATCGGTCAAGGTACATTTGGTATTGGTTCTTCTCTTTCTCCCACTAACATATCTTTGTTTGGAATGATGGATAAGCCAAATACTTCTACCAATCCACTCTTCTTGGAGCAAGACGACGACATGTCATCCTACGTCACCAAGACTCAACTATTTGGTGCACACCGAGCTTTGCATCAAGAACAACTTGCTTTGGGCGATCGCATCGACAACCTCGCCACCGATCTACGACAATCTGAGCAACATACAAGAGACTACTTCAACACATCCATGAGTTCCCTCAAAGAAGATATCCGAACCATGATGGTTCGCTCTTCTACAACTTCGTCCTCGTCAAGACAGAGCCGCTCAAGTCGACACTACGACGACACCATCTCCGGTTCAAGTACACCGACATCGAACACTCTTCGTCGTGCCGCGCGTCAAAACCGTCAAGCTAACCGCAATCCTCTACACGATACCAACTCTCAAGAGCATCGACATCGTCACAACCAAGCTGCTTTCGCACAAGCACAAGAACGGCAACGCCAACGACAACAAGAACAAGAGGAGCGAGCGCGACAACATCAAGATGCACAAGACGCCGAGGCGCAACGTCAAGAACGACAACTACGTGAAGCTCAAGCACTTGAAGCGCAACATGCTCTTCAAGACTCAAGTCGTGCCGTAGCCAATCGAGGCCGACAAGCTCGACTACATCAAGAAGCACTTCGCGACGAAGCTCAAGAAAGGATTTACGAAGCACGTGTGCATCGACAAGCTCCTCGACATGATCGACAAGTTCCTCGTCAAGATCGACAAGCTCCTCCTCATGCGAGACAAGAACGTCAAGTCCATCGAGAGCAAGAAGACAATGGACCACCTCCTCGCCAAGAGCATCAGGAGGAAGACAACCCTCCTCACCAAGAGCAACATGAGGAAGACAACCCTCCTCGCCAAGAGCGACATGAGATTGCCAATCCTCACCGACATGGGCGTCATCATCCCCGACCCCAACACAATGAAGAGCAACGATATGGTAAGCTAAAGTTCACCATGCCCAAGTTTACCGGAAGCAATGACCCCGAAGAGTACATATCATGGGCATTGAAGGTTGACAAAATCTTCCGCTTGCACAACTACGAAGAAGAGAAGAAGATCGCAATGGCATCCCTCGAATTCCAAGACTACGTCCTCATTTGGTGGGAACAAGTCATTGAGCGACGAGCGGCAAGAGGTGAACCACCCATCACCACTTGGGCACAAATGAAGGATGTCATGAGAGCACGATTCGTGCCAAACTACTACAACCGCGACCTCTTCAAGAAACTCCAACAACTCAAGCAAGGAACCAAGAGCGTTGAAGAGTACTACAAGGAAATGGAGATTGCCATGATACGAGCCAATGTCAAAGAAGATGATGAGCAAACTATGGCACGTTTCTTGAATGGACTCAATAACCCTATCAAGAAGATTGCCGACTTCCAACCATACTCGAACCTCATCGAGCTAGTGCATCAAGCTACCAAAGCGGAACGGCAAGTACAAGACGACTTCAAGTATGCCAAGTTCTCATCCAAGTCCTATGGCCTCTCCAACAATCAAGCTTCAACGACTCCCACCACGAGCAATGGCGACAAGTCAAGTTACAAGAAAGCTTCGACAAGCTCAAGTCGTCCTCCTACTACAAGCAACTACAAGCCGAAAGCTTCATCATCATCTACTCCAACCGATGAGACCATCAAGACAAGTTCCATCAAATGTTTCACATGCGGAGGCCGAGGCCACAAGTCCTTCGAGTGCACAAACAAGCGCACCATGATCCTCAACGATGACGGCACCTACGACTCCATGAGTGAAGGAGAAATGGAAGCTCTTGAGCAAGTGGCCATGCATCGACAAGTGAACAATGAAGAAGAAGATGATCACATCTTTTGTGACGAAGACTCAAGTCCCGCTCTTGTTGTCTCCAAGGTCTTGACTCTTCACCATCAACAAGACGAAGACCAAAGATGCCATATCTTCCACACAAAGGCCGGCATCAATGGACGGTCCGTCAAGGTCATCATCGATGGAGGGAGTTGCCATAACTTGGCAAGTGAAGAGCTATCTCCAAACTCCAATTGGTCAAGATGAAGCGCCCGCACCCCTACAAGGTTCAATGGCTAAGCGACACTGGCACCATACAAGTCGAGCAGAGAGTACAAGTCTCTTTCAAGATCGGCGCCTATGAAGACACTTTGGAGTGTGACGTCCTTCCGATGACCGTGTGCCACCTCCTTGGATGGCCATGGCAATTTGACCGAGGCGTCATTCACAATGGGCGTACAAATCACTATAGCTTCAAGATGAAAGGTGATAGAGGCAAAGGTGTCCCGTCTTTCGATGAGATGATGGATATCGCTTTGGTGGAAGTCGACTTTGACGATCCGACTACGAACATGCGATGACGTCGCGCCTTAGCAATCGCTAAACCAACTCCGAGAGGTTATTGACCACGCTGGAGCACGATCAACCTGACCACGAGGGTCTGTTTCCTGCGAGCAAACGAAGAACAAGCAAGAAACTGAGATTGCAATCTGGATATTGCGAATATAAGATGAAAGCTTTATTGATCAAGGTGGGGTTCTGTGACGCCTTTCTCTGGTCGTTGAACACAAACGAAGTACGCGAAGTTGCAGCTATGGCGAACTTTTAATCTAAACAAAACCCAAAGTCTAAACGACGCCCTAAGGGCTGTATATATGGAAGAAGAGGGGGGAATTTCGTGGCCCTTGGGGAAGGGGTCCGAAACCAACACTATCTCTTGTTTCCCCACACATACGGACTCTAAAAATAGCCTATACTCAAGTATTTCGAAATTACATGGGCCTGGCCCAATAATAAGGTGACGCCGCACCTAGAATAGCCTCTGGACAAAAGTTATGAAGTAGCATCTTGTATATTTCGTCCAAGGCTTCATGCACGCATTATGGTGGCTTCAACGTCCTGAAATCATCACTTGTAACTCCGTTCTTGTTCCCCATGCGCATGCCATCATCTCCATGCTTGTTCTTGCTCCAATGTTCATCCTTCTCAAAGCTAGGCCCTTCATTTGTAAGCAAAACAAATGTATCCAATTTAGGTAGCATCATATTCTCATGAACATTAGAATCATTACCAAGAAACGAAAGTACCTGGTAATTTAATTGGCGTGCGCGAGCTCTAGTAATTGGTCCAGTATGTATAGCAGCAGGGGCTGTGGGTGTAACAATGGTATTGATGTCCTCATCACATCATCTCATCGAAAGACAGGACACCTTTGCCTCTATCAGTTTCCTAATTTGCGCAAATCAAAGCTAATGCCACGTGTTGATGGTCCTTTTAAGGTGTTAGGGAAAATAAATGATAATGCATATAAACTTGAGCTGCCTGCAGATTTTGGGGTTAGTCCCACTTTTAACATTGCAGATTTGAAGCCTTATTTGGGTGAGGAAGATGAGCTTCCGTCGAGGACGACTTCATTTCAAGAAGGGGAGGATGATGAGGACATCAATACCATTGTTACACCCACAACCCCTACTACTACATATATTGGACCAATTACTAGAGCTCGCGCACGCCAATTAAATTATCAGGTACTTTCGTTTCTTGGTAATGATTCTAATGTTCATGAGAATATGATGCTGCCTAAATTGGATACATTTGTTTTACTTACAAATGAAGGGCCTGACATGGATAAGAGGGATGGACATTGGAGCAAGACCAAGCATGGAGATGATGGCATGCGCAAGGGGAACAAGAACGGAGTTACAAGTGATGATTTCAGGACTTTGAAGCCATCATAATGAGTGCATGAAGCCTTGGACGAAATATACAAGATGCTCGTCCAGAGGCTATTATATGTGCTGCATCACCTTATTATTGGGCCAGACCCATGTAATTTCGAAATACTTGAGTATAGGCTGTTTTTAGAGTCCGTATGTGTGGGGAAACAAGAGATTGGGTTGGTTTCGTACCCCTCCCCCAGGGGCCACGAAATTCCCCTCCTCATCCTCCATATATACAACCCTTAGGGCACCGTTTAGACTTTGGGTTTTGTTTAGATTAAAGTTCGCCATAGCTGCAACTTCGCGTACTTCGTTTGTGTTCAACGACCAGAGAAAGGCGTCACAGAACCCCACCTTTGATCAATAAAGCCTTCCTCTTATATTCGCAATATCCATATTGCAATCTTAGTTTCTTGCTTGTTCTTCGTTTGCCTGCAGGAAACAGGCCTTCGTGGTCAGGTTGATCGTGCTCCGGCGTGGTCAATAACCTCTCGGAGTTGGTTTAGCGATTGCTAAGGCGCGACGTCCTCGCACGTTCGTAGTCGGATCGCGAAAGTCGACTTCCTCCAAAACGATAGCCACCATCTCATCGAAAGACGGGACACCTTTGCCTCTATCAACGGGAGAAGCTTGCGCGCGGTGGCTCGCAGGACAAGGAGAAACTTTTGACTAATGCAAGCTCTCCCTCGCTCAGGCAGTGGACGTGCAACAGTTAATTCGGTGTCAGATTGCCAGAAGCATACACTATACTACTAGTACTATTATTGTTCGACTTCCCAAAGAGGCGAATAGCCTAGCGCAAAGTTTACTAGTACTAGTACTACTACTATAGTCTATAGAGGTATGTACTGTACTAGTACTAGGAACCGGATGGAGGAGCATCTGCACTCTTATTATATTTTTAAAATGTGATAAAGCAATCTTCAACACATTTGGTTCTCTTCGAGGGTTCTCGCATGTGATAATGGAAGTTGATTGCATGGAACACTCGCCACAATTCTCGCCTAATTCTGGCTCATATCCTGTTACAAATAGGAGCGCTCGGTAATATTTCCTCCTTTTTGTTATTTTTTTCAGCATGTAAACAGGTCAGCAAACCTTGCGGCGCATCTTTGTGCGAACCGTGCTTGCTGCACTTTGAATGTGGCCGAGAGCTGGCTTGATGAAACACCTCGCTTCCTACTTCTTTTTTTGCGGGGTACGTCGCTTCCTAGTGACCAGTGTCTTGGCTGATTGTCCTAAGAATGCTTATATATGAATAATGCTCTCTCATTTACCTGCAAAAAAGATTAAGCCATATTAGAGCATGGTTAATAATAAAGTCTGCTGCTAGCTATATACCAATGCCATGTCACTTGAAGCCTTCGTAATAGCCTGCTAGTATAATAGGTGGGCTGTAAACTAGCTACTAGTACTTAATGCTTGCATGTGCAGGAAGAGAAGAAGACACGTGCTAATTGGTGGAAAGGAGATGCGGGTTGGCTCACGGGGCTGCATGCGGGCTGCAAGCAAGCTGCACGTCTTGTTTTTTGCGCTGTAGCCGGCGCTTGCTCAAGCGCCCGCTGCCTTGTTTTTTCTTCTTTCTCTCTTCCAGCTATCAATTTGATGACATGGAACTGCTTATAGCCTGCTGACTATGTACTATTATACTTGCTCTTAACCGGAAAGGAGGGAGTATGGACTAGCACTACTTTTTGGTGTGTCCCGTCAACTCGCAGAACGAGGAGAAGCTTGCAGGACAAGGTGAAGCTCGCTTACGCCTTTTGACTAATGCAACCTACCCTCGCCCAGGCGGTGGACATGCATCAGTTCATTCGGTGTTAGATTGCCAGAGGCATACACCGTAGTACCGAACATGCGGAGTACCATCATTGTTCGACTTCACGAAGAGGCGAAGAGCCAAGCGCAAGGTTTAGTAGTACGAGTAGTACTACTACTAGAACCGCATGGTGGAGCGTCTGTACTCTTATTTTTTTAATCTCTGATAAAGTACACATTTATTCCAAAGAAGGGCGGAAAACGGCAGCCCAACATGTAATGATGATATCGATCAACCATGCTCAAATATATCTTGGCCTCCGTGTGAGCCCGTCTGTGTGTTCTCACTCCTCGTCTCTCTCAAGGAACGGCAGGTTGGCCATTTTGCCGTCAATTGAGATCGGTTTGCTCACACTCCGGTCCCACATGTCAGTGATATGCCAAGAGGAGGTGCGTTGACCGACTGGCCATACGCGTACTTGGTTTTGCACCTTCATACTACTCCTCCCTCCGTCACAGTTTACAGGGCGCGCTTCATTATGATGCATTTCTCTCAATGCATTTCCACCACCAGAGAGACTTTAGACGCGTTTGGTTTAATGCTTAATTAATTAAGGCGTGGTAACCGCAATCAAGTCCACAATTTTCTCTCGATGTACTACGGAGTGGAGTAAGTGCATGCATGTGTGTACCCGGGGTGGAAGCACTGCATGCATGTGTTTACGCATTATTTCCTCTAGTAATAGACGCCGTGCTATAACTACCAATGCTATTTTTCAGGCCGATCGCTAGTCGCCTTGGTCCCAGAGATTTTTTCTTTTTCTGAAGCGCGCTCTATAAACAGTGACGGATGGAGTAGTATGAGCGGATTCAAAGAAGAGCGTACTGATGGTTGCTTCTTCCGAGCAACTTACAGTGGGAAAGGTGGGGCTTAGGATTTGACTGCTCATTACTCACTATTAATGTGGCGCAACGACTGGGCTGAGTCTCCCATGCGGCTGTGCACTACCCCCTCGGTTCTTAAATATACTCCGGAGTATTTGTCTTTCTAGAGATTTCAACGAGTGACTACTCAAATATTTGTCTTTTTAGAGATTCAAATGGACTACTACATACGGATGTATATAGACATATTTTAGAGTGTAGATTCACTCATTTTCCTTCGTATGTAGTCACTTGTTGAAATCTCTAGAAAGACAAATATTTGTGAACGGAGGGAGTACACATACGAAGCAAAATGAGTGAATCCACACTCTAAAATGCCCATTTGAAATTTGTAAAAAGACAAATATTTAGGAATGAAGGAGTATAATTTTGTGCATGGCACATGGACCCGGATGCCGAAGAGGCTTCTGGCAATGCTATCAAGCTTCCAGCATTTGTTTACATAATTGACGTACTATACAAATAATTTTCCAGTGACATGAAATTGTACAATGGTGTGAGCTTTCAGCTTTTGTTTCGTGTGTCTTGCCATCGATGCTCTTTTGGAAACAATAAAAAACTAACTTCCTTGCTAATGCATCTCAATTATTAGCAGATCAGAGCTAATATTTACATCACAACTGAAGACAAAGTTGTGAGAAGGTGTTAAATTAAAATTGATCCATGCTTTCATTGGCAGCAACGTCCCCCCAGGTCTGTCTAAATCAACAAGGCATGTTGGGAAAAAAAAGTAGCTGTCTGGAGCATGCAACATTCCGATCATTTTGTGCAGTTCCACTAAAATAGAGCTGAGCGTCCCTGTTCCAAAGATATTAAGTGTGATTACGATAATAGAGGACTGCTGATGAAACAATAAACACACAAATAGAAGCCGGTCACCTTTGCAGTCTCTCTTAAGACTAACTAGTTGGAGAAGATTAGGCTCGGAGTTGGATGAGGAGGATAGAGAAAAAGCAATCTCCCTTTGTGCAGTCGCACTGAAATGTAGAGACGTTGCCCGTGTGACATTTTAGTACAACTGCACAAAACACTCTTAAGAAAAAAGTGATTTGTGCAGTTCACCAAAAGGTCGCAATAGCAACGAGTGAAATGGATAGTCCTATTTGCAAAAAAGAGGTAGAAAGGAAACAATTACTGGCCAATAACAGTTGATGACACATTGATAGAGGCAAAGGTGTCCCGTCTTTCGATGAGATGATGGATATCGCTTTGGTGGAAGTCGACTTTGACGATCCGACTACGAACGTGCGATGACGTCGCGCCTTAGCAATCGCTAAACCAACTCCGAGAGGTTATTGACCACGCCGGAGCACGATCAACCTGACCACGAGGGTCTGTTTCCTGCGAACAAACGAAGAACAAGCAAGAAACTGAGATTGCAATCTGGATATTGCGAATATAAGATGAAAGCTTTATTGATCAAGGTGGGGTTCTGTGACGCCTTTGTCTGGTCGTTGAACACAAACAAAGTACGCGAAGTTGCAGCTATGGCGAACTTTTAATCTAAACAAAACCCAAAGTCTAAACGGTGCCCTAAGGGCTGTATATATGGAGGAAGAGGGGGGAATTTCGTGGCCCTTCGAGAAGAGGTCCGAAACCAACCTTATCTCTTGTTTCCCCACACATACGGACTCTAAAAACAGCCTATACTTATGTATTTCGAAATTACATGGGCCAGGCCCAATAATAAGGTGACGCAGCACCTAGAATAGCCTCTGGACGAAATTTATGAAGTGGCATCTTGTATATTTCGTCTAGGGCTTCATTCACTCCTTATGGTGGCTTCAAAGTCCTGAAATCATCACTGGTAACTCCGTTCTTGTTCCCCTTACGCATGCCATCAACTCCATGCTTGTTCTTGCTCCAATGTTCATCCTTCTCAAAGCTAGGCCCTTCATTTGTAAGCAAAACAAATGTATCCAATTTAGGCAGCATCATATTCTCATGAACATTAGAATCATTAACAAGAAACGAAAGTACCTGGTAATTTAATTGGCGTGCGCGAGCTCTAGTAATTGGTCCAGTATGTATAGCAGTAGGGGCTGTGGGTGTAACAATGGTATTGATGTCCTCATCATCCTCCCCTTCTTGAAATAAAGTCGTCCTCGACGGAAGCTCATCTCCCTCACCCAAATAAGGCTTCAAATCTGCAATGTTAAAAGTGGGACTAACCCCAAAATCTGCAGGCAGCTCAAGTTTATATGCATTATCATTTATTTTCTCTAACACCTTAAAAGGACCATCAGCACGTGGCATTAGCTTTGATTTGCACAAATCAGGAAAGCTATCCTTACGCAAATGTAACCAAACAAGATCTCCAGGTGCAAACACAACATGTTTTCTACCCTTATCTCCAGCAAGTTTATATTTAGCATTCATACGCTCAATGTTTTCCTTAGTTAACTCATGCATTTTTAAGATCAATTCAGCACGTTGTTTAGCATCAAAATTAACCTTCTCCGAAGATGGAAGAGGCAACAAATCAATAGGTGCACGAGGTAGGAAACCATACACAATTTCAAAAGGGCACATCTTAGTAGTAGAATGCAATGAACGATTATAAGCAAACTCAATATGAGGCAAGCATTCTTCCCACATTTTCTTATTATTCTTCAAAACAGCCCTAAGCATAGTAGACAATGTTCTATTGACTACTTCAGTTTGTCCATCAGTTTGGGGGTGACAAGTAGTACTAAAAAGCAGTTTAGTCCCCAACTTAGCCCATAAACATCTCCAAAAGTGGCTAAGAAATTTAGTATCACGATCTGAAACAATAGTATTTGGCACACCATGCAAACGAATAATTTCACGGAAGAACAAATCAGCAACATTAACAGCATCATCGCTTTTATGATATGGTATAAAGTGTGCCATTTTTGAGAATCTATCCACGACAACAAATATGCTATCCCTCCCCTTCTTTGTTCGAGGTAAACCTAAAACAAAGTCCATAGATATATCCTCCCAAGGAACACTAGGTACAGGCAAAGGCATATATAAACCATGAGGATTGAGTCGTGACTTAGCTTTTTGACATGTAGTGCAGCGAGCAACAAAACGCTCAACATCCCGTCTCATCTTTGGCCAAAAGAAATGTGTAGCAAGTACGTCCTCCGTCTTCTTCACGCCAAAGTGTCCCATTAATCCTCCTCCATGCGCCTCCTGCAACAACAAAAGACGAAGAGAGCTAGCTGGAATGCATAGCTTGTTAGCACGGAACACAAATCCATCATTAACGACAAACTTGTTCCAGGTTCTTCCTTCTTTACAATTCTGCAATACATCTTTAAAATCAGCATCATGCACATATTGATCTTTGATGGTCTCCAAACCAAATATTTTGAAGTCAAGTTGTGAAAGCATAGTATAGCGACGAGACAATGCATCAGCAATAACATTTTCTTTACCCTTCTTGTGTTTAATGACATAAGGGAAAGTTTCAATGAATTCAACCCATTTAGCATGTCTACGATTCAGTTTAGCTTGACTTTTAATATGTTTCAAAGATTCATGATCAGAATGGATAACAAACTCTTTGGGCCATAAATAATGTTGCCATGTTTCTAAAGTCCGAACAAGAGCATATAGTTCTTTATCATAAGTAGAATAATTCAGACTAGGCCCACTCAATTTTTCAGAAAAGTATGCAACAGGTTTGCCATCTTGTAATAACACACCTCCTAATCCAATTCCACTAGCATCACATTTAAGCTCAAAAGTCTTATTAAAATCAGGAAGTTGGAGTAAAGGAGCATGTGTCAACTTATCTTTCAATACCGTGAAGGCTTCTTCCTGTGCGGTACCCCAAACAAAAGGCACATCCTTGTTTGTAAGCTCGTTGAGAGGTGCAGCAATGGTGCTAAAATCTCTCACAAAACGCCTATAGAAACCAGCGAGTCCAAGAAAACTCCGCACTTGTGTGACCGTTTTGGGCTGCGGCCAACTCTCAATAGCTTCAATCTTGGCTTTATCAACTTCAATTCCCTGTGGAGTAACAACATAGCCAAGAAAAGATACTCGGTCGGTGCAAAAGGTGCACTTCCCGAGGTTAGCAAACAAACGTGCATCACGTAGAGCAATAAAAACAGCACGTAAATGTTTCAAATGTTCTTCCAAAGATTTGCTATAAATCAGTATATCATCAAAATAGACTACCACAAATCGTCCAATGAAAGCACGTCAAACTTTGTTCATTAGTCTCATGAAAGTACTAGGTGCATTAGTTAACCCAAAAGGCATGACTAACCACTCATATAAACCAAACTTAGTTTTAAATGCAGTTTTCCATTCATCTCCCAATTTCATATGAATTTGATGGTATCCTGATAGAGGCAAAGGTGTCCCGTCTTTCGATGAGATGATGGATATCGCTTTGGTGGAAGTCGACTTTGACGATCCGACTACGAACGTGCAAGGACGTCGCGCCTTAGCAATCGCTAAACCAACTCCGAGAGGTTATCGACCACGCCGGAGCACGATCACCCTGACCACGAGGGTCTGTTTCCTGCGAGCAAACGAAGAACAAGCAAGAAACTGAGATTGCAATCTGGATATTGCGAATATAAGATGAAAGCTTTATTGATCAAGGTGGAGTTCTATGACGCCTTTGTCTGGTCGCTGAACACAAACGAAGTACGCGAAGTTGCAGCTATGGCGAACTTTTAATCTAAACAAAACCCAAAGTCTAAACGACGCCCTAAGGGCTGTATATATGGAGGAAGAGGGGGGGGGGGAATTTCGTGGCCCTTGAGGAAGGGGTCCGAAACCAACCCTATCTCTTGTTTCCCCACACATACGGACTCTAAAAACAGCCTATACTTATGTATTTCGAAATTACATGGGCCTGGCCCAATAATAAGGTGACGCAGCACCTAGAATAGCCTCTGGACGAAAGTTATGAAGTAGCATCTTGTATATTTCGTCCAAGGCTTCATGCACGCATTATGGTGGCTTCAACGTCCTGAAATCATCACTTGTAACTCCGTTCTTGTTCCCCATGCGCATGCCATCATCTCCATGCTTGTTCTTGCTCCAATGTTCATCCTTCTCAAAGCTAGGCCCTTCATTTGTAAGCAAAACAAATGTATCCAATTTAGGCAGCATCATATTATTAGAATCATTACCAAGAAACGAAAGTACCTGGTAATTTAATTGGCGTGCGCGAGCTCTAGTAATTGGTCCAGTATGTATAGCAGCAGGGGCTGTGGGTGTAACAATGGTATTGATGTCCTCATCAGTACACGGGTCCACAAGAGAGGTCGCACTCTTTTGTTTCTGCTTATGTTATGCATTGCTTAAAATTACCTGCAACTTTATCATCCTGTTCACCTCTTGGACTCCAAGTCAGGTCCAAATTAATGTTCAAACTTGAGTTGTAAATTATTTGTGGGGCACATATCGAGGAAGCAATGAATAGTATCTCTGTCTAATATCTGGTTCACCTAGGGTATGCCTATGTTCTTCATCTTGGGTGGGAAATAAATAGTAAAGCAATCATCATCTTTCTTTTTATTAAATTAAAGCAATGATCAGCCTGCTATCATTATTTTTGGATCCATCTACTGGTTGTTACCATCACTCTAAATTTCTGCATGCTCTCCTTACATAATCTCACCATATTTTTTTCGTATGCATGTCAGATATTGTACACAGTCATGCTGAACATGTAGAGAAAAAGAGAAGAGTTTTGCGCGGCAATACAATGTCATGCAGACATCGCTCCATGGTGGGTTATATGCGGAGCATCCTACGATCATCCCCATGTACACTCGAGCCTACACCATTTGACACAAGGTGAACTCGCTCCTTTCCGAATCTTCCCTTTCCGCATGTAAGACATGGATGCTACTTCAAGCGCGGACCTTGTTCATAATCAGGTACACCCGAGGAGACCATGGAGAACCCAAGGACCAAGGCCAAGCATGCGCGGAAGCAAAGGAAGGAGAAGGAAGAAGAGCCAGCTGCTACAGGCCCCGGACATCCGGCCCCAGCCCGGACATCCGGCCCCCGCCCGGAAATCCGGCGCCCATCACAGAACGTCCCGAAGCTGAACCTCGTCAGCCCGGACGTCCGGCCAAAGGCCCGGATATCCAGCTCTTCCCGAGCCGCCGGACATCCGGCCCCCCAGCCCGGACATCCGGACCCCGCCTACAGAGAGCTCCGAGACCGGCCACGCCAGCCCGGACATCGAGCCTCCCTGCCCGGACATCCGGCCTGTCGCGAAACCCCGGACATCCGGCCCGTCGCCCGGACATCCGGCGCCACCTGCCTGTGCGCGGAGAACGGGCCAAGGGCCCATGTATCCCCCCTCTCACTTACCCCTTCGTGGGCTAACACTATATATAGACCCACACCTCCTCCTACTTAGGGTTAGCAAAGGATTAGCTCATTTAGAGATAGAGCTTTGCTCATCCATATCGGATCTACTCCACGGGAGAGACTGCGGCCCCTCTACGGAGAAGATCCACCTTGGATTCAAGACCCCTCACTGGAAGATCCCCTCGTGGATTCAAGACCTCCCCACGGAGAAGAACTGGTTACCCTTTGTATCGTCCTTTGTTGACTTTGGATCTTGTATCTCCTCTTGATGCGGAGCATCCCAAGGTCATCCCCATGGACCTACCATCGTCTCATCAAGTGCCTAGTGGACCCATGACTCGATCACGTGCAAGAGCTCTCGAGACCGAGGTGACATCTCTCCTCTCACAATTCCACTTCGATGACCATGAGACATGGCTACTACCTCAAACGGAGACATTGTGCATACTCAGGTATCAAGGAGTAAGCCATGGAGACGCCAAGGAGCAAGGAGAATCCGAAGAGGAAGATGGACGTGAAGACGGAGAAGAAAAAGGGCTAAGTCAGCAGAAGCCCGGACGATCCGGACCGCCGTCCGGACGATCCGGCCTCAGCCCGGATGATCCGGACCCCGGCCCGGACGATCCGGCTAAGATGCCCAACGACACCCGAAGCTTCAACATGAAGCCGGATTATCCGAACCCAGGCCCAGATCATCCGGCCACACCCGGACGTCCGGACCCGGGCCCGGACATCCGGCCCTTCCGCAGCTGCTCCAACACAACCGGATCATCCGGACGCCGACCCGGATCATCTGGACCCCCGAAGCCCGGATCATCCAGACCAACTCCCGGATCATCCGGCCACCGGCTGCGTGCGTGACCTGGGCCGAGGCCCGTGTACCCGTTTCGTCCCCTCACTTACCCCTTCGCCCCTTGGGCTATAAATAGACCTTCTCCTCCCCATTTTTAGGGTTAGCAAAGTAGTAGCTCATATGTGAGGATAGCTTTTGCTCATCCATACGGATCGTCTCCTCGAGAGTGACCGCGGCCCCTCTACGGAGAAGATCCCCTTGGATTCAAGACCCCCTCTTGGGTGGCCCCATCAAGACCTCTTTACGGAGAAGAACCGGTTACCGTTTGTATCGTCCGTAGTTGACTTTGGATCTTGTATCTTACCTTTGTGTTCACCGATTTAGCGCAGGTGTGATCTATTCTTGTTGGTTGAGTGATTCTCTCGTGTTTCCTCTTGTGTTTTCCCTCGTTTATCTCTCGTGTTCTTCATTTTCATCATCGGGATCCGCTCCTTTCGTGAAAGATCGTCCATCTAGGGTTCCACCCTACATCATCTTGGTATCATGAGCCACGTTGATCACGATTTCGGAGCCTCCCCTCTTCGTTTTCTAGCTTGATTTTGTTATTTTTCATCCTAATCCGAAAATCCCCACAAAAATAGCCCTAATTTTTTTTGTGATTTGTGAGTTTTGATGACGTTTTGTTGGTTTTGATCCGTGAGTTTGTTGTGTTGCAAGTGGATCTAGCCTTCCCTCACCATCTCCACCTCGCAATCCCTCCAAAATCCGCGAAATCCCCGAATTTGTGGCCATTTTCGAGTTCATCCCGAGCGAGATTGACCCGCCCGGATCATCCGGCTGTTTACCCGGATCATCCGGATCCGCCCGGATCATCCGGCTCCTGGCCCGGATCATCCGGCTTCTTCTGTCGAAACTGCATTTCCTGCAGTTTTTACCACCGCCGCCTACGCCTCCGCATACCCACTTCGACCACCACCACCTAACTTCCGGAAACCCCTCCACAAACCCTTCCAATACCCCAAACCATACCACCAATTGACCGCTACCTATTCCGACACTTTCTGTCACGTTCGGTTTTGAGAATTTGAGTTGTGGCTCACCGTTTCCTCTCGTGTTTCGGGTACATAGGGACGGTTCGACATCAACATCACCACCGCTCATCTTCGCCAAGGACTACTACGAACGACTACACCCTTGTGGTATCAACTTCACATTGGTATCATCTTGGTATCGTGATCTCATTATACTCTCTTGCATTTGCATTGATAACCCCATAGCCTTACTTTTGCGTAGCTTTCCCATCGAGACTAGCCTTTGAGTATTGCCGGCAACGTGACTTGTGCACATTAGTGATCATACATGCCATAGCATAGATACTATCATCGTGTTGCATATCTTGGAATCATGTCTTGTGTCACAAAGTTGTCATTGCATTCACAATTGCTATCTTGGTTCGTGAAGCATTGCATGAAACAAGAGCTCAAACAACAAAGAGCCAAACAAGCTTTTAAGCAAAAGGGAAAGATAATCAACGAGCTTATAAGCAAGAACCATAGCATCATACAACATTAAGATTGTCATACTCGATCATCTTGGATCATATCTCCGGAACATCATACATAGAGCATACTTGGGATAGAAGTCGTTGCATTTTTGCTTAGTAGGTTGTGCACAAGTTCGTATCCGCCTTTTGTGCAATCGTGCTAGCGTCTCTCTAGTGTTGTGCAACAAGAGCATTTTCGTGGATTCCACATTTTGGCTCACCCTTGGTTGCACGACCCCATTTATCTTTCCGTGTGTTGTGTTTCCGTGTACCATATCTTGCTATTGGTCTACTTGTTGCATTTACAAGTCGCGAATCTTCTCCAACATTATTGAATCTTGCTTACATTCGCATCAAAAATTGTGCCACCATCCTAACCAAGCTCCACCATAAGCTTTTACTTGTGTAGGTGTGAGGAACCGACAAGAATTGATACCAATTGTGCTATTTCCTTGTTACACATTGGAGTGATCTTTGATCCATCTTCAACATCGGTCAAGGTACATTTGGTATTGGTTCTTCCTTTTCTCCCACTCACATATCTTTGTTTGGAATGATGGATAGGCCAAGTACTTCTACCAACCCACTCTTATTGGAGCAAGACAACGACATGTCATCCTACGTCACCAAGACTCAACTATTTGGTGCACATCGGGCTTTGCATCAAGAACAACTTGCTTTGGGCGACAGCATCGACAATCTCGCCACCGACCTACGAGAATCTGAGCAACGTACAAGAGACTACTTCGACACATCCATGAGTTCCCTCAAAGAAGATATCCGAACCATGATGGTCCGCTCTTCTACAACTTCGTCCTCTTCAAGACGGAGCCGCTCAATTCGACACTCCGATGACACCCTCTCCGGTTCAAGTACACCGACATCGAACACTCTTCGTCGTGCCGCGCGTCAAGACCTTCAAGCTAACCGCAATCCTCTACATGACACCGACTCTCAAGAGCATCGACATCGTCAAAACCAAGCTGCTTTCGCACTAGCACAAGAACGGCAACGCCAATGACAACAAGAACAAGAGGAGCGAGCGCGACAACATCAAGATGCACAAGACGCCGAGGCGCAACGTCAAGAACAACAACTACGTGAAGCTCAAGTACTTGAGGCGCAACGTGCCCTTCACGATTCAAGTCGTGCCGTAGCCAATCGAGGCCGACAAGCTCGACTACATCAAGAAGCACTTCGCGACGAAGCTCAAGAAAGAATTTTCCAAGCACGTGTGCATCGACAAGCTCCTCGTCAAGATCGACAAGCTCCTCGTCAAGATAGACAAGCTCCTACTCAAGCGAGACAAGAACGTCAAGTCCAGTGAGAGCAAGAAGACAATGGACCCCCTCCTCGCCAAGAGCAACATGAGGAAGAAAACCCTCCTCGCCAAGAGCAACATGAGATTGTCAATCCTCACCGACATGGGCGTCAACATCCCCGACCCCAACACAATGAAGAGCAACGATATGGCATGCTAAAGTTCACCATGCCCAAGTTTACCGGAAGCAATGACCCTGAAGAATACATATCATGGGCATTGAAGGTTGACAAAATCTTCCGCTTGCACAACTACGAAGAAGAGAAGAAGATCGCAATGGCATCCCTCGAATTCCAAGACTACGTCCTCATTTGGTGGGAACAAGTCATTGAGCGCCAAGCGGCAAGAGGTGAATCACCCATCACCACTTGGGCACAAATGAAGGATGTCATGAGAGCACGATTCGTACCAAACTACTACAACCGCGACCTCTTCAAGAAACTCCAACAACTCAAGCAAGGAACCAAGAGCGTTGAAGAATACTTCAAGGAAATGGAGATTACCATGATACGAGCCAATGTCAAAGAAGATGATAAGCAAACTATGGCGCGTTTCCTGAATGGACTCAATCACCCTATCAAGAAGATTGTCGACTTCCAACCATACTCGAACCTCATCGAGCTAGTGCATCAAGCTACGAAAGCGGAACGGCAAGTCCAAGACGACTTCAAGTATGCCAAGTTCTCATCCAAGTCCTACGGCTTCTCCAACAATCAAGCTTCGACGACTCCCACTACATGCAACGGCGACAAGTCAAGTTACAAGAAAGCTTCGACAAGCTCAAGTCGTCCTCCTACTACAAGCAACAACAAGAAAGCTTCATCATCATCTACCCCAACCGATGAGACCATCAAGACAAGTTCCATCAAATGCTTCACATGCGGAGGCCGAGGCCACAAGTCCTTCGAGTGCACAAACAAGCGCACCATGATCCTCAACGACGACGGAACCTATGACTCCATGAGTGAAGGAGAAATGGAAGCCCTTGAGCAAGTGGCCATGCACCGACAAGTGAACAATGATGAAGAAGATGATCACATCTTTTGTGACGAAGACTCAAGTCCCGCTCTTGTTGTCTCCAAGATCTTGACTCTTCAACATCAACAAGATGAAGATCAAAGGTGCCATATTTTCCACACCAAGGCCGGAATCAATGGAAGGTCCGTCAAGGTAATCATCGATGGAGGAAGTTGCCATAACTTAGCGAGTGAAGAACTATGCTCCAAACTCCAATTGGTCAAGATAAAGCACCCGCACCCATACAAGGGTCAATGGCTAAGCGACACCGGCACCATCCAAGTCGAGTATAGAGTACAAGTCTCTTTCAAGATCGGCGCCTATGAAGACACTTTGGAGTGTGATATCCTACTGATGACCGTGTGCCACCTCCTTCTTGGACGGCCATGGCAATTTGACCGAGGTGTCATTCACGATGGGCGTACAAATCACTATAGCTTCAAGATGAAAGGGAAAGAGTTTGTGCTACGTCCTATGTCTCCAAGCCAAGTGCTCGCCGACAAGCAAAACACCCATCGTGGAGAGAATAGTGAGAGAGCGAACCACCAAAAAGAGAGTGAGCGCCACAAGCCCAAATTGAGTGCCTCCACGATGAGCGACAAGGAAACCTTAATTCTCTTTGCCACCAAACGTGAGATGAGAGAAGTGTGTGAGAACCCATCAAGTGTCCTGCACTATGTCCTATTGTGCAAGGACGAGGAACCAACAACTACAACTCTCACAATCTTCCTCAAGTGTTATCCTCTTTATTGCAGGAATTCCAAGATGTTTTCCCCGATGAGCTACCTCCGGGTCTACCTCCACTACGAGGCATTGATGAGGACATCAATACCATTGTTACACCCACAGCCCCTGCTGCTATACATACTGGACCAATTACTAGAGCTCGCGCACGCCAATTAAATTACCAGGTACTTTCGTTTCTTGGTAATGATTCTAATGTTCATGAGAATATGATGCTGCCTAAATTGGATACATTTGTTTTGCTTACAAATGAAGGGCCTAGCTTTGAGAAGGATGAACATTGGAGCAAGAACAAGCATGGAGATGATGGCATGCGCATGGGGAACAAGAACGGAGTTACAAGTGATGATTTCAGGACGTTGAAGCCACCATAATGCGTGCATGAAGCCTTGGACGAAATATACAAGATGCTACTTCATAACTTTCGTCTAGAGGCTATTCTAGGTGCTGCGTCACCTTATTATTGGGCCAGGCCCATGTAATTTCGAAATACTTGAGTATAGGCTGTTTTTAGAGTCCGTATGTGTGGGGAAACAAGAGATAGGGTTGGTTTCGGACCCCTTCCCCAAGGGCCACGAAATTCCCCCCCTCTTCCTCCATATATACAGCCCTTAGGGCGTCGTTTAGACTTTGGGTTTTGTTTAGATTAAAAGTTCGCCATAGCTGCAACTTCGCGTACTTCGTTTGTGTTCAACAACCAGACAAAGGCGTCACAGAACCCCACCTTGATCAATAAAGCTTTCATCTTATATTCGCAATATCCAGATTGCTATCTCAGTTTCTTGCTTGTTCTTCGTTTGCTCGCAGGAAACAGACCCTCGTGGTCAGGTTGATCGTGCT
Organism: Aegilops tauschii subsp. strangulata; assembly: GCF_002575655.3. Taxonomy (NCBI): domain Eukaryota; kingdom Viridiplantae; phylum Streptophyta; class Magnoliopsida; order Poales; family Poaceae; genus Aegilops; species Aegilops tauschii. The sequence continues at coordinate 252,331,548 of NC_053037.3, forward strand.
CCGGCGTGGTCAATAACCTCTCGGAGTTGGTTTAGCGATTGCTAAGGCGCGACGTCATCGCACGTTGTAGTCGGATCGTCAAAGTCGACTTCCACCAAAGCGATATCCATCATCTCATCGAAAGATGGGACACCTTTGCCTCTATCAAGTGGTATCAGATTTCCAGGTTGCTCGGTGAGATTTTACAGTTTTTCGTAGTTTAGATCGAGTTTGTTCTTCATACCTATAGTCCACGAAAAAGCCAAAAAAAATTTAGGGTTAGTTCATCCTATCCGAACCAATCTGAGCCTTTGCATAATCTTTTCTGTGTTTGCTTTGTTGAATTTGCGGTTGCATTGTCGTGTCAAGTTGCTGGTCTTAGCGTCTAGTCATTTAGAGTTTCGAGTTCTGTTCACAGGTTGTCACGTCGCCGCTGCCATATATCACCACCGCATCATCATCATCGCTGCTGCCATATACCACCACCGCACCAACTTCATCGCCGTTGCCATATACCACCACCACATATTCACCGCCAATCCGAGTCCATATACGCCACCACATATCCGCCGCCATCACGCCAATCCGAGTACACCTGCAACATATATCCGCCACCAGTCCGAGTTCCACCAGATTCATCTCCGCCACGAGTCCGAGTTCCACCAGATTCATCTCCGCCACCAGTCCTAGTCCAAGTCCAGTATTTTGTTACTCTGTTTTGGATTTCCAGATCACGCCATACTCCGAAACTTCTGTGTTACCCGCAGTAGAAAAATAGTTCCAGTTTCAAAAAAAAAACGAAGTCTGGAAAATTCTGGCTAGGCAGTTTTTAGACCATTTGTAGACTTTTTCGAAAAAAATTGTTGCGGAGCAAAAAAAAGAAGAAAAAAAGAGCAAAAAAAGTAAAAAAAAAAATCAGAGTGTGCTCCTCCCTTGTTTACGTGAAGCGAAGTGATTTTGTTAGTGTTCTATGCTCGCGTCTCTAGCACGGTCTAGCCTAGGACCAGCACAGTACCGTCGTTGAGCGTTTATTCAACTTTGCATATCTGAATTGATTATTGCTGACCCTTTTGCTACCATATTATAAGCCTTCCCACCTCCACATACATCTACGTCGTGCGTTTGACTCTCCCTGGTAATCGCTCTATCCAAGCTTTGAGAGTTTTGACTACAACGGTTGCCGATCACAGCCTGCTGCTGGGTAAGAACTGGTAAGAATTTGAGATTCGCTTGAAGGATTTGTGACACACCACCATCACCACCACTTCCTAGTAGTCTGTAGGATCATATTCTTTTGTGTTTCTATTGCTGCTAACCATGGCAGGATCACAAGCCGATGAGACTGATTGGGAGAACATGACGAACAAGGGGTTGCATGATAAATTTCAGCAAATGATGAGTGGCCAGGTGGGAGATGTGCTAAACAGATTTGAAGAGGCTATGGAGAAGATAGATGCCGTGGAGAAGTCGTTTGAGACAAAGCTGGATAACAGTTTTAATGAATTGCTCAAGCGTCTTCCCCAACCACCACCGGCTGCACCTGTCGCACCTCTACAACAACAACAACCACATCTCCAACGCCGCCTTCCAAATCAAGTGGGACGAGCACAGCGCGTTCCAATTGAGACTGCTCAAAATTCGGGTGCCGCTGCACCTACTATTGATGCTTCTTTGGCTCCTGCTACTGCGGCGGCTGAGGAGGATGACGATTATGCGGGCGATTATGAGGATGAGGTTGATCAAAATCAGAACTACGTGCAGCCACCAGCACCACCTCCAGCAGGTCGACCTCAGGTATATATTCGCAACGGTAGGCCTGCACCACCACCTCAGGTACGAGATCATGACCATGTTCCTAAACTGAAATTGAATATTCCACCGTTTGAGGGTAGATACATTCCTGATGTATATCATACTTGGGAGATAGAAACTGAACAACGTTTTACATGTTTACAATATCCCGAGGAGAGACGGGTTGCTGCTGCTGTTTGTGCTTTCACTAGTTTTGCATGTGTATGGTGGTCTGAGCATTGTAGATTATATCCTATTACAGCTACTTGGGCTGCTTTGAAAACTGCTATGCGTACTCGTTGGGTTCCACCATATTATCAACATGAATTGCTACAAAAACTGCAGCGTTTATGACAAGGGAAAAAGTCTGTAGAAGAATATTATCAGGAATTACAAACTGGCATGATTAGATGTGGTATTGTTGAGGAGAATGAAGCTATGCTTGCACGTTTTATGCGTGGTTTAAATAGAGAGAATTAGACCATTCTAGAGTATAAGGAGTATACTAATATCACTCGTTTATTCCATCTTGCTTGTAAAGCTGAACGTGAAGTGCAGGATCGACAAGCATTGGCGCGAACTAACTTTTCTGCAGGTCGACCTTCATCATGGACACCGCGTGCATCTTCTAGTTCCACTGCACCAGCACCTCCATCAGGTTCCACCTCCAGCCGTGATACAAGAAAGCAGGCACAACCACCACTATCTGCCAAGAGCGCACCTGCCGGGCCTGCACAGAGCTCTTCTTCTTCCATGGCATCAACAGGGCACACAAGTGATATTATTTGTCGTCGTTGTAAGGGAAGAGGACATTATGCGCGAGAATGAAAATCTCAGCGTGTAATGATTGCTACTGAGGATGGTGGGTATGAGTCCGCTAGTGACTATGATGAGGAGACTTTGGCTCTTATTACACGTGAAGAACATGGTGGAGATGATTCTGAAAATGCGACGCAACACATGGCTCCTGAAGACGCTGATGGGTATGAATGTTTAGTTGCTCAACGTGTTTTGAGTGTGCAGGTCACACAAGCAGAGCAAAATCAGAGGCATAATTTGTTCCAAACAAAGGGAGTTGTGAAGGAACGTTCTGTTCGCGTCATCATAGATGGAGGGAGCTGTAACAACTTGGCTAGCATGGAGATGGTGGGCAAACTATCTCTCACCACAAGACCACATCCACATCCTTACTACATCTAATGGTTCAACAATAGCGGCAAGGGTAAGGTAACACGTACTGTTCGTGTGCATTTTAGTATCTCTACATATGCTGATTATGTTGATTGTGATGTGGTACCCATGCAAGCATGTTCCTTACATACATTCCTGATGTATATCTTACTTGGGAGTTAGAAACTGAACAACGTTTTACATGTTTACAATATCCCGAGGAGAGACGGGTTGCTGCTGCTGTTTGTGCTTTCACTAGTTTTGCATGTGTATGGTGGTCTGAACATTGTAGATTATATCATATTCCAGCTACTTGGGCTGCTTTGAAAACTGCTATGCGTACTCATTGGGTTCCACCATATTATCAACGTGAATTGCTTCAAAAACTACAGCGTTTACGACAAGGGAAAAATTCTGTAGAAGAATATTATCAGGAATTACAAACTGGCATGATTAGATGTGGTATTGTTGAGGAGAATGAAGCTATGCTTGCACGTTTTATGGGTGGTTTAAATAGAGAGATTCAGACCATTCTAGAGTATAAGGAGTATACTAATATCACTCGTTTATTCCATCTTGCTTGTAAAGCTGAACGTGAAGTGCAGGATCGACAAGCATTGGCGCGAACTAACTTTTCTGCAGGTCGACCTTCATCATGGACACCGCGTGCATCTTCTACTTCCACTGCACCAGCACCTCCATCAGGTTCCACCTCCAGCCGTGATACAAGAAAGCAGGCACAACCACCACTATCTGCCAAGAGCGCACCTGCCGGGCCTGCGCAGAGCTCTTCTTCTTCCATGGCGTCAACAGGGCACACAAGTGATATTATTTTTCGTCGTTGTAAGGGAAGAGTACATTATGCGAGAGAATGCAAATCTCAGCGTGTGATGATTGCTACTGAGGATGGTGGGTATGAGTCCGCTAGTGACTATGATGAGGAGACATTGGCTCTTATTACACGTGAAGAACATGGTGGAGATGATTCTGAAAATGAGACGCAATACATGGCTCCTGAAGACGCTGACAGGTATGAATGTTTAGTTGCTCAACGTGTTTTGAGTGTGCAGGTCACACAAGCAGAGCAAAATCAGAGGCATAATTAGTTCCATACAAAGGGAGTCATGAAGGAACGTTCTGTTCGCGTCATCATAGATGGAGGGAGCTGTAACAACTTGGCTAGCATGGAGATGGTGGAGAAACTATCTCTCACCACAAGACCACATCCACATCCTTACTACATCCAATGGTTCAACAACAGCGGCAAGGTTAAGGTAACACGTACTGTTCGTGTGCATTTTAGTATCTCTACATATGCTGATTATGTTGATTGTGATGTGGTACCCATGCAAGCATGTTCCTTATTACTTGGTAGACCATGGCAATTTGATAAAAATTCTGTACACCATGGTAGAAACAATCAGTATACTCTTGTTCATAAGGATAAAAATATTACTTTGCTTCCTATGACTCCTGATTCCATTTTGAAAGATGACATTAATAGAGCTAATAAAGCAAAACAGGAGAAAAATAAGAGTGAAAATCAGATTGTGGCAAAAGAATTTGAGCAACAAATGAAACCTAATAATAAACCATCTAGTGTTGTTTCTGAAATTAAATTGAAAAGTGCATGTTTACTTGCCACAAAATCTGATATTGATGAGCTAGATTTCAACAAATCTGTTTGCTATGCTTTTGTGTGCAAAGAGGCATTATTTTCATTCGAGGACGTGCCTTCCTCTTTGCCCCCTGCTGTCACTAACATTTTGCAGGAGTTCGCTGACGTCTTTCCACAAGACGTGCCACCGGGATTACCACCTATTCGAGGGATTGAGCATCAAATCGACTTAATTCCCGGTGCATCGCTACCCAACCGTGCACCATACCGTACCAATCCAGAGGAGACGAAGGAGATTATGCGTCAAGTACAGGAGCTGCTCGACAAAGGTTATATACGCGAATCTCTTAGTCCTTGTGTTGTTCCTATTATACTTGTGCCTAAAAAGGATGGTACATCGCGTATGTGTGTTGATTGTAGAGGCATTAATAACATTACTATTCGTTATCGTCATCCTATTCCTAGGCTAGATGATATGCTTGATGAATTGAGTGGCTCTACAATATTTTCCAAAGTTGATTTGCGTAGTGGATACCATCAAATTCGTATGAAACTGGGAGATGAATGGAAAACTGCATTTAAAACTAAGTTTGGTTTATATGAGTGGTTAGTCATGCCTTTTGGGTTAACTAATGCACCTAGTACTTTCATGAGACTAATGAACGAAGTGATGAGGACATCAATACCATTGTTACACCCACAGGCCCTGCTACTATACATACTGGACCAATTACTAGAGCTCGCGCACGCCAATTAAATTACCAGGTACTTTCGTTTCTTGGTAATGATTCTAATGTTCATGAGAATATGATGCTGCCTAAATTGGATACATTTGTTTTGCTTACAAATGAAGGGCCTAGCTTTGAGAAGGATGAACATTGGAGCAAGAACAAGCATGGAGATGATGGCATGCGCATGGGGAACAAGAACGGAGTTACCAGTGATGATTTCAGGACGTTGAAGCCACCATAATGCGTGCATGAAGCCTTGGACGAAATATACAAGATGCTACTTCATAACTTTTGTCCAGAGGCTATTCTAGGTGCTGCGTCACCTTATTATTGGGCCGGGCCCATGTAATTTCGAAATACATAAGTATAGGCTGTTTTTAGAGTCCGTATGTGTGGGGAAACAAGAGATAGGGTTGGTTTCGGACCCCTTCCTCAAGGGCCACGAAATTCCCCCCTCTTCCTCCATATATACAGCCCTTAGGGCGTCGTTTAGACTTTGGGTTTTGTTTAGATTAAAAGTTCGCCATAGCTGCAACTTCGCATACTTCGTATGTGTTCAGCGACCAGACAAATGCGTCACAGAACTCCACTTTGATCAATAAAGCTTTCATCTTATATTCGCAATATCCAGATTGCAATCTCAGTTTCTTGCTTGTTCTTCGTTTGCTCGCAGGAAACAGACCCTCGTGGTTAGGTTGATCGTGCTCCGGCGTGGTCGATAACCTCTCGGAGTCGGTTTAGCGATTGCTAAGGCGCGACGTCCTCGCACGTTCGTAGTCGGATCGTCAGAGTCGACTTCCATCAAAGCGATATTCATCTTCTCATCGAAAGACGGGACACCTTTGCCTCTATCAAGTGGTATCAAATTTCCAGGTTGCTCGAGATTTTACAGTTTTTCGTAGTTTAGATCGAGTCTGTTCTTCATACCTACAGTCCATGAAAAAGCCACAAAAAAAATTAGGGTTAGTTCATCATGTCCGAACCAATCTGAGCCTTTGCATAATCTTTTTAGGGTTTTTGCTTTGTTGAATTTGCGGTTGCATCGTCGTGTCAAGTTGCTGGTCTTAGAGTCTAGTTGATGAGGACATCAATACAATTATTACACCCACAGTCCCTGCTGCTATACATACTGGACCAATTACTAGAGCTCGCGCACGCCAATTAAATTACCAGGTACTTTCGTTTCTTGCTAATGATTCTAATGTTCATGAGAATATGATGCTGCCTAAATTGGATACATTTGTTTTGCTTACAAATGAAGGGCCTAGCTTTGAGAAGGATGAACATTGGAGCAAGAACAAGCATGGAGATGATGGCATGCGCATGGGGAACAAGAACGGAGTTACAAGTGATGATTTCAGGACGTTGAAGCCACCATAATGCGTGCATGAAGCCTTGGACGAAATATACAAGATGCTACTTCATAACTTTCGTCCAGAGGCTATTCTAGGTGCTGCGTCACCTTATTATTGGGCCAGGCCCATGTAATTTCGAAATACATAAGTATAGGCTGTTTTTAGAGTCCGTATGTGTGGGGAAACAAGAGATAGGGTTGGTTTCGGACCCCTTCCTCAAGGGCCACGAAATTCCCCCCTCTTCCTCCATATATACAGCCCTTAGGGCGTCGTTTAGACTTTGGGTTTTGTTTAGATTAAAAGTTCGCCATAGCTGCAACTTCGCGTACTTCGTTTGTGTTCAGCGACCAGACAAAGGCGTCACAGAACCCCACCTTGATCAATAAAGCTTTCATCTTATATTCGCAATATCCAGATTGCAATCTCAGTTTCTTGCCTGTTCTTCGTTTGCTCGCAGGAAACAGACCCTCGTGGTCAGGTTGATCGTGCTCCGGCGTGGTCGATAACCTCTCGGAGTTGGTTTAGCGATTGCTAAGGCGCGACGTCCTCGCACGTTCGTAGTCGGATCGTCAAAGTCGACTTCCATCAAAGCGATATTCATCATCTCATCGAAAGACGGGACACCTTTGCCTCTATCACTAGTCTTTTAGAGTTTCGAGTTCTGGTCATAAGTTGTCACGCCGCCGCCGCACCATCATCATCGCCTTGCCATCTACCACCATTGCTTATCCGCCACCGCTCTGAATCCGTATCTATATACCACCACCGATCCGTATCCATATATCCTACCGCCATATATCCACCACCAATCCGAGTTCTTTTCATATTCGGTTGGTTTTAGAGATCCATATATTTTCCGTTTCATGTTTCCTTGCCTGAGTAGGTATCGGAAAAAAAAAAGTCTGGAGACCCCCGGGCAGTTTTTAGGCCAAAATTTCGGCAACCAAAAATATTTTTTCCCTATCCTATTTTTAGGCCCCGGGTAGTGTTTTGAGACACTCGCCATCATAGTGATTTTTTGTCGCACTTTTTCGTTGTCGCTGCCCTGATTTCCGAAAAAAAAATAGTCAAAAAATTTTGTGCCCATCCTGTCAGTTTGACCTGGGAAGAGTTTTGAGACACTCGCCATTATAGTGATTTTTTCGCAAAAAAAAAAAAAAAAAAAAGGAGGAGCGCAAAAAAAAAAAAAAAAGAGCGAAAAAAAAAATTCCTGAGTGTGCTTTTCCCTTGTTTACGTGCAGCGCCGTGATTTTGTTAGTGTTCTAGGCTCGCGTCTCTAGCACGGTCTAGCCTAGGACCAGCACAGTACCGTCGTTGAGCGTTTATTCAACTTTGCATCTCTGAATTGATTATTGCTTACCATTTTGCTACCATATTATAAGCCTTCCCAGCTCCACATAAGTCTACATCGTGCGTTTGACTCTCCCTGGTAATCGCTATATCCAAGCTTTGAGAGTTTTTGACTACAACGGTTGCCGATCACCACCTGCTGCTGGGTAAGAACTGGTAAGAATTTGAGATTCGCTTGAAGGTTTTGTGACACACCACCATCCCACCACTTCTAGTAGTCTGCAGGATCATATTCTTTTGTGTTTCTATTGCTGCTAACCATGGCAGGTTCACAAGCCGATGAGACTGATTGGGCGAACATGACGAACAAGGAGTTGCATGATAAATTTCAGCAAATGATGAGTGGCCAGGTGGGAGATGTGCTAAACAGATTTGAAGAGGCTATGGAGAAGATAGATGCCGTGGAGAAGTCGTTTGAGACAAAGCTGGATAACAAGTTTACTGAATTACTAAAGCGTCTTCCCCGACCACCACTGACGAGGACATGACTACCTTGGATACGACCAAAAATATTGCATACATGCATATTTGTCAAGTGATTTCTAGTGCAAACTATTCAATAATCTATTTATGTTATCCAGAACAAAAATACTTCACACACTTTTGTGTTTTGTCTAATTGCAGGTGTATGGGACATTTGTACAATCCACATATGAAGATAAGGCAAAAGGAGAAGTTTAGGTTCTGTTCAAAAAGTCCTCTCACGTCACTTTTGGGCCAAGAGAAGATAGAGTCCAAGTCTCTCACGTTCTGGATTCAGATTCGGACTGCACAGACATACCTGACTCAAAACGCCAACAACTTTTTCATACGGACTCCGAATTGGGTGATTCTTTTTTTGTTGGAAACTAGATTTCGTGCTCTTTCCAACCCAATTGGATTCACCTTTAAATTCGTCCGGAGCATTGAGTTATGGTCGAAACAATCTGACATTGCACCAGAATCCGAGTCAAACTACAAGTCCAAAGGTGTTGCATCACCTCCACTTGGGCCCATGAGCCTTGTACGACCTAGGGTTGGTTTTAGGCTGCCTTGGGACGTCCTCCCACCTCCTTGGCCGCCACCCCTTGCTCCTATATAAGTAGATCCATCTAGTAGCTTTTTCCTTGGAATTTGTTTAGTTAAAAGTTAGCCATTGCAACTTCGTGTACTTCGTTTGTGTCCAACGACCAGACCAAGACCGCTTACGGATTCCCACCACTATCAATACTTCATATATATTCGCAATATTCAGATTGCATTATCATATTCTTGCTCGTTCTTCGATTGCTTGCAGGAATAGACCTTCGTGGTCAGGCTGATCGTGCTTCCGGCATCGTCAGTAACCTCAGGAGATTGGTTTAGCGATTGATAAGGCGCAACGTCGTGCATGTTTGTAGTCGGATCGTCAAAGTCGTCTCCACCAAATCGATAGTTATCATCTCATCGAAAGATCGGGACACCTTTGCCTCTATCAAGTGGTATCAGTTTTTAGGTTGCTCGGTGAGAATTTCCAGTTTCCCCTAGATTAGATTTATTTTCTTACCTATTGTCCAAGAAAAAGCCACAAAAAAGTTAGATCTATTCATCCTTTTGTCCAAGCCAGTCTGAGCCTTTGCAATTTTCTATTCATTGTTTGCATTATTGAATTATCGGTTGCATCGTCGTGTCGAGTTGCTGGTCTTAGGGTCTAGTTCGTTTAAAGTTTCGAGTTCTGTTCACATTAGTCACGTCGCCGCTGCATCGTTATCCCTTCTGCTGTCCACCACACCATCCATCAAATTCCACCATGTGCTACCCATAGTTCATTGTCACAATCATAGTTGAGGTCATTCACATCTTCGCTTGATCCAATCTGCATCTTATCTAGTTTGTCTTGGAAAGAGGGAGAGAAAAAAAAGACAGAGAAAAAAAAAGAAAAAGAAGTCAGAAAAAAAAGAGAAAGAAAAAAAGTGTGAGGAAAAAAAAGAGAGAAGAAAAAAAACAAAATTCGGATCTATCTAGACTCAATCTCGTAGTTGAATTCGGATTGGAATCTGTTTTGTGCACTGTTTAGTAAAACAGGCATACCTTCCTCATACGAAGTCCGTTTTGACTCCGCGAGTACTCAAATGAAAGCTAGCGACGAGCCGCATCTAAATAGTTGCAGAGACTAGTTCAATATTTGACACCTCAAAATCGTCTTCTAAATAGGTCTTTTTGCCCTCCGAAGTTCGCGGACACAGCTTATTCCAGTTTTTCAAGCCAGTTTCAGAATTCTTTCACTCCTCATATCAACTCGGAATTGAGTGATTCTTTTTGCATTGGAAAGCTTGAGTTAGTAGCATTCTTTGAAAAAAATTATCAGAAAATTGGCACAAACTTTTCAAGAGGAATGTTGGAGAGAGTTGTTGTATATCCTGCTTGGTAGTTGTTTTTCATCATTATCTTTACTGCCGTTGTGATCTTCACTTATATCTTGCTGTCCAGAGCTACTTAGTATCCTTGATTGATGCTAGTTGTGCTACGCCGTGACCTCATTAGTGTTCTAGGCTCGCGTCTCTAGTCCGGTCTAGCCTAGGACCAGCACAGTACCGTCGTTGAGCGTTTATTCAACATTGCATCTCTGAATTGATTATTGCTAATATTTTGCTACCATATATAGCCAACCCAGCTCCACATATTTCTACACCGTGTATACGTACGTTCCCCTGGCAATCGCTTTACTCAATCTTTGGAGTTATTTGACACCGCTGGTTGCCTGTCACCACCTGCTGCTTGGTAAGAACTGGTAAGATATTGATATTTGCTTTACTGTGAGCGCTTTACCACCACATCCTAGTAGTTCATAGGAACATTATTCTTGAATTTTGTTTCTTGTTTCTACTAATCATGACAGGATCTAGAGTCAATTCATGGGGTTTGTCGATCGTGGGAGATGTGCCATCACCTATGCAAATACCACAACCGTCACGAGAGGTGCACAAACATCCAAATGCACATGATCAGGTTAATGTTTCTATACCACCATTTAATGGCCGTTTTAGACCTGCTTTATATATTGAATGGGAGTTTGACCTAAATAATATATTTGCTTCCAATAATTTTGATGTACGTAAAAAAGTTAAGGTTGCGGTTTGTTCTTTCACTGGTTATGCTGTAGTTTGGTGGAGTGAATATTGTCGGTTACACCCTAATGATATACCTACTACTTGGGATGATTTGAAACTTGCCATGCGACATACATTCGTTCCCGCTTATTATACTCGTGACATGATTACAAAGTTGCAACATTTAAAACAAGGTAGTGACACCGTAACGAAATATTATGATACTTTACAAACTACCTTGCTGCATTCCTCTTTAGAAGAAAGTGAAGAAGATTTTATGGATAGGTTTTGGGGAGGATTAAATCGTGACATTCAGGAGATACTAATACATGAAGAGTGTTATCCTATGGACCATTTGTTTCATCTTGCTTGCAAAGCTGAACAGGAAATAAAACGACGTGTTGCGCACAAGGAGAACAAGCGCGAGATGCACATTCCAAGAGTTGATACGGTTGTCCCTTCAACTACTAAGCATACTATGACAACCACATCCGTTGTTGTGAGGACTACATCACCTCCACCATGTGACACATCATCACCGAGAGTGCCTACCTCATCTGAGTTGATCATAAGAGGTAATGACAAAGGTACTAATCTTCCACTTCCACATGAGTATGATGAATGTCTTGTCAATTTAAGTGCACCATGCGGTGAGCTACCCACTACTTTGATCACACCAGCTACCTTAGAGGACTATGTTGATGATTTGACTTTGCCATGTGATCAAACAATTTTGAGTGAGCCCATTGAATTAACTATCGATGCAAAAGAATCAAGTGAATCAGGGAATAAATCAGATTTGGATCAAATATGTTTGAAAATAATTGTGCCAATATTTAATCATTTTGATATGACCTCTAATCTTGGTGATGGTTCATCAATGTTGGGATGGTTTAATGATGAATATTGTCAATCTTTTCATATGAATAAGAGCTTCACTTATATGTGCAAACTGAGTTGCAATACTTTCATGCCTTCTACTTCTTGTGATAATATTTTGGCTTTATATTTTATTAACTATGAAAGTTACTCATGTATACATGTGTCATATGTGCAAAATCCACGGGAAGTAAAAATGGATGACATATACATATACAACATGTACACCTTGTCTCTTTTGTTAGCCACATTTCAGATTAAGCAACGCCGAGGACGGCTTTGTTTTCAAGAAGGGGAGGATGACGAGGACATGACTACCTTGGATACGACCAAAAATATTGCATACATGCATATTTGTCAAGTGATTTCTAGTGCAAACTATTCAATAATCTATTTATGTTATCCAGAACAAAAATACTTCACACACTTTTGTGTTTTGTCTAATTGCAGGTGTATGGGACATTTGTACAATCCACATATGAAGATAAGGCAAAAGGAGAAGTTTAGGTTCTGTTCAAAAAGTCCTCTCACGTCACTTTTGGGCCAAGAGAAGATAGAGTCCAAGTCTCTCACGTTCTGGATTCAGATTCGGACTGCACAGACATACCTGACTCAAAACGCCAACAACTTTTTCATACGGACTCCGAATTGGGTGATTCTTTTTTTGTTGGAAACTAGATTTCGTGCTCTTTCCAACCCAATTGGATTCACCTTTAAATTCGTCCGGAGCATTGAGTTATGGTCGAAACAATCTGACATTGCACCAGAATCCGAGTCAAACTACAAGTCCAAAGGTGTTGCATCACCTCCACTTGGGCCCATGAGCCTTGTACGACCTAGGGTTGGTTTTAGGCTGCCTTGGGACGTCCTCCCACCTCCTTGGCCGCCACCCCTTGCTCCTATATAAGTAGATCCATCTAGTAGCTTTTTCCTTGGAATTTGTTTAGTTAAAAGTTAGCCATTGCAACTTCGTGTACTTCGTTTGTGTCCAACGACCAGACCAAGACCGCTTACGGATTCCCACCACTATCAATACTTCATATATATTCGCAATATTCAGATTGCATTATCATATTCTTGCTCGTTCTTCGATTGCTTGCAGGAATAGACCTTCGTGGTCAGGCTGATCGTGCTTCCGGCATCGTCAGTAACCTCAGGAGATTGGTTTAGCGATTGATAAGGCGCAACGTCGTGCATGTTTGTAGTCGGATCGTCAAAGTCGTCTCCACCAAATCGATAGTTATCATCTCATCGAAAGATCGGGACACCTTTGCCTCTATCAACCACCGGCTGCACATGTCGCACCTCTACAACAACAACAACCACATCTCCAACGCCGCCTTCCAAATCAAGTGGGACGGGCACAGCGCGTTCCAATTGAGATTGGTCAAAATTCGGGTGCTGCTGTCCCTACTGTTGATGCTTCTTTGGCTCCTGCTCCTGCGGCGGCTGAGGAGGATGACGATTATGCGGGCGATTATGAGGATGAGGTTGATCAAAATCAGAACTACGTGCAGCCACCAGCACCACCACCAGCAGGTCGACCTCAGGTATATATTCGCAACGGTAGGCCGGCACCACCACCTCAGGTACGAGATCATGACCATCTCCCTAAACTGAAATTGAATATTCCACCATTTGAGGGTAGATATGTTCCTGATATATATCTTACTTGGGAGTTAGAAACTGAACAACGATTTACATGTTTACAATATCCTGAGGAGAGACGTGTTCCTGCTGCTGTTTGTGCTTTCACTAGCTTTGCATGTGTTTGGTGGTCTGAACATTGTAGATTATATCCTGTTCCAGCTACTTGGGCTGCTTTGAAAACTGCTATGCGTACTCGTTGGGTTCCACCATATTATCAACGTGAATTACTTCAAAAATTGCAGCGTTTAAGACAAGGAAAAAATTCTGTAGAAGAATATTATCAGGAATTACAAACTGGCATGATTAGATGTGGTATTGTTGAGGAGAATGAAGCTATGCTTGCACGTTTTATGGGTGGATTAAATAAAGAGATTCAGACCATTCTAGAGTATAAGGATTATAATAATATCACTCGTTTATTCCATCTTGCTTGTAAAGCTGAACGTGAAGTGCAGGATCGACAGCCATTGGCGCGAACTAACTTTTCTGCAGGTCGACCTTCATCATGGACACCGCGTGCATCTTCTACTTCCACTTCACCATCACCTCCATCAGGTGCCACCTCCAGCCGTGATACAAGAAAGCAGGCACAACCACCACTCTCTGCCAAGAGCACACCTGCCGGGCCTGTGCAGAGCTCTTCTTCTTCCATGGCATCGACAGGGCACACAAGTGATATTATTTGTCGTCGTTGTAAGGGAAGAGGACATTTTGCGAGAGAATGCAAATCTCAGCGTGTCATGATTGCTACTGAGGATGGTGGGTATGAGTCCGCTAGTGACTATGATGAGGAGACTTTGGCTCTTATTACACGTGAAGAACATGGTGGAGATGATTCTGAAAATGAGACGCAATACATGGCTCCTGAAGACGCTGACAGGTATGAATGTTTAGTTGCTCAACGTGTTTTGAGTGTGCAGGTCACACAAGCAGAGCAAAATCAGAGGCATAATTTGTTCCATACAAAGGGAGTTGTGAAGGAACGTTCTGTTCGCGTCATCATAGATGGAGGGAGCTGTAACAACTTGGCTAGCATGGAGATGGTGGAGAAGCTATCTCTCACCACAAGACCACATCCACATCCTTACTACATCCAATGGTTCAACAACAGCGGCAAGGTTAAGGTAACACGTACTGTTCGTGTGCATTTTAGTATCTCTACATACGCTGATTATGTTGATTGTGATGTGGTACCCATGCAAGCATGTTCCTTATTACTAGGTAGACCATGGCAATTTGATAAAAATTCTGTACACCATGGTAGAAACAATCAGTATACTCTTGTTCATAAGGATAAAAATATTACTTTGCTTCCTATGACTCCTGATTCCATTTTGAAAGATGACATTAATAGAGCTAATAAAGCAAAACAGGAGAAAAATAAGAGTGAAAATCAGATTGTGGCAAAGGAATTTGAGCAACAAATGAAACCTAATAATAAACCATCTAGTGTTGTTTCTGAAATTAAATTGAAAAGTGCATGTTTACTTGCCACAAAATCTGATATTGATGAGCTAGATTTCAGCAAATCTGTTTGCTATGCTTTTGTGTGCAAAGAGGCATTATTTTCATTCGAGGACGTGCCTTCCTCTTTGCCCCCTGCTGTCACTCACATTTTGCAGGAGTTCGCTGACGTCTTCCCACAAGACGTGCCACCGGGATTACCACCTATTCGAGGGATTGAGCATCAAATTGACTTAATTCCCGGTGCATCGCTACCCAACCGTGCACCATACCGTACCAATCCAGAGGAGACGAAGGAGATTATGCGTCAAGTACAGGAGCTGCTCGACAAAGGTTATATACGCGAATCTCTTAGTCCTTGTGTTGTTCCTATTATACTAGTGCCTAAAAAGGATGGTACGTCGCGTATGTGTGTTGATTGTAGAGGCATTAATAATATTACTATTCGTTATCGTCATCCTATTCCTAGGCTCGATGATATGCTTGATGAATTGAGTGGCTCTACAATATTCTCCAAAGTTGATTTGCGTAGTGGATACCATCAAATTCGTATGAAATTGGGAGATGAATGGAAAACTGCATTTAAAACTAAGTTTGGTTTATATGAGTGGTTAGTCATGCCTTTTGGGTTAACTAATGCACCTAGTACTTTCATGAGACTAATGAACGAAGTTTTACGTGCTTTCATTGGACGATTTGTGGTGGTCTATTTTGATGATATACTGATTTATAGCAAATCTTTGGAAGAACATTTGGAACATTTACGTGCTGTTTTTATTGCTCTACGTGATGCACGTTTGTTTGGTAACCTTGGGAAGTGCACCTTTTGCACCGACCGAGTATCTTTTCTTGGCTATGTTGTTACTCCACAGGGAATTGAAGTTGATAAAGCCAAGATTGAAGCTATTGAGAGTTGGCCGCAGCCCAAAACGGTCACACAAGTGCGGAGTTTTCTTGGACTCGCTGGTTTCTATAGGCGTTTTGTGAGAGATTTTAGCACCATTGCTGCACCTCTCAACGAGCTTACAAAGAAGGATGTGCCTTTTGTTTGGGGTACCGCACAGGAAGAAGCCTTCACGGTATTGAAAGATAAGTTGACACATGCTCCTTTACTCCAACTTCCTGATTTTAATAAGACTTTTGAGCTTGAATGTGATGCTAGTGGCATTGGATTAGGAGGTGTGTTATTACAAGATGGCAAACCTGTTGCATACTTTTCTGAAAAATTGAGTGGGCCTAGTCTGAATTATTCTACTTATGATAAAGAACTATATGCTCTTGTTCGGACTTTAGAAACATGGCAACATTATTTATGGCCCAAAGAATTTGTTATACATTCTGATCATGAATCTTTGAAACATATTAAAAGTCAAGCTAAACTGAATCGTAGACATGCTAAATGGGTTGAATTCATTGAAACTTTCCCTTATGTCATTAAACACAAGAAGGGTAAAGAAAATGTTATTGCTGATGCATTGTCTCGTCGCTATACTATGCTTTCACAACTTGACATCAAAATATTTGGTTTGGAGACCATCAAAGATCAATATGTGCACGATGCTGATTTTAAAGATGTTTTGCAGAATTGTAAAGAAGGAAGAACCTGGAACAAGTTTGTCGTTAATGATGGATTTGTGTTCCGTGCTAACAAGCTATGCATTCCAGCTAGCTCTCTTCGTCTTTTGTTGTTGCAGGAGGCGCATGGAGGAGGATTAATGGGACACTTTGGCGTGAAGAAGACGGAGGACGTACTTGCTACACATTTCTTTTGGCCAAAGATGAGACGGGATGTTGAGCGTTTTGTTGCTCGCTGCACTACATGTCAAAAAGCTAAGTCACGACTCAATCCTCATGGTTTATATATGCCTTTGCCTGTACCTAGTGTTCCTTGGGAGGATATATCTATGGACTTTGTTTTAGGTTTACCTCGAACAAAGAAGGGGAGGGATGGCATATTTGTTGTCGTGGATAGATTCTCAAAAATGGCACACTTTATACCATGTCATAAAAGCGATGATGCTCTTAATGTTGCTGGTTTGTTCTTTCGTGAAATTATTCGTTTGCATGGTGTGCCAAATACTATTGTTTCAGATCGTGATACTAAATTTCTTAGCCACTTTTGCAGATGTTTATGGGCTAAGTTGGGGACTAAACTGCTTTTTAGTACTACTTGTCACCCCCAAACTGATGGACAAACTGAAGTAGTCAATAGAACATTGTCTACTATGCTTAGGGCTGTTTTGAAGAATAATAAGAAAATGTGGGAAGACTGCTTGCCTCATATTGAGTTTGCTTATAATCGTTCATTGCATTCTACTACTAAGATGTGCCCTTTTGAAATTGTGTGTGGTTTCCTACCTCGTGCACCTATTGATTTGTTGCCTCTTCCATCTTCGGAGAAGGTTAATTTTGATGCTAAACAACGTGCTGAATTGATCTTAAAAATGCATGAGTTAACTAAGGAAAACATTGAGCGTATGAATGCTAAATATAAACTTGCTGGAGATAAGGGTAGAAAACATGTTGTGTTTGCACCTGGAGATCTTGTTTGGTTACATTTGCGTAAGGATAGACTTCCTGATTTGCGCAAATGAAAGCTAATGCCATGTGCTGATGGTCCTTTTAAGGTGTTAGAGAAAATAAATGATAATGCATATAAACTTGAGCTGCCTGCAGATTTTGGGGTTAGTCCCACTTTTAACATTGCAGATTTGAAGCCTTATTTGGGTGAGGAAGATGAGCTTCCGTCGAGGACGACTTCATTTCAAGAAGGGGAGGATGATGAGGACATCAATACCATTGTTACACCCACAGTCCCTGCTGCTATACATACTGGACCAATTACTAGAGCTCGCGCACGCCAATTAAATTACCAGGTACTTTCGTTTCTTGGTAATGATTCTAATAATATGATGCTGCCAAAATTGGATACATTTGTTTTGCTTACAAATGAAGGGCCTAGCTTTGAGAAGGATGAACATTGGAGCAAGAACAAGCATGGAGATGATGGCATGCGCATGGGGAACAAGAACGGAGTTACAAGTGATGATTTCAGGACGTTGAAGCCACCATAATGCGTGCATGAAGCCTTGGACGAAATATACAAGATGCTATTTCATAACTTTCGTCCAGAGGCTATTCTAGGTGCTGCGTCACCTTATTATTGGGCCAGGCCCATTTAATTTCGAAATACTTGAGTATAGGCTGTTTTTAGAGTCCGTATGTGTGGGGAAACAAGAGATAGGGTTGGTTTCGGACCCCTTCCCCAAGGGCCACGAAATTCCCTCCTCTTCCTCCATATATACAGCCCTTAGGGCGTCGTTTAGACTTTGGGTTTTGTTTAGATTAAAAGTTCGCCATAGCTGCAACTTCGCGTGCTTCGTTTGTGTTCAACGACTAGACAAAGGCGTCACAGAACCCCACCTTGATCAATAAAGCTTTCATCTTATATTCGCAATATCTAGATTGCAATCTCAGTTTCTTGCTTGTTCTTTGTTTGCTCGCAGGAAACAGACCCTCGTGGTCAGGTTGATCGTGCTCCGGCGTGGTCAATAACCTCTCGGAGTTGGTTTAGCGATTGCTAAGGCGCGACGTCATCGCACGTTCGTAGTCGGATCGTCTAAGTCGACTTCCACCAAAGCGATATCCATCATCTCATCGAAAGACGGGACACCTTTGCCTCTATCAGGAGGTGGTGCGAGAGTCATACTATATCGAGGGGGAAGGAGTGTGCGAGTACGAGATCGATGAAAAGAGTGGTGGGAGTGAGGCATGGACGGTGATAAGAGAAGAGGGGAGGCTTGTGTTTGTGCTAGGCACACCTGGCTAGAGAGGCATATCGATCGATGTGTGCCGTAAAGAAGGAGCTGGGGGGCCTATACACACCGTGGGTGAACGACCTAAAGTGAAAAGACGAATTTGCACGATGGAGCTAGAGAATGCTGAGGGAGGGTGAGAGGGATGCAGGCGTGTGCATGCACGAGAGAAAGTTAGCGCTAGCTACAAACATAAGAGGATTGTGTGGGTATAGAAGACGAATAGAGATCATACTTCATTATAAAAAGCGAATTCGGATATTTGAAGAATTTATCATAGTGTTTTAAACCGACGTATGTGTGAATATATATAACGGTGATACACATGGTGTGGTTATGAACATGTTATACTACATATAATATATTTTATCTCTACTCTTATAAAAAAACAGAGTTGTTGATGATGGTGTGCCTGCCATCCCTCTCTATATTTGCAAATTAGGCCTCCCCTTGATCATGTTCATAGTGGAATGCATGGGCATCTTGCTAGTACTACGTATAATATATAGAACATTGATCATAATTTGGGCTAATGTGTGGCTTTTGCAGCTCAGGTCTAAATACAAGTCATAATGTAGGGGGCGGCGCACTATACTATGTGTGATAAACACGGTGTACGTATGGAACATGGTTTAGATTATGAATATATAGTTAGTACATCAAATGTACTATTATTTGGAATCAACATCAAGTGTATTCAAAAAATAGAATTCGAGTTCTTGTAGTGCACATAGTTCATATCTATCTCTATAGTAATCATGTGGTGTGTTATTAAGGTAATACACGAATGATGGTTGAAGTTGGCAACAATCATGATTGTAGATTCTTATTGAAATAGAGAAATGAATTCAAATTCAGTTCGAATTGCAGCGGTAGTATAGACATTTGGAATGCACTAAAATGTTGGTATGAGTAGGTTACATGCATTATACAGCAAGCGAAAAAATTTAATTGGACATAACATGGATTCATACTCCCTCCTTCCATCTATATAGGGCGTAATGCATTTTTTAAGACCGCCTTTGACTATTGACAAGATTAATAGTACATGACATGCACAATGTGAAAATTATATCATTGAAAGAACCTTTCACACACGAATTTAATGGTGTGCTTTGTGTAAGTTGCATGTCATATATTATTGCTCTAATATTTGGTCAAAGTTAGCATCGAAAAATGGATTAGGCCCTATATAGATGGAAGGAGGGAGTAGCTTCGAATAGCACTTTTATAGTAAAACGGGGCAAGACTCTCTCTTTGTGTAGTGTGAATAGTTTTATTTTTTTCATTTTCTTTTTGGTTGAGGGAAGTGCGAATTGATTTGGTACGTACAGGTACAATATTACACGTTAGGCTTGTCCCTAAAATTCAACCGGCACCTTGTTATATCCTGAAAATTCAGATATCGTGCTCCCAAAACTGGTGCCTTCACAACCAGCGCCTTGCTATCCCGAAATTACAACGCGCGCGAAAACTCCCTCCGGCTGCCAAATCCCGACACGCGAAATCCCCCATCTAACCCTGAGCCGAAAGGGCCGCTAGTTCAAATCGGTGGGGGGGTACTTTTGTAACATACCCTACATTTTGGACAAGCGCGTCCCTAAGTCATGGTTCACCCCCTCCCATCGCCTCCTTTTTGCCATTCGAAATCCCAGGCCACCATAACCTCTCCGCTCCAGCCGCGAAACCCCACCCTTCTCCGTCCGCCACCTCACCGCTGCCCAGCCGGAGCCTCTTCCCCGACGATGTCATCCACCGCAATAGCTCGACGTCCCTCGTCCACCTCCCCGGATGAGGATCCGTCGTCCATCTCGTCGTCCCGCCAGTTCAGCCGTCCCGTCCTCCACCTCCAAGGAGCTGCTCCGACGATCGCCTCATCTATCGCGGCTGCTCCATCCCCACAGCGCCGCCTTAACCTGCTCCACCGGAACCGCAGCATCCTCACCGACTCCTCGGACGAAGCCGAGGCCTACTCGGCGCCACCAAAGAGGTTGTACACTCATCGCATCGCACCTTCTCCTTAACTCGACCTCCCGGCGCTGACGGTGCTCCATCTCGCACCCCCATGGAGCGGCTACCTTGAAGCCAGCGCCACGGGCGACATCTCCACGGCGGCTCTCCCCCAGTGCGAGGCCCCTTCGGCAGCGGCGTCCATACCAGCCGGATCTGCTGCTGCTGCTCCGGCTCTCGCTCGCTCGCTCGCTCGCGCTGCTGCTGCTGCTGCTGCTCTGCTCCGATTTAGCTACACTTCAGTCGACTGAATCGACTTTTGGGTCAGTCAATTTTCAGGGGGTCGGGGGCTCGCCGGAGTTAAGGAAGAACCATCCGCGGCGGGGACGGGGGCTCGCCGGAGAGATACCCCACTATCTATCTTAGGGTTCAGGGTGGGGGCAGGGGGCCTAGAGGGCTGGCCGGGGCGGCGGCGGACCGGCGGTGGGGAGTTGTTTCGGGGAGGCGAGGCGGCGCTGGGGCCGGCGGTTCGACCGGTGGTGGCTGGCGGCTCAGGGGGGTGCAGGTTGAAGATGAACTGCAGGCCCTCCCTAAACTACATGTCAAGTGCCTCTCTGCTACCATTGCGTTTAGTTTCGACAGTAACATTCAGATTCCACAGTAAATTTCAGTTTCGACAGTTAAGTTCAAAGTCAACAGTTTTTACCTCATCTGTTGTAGTCAGGTGGTTTTTTGTGATGTAAAATTTACATCTATTTTACATCATCTATTGGAGATGTTATTAGAATCCCACTTGAGATTGATGATGTCTGTCTTCTGCTGCTTCAGCCTTGACGTCTTACGGCTCACCGGAGCTGCTCCAACGACAGAAGGATCCATCACAACAGAGCAGTGCCCTGGACGCCGTCTACAGATTCCTCAGATCTTCCTCCACACCTCCGACAGCCACCTCTGCCTCAACTGCTTCAGCAACCAACCCAATGATGCTGAGGTCGACACGGCTACGGCAAAGAGGTTGTACACTTGTTGCATCACTTATTACTATACATTCATGTCGATCCATTAGGGCTATTTTGGTTCAACGGAAAAACATAGCAATAGGGAATTTTCCAATGGCACTCTACTATTCAATTATTCATGCATTTTGTTGAAAGGAATGAAGCAAAACATCCACCTGGACCTACTTTTCAAAATCCTATGCATGAAAACAAGACCAAGTGCATTAGTGGCAGAATAACATTCCAACTGTACACGCTTTCATATGGTTTCACTTTATTTTGGCCATGTTGCTTTGCATTC
This sequence comes from Aegilops tauschii subsp. strangulata, assembly GCF_002575655.3. NCBI lineage: Eukaryota > Viridiplantae > Streptophyta > Magnoliopsida > Poales > Poaceae > Aegilops > Aegilops tauschii. The sequence continues at coordinate 252,353,667 of NC_053037.3, forward strand.
CTCTGCTCTTCCAATTCCTGTAAACCAAACACCCAAGTTGACAGAAATCCTGTGTTTACAAATGCTCTGTTTACCATGTGCATTCCTATCCTATTCCGGTGTTTTCCTATCCCTGCGTATTTAGAATCATGGAAGCCAAATGAGCCCTTACAGAATTACTTCAGTTACAGGTAGGTGTCAAAGGGAGCTTTGTGTGGTCTGTCCTGCTCCTGCCGCGACGTCGTCCACCTCACCTGAGCTGCTCCATCGACAGAAACATCCACCAAACCAGACATCATGACTCCTGACCGTCTTTCGCCGCCTCAGATCTCCTTCCCTGCCGCCGGCACCCACGGCAACGGCATCAACATCATCGACTCAGCAGATGAACCTGGGGAGTACATGATAGAGGCAAAGGTGTCCCGTCTTTCGATGAGATGATGGATATCGCTTCGGTGGAAGTCGACTTTGACGATCCGACTACGAACGTGCGATGACGTCGCGCCTTAGCAATCGCTAAACCAACTCCGAGAGGTTATTGACCACGCCGGAGCATGATCAACCTGACCACGAGGGTCTGTTTCCTGCGAGCAAATGAAGAACAAGCAAGAAACTGAGATTGCAATCTGGATATTGCGAATATAAGATGAAAGCTTTATTGATCAAGGTGGGGTTCTGTGACGCCTTCGTCTGGTCGTTGAACACAAACGAAGTACGTGAAGTTGCAGCTATGGCGAACTTTTAATCTAAAATAAACCCAAAGTCTAAACGACGCCCTAAGGGCTGTATATATGGCGGAAGAGGGGGGAATTTCGTGGCCCTTGGGGAAGGGGTCCGAAACCAACCCTATCTCTTGTTTCCCCACACATACAGACTCTAAAAACAGCCTATACTCAAGTATTTCGAAATTACATGGGCCTGGCCCAATAATAAGGTGACGCAGCACCTAGAATAGCCTCTGGACGAAACTTATGAAGTAGCATGTTGTATATTTCGTCCAAGGCTTCATGCACGCATTATGGTGGCTTCAACGTCCTGAAATCATCACTTGTAACTCCGTTCATGTTCCCCATGCGCATGCCATCATCTCCATGCTTGTTCTTGCTCCAATGTTCATCCTTCTCAAAGCTAGGCCCTTCATTTGTAAGCAAAACAAATGTATCCAATTTAGGCAGCATCATATTCTCATGAACATTACAATCATTACCAAGAAACGAAAGTACCTCATAATTTAATTGGCGTGCGCGAGCTCTAGTAATTGGTCCAGTATGTATAGCAGCAGGGGCTGTGGGTGTAACAATGGTATTGATGTCCTCATCATCCTCCCCTTCTTGAAATGAAGTCGTCCTCGACGGAAGCTCATCTCCCTCACCCAAATAAGGCTTCAAATCTGCAATGTTAAAAGTGGGACTAACCCCAAAATCTGCAGGCAGCTCAAGTTTATATGCATTATCATTTATTTTCTCTAACACCTTAAAGGGACCATCAGCACGTGGCATTAGCTTTGATTTGCGCAAATCAGGAAATCTATCCTTACGCAAATGTAACCAAACAAGATCTCCAGGTGCAAACACAACATGTTTTCTACCCTTATCTCCAGCAAGTTTATATTTAGCATTCATACGTTCAATGTTTTCCTTAGTTAACTCATGATAGAGGCAAAGGTGTCCCGTCTTTCGATGAGATGATGGATATCGCTTTGATGGAAGTCGACTTTGACGATCCCACTACGAACGTGCGAGGACGTCGCGCCTTAGCAATCGCTAAACCAACTCCGAGAGGTTATTGACCACGCCGGAGCACGATCAACCTGACCACGAGGGTCTGTTTCCTGCGAGCAAACGAAGAACAAGCAAGAAACTGAGATTGCAATCTGGATATTGCGAATATAAGATGAAAGCTTTATTGATCAAGGTGGGGTTCTGTGACGCCTTTGTCTGGTCGTTGAACACAAACGAAGTACGCGAAGTTGCAGCTATGGCGAACTTTTAATCTAAACAAAACCCAAAGTCTAAACGACGCCCTAAAGGCTGTATATATGGAGGAAGAGGGGGGAATTTCGTGGCCCTTGGGGAAGGGGTCCGAAACCAACCCTATCTCTTGTTTCCCCACACATACGGACTCTAAAAATAGCCTATACTCAAGTATTTCGAAATTACATGGGCCTGGCCCAATAATAAGGTGACGCAGCACCTAAAATAGCCTCTGGACGAAAGTTATGAAGTAGCATGTTGTATATTTCGTCCAAGGCTTCATGCACGCATTATGGTGGCTTCAACGTCCTGAAATCATCACTTGTAACTCCGTTCTTGTCCCCCATGCGCATGCCATCATCTCCATGCTTGTTCTTGCTCCAATGTTCATCCTTCTCAAAGCTAGGCCCTTCATTTGTAAGCAAAACAAATGTATCCAATTTAGGCAGCATCATATTCTCATGAACATTAGAATCATTACCAAGAAACGTAAGTACGTGGTAATTTAATTGGCATGCGCGAGCTCTAGTAATTGGTCCAGTATGTATAGCAGCAGGGGCTGTGGGTGTAACAATGGTATTGATGTCCTCATCATCCTCCCCTTCTTGAAATGAAGTCGTCCTCGACGGAAGCTCATCTCCCTCAACCAAATAAGGCTTCAAATATGCAATGTTAAAAGTGGGACTAACCCCAAAATCTGCAGGCACCTCAAGTTTATATGCATTATCATTTATTTTCTCTAACACCTTAAAAGGACCATCAGCACGTGGCATTAGCTTTGATTTGCGCAAATCAGGAAATCTATCCTTACGCAAATGTAACCAAACAAGATCTCCAGGTGCAAACACAACATGTTTTCTACCCTTATCTCCAGCAAGTTTATATTTAGCATTCATACGCTCAATGTTTTCCTTAGTTAACTCATGCATTTTTAAGATCAATTCAGCACGTTGTTTAGCATCAAAATTAACCTTCTCCGAAGATGGAAGAGGCAACAAATCAATAGGTGCACGAGGTAGGAAACCATACACAATTTCAAAAGGGCACATCTTAGTAGTAGAATGCAATGAACGATTATAAGCAAACTCAATATGAGGCAAGCATTCTTCCCACATTTTCTTATTATTCTTCAAAACAGCCCTAAGCATAGTAGACAATGTTCTATTGACCGCTTCAGTTTGTCCATCAGTTTGGGGGTGACAAGTAGTACTAAAAAGCAGTTTAGTCCCCAACTTAGCCCATAAACATCTCCAAAAGTGGCTAAGAAATTTAGTATCACGATCTGAAACAATAGTATTTGGCACACCATGCAAACGAATAATTTCACGGCAGAACAAATCAGCAACATTAACAGCATCATCGCTTTTATGACATGGTATAAAGTGTGCCATTTTTGAGAATCTATCCACGACAACAAATATGCTATCCCTCCCCTTCTTTGTTCGAGGTAAACCTAAAACAAAGTCCATAGATATATCCTCCCAAGGAACACTAGGTACAGGCAAAGGCATATATAAACCATGAGGATTGAGTCGTGACTTAGCTTTTTGACATGTAGTGCAACGAGCAACAAAATGCTCAACATCCCGTCTCATCTTTGGCCAAAAGAAATGTGTAGCAAGTACGTCCTCCGTCTTCTTCACGCCAAAGTGTCCCATTAATCCTCCTCCATGCGCCTCCTGCAACAACAAAAGACGAAGAGAGCTAGCTGGAATGCATAGCTTGTTAGCACGGAACACAAATCCATCATTAACGACAAACTTGTTCCAGGTTCTTCCTTCTTTACAATTCTGCAATACATCTTTAAAATCAGCATCATGCACATATTGATCTTTGATGGTCTCCAAACCAAATATTTTGAAGTCAAGTTGTGACAGCATAGTATAGCGACGAGACAATGCATCAGCAATAATATTTTCTTCACCCTTCTTGTGTTTAATGACATAAGGGAAAGTTTCAATGTATTCAACCCATTTAGCATGTCTACGATTCAGTTTAGCTTGACTTTTAATATGTTTCAAAGATTCATGATCAGAATGTATAACAAATTCTTTGGGCCATCAATAATGTTGCCATGTTTCTAAAGTCCGAACAAGAGCATATAGTTCTTTATCATAAGTAGAATAATTCAGACTAGGCCCACTCAATTTTTCAGAAAAGTATCCAACAGGTTTACCATCTTGTAATAACACACCTCCTAATCCAATTCCACTAACATCACATTCAAGCTCAAAAGTCTTATTAAAATTAGGAAGTTGGAGTAAAGGAGCAAGTGTCAACTTATCTTTCAATACCGTGAAGGCTTCTTCCTGTGCGGTACCCCAAACAAAAGGCACATCCTTCTTTGTAAGCTCGTTGAGAGGTAAAGCAATGGTGCTGAAATCTCTCACAAAACGCCTATAGAAACCAGCGAGTCCAAGCAAACTCCGCACTTGTGTGACCGTTTTGGGCTGCGGCCAACTCTCCATACCTTGAATCTTGGCTTTATCAATTTCAATTCCCTGTGGAGTAACAACATAGCCAAGAAAAGATACTCGGTCGGTGCAAAAGGTGCACTTCCCAAGGTTACCAAACAAACGTGCATCACGTAGAGCAATAAAAACAGCACGTAAATGTTCCAAATGTTCTTCCAAAGATTTGCTATAAATCAGTATATCATCAAAATAGACTACCACAAATCATCCAATGAAAGCACCTAAAATTTCGTTCATTAGTCTCATGAAAGTACTAGGTGCATTAGTTAACCCAAAAGGCATGACTAACCACTCAAATAAACAAAACTTAGTTTTAAATGCAGTTTTCCATTCATCTCCCAATTTCATACGAATTTGATGGTATCCACTGCGCAAATCAACTTTGGAGAATATTGTAGAGCCACTCAATTCATCAAGCATATCATCTAGCCTAGGAATAGGATGACGATAACAAATAGTAATACTATTAATGCCTCTACAATCAACACACATACGCGACGTACCATCCTTTTTAGGCACTAGTATAATAGGAACAGCACAAGGACTAAGAGATTCGCGTATATAACCTTTGTCGAGCAGCTCCTGTACTTGACGCATAATCTCCTTTGTCTCCTCTGGATTTGTACGGTATGGTGCATGGTTGGGTAGCGATGCACCGGGAATTAAGTCAATTTGATGCTCAATCCCTCGAATAGGTGGTAATCCCGGTGGCACGTCTTGTGGGAAGACGTCAGCGAACTCCTGCAAAATGTTAGTGACAGCAGGGGGCAAAGAGGAAGGCACGTCCTCGAATGAAAATAATGCCTCTTTGCACACAAAAGCATAGCAAACAGATTTGTTGAAATCTAGCTCATCAATATCAGATTTTGTGGCAAGTAAACATGCACTTTTCAATTTAATTTCAGAAACAACACTAGATGGTTTATTATTAGGTTTCATTTGTTGCTCAAATTCTTTTGCCACAATCTGATTTTCACTCTTATTTTTCTCCTGTTTTGCTTTATTAGCTCTATTAATGTCATCTTTCAAACTGGAATCAGGAGTCATAGGAAGCAAAGTAATATTTTTATCCTTATGAACAAGAGTATACTGATTGTTTCTACCATGGTGTACAGAATTTATATCAAATTGCCATGGTCTACCAAGTAATAAGGAACATGCTTGCATGGGTACCACATCACAATCAACATAATCAGCATATGTAGAGATACTAAAATGCACACGAACAGTACGTGTTACCTTACCCTTGCCGCTATTGTTGAACCATTAGATGTAGTAAGGATGTGGATGTGGTCTTGTGGTGAGAGATAGTTTGTCCACCATCTCCATGCTAGCCAAGTTGTTACAGCTCCCTCCATCTATGATGACGCGAACAGAACGTTCCTTCACAACTCCCTTTGTTTGGAACAAATTATGCCTCTGATTTTGCTCTGCTTGTGTGACCTGCACACTCAAAACACGTTGAGCAACTAAACATTCATACCCATCAGCGTCTTCAGGAGCCATGTGTTGCGTCGCATTTTCAGAATCATCTCCACCATGTTCTTCACGTGTAATAAGAGCCAAAGTCTCCTCATCATAGTCACTAGCGGACTTATACCCACCATCCTCAGTAGCAATCATTACACGCTGAGATTTGCATTCTCGCGCATAATGTCCTCTTCCCTTACAACGACGACAAATAATATCACTTGTGTGCCCTGTTGATGCCATGGAAGAAGAAGAGCTCTGTGCAGGCCCGGCAGGTGCGCTCTTGGCAGATAGTGGTGGTTGTGCCTGCTTTCTTGTATCACGGCTGGAGGTGGAACCTGATGGAGGTGCTGGTGCAGTGGAACTAGAAGATGCACGCGGTGTCCATGATGAAGGTCGACCTGCAGAAAAGTTAGTTCGCGCCAATGCTTGTCGATCCTGCACTTCACGTTCAGCTTTACAAGCAAGATGGAATAAACGAGTGATATTAGTATACTCCTTATACTCTAGAATGGTCTGATTCTCTGTATTTAAACCACGCATAAAACGTGCAAGCATAGCTTCATTCTCCTCAACAATACCACATCTAATCATGCCAGTTTGTAATTCCTGATAATATTCTTCTACAGACTTTTTCCCTTGTCATAAACGCTGCAGTTTTTGTAGCAATTCATGTTGATAATATGGTGGAACCCAACGAGTACGCATAGCAGTTTTCAAAGCAGCCCAAGTAGCTGTAATAGGATATAAGCTACAATGCTCAGACCACCATACACATGCAAAACTAGTGAAAGCACAAACAGCAGCAGCAACCCGTCTCTCCTCGGGATATTGTAAACATGTAAAACGTTGTTCAGTTTCTAACTCCCAAGTATGATATACATCAGGAATGTATCTACCCTCAAACGGTGGAATATTCAATTTCAGTTTAGGAACATGGTCATGATCTCGTACCTGAGGTGGTGGTGCAGGCCTACCGTTGCGAATATATACCTGAGGTCGACCTGCTGGAGGTGGTGCTGGTGGCTGCACGTAGTTCTGATTTTGATCAACCTCATCCTCATAATCGCCCGCATAATCGTCATCCTCCTCAGCCGCCGCAGTAGCAGGAGCCAAAGAAGCATCAATAGTAGGTGCAGCGGCACCCGAATTTTGAGCAGTCTCAATTGGAACGCGCTGTGCTCGTCCCACTTGATTTGGAAGGCGGCGTTGGAGATGTGGTTGTTGTTGTTGTAGAGGTGCGACAGGTGCAGCCGGTGGTGGTTGGGGAAGACGCTTGAGCAATTCATTAAAACTGTTATCCAGCTTTGTCTCAAACGACTTCTCCACGGCATCTATCTTCTCCATAGCCTCTTCAAATCTGTTTAGCACATCTCCCACCTGGCCACTCATCATTTGCTGAAATTTATCATGCAACCCCTTGTTCGTCATGTTCTCCCAATCAGTCTCATCGGCTTGTGATCCTGCCATGGTTAGCAGCAATAGAAACACAAAAGAATATGATCCTACAGACTACTAGGAAGTGGTGGTGATGGTGGTGTGTCACAAATCCTTCAAGCGAATCTCAAATTCTTACCAGTTCTTACCCAGCAGCAGGCTGTGATCGGCAACCGTTGTAGTCAAAACTCTCAAAGCTTGGATAGAGCGATTACCAGGGAGAGTCAAACGCACGACGTAGATGTATGTGGAGGTGGGAAGGCTTATAATATGGTAGCAAAAAGGGTCAGCAATAATCAATTCAGATATGCAAAGTTGAATAAACGCTCAACGACGGTACTGTGCTGGTCCTAGGCTAGACCGTGCTAGAGACGCGAGCATAGAACACTAACAAAATCACGGCGCTGCACGTAAACAAGGGAGGAGCACACTCTGAAACTTTTTTTTGCTCCGCAACAAATTTTTTTTGAAAAAGTCTACAAATGGTCTAAAAACTGCCTGCCAGAATTTTCCAGACTTAGTTTTTTTTTTGAAACTGGAACTATTTTTCTACTGCGGGTAACTCAGAAGTTTGGGAGTCCTTCTCTGCCACGACTCGGAGTATGGCGTGATCTGGAAATCCAAAACGGAGTAACAAAATACTGGACTTGGACTAGGACTAGTGGCGGAGATGAATCTGGTGGAACTCGGACTGGTGGCGGAGATGAATCTGGTGGAACTTGGACTGGTGGCGGATATATGTTGCAGGCGTACTCGGATTGGCGTGATGGCGGCGGATATGTGGTGGCGTATATGGACTCGGATTGGCGGTGAATATGTGGTGGTGGTATACGGCAGCGGCGATGAAGTTGGTGCGGTGGTGGTATATGGCAGCAGCGATGATGATGATGCGGTGGTGATATATGGCAGCGGCGACGTGACAACCTGTGAACAGAACTCGAAACTCTAAAGGACTAGACGCTAAGACCAGCAACTTGACACGACGATGCAACCGCAAATTCAACAAAGCAAACACAGAAAAGATTATGCAAAGGCTCAGATTGGTTCGGATAGGATGAACTAACCCTAATTTTTTTTGCCTTTTTCATGGACTATAGGTATGAAGAACAAACTCGATCTAAACTACGAAAAACTGTAAAATCTCACCGAGCAACCTGGAAATCTGATACCACTTGATAGAGGCAAAGGTGTCCCGTCTTTCGATGAGATGATGGATATCGCTTTGGTGGAAGTCGACTTTGACGATCCGACTACGAACGTGCGATGACATCGCGCCTTAACAATCGCTAAACCAACTCCGAGAGGTTATTGACCACGCCGGAGCACGATCAACCTGACCACGAGGGTTTGTTTCCTGCGAGCAAACGAAGAACAAGCAAGAAACTGAGATTGCAATCTGGATATTGCGAATATAAGATGAAAGCTTTATTGATCAAGGTGGGGTTCTGTGACGCCTTTGTCTGGTCGTTGAACACAAACGAAGCACGCGAAGTTGCAGCTATGGCGAACTTTTAATCTAAACAAAACCCAAAGTCTAAACGACGCCCTAAGGGCTGTATATATGGAGGAAGAGGGGGGAATTTCGTGGCCCTTGGGGAAGGGGTCTGAAACCAACCCTATCTCTTGTTTCCCCACACATACGGACTCTAAAAACAGCCTATACTCAAGTATTTCGAAATTACATGGGCCTGGCCCAATAATAAGGTGACGCAGCACCTAGAATAGCCTCTGGACGAAAGTTATGAAGTAGCATCTTGTATATTTCGTCCAAGGCTTCATGCACGCATTATGGTGGCTTCAATGTCCTGAAATCATCACTTGTAACTCCGTTCTTGTTCCCCATGCGCATGCCACCATCTCCATGTTTGTTCTTGCTCCAATCTTCATCCTTCTCAAAGCTAGGCCCTTCATTTGTAAGCAAAACAAATGTATCAATTTAGGCAGCATCATATTATCATGAACATTAGAATCATTACCAAGAAACGAAAGTACCTGGTAATTTAATTGGCGTGCGCGAGCTCTAGTAATTGGTCCAGTATGTATAGCAGCAGGGGCTGTGGGTTAACAATGGTATTGATGTCCTCATCAGTACACGGGTCCACAAGAGAGGTCGCACTCTTTTGTTTCTGCTGATGTTATGCATTGCTTAAAGTTACCTGCAACTTTATCATCCTGTTCACCTCTTGGACTCCAAGTCAGGTCCAAATTAATGTTCAAACTTGAGTTCTAAATTATTTGTGGGGCACATATCGAGGAAGCAATGAATAGTATCTCTGTCTAATATCTGGTTCACCTAGGGTATGCCTATGTTGTTCATCTTGGGTGGGAAATAAATAGTAAAGCAATCGTCATCTTTCTTTTTATTAAATTAAAGCAATGATCAGCCTGCTATCATTATTTTTGGATCCATCCACTGGTTGTTACCATCACTCTAAATTTCTGCATGCTCTCCTTACATAATCTCACTATATTTTTTTCGTATGCATGTCAGATATTGTACACAGTCATGCTGAACATGTAGGGAAAAGAGAAGAGTTTTGCGCGGCAATACAATGTCATGCAGACATCGCTCCATGGTGGGTTTGATGCAGAGCATCCTACGATCATCCCCATGTACACTCGAGCCTACACCATTTGGCACAAGGTGAACTCGCTCCTTTCCGAATCTTCCCTTTCCGCATGTAAGACATGGATGCTACTTCAAGCGCGGACCTTGTTCATAATCAGGTACACCCGAGGAGACCATGGAGAACCCAAGGACCAAGGCCAAGCATGCGCGGAAGCAAAGGAAGGAGAAGGAAGAAGAGCCAGCTGCTACAGGCCCCGGACATCCGGCCCCCGCCCGGAAATCCGGCGCCCATCACAGAACGTCCTGAAGCTGAACCTCGTCAGCTCGGACGTCCGGCCAAAGGCCCGGATATCCGGCTCTTCCCGAGCCGCCGGACATCCGGCCCCCCAGCCCGGACCTCCGGACCCCGCCTACAGAGAGCTCCGAGACCGGCCACGCCAGCCCGGACATCCGGCCCGTCGCGAAACCCCGGACTTCCGGCCCATCGCCCGGACATCCGGCGCCACCTGCCTGTGCGCAGAGAACGGGCCAAGGGCCCATGTATCCCCCCTCTCACTTACCCCTTCGTGGGCTAACACTATATATAGACCCCCACCTCCTCCTACTTAGGGTTAGCAAAGGATTAGCTCATTTAGAGATAGAGCTTTGCTCATCCATATCGGATCTACTCCACGGGAGAGACTGCGGCCCCTCTACGGAGAAGATCCACCTTGGATTCAAGACCCCTCACGGGAAGATCCCCTCGTGGATTCAAGACCTCCCCACGGAGAAGAACCGGTTACCCTTTGTATCGTCCTTTGTTGACTTTGGATCTTGTATCTCCTCTTGATGTGGAGCATCCCAAGGTCATCCCCATGGCCTACCATCGTCTCATCAAGTGCCTAGTGGACCCATGACTCGATCACGTGCAAGAGCTCTCGAGACCAAGGTGACATCTCTCCTCTCACAATTCCACTTCGATGACCATGAGACATGGCTACTACCTCAAACGGAGACATTGTGCATACTCAGGTATCAAGGAGTTAGCCATGGAGACGCCAAGGAGCAAGGAGAATCCCAAGAGGAAGATGGACGTGAAGACGGAGAAGAAAAAGGGCTAAGTCAGCAGAAGCCCGGACGATCCAGACCGCCGTCCGGACGATCCGGCCTCAGCCCGGATGATCCGGACCCCGGCCCGGACGATCCGACTAACATGCCCAACGACACCCGAAGCTTCAACATGAAGCCGGATTATCCGGACCCAGGCCCAGATCATCCGGCCACACCCGGACGTCCGGACCCGGGCCTGGACATCCGGCCCTTCCGCAGCTGCGCCAACACAACCGGATCATCCAGACGCCGACCCGGATCATCCGGACCCCCGAAGCCCGGATCATCCAGACCAACTCCCGGATCATCCGGCCACCGCCTGCGTGCGTGACCTGGGCCGAGGCCCGTGTACCCGTTTCGTCCCCTCACTTACCCTTCGCCCCTTGGGCTATAAATAGACCTTCTCCTCCCCATTTTTAGGGTTAGCAAAGTAGTAGCTCATATGTGAGGATAGCTTTTGCTCATCCATACGGATCGTCTCCTCGAGAGTGACCGCGGCCCCTCTACGGAGAAGATCCCCTTGGATTCAAGACCCCCTCTTGGGTGGCCCCATCAAGACCTCCTTACGGAGAAGAACCGGTTACCGTTTGTATCATCCGTAGTTGACTTTGGATCTTGTATCTTACCTTTGTGTTCATCGATCTAGCGCATGTGTGATCTATTCTTGTTGGTTGAGTGATTCTCTCGTGTTTCCTCTTGTGTTTTCCCTCGTTTATCCCTCGTGTTCTTCGTGTTCATCGTCGGGATCCGCTCCTTTCGTGAAAGATCGTCCATCTAGGGTTCCACCGTACATCATCTTGGTATCATGAGCCACGTTGATCACGATTTCGGAGCCTCCCCTCTTCGTTTTCTAGCTTGATTTTGTTGTTTTTCATCCTAATCCGAAAATCCCCACAAAAATAGCCCCGATTTTTTTTGTGATTTGTGAGTTTTGATGATGTTTTGTTGGTTTTGATCCGTGAATTTGTTGTGTTGCAAGTGGATCTAGCCTTCCCTCACCATCTCCACCTCGCAATCCCTCCAAAATCCGCGAAATCCCCGAATTTGTGGCCGTTTTCGAGTTCATCCTGAGCCATCCCCGAGCGAGATTGACCCGCCCGGATCATCCGGATCATCCGGATCCGCCCGGATCATCCGGCTTCTTCTGTCGAAACTGCATTTCCTGCAGTTTTTTACCACCGCCGCCTACGCCTCCGCATACCCACTTCGACCACCACCACCTAACTTCCGGAAACCCCTCCGCAAACCCTTCCAATACCCCAAACCATACCACCAATTGACCGCTACCTATTCCGACACTTTTTGTCACGTCCGGTTTTGAGAATCTGAGTTGTGGCTCACCGTTTCCTCTCGTGCTTCGGCTACATAGGGACGGTTCGACATCAACATCACCACCGCTCATCTTCGCCAAGGACTACTACGAACGACTACACCCTTGTGGTATCAACTTCACATTGGTATCATCTTGGTATCGTGATCTCACCATACTCTCTTGCATTTGCATTGATAACCCCATAGCCTTACTTTTGCGTAGCTTTCCCATCGAGACTAGCCTTTGAGTATTGCCGGCAACGTGACTTGTGCACATTAGTGATCATACTTCCCATAGCATAGATACTATCATCGTGTTGCATATCTTGGAATCATGTCTTGTGTCACAAAGTTGTCATTGCATTCACAATTGCTATCTTGGTTCGTGAAGCATTGCATGAAACAAGAGCTCAAACAACAAAGAGCCAAAAAAGCTTTTAAGCAAAAGGGAAAGATAAGCAACGAGCTTATAAGCAAGAACCATAGCATCATACAACATTAAGATTGTCATACTCGATCATCTTGGATCATATCTCCGGAACATCATACATAGAGCATACTTGGGATAGAAGTTGTTGCATTTTTGCTTAGTAGGTTGTGCACAAGTTCTTATCCGCCTTTTGTGCAATCGTGCTAGCGTCTCTGTAGTGTTGTGCAACAAGAGCATTTTCGTGGATTCCACATTTTGGCTCACCCTTGGTTGCACGACCCCATTTATCTTTCCGTGTGTTGTGTTTCCGTGTACCATATCTTGCTATTGGTCTACTTGTTGCATTTACAAGTCGCGAATCTTCTCCAACATTATTGAATCTTGCTTACATTCGCATCAAAAATTGTGCCACCATCCTAACCAAGCTCCACCATAAGCTTTTACTTGTGTAGGTGTGAGGAACCGACAAGAATTGGTACCAATTGTGCTATTTCCTTGTTACACATTGGAGTGATCTTTGATCCATCTTCAACATCGGTCAAGGTACATTTGGTATTGGTTCTTCCTTTTCTCCCACTCACATATCTTTGTTTGGAATGATGGATAGGCCAAGTACTTCTACCAACCCACTCTTATTGGAGCAAGACAACGACATGTCATCCTACGTCACCAAGACTCAACTATTTGGTGCACATCTGGCTTTGCATCAAGAACAACTTACTTTGGGCGACCGCATTGATAATCTCTCCACCGACCTACGACAATCTGAGCAACGTACAAGAGACTACTTCGACACATCCATGAGTTCCCTCAAAGAAGATATCCGAACCATGATGGTCCGCTCTTCTACAACTTCGTCCTCTTCAAGACGGAGCCGCTCAATTCGACACTCCGATGACACCCTCTCCGGTTCAAGTACACCGACATCGAACACTCTTCGTCGTGCCGCGCGTCAAGACCGTCAAGCTAACCGCTATCCTCTACATGACACCGACTCTCAAGAGCATCGACATCGTCAAAACCAAGCTGCTTTCGCACAAGCACAAGAACGGCAACGCCAACGACAACAAGAACAAGAGGAGCGAGCGCGACAACATCAAGATGCACAAGACGTCGAGGCGCAACGTCAAGAACAACAACTACGTGAAGCTCAAGCACTTGAGGCGCAACGTGCCCTTCACGATTCAAGTCGTGCCGTAGCCAATCGAGGCCGACAAGCTCGACTACATCAAGAAGCACTTCGCGACGAAGCTCAAGAAAGAATTTTCCAAGCACGTGTGCATCGACAAGCTCCTCGTTAAGATCGACAAGCTCCTCGTCAAGATAGACAAGCTCCTACTCAAGCGAGACAAGAACGTCAAGTACAGCGAGAGCAAGAAGACAATGGACCCCCTCCTGGCCAAGAGCAACATGAGGAAGACAACCCTCCTCGCCAAGAGCAACATGAAATTGTCAATCCTCACCGACATGGGCGTCAACATCCCCGACCCCAACACAATGAAGAGCAATGATATGGCAAGCTAAAGTTCACCATGCCCAAGTTTACCGGAAGCAATGACCCCGAAGAATACATATCATGGGCATTGAAGGTTGACAAAATCTTCCGCTTGCACAACTACGAAGAAGAGAAGAAGATCGCAATGGCATCCCTCGAATTCCAAGACTACGTCCTCATTTGGTGGGAACAAGTCATTGAGCGCCAAGCGGCAAGAGGTGAATCACCCATCACCACTTGGGCACAAATGAAGGATGTCATGAGAGCACGATTCGTACCAAACTACTACAACCGCGACCTCTTCAAGAAACTCCAACAACTCAAGCAAGGAACCAAGAGCGTTGAAGAATACTACAAGGAAATGGAGATTGCCATGATACGAGCCAATGTCAAAGAAGATGATAAGCAAACTATGGCGCGTTTCCTGAATGGACTCAATCACCCTATCAAGAAGATTGCCGACTTCCAACCATACTCAAACCTCATCGAGCTAGTGCATCAAGCTACGAAAGCGGAACGGCAAGTCCAAGACGACTTCAAGTATGCCAAGTTCTCATCCAAGTCCTACGGCTTCTCCAACAATCAAGCTTCGACAAGCAATGGCGAGAAGTCAAGTTACAAGAAAGCTTCGACAAGCTCAAGTCGTCCTCCTACTACAAGCAACAACAAGAAAGCTTCATCATCATCTACCCCAACCGATGAGACCATCAAGACAAGTTCCATCAAATGCTTCACATGCGGAGGCCGAGGCCACAAGTCCTTCGAGTGCACAAACAAGCGCACCATGATCCTCAA
This sequence comes from Aegilops tauschii subsp. strangulata, assembly GCF_002575655.3. Classification (NCBI taxonomy): domain Eukaryota; kingdom Viridiplantae; phylum Streptophyta; class Magnoliopsida; order Poales; family Poaceae; genus Aegilops; species Aegilops tauschii. The sequence continues at coordinate 252,368,689 of NC_053037.3, forward strand.
CAACGACGGAACCTATGACTCCATGAGTGACGGAGAAATGGAAGTGATAGAGGCGAGGGTGTCCCGATCTTTCGATGAGATGATAACTATCGATTTGGTGGAGTCGACTTTGACGATCCGACTACAAACGTGCACGACGTTGCGCCTTAGCAATCGCTAAACCAATCTCCTGAGGTTACTGACGATGCCGGAAGCACGATCAGCTTGACCACGAAGGTCTATTCCTGCAAGCAATCGAAGAACGAGCAAGAATATGATAAAGCAATCTGAATATTGCGAATATATATGAAGTATTGATAATGGTGGGGATCCGTAAGCGGTCTTGGTCTGGTCGTTGGACACAAACGAAGTACACGAAGTTGCAATGGCTAACTTTTAACTAAACAAATCCCAAGGAAAAAGCTACTAGATGGATCTACTTATATAGGAGCAAGGGGTGGCGGCCAAGGAGGTGGGAGGACGTCCCAAGGCAGCCTAAAACCAACCCTAGGTCGTACAAGGCTCATGGGTCCAAGTGGAGGTGATGCAACACCTTTGGACTTGTAGTTTGACTCGGATTCTGGTGCAACGTCAGATTGTTTCGACCATAACTCAATGCTCCGGACGAATTTAAAGGTGAATCCAATTGGGTTGGAAAGAGCACGAAATCTAGTTTCCAACAAAAAAAGAATCACCCAATTCGGAGTCCGTATGAAAAAGTTTTTGGCGTTTTGAGTCAGGTATGTCTGTGCAGTCCGAATCTGAATCCAGAACGTGAGAGACTTGGACTCTATCTTCTCTTGGCCCAAAAGTGACGTGAGAGGACTTTTTGAACAGAACCTAAACTTCTCCTTTTGCCTTATCTTCATATGTGGATTGTACAAATGTCCCATACACCTGCAATTAGACAAAACACAAAAGTGTGTGAAGTATTTTTGTTCTGGATAACATAAATAGATTATTGAATAGTTTGCACTAGAAATCACCTGGCAAATATGCATGTATGCAATATTTTTGGTCGTATCCAAGGTAGTCATGTCCTCATCATCCTCCCCTTCTTGAAAACAAAGCCGTCCTCGGCGTTGCTTAATCTGAAATGTGGCTAACAAAAGAGACAAGGTGTACATGTTGTATATGTATATGTCATCCATTTTTACTTCCCGTGGATTTTGCACATATGACACATGTATACATGAGTAACTTTCATAGTTAATAAAATATAAAGCCAAAATATTATCACAAGAAGTAGAAGGCATGAAAGTATTGCAACTCAGTTTGCACATATAAGTGAAGCTCTTATTCATATGAAAAGATTGACAATATTCATCATTAAACCATCCCAACATTGATGAACCATCACCAAGATTAGAGGTCATATCAAAATGATTAAACATTGGCACAATTATTTTCAAACATATTTGATCCAAATCTGATTTATTCCCTGATTCACTTGATTCTTTTGCATCGATAGTTAATTCAATGGGCTCACTCAAAATTGTTTGATCACATGGCAAAGTCAAATCATCAACATAGTCCTCTAAGGTAGCTGGTGTGATCAAAGTAGTGGGTAGCTCACCGCATGGTGCACTTAAATTGACAAGACATTCATCATACTCATGTGGAAGTGGAAGATTAGTACCTTTGTCATTACCTCTTATGATCAACTCAGATGAGGTAGGCACTCTCGGTGATGATGTGTCACATGGTGGAGGTGATGTAGTCCTCACAACAACGGATGTGGTTGTCATAGTATGCTTAGTAGTTGAAGGGACAACCGTATCAACTCTTGGAATGTGCATCTCGCGCTTGTTCTCCTTGTGCGCAACACGTCGTTTTATTTCCTGTTCAGCTTTGCAAGCAAGATGAAACAAATGGTCCATAGGATAACACTCTTCATGTATTAGTATCTCCTGAATGTCACGATTTAATCCTCCCCAAAATCTATCCATAAAATCTTCTTCACTTTCTTCTAAAGAGGAATGCAGCAAGGTAGTTTGTAAAGTATCATAATATTTCGTTACGGTGTCACTACCTTGTTTTAAATGTTGCAACTTTGTAATCATGTCACGAGTATAATAAGCGGGAACGAATGTATGTCGCATGGCAAGTTTCAAATCATCCCAAGTAGTAGGTATATCATTAGGGTGTAACCGACAATATTCACTCCACCAAACTACAGCATAACCAGTGAAAGAACCAACCGCAACCTTAACTTTTTTACGTACATCAAAATTATTGGAAGCAAATATATTATTTAGGTCAAACTCCCATTCAATATATAAAGCAGGTCTAAAACGGCCATTAAATGGTGGTATAGAAACATTAACCTGATCATGTCCATTTGGATGTTTGTGCACCTCTCGTGACGGTTGTGGTATTTGCATAGGTGATGGCACATCTCCCACGATCGACAAACCCCATGAATTGACTCTAGATCCTGTCATGATTAGTAGAAACAAGAAACAAAATTCAAGAATAATGTTCCTATGAACTACTAGGATGTGGTGGTAAAGCGCTCACAGTAAAGCAAATATCAATATCTTACAAGTTCTTACCAAGCAGCAGGTGGTGACAGGCAACCAGTGGTGTCAAATAACTCCAAAGATTGAGTAAAGCGATTGCCAGGGGAACGTACGTATACACGGTGTAGAAATATGTGGAGCTAGGTTGGCTATATATGGTAGCAAAATATTAGCAATAATCAATTCAGAGATGCAATGTTGAATAAACACTCAACGACGGTACTGTGCTGGTCCTAGGCTAGACAGGACTAGAGACGCGAGCCTAGAACACTAATGAGGTCACGGCGTAGCACAACTAGCATCAATGAAGGATACTAAGTAGCTCTGGACAGCAAGATATAAGTGAAGATCACAACGGCAGTAAAGATAATGATGAAAAACAACTGCCAAGCAGGATATACAACAACTCTCTCCAACTTTCCTCTTGAAAAGTTTGTGCCAATTTTCTGATAATTTTTTTTTCAAAGAATGCTACTAACTCAAGCTTTCCAATGCAAAAAGAATCACTCAATTCCGAGTTGATATGAGGAGTGAAAGAATTCTGAAACTGGCTTGAAAAACTGGAATAAGCTGTGTCCGCGAACTTCGGAGGGCAAAAAGACCTATTTAGAAGACGATTTTGAGGTGTCAAATATTGAACTAGTCTCTGCAACTATTTAGATGCGGCTCGTCGCTAGCTTTCATTTGAGTACTCGCGGACTCAAAACGGACTTCGTATGAGGAAGGTATGCCTGTTTTACTAAACAGTGCACAAAACAGATTCCAATCCGAATTCAACTACGAGATTGAGTCTAGATAGATCCGAATTTTGTTTTTTTTCTTCTCTCTTTTTTTCCTCACACTTTTTTTCTTTCTCTTTTTTTTCTGACTTCTTTTTCTTTTTTTTCTCTTTTTTTTCTCTATCTTTTTTTTCTCTCCCTCTTTCCAAGACAAACTAGATAAGATGCAGATTGGATCAAGCGAAGATGTGAACGACCTCAACTATGATTGTGACAATGAACTATGGGTAGCACATGGTGGAATTTGATGGATGGTGTGGTGGACAGCAGAAGGGATAACGATGCAGCGGCGACGTGACTAATGTGAACAGAACTCTAAACTCTAAACGAACTAGACCCTAAGACCAGCAACTCGACACGACGATGCAACCGATAATTCAATAATGCAAACAATGAATAGAAAATTGCAAAGGCTCAGACTGGCTTGGACAAAAGGATGAATAGATCTAACTTTTTTGTGGCTTTTTCTTGGACAATAGGTAAGAAAATAAATCTAATCTAGGGGAAACTGGAAATTCTCACCGAGCAACCTGAAAACTGATACCACTTGATAGAGGCAAAGGTGTCCCGATCTTTCGATGAGATGATAACTATCGATTTGGTGGAGACGACTTTGACGATCCGACTACAAACGTGCACGACGTTGCGCCTTAGCAATCGCTAAACCAATCTCCTGAGGTTACTGACGATGCCGGAAGCACGATCAGCTTGACCACGAAGGTCTATTCCTGCAAGCAATCGAAGAACGAGCAAGAATATGATAAAGCAATCTGAATATTGCGAATATATATGAAGTATTGATAATGGTGGGGATCCGTAAGCGGTCTTGGTCTGGTCGTTGGACACAAACGAAGTACACGAAGTTGCAATGGCTAACTTTTAACTAAACAAATCCCAAGGAAAAAGCTACTAGATGGATCTACTTATATAGGAGCAAGGGGTGGCGGCCAAGGAGGTGGGAGGACGTCCCAAGGCAGCCTAAAACCAACCCTAGGTCGTACAAGGCTCATGGGCCCAAGTGGAGGTGATGCAACACCTTTGGACTTGTAGTTTGACTCGGATTCTGGTGCAACGTCAGATTGTTTCGACCATAACTCAATGCTCCGGACGAATTTAAAGGTGAATCCAATTGGGTTGGAAAGAGCACGAAATCTAGTTTCCAACAAAAAAAGAATCACCCAATTCGGAGTCCGTATGAAAAAGTTGTTGGCGTTTTGAGTCAGGTATGTCTGTGCAGTCCGAATCTGAATCCAGAACGTGAGAGACTTGGACTCTATCTTCTCTTGGCCCAAAAGTGACGTGAGAGGACTTTTTGAACAGAACCTAAACTTCTCCTTTTGCCTTATCTTCATATGTGAATTGTACAAATGTCCCATACACCTGCAATTAGACAAAACACAAAAGTGTGTGAAGTATTTTTGTTCTGGATAACATAAATAGATTATTGAATAGTTTGCACTACAAATCACCTGGCAAATATGCATGTATGCAATATTTTTGGTCGTATCCAAGGTAGTCATGTCCTCATCAGGAAGCCCTTGAGCAAGTGGCCATGCACCGACAAGTGAACAATGATGAAGAAGATGATCACATCTTTTGTGACGAAGACTCAAGTCCCGCTCTTGTTGTCTCCAAGATCTTGACTCTTCAACATCAACAAGATGAAGATCAAAGGTGCCATATTTTCCACACCAAGGCCGAAATCAATGGAAGGTCCGTCAAGGTAATCATCGATGGAGGAAGTTGCCATAACTTAGCGAGTGAAGAACTATGCTCCAAACTCCAATTGGTCAAGATAAAGCACCCGCACCCATACAAGGTTCAATGGCTAAGCGACACCGGCACCATCGAAGTCGAGTATAGAGTACAAGTCTCTTTCAAGATCAGCGCCTATGAAGACACTTTGGAGTGTGATGTCCTTCTGATGACCGTGTGCCACCTCCATCTTGGACGGCCATGGCAATTTGACCGAGGTGTCATTCACGATGGGCGTACAAATCACTATAGCTTCAAGATGAAAGGGAAAGAGTTTGTGCTACGTCCTATATCTCCAAGCCAAGTGTTCGCCGACAAGCAAAACACCCATCGTGGAGAGAATAGTGAGAGAGCGAACCACCAAAAAGAGAGTGAGTGCCTCCACGATGAGCGACAAGGAAACCTTAGTTCTCTTTGCCACCAAACGTGAGATGAGAGAAGTGTGTGAGAACCCATCAAGTGTCCTACACTATGTCCTATTGTGCAAGGACGAGGAACCAACAACTAACAACTCTCACAATCTTCCTCAAGTGTTATCCTCTTTATTGCAGGAATTCCAAGATGTTTTCCCCGATGAGCTACCTCCGGGTCTACCTCCACTACGAGGCATTGATGAGGACATCAATACCATTGTTACACCCACAGCCCCTGCTGCTATACATACTGGACCAATTACTAGAGCTCGCGCACGCCAATTAAATTACCAGGTACTTTCGTTTCTTGGTAATGATTCTAATGTTCATGAGAATATGATGCTGCCTAAATTGGATACATTTGTTTTGCTTACAAATGAAGGGCCTAGCTTTGAGAAGGATGAACATTGGAGCAAGAACAAGCATGGAGATGATGGCATGCGCATGGGGAACAAGAACGGAGTTACAAGTGATGATTTCAGGACGTTGAAGCCACCATAATGCGTGCATGAAGCCTTGGACGAAATATACAAGATGCTACTTCATAACTTTCGTCCAGAGGCTATTCTAGGTGCTGCGTCACCTTATTATTGGGCCAGGCCCATGTAATTTCGAAATACTTGAGTATAGGCTGTTTTTAGAGTCCACGAAATTCCCCCCTCTTCCTCCATATATACAGCCCTTAGGGCGTCGTTTAGACTTTGGGTTTTGTTTAGATTAAAAGTTCGCCATAGCTGCAACTTCGCGTACTTCGTTTGTGTTCAACGACCAGACAAAGGCGTCACAGAACCCCACCTTGATCAATAAAGCTTTCATCTTATATTCGCAATATCCAGATTGCAATCTCAGTTTCTTGCTTGTTCTTCGTTTGCTCGCAGGAAACAGACCCTCGTGGTCAGGTTGATCGTGCTCCGGCGTGGTCAATAACCTCTCGGAGTTGGTTTAGCGATTGCTAAGGCGCGACGTCATCGCACGTTCGTAGTCGGATCGTCAAAGTCGACTTCCACCAAAGCGATATCCATCATCTCATCGAAAGACGGGACACCTTTGCCTCTATCAGGCATTGAGCACCGAATCGATCTCATCCCCGGAGCGCCGCTTCCAAACAAAGCTCCCTACCGCGTCAACCCCGAAGAAACCAAAGAAATACAAAGGCAAGTAAAGCATCTCATAGACCATGGTCATGTGCGTGAAAGTTTGAGACCTATCAATGCTATCACCGTTCGTTATAGGTACCCCATTGCAGGCCTTGATGATATGCTTGATGAACTTTGCGGTGCCACTATCTTTTCCAAAATTGATTTTAAAAGTGGTTACTATGAAATCCGCATACAAGAGGGTGATGAATGGAAAACCGCTTTCAAAACAAAGTTTGGTCTATATGAGTGGTTAGTCATGCCTATGGGTTTATCGGAAGCACCCGGTACCTTCATGCGTCTTATGCATTATGTGTTTCGCCCTTACATTGGTGAATTTGTTGTTGTCTACTTTGATGACATCCTCGTTTTTAGCAAATCTCTCAAAGAGCATGTCACCCACCTTCGCACCGTGCTACAAACTCTTCGAAAAGAGCAACTTTATGTTAATATGGAAAAATGCCTTTTTGGTGTTGATAAGCTTGTTTTCTTGGGTTTCGTAGTATCTTCTAAGGGTGTTCATGTTGATGAATCTAAGATCAATGCTATTAAAACTTGGCCCCAACCAACCAATTTGCAACAAGTGCGTAGTTTTCTTGGTTTAGCCGGTTTCTACCGTCGATTTGTGAAGGATTTTAGCACCATTGCTTCACCTTTGCATGCTTTCAGTAAGAAAAATGCACCGTTTGTTTGGGGAACATCCCAAGACATAGCTTTCAATGAGCTTAAGAATTTGCTTACTCATGCTCACGTGCTTGCATTACCCAACTTTGACAAACCTTTCGAAATTCATTGCGATGCTAGTGGTAATGGCATAGGAGGTGTGTTAACGCAAGAGAAGCGCCCAATTGCTTATTTTAGTGAGAAACTGTCCGGAGCGCAACTCAATTACCCTATCTACGACAAAGAGCTATATGCTTTGGTGCGAGTTTTGCATGAATGGGAACATTACCTACGCCCTCATGAGTTCATCATCCATACCGACCATGAAACGCTTAAATACTTTAAGGGTCAAACTAAGTTGAACAAGCGTCATGCTAAATGGAGTGAGTTCATTGAGTCGTTTCCTTATGTCATCAAGTATATTAAAGGTAAGGAAAATGTTGTGGCGGATGCACTTTCCCGTATATGCATGCTTGTTAATCAACTTGAGTTAAATGTCATTGGCTTTGAGCATATAAAAGACTTGTATGAGCATGATCCTACATTTTCTATTCCTTATGCCAAGTGTTTGACGTATACTTCTTGGGATCGATACTACATCAAAGATGGATATCTTATGAGAGCTAACAAACTTTGCATCCCTGAGTCCTCTCTTCGCTTGTTGCTTTTGCAGGAATCTCATGGAGGCGGACTCATGGGACACTTTGGACGCGACAAGACATTTGCTACGCTCTCCAAGAACTACTTTTGGCCCAAGATGTTCCGCGACGTCAATCGCTTCACCAACCGATGCTCTACATGTCGCAAAGCTAAGTCCAAAGCTCAATCTCATGGCCTCTATATGCCACTTCCAATTCCATATCACCCATGGGAAGACATTAGCATGGACTTTGTGCTTGGTTTGCCTAGAACTCGAAATGGCAAGGATTTCGTTTTTGTTGTTGTGGACCGATTCTCCAAAATGGCACATTTCATTCCTTGCAACAAGATAGAAGATGCTTCACATGTTACAAATTTGTTTTGTAGGGAAATCTTGCGCCTTCATGGAGTGCCAAAGACGGTTGTCTCGGACCGCGACGTCAAGTTCTTGAGTTACTTTTGGAAGACATTGTGCGCCAAGCTCGGAATCAAGCTTTTGTTCTCTTTGGCATACCATCCACAAACCGACGGCCAAACGGAGGTGACCAACTGCATACTCTCCACTCTACTATGCGTGTTGATAAAGAAGAACATCAAGGAGTGGGAGGAGTGCCTACCCATCGCCGAGTACGCCTACAATCGTGCAAGACGACTACCGGCAAGTCCCCCTTCGAGGTCGTCTATGGATTCAACCCATTGTCTCCATTGGACATTCTACCTCTACCGCTACAAGAGCGCACAAACATGGACGCGAGTGCCCGAGTCAACTTCCTCAAGAAGATGCGCGAAGATACAAGAAACACCATCGAGCGCCAAGTACAACGACTCGCGACCAAGCTCAACGTCAACAAGAAACCCATGATGCTCAATGTTGGAGATCTTGTGTGGCTACACCTTCGCAAGGATTGCTTCCCCAAGGAACGCAAGTCCAAGCTACTACCCCGAGTGGATGGACCTTTCAAGGTGCTCTACAACAACAGCGCATACAAGATCGACATCCCACGCGACAAGTACTCCGTGAGCGACATCTTCAACATCAAAGATTTATCCCCGTACAATGGTGACGTGATAGAGTGATAGAGGCGAGGGTGTCCCGATCTTTCAATGAGATGATAACTATCGATTTGGTGGAGACGACTTTGACGATCCGACTACAAACGTGCACGACGTTGCGCCTTATCAATCGCTAAACCAATCTCCTGAGGTTACTGACGATGCCGGAAGCACGATCAGCCTGACCACGAAGGTCTATTCCTGCAAGCAATCAAAGAACGAGCAAGAATATGATAATGCAATCTGAATATTGCGAATATATATGAAGTATTGATAATGGTGGGAATCCGTAAGCGGTCTTGGTCTGGTCGTTGGACACAAACGAAGTACACGAAGTTGCAATGGCTAACTTTTAACTAAACAAATCCCAAGCAAAAAACTACTAGATGGATCTACTTATATAGGAGCAAGGGGTGGCGGCCAAGGAGGTGGTAGGACGTCCCAAGGCAGCCTAAAACAAACCCTAGGTCGTACAAGGCTCATGGGTCCAAGTGGAGGTGATGCAACACCTTTGGACTTGTAGTTTGACTCGGATTCTGGTGCAACGTCAGATTGTTTCGACCATAACTCAATGCTCCGGACGAATTTAAAGGTGAATCCAATTGGGTTGGAAAGAGCACGAAATCTAGTTTCCAACAAAAAAAGAATCACCCAATTCGGAGTCCGTATGAAAAAGTTGTTGGCGTTTTGAGTCAGGTATGTCTGTGCAGTCCGAATCTGAATCCAGAACGTGAGAGACTTGGACTCTATCTTCTCTTGGCCCAAAAGTGACGTGAGAGGACTTTTTGAACAGAACCTAAACTTCTCCTTTTGCCTTATCTTCATATGTGGATTGTACAAATGTCCCATACACCTGCAATTAGACAAAACACAAAAGTGTGTGAAGTATTTTTGTTCTGGATAACATAAATAGATTATTGAATAGTTTGCACTAGAAATCACCTGGCAAATATGCATGTATGCAATATTTTTGGTCGTATCCAAGGTAGTCATGTCCTCATCATCCTCCCCTTCTTGAAAACAAAGCCGTCCTCGGCGTTGCTTAATCTGAAATGTGGCTAACAAAAGAGACAAGGTGTACATGTTGTATATGTATATGTCATCCATTTTTACTTCCCGTGGATTTTGCACATATGACACATGTATACATGAGTAACTTTCATAGTTAATAAAATATAAAGCCAAAATATTATCACAAGAAGTAGAAGGCATGAAAGTATTGCAACTCAGTTTGCACATATAAGTGAAGCTCTTATTCATATGAAAAGATTGACAATATTCATCATTAAACCATCCCAACATTGATGAACCATCACCAAGATTAGAGGTCATATCAAAATGATTAAACATTGGCACAATTATTTTCAAACATATTTGATCCAAATCTGATTTATTCCCTGATTCACTTGATTCTTTTGCATCGATAGTTAATTCAATGGGCTCACTCAAAATTGTTTGATCACATGGCAAAGTCAAATCATCAACATAGTCCTCTAAGGTAGCTGGTGTGATCAAAGTAGTGGGTAGCTCACCGCATGGTGCACTTAAATTGACAAGACATTCATCATACTCATGTGGAAGTGGAAGATTAGTACCTTTGTCATTACCTCTTATGATCAACTCAGATGAGGTAGGCACTCTCGGTGATGATGTGTCACATGGTGGAGGTGATGTAGTCCTCACAACAACGGATGTGGTTGTCATAGTATGCTTAGTAGTTGAAGGGACAACCGTATCAACTCTTGGAATGTGCATCTCGCGCTTGTTCTCCTTGTGCGCAACACGTCGTTTTATTTCCTGTTCAGCTTTGCAAGCAAGATGAAACAAATGGTCCATAGGATAACACTCTTCATGTATTAGTATCTCCTGAATGTCACGATTTAATCCTCCCCAAAATCTATCCATAAAATCTTCTTCACTTTCTTCTAAAGAGGAATGCAGCAAGGTAGTTTGTAAAGTATCATAATATTTCGTTACGGTGTCACTACCTTGTTTTAAATGTTGCAACTTTGTAATCATGTCACGAGTATAATAAGCGGGAACGAATGTATGTCGCATGGCAAGTTTCAAATCATCCCAAGTAGTAGGTATATCATTAGGGTGTAACCGACAATATTCACTCCACCAAACTACAGCATAACCAGTGAAAGAACCAACCGCAACCTTAACTTTTTTACGTACATCAAAATTATTGGAAGCAAATATATTATTTAGGTCAAACTCCCATTCAATATATAAAGCAGGTCTAAAACGGCCATTAAATGGTGGTATAGAAACATTAACCTGATCATGTGCATTTGGATGTTTGTGCACCTCTCGTGACGGTTGTGGTATTTGCATAGGTGATGGCACATCTCCCACGATCGACAAACCCCATGAATTGACTCTAGATCCTGTCATGATTAGTAGAAACAAGAAACAAAATTCAAGAATAATGTTCCTATGAACTACTAGGATGTGGTGGTAAAGCGCTCACAGTAAAGCAAATATCAATATCTTACAAGTTCTTACCAAGCAGCAGGTGGTGACAGGCAACCAGCGGTGTCAAATAACTCTGAAGATTGTGTAAAGCGATTGCCAGGGGAACGTACGTATACACGGTGCAGAAATATGTGGAGCTGGGTTGGCTATATATGGTAGCAAAAGATTAGCAATAATCAATTCAAAGATGCAATGTTGAATAAACGCTCAACGACGGTACTGTGCTGGTCCTAGGCTAGACCGGACTAGAGACGCGAGCCTAGAACACTAATGAGGTCACGGCGTAGCACAACTAGCATCAATGAAGGATACTAAGTAGCTCTGGACAGCAAGATATAAGTGAAGATCACAACGGCAGTAAAGATAATGATGAAAAACAACTGCCAAGCAGGATATACAACAACTCTCTCCAACTTTCCTCTTGAAAAGTTTGTGCCAATTTTCTGATAATTTTTTTCAAAGAATGCTACTAACTCAAGCTTTCCAATGCAAAAAGAATCACTCAATTCCGAGTTGATATGAGGAGTCAAAGAATTCTGAAACTGGCTTGAAAAACTGGAATAAGCTGTGTCCGCGAACTTCGGACGGCAAAAAGACCTATTTAGAAGACGATTTTGAGGTGTCAAATAGTGAACTAGTCTCTGCAACTATTTAGATGCGGCTCGTCGCTAGCTTTCATTTGAGTACTCGTGGAGCCAAAACTGACTTCGTATGAGGAAGTTATGCCTGTTTTACTGAACAGTGCACAAAACAGATTCCAATCCGAATTCAACTACGAGATTGAGTCTAGATAGATCCGAATTTTTGTTTTTTTTTCCTTCTCTTTTTTTTCGTCACACTTTTTTTTCTTTTTCTTTCTCTCTTTTTTTTCTGAACTTTTTTTTCTCTCTTTTTTTTCTTTTTTTTTCTCTCCCTCTTTCCAAAACAAAATAGATAAGATGCAGATTGGATCAAGCGAAGATGTGAACAACCTCAACTATGATGAAGACAATGAACGGTGGGTAGCACGTGGTGGAAATTGATGAATGGGATGGTGGACAGCGGAAGGAATAATGATGCAGCGGCGGCGTGACTAATGTCAACAGAACTCGAAACTCTAAAGGAACTAGACACTAAGACCAGCAACTCGACACGATGATGCAACCGATAATTCAATAATGCAAACAATGAAAAGAAAACTGCAAAGGCTCAGACTAGCTTGGACAAAGGATGAATAGATCTAACTTTTTTGCGGCTTTTTTGGACAATAGGTAAGAAAATAAATCTAACCTAGGGATAACTGGAAATTCTCACCGAGCAACCTGAAAACTGATACCACTTGATAGAGGCGAGGGTGTCCCGATCTTTCGATGAGATGATAACTATCGATTTGGTGGAGACGACTTTGACGATCCGACTACAAACGTGCACGACGTTGCGCCTTATCAATCGCTAAACCAATCTCCTGAGGTTACTGACGATGCCGGAAGCACGATCAGCCTGACCACGAAGGTCTATTCCTGCAAGCAATCGAAGAACGAGCAAGAATATGATAATGCAATCTGAATATTGCGAATATATATGAAGTATTGATAGTGGTGGGAATCCGTAAGCGGTCTTGGTCTGGTCGTTGGACACAAACAAAGTACACGAAGTTGCAATGGCTAACTTTTAACTAAACAAATTCCAAGCAAAAAACTACTAGATGGATCTACTTATATAGGAGCAAGGGGTGGCGGCCAAGGAGGTGGGAGGACGTCCCAACGCAGCCTAAAACCAACCCTAGGTCGTACAAGGCTCATGGGCCCAAGTGGAGGTGATGCAGCACCTTTGGACTTGTAGTTTGACTCGGATTCTGGTGCAACGTCAGATTGTTTCGACCATAACTCAATGCTCCGGACGAATTTAAAGGTGAATCCAATTGGGTTGGAAATAGCACGAAATCTAGTTTCCAACAAAAAAAGAATCACCCAATTCGGAGTCCGTATGAAAAAGTTGTTGGCGTTTTGAGTCAGGTATGTCTGTGCAGTCCGAATCTGAATCCAGAACGTGAGAGACTTGGACTCTATCTTCTCTTGGCCCAAAAGTGACGTGACAGGACTTTTTGAACAGAACCTAAACTTCTCCTTTTGCCTTATCTTCATATGTGGATTGTACAAATATCCCATACACCTGCAATTAGACAAAACACAAAAGTGTGTGAAGTATTTTTGTTCTGGATAACATAAATAGATTATTGAATAGTTTGCACTAGAAATCACCTGACAAATATGCATGTATGCAATATTTTTGATCGTATCCAAGGTAGTCATGTCCTCATCATAGAGGCAAAGGTGTCCCGTCTTTCGATGAGATGATGGATATCGCTTTGGTGGAAGTCGACTTTGACGATCCGACTACGAACGTGCGATGACGTCGCGCCTTAGCAATCGCTAAACCAACTCCGAGAGGTTATTGACCACGCCGGAGCACGATCAACCTGACCACGAGGGTCTGTTTCCTGCGAGCAAACGAAGAACAAGCAAGAAACTGAGATTGCAATCTGGATATTGCGAATATAAGATGAAAGCTTTATTGATCAAGGTGCGGTTCTGTGACGCCTTTGTCTGGTCGTTGAACACAAACGAAGTACGCGAAGGTACAGCTATGGTGAACTTTTAATCTAAACAAAACCCAAAGTCTAAACGACGCCCTAAGGGCTGTATATATGGAGGAAGAGGGGGGAATTTCGTGGCCCTTGGGGAAGGGGTCCGAAACCAACCCTATCTCTTGTTTCCCCACACATACGGACTCTAAAAATAGCCTATACTCAAGTATTTCGAAATTACATGGGCCTGGCCCAATAATAAGGTGACGCAGCACCTAGAATAGCCTCTGGACGAAAGTTATGAAGTAGCATCTTGTATATGTCGTCCAAGGCTTCATGCACGCATTATGGTGGCTCCAATGTCCTGAAATCATCACTTGTAACTCCGTTCTTGTCCCCCATGCGCATGCCATCATCTCCATGCTTGTTCTTGCTCCAATGTTCATCCTTCTCAAAGCTAGGCCCTTCATTTGTAAGCAAAACAAATGTATCCAATTTAGGCAGCATCATATTCTCATGAACATTAGAATCATTACCAAGAAACGAAAGTACCTGGTAATTTAATTGGCGTGCGCGAGCTCTAGTAATTGGTCCAGTATGTATAGCAGCAGGGGCTGTGGGTGTAACAATGGTATTGATGTCCTCATCATCCTCCCCTTCTTGAAATGAAGTCGTCCTCGACGGAAGCTCATCTCCCTCACCCAAATAAGGCTTCAAATCTGCAATGTTAAAAGTGGGACTAACCCCAAAATCTGCAGGCAGCTCAAGTTTATATGCATTATCATTTATTTTCTCTAACACCTTAAAAGGACCATCAGCACGTGGCATTAGCTTTGATTTGCGCAAATCAGGAAATCTATCCTTACGCAAATGTAACCAAACAAGATCTCCAGGTGCAAACACAACATGTTTTCTACCCTTATCTCCAGCAAGTTTATATTTAGCATTCATACGCTCAATGTTTTCCTTAGTTAACTCATGCATTTTAAAGATCAATTCAGCACGTTGTTTAGCATCAAAATTAACCTTCTGCGAAGATGGAAGAGGCAACAAATCAATAGGTGCACGAGGTAGGAAACCATACACAATTTCAAAAGGGCACATCTTAGTAGTAGAATGCAATGAATGATTATAAGCAAACTCAATATGAGGCAAGCATTCTTCCCACATTTTCTTATTATTCTTCAAAACAGCCCTAAGCATAGTAGACAATGTTCTATTGACTACTTCAGTTTGTCCATCAGTTTGGGGGTGACAAGTAGTACTAAAAAGCAGTTTAGTCCCCAACTTAGCCCATAAACATCTGCAAAAGTGGCTAAGAAATTTGGTATCATGATCTGAAACAATAGTATTTGGCACACCATGCAAACGAATAATTTCACAGAAGAACAAACCAGCAACATTAACAGCATCATCGCTTTTATGACATGGTATAAAGTGTGCCATTTTTGAGAATCTATCCACGACAACAAATATGCTATCCCTCCCCTTCTTTGTTCGAGGTAAACCTAAAACAAAGTCCATAGATATATCCTCCCAAGGAACACTAGGTACAGGCAAAGGCATATATAAACCATGAGGATTGAGTCGTGACTTAGCTTTTTGACATGTAGTGCAGCGAGCAACAAAACGCTCAACATCCCGTTTCATCTTTGGCCAAAAGAAATGTGTAGCAAGTACGTCCTTCGTCTTCTTCACGCCAAAGTGTCCCATTAATCCTCCTCCATGCGCCTCCTGCAACAACAAAAGACGAAGAGAGCTAGCTGGAATGCATAGCTTGTTAGCACGGAACACAAATCCATCATTAACGACAAACTTGTTCCAGGTTCTTCCTTCTTTACAATTCTGCAAAACATCTTTAAAATCAGCATCATGCACATATTGATCTTTGATGGTCTCCAAACCAAATATTTTGAAGTCAAGTTGTGACAGCATAGTATAGCGACGAGACAATGCATCAGCAATAACATTTTCTTTACCCTTCTTGTGTTTAATGACATAAGGGAAAGTTTCAATGAATTCAACCCATTTAGCATGTCTACGATTCAGTTTAGCTTGACTTTTAATATGTTTCAAAGATTCATGATCAGAATGTATAACAAATTCTTTGGGCCATAAATAATGTTGCCATGTTTCTAAAGTCCGAACAAGAGCATATAGTTCTTTATCATAAGTAGAATAATTTAGACTAGGCCCACTTAATTTTTCAGAAAAGTATGCAACAGGTTTACCATCTTGTAATAACACACCTCCTAATCCAATTCCACTAGCATCACATTCAAGCTCAAAAGTCTTATTAAAATCAGGAAGTTGGAGTAAAGGAGCATGTGTCAACTTATCTTTCAATACCGTGAAGGCTTCTTCCTGTGCGGTACCCCAAACAAAAGGCACATCCTTCTTTGTAAGCTCGTTGAGAGGTGCAGCAATGGTGCTAAAATCTCTCACAAAACGCCTATAGAAACCAGCGAGTCCAAGAAAACTCCGCACTTGTGTGACCGTTTTGGGCTGCGGCCAACTCTCAATAGCTTCAATCTTGGCTTTATCAATTTCAATTCCCTGTGGAGTAACAACATAGCCAACAAAAGATACACGGTCGGTGCAAAAGGGGCACTTCCCAAGGTTACCAAACAAACGTGCATCACGTAGAGCAATAAAAACATCACGTAAATGTTCCAAATGTTCTTCCAAAGATTTGCTATAAATCAGTATATCATCAAAATAGACTACCACAAATCGTCCAATGGAAGCACGTAAAACTTCGTTCATTAGTCTCATGAAAGTACTAGGTGCATTAGTTAACCCAAAAGGCATGACTAACCACTCATATAAACCAAACTTAGTTTTAAATGCAGTTTTCCATTCATCTCCCAATTTCATACGAATTTGATGGTATCCACTACGCAAATCAACATTGGAGAATATTGTAGAGCCACTCAATTCATCAAGCATATCATCTAGCCTAGGAATAGGATGACGATAACGAATAGTAATATTATTAATGCCTCTACAATCAACACACATACGCGACGTACCATCCTTTTTAGGCACTAGTATAATAGGAACAGCACAAGGACTAAGAGATTCGCGTATATAACCTTTGTCGAGCAGCTCCTGTACTTGACGCATAATCTCCTTCGTCTCCTCTGGATTGGTACGGTATGGTGCACGGTTGGGTAGCGATGCACCGGGAATTAAATCAATTTGATGCTCAATCCCTCGAATAGGTGGTAATCCCGGTGGCACGTCTTGTGGGAAGACGTCAGCGAACTCCTGCAAAATGTTAGTGACAGCAGGGGGCAAAGAGGAAGGCACGTCCTCGAATGGAAATAATGCCTCTTTGCACACAAAAGCATAGCAAACAGATTTTTTAAAATCTAGCTCATCAATATCAGATTTTGTGGCAAGTAAACATGTACTTTCCTATTTAATTTCAGAAACAACACTAGATGGTTTATTATTAGGGTTCATTTGTTGCTCAAATTCTTTTGCCACAATCTGATTTTCACTCTTATTTTTCTCCTGTTTTGCTTTATTAGCTCTATTAATGTCATCTTTCAAAATGGAATCAGGAGTCATAGGAAGCAAAGTAATATTTTTATCCTTATGAACAAGAGTATACTGATTGTTTCTACCATGGTGTACAGAATTTTTATCAAATTGCCATGGTCTACCAAGTAATAAGGAACATGCTTGCATGGGTACCACATCACAATCAACATAATCAGCATAGGTAGAGATACTAAAATGCACACGAACAGTACGTGTTACCTTAACCTTGCCGCTATTGTTGAACCATTGGATGTAGGAAGGATGTGGATGTGGTCTTGTGGTGAGAGATAGTTTCTCCACCATCTCCATGCTAGCCAAGTTGTTACAGCTCCCTCCATCTATGATGACGCGAACAAAACATTCCTTCACAACTCCCTTTGTATGGAACAAATTATGCCTCTGATTTTGCTCTGCTTGTGTGACCTGCACACTCAAAACACGTTGAGCAACTAAACATTCATACCTGTCAGCGTCTTCAGGAGCCATGTATTGCGCCTCATTTTCAGAATCATCTCCACCATGTTCTTCACGTGTAATAAGAGCCAAAGTCTCCTCATCATAGTCACTAGCGGACTCATACCCACCATCCTCAGTAGCGATCATCACACGCTGAGATTTGCATTCTCTCGCATAATGTCCTCTTCCCTTACAACGACGACAAATAATATCACTTGTGTGCCCTGTTGACGCCATGGAAGAAGAAGAGCTCTGCGCAGGCCCGGCGGGTGTGCTCTTGGCAGAGAGTGGTGGTTGTGCCTGCTTTCTTGTATCACGGCTGGAGGTGGCACCTGATGGAGGTGATGGTGAAGTGGAAGTAGAGGATGCACGTGGTGTCCATGATGAAGTTCGACCTGCAGAAAAGTTTGTTCGCGCCAATGCCTGTCGATCCTGCACTTCATGTTCAGCTTTACAAGCAAGATGGAATAAACGAGTGATATTATTATAATCCTTATACTCTAGAATGGTCCGAATCTCTTTATTTAATCCACCCATAAAATGTGCAAGCATAGCTTCATTCTCCTCAACAATACCACATCTAATCATGCCAGTTTGTAATTCCTGATAATATTCTTCTACAGAATTTTTCCCTTGTCTTAAGCGCTGCAATTTTTGAAGTAATTCACGTTGATAATATGGAGGAACCCAACGAGTACGCATAGCAGTTTTCAAAGCAGCCCAAGTAGCTGGAACAGGATATAATCTATAATGTTCAGACCACCAAACACATGCAAAGCTAGTGAAAGCACAAACAGCAGCAGGAACACGTCTCTCCTCAGGATATTGTAAACATGTCAATTGTTGTTCAGTTTCTAACTCCCAAGTAAGATATATATCAGGAACATATCTACCCTCAAATGGTGGAATATTCAATTTCAGTTTAGGGAGATGGTCATGATCTCGTACCTGAGGTGGTGGTGCCGGCCTACCGTTGCGAATATATACCTGAGCTCGACCTGCTGGTGGTGGTGCTGGTGGCTGCACGTAGTTCTGATTTTGATCAACCTCATCCTCATAATCGCCCGCATAATCGTCATCCTCCTCAGCCGCCGCAGTAGCAGGAGCCAAAGAAGCATCAACAGTAGGTGCAGCGGCACCTGAATTTTGACCAGTCTCAATTGGAACGCGCTGTGCTCGTCCAACTTGATTTGGAAGGCGGCGTTGGAGATGTGGTTGTTGTTGTTGTAGAGGTTCGACATATGCAGCCGGTGGTGGTTGGGTAAGACGCTTGAGTAATTCAGTAAACTTGTTATCCAGCTTTGTCTCGAACGACTTCTCCACGGCATCTATCTTCTCCATAGCCTCTTCAAACCTGTTTAGCACATCTCCCACCTGGCCACTCATCATTTGCTGAAATTTATCATGCAACTCCTTGTTCGTCATGTTCTCCCAATCAGTCTCATCGGCTTGTGATCCTGCCATGGTTAGCAGCAATAGAAACACAAAAGAATATGATCCTACAGACTACTAGGAAGTGGTTGTGATCAAGCGAATCTCAAATTCTTACCAGTTCTTACCCAGCAGCAGGTGGTGATCGGCAACTGTTGTAGTCAAAACTCGCAAAGCTTGGATAGAGCGATTACAAGGGAGAGTCAAACGCACGATGTAGATGTATGTGGAGCTGGGAAGGCTTATAATATGGTAGCAAAAATGGCCAGCAATAATCAATTCAGAGATGCAAAGTTGAATAAACGCTCAACGACGGTACTGTGCTGGTCCTAGGCTAGACCGTGCTAGAGACGCGAGCCTAGAACACTAACAAAATCACGGCGCTGCACGTAAACAAGGGAAAAACACACTCTGGAATTTTTTTTTTGCTCTTTTTTTTCGCGCTCTTTTTTTGCGCTTCTTTTTTTTTTGCGAAAAATCACTATATTGGCGAGTGTCTCAAAACTCTTCCCAGGTCAAACTGACAGGATAGGCACAAAATTTTTTTGACTATTTTTTTTCGGAAATCAGGGCAGCGACGACGAAAAAGTGCGACAAAAATCACTATGATGGCGAGTGGCTCAAAACACTCCCCGGGACCTAAAAATAGGATAGGGAAAAAATATTTTTGGTCCCCAAAATTTTGGCCTAAAAACTGCCCGGGGGTCTCCAGACTTTTTTTTTCCGAGACCTACTCAGGCAAGGAAACACTAAACGGAAAATAGATGGATCTCTAAAACAAACAGAATATGAAAAGAACTCGGATTGGTTGTGGATATATGGTGGTAGGATATGGCAGCGGTGGTGGTATATGGTAGCGGTGGTGGTATATGGATACGGATCGGTGGTGGTATATGGATAAGGATTCAAAGCGGTGGCGGATAAGCAATGGTGGTAGATGGCAAGGCGATGATGATGGTGCGGCGGCGGCATGACAACTTATGACAAGAACTCGAAACTCTAAAAGACTAGACTCTAAGACCAGCAACTTGACACGACGATGCAACCGCAAATTCAACAAAGCAAAAACCCCGAAAAAGATTATGCAAAGGCTCAGATTGGTTCGGATATGATAAACTAATCCTAATTTTTTTTGTGGCTTTTTCGTGGACTGTAGGTATGAAGAACAGACTCGATCTAAACTACGAAAAACTGTAAAATCTCACCGAGCAACCTGGAAATCTGATACCACTTGATAGAGGCAAAGGTGTCCCGTCTTTCGATGAGATTATGGATATCGCTTTGGTGGAAGTCGACTTTGACGATCCGACTACGAACGTGCGATGACGTCGCGCCTTAGCAATCGCTAAACCAACTCCGAGAGGTTATTGACCACGCCGGAGCACGATCAACCTGACCACGAGGGTCTGTTTCCTGCGAGCAAACGAAGAACAAGCAAGAAACTGAGATTGCAATCTGGATATTGCGAATATAAGATGAAAGCTTTATTGATCAATGTGGGGTTCTGTGACGCCTTTGTCTGGTCGTTGAACACAAACGAAGTACGCGAATGCAGCTATGGCGAACTTTTAATCTAAACAAAACCCAAAGTCTAAACGACGCCCTAAGGGCTGTATATATGGAGGAAGAGGGGGGAATTTCGTGGCCCTTGGGGAAGGGGTCCGAAACCAACCCTATCTCTTGTTTCCCCACACATACGGACTCTAAAAACAGCCTATACTCAAGTATTTCGAAATTACATGGGCCTGGCCCAATAATAAGGTGACGCAGCACCTAGAATAGCCTCTGGACGAAAGTTATGAACTAGCATCTTGTATATTTCGTCCAAGGCTTCATGCACGCATTATGGTGGCTTCAACGTCCTGAAATCATCACTTGTAACTCCGTTCTTGTTCCCCATGCGCATGCCATCATCTCCCTGCTTGTTCTTGCTCCAATGTTCATCCTTCTCAAAGCTAGGCCCTTCATTTGTAAGCAAAACGAATGTATCCAATTTAGGCAGCATCATATTCTCATGAACATTAGAATCATTACCAAGAAACGAAAGTACCTGGTAATTTAATTGGCGTGCGCGAGCTCTAGTAATTGGTCCAGTATGTATAGCAGCAGGGGCTGTGGGTGTAAAAATGGTATTGATGTCCTCATCAGCTCGGGATGAACACGAAAACGGCCACAAATTCGAGGATTTCGCGGATTTTGGAGGGATTGCGAGGTGGAGATGGTGGGGAAAGGTAAGATCCACTTGCAACACAACAAATTCACGGATCAAAACCAACAAAACATCATCAAAACTCACAAATCACAAGAAAATTTTTTGGGGCTATTTTTGTGGGGATTTTCGGATTAGGACGAAAAACAACAAAATCAAGCTAGAAAACGAAGAGGGGAGGCTCCGAAATCGTGATCAACGTGGCTCATGATACCAAGATGATGTAGGGTGGAACCCTAGATGGCCGATCTTTCACGAAAGGAGCGGATCCCAACTAAGAACACGAAGAACACGAGGGGAAACACGAGGAAAAACACGAGAGAATCACTCAAACCAACAAGATTCGATTACACATGTGCTAGATCCTCGAAACACGAGAGGAGATACAAGATCCAAAGTCAACAACGGACGATACAAAGGGTAACCGGTTCTTCTCCGTGTGGAGGTCTTGATGGGGCCACCCAAGAGGGGGTCTTAAATCCGCTTGGAAGGATCTTCTCCGGTGGAGGCGCGATCTCCGAAGAGAAGGTAGCCAAGTGGATGAGCAAAGCTCTCTCACACACATGAGCTAATCCTTTGCTAACCCTAAAAATGGGGAGGAGGAGGTCTATTTATAGCCCAAGGGGCGAAGGGGTAAGTGAGGGGACGAAACGGGTACACGGGCCTCGGCCCAAGTCACGCACGCAGGCGGTGGCCGGATGATCCGGGAGTTGGTCCGGATGATCCGGGCTTCGGGGGTCCGGATGATCTGGGTCGGCGTCCGGATGGTCCGGCTGTGTCGGAGCAGCTGCTGGAGGTCCGGATGTCCGGGTCCTGGTCCGGATGTCCGGGTCCTGGTCCGGATGTCCGGGTCCTGGTCCGGACGTCCGGGTGTGGCCGGATGATCCGGGCCTGGGTCCGGATGATCCGGGCCTGGGTCCGGATGATCCGGCTTCAGGTTGAAGCTTCGGGTGTCCTCGAGCATTGTAGCTGGATCGTCCGGGCTGGGGCCAGATCGTCCGGACGGCGGTCCGGATCGTCCGGGCTTCTGCTGACTTAGCCCTTTTTCTTCTCCGTCTTCACGTCCATCTTCGTCTTCGGATTCTCCTTGTTCCTTGGCGTATCCATGGCTAACTCCTTGGTACCTGAGTATGCACAATGTCTCCGTTTGAGGTAGTAGCCATGTCTCATGTTCATCGAAGTGGAATTGTGAGAGGAGAGATGTCACCTCGGTTTCAAGAGCTCTTGCACGTGATCGAGTCATGGGTCCACTAGGCACTTGGTGAGACGATGGTAGGTGATGCGGAGCATCCTATGGACATCACCATGTCAAGAGTTCGTTTGGCAAGTGACACGTGCAACATCTACTTCACATACACAAAGGTGAATCATTTCCTTTACACGTGCTCACTTGACCCCTTCGAGGATGGTATGCTACTTGACACTCCACTCGTGTGCATGCATAGGTATTGTCGGAACACTACGGACGACGAGGAGGAGTGCAAGGGCCAAGGAACAACTACACCATCCGCAAGAGAAGCATGGAAGCGACGACGGAAGAAGAAGACGGAGATAGCTCCCAGGACCCGGACATCCGGCCAGGACCCCGGACATCCGGCCCCTGGAACCTCACCCACAGCAGCCGCCCAACCGCCAAGTACCATCAGCGGCCGGACATCCGGCGCCAGCCCCGGA
The DNA here is from genome assembly GCF_002575655.3 of Aegilops tauschii subsp. strangulata. Lineage (NCBI taxonomy): Eukaryota > Viridiplantae > Streptophyta > Magnoliopsida > Poales > Poaceae > Aegilops > Aegilops tauschii. The sequence continues at coordinate 252,391,994 of NC_053037.3, forward strand.
CATCCGGCGTCTCGCCAAAGCCCGGACATCCGGCCCTTCCCCCAGAAATCCGGCATCGACAACAGAAGGCACCCGAAGTTTGGCCACTTCAGCCCGGACATCCGGCCCGAGCCCCGGACATCCGGCGCCTCGCGAAGCCCCAGACATCCGGGCCCCAGCCCGGACATCCGGCGCCTGCCTGCACGCAGCCACGGGCCAAAGGCCCATGTATATCTCTTTCCCACTTACCCCTTCGTGGCTTAGACTATATATACTACTCCACCTCCTCCTAGTTAGGGTTAGCAAAGGATTAGCTCATTTAGAGATAGAGCTTTCCTCATCCATATCGGATCGACTCCACGAGAGAGACCGCGGCCTCTACGGAGAAGATCCACCTTGGATTCAAGACCCCTCACGGGAAGATCCCCTCGTGGATTCAAGACCTCCTCGCGGAGAAGAACCGGTTACCGTTTGTATCGCCCGTTGTTGACTTTGGATCTTGTATCTTACCTTTGTGTTCATCGATCTAACGCATGTGTGATCTATTATTGTTGGTTGAGTCATTTCTCTCGTGTTCCTCTCGTGTTTCCCTCGTGTTTCCCCTCGTGTTCATCACGTTCTTCGTAGGGATCCGCTCCTTTTGTGAAAGATCGGCCATCTAGGGTTCCACCCTACATCAGTAGGTCCATGGGGATGACCTTGGGATGCTCCGCATCAAGGTGCCACATCATATGGGCCTCCAACAACAAGACGGGGACAAGACGGTCGAGCAAGGGCCATCCCCTTCGACCACGGTAACGAGCACGAACCTCTTCAACTACATGAAGACGGCGCCCCAAAAGGACTCATACTCCGAGTCAAGCTACGAGACCGCACATGACACCTTATCTTTGGTCTTGGAGGAGAATGTTGATGTGCCATCTTCGGCCTTCTTCCACGGCTACGATTGCGACATGATTGAGCGTGGAGACATTTGCACCAACATCTCTCCGACACCCACATATGTGCCCCAATTCCCATGTGAGGAGAGCCACCCCACCATGAGTGATATGAGTGACTCCACCATATGTGACATTGAGTGCATTTCCTATGAGAGGATGAGTGTGACCACCACTAGCCCCACACATGAGAGCATGCCACACATCCTATGTGAGGTTGAGAGCCATTTGAGTGACTCCACCAACCATATGAGTGAGAGCATCTTTGAGGAAGTGAGTGAGCCACGACACTTAGTGAGTGAGGTAGTTGAGAGTGCACATGAGGCCACTATGATTTCTAATGACTTAGCCTCTACTCCTAGTGTGTTTTCTTCTTTGGTGCTAGGTCTCCTACATGACGACATGCCTATCCTCGACGAGTCCATACCTCCAATGGAGACGACGATGGCCATGGTGGAAGATGATGCACCCCCCACATGGTTCCATCAAGATGAAGATGACAACGACTTGGTCTTCGACACCTCACCTACAACACATGAGCGATACTCCAAAGGTAACATAGGTGATGGTGCTTCTCTTGTCCCACTAGTGGACTATCTCACCAATGATTGCTTGCATGATGTTGATCCACCTATTCCCATGCTTCATGCTAGTGCCACTTCTTCATGTCATGAGTTACCAATTTATGATGAATATGATGATGAGCATGTTGAGTTGCCTAGTTGTGATGCTATGCTCCATAGGATATCTTGTGAAAATTCTATTGGTCACTTCATGTTTGACAATCCATTGAACTTGTCATATGCTATGAGTGAGATCTCCCATATTGCTTCATTTCAATCTCAACATAGTAACTATGCATGCCCCATTAAAATAAATCCCATCTGCACTTATGGCATAGATGACGAGATGATGGTCATTGGCTTTTGATTTTCATGCGATGATATTGCTATGCTTCCTTTACATGATTTGCGCAATTCATCTACTATGCCATGTGATGAGGACATGACTACCTTGGATACGACCAAAAATATTGCATACATGCATATTTGTCAGGTGATTTCTAGTGCAAACTATTCAATAATCTATTTTTGTCAAGAAAAAAAAGTGTGAGGAAAAAAAAGAGAGAAGAAAAAAAACAAAATTCGGATCTATCTAGACTCAATCTCGTAGTTGAATTCGGATTGGAATCTGTTTTGTGCACTGTTTAGTAAACCAGGCATACCTTCCTCATACGAAGTCCGTTTTGACTCCGCGAGTACTCAAATGAAAGCTAGCGACGAGCCGCATCTAAATAGTTGCAGAGACTAGTTCAATATTTGACACCTCAAAATCGTCTTCTAAATAGGTCTTTTTGCCCTCCGAAGTTCGCGGACACAGCTTATTCCAGTTTTTCAAGCCAGTTTCAGAATTCTTTCACTCCTCATATCAACTCGGAATTGAGTGATTCTTTTTGCATTGGAAAGCTTGAGTTAGTAGCATTCTTTGAAAAAAATTATCAGAAAATTGGCACAAACTTTTCAAGAGGAAAGTTGGAGAGAGTTGTTGTATATCCTGCTTGGCAGTTGTTTTTCATCATTATCTTTACTGCCGTTGTGATCTTCACTTATATCTTGCTGTCCAGAGCTACTTAGTATCCTTCATTGATGCTAGTTGTGCTACGCCGTGACCTCATTAGTGTTCTAGGCTCGCGTCTCTAGTCCGGTCTAGCCTAGGACCAGCACAGTACCGTCGTTGAGCGTTTATTCAACATTGCATCTCTGAATTGATTATTGCTAATATTTTGCTACCATATATAGCCAACCCAGCTCCACATATTTCTACACCGTGTATACGTACGTTCCCCTGGCAATCGCTTTACTCAATCTTTGGAGTTATTTGACACCGCTGGTTGCCTGTCACCACCTGCTGCTTGGTAAGAACTTGTAAGATATTGATATTTGCTTTACTGTGAGTGCTTTACCACCACATCCTAGTAGTTCATAGGAACATTATTCTTGAATTTTGTTTCTTGTTTCTACTAATCATGACAGGATCTAGAGTCAATTCATGGGGTTTGTCGATCGTGGGAGATGTGCCATCACCTATGCAAATACCACAACCGTCACGAGAGGTGCACAAACATCCAAATGCACATGATCAGGTTAATGTTTCTATACCACCATTTAATGGCCGTTTTAGATCTGCTTTATATATTGAATGGGAGTTTGACCTAAATAATATATTTGCTTCCAATAATTTTGATGTACGTAAAAAAGTTAAGGTTGCGGTTGGTTCTTTCACTGGTTATGCTGTAGTTTGGTGGAGTGAATATTGTCGGTTACACCCTAATGATATACCTACTACTTGGGATGATTTGAAACTTGCCATGCGACATACATTCGTTCCCGCTTATTATACTCGTGACATGATTACAAAGTTGCAACATTTAAAACAAGGTAGTGACACCGTAACAAAATATTATGATACTTTACAAACTACCTTGCTGCATACCTCTTTAGAAGAAAGTGAAGAAGATTTTATGGATAGATTTTGGGGAGGATTAAATCGTGACATTCAGGGGATACTAATACATGAAGAGTGTTATCCTATGGACCATTTGTTTCATCTTGCTTGCAAAGCTGAACAGGAAATAAAACGACGTGTTGCGCACAAGGAGAACAAGCGCGAGATGCACATTCCAAGAGTTGATACGGTTGTCCCTTCAACTACTAAGCATACTATGACAACCACATCCGTTGTTGTGAGGACTACATCACCTCCACCATGTGACACATCATCACCGAGAGTGCCTACCTCATCTGAGTTGATCAGAAGAGGTAATGACAAAGGTACTAATCTTCCACTTCCACATGAGTATGATGAATGTCTTGTCAATTTAAGTGCACCATGCGGTGAGCTACCCACTACTTTGATCACACCAGCTACCTTAGAGGACTATGTTGATGATTTGACTTTGCCATGTGATCAAACAATTTTGAGTGAGCCCATTGAATTAACTATCGATGCAAAAGAATCAAGTGAATCAGGGAATAAATCAGATTTGGATCAAATATGTTTGAAAATAATTGTGCCAATGTTTAATCATTTTGATATGACCTCTCATCTTGGTGATGGTTCATCAATGTTGGGATGGTTTAATGATGAATATTGTCCATCTTTTCATATGAATAAGAGCTTCACTTATATGTGCAAACTGAGTTGCAATACTTTCATGCCTTCTACTTCTTGTGATAATATTTTGGCTTTATATTTTATTAACTATGAAAGTAACTCATGTATACATGTGTCATATGTGCAAAATCCACGGGAAGTAAAAATGGATGACATATACATATACAACATGTACACCTTGTCTCTTTTGTTAGCCACATTTCAGATTAAGCAACGCCAAGGACGGCTTTGTTTTCAAGAAGGGGAGGATGATGAGGACATGACTACCTTGGATACGACCAAAAATATTGCATACATGCATATTTGTCAGGTGCTTTCTAGTGCAAACTATTCAATAATCTATTTATGTTATCCAGAACAAAAATACTTCACACACTTTTGTGTTTTGTCTAATTGCAGGTGTATGGGACATTTGTACAATCCACATATGAAGATAAGGCAAAAGGAGAAGTTTAGGTTCTGTTCAAAAAGTCCTCTCACGTCACTTTTGGGCCAAGAGAAGAAAGAGTCCAAGTCTCTCACGTTCTGGATTCAGATTCGGACTGCACAGACATACCTGACTCAAAACGCCAACAACTTTTTCATACTGACTCCGAATTGGGTGATTCTTTTTTTGTTGGAAACTAGATTTCGTGATCTTTCCAACCCAATTGGATTCACCTTTAAATTCGTCCGGAGCATTGAGTTATGGTCGAAACAATCTGACGTTGCACCAGAATCGGAGTCAAACTACAAGTCCAAAGGTGTTGCATCACCTCCACTTGGGCCCATGAGCCTTGTACGACCTAGGGTTGGTTTTAGGCTGCCTTGGGACGTCCTCCCACCTCCTTGGCAGCCACCCCTTGCTCCTATATAAGTAGATCCATCTAGTAGCTTTTTCCTTGGGATTTGTTTAGTTAAAAGTTAGCCATTGCAACTTCGTGTACTTCGTTTGTGTCCAACGACCAGACCAAGACCGCTTACGGATCCCCACCATTATCAATACTTCATATATATTCGCAATATTCAGATTGCTTTATCATATTCTTGCTCGTTCTTCGATTGCTTGCAGGAATAGACCTTCGTGGTCAGGCTGATCGTGCTTCCGGCATCGTCAGTAACCTCAGGAGATTGGTTTAGCGATTGATAAGGCGCAACGTCGTGCACGTTTGTAGTCGGATCGTCAAAGTCGTCTCCACTTGATAGAGGCGACGGTGTCCCGATCTTTCGATGAGATGATAACTATCGATTTGGTGGAGACGACTTTGACGATCCGACTACAAACGTGCACGACGTTGCGCCTTATCAATCGCTAAACCAATCTCCTGAGGTTACTAACGATGCCGGAAGCACGATCAACCTGACCACGAAGGTCTATTCCTGCAAGCAATCGAAGAACGAGCAAGAATATGATAATGCAATCTGAATATTGCGAATATATATGAAGTATTGATAGTGGTGGGAATCCGTAAGCGGTCTTGGTCTGGTCGTTGGACACAAACGAAGTACACGAAGTTGCAATGGCTAACTTTTAACTAAACAAATTCCAAGGAAAAAGCTACTAGATGGATCTACTTATATAGGAGCAAGGAGTGGCGGCCAAGAAGGTGGGAGGACGTCCCAAGGCAGCCTAAAACCAACCCTAGGTCGTACAAGGCTCATGGGCCCAAGTGGAGGTGATGCAACACCTTTGGACTTGTAGTTTGACTCCGATTCTGGTGCAACGTCAGATTGTTTCGACCATAACTCAATGCTCCGGACGAATTTAAAGGTGAATCCAATTGGGTTGGAAAGAGCACGAAATCTAGTTTCCAACAAAAAAAGAATCACCCAATTCGGAGTCCGTATGAAAAAGTTGTTGGCGTTTTGAGTCAGGTATGTCTGTGCAGTCCGAATCTGAATCCAGAACGTGAGAGACTTGGACTCTTTCTTCTCTTGGCCCAAAAGTGACGTGAGAGGACTTTTTGAACAGAACCTAAACTTCTCCTTTTCCCCTATCTTCATATGTGGATTGTACAAATGTCCCATACACCTGCAATTAGACAAAACACAAAAGTGTGTGAAGTATTTTTGTTCTGGATAACATAAATAGATTATTGAATAGTTTGCACTAGAAATCACCTGACAAATATGCATGTATGCAATATTTTTGGTCGTATCCAAGGTAATCATGTCCTCATCATCCTCCCCTTCTTGAAAACAAAGCCGTCCTCGGCGTTGCTTAATCTGAAATCTGGCTAACAAAAGAGACAAGGTGTACACGTTGTATATGTACATGTCATCCGTTTTTACTGATCTCATTTGGTGCACATGTGACTCAGTTATACAAGAGCACCCTTCAAAAGTCGTGAAATGTAAAGTCAATATATTATCACAAGAAGGCATGAAAATATTGCAACTCAGTTTGCACATATAAGTGAAGCTCTTATTCATATCAAAAGATTGACAATGCTTATCATTAAACCATCCCAACATTGATGAACCATCACCAAGATTAGAGGTCATATCAAAATGAGTAAACATTGGCACAATTATTTTCAAACATATTTGATCCAAATCTGATTTATTCCCTGATTCACTTGATTCTTTTGCATCGATAGTTAATTCAATGGGCTCACTCAAAATTGTTTGATCACATGGCAAAGTCAAATCATCAACATAGTCCTCTAAGGTAGATGGTGTGATCAAAGTAGTGGGTAGCTCACCGCATGGTGCACTTAAATTGACAAGACATTCATCATACTCATGTGGAAGTGGAAGATTAGTACCTTTGTCATTACCTCTTATGATCAACTCAGATGAGGTAGGCACTCTCGGTGATGATGTGTCACATGGTGGAGGTGATGTAGTCCTCACAACAACGGATGTGGTTGTCATAGTATGCTTAGTAGTTGAAGGGACAACCGTATCAACTCTTGGAATGTGCATCTCGCGCTTGTTCTCCTTGTGCGCAACACGTCGTTTTATTTCCTGTTCAGCTTTGCAAGCAAGATGAAACAAATGGTCCATAGGATAACACTCTTCATGAATTAGTATCTCCTGAATGTCACGATTTAATCCTCCCCAAAATCTATCCATAAAATCTTCTTCACTTTCTTCTAAAGAGGTATGCAGCAAGGTAGTTTGTAAAGTATCATAATATTTTGTTACGGTGTCACTACCTTGTTTTAAATGTTGCAACTTTGTAATCATGTCACGAGTATAATAAGCGGGAACGAATGTATGTTGCATGGCAAGTTTCAAATCATCCCAAGTAGTAGGTATATCATTAGGGTGTAACCGACAGTATTCACTCCACCAAACTACAGCATAACCAGTGAAAGAACAAACCGCAACCTTAACTTTTTTACGTACATCAAAATTATTGGAAGAAAATATATTATTTAGGTCAAACTCCCATTCAATATATAAAGCAGGTCTAAAACGGCCATTAAATGGTGGTATAGAAACATTAACCTGATCATGTGCATTTGGATGTTTGTGCACCTCTCGTGACGGTTGTGGTATTTGCATAGGTGATGGCACATCTCCCACGATCGACAAACCCCATGAATTGACTCTAGATCCTGTCATGATTAGTAGAAACAAGAAACAAAATTCAAGAATAATGTTCCTATGAACTACTAGGATGTGGTGGTAAAGCGCTCATAGTAAAGCAAATATCAAGAGCTTACAAGTTCTTACCAAGCAGCAGGTGGTGACAGGCAACCAGCGGTGTCAAATAACTCCAAAGATTGAGTAAAGCGATTGCCAGGGGAACGTACGTATACACGGTGTAGAAATATGTGGAGCTGGGTTGGCTATATATGGTAGCAAAATATTAGCAATAATCAATTCAGAGATGCAATGTTGAAAAAACGCTCAACGACGGTACTGTGCTGGTCCTAGGCTAGACGGGACTAGAGACGCGAGCCTAGAACACTAATGAGGTCACGGCGTAGCACAACTAGCATCAATGAAGGATACTAAGTAGCTCTGGACAGCAAGATATAAGTGAAGATCACAACGGCAGTAAAGATAATGATGAAAAACAACTGCCAAGCAGGATATACAACAACTCTCTCCAACTTTCCTCTTGAAAAGTTTGTGCCAATTTTCTGATAATTTTTTTTCAAAGAATGCTACTAACTCAAGCTTTCCAATGCAAAAAGAATCACTCAATTCCGAGTTGATATGAGGAGTGAAAGAATTCTGAAACTGGCTTGAAAAACTGGAATAAGCTGTGTCCGCGAACTTCGGAGGGCAAAAAGACCTATTTAGAAGACGATTTTGAGGTGTCAAATATTGAACTAGTCTCTGCAACTATTTAGATGCGGCTCGTCGCTAGCTTTCATTTGAGTACTCGCGGAGTCAAAACGGACTTCGTATGAGGAAGGTATGCCTGTTTTACTAAACAGTGCACAAAACAGATTCCAATCCGAATTCAACTACGAGATTGAGTCTAGATAGATCCGAATTTTGTTTTTTTTTTCTTCTCTCTTTTTTTTCCTCACACTTTTTTTCTTTCTCTTTTTTTTTCTGACTTCTTTTTCTTTTTTTGTCTCTCTTTTTTTTTCTCTGTCTTTTTTTTCTCTCCCTCTTTCCAAGACAAACTAGATAAGATGCAGATTGGATCAAGCGAAGATGTGAACGGCCTCAACTATGATTGTGACAATGAACTATGGGTAGCACATGGTGGAATTTGATGGATGGTGTGGTGGACAGCAGAAGGGATAACGATGCAGCGGCGACGTGACTAATGTAAACAGAACTCGAAACTCTAAACGAACTAGACCCTAAGACCAGCAACTCGACACGACGATGCAACCGATAATTCAATAATGCAAACAATGAATAGAAAATTGCAAAGGCTCAGACTGGCTTGGACAAAAGGATGAATAGATCTAACTTTTTTGTGGCTTTTTCTTGAACAATAGGTAAGAAAATAAATCTAATCTAGGGGAAACTGGAAATTCTCACCGAGCAACCTGAAAACTGATACCACTTGATAGAGGCAAAGGTGTCCCGATCTTTCGATGAGATGATAACTATCGATTTGGTGGAGACGACTTTGACGATCCGACTACAAACGTGCACGACGTTGCGCCTTATCAATCGCTAAACCAATCTCCTGAGGTTACTGACGATGCCGGAAGCACGATCAGCCTGACCACGAAGGTCTATTCCTGCAAGCAATCGAAGAACGAGCAAGAATATGATAATGCAATCTGAATATTGCGAATATATATGAAGTATTGATAGTGGTGGGAATCCGTAAGCGGTCTTGGTCTGATCGTTGGACACAAACGAAGTACACGAAGTTGCAATGGCTAACTTTTAACTAAACAAATTCCAAGAAAAAAGCTACTAGATGGATCTACTTATATAGGAGCAAGGGGTGGCGGCCAAGGAGGTGGGAGGACGTCCCAAGGCAGCCTAAAACCAACCCTAGGTCGTACAAGGCTCATGGGCCCAAGTGGAGGTGATGCAACACCTTTGGACTTGTAGTTTGACTCGGATTCTGGTGCAACGTCAGATTGTTTCGACCATAACTCAATGCTCCGGACGAATTTAAAGGTGAATCCAATTGGGTTGGAAAGAGCACGAAATCTAGTTTCCAACAAAAAAAGAATCACCCAATTTGGAGTCCGTATGAAAAAGTTGTTGGCGTTTTGAGTCAGGTATGTCTGTGCAGTCCAAATCTGAATCCAGAACGTGAGAGACTTGGACTCTATCTTCTCTTCTCTTGGCCCAAAAGTGACGTGAGAGGACTTTTTGAACAGAACCTAAACTTCTCCTTTTGCCTTATCTTCATATGTGGATTGTACAAATGTCCCATACACCTGCAATTAGACAAAACACAAAAGTGTGTGAAGTATTTTTGTTCTGGATAACATAAATAGATTATTGAATAGTTTGCACTAGAAATCACCTGACAAATATGCATGTATGCAATATTTTTGGTCGTATCCAAGGTAGTCATGTCCTCATCACCATGCCATGATCACATTGTTCCAAATATGCATTGTTTTGGATGTTGTCAATATTCTCCATGTGATGTTTCCATTAATGCTCATGAGGAGACCCCCATAGTTTCCTCATACATATTAGGAGAACTTGATGCATTCCATACTTTGCATTATCCCCATAATTGCGTGCACCATATGCATTCCATGAATAACAATGCTCTACATATTTCTCATGATGCACTACACAATTTGAGTCTCCATTATGCTATACATAAAAAAAACCCATCATGATGGATGGCATGTTTCTATATCACGCATCTCATTTATTTGAGCATTGGATATTTTGTGCTAACCAACACATGCACGTGTGCATCATGATGGATGATGTGTACATATACCACGCACACACAATTTTCCCTTTGTCTTTGTTTTGTGTAGGTACTCACGTATACTCGTCAACCTCTCAATCCCAAGAGTTGACGAAACGAGCTCTTGAGAGCAACGATGATTTGGGATCCCGTGGACTATCCTTACCACCATTCCTTTTGCGCAAGGACTACCCGGACCTCTTTTACTTGGCTCTCACACGGCTATGGGCTATATATCACTTGTTACCTTATGCCCATTCTATCGTGTTCACTTTGCATGTTATGCCTCTTACATGACTTTGTCATGCAATTGTGACCCTTGCTTGCACTTACATGTGATTCACCATTATACTACTTCTATGTGTATTTGCATGCTTGGTGGAGATCCTTGTTGCTATTGCCATGTTTTCCTTGTACCTCATGCTATTATTGATTGTTGTGTTGGGAGAGTCATGATGCCCCATTGCTATTTACATATGGCCTCTCGCCAATACATTGATGATATTTTACTCATATCTTGCTTTCATGCTTGTGATATGTCATGCGCATTATTCATGACCATTATTTGCACACATGACATGCTTGCCATGATTCCTCCTAGTAGGTTGCATCTTTGCACTACTAGCTTGCTTGACTTGATCACTATGATTGATTGCTTTGTCGCATCACCCATGTTCCATTATTACTCGCTTTCTTGGGCTGATGACATATATTTTCATGCCTCTCACATGATATATCTTGCTCATTATCTCTTGTGTCGATTAGTTGTCTCTCTCATATCTACTTGTAGTGAGTGCAACCATTGCTTATTGATCTTGGAGACTTTGACACCTTACTTGTGATGCATGCTTGTTTTATTGAGCCTATTGTCTTTGGTTGTAGTTGCATCATGATGCGGAGCATCCTACGATCATCCCCATGGACCTACCATCGTCTCATCAAGAGCCAAGAGGACCCATGACACGAGCACGAGCTAGAGCTCTCAAGAACGAGGTGACTTCCTTCCTTAGTGATATCACATATGATCCACTCGAGACATGGCTACTACCTAAGTCCAATATGCTATGCATGATCAGGTGTCAAGAGAACTCTCCCGAAGATGCACGTGAAGAAGGACAAGCCGCCAAGTCCATGGATGAAGAGAACCAACGGAAGAAAGCAAGTTCACCTTCCAGGCCCCGGACATCCGGCCCTGGAGCGACCACATCAGCAGGAGCCCTGCCGCCCACGTCTACACGGCCCTGACATCCGGCGTCCAGCCCGGACATCCGGCCCGAGCCCGGAAATCCGGCGCCACGCACCAGAACCTACAGAAGCTATCACTGTCAGCCCGGACATCCGCCCCCCTAGCCCGGACATTCGGCCCCTCCCAAAGGCCCGGACATCCGGCCCGACGCTCGGACATCCGGCCCCGCCTGTCTGCGCACAGTAAAGGGCCGAGGCCCATGTACCTCTTCGCCCCCTAGACTATATATACTCCATCCCCTTCCTCTTTCTAGGGTTAGCATTGGTTTAGCTCATATGTGAGATAGAGCATTGCTCATCCATTACGGATCTACTCCACGAGAGAGACCGCGGCCTCTCCACGGAGAAGATCACCTTGGATTCAAGACCCCCTCTTGGGTGGCCCCCATCAAGACCTCCTCACGGAGAAGAACCGGTTACCGTTTGTATCGTCCGTTGTTGACTTTGGATCTTGTATCTCACCTTTGTGTTCATCGATCTAGCGCATGTGTGATCTATTCTTGTTGGTTTGAGTGATTCTCTTGTGTTTTCCCTCGTGTTCTTCGTGTTCTTAGTTGGGATCCGCTCCTTCCGTGAAAGATCGGCCATCTAGGGTTCCACCCTACATCATCTTGGTATCATGAACCACGTTGATCACGATTTCGGAGCCCCCTCTCTTTGTTTTCTAGCTTGGTTTTGTTGTTTTTCGTCCTAATCCGAAAATTGCCCCACAAAAATAGCCCGAATTTTTTTGTAATTTGTTGGTGTGATGAAGTTTTGTTGGATTTGATCCGCGGATTTCGTGTGTTGCAGGTAGATCTAGCTTTCCCCCAATTACCATCCACAAAATCTTCCGAATTTTGCCCCAGATTTGACCTCTCCACGCGGTGTTCTCCAAGTTCGTCCACGGATCCCGAGCCCGGACATCCGGCCCCTGACGACATCACTTCCATCCTTCACTCCGTTTCCGCCTAACTCTCACCAAATTTTGTCCCGGTGCCCACATACACTTCCGCATACCACCACCACTTCCGCATAGCACCACCATAGCCTTTCCTGCTACCAACTCCAACAAATTTGACCCGTTTTGCTTTGAGAATTTGAGTTGGGGTTTCCGTGTCCTATTGTGTTTCGGCTATCTAGGTACGGTTCGGCATCAACATCCACACCGCTCATCTTCGCCAAGGACTACTACGAACGGCTACATCACTTTGGTATCACCTTCACCTTTATATGATCTTGGTTTCGTGATATCATCATACTCTCTTGCATTTGCATTGATAACCCCATAGCCAAACTTTTGCGTCACTTACCCATCGAGACTAGCCTTTGAGTATTGCCGGCAACGTGACTTGTGCACATTAGTGATCATACTTCCCATAGCATACATACCATCATTGTAACGACCCGAACCTGATAAGATTCGATGTCTCTATGCTCACTGTGCTAGTCCCTGGATCGACTCGCTAGCACACACAGTACATATGAATATCAAATAACAAGTGCATCATTTACTATAACATATGATCCAGAATTCACAAAGTATTACAAACTGAGTAGCACATAGCTAGCTTTATTCAATAATAACAGCGGAAATGTAGCCTAACAAATGATGAGTCCCGTCAATGCCCACTGGCCAAAATGTTGAGTGAAGACTCGCGACCCTACTGTATCTCACTGATCACCTGAATATCCTGCAACATGATAACTTGCAGCCACAAAGGGTCAATACATTGAATGTATTGGCAATTTACACATAATGATAAAGCAAACCTACATCTACCTGCAAAGTATGACAAACAAAACACTCAAGTTTGGTTTCGCGTAAAACTACCTTCACCTACCTCCACGACATAGGCAAGGTGCAAACAACACAGATGATAAAGACCTTCAAGATGTCTCAAGTGCGCTCAGTCCCGGCGCATTCTCTAGGGACAATAGAGCGCTCAGCCAGTGACGCATTCACGTGAGAAAAAGCCCCGACAACCCAAGGGCGCTCAGCCATGGCGCATTCTCTAGGGACAATAGAGCGCTCAGCCATTGACGCATTCACCTGAGAAAAAGTCCCGAGCCTACAGCTATAAAGACTCACCACTTCCATGCATCACTCAACACATGCCCACGTCAACCATAACAAGTTGATCACACCATCACACAATACAATCAATATCAGAATATGACAACAGAGAACATACAGATCAAACCAAGCACATGTCATCGCATATAAAATCACACATGCATAGTAGAATATATGATGAGCAAAATCAAAAGTGCAAACTTGCCTTGAACGATGTTGAAGTACTCTAACGCTTAATTCCGATCCGCTTCACACTCCGGACAATCTATACGATTAACGGAGTCGCCGATAAATAAACTATGCTCACATAGCACTAAAATAAAGTAAACAACAAATAATTCCAATAAAACTTAAATAACAGAACATATCAATATGTATATATTATCTACATGCTAATAGGATCACAATGCAAAAAGAATCAACTGATTTGGATCAACGGTTTAAAAGATATTGCCTCCATAAATTTGAATTCAAATTTAAACAAATTCAAATTTGAATTGTTCAAAAATGTGAAATTTTGGCTCTACAATATTGTCCTGATCTGTACGAATATACAGGAAAAAGAATCGATGAATTTGGATATACGGATCTCAAGATATACCTAAATGAACATTTGATATGAAATCTAAAAACAAAAATTGTGCCAAAACAGCTTTCCTGGAAGAACTGCTGCAGCTGCTGTGGATGTGCCACATGGCTAGTTTCTACTGGCTGTTAGCTGTCCGCTGGGAGGCTTAAACGGCGAACAGCCACAACATAGAGAAAAAATGGTTCGGCAGAAAAAAAAACCATATGCCATCCACTATCAGCAGTTGGATGGAGATCAGACGGCTAAGGGCGGCTCACCGGAGGAATCAGGTTGAGGCATCATGATAGAGGCAAAGGTGTCCCGTCTTTCGATGAGATGATGGATATCGCTTTGGTGGAAGTCGACTTTGACGATCCGACTACGAACGTGCGATGACGTCGCGCCTTAGCAATCGCTAAACCAACTCCGAGAGGTTATTGACCACGCCGGAGCACGATCAACCTGACTACGAGGGTCTGTTTCCTGCGAGCAAACGCAGAACAAGCAAGAAACTGAGATTGCAATCTGGATATTGCGAATATAAGATGAAAGCTTTATTGATCAAGGTGGGGTTCTGTGACGCCTTTGTCTGGTCGTTGAACACAAACGAAGTACGCGAAGTTGCAGCTATGGCGAACTTTTAATCTAAACAAAACCCAAAGTCTAAACGACGCCCTAAGGGCTGTATATATGGAGGAAGAGGGGGAATTTCGTGGCCCTTGGGGAAGGGGTCCGAAACCAACCCTATCTCTTCTTTCCCCACGCATACGGACTCTAAAAACAGCCTATACTCAAGTATTTCGAAATTACATGGGCCTGGCCCAATAATAAGGTGACGCAGCACCTAGAATAGCCTCTGGACGAAAGTTATGAAGTAGCATCTTGTATATTTCTTCCAAGGCTTCATGCACGCATTATGGTGACTTCAACGTCCTGAACCCCATGTGCATGCCATCATCTCCATGCTTGTTCTTGCTCCAATGTTCATCCTTCTCAAAGCTTGGCCCTTCATTTATAAGCAAAACAAATGTATCCAATTTAGGCAGCATCATATTCTCATGAACATTAGAATCATTACCAAGAAACGAAAGTACCTGGTAATTTAATTGGCGTGCGCGAGCTCTAGTAATTGGTCCAGTATGTATAGCAGCAGGGGCTGTGGGTGTAACAATGGTATTGATGTCCTCATCATCCTCCCCTTCTTGAAATGAAGTCGTCCTCGACGGAAGCTCATCTCCCTCACCCAAATAAGGCTTCAAATCTGCAATGTTAAAAGTGGGACTAACCCCAAAATCTGCAGGCAGCTCAAGTTTATATGCATTATCATTTATTTTCTCTAACACCTTAAAAGGACCATCAGCACGTGGCATTAGCTTTGATTTGCGCAAATCAGGAAATCTATCCTTACGCAAATGTAACCAAACAAGATCTCCAGGTGCAAACACAACATGTTTTCTACCCTTATCTCCAGCAAGTTTATATTTAGCATTCATACGCTCAATGTTTTCCTTAGTTAACTCATGCATTTTTAAGATCAATTCAGCACGTTGTTTAGCATCAAAATTAACCTTCTTCGAAGATGGAAGAGGCAACAAATCAATAGGTGCACGAGGTAGGAAACCATACACAATTTCAAAAGGGCACATCTTAGTAGTAGAATGCAATGAACGATTATAAGCAAACTCAATATGAGGCAAGCATTCTTCCCACATTTTCTTATTATTCTTCAAAACAGCCCTAAGCATAGTAGACAATGTTCTATTGACTACTTCAGTTTGTCCATCAGTTTGGGGGTGACAAGTAGTACTAAAAAGCAGTTTAGTCCCCAACTTAGCCCATAAACATCTCCAAAAGTGGCTAAGAAATTTAGTATCACGATCTGAAACAATAGTATTTGGCACACCATGCAAACGAATAATTTCACGGAAGAACAAATCAGCAACATTAACAGCATCATCGCTTTTATGACATGGTATAAAGTGTGCCATTTTTGAGAATCTATCCACGACAACAAATATGCTATCCCTCCCCTTCTTTGTTCGAGGTAAACCTAAAACAAAGTCCATAGATATATTCTCCCAAGGAACACTAGGTACAGGCAAAGGCATATATAAACCATGAGGATTGAGTCGTGACTTAGCTTTTTGACATGTAGTGCAGCGAGCAACAAAACGCTCAACATCCCGTCTCATCTTTGGCCAAAAGAAATGTGTAGCAAGTACGTCCTCCGTCTTCTTCACGCCAAAGTGTCCCATTAATCCTCCTCCATGCGCCTCCTGCAACAACAAAAGACATCAATACCATTGTTACACCCACAGCCCCTGCTGCTATACATACTGGACCAATTACTAGAGCTCGCGCACGCCAATTAAATTACCAGGTACTTCCGTTTCTTGGTAATGATTCTAATGTTCATGAGAATATGATGCTGCCTATATTCGATACATTTGTTTTGCTTACAAATGAAGGGCCTAGCTTTGAGAAGGATGAACATTGGAGCAAGAAGAAGCATGGAGATGATGGCATGCGCATGGGGGACAAGAACGGAGTTACAAGTGATGATTTCAGGACGTTGAAGCCACCATAATGCGTGCATGAAGCCTTGGACGACATATACAAGATGCTACTTCATAACTTTCGTCCAGAGGCTATTCTAGGTGCTGCGTCACCTTATTATTGGGACAGGCCCATGTAATTTCGAAATACTTGAGTATAGGCTATTTTTAGAGTCCGTATGTGTGGGGAAACAGGAGATAGGGTTGGTTTCGGACCCCTTCCCCAAGGGCCACGAAATCCCCCCCTCTTCCTCCATATATACAGCCCTTAGGGCGTCGTTTAGACTTTGTGTTTTGTTTAGATTAAAAGTTCGCCATAGCTGCAACTCGCGTACTTCGTTTGTGTTCAACGACCAGACAAAGGCGTCACAGAACCCACCTTGATCAATAAAGCTTTCATCTTATATTCGCAATATCCAGATTGCAATCTCAGTTTCTTGCTTGTTCTTCGTTTGCTCGCAGGAAAAAGACCCTCGTGGTCAGGTTGATCGTGCTCCGGCGTGGTCAATAACCTCTCGGAGTTGGTTTAGCGATTGCTAAGGCGCGACGTCCTCGCACGTTCGTAGTCGGATCGTCAAAGTCGACTTCCATCAAAGCGATATCCATCATCTCATCGAAAGACGGGACACCTTTGCCTCTATCAGGTACGGTATGGTGCACGGTTGGGTAGCGATGCACCGGGAATTAAGTCAATTTGATGCTCAATCCCTCGAATAGGTGGTAATCCCGGTGGCACGTCTTGTGGAAAGACGTCAGCGAACTCCTGCAAAATGTAAGTGACAGCAGGGGGCAAAGAGGAAGGCACGTCCTCGAATGAAAATAATGCCTCTTTGCACACAAAAGCATAGCAAACAGATTTGTTGAAATCTAGCTCATCAATATCAGATTTTGTGGCAAGTAAACAGGCACTTTTCAATTTAATTTCAGAAACAACACTAGATGGTTTATTATTAGGTTTCATTTATTGCTCAAATTCTTTTGCCACAATCTGATTTTCACTCTTATTTTTCTCCTGTTTTGCTTTATTAGCTCTATTAATGCCATCTTTCAAAATGGAATCAGGAGTCATAGGAAGCAAAGTAATATTTTTATCCTTATGAACAAGAGTATACTGATTGTTTCTACCATGGTGTACAGAGTTTTTATCAAATTGCCATGGTCTACCAAGTAATAAGGAACATGCTTGCATAGGTACCACATCACAATCAACATAATCAGCATATGTAGAGATACTAAAATGCACACGAACAGTACGTGTTACCTTAACCTTGCCGCTGTTGTTGAACCATTGGATGTAGTAAGGATGTGGATGTGGTCTTGTGGTGAGAGATAGTTTCTCCACTATCTCCATGCTAGCCAAGTTGTTACAGCTCCCTCCATCTATGATGACGCGAACAGAACGTTCCTTCACAACTCCCTTTGTATGGAACAAATTATGCCTCTGATTTTGCTCTGCTTGTGTGATCTGCACACTCAAAACACGTTGAGCAACTAAACATTCATACCTGTCAGCGTCTTCAGCAGCCATGTATTGCGTCTCATTTTCAGAATCATCTCCACCATGTTCTTCACGTGTAATAAGAGCCAAAGTCTCCTCATCATAGTCACTAGCGGACTCATACCCACCATCCTCAGTAGCAATCATTACACGCTGAGATATGCATTCTCGCGCATAATGTCCTCTTCCCTTACAACGACGACAAATAATATCACTTGTGTGCCCTGTTGATGCCATGGAAGAAGAAGAGCTCTGTGCAGGCCCGGCAGGTGCGCTCTTGGCAAATAGTGGTGGTTGTGCCTGCTTTCTTGTATCACGACTGGAGGTGGAACCTGATGGAGGTGCTGGTGCAGTGGAAGTAGAAGATGCACGCGGTGTCCATGATGAAGGTCGACCTGCAGAAAAGTTAGTTCGCGCCAGTGCTTGTCGATCCTGCACTTCACGTTCAGCTTTACAAGCAAGATAGAATAAACGAGTGATATTAGTATACTCCTTATACTCTAGAATGGTCTGAATCTCTCTATTTAAACCACCCATAAAACGTGCAAGCATAGCTTCATTCTCCTCAACAATACCACATCTAATCATGCCGGTTTGTAATTCCTGATAATATTCTTCTACAGAATTTTTCCCTTGTCGTAAACGCTGCAGTTTTTGAAGCAATTCACGTCGATAATATGGTGGAACCCAACGAGTACGCATAGCAGTTTTTAAAGCAGCCCAAGTAGCTGGAATAGGATATAATCTACAATGTTCAGACCACCATACACATGCAAAACTAGTGAAAGCACAAACAGCAGCAGCAACCCGTCTCTCCTCGGGATATTGTAAACATGTAAAACGTTGTTCAGTTTCTAACTCCCAAGTAAGATATACATCAGGAATGTATCTACCCTCAAACGGTGGAATAGTCAGTTTCAGTTTAGGAACATGGTCATGATCTCGTACCTAAGGTGGTGGTGCAGGCCTACCGTTGCGAATATATACCTGAGGTCGACCTGCTGGAGGTGGTGCCGGTGGCTGCACGTAGTTCTGATTTTGATCAACCTCATCCTCATAATCGCCTGCATAATCATCATCCTCCTGAGCCGCCGCAGTAGCAGGAGCCAAAGAAGCATCAACAGTAGGAGCAGCGGCACCCGAATTTTGACCAGTCTCAATTGGAATGCACTGTGCTCGTCCCACTTGATTTGGAAGGCGGCGTTGGAGATGTGGTTGTTGTTGTTGTAGAGGTGCGACAGGTGCAGCCGGTGGTGGTTGGGGAAGACGCTTGAGCAATTTGTTAAACCTGTTATCCAGCTTTGTCTCAAACGACTTCTCCACGGCATCTATCTTCTCCATAGCCTCTTCAAATCTATTTAGCACATCTCCCACCTGGCCACTCATCATTTGCTGAAATTTATCGTGCAACCCCTTGTTCGTCATGTTCTCCCAATCAGTCTCATCGGCTTGTGATCCTGCCATGGTTAGCAGCAATAGAAACACAAAAGAATATGATCCTACAGACTACTAGGAAGTGGTGGTGATGGTGGTATGTCACAAATCCTTCAAGCGAATCTCAAATTCTTACCAGTTCTTACTGTGCTGGTCCTAGGCTAGACCGTGCTAGAGACGCGAGCCTAGAACACTAACAAAATCACGGCGCTGCACGTAAACAAGGGAGGAGCAGACTCTGAATTTTCTTTTTCACTTTTTTTTGCACTTTTTTTCCTCTTTTTTTTTGCTCCGCAACAATTTTTTTTCGAAAAAGCCTACAAATGGTTTAAAAACTTCCTAGCCAGAACTTTCCAGACTTAGTTTTTTTTTTTGAAACTGGAACTATTTTTCTACTGCGGGTAACACAAAAGTTTGGGAGTCCTTCTCTGTCACGACTCGGAGTATGGCGTGATCTGAAAATCCAAAACAGAGTAACAAAATACTGGACTTGGACTAGGACTGGTGGCGGAGATGAATCTGGTGGAACTCGCACTGGTGGCGGATATATGTTGAAGTTGTACTCGGATTGGCGTGATGGCGGCAGATATGTGGTGGCGTATATGGACTCGGATTGGCGGTGAATATGTGGTGGTGGTATATGGCAGCGGCGATGAAGTTGGTGCGGTGGTGGTATATGGCAGCAGCGATGATGATGATGCGGTGGTGATATATGGCAGCAGCGACGTGACAACCTGTGAACAGAACTCGAAACTCTAAAGGACTAGACGCTAAGACCAGCAACTTGACACGACGATGCAACCGCAAATTCAACAAAGCAAACACAGAAAAGATTATGCAAAGGCTCAGATTGGTTCGGATAGGATGAACTAACCCTAAAAATTTTTTTTGGCTTTTTCGTGGACTATAGGTATGAAGAACAAACTCGATCTAAACTACGAAAAACTGTAAAATCTCACCGAGCAACCTGGAATCTGATACCACTTGATAGAGGCAACGGTGTCCCGTCTTTCGATGAGATGATGGATATCGCTTTGGTGGAAGTCGACTTTGACGATCCGACTACAAACGTGCGATGATGTCGCGCCTTAGCAATCGCTAAACCAACTCCGAGAGGTTATTGACCACGCCGGAGCACGATCAACCTGACCACGAGGGTCTGTTTCCTGCGAGCAAACGAAGAACAAGCAAGAAACTGAGATTGCAATCTGGATATTGCGAATATAAGATGAAAGCTTTATTGATCAAGGTGGGGTTCTGTGACGCCTTTTTCTGGTCGTTGAACACAAATGAAGTACGCGAAGTTGCAGCTATGGCGAACTTTTAATCTAAACAAAACCCAGAGTCTAAACGACGCCCTAAGGGCTGTATATATGGAGGAAGAGGGGGGAATTTCGTGGCCCTTGGGGAAGGGGTCCGAAACCAACCCTATCTTTTGTTTCCCCACACATACGGACTCTAAAAACAGCCTATACTCAAGTATTTCGAAATTACATGGGCCTAGCCCAATAATAAGGTGACGCAGCACCTAGAATAGCCTCTGGACGAAAGTTATGAAGTAGCATCTTGTATATTTCGTCCAAGGCTTCATGCACGCATTATGGTGGCTTCAACGTCCTGAAATCATCACTTGTAACTCCGTTCTTGTTCCCCATGCGCATGCCATCATCTCCATTCTTGTTCTTGCTCCAATGTTCATCCTTCTCAAAGCTAGGCCCTTCATTTGTAAGCAAAACAAATGTATCCAATTTAGGCAGCATCATATTCTCATGAACATTAGAATCATTACCAAGAAACGAAAGTACCTAGTAATTTAATTGGCGTGCGCGAGCTCTAGTAATTGGTCCAGTATGTATAGCAGCAGGGGCTGTGGGTGTAACAATGGTATTGATGTCCTCATCACATCAGCGGAGTTGGAGAAGAACGACGCCGGCGGCTCGGGCGGCGATGGTGGCGCGTCTCCGGCGGGTCTCCGGAGGCGGTGAGTGGGTGGATGAATGCGGCGGCGTACGGAGGTTGGTTAGGTGATGTTGGACAGCAACGGCCTCTGTTGGCGATGCCGAAGGGCTGGAGTGTCATCGGCGGTGCTCTGCTTCGGGAGGAGGTTCTAGAGCTCGTTTCAGTGACTCCCTGCGCGATAATATGAGCGAGGGAGGTAGAGGAGATAGGGGCGAATAGAATAGGGCCAAGAGAAGATGCTGGGAACCTTCAGGCGCGACGGAAATGACCGGCGAAGGAGCTTCTGCGGTGGAACTCCGGCGAGATCTCGAAATCAACCTTGGGCACGGGAGACTGCGATTTTGGCAAAAAATTGGACAAGCCGGACGTGGGGAGTATATATATATATGGAGAAGGGCGTGCAGGAGGAGGAGCGAATCGATCAAATCGATCGAAGGATTCAGATCGGACTCGTTATCCAGGAAGAACACGGCTGAGATGGGAGATGACAAACGGGACCCAATGTCAGCGGCAGAGAGGAGGTGGAAGAAGAAGAAAAATAAAAGATAGAAGGGGAGCTGCGGGGTGGGCTATGCTACGCCGAAATGGGCTGCCAGCTGCTGCGCGCGCGCGAGGGGTAGCTGGCCCGCTGTGTGCCGAGGCCTGATGCACAGCGCGTGCGGTTTCTCTTTGTTTTTCTAAACTTCTCGTACAAAAATTAAATTTCTAGCTAAATAAAATACAAAACAAAAGCTAATAAAATCACCAAAGCACACAATAAAATATTATTATTACTATAATAAGTTACAGGAACACTAGTTCCACCTATAATGCAATTTTGGAAATTCTAGATTGTATGCAATTGGCCACACAAACAGCAATAAAACACTCAAATAAAATATTTTGTAGATTATGAAAAATACCAGAACATATCAACTTAACAGGAAATAATATTCTGGACATTATGAACATTTTTTTTAAATAGGGGAGAAGTCATGTTTTCTCCACTCCAATAAATTACCTTTAGTTGCATAATGATTTACATATTCAGAAAATTTCAAATATGCATAGAAATCACGGTGAAAAAACAATGATCCTATTAACATAACAAATCTAAAAATTTGGGATGTTACAAATCTACCCCCTTAAAATGAATCTCGTCCTCGAGATTCGAGTTGGCTAGCAAAGGCTAAGGATGGATACTTGATATAATCCATACTCCAAAGGTTTGAGGCTTACTCATTATATATTTCCAAATCTCCCTTGACATGACTAAATATGATGCACCAATACTGAAAGAACGGTCATAATACTTGAACTTGATTAAAACCTTACCGAAGGCTGGTGCCTTATTGGCTCTTCCCACCCTTGTGTGGTTCACATGAACCCTTTCAACGTGATCAGACGTGTCCTCTCCGGAATTCCCACTGTCATAATTGATGTTCTTTAACAGAGGACAGTTGTTTGAATAATGTCCTAGGTCCCTGCACCTGTAACAAAGTAACTGACTGATATCCTTCTTGGTGGGCGTCGATAGGTCGTGGTTGTTGTTGCCATCCCTATGACCATTGTGGTTGCACCCATTGTCGTTGTGATGATTATGTGCATTGTGGTTATGATGGTTATGACCATTATACGCGTCCACTTCAGAATCATAGTACTCAGAAGATGCCGATGAATTACGGTGCTTCCGTTGTCCTCCAGAGTTGAACTCTGTGTCGCTTGCCTTCCTCTTGCGGTTCTCCACCTCTTGAAACTTGCCTTCAAGTACAATAGCCTTATCAATAAGCTCCTGGCAGTTATTGAATGTCGCCACTGTCAACTGAATACTCAGCTCATCATCCAGTCCTTCAAGAAACTTCTCTTGTCTAGCTGCATCAGTGTTAACATCGTTAGGGGCATAGCATGCAAGATTATTGAATTCCTCCACATATGCATTCACAGTACGACCTCCCTGACGCAAGCTGTGAATCTCCTTCTTCTTTAGACTCATGGCTCCAGCAGACACATGTGCGGCGCGAAAACCTGCCTGAAACTATGCCCAAGTGATAGTAGCAATAGGATAAGTGACCAAGTAATTGTCCCACCATGCTGCGGCTGGTCCTTCTAACAAATGCGAAGCAAACCTCATTCTCTCTACATCAGTGCAACCAACTGTCTCCAAATTTCTGTTAACTGAGCGCAGCCAATCATCAGCCACAATAGGTTCAGGGGTGCTAGAAAACCTCTGAGGATTCAACCTCAAGAAACGAGTAAGTGCATCAACTGGGGGTGGTGGTGGATTGTTGTTGTTGTTGTTGTTGTTGTTCTGGTTCTGAACAAGTAACTGGATCAACTGAGTCTATCCCTGAAGCAACTGTTGCATATATGGAGGTATGTCATTGTTGTTGTTGTCTCCTGAACCACTCCCTCTAGAGTTACGTGATGAGGACATCAATACCATTGTTACACCCACAACCCCTGCTACTATACATACTCGACCGATTACTAGAGCTCGCGCATGCCAATTAAATTACCAGGTACTTTCGTTTCTTGGTAATGATTCTAATGTTCATGAGAATATGATGCTGCCTAAATTGGATACATTTGTTTTGCTTACAAATGAAGGGCCTAGCTTGGAGAAGGATGAACATTGGAGCAAGAACAAGCATGGAGTTGATGGCATGCGCAAGGGAGACAAGAACAGAGTTTCAAGTGATGATTTCAGGACTTTGAAGCCACCATAATGAGTGCATGAAGCCTTGGACGAAATATACAAGATGCCACTTCATAATTTTCGTCCAGAGGCTATTCTAGGTGCTGCGTCACCTTATTTTGGGCCAGGCCCATGTAATTTCGAAATACTTCAATATAGGCTGTTTTTAGAGTCCGTATGTGTGGGGAAACAAGAGTTAGGGTGGGTTTCGGACCCCTCCTCCAAGGGCCACGAAATCCCCCGCCCCTCTTCCTCCATATATACAGCCCCTAGGGCATCGTTTAGACTTTGGGTTTTGTTTAGATTAAAAGTTCGCCATAGCCGCAACTTCGCGTACTTCGTTTGTGTTCAACGACTAGACAAAGGCGTCACAGAACCCCACCTTGATCAATAAAGCTTTCCTCTTATATTCGCAATATCCAGATTGCAATCTTAGTTTCTTGCTTGTTCTTTGTTTGCCTGCAGGAAACAGACCTTCGTGGTCAGGTTGATCGTGCTCCGGCGTGGTCAATAACCTCTCGGAGTTGGTTTAGCGATTGCTAAGGCGCGACGTCCTCGCACGTTCGTAGTCGGATCGTCAAAGTCGACTTCCTCCAAAACAGTAGCCACCATCTCATCGAAAGACGGGACACCTTTGCCTCTATCAAGTGGTATCAGATTTCCAGGTTGCTCGGTGAGATTTTACAGTTTTTCGTAGTTTAGATCGAGTCTGTTCTTCATACCTATAGTCCACGAAAAAGCCAAAAAAAATATATTAGGGTTAGTTCATCTTATCCGAACCAATCT
Organism: Aegilops tauschii subsp. strangulata; assembly: GCF_002575655.3. Lineage (NCBI taxonomy): Eukaryota > Viridiplantae > Streptophyta > Magnoliopsida > Poales > Poaceae > Aegilops > Aegilops tauschii. Next base: position 252,417,155 of record NC_053037.3, read on the forward strand.
GAGCCTTTGCATAATCTTTTCTGTATTTGCTTTGTTGAATTTGCGGTTGCATCGTCGTGTCAAGTTGCTGGTCCTAGCGTCTAGTACTTTAGAGTTTCGAGTTCTGTTCACAAGTTGTCACGCCGCCGCCGCACCATCATCATCACCGCTGCCATATACCACCATCGTCATCACCGCTGCCATATACCACAATCGTCATCGCCGCTACCATATACCACATATCCACCGCCATCATGCTAATCCGAGTCCAGCTCCATCACAGATTCGCCACCAGTCCGTGTTCCATTGCACTGCAAATATCCGCCACCAGTCCGAGTTTCCACCAGATTCATCTCCGCCACCAGTCCTAGTCCGAGTCCAGTAATTATTGCTTTGTTCTCGATTTCCAGATCACGCGATACTCCGAGTCATGACAGAGTAGGACTCCCCAACTTCCGAGCCATCCGCAGAAGAAAAATAGTTCCAGTTTCAAAAAAAAAACTAAGTCTGGAAAATTCTGGCTACGCAGTTTTTAGGACATTTGTAGACTTTTTTGAAAAAAAATTGTTGCGGAGAACAAAAAAAAAGAGGAAAAAAAGTGAAAAAGAAAAAAAATCAGAGTGTGCTCCTCCCTTGTTTACGTGCAGCGCCTTGATTTTGTTAGTGTTCTAGGCTCGCGTCTCTAGTGCGGTCTAGCCTAGGACCAGCACAGTACCGTCGTTGAGCGTTTATTCAACTTTGCATCTCTGAATTGATTATTGCTGACCCTTTTTGCTACCATATTATAAGCCTTCCCAGCTCCACATACATCTACATCTTGCGTTTAACTCTCCCTGGTAATCGCTCTATCCAAGCTTTGAGTGTTTTGACTACATTGGTTGCCGATCACCGCCTGCTGCTGGGTAAGAACTGGTAAGAATTTGAGATTTGCTTGACGGATTTGTGACACCCACCACCACCACCACTTGTTAGTAGTCTATAGGATCATATTTTTGTGTGTTTCTATTGCTGCTAACCATGCCAGGATCACAAGCCGACGAGATTGACTGGGAGAACTTAACGAACAAGGAGCTTCATGATAAGTTTCAGCAAATGATGACTCAACAGGTGCAAGATGTGCTGAACCATTTTGAAGAGGCCATGGAGAAGATCACTGGCCTTGAGAAGACGTTCGAAGCAAAGCTCGATAACAGATTTAATGAAATGCTTGCGCGTCTTCCACCACCGGCTGCACCTGCCGCACCTCTGCAACAACAACAACAACAACAACAACAACAACAACAACGACGACGACTACCTCCACATCGGGAAACAGCCCTCCGCCGAGCGAGTCGTGTCCCTCTTCAGTCTGGCCAAACTGCTTGATGCGGAGCATCCTACGGTCATCCCCATGGACCTACCATCGTCTCATCAAGAGCCAAGGGGACCTATGACACGAGCACGAGCTAGAGCTCTCGAGAACGAGGTGACTTCCTTCCTTAGTGATATCACATATGATCCACTCGAGACATGGCTACTACCTATATGCTATGCATGATTAGGTGTCAAGAGGAGCCCCCCGAGGATGCACGTGAAGATGGACAAGCCGCCAAGTCCATGGATGAAGAGAACCAACGGAAACGGGCAAGTTCACCTTCCAGGCCCCAGACATCCGGCCATGACCCCGGACATCCAGCCCCTGGAGCATCCACAGCAGCAGCAGCCCAGACGTCAAAGCCTACAGGGCCCGGACATCCGGCGTCCAGCCCGGAAATCCGGCAAAAAGCCCGGACATCCGGCGCCACATGCAAATAATGGCAATGCTAGGGCCCCCCCCTCAGGTACGAGATCATGACCATCTCCCTAAACTGAAATTGAATATTCCACCATTTGAGGGTAGATATGTTCCTGATATATATCTTACTTGGGAGTTAGAAACAGAACAACGATTTACATGTTTACAATATCCTGAGGAGAGACATGTTCCTGCTGCTGTTTGTGCTTTCACTAGCTTTGCATGTGTTTGGTGGTCTGAACATTGTAGATTATATCCTGTTCCAGCTACTTGGGGTGCTTTGAAAACTGCTATGCGTACTCGTTGGGTTCCACCATATTATCAACGTGAATTACTTCAAAAATTGCAGTGCTTAAGACAAGGAAAAAATTCTGTAGAAGAATATTATCAGGAATTACAAACTGGCTTGATTAGATGTGGTATTGTTGAGGAGAATGAAGCTATGCTTGCACGTTTTATGGGTGGATTAAATAGAGAGATACAGACCATTCTAGAGTATAAGGATTATAATAATATCACTCGTTTATTCCATCTTGCTTGTAAAGCTGAACGTGAAGTGCAGGATCGACAGGCATTGGCGCGAACTAACTTTTCTGCAGGTCGACCTTCATCATGGACACCACGTGCATCATCTACTTCCACTGCACCATCACCTCCTTCAGGTGCCACCTCCAACCGTGATACAAGAAAGCAGGCACAACCACCACTATCTGCCAAGAGCACACCTGCCGGGCCTGCACAGAGCTCTTCTTCTTCCATGGCGTCAACAGGGCACACAAGTGATAATATTTGTCGTCGTTGTAAGGGAAGAGGACATTTTGCGAGAGAATGCAAATCTCAGCGTGTGATGATTGCTACTGAGGATGGTGGGTATGAGTCCGCTAGTGACTATGATGAGGAGACTTTGGCTCTTATTACACATGAAGAACACAGTGGAGATGATTCTGATCATGAGACGCAATACATGGCTGCTGAAGATGCTGACAGGTATGAATGTTTAGTTGCTCAACGTGTTTTGAGTGTGCAGGTTACACAAGCTGAGCAAAATCAGAGGCATAATTTGTTCCATACAAAGGGAGTTGTGAAGGAACGTTCTATTCGCGTCATCGTAGATGGAGGGAGCTGCAACAACTTGGCTAGCATGGAGATGGTGGAGAAGCTATCTCTCACCACAAGACCACATCCACATCCTTACTACATCCAATGGTTCAACAACAGCGGCAAGGTTAAGGTAACACGTACTGTTCGGGTGCATTTTAGTATCTCTACATATGCTGATTATGTTGATTGTGATGTGGTACCTATGCAAGCATGTTCCTTATTACTTGGTAGACCATGGCAATTTGATAAATATTCTGTACACCATGGTAGAAACAATCAGTATACTCTTGTTCATAAGGATACAAATATTACTTTGCTTCCTATGACTCCTGATTCCATTTTGAAAGATGATATTCATAGAGCTAATAAAGCAAAACAGGAGAAAAATAAGAGTGAAAATCAGATTGTGGCAAAAGAATTTGAGCAACAAATGAATCCTAATAATAAACCATCTAGTGTTGCTTCTGAAATTAAATTGAAAAGTGCATGTTTACTTGCCACCAAATCTGATATTGATGAGCTAGTTTTTAGCAAATTTGTTTGCTATGCTTTTGTGCGCAAAGAGGCATTATTTTCATTCGAGGACGTGCCTTCCTCTTTGCCCCCTGCAGTCACTAACATTTTGCAGGAGTTCGTTGACGTCTTCCCACAAGACGTGCCACCGGGATTACCACCTATTCGAGGGATTGAGCATCAAATTGACTTAATTCCCGGTGCATCGCTAGCCAACCATGCACCATACCGTACCAATCCAGAGGAGACGAAGGAGATTATGCGTCAAGTACAGGAGCATCTCGACAAAGGTTATATACGCGAATCTCTTAGTCCTTGTGCTGTTCCTATTATACTAGTGCCTAAAAAGGATGGTACGTCGCGTATGTGTGTTGATTGTAGAGGATTAATAATATTACTATTCGTTATCGTCATCCTATTCCTAGGCTAGATGATATGCTTGATGAATTGAGTGGCTCTACAATATTCTCCAAAGTTGATTTGCATAGTGGATACCATCAAATTCGTATGAAATTGGGAGATGAATGGAAAACAGCATTTAAAACTAAGTTTGGTTTATATGAGTGGTTAGTCATGCCTTTTGGGTTAACTAATGCACCTAGTACTTTGATGAGACTAACGAACGAAGTTTTACGTGCTTTCATTGGACGATTTGTGGTAGTCTATTTTGATGATATACTGATTTATAGCAAATCTTTGGAAGAACATTTGGAACATTTACGTGCTGTTTTTATTGCTCTACGTGATGCACGTTTGTTTGGTAACCTTGGGAAGTGCACCTTTTGCACCAACCGAGTATCTTTTCTTGGCTATGTTGTTACTCCACAGGGAATTGAAGTTGATAAAGCCAAGATTGAAGCTATTGGGAGTTGGCCGCAGCCCAAAACGGTCACACAAGTGAGGAGTTTCCTTGGCCTCGCTGGTTTCTATAGGCGTTTTGTGAGAGATTTTAGCACCATCGCTGCACCTCTCAACGAGCTTACAAAGAAGGATGTGCCTTTTGTTTGGGGTACCGCACAGGAAGAAGCCTTCACAGTATTGAAAGATAAGTTGACACATGCTCCTATACTCCAACTTCCTGATTTTAATAAGAATTTTAAGCTTGAATGTGATGCTAGTGGAATTGGATTAGGAGGTGTGTTATTACAAGATGGCAAACCTGTAGCATACTTTTCTGAAAAATTGAGTGGGCCTAGTCTGAACTATTCTACTTATGATAAAAATTATCTGCTCTTGTTCGGACTTTAGAAACATGGCAACATTATTTATGGCCCAAAGAATTTGTTATACATTCTGATCATGAATCTTTGAAACACATTAAAAGTCAAGCAAAACTGAACCATAGACATGCTAAATGGGTTGAATTCATTGAGACTTTCCCTTATGTCATTAAACACAAGAAGGGTAAAGAAAATGTTATTGTTGATGCATTGTCTCGTCGCTATACTATGCTTTCACAACTTGACTTTAAAATATTTGGTTTGGAGACCATCAAAGATCAATATGTGCATGATGCTGAATTTAAAGATGTATTGCAGAATTGTAAAGAAGGTAGAACATGGAACAAGTTCGTCGTTAACGATGGATTTGTGTTTCGTGCAAACAAGCTATGCATTCCAGCTAGCTCGGTTCGTCTTTTGTTGTTGCAGGAGGCGCATGGAGGAGGACTAATGGGAATCTTTGGCGTGAAGAAGACGGAGGATATACTTGCTACACATTTCTTTTCGCCAAAGATGAGACGGGATGTTGAGCGTTTTGTTGCTCGCTGCACTACATGTCAAAAAGCTAAGTCACGACTCAATCCTCATGGTTTATATATGCCTTTGCCTGTACCTAGTGTTCCTTGGGAGGGTATATCTATGGACTTTGTTTTAGGTTTACCTCGAACAAAGAAGGGGAGGGATAGCATATTTGTTGTCGTGGATAGGTTCTCGAAAATGGCACACTTTATACCATGTCATAAAAGCGATGATGCTGTAAATGTTGCTGATTTGTTCTTTCGTGAAATTATTCGCTTGCATGGTGTGCCAAATACTATTGTTTCAGATCGTGATACTAAATTTCTTAGTCACTTTTGGAGATGTTTATGGGCTAAGTTGGGGACTAAACTGCTTTTTAGTACTACTTGTCACCCCCAAACTGATGGTCAAACTGAAGTAGTCAATAGACCATTGTCTACTATGCTTAGGGCTGTTTTGAAGAATAGTAAGAAAATGTGGGAAGAATGCTTGCCTCATATTGAATTTGCTTATAATCGTTCGTTGCATTCTACTACTAAGATGTGCCCTTTTGAAATTGTTTATGGTTTCCTACCTCGTGCACCCATTGATTTGTTGCCTCTTCCATCTTCGGAGAAGGTTAATTTTGATGCTAAACAACATGCTGAATTGATCTTAAAAATGCATGAGTTAACTAAGGAAAACATTGAGCGTATGAATGCTAAATATAAACTTGCTGGAGATAAGGGTAGAAAACATGTTGTCTTTGCACCTAGAGATCTTGTTTGCTTACATTTGCGTAAGGATAGGTTTCCTAATTTGCGCAAATCAAAGCTAATGCCACATGCTGATGGTCCTTTTATGGTGTTAGAGAAAATAAATGATAATGCATATAAACTTGAGCTGCCTGCAGATTTTGGGGTTAGTCCCACTTTTAACATTGCAGATTTGAAGCCTTATTTGGGTGAGGAAGATGAGCTTCCGTCGAGGACGACTTCATTTCAAGAAGGGGAGGATGATAAGGACATCAATACCATTGTTACACCCACAACCCCTACTACTACATATATTGGACCAATTACTAGAGCTCGCGCACGCCAATTAAATTATCAAGTACTTTCGTTTCTTGGTAATGATTCTAATGTTCATGAGAATATGATGCTGCCTAAATTGGATATATTTGTTTTGCTTACAAATGAAGGGCCTAGCTTGGAGAAGGATGAACGTTGGAGCAAGAACAAGCATGGAGTTGATGGCATGCGCAAGGGAGACAAGAACAAAGTTTCAAGTGATGATTTCAGGACTTTGAAGCCACCATAATGAGTGCATGAAGCCTTGGACGAAATATACAAGATGCCACTTCATAATTTTCGTCCAGAGGCTATTCTAGGTGCTGCGTCACCTTATTTTGGGCCAGGCCCATGTAATTTCGAAATACTTCAATATAGGCTGTTTTTAGAGTCCGTATGTGTGGGGAAACAAGAGTTAGGGTGGGTTTCGGACCCTCCTCCAAGGGCCACGAAATTCCCCCCTCTTCCTCCATATATACAGCCCCTAGGGCATCGTTTAGACTTTGGGTTTTGTTTAGATTAAAAGTTCGCCATAGCCGCAACTTCGCGTACTTCGTTTGTGTTCAACGACCAGACAAAGGCGTCACAGAACCCCACCTTGATCAATAAAGCTTTCCTCTTATATTCGCAATATCCAGATTGCAATCTTAGTTTCTTGCTTGTTCTTTGTTTGCCTGCAGGAAACAGACCTTCGTGGTCAGGTTGATCGTGCTCCGGCGTGGTCAATAACCTCTCGGAGTTGGTTTAGCGATTGCTAAGGCGCGACGTCCTCGCACGTTCGTAGTCGGATCGTCAAAGTCGACTTCCTCCAAAATGATAGCCACCATCTCATCGAAAGACGAGACACCTTTGCCTCTATCATTACGCCTCGGCGGCATCCGATGGGTAAGCAGGGTGAGATATAGACAGAAATAGGTCTAAGGGGAAAAACACTACCCGTATGCTCATGCTAGCAACTAAAACTCCAACGACAACAAAAACAAACACTAAATTCACACAAGTCACCAAAACTATCCTAAAGTAATCACATCAAAAGAGCACATATGATCAATCAAAGCACCCAATTGCATAATACAAACAATCCACGAAATATGACAACACGGAAAGCAATGACCAACCAAACATATAACATATCACACAACACAAGCAAAACCTATAGGTAAGGTCATATCCACAAGAGATATGATCTCATCATACTACCGCAAATCGTTTATCGAACACAACTTAGGAATGGTGGTCTGCCAACTAACTCCTTAAATAAAACTACTATAATCCAGGGGTCATCTATATTTGAAAAGTAAAGACATGAGTACAAGAGTATGAACTAACAAGTAGACAACAAGTTGTAATGTAAGTTTTTCACTCCTATGGCTTTTCTAATCCATTTTCTAGTGTCACGACCTACAGTCAACAACTTGGCTCTGATACCATATGTAACGACCCGAACCTGATAAGATTCGATGTCTCTGTGCTCACTGTGCTAGTCCCTGGATCGACTCGCTAGCACACATAGTACATATGAATATCAAATAACAAGTGCATCATTTACTATAACGTATGATCCAGAATTCACAAAGTATTACAAACTGAGTAGCACATGGCTAGCTTTATTCAATAATAACAGCGGAAAAGTAGCCTAACAAATGATGAGTCCCGTCAATGCCCATTGGCGAAAATGTTGACTGAAGACTCGCGACCCTACTGTATCTCACTGATCACCTGAATATCCTGCAACATGATAACTTCCAGCCACAAAGGGTCAATATATTGAATGTATTGGCAATTTACACATAATGATAAAGCAAACCTACATCTACCTGCAAAGTATGACAAACAAAACACTCAAGTTTGGTTTCGCGTAAAACTACCTTCACCTACCTCCACGACATAGGCAAGGTGCAAACAACACAGATGATAAAGACCTTCAAGATGTCTCAAGTGCGCTCAATCCTGGCGCATTCTCTAGGGACAATAGAGCGCTCAGCAGTGACGCATTCACGTGAGAAAAAAAGTCCCGACAACGCAAGTGCGCTCAGCCATGGCGCATTCTCTAGGGACAATAGAGCGCTCAGCCATTGATGCATTCACCTGAGAAAAAGTCCCGAGCCTACAGCTATAAGGACTCACCACTTCCATGCATCACTCGACACGTGCCCACGTCAACCATAACAAGTTGATCACATCATCACACAATACAATCAATATCAGAATATGACAACAGAGAACATACAGATCAAACCAAGCACATCTCATCGCATATAAAATCACACATGCATAGTAGAATATATGATAAGCAAAATCAAAAGTCCACCTTGAACGATGTTGAAGTACTCTAACGCTTAATTCTGATCCGCTTCACACTCCGGACAATCTATATGATTAACGGAGTCGCCGATAAATAAACTATGCTCACATAACACTAAAATAAAGTAAACAACAAATAATTCCAATAAAACTTAAATAACAGAACATATCAATATGTATATATTATCTACATGCTAATAGGATCACAATGCAAAAAGAATCAACTGATTTGGATCAACGGTTTAAAAGATATTGCCTCCGGAAATTTGAATTCAAATTTAAACAAATTCAAATTTGAACTATTCAAAAATGTGAAATTTTGGCTCTACAATATTGTCCTGATCTGTACGAATATACAGGAGAAAGAATCGATGAATTTGGATATACGGATCTCAAGATATACCTAAATGAACATTTGATATGAAATGTAAAAACAAAAATTGTGCCAAAACAGCTTTCCTGGAAGAACTGCTGTGGATGTGCCACATGGCGGGTTTCTACTGGCTGTTAGCTGTCCGCTGGGAGGCTTAAACGGCGAACAGCCACAACATAGAGAAAAAACGGTTCGGCAGAAAAAAAAACATATGCCATCCACTATCAGCAGTTGGATGGAGATCGGACGGCTAAGGGCGGCTCACCGGAGGAATCAGGTTGAGGCATCACTGGAGTTGGAGAAGAACGACGCCGGCGGCTCGGGCGGCGATGGTGGCGCGTCTCCGGCGGGTCTCCGGAGGCGGTGAGTGGGTGGATGGATGCGGCGGCGTACGGAGGTTGGTTAGGTGACGTTGCACAGCGACGGGGCTTCCTCTGTTGGCGATGCCGAAGGGCTGGAGTGGCGCCGGCGGTGCTCTGCTTCGGGAGGAGGTTCTAGAGCTCGTTTCAGTGACTCCCTGCGCGATAATATGAGTGAGGGAGGTAGAGGAGATAGGGGCGAATAGAATAGGGCCAAGAGGAGATGCTGGGAACCTTCAGGCGCGACGGAAACGACCGGAGAAGGAGCTTCTGCGGTGGAACTCCGGCGAGATCGCGAAATCAACCTAGGACACGGGAGACTGCGATTTTGGAAAAAAATCAGACAAGCCGGACGTGGGGAGTATATATATATATGGAGAAGGGCGTGCAGGAGGAGCAGCGGATCGATCAAATCGATCGAAGGATTCAGATCGGACTCGTTGTGTAGGAAGAACACGGCTGAGATGGGAGATGACAAACGGGACCCAATGTCAGCGGCAGAGAACAGGTGGAAGAAGAAGAAAAATAAAAGATAGAAGGGGAGCTGTGGGGTGGGCTCTGCTACGCCGAAATGGGCTGCCAGCTGCTGCGCGCGCGCGAGGGGTAGCTGGCCCGCTGTGTGCCGAGGCCTGATTTACAGCGCGTGCGGTTTCTCTTTGTTTTTCTAAACCTCTGGTACAGAAATTAAATTTCTAGCTAAATAAAATACAAAACAAACGCTAATAAAATCACCAAAGCACACAGTAAAATATTATTATTACTATAATAAGTTACAGGAACACTAGTTCCACCTATAATGCAATTTTGGAAATTGATTTGTATGCAATAGGCCACACAAACAGCAATAAAACACTCAAATAAAATATTTTGCAGATTATGAAAAATACCAGAACATATCAACTTAACAGGAAATAATATTCTGGACATTATGAACATTTTTTTAAATAGGGGAGAAGTCATGTTATCTCCACTCCAATAAATTGCCTTTAGTTGCATAATGATTTAAATATTCAGAAAATTTCAAATATGCATAGAAATCACGGTGAAAAAACAATGACCCTATTAACATAACAAATCTAAAAATTTGGGATGTTACAATCATCGTGTTGCATATTTCGGTATCATCTCTTGTGTCACAAAGTTGTCATCGCATACACAATTGCTATCTTGGTTCGTGAAGCATTGCATGAGAAAAGAGCTCAAACAACAAAGAGCCAAACAAGCTTTTAAGCAAAAGAGGAAAGATAAGCAAAGAGCTTATAAGCTAGAACCATAGCATCATACAACATTAAGATTGTCATACTCGATCATCTTGGATCAAAGCATAGGAACATCATACATATAGCATACTTGGGATAGAAGTCGTTGCATTTTTGCTTAGTAGGTTGTGCACAAGTTCGTATCCGCCTATTGTGTAATCGTGCTAGCGTCTCTCTAGTGTTGTGCAACAAGAGCATCTTGGTGGATTCCACATTTTGGCTCATCCTTGGTTGCCCAACCTCACTTATCTATTTGCGTGTGTGTTTCCGTGTACCATATCTTGCTGTTGGTCTACTTGTTGCATTTGCAAATTTGTGAATCTTTTCCAACATTATTGAGTCTCACTTACAATTACATCAAATTTTGTGCCACCATCCTAACCAAGCTCCACCATAAGCTTTTACTTGTGTAGGTGTGAGAAACCGACAAGAATTGGTACCAATTGTGCTATTTCCTTGCTACACATTGGAGTGATCTTTGATCAATTTTGAACATCGGTCAAGGTACATTTGGTATTGGTTCTTCTTTTTCTCCCACTCACATATCTTTGTTTGGAATGATGGATAGGCCAAGTACTTCTACCAACCCACTCTTCTTGGAGCAAGACGACGACATGTCATCCTACGTCACCAAGACTCAACTATTTGGTGCACATCAGGCTTTGCATCAAGAACAACTTGCTTTGGGCGACCGCATCGACAATCTCGCCACCGACCTATGACAATCCGAGCAACGTACAAGAGACTACTTCGACACATCCATGAGTTCCCTCAAAGAAGATATCCGAACCATGATGGTCCGCTCTTCTACAACTTCGTCCTCTTCAAGATGGAGCCGCTCAAGTCGTCACTCCGACGACACCCTCTCCGGTTCAAGTACACCGACATCGAATACTCTTCGTCGTGCCGCGCGTCAAGACCATCAAGCAAACTGCAATCCTCTACACGACACCGACTCTCAAGAACATCGACATCGTCAAAACCAAGCTGCTTTCGCACAAGCACAAGAACGGCAACGCCAACGACAACAAGAACAAGAGGAGCGAGCGCGACAACATCAAGATGCACAAGACGCCGAGGCACAACATCAAGGACAACAACTACGTGAAGCTCAAGCACTTGAGGCGTAACGTGCCCTTCAAGATTCAAGTCGTGCCGTAGCCAATCGAGGCCGACAAGCTCGTCTACATCAAGAAGCACTTCGCGACGAAGCTCAAGAAAGGATTTACCAAGCACGTGTGCATCGACAAGCTTCTCGTCAAGATCGACAAGCTCCTCCTCAAGCGAGACAAGAACGTCAAGTCCATCGAGAGCAAGAAGACAATGGACCCCCTCCTCGCCAAGAGCAACATGAGGAAGACAACCCTCCTCGCCAAGAGCAACATGAGATTGTCAATCCTCAATGTCATGGGCGTCATCATCCCCGACCCCAACACAATGAAGAGCAACGATATGGCAAGCTAAAGTTCACCATGCCCAAGTTTACCGGAAGCAATGACCCCGAAGAGTACATATCATGGGCATTGAAGGTTGACAAAATCTTCCGCTTGCACAACTACGAAGAAGAGAAGAAGATCGCAATGGCATCCCTTGAATTCCAAGACTACGTCCTCATTTGGTGGGAACAAGTCATTGAGCGCCGAGCGGCAAGAGGTGAACCACCCACCACCACTTGGGCACAAATGAAGGATGTCATGAGAGCATGATTCGTGCCAAACTACTACAACCGCGACCTCTTCAAGAAACTCCAACAACTCAAGCAAGGAACCAAGAGCGTTGAAGAGTACTACAAGGAAATGGAGATTGCCATGATACGAGCCAATGTCAAAGAAGATGATGAGCAAACTATGGCACGTTTCTTGAATGGACTCAATCACCCTATCAAGAAGATTGCCGACTTCCAACCATACTCGAACTTCATCGAGCTAGTGCATCAAGCTACCAAAGCGGAACGGCAAGTACAAGACGACTTCAAGTATGTCAAGTTCTCATCCAAGTCCTACGGCTTCTCCAACACCCAAGCTTCAACGACTCCAACACCTCCTACCTCTACCAAGCCATCTACAAGCAACGGCGACAAGTCAAATTACAAGAAAGCTTCGACAAGCTCAAGTCGTGCTCCTTCTACAAGCAACTTCAAGCCGAAAGCTTCATCATCATCTACTCCAACCGATGAGACCATCAAGACAAGTTCCATCAAATGCTTCACATGCGGAGGCCGAGGCCACAAGTCTTTCGAATACACAAACAAGCGCACCATGATCCTCAACGACGACGGAACCTACGACTCAATGAGTGAAGAGAAATGGAAGCCCTTGAGCAAGTGCCATGCACCGACAAGTGAACAACGACGATGAAGATGATCAAGTCTTTTGCGACGAAGATTCAAGTCCCGCTCTTGTTGTCTCCAAGGTCTTGACTCTTCAACATCAACAAGACGAAGATCAAAGATGCCATATCTTCCACACAAAGGCCGGCATCAATGGAAGGTCCGTCAAGGTCATCATCGATGAAGGGAGTTGCCATAACTTATGATGTAGGGTGAAACCCTAGATGGCCGATCTTTCACGAAAGGAGCGGATCCCGCAGAGGAACACGAAGAACACGAGGGGAAACACGAGGGAAAACACGAGAGAATTACTCAACCAACAAGAATAGATCACACATGCGCTAGATCGATGAGCACAAAAGGAGATACATGATACAAAGTCAACAAAGGACAATATAAAGGGTAACCGGTTCTTCTCCATGAGGAGGTCTTGATGGGGGTCTTCTCCGTGAGGTCTTGAATCCAAGGTGATCTTCTCCGTAGAGGGGTCGCGGTCTCTCTCATGGAGTAGATACGTAATGGATGAGCAATGCTCTATCTCACATATGAGCTAATCCAGTGCTAACCCTAACTAGGAGGAGGTGGGGGTCTATATATAGTGTTAGCCCACGAAGGGGTAAGTGAGAGGGGGATACATGGGCCCTTGGCCCGTTCTCTGCGCACAGGCAGGTGCCGGATGTCCGGGCTGGGGGCCGGATGTCCGGCGGCTCACGAAGAGCCAGATGTCCGGGCTGACGGGGTTCAGCTTCGGGTGCGTTCTGTGATGGGCGCCGGATTTCCGGGGGTCGGGCCGGATGTCCGGGCTAGGGCCGGATGTCCGGGGCCTGTAGCAGTTGTCTCTTCTTCCTTCTCCTTCCTTCGGTCCCGCGCACACTTGGCCTTGGCTCTCCATGGTCTCTCCGGGTGTACTTGAGTATGCACAAGGTCCGCGCTTGAAGTAGCATCCATGTCTTACATGCGGAAAGGGAAGATTCGGAAAGGAGCGAATTCACCTTAGGTCCAATGGCGTAGGCTCGAGTGTACATGGGGATGATCGACGGATGCTCCGCATCATCTCCCCTCCCTTGGGAAAGATCCGACCTCGGATCGAAAACCTCATCACCATGGAAATGGTTGTCGTGGACGGACTTGTAGTTGGACGAAGTGGAAGACATGGCGCAATCCAGGTACTCCAAGGTGTCTCCGGAGTGGTACACATGCAAAAAGAGCAAACACAAACGACACTTGGAAATACAATGGTTAGCGCACACAAGGTGTCCATCATGTAAGAATGAGTTCGTGCGGCAAGAATGTTCATAGCAAAGTGCATGAAGCTTACCAAGATGATATAGAATGATACGCAAAGTGTTCATGGGAGCAAAAGCATTCATTGTGCACACAAATGTGTTGTGAATATGATCCATGCAACCACGGTGCAAAATGATGTCATAGTGAGACGGTTTATCAATAGCATGAATATGGCAATGGATGCTCAATGTGACTATGTGATCATGCAATTGATGGTGGGTACTATGATCATGATGTATGAATATGCCATCAAGAAAGATCACAACAAATTTGCTAAGAAAATGCACAAGCTCATATATCATGGATGACATGGGAATAGGTGCAACAAGACAATCATAATGTGTGTCAATCCATGCATAGGGTGCAAACTTGTGGTGAGTATGATATGTCCATCGAGCATGACATGTATGAGCACAATCAACAAATATGAAGGTGGGGGTGCAATGTGTCAAAGGAGTGTTGATGTACCAATGCTCGATGTCGTTGCATGAGTGGAGGTTCGAAGGTGCATCCAATAAGTGCGAGCGCTCCTCAATGTGAAGGTCCATAGAGCCAATCTTCAATGTCGGTCCTCCCTCCAATAGATGTATCATGTAGACAAGAAGAAGGAGACAACAATGAAAGAATGACCCATCCAATATGCGTAATTGAGGATGGCTCAAAGGGAAAGAGTTCACCTTTAGGAGATTCTCAAGGATGATGGAGTTGCACATCTTGTATGCCTTCACATAACCAATATGTCTCGTGATGGTACCTCCTTTTGAATCCTTCAAAATGAAAGAACATGACAAACACTCGGAAAAACAAATGAGGTTAGCGTAAATGCAAAACCTATCATTCGAGTGGTAAGATACCCAACAAGTGTATGCATCATGCTCATCATAAGAAAGGACAAGTGAGCATTTCATAGTATGGAGGCATATGATGCGAGAACAACCAAATACAATAGGCTCAATCAACCAAGCATGCATCACAAGTGAAGTGTCCAACTCTCCAAGATCATTAAGCATAGAGGGAATTATTGGAGGCAAGCGACAATAAACAAGATATATCATGTGAGAGGCATGAGCATGTATGTCATCAACCCAAGAAAGCGAGTAATGGAACATGGGTGATGCAACAAAGCAAGCAATCATAGAGATCAAGTCAAGCAAGCAACGTACTAGAAGGAATCATGGCAAACATGTCATGTGTGCAAATAGTGGGCATATATAATGCACATGACATTTCACAAGCATAAAGGCAAGATATGAGCAAAATAGCATCAATAGCATGGGGCACATGATAAACATGGCAATAGCAACAAGGATCTCCACCAAGCATGCAAATACACATAGGAGTAGCATAATGGTGAATCATGGGTAGATGCAAGCAAGGGTCACAATTGCATGGCAAAATCATGTAAAGAGGTATAACATGCAAAGTGAACACGATAGAAGGGGCATAAGGTGACAAGTGGTAAATAGCCCAAAGCCGTGTGAGAGCCAAGTAGAAGAGATGCGCGTAGTCCTTGCGCGAATGGAACGGTGGTAAGGATAGTCCACGGGATCCCAAATCGTCGTTGCTCTCAAGAGCTCGTTTCGTCAACTCGTGGGATTGAGAGGTTGACGAGTATACGTGAGTACCTACACAAAACAATGACAAAGGGAAAATTGTGTGTGCGTGGTAGATGTACACATCATCCATCATGATGCGCACGTGCATGTGTTGGTTAGCACAAAATAGCCAATGCTCAAATAAATGAGATGCGTGATATAAAAACCATGTCATCCATCATGATAGGTTTGTTATTATGTATAGCATAATGGGGACTCAAATCATGTAATGCATCATGGGAAATATCTAGAGCATTGTTATGCGTGGAATGCATATGGTGCAAGCAATTATGAGAATCATGCAAAGTATGGAATGCATCAAAATCTCCTAATATGTATGAGGAAACTATGGGGGTCTCCTCATGAGCATTATAGAAACATCACATGGAGAATATTGACAACATCCAAAACAAATGCATATTTGGAACAATGTGATCATGGCATGGCATAGTAGAAGACTTGCGCAAATCATGTAAAGGAAGCATGGCAATATCATCACATGAAAAACAAAAGCCAATGACCATCATCTCGTCATCTATGCCATAAGTGCAAATGGGATTTATCTTAATGGGGCATGCATAGTTACTATGTTGAGATTGAAATGATGCAATATGGGAGATCTCACTCATAGCATATGACAGGTTCAATGGATTGTCAAACATGAAGTGACCAATAGAATTTTCACATGATATCTTATGGAGCATAGCATCACAACTAGGCAACTCAACATGCTCATCATCATATTCATCATAAATTGGTAAGTCATGACATGAAGAAGTCGCAGTAGCATGAAGCATGGGAATAGGTGGATCAACATCATGCAAGCAATCATTGGTAAGATAGTCCACTAGTGGGACAAGAGAAGCACCATCACCTATGCTACCTTTGGAGCATCGCTCATGTGTTGTAGGTGAGGTGTCGAAGATCCACTCGTTGTCATCTTCATCTTGATGGAACCATGAGGGGGGTGCATCATTGTCCACCATGGCCATCGTCGTCTCCATTGGAGGTATGGACTCGTCGAGGATAGGCATGTCGTCATGTAGGAGACCTAGCACCAAAGAAGAAAACACACTCGGGGTAGAGGTTAAGTCGTTAGAAATCATAATGGCCTCACATGCCGTGTCAACTACCTCACTCACTAAGTGTTGTGGCTCACTCACTCCCGGTATGATGCTCTCACTCATATGGTTGGTGGAGTCACTCAAATGGCTCTCAACCTCACATAGAATGTGTGGCATGCTCTCAAGTGTGGGGCTAGTGGTGGTCACACTCATCCTCTCATAGGAAATGCACTCAATGTCACATATGGTGGAGTCACTCATATCACTCATGGTGGGGTGGCTCTCCTCACATGGGAATTGGGGCACATATGTGGGTGTCGGAGAGATGTTGGTGCAAATGTCTCCATGCTCAACTATGTCGTAGCCGTGGATGAAGGCCGAAGATGGCACATCATCACTCTCCTCCAAGACCAAAGATAAGGTCCCATGTGCGGTCTCGTAGCTTGACTCGGAGTTGAGTCCAATATGGGCGCCGTCTTCGTGTTGTTGAAGAGGTTCGCGCTCGTCGTCGTAGTCGAAGGGGATGGCCCTTGCTCGACCGTCTTGTCGCCGTCTTGTTGTTGGAGGCCCATATGATGTGGCACCTCGTAGCTCGTCTCCATGACCGAAGGGAAATTCCCATGCTCGGCCATCTTCCTTGAGGGGCTTCCGAAGATGGAAGTGTCGCCCTCGCTCGTAGGTGGTCGCCTTGTTGTTGAAGATGTCGATGTAGGCGAACTCATGGGAAGTAGGCGAAGATGTCGTACGTCCAAAGGCGAAGATGCCTTTATAGCACATGGCGAAGATGCCGAAGTGGTTGTTGTAGCCGTAGCTCCGTCTTGGTGGTGCTCGTCTCGCGGTCTTCTCTTGTGCTCATGAAGCTTGGACTTGGCGTGAAGTAGAGCTTGTTGGGACTTGTGCATTTGCGCTTGTGGAGTATCTTCATGATGATGGTGTCGTTGTCGCACTTGAGCTCGTAGTAGATGTCGTTTGTCGTCGTCGTGCACAAGATGCTTGGAGGTGACTTGCTCTTCATGACGATGTGGATCACGAACGTGATGGTGGTCGCCATGGAGATGTGGACGTGGACGACTTGCGCTTGCGTCGCATGGGCGCTCCGAAGATGGTCGACTTGCTCGCCGCCTTGAGGATGATGAAGGGGAAGAAGACTTGTAGTCGGCCACCATGTCGCGTAGTTGATCCTTTAGCTCGCCCAACTTGGTGTCAATGTAGTCCCTTTTCCTTGCTTCAGAGTGTCGTATGTCGATGGCGAGGTTGTCGGGGCGCTGTCGCAAGGTAGATTGTGCACTTTGCATTTGTCGTTGTAGTCCGAAGATGGACGCTTTGGTGATGTAGTTGTTCACGCCGTCGATGTTGTCGAAGACCGGAGATGAAATGCCTTGCCTATCCATCACAAGACTCAAGCAAATATGAGTGGGAGAAAGAGAAGAACGATACCAAATGTACCTTGACCGATGTTGAAGATGGATCAATCACTCAATGTGTAACAAGGAAATAGCACAATTGGTACCAATTCTTGTCGGTTTCTCACACCTACATAAGTAAGACTAATGGTGGAGCTCGGTGAGGATAGTGGCACAAAAAATTTGATGCAAAATGTTAGCAAGAGTCAATAATGTTGAAAGAGATTCACAAATTCGCAAGTGAAACAAGAAGACCAATAGCAAAGAATGGCACACAGAAACACACACACGGATAGATAAATGGGGTCGTGCAACCAAGGAATGAGCACAAAAATGTGGAGTCCACGGAAAACGCTCGTGTTGCACAACTCAAGAGAGACGCTAGCACGATTGCTTTATAGGTGGATACGACACTTGTGCACAACCTATGATGTGCAAAATGGATAAACTTCTATCCCAAGTATGCTATTATGTATGGTTCCCGGTGTTTGATCCAAGATGATCGGATATGGCAATCTTATATGCAATGTGGTATGATGCTATGGCTATTGCTTACAAGCTCTTTGCTCTTTCTCTTTTGCTTAAAAGCTTTATTCTCTCTTTTTTGTGTGTATGGCCACTTTGCGAAATGCACAAACTGAGATAGCAATTGTGTATATGCGGGAACAATCTTGTGACACAAGGGATGATATGATACCAATATGATATGGTATGTATGCAATGGAAGGTATAGATCACTAATGTGCACAAGTAACGTTGCCGGCAATACTCAAATGGCTAGTCTCGATAGGCAAGTGACGCAAAATGGGCTAGGGGTTAACAATGCAATGTGCAAGGGAATATACAATGGAGGGATACCACGATACCAAGATGATATGGAGGTTACCGTCGAGGGTTTCTCGTTTGTACGCCAAGGACGGATGATGATGAAGTGGTCAATGTCGATGACGACCTCGAGGCGATGATGAGTTGCGGTGTTCTTGATGTAGATACCAAGATGATGGAGACTCGTCCCTAAGTAGCCGAAACACCTTAGGAAACGGAAAAACCGCGAACTCAAAATCTCAAATGTCAAATGTCAAATGGTGGTAGCGGGAATGTGGTGGTGGTTTTGCGGAAACTCAAAGGGATTGCGGAAATGCAATGATGGGTTTTGAGACGCAATGCGGAAGTCGAGGGTAAGGTGGATGGACTATACACGGTGTCAGAGTTCGAAGCACGGTCCCTAAGTAGCCGAAACACCTTAGGAGACACAACTCACAACACAAACAAAATTGGCTTAAGTTGGGTTGGCGGAAGTGTATGGTGGGCAAGCCTATGCGGAAGTTATGGTGGTGGTTGATGAAGAAGCAATCGTCCCTAAGTAGCCGAAACACCTTAGGAGACTCGAATCACAACTCAAACAACCACAAATGCTATAAGGAACAAAAAGGGTTAGGTTGCGGAAGGCTATGGTGGTTTTGCGGGAGTTATGGGGATGGTAGTATTTTTGTGTTATGGGGGATGTCAATAGCTTCAAAACGAGCTAAAGAACGACAAAAATGGACTCCAGATGAATTAGTTATGCACAAAACGGTGAACGGGGAAGGCTGAAATGCCAGGGGCCGGACATCCGGGGCTCGGGCCGGATTTCCGGGACCTGATGTCCAGAACCGCGCGCGAAAATGCGCTTGAGGAGCCGGATGTCCGGGCCACGGGTCGGATGTCCGGGGGGGCAGATGTCCGGGGCTACGGGCCGGATGTCCGGGCTCCAAATCCGAGGATGAACTCGAGGAACTCGATTTTAGGGGCGGAAATTGATGATTTCGGGGGCAAAATTGCGGAGATTTCGTGGATGGGAAGTGGGAAAACTTGGGGAAATGCTAGATCTACTCAAGACACAACGAATCCACGGATCAAAATCAACGAAACATCATCAAACCAACAAATCACAAAAAAATTGGGGCTATTTTTGTGGGGCAATTTTCGAATTAGGAACAAAATCAACAAAACTAGGCTAGAAAACACAACAGGGAGGCTCCAAATTCGTGATAAACCTAAGCTTTGATCCAAGATGATGTAGGGTGGAACCCTAGATGGCCGATCTTTCACGAAAGGAGCGGATCCCGAAGAGGAACACGAAGAACACGAGGGGAAACACGAGGCAAAACACGAGAGAATCACTCAACCAACAAGAATAGATCACACATGCACTAGATCGATGAACACAAAAGGGGATACATGATCCAAAGTCAACAAAGGACGATACAAAGGGTAACCGGTTCTTCTCCGTGAGGAGGTCTTGATGGGGGTCTTCTCCGTGAGGAGGTCTTGAATCCAAGGTGATCTTCTCCGTAGAGGGGCCGCGGTCTCTCTCGTGGAGTAGATCCGTAATGGATGAGCAATGCTCTATCTCACATATGAGCTAAACCAATGCTAACACTAACTAGGAGGAGGTGGGGGTCTATATATAGTGTTAGCCCACGAAGGGGTAAGTGAGAGGGGGATACATGGGCCCTTGGCCCGTTCTCTGCGCACAAGCAGGTGCCGGATGTCCGGGCTGGGGGCTGGATGTCCGGCGGCTCACGAAGAGCCGGATGTCCGGGCTGACGGGGTTCAGCTTCGGGTGCGTTCTGTGATGGGCGCCGGATTTCCGGGGGTCGGGCCAGATGTCCGGGCTGGTCCGGATGTCCGGGCAAGGGCCAGATGTCCGGGGCCTGTAGCAGCCGTCTCTTCTTCCTTCTCCTTCCTTCGGTCCCGCGCACACTTGGCCTTGGCTCTCCATGGTCTCCTCGGGTGTACCTGAGTATGCACAAAGTCCGCGCTTGAAGTAGCATCCATGTCTTACATGCGGAAAAGGAAGATTCGGAAAGGAGCGAATTCACCTTAGGTCCAATGGCGTAGGCTCGAGTGTACATGGGGATGATCGTCGGATGCTCCGCATCAACTTAGCAAGTGAAGAACTATGCTCCAAACTCCAATTGGTCAAGACGAAGCACCCGCACCCCTACAAGGTTCAATGGCGCGACTTAGCTTTTTGACATGTAATGCAGCGAGCAACAAAACGCTCAACATCCCGTCTCATCTTTGGCCAAAAGAAATGTGTAGCAAGTACGTCCTCCGTCTTCTTCACGCCAAAGTGTCCCATTAATCCTCCTCCATGCGCCTCCTGCAACAACAAAAGACGAAGAGAGCTAGCTGGAATGCATAGCTTGTTAGCACGGAACACAAATCCATCATTAACGACAAACTTGTTCCAGGTTCTTCCTTCTTTACAATTCTGCAAAACATCTTTAAAATCAGCATCATGCACATATTGATCTTTGATGGTCTCCAAACCAAATATTTTGAAGTCAAGTTGTGAAAGCATAGTATAGCGACGAGACAATGCATCAGCAATAAAATTTTCTTTACCCTTCTTGTGTTTAATGACATAAGGGAAAGTCTCAATGAATTCAACCCATTTAGCATGTCTATTATTCAGTTTAGCTTGACTTTTAATATGTTTCAGAGATTCATGATCAGAATGTTTAACAAATTCTTTGGGCCACAAATAATGTTGCCATGTTTCTAAAGTCTGAACAAGAGCATATAATTCTTTATCATAAGTAGAATAATTCAGACTAGGCCCACTCAATTTTTCAGAAAAGTATGCAACAGGTTTGCCATCTTGTAATAACACACCTCCTAATCCAATTCCACTAGCATCACATTCAAGCTCAAAAGTCTTATTAAAATCAGGAAGTTCGAGTAAAGCAGCATGTGTCAACTTATCTTTCAATACCGTGAAGGCTTCTTCCTGTGTAGTACCCCAAACAAAAGGCACATCCTTCTATGTAAGCTCATTGAGAGGTACAACAATGGTGCTGAAATCTCTCACAAAACGCCTATAGAATCCAGCGAGGCCAAGAAAACTCCTCACTTGTGTGACCGTTTTGGGCTGCGGCCAACTCTCAATAGCTTCAATCTTGGCTTTATCAACTTCAATTCCTTGTGGAGTAACAACATAGCCAAGAAAAGATACTCGGTCGGTGCAGAAGGTGCACTTCCCAAGGTTACCAAACAAACGTGCATCACGTAGAGCAATAAAAACAGCACGTAAATGTTCCAAATGTTCCTCCAAAGATTTGCTATAAATTAGTATATCATCAAAATAGACTACCACAAATCGTCCAATGAAAGCACGTAAAACTTCGTTCATTAGTCTCATGAAAGTACTAGGTGCATTAGTTAACCCAAAAGGCATGACTAACCACTCATATAAACCAAATGATGTTTTCCATTCATCTCTCAATTTCATACGAATTTGATGGTATCCACTACGCAAATCAACTTTGGAGAATATTGTAGAGCCACTCAATTCATCAAGCATATCATCTAGCCTAGGAATAGGATGACGATAACGAATAGTAATATTATTAATGCCTCTACAATCAACACACATATGCGGCGTACCATCCTTTTTAGGCACTAGTATAATAGGAACAGCACAAGGACTAAGAGATTCGCGTATATAACCTTTGTCGAGCAGCTCCTGTACTTGACGCATAATCTCCTTCGTCTCCTCTGGATTGGTACGGTATGGTGCACGGTTGGGTAGCGATGCATCGGGAACTAAGTCAATTTGATGCTCAATCCCTCGAATAGGTGGTAATCCCGGTGGCACGTCTTGTGGGAAGACGTCAGCGAACTCCTGCAAAATGTTAGTGACAGCAGGGGGCAAAGAGGAAGGCACGTCCTCGAATGAAAATAATGCCTCTTTGCACACAAAAGCATAGCAAACAGATTTGCTAAAATCTAGCTCATCAATATCAGATTTTGTGGCAAGTAAACATGCACTTTTCAATTTAATTTCAGAAGCAACACTAGATGGTTTATTATTAGGTTTCATTTGTTGCTCAAATTCTTTTGCCACAATCTGATTTTCACTCTTATTTTTCTCCTCTTTTACTTTATTAGCTCTATTAATATCATCTTTCAAAATGGATTCAGGAGTCATAGGAAGCAAAGTAATATGGCTATCCTTATGAATAAGAGTATACTGATTATTTCTACCATGGTGTACAGAATTTTTATCAAATTGCCATGGTCTACCAAGTAATAAGGAACATGCTTGCATGGGTACCACATCACAATCAACATAAACAGGATAGGTAGAGATACTAAAATGCACACAAATAGTACTAAAATGAAACCTGGAGACCCCCGGGCAGTTTTTAGGCCAAAATTTCGGCAACCCAAAATATTTTTTCCCTATCCTATTTTTAGGCCCCGGGTAGTGTTTTGAGACACTCGCCATCATAGTGATTTTTTGTCGCACTTTTTCGTCGTCGCTGCTCTGATTTCCGAAAAAAAAAATAGTCAAAAAATTTTGTGCCCATCCTGTCAGTTTGACCTGGGAAGAGTTTTGAGACACTCGCCATTATAGTGATTTTTTCGCAAAAAAAAAAAAAAAAAAGGAGGAGCGCAAAAAAAAAGAGCGCAAAAAAAAAAAAAGAGCGAAAAAAAAATTCCTGAGTGTGCTTTTCCCTTGTTTACGTGCAGCGCCGTGATTTTGTTAGTGTTCTAGGCTCGCGTCTCTAGCACGGTCTAGCCTAGGACCAGCACAGTACCGTCGTTGAGCGTTTATTCAACTTTGCATCTCTGAATTGATTATTGCTTACCATTTTGCTACCATATTATAAGCCTTCCCAGCTCCACATAAGTCTACATCGTGCGTTGGACTCTCCCTGGTAATCGCTATATCCAAGCTTTGAGAGTTTTTGACTACAACGGTTGCCGATCACCACCTGCTGCTGGGTAAGAACTGGTAAGAATTTGAGATTCGCTTGAAGGTTTTGTGACACACCACCATCCCACCACTTCTAGTAGTCTGCAGAATCATATTCTTTTGTGTTTCTATTGCTGCTAACCATGGCAGGTTCACAAGCCGATGAGACTGATTGGGCGAACATGACGAACAAGGAGTTGCATGATAAATTTCAGCAAATGATGAGTGGCCAGGTGGGAGATGTGCTAAACAGATTTGAAGAGGCTATGGAGAAGATAGATGCCGTGGAGAAGTCGTTTGAGACAAAGCTGGATAACAAGTTTACTGAATTACTAAAGCGTCTTCCCCAACCACCACCGGCTGCACATGTCGCA
Organism: Aegilops tauschii subsp. strangulata; assembly: GCF_002575655.3. NCBI lineage: Eukaryota > Viridiplantae > Streptophyta > Magnoliopsida > Poales > Poaceae > Aegilops > Aegilops tauschii. Next base: position 252,441,406 of record NC_053037.3, read on the forward strand.
CCTCTACAACAACAACAACCACATCTCCAACGCCGCCTTCCAAATCAAGTGGGACGGGCACAGCGCGTTCCAATTGAGATTGGTCAAAATTCGGGTGCTGCTGTCCCTACTGTTGATGCTTCTTTGGCTCCTGCTCCTGCGGCGGCTGAGGAGGATGGCGATTATGCAGGCGATTATGAGGATGAGGTTGATCAAAATCAGAACTACGTGCAGCCACCAGCACCACCACCAGCAGGTCGACCTCAGGTATATATTCGCAACGGTAGGCCGGCACCACCACCTCAGGTACGAGATCATGACCATCTCCCTAAACTGAAATTGAATATTCCACCATTTGAGGGTAGATATGTTCCTGATATATATCTTACTTGGGAGTTAGAAACTGAACAACGATTTACATGTTTACAATATCCTGAGGAGAGACGTGTTCCTGCTGCTGTTTGTGCTTTCACTAGCTTTGCATGTGTATGGTGGTCTGAACATTGTAGATTATATCCTGTTCCAGCTACTTGGGCTGCTTTGAAAACTGCTATGCGTACTCGTTGGGTTCCACCATATTATCAACGTGAATTACTTCAAAAATTGCAGCGTTTAAGACAAGGAAAAAATTCTGTAGAAGAATATTATCAGGAATTACAAACTGGCATGATTAGATGTGGTATTGTTGAGGAGAATGAAGCTATGCTTGCACGTTTTATGGGTGGATTAAATAAAGAGATTCAGACCATTCTAGAGTATAAGGATTATAATAATATCACTCGTTTATTCCATCTTGCTTGTAAAGCTGAACGTGAAGTGCAGGATCGACAGCCATTGGCGCGAACTAACTTTTCTGCAGGTCGACCTTCATCATGGACACCGCGTGCATCTTCTACTTCCACTTCACCATCACCTCCATCAGGTGCCACCTCCAGCCGTGATACAAGAAAGCAGGCACAACCACCACTCTCTGCCAAGAGCACACCTGCCGGGCCTGTGCAAAGCTCTTCTTCTTCCATGGCATCGACAGGGCACACAAGTGATATTATTTGTCGTCGTTGTAAGGGAAGAGGACATTTTGCGAGAGAATGCAAATCTCAGCGTGTCATGATTGCTACTGAGGATGGTGGGTATGAGTCCGCTAGTGACTATGATGAGGAGACTTTGGCTCTTATTACACGTGAAGAACATGGTGGAGATGATTCTGAAAATGAGACGCAATACATGGCTCCTGAAGACGCAGACAGGTATGAATGTTTAGTTGCTCAACGTGTTTTGAGTGTGCAGGTCACACAAGCAGAGCAAAATCAGAGGCATAATTTGTTCCATACAAAGGGAGTTGTGAAGGAACGTTCTGTTCGCGTCATCATAGATGGAGGGAGCTGTAACAACTTGGCTAGCATGGAGATGGTGGAGAAGCTATCTCTCACCACAAGACCACATCCACATCCTGACTACATCCAATGGTTCAACAACAGCGGCAAGGTTAAGGTAACACGTACTGTTCGTGTGCATTTTAGTATCTCTACATATGCTGATTATGTTGATTGTGATGTGGTACCCATGCAAGCATGTTCCTTATTACTAGGTAGACCATGGCAATTTGATAAAAATTCTGTACACCATGGTAGAAACAATCAGTATACTCTTGTTCATAAGGATAAAAATATTACTTTGCTTCCTATGACTCCTGATTCCATTTTGAAAGATGACATTAATAGAGCTAATAAAGCAAAACAGGAGAAAAATAAGAGTGAAAATCAGATTGTGGCAAAGGAATTTGAGCAACAAATGAAACCTAATAATAAACCATCTAGTGTTGTTTCTGAAATTAAATTGAAAAGTGCATGTTTACTTGCCACAAAATCTGATATTGATGAACTAGATTTCAGCAAATCTGTTTGCTATGCTTTTGTGTGCAAAGAGGCATTATTTTCATTCGAGGACGTGCCTTCCTCTTTGCCCCCTGCTGTCACTCACATTTTGCAGGAGTTCGCTGACGTCTTCCCACAAGACGTGCCACCGGGATTACCACCTATTCGAGGGATTGAGCATCAAATTGACTTAATTCCCGGTGCATCGCTACCCAACCGTGCACCATACCGTACCAATCCAGAGGAGACGAAGGAGATTATGCGTCAAGTACAGGAGCTGCTCGACAAAGGTTATATACGCGAATCTCTTAGTCCTTGTGCTGTTCCTATTATACTCGTGCCTAAAAAGGATGGTACGTCGCGTATGTGTGTTGATTGTAGAGGCATTAATAATATTACTATTCGTTATCGTCATCCTATTCCTAGGCTCGATGATATGCTTGATGAATTGAGTGGCTCTACAATATTCTCCAAAGTTGATTTGCGTAGTGGATACCATCAAATTCGAATGAAATTGGGAGATGAATGGAAAACTGCATTTAAAACTAAGTTTGGTTTATATGAGTGGTTAGTCATGCCTTTTGGGTTAACTAATGCACCTAGTACTTTCATGAGACTAATGAACGAAGTTTTACGTGCTTTCATTGGACGATTTGTGGTGGTCTATTTTGATGATATACTGATTTATAGCAAATCTTTGGAAGAACATTTGGAACATTTACGTGCTGTTTTTATTGCTCTACGTGATGCACGTTTGTTTGGTAACCTTGGGAAGTGCACCTTTTGCACCGACCGAGTATCTTTTCTTGGCTATGTTGTTACTCCACAGGGAATTGAAGTTGATAAAGCCAAGATTGAAGCTATTGAGAGTTGGCCGCAGCCCAAAACGGTCACACAAGTGCGGAGTTTTCTTGGACTCGCTGGTTTCTATAGGCGTTTTGTGAGAGATTTTAGCACCATTGCTGCACCTCTCAACGAGCTTACAAAGAAGGATGTGCCTTTTGTTTGGGGTAACGCACAGGAAGAAGCCTTCACGGTATTGAAAGATAAGTTGACACATGCTCCTTTACTCCAACTTCCTGATTTTAATAAGACTTTTGAGCTTGAATGTGATGCTAGTGGCATTGGATTAGGAGGTGTGTTATTACAAGATGGCAAACCTGTTGCATACTTTTCTGAAAAATTGAGTGGGCCTAGTCTGAATTATTCTACTTATGATAAAGAACTATATGCTCTTGTTCGGACTTTAGAAACATGGCAACATTATTTATGGCCCAAAGAATTTGTTATACATTCTGATCATGAATCTTTGAAACATATTAAAAGTCAAGCTAAACTGAATCGTAGACATGCTAAATGGGTTGAATTCATTGAAACTTTCCCTTATGTCATTAAACACAAGAAGGGTAAAGAAAATGTTATTGCTGATGCATTGTCTCGTCGCTATACTATGCTTTCACAACTTGACTTCAAAATATTTGGTTTGGAGACCATCAAAGATCAATATGTGCATGATGCTGATTTTAAAGATGTATTGCAGAATTGTAAAGAAGGAAGAACCTGGAACAAGTTTGTCGTTAATGATGGATTTGTGTTCCGTGCTAACAAGCTATGCATTCCAGCTAGTTCTCTTCGTCTTTTGTTGTTGCAGGAGGCGCATGGAGGAGGATTAATGGGACACTTTGGCGTGAAGAAGACGGAGGACGTACTTGCTACACATTTCTTTTGGCCAAAGATGAGACGGGATGTTGAGCGTTTGGTTGCTCGCTGCACTACATGTCAAAAAGCTAAGTCACGACTCAATCCTCATGGTTTATATATGCCTTTGCCTGTACCTAGTGTTCCTTGGGAGGATATATCTATGGACTTTGTTTTAGGTTTACCTCGAACAAAGAAGGGGAGGGATAGCATATTTGTTGTCGTGGATAGATTCTCGAAAATGGCGCACTTTATACCATGTCATAAAAGCGATGATGCTGTTAATGTTGCTGATTTGTTCTTTCGTGAAATTATTCGCTTGCATGGTGTGCCAAATACTATTGTTTCAGATCGTGATACTAAATTTCTTAGCCACTTTTGGAGATGTTTATGGGCTAAGTTGGGGACTAAACTGCTTTTTAGTACTACTTGTCACCCCCAAACTGATGGACAAACTGAAGTAGTCAATAGAACATTGTCTACTATGCTTAGGGCTGTTTTGAAGAATAATAAGAAAATGTGGGAAGACTGCTTGCCTCATATTGAGTTTGCTTATAATCGTTCATTGCATTCTACTACTAAGATGTGCCCTTTTGAAATTGTGTATGGTTTCCTACCTCGTGCACCTATTGATTTGTTGCCTCTTCCATCTTCGGAGAAGGTTAATTTTGATGCTAAACAACGTGCTGAATTGATCTTAAAAATGCATGAGTTAACTAAGGAAAACATTGAGCGTATGAATGCTAAATATAAACTTGCTGGAGATAAGGGTAGAAAACATGTTGTGTTTGCACCTGGAGATCTTGTTTGGTTACATTTGCGTAAGGATAGATTTCCTGATTTGCGCAAATCAAAGCTAATGCCACGTGCTGATGGTCCTTTTAAGGTGTTAGAGAAAATAAATGATAATGCATATAAACTTGAGCTGCCTGCAGATTTTGGGGTTAGTCCCACTTTTAATATTGCAGATTTGAAGCCTTATTTGGGTGAGGAAGATGAGCTTCCGTCGAGGACGACTTCATTTCAAGAAGGGGAGGATGATGAGGACATCAATACAATTATTACACCCACAGTCCCTGCTGCTATACATACTGGACCAATTACTAGAGCTCGCGCACGCCAATTAAATTACCAGGTACTTTCGTTTCTTGCTAATGATTCTAATGTTCATGAGAATATGATGCTGCCTAAATTGGATACATTTGTTTTGCTTACAAATGAAGGGCCTAGCTTTGAGAAGGATGAACATTGGAGCAAGAACAAGCATGGAGATGATGGCATGCGCATGGGGAACAAGAACGGAGTTACAAGTGATGATTTCAGGACGTTGAAGCCACCATAATGCGTGCATGAAGCCTTGGACGAAATATACAAGATGCTACTTCATAACTTTCGTCCAGAGGCTATTCTAGGTGCTGCGTCACCTTATTATTGGGCCAGGCCCATGTAATTTCGAAATACATAAGTATAGGCTGTTTTTAGAGTCCGTATGTGTGGGGAAACAAGAGATAGGGTTGGTTTCGGACCCCTTCCTCAAGGGCCACGAAATTCCCCCCCTCTTCCTCCATATATACAGCCCTTAGGGCGTCGTTTAGACTTCGGGTTTTGTTTAGATTAAAAGTTCGCCATAGCTGCAACTTCGCGTACTTCGTTTGTGTTCAGCGACCAGACAAAGGCGTCACAGAACCCCACCTTGATCAATAAAGCTTTCATCTTATATTCGCAATATCCAGATTGCAATCTCAGTTTCTTGCCTGTTCTTCGTTTGCTCGCAGGAAACAGACCCTCGTGGTCAGGTTGATCGTGCTCCGGCGTGGTCGATAACCTCTCGGAGTTGGTTTAGCGATTGCTAAGGCGCGACGTCCTCGCACGTTCGTAGTCGGATCGTCAAAGTCGACTTCCATCAAAGCGATATTCATCATCTCATCGAAAGACGGGACACCTTTGCCTCTATCACTAGGTGCTGCGTCACCTTATTATTGGGCCAGGCCCATGTAATTTCGAAATACTTGAGTATAGGCTGTTTTTAGAGTCTGTATGTGTGGGGAAACAAGAGATAGGGTTGGTTTCGGACCCCCTTCCCCAAGGGCCACGAAATTCCCCCCTCTTCCTCCATATATACAGCCCTTAGGGCGTCGTTTAGACTTCGGGTTTTGTTTAGATTAAAAGTCCGCCATAGCTGCAACTTCGCGTACTTCGTTTGTGTTCAACGACCAGACAAAGGCGTCATAGAACCCCACCTTGATCAATAAAGCTTTCATCTTATATTCGCAATATCCAGATTGCAATCTCAGTTTCTTGCTTGTTCTTCGATTGCTCGCAGGAAACAGACCCTCGTGGTCAGGTTGATCGTGCTCCGGCATGGTCAATAACCTCTCGGAGTTGGTTTAGCGATTGCTAAGGCGCGACGTCATCGCATGTTCGTAGTTGGATCGTCAAAGTCGACATCCACCAAAGCGATATCCATCATCTCATCGAAAGACGGGACACCTTTGCCTCTATCAAGTGGTATCAGATTTCCAGGTTGCTCGGTGAGATTTTACAGTTTTTCGTAGTTTAGATCGAGTTTGTTCTTCATACCTATAGTCCACGAAAAAGCCAAAAAAATAATAATTTAGGGTTAGTTCATCCTATCCGAACCAATCTGAGCCTTTTCATAATCTTTTCTGTGTTTGCTTTGTTGAATTTGTGGTTGCATCGTCGTGTCAAGTCGCTGGTCTTAGCGTCTAGTCCTTTAGAGTTTCGAGTTCTGTTCACAGGTTGTCACGTCGCCGCTGCCATATATCACCACCGCATCATCATCATCATCGCTGCTGCCATATACCACCACCGCACCAACTTCATCGCCGCTGCCATATACCACCACCACATATTCACCGCCAATGCGAGTCCATATACGCCACCACATATCCGCCGCCATCATGCCAATCCGAGTACACCTGCAACATATATCCGCCACCAGTCCGAGTTCCACCAGATTCATCTCCGCCACCAGTCCGAGTTCCACCAGATTCATCTCCGCCACCAGTCCTAGTCCAAGTCCAGTATTTTGTTACTCTATTTTGGATTTCCAGATCACGCCATACTCCGAGTCGTGACAGAGAAGGACTCCCAAACTTTTGTGTTACCCGCAGAAGAAAAATAGTTCCAGTTTCAAAAAAAACTAAGTCTGGAAAATTCTGGCTAGGCAGTTTTTAGACCATTTGTAGACTTTTTCGAAAAAAAATTGTTGCGGAGCAAAAAAAAAGAGGAAAAAAAGTGCAAAAAAAAGTGAAAAAAATTCAGAGTGTGCTCCTCCCTTGTTTACGTGCAGCGCCGTGATTTTGTTAGTGTTCTAGGCTCGCGTCTCTAGCACGGTCTAGCCTAGGACCAGCACAGTACCATCGTTGAGCGTTTATTCAACTTTGCATATCTGAATTGATTATTGCTGACCCTTTTTGCTACCATATTATAAGCCTTCCCAGCTCCACATACATCTACGTTGTGCGTTTGACTCTCCCTGGTAATCGCTCTATCCAAGCTTTGAGAGTTTTGACTACAACGGTTGCCGATCACCACCTGCTGCTGCGTAAGAACTGGTAAGAATTTGAGATTCGCTTGAAGGATTTGTGACACACCACCATCACCACCACTTCCTAGTAGTCTGTAGGATCATATTCTTTTGTGTTTCTATTGCTGCTAACCATGGCAGGATCACAAGCCGATGAGACTGATTGGGAGAACATGACGAACAAGGGGTTGCATGATAAATTTCAGCAAATGATGAGTGGCCAGGTGGGAGATGTGCTAAACAGATTTGAAGAGGCTATGGAGAAGATAGATGCCGTGGAGAAGTCGTTTGAGACAAAGCTGGATAACAGGTTTAATGAATTGCTCAAGCGTCTTCCCCAACCACCACCGGATGCACCTGTCGCACCTCTACAACAACAACAACCACATCTCCAACGCCGCTTTCCAAATCAAGTGGGACGAGCACAGCGCGTTCCAATTGAGACTGGTCAAAATTCGGGTGCCGCTGCACCTACTGTTGATGCTTCTTTGGCTCCTGCTACTACGGCGGCTGAGGAAGATGACGATTATGCGGGCGATTATGAGGATGAGGTTGATCAAAATCAGAACTACGTGCAGCCACCAGCACCACCTCCAACAGGTCGACCTCAGGTATATATTCGCAACGGTAGGCCTGCACCACCACCTCAGGTACGAGATCATGACCATGTTCCTAAACTGAAATTGAATATTCCACCGTTTGAGGGTAGATACATTCCTGATGTATATCTTACTTGGGAGTTCGAAACTGAACAATGTTTTACATGTTTACAATATCCCGAGGAGAGACGGGTTGCTGCTGCTGTTTGTGCTCTCACTAGTTTTGCATGTGTATGGTGGTCTGAACATTGTAGATTATATCCTATTCCAGCTACTTGGGCTGCTTTGAAAACTGCTATGTGTACTCGTTGGGTTCCACCATATTATCAACGTGAATTGCTTCAAAAACTGCAGCGTTTACGACAAGGGAAAAAATCTGTAGAAGAATATTATCAGGAATTACAAACTGGCATGATTAGATATGGTATTGTTGAGGAGAATGAAGCTATGCTTGCACGTTTTATGGGTGGTTTAAATAGAGAGATTCAGACCATTCTAGAGTATAAGGAGTATACTAATATCACTCGTTTATTCCATCTTGCTTGTAAAGCTGAACGTGAAGTGCAGGATCGACAAGCATTGGCGCGAACTAACTTTTCTGCAGGTCGACCTTCATCGTGGACACCGCGTGCATCTTCTACTTCCACTGCACCAGCACCTCCATCAGGTTCCACCTCCAGCCGTGATACAAGAAAGCAGGCACAACCACCACTATCTGCCAAGAGCGCACCTGTCGGGCCTGCACAGAGCTCTTCTTCTTCCATGGCATCAACAGGGCACACAAGTGATATTATTTGTCGTCGTTGTAAGGGAAGAGGACATTATGCGAGAGAATGCAAATCTCAGCGTGTAATGATTGCTACTGAGGATGGTGGGTATGAGTCCGCTAGTGACTATGATGAGGAGACTTTGGCTCTTATTACACGTGAAGAACATGGTGGAGATGATTCTGAAAATGAGACGCAATACATGGCTCCTGAAGACGCTGACAGGTATGAATGTTTAGTTGCTCAACGTGTTTTGAGTGTGCAGGTCACACAAGCAGAGCAAAATTAGAGGCATAATTTGTTCCATACAAAGGGAGTTGTGAAGGAACGTTCTGTTCGCGTCACCATAGATGGAGGGAGCTGTAACAACTTGGCTAGCATGGAGATGGTGGAGAAACTATCTCTCACCACAAGACCACATCCACATCCTTACTACATCCAATGGTTCAACAACAGCGGCAAGGTTAAGGTAACACGTACTGTTCGTGTGCATTTTAGTATCTCTACATATGCTGATTATGTTGATTGTGATGTGGTACCCATGCAAGCATGTTCCTTATTACTTGGTAGACCATGGCAATTTGATAAAAACTCTGTACACCATGGTAGAAACAATCAGTATACTCTTGTTCATAAGGATAAAAATATTACTTTGCTTCCTATGACTCCTGATTCCATTTTGAAAGATGACATTAATAGAGCTAATAAAGCAAAACAGGAGAAAAATAAGAGTGAAAATCAGATTGTGGCAAAAGAATTTGAGCAACAAATGAAACCTAATAATAAACCATCTAGTGTTGTTTCTGAAATTAAATTGAAAAGTGCATGTTTACTTGCCACAAAATCTGATATTGATGAGCTAGATTTCAACAAATCTGCTTGCTATGCTTTTGTGTGCAAAGAGGCATTATTTTCATTCGAGGACGTGCCTTCCTCTTTGCCCCCTGCTGTCACTAACATTTTGCAGGAGTTCGCTGACGTCTTTCCACAAGACGTGCCACCAGGATTACCACCTATTTGAGGGATTGAGCATCAAATTGACTTAATTCCCGGTGCATCGCTACCCAACCGTGCACCATACCGTGCCAATCCAGAGGAGACGAAGGAGATTATGCGTCAAGTACAGGAGCTGCTCGACAAAGGTTATATACGCGAATCTCTTAGTCCTTGTGCTGTTCCTATTATACTTGTGCCTAAAAAGGATGGTACATCACGTATGTGTGTTGATTGTAGAGGCATTAATAACATTACTATTCGTTATCGTCATCCTATTCCTAGGCTAGATGATATGCTTGATGAATTGAGTGGCTCTACAATATTTTCCAAAGTTGATTTGCGTAGTGGATACCATCAAATTCGTATGAAACTGGGAGATGAATGGAAAACAGCATTTAAAACTAAGTTTGGTTTATATGAGTGGTTAGTCATGCCTTTTGGGTTAACTAATGCACCTAGTTCTTTCATGAGACTAATGAACGAAGTTTTACGTGCTTTTATTGGACGATTTGTGGTAGTCTATTTTGATGATATACTGATTTATAGCAAATCTTTGGAAGAACATTTGGAACATTTACGTGCTGTTTTTATTGCTCTACGTGATGCACGTTTGTTTGCTAACCTTGGGAAGTGCACCTTTTGCACTGACCGAGTATCTTTTCTTGGCTATGTTGTTACTCCACAAGGAATTGAAGTTTATAAAGCCAAGATTGAAGCTATTGAGAGTTTGCCGCAGCCCAAAACGGTCACACAAGTGAGGAGTTTCCTTGGCCTCGCTGGTTTCTATAGGCGTTTTGTGAGAGATTTCAGCACCATTGCTGCACCTCTCAACGAGCTTACAAAGAAGGATGTGCCTTTTGTTTGGGGTACCGCACAGGAAGAAGCCTTCACGGTATTGAAAGATAAGTTGACACATGCTCCTTTACTCCAACTTCCTGATTTTAATAAGACTTTTGAGCTTGAATGTGATGCTAGTGGAATTGGATTAGGAGGTGTGTTATTGCAAGATGGTAAACCTGTTGCATACTTTTCTGAAAAATTGAGTGGGCCTAGTCCGAATTATTCTACTTATGATAAAGAACTATATGCTCTTGTTCGGACTTTAGAAACATGGCAACATTATTTATGGCCCAAAGAATTTGTTATACATTCTGATCATGAATCTTTGAAACATATTAAAAGTCAAGCTAAACTGAATCGTAGACATGCTAAATGGGTTGAATTCATTGAAACTTTCCCTTATGTCATTAAACACAAGAAGGGTAAAGAAAATGTTATTGCTGATGCATTGTCTCGTCGCTATACTATGCTGTCACAACTTGACTTCAAAATATTTGGTTTGGAGACCATCAAAGATAATATGTGCATGATGCTGATTTTAAAGATGTTTTGCAGAATTGTAAAGAAGGAAGAACCTGGAACAAGTTTGTCGTTAATGATGGATTTGTGTTCCGTGCTAACAAGCTATGCATTCCAGCTAGCTCTCTTCGTCTTTTGTTGTTGCAGGAGGCGCATGGAGGAGGATTAATGGGACACTTTGGCGTGAAGAAGACGGAGGACGTACTTGCTACACATTTCTTTTGGCCAAAGATGAGACGGGATGTTGAGCGTTTTGTTGCTCGCTGCACTACATGTCAAAAAGCTAAGTCACGACTCAATCCTCATGGTTTATATATGTCTTTGCCTGTACCTAGTGTTCCTTGGGAGGATATATCTATGGACTTTGTTTTAGGTTTACCTCGAACAAAGAAGGGGAGGGATAGCATATTTGTTGTCGTGGATAGATTCTCAAAAATGGCACACTTTATACCATGTCATAAAAGCGATGATGCTGTTAATGTTGCTGATTTGTTCTTCCGTCAAATTATTCGTTTGCATGGTGTGCCAAATACTATTGTTTAAGATCGTGATACTAAATTTATTAGCCACTTTTGGAGATGTTTATGGGCTAAGTTGGGGACTAAACTGCTTTTTAGTACTACTTGTCACCCCAAACTAATGGACAAACTGAAGTAGTCAATAGAACATTGTCTACTATGCTTAGGGCTGTTTTGAAGAATAATAAGAAAATGTGGGAAGAATGCTTGCCTCATATTGAGTTTGCTTATAATCGTTCATTGCATTCTACTACTAAGATGTGCCCTTTTGAAATTGTGTATGGTTTCCTACCTCGTGCACCTATTGATTTGTTGCCTCTTCCATCTTCGGAGAAGGTTAATTTTGATGCTAAACAACGTGCTGAATTGATCTTAAAAATGCATGAGTTAACTAAGGAAAACATTGAGCGTATGAATGCTAAATATAAACTTGCTGGAGATAAGGGTAGAAAACATGTTGTGTTTGCACCTGGAGATCTTGTTTGGTTACATTTGCGTAAGGATAGATTTCCTGATTTGCGCAAATCAAAGCTAATGCCACGTGCTGATGGTCCTTTTAAGGTGTTAGAGAAAATAAATGATAATGCATATAAACTTGAGCTGCCTGCAGATTTTGGGGTTAGTCCCACTTTTAACATTGCAGATTTGAAGCCTTATTTGGGTGAGGGAGATGAGCTTCCGTCGAGGACGACTTCATTTCAAGAAGGGGAGGATGATGAGGACATCAATACCATTGTTACACCCACAGCCCCTGCTGCTATACATACTGGACCAATTACTAGAGCTCGCGCACGCCAATTAAATTACCAGGTACTTTCGTTTCTTGGTAATGATTCTAATGTTCATGAGAATATGATGCTGCCTAAATTGGATACATTTGTTTTGCTTACAAATGAATGGCCTAGCTTTGAGAAGGATGAACATTGGAGCAAGAACAAGCATGGAGATGATGGCATGCGCATGGGGAACAAGAACGGAGTTACAAGTGATGATTTCAGGACGTTGAAGCCACCATAATGCGTGCATGAAGCCTTGGACGAAATATACAAGATGCTACTTCATAACTTTCGTCCAGAGGCTATTCTAGGTGCTGCGTCACCTTATTATTGGGCCAGGCCCATGTAATTTCGAAATACTTGAGTATAGGCTGTTTTTAGAGTCCGTATGTGTGGGGAAACAAGAGATAGGGTTGGTTTCGGACCCCCTTCCCCAAGGGCCACGAAATTCCCCCCTCTTCCTCCATATATACAGCCCTTAGGGCGTCGTTTAGACTTTGGGTTTTGTTTAGATTAAAAGTTCGCCATAGCTGCAACTTCGCGTACTTCGTTTGTGTTCAACGACCAGACAAAGGCGTCACAGAACCCCACCTTGATCAATAAAGCTTTCATCTTATATTCGCAATATCCAGATTGCAATCTCAGTTTCTTGCTTGTTCTTCGATTGCTCGCAGGAAACAGACCCTCGTGGTCAGGTTGATCGTGCTCCGGCGTGGTCAATAACCTCTCGGAGTTGGTTTAGCGATTGCTAAGGCGCGACGTCATCGCATGTTCGTAGTCGGATCGTCAAAGTCGACTTCCACCAAACCGATATCCATCATCTCATCGAAAGACGGGACACCTTTGCCTCTATCACTTCTCATATTAGGTTTGTTTTCGAGATCCGTCTATTTTCCGATTCGTGTTTCCTTGCCTGAGAAGGTTTCGGAAAAAGAGTCTGGAGACTCCCGGGCAGTTTTTAGGCCAAAATTTCGGCGACCGAAAATATTATTTCCCTATCCTATTTTTAGGTCCCAGGGAGTGTTTTGAGACATTCACCATCATAGTGATTTTTTGTCGCACTTTTTCGTCGTCGCAGCCATGATTTCCGAAAAAAAAATCCAAAAAAATTTCGTGCCTATACTGTTAGTTTGACTTGGGAAGAGTTTTGAGACACTCGCCATTATAGTGATTTTTCGCAAAAAAAGGAGGAGCGCAAAAAAAGAGCAAAAAAATATCAGAGTGTGCTTTTCCCTTGCTTACGTGCAGCGCCGTGACTCTTTTAGTGTTCTAGGCTCGCGTCTCTAGCACGGTCTAGCCTAGGACCAGCATAGTACCATCGTTGAGCGTTTATTCAACTTTGCATCTCTGAATTGATTATTGCTGACCCTTTTTGCTACCATATTATAAGTCTTCCCAGCTCCACATACATCTACGTCGTGCGTTTGACTCTCCCTGGTAATCTCTTTATCCAAGCTTTGAGAGTTTTGACTACAACGGTTGCCTATCACCTCCTGCTGCTGGGTAAGAACTGGTAAGAATTTGAGATTTGCTTGACGAATTTGTGACACACTGCCACTTTCTAGTAGTCTGTAGGATCATATTCTTGTGTTTCTATTGCTGCTAACCATGGCAGGATCACAAGCCGACGAGACTGACTGGGAGAACATGACGAACAAGGAGCTTCATGATAAGTTTCAGCAAATGATGAGTGGACAGGTGGAAGATGTGCTAAACAGATTTGAAGAGACCATGGAGAAGATAGATGGCATGGAGAAGGCATTCGAAACAAAGCTCGATAACAAGTTTAATGAATTGCTCGCGCGTCTTCCACCGCCTGCTGCACCTGGCGCACCTCTACAAAAACAACAACAATAACAGCATCACCTTCCAAATCAAGTGGGACGAGCACAGCGCGTTCCCCTTGAGCCTGGTCAAACTTCTGGTGCCGGTGTACCTACTGTTGATGCTTCTGTAGCTCTTGCTGCTACTGCAGAGGGGGAGGACCATTACGAGGATGAGGTTGATCAAAATCAGAACTACGTGCAACCACCAGCACCACCACCACCAGGTCGTCCTCATGCATACCATCGCAACGGTAGGGCTGCACCACCACCTGAGGTACAAGCTCATGACCATCTTCCTAAACAAAAATTGAATATTCCCCCATTTGAGGGTAGATATGTTCCTGATATATATCTTACTTGGGAGTTAGAAACTGAAAAACATTTTACATGTTTACAATATCCTGAGGAGAGACGTGTTCCTGCTGCTGTTTGTGCTTTTACTAGTTTTGCATGTGTTTGGTGGTCTGAACATTGTAGATTATATCCTATTCCAGCTACTTGGGCTGCTTTGAAAACTGCTATGCGTACTCGTTGGGTTCCACCATATTATCAACGTGAATTGCTTCAAAAATTGCAGCGCTTAAGACAAGGAAAAAATTCTGTAGAAGAATATTATCAGGAATGACAAACTCGCATGATTAGATGTGGTATTGTTGAGGAGAATGAAGCTATGCTTGCACGTTTTATGGGTGGATTAAATAGAGAGATTCAGACCATTCTAGAGTATAAGGATTATAATAATATCACTCGTTTATTCCATCTTGCTTGTAAAGCTGAACGTGAAGTGCAGGATCGACAGGCATTGGCGCGGAATAACTTTTCTGCAGGTCGACCTTCATCATGGACACCGCGTGCATCCTCTACTTCCACACATTCTACTGCACCGACACCTCCATCAGCTGTTACCTCCAGCCGTGATACAAGGAAGCAGGCACAACCACCATTATCTGCCAAGAGCACACCTATCGGGCCTGCACAGAGTTCTTCTTCCATGGCATCAACAGGGCACACAAGTGATATTATTTATCGTCGTTGTAAGGGAAGAGGACATTTTGCGACAGAATGCAAATCTCAGCGTGTGATGATTGCTACTGAGGATGGTGGGTATGAGTCCGCCAGTGACTATGATGACGAGACTTTGGCTCTTATTACACATGAAGAACATGGTGGAGATGATTCTGATCATGAGACGCAATACATGGCTACTGAAGATGCTGACAGGTACGAATGTTTAGTTGCTCAACGTGTTTTGAGTGTGCAGGTTACACAAGCTGAGCAAAATCAGAGGCATAATTTGTTCCATACAAAGGGAGTTGTGAAGGAACGTTCTGTTCGCGTCATCATAGATGGAGGGAGCTGCACTTGGCTAGCATGGATATGGTGGAGAAGCTATCTCTCACCACAAGACCACATCCACATCCTTACTACATCCAATGGTTCAACAATAGCGGCAAGGTTAAGATAACACGTACTGTTCGTGTGCATTTTAGTATCTCTACATATGCTGATTATGTTGATTGTGATGTGGTACCTATGCAAGCATGTTCCTTATTACTTGGTAGACCATGGCAATTTGATAAAAATTATGTACACCATGGTAGAAACAATCAGTATACTCTTGTTCATAAGGATAAAAATATTACTTTGCTTCCTATGACTCCTGATTCCATTTTGAAAGATGATATTAATAGAACTAATAAAGCAAAACAGGAGAAAAATAACAGTGAAAATCAGATTGTGGCAAAAGAATTTGAGCAACAAATGAAGCCTAATACTAAACCATCTAGTGTTGCTTCTGAAATTAAATTGAAAAGTGCATGTTTACTTGCCACCAAATCTGATACTGATGAGCTAGATTTTAGCAAATCTGTTTGCTATGCTTTTGTGTGCAAAGAGGCTATTTTCATTCGAGGACGTGCCTTCCTCTTTGCCCCCTGCTATCACTAACATTTTGCAGGAGTTCGCTGACGTCTTTCCACAAGACGTGCCACCGGGATTACCACCTATTCGAGGGATTGAGCATCAAATTGACTTAATTCCCGGTGCATCGTTACCCAACCGTGCACCATACCGTACCAATCCAGAGGAGACGAAGAAGATTATGCGTCAAGTACAAGAGCTGCTCGACAAAGGTTATATACGTGAATCCCTTAGTCCTTGTGCTGTTCCTATCATTTTAGTGCCGAAAAAGGATGGTACGTCGCGTATGTGCGTTGATTGTAGAGGCATTAATAATATTACTATTCGTTATCATCATCCTATTCCTAGGCTAGATGATATGCTTGATGAATTGAGTGGCTCTACAATATTCTCCAAAGTAGATTTGCGTAGTGGATACCATATAATTCGTATGAAATTGGGAGATGAATGGAAAACAACATTTAAAACTAAGTTTGGATTATATGAGTGGTTAGTCATGCCTTTTGGGTTAACTAATGCACCTAGTACTTTCATGAGATTAATGAACGAAGTTTTACGTGCTTTCATTGGACGATTTGTGGTAGTTTACTTTGATGACATATTGATTTATAGCAAATCTTTGGAGGAACATTTGGAACATTTACGTGCCGTTTTTATTGCTCTACGTGATGCACGTTTGTTTGGTAACCTTGGGAAGTGCACCTTTTGCACCGACCGAGTATCTTTTCTTGGCTATGTTGTTACTCCACAGGGGATTGAAGTTGATAAAGCCAAGATTGAAGCTATTGAAAGTTGGCCGCAGCCGAAAACGGTCACACAAGTGAGGAGTTTCCTTGGCCTCGCTGGTTTCTATAGGCCTTTTGTGAGAGATTTCAGCACCATTGCTGCACCTCTCAACGAGCTTACAAAGAAGGATGTGCCTTTTGTTTGGGGTACCGCACAGGAAGAAGCCTTCACGGTATTGAAAGATAAGTTGACACATGCTCCTTTACTCCAGCTTCCTGATTTTAATAAGACTTTTGAGCTTGAATGTGATGCTAGTGGAATTGGATTAGGAGGTGTGTTATTACGAGATGGCAAACCTGTTGCATACTTTTCTGAAAAATTGAGTGGGCCTAGTCTGGACTATTCTACTTATGATAAAGAATTATATGCTCTTGTTCGGACCTTAGAAACATGGCAACATTATTTATGGCCCAAGGAATTTGTTATACATTCTGATCATGAATCTTTGAAACACATTAAAAGTCAAGCAAAACTGAACCTTAGACATGCTAAATGAGTTGAATTCATTGAGACTTTCCCTTATGTCATTAAACACAAGAAGGGTAAAGAAAATGTTATTGCTGATGCATTATCTCATCGTTATACTATGCTTTCACAACTTGACTTTAAAATATTTGGTTTGGAGACCATCAAAGATCAATATGTGCATGATGCTGAATTTAAAGATGTATTGCAGAATTGTAAGGAAGGGAGAACTTGGAACAAGTTCGTTCTTAACGATGGATTTGTGTTTCATGCTAACAAGCTATGCATTCCAGCTAGCTCCGTTCGTCATTTGTTGTTGCAGGAGGCGCATGGAGGACGATTAATGGGGCACTTTGGCATCAAGAAGACGGAGGATATACTTGCTACACATTTCTTTTGGCCGAAGATGAGGCGAGATGTTGAGCGTTTTGTTGCTCGCTGCACTACATGTCAAAAAGCTAAGTCACATCTCAATCCTCATGGTTTATATATGCCTTTGCCTGTACCTAGTGTTCCTTGGGAGGATATATCTATGGACTTTGTTTTAGGTTTACCTCGAACAAAGAAGGGGAGGGATAGCATATTTGTTGTCGTGGATAGATTTTCAAAAATGGCACACTTTATACCATGTCATAAAAGCGATGATGTTGTTAATGTTGTTGATTTGTTCTTTCGGAAATTATTCGCTTGCATGGTGTGCCAAATACTATTGTTTCAGATCGTGATACTAAATTCCTTAACCACTTTTGGAGATGTTTATGGGCTAAGTTGGGGACTAAACTGCTTTTTAGTACTACTTGTCACCCCCAAACTGATGGACAAACTGAAGTAGTCAATAAAACATTGTCTACTATGCTTAGGGTTGTTTTGAAAAATAATAAGAAAATGTGGGAAGAATGATTGCCTCATATTGAATTTGCTTATAATCGTTCATTGCATTCTACTACTAAGATGTGCCCTTTTGAAATTGTGTATGGTTTCCTACCTCATGAACCTATTGATTTGTTGCCTCTTCCATCTTCGAAGAAGGTTAATTTTGATGCTAAAGAACGTGCTGAATTGATTTTGAAAATGCATGAGTTAACTAAGGAAAACATTGAGCGTATGAATGCTAAATATAAACTTGCTGGAGATAAGGGTAGAAAACATTTTGTGTTTGCACCTGGAGATCTTGTTTGGTTACATTTGCGTAAGGATAGATTTCCTAATTTGCGCAAATCAAAACTAATGCCACGTGCTGATGGTCCTTTTAAGGTGTTAGAGAAAACAAATGATAATGCATATAAACTTGAGCTGCCTGCAGATTTTGGGGTTAGTCCCACTTTTAACATTGCATATTTGAAACCTTATTTGGGTGAGGAAGATGAGCTTCCGTCGAGGACGACTTCATTTCAAAAAGGAGAGGATGATGAGGACATCAATACCATTGTTACACCCACAGCCCCTGCTGCTATACATACTGGACCAATTACTAGAGCTCGCGCACGCCAATTGAATTACCAGATACTTTCGTTTCTTGGTAATGATTCTAATGTTCATGAGAATATGATGCTGCCTAAATTGGATACATTTGTTTTGCTTACAAATGAAGGGCCTGACATGGATAAGAGGGATGAACACTGGAGCAAGACCAAGCAGGGAGATGATGGCATGCGCAAGGGGACCAAGAACGGAGTTACAAGTGATGATTTCAGGACTTTGAAGCCACCATCAGGAGTGCATGAAGCCTTGGACGAAATATACAAGATGCCACTTCATAAATTTCGTTCAAAGGCTATTCTAGATGATGCGTCACCTTATTATTGGGCCAGGCCCAGGTAATTTTGAAATACATAAGTATAGGCTGTTTTTAGAGTCCGTATGTGTGGGGAAACAAGAGATAGGGTTGGTTTCGGAGCCCTTCCCCAAGGGCCACGAAATTCCCCCCCTCTTCCTCCATATATACAGCCCTTAGGGCACCGTTTAGACTGTGGGTTTTGTTTAGATTAAAAGTTCGTCATAGCTGCAACTTCGCGTACTTCGTTTGTGTTCAACGACCAGACAAAGGCGTCACAGAACCCCACCTTCATTAATAAAGCTTTCCTCTTATATTCGCAATATCCAGATTGCAATCTCTGTTTCTTGCTTGTTCTTCGTTTGCTCGTAGGAAACAGACCCTCGTGGTCAGGTTGATTATGCTCCGGCATGGTCAATAACCTCTCGGAGTTGGTTTAGCGATTGCTAAGGCGCGACGTCCTCGCACGTTCGTAGTCGGATCGTGAAAGTCTACTCCTCCGAAACGATAATCACCATCTTATTGAAAGACGGGACACTGTCGCCTCTATCAGGTTGTAACATCTATTGTGACAAGTCTTAGAAGGGCTATCCCATCTGGTCACTCGGGAAGAACGACGAGAGAGAAAATGTCGTTCACATCAAACCGTTGTTGATATAAATGCACTCCAAAGATCCCCTCGCAACCTTAAAACATGTTGGCTCGCAAGTCTGCTAGAATGGCCTTTTTCGGCTAAAGTAAGAAGTATGACAATGAAACAAGATGGCAATGAAACAACATAATAACTCCGCTAGACTGGCCTAAAGTCATCATACATATGGTTATTGCGACGACTCCACTAGAGTTGCTCTAACTGGGATGCTGACACATTTTCATTTCTGGACTAGTCGTGGCATCGGAGGGACTACATTGGTAGCCGCCTACTTGCCACAAAAGTTACCACTATATTTGAAGTTGCTACACAAATTTGTGGATATTTATTCCTGGGAAGGAAGTTACAAAAATGTTGTTTAAGTCTAGGTAGTCCCTCCGTCCTAGTAAGACGTTTTTTGACTAGTCTAGTGTCAAAAAAGGAGTAGATTATAAATAATATGTATACAGAAGGAAGATACAAACAGATAACGGACACCACCGCGCCACTGTTTTCCATGGACTAGCAAACAATCGGAGATTTTACAAATACCAACATATATGCAGTACAGAGGCTCGGTCCGTAGGGTTATAAAAATCAGCTCTTTTGATGGACAGCTATTGCATGAATGTCCATCTCCTTAAGCATGACCGATCGCCCACAAGAGCCGCATGGTGCAGTCCTGGATCCACAGATACTCTCATGTTCGCACATGTTTCGAAGCCGATCTCGAACATCCAGCGGCTGTCCACCAGCTTGAACTGTGTCGCCACAGAAACGGCACACAATCAAGCGAAATGGGCAGGTTGAGGATTGGTGTTTGACCTGACATTAAAGAACAAAGCAAGTTAGTCGTTTGGCATATGTAGGCTTTGCCGTACGAAATGTGTGAAGAATATCAGCGATACAAGTTGACTGCTGAAAATAGATTGGTGTTGAAAATGTAAGATGGAAATAACAGGGCTGTTTGGTTTGTGACTAACTTTGCCAAAGATTGCCACACCTAAGGTTAGGCAAGTTTGACCAACTTAAGTGAGTATTTGGTTCTAGCCACACCTTAGGCAAGCCACACTTGGGCCCCACATGGCATACTCACAAAAAGTGTGGCAAGATTCCCTTAGCCTTGCCAACTTGTGGCTCTCATTTTGATGAACTAACCTTAGGCAAGCTTGGCAAAAATGTGTGGCAAAATGTGGCTGCTAGGCCTAGAACCAAACAGCCCATTATCATATACTGCTGAAAATAGATAAATCTTGATAGAACTGCAAGAGCTGAAAAGTTCATCTGTTGTAAGAGCAGAAGATAATAAATAGGATGAGTTAAGGCATACCATTTCTTCCTTTTCTAGAACTACCCCGCAGGGGCAGTTCAGCGGCTCATGGAAGACTTTCATGTGCTTCTCCATTTCTCTCTGCTGGAAAGCTTGTCCACACTTACTGCAATGCACATGATCTGCTGCTACTTCCTTACGAAGAACTACTCCACATCCATCATGCATGCAAATAACATTGTGCCTCACACAGTATGCCTCATGAAGTACTGAGGTCCGGCTAGATATATGTCGTTTGCAGTTCTTACAAACCACTGAGTCACCATTGCCGGCTGATGACACACTACCCTGCTCACCAATCCTATGGCTATCAATAACATCCTTGATAGCTACAGAAAGTTGAAACTTCGCTGTGGCCTTGAAACCGTAAACCCCAACACTGTAAAGGCCACTGACCAAAGTAGCATCCTTTGGTTTGAGTATAAGAACCTTAGATCCCATCTCATGAGATGACCACTCATGACGGTGCTGAGTTGGGAATACTAAAGGATGCCTTGAAACATAAATATCAGTGTCACCGCCACTTGTATCAGACTCTATCTTTACCTCAATATTTGCACAACCAGACGCAACTTTCTCAGCCACACCTTCCTCGACAGAAAATTTGTAGTACCTGAACTTCCCTTCTTCCACAGCTCCAGATTCGACCTTCCCAGTCTCGAGCGGCACAAGCACATGTTGATTTTCTTCATTGTCAAAAACTGAATCTGGTTCCTCAATGTCAACTTCAACATCCGTCTCCAGCACAGAAACACTTGATGCGGGCTTCAACTCAAGAACCTTCAACTTATACTGCAGTTGTCCGTAGTTGACCATGACAACATCATTTTCAGATAGTGTTGCGTGATTGCGCAGTGCCGTTTCAAGGACAGCTCTATGGTTAGGGAGATCTGAAAATCCCATTCCTTCCGGCTTAAGTTTCGCATATGTCCCTTTGGGCAAACTTGCATACCTCACCTCAATCAAAGGAACATCTGGGATGTCACTCTGAAACAAATTGTTCCAGACATGTGATGGGAGTTGTGCAGAGCCTTCCCTTGCAGTGAATTCAAGAACGCCACAGCAGGTTGCCTCCTCGGCGTCTTGATCTGGAGAGGCACCTGGAACTCTGTCCCTAACCTTGGACAGCCTGAAGTACATGGGACCTTTGTCAAGCGCTCCTTGATCGGATAAATCCTTGAAAGAAGATGGTGGCAGCTTAATCTTATCCCCTGGACCGTCATATCGCAGTGCTTCAAACATGTGTGAAAAAGAGATACCCTTTCCGAGTTGCATCACCTCTTCCATTTTCTGGTCAGCCTAGATAGAAAGAAGTTCATCATCAGCACCCAGTGAAACATCATCATAAGGTAAGAGTAGTAGACACTTGAGAGAAATTGTAATCTTATCATGAACACCAAGAAGTATAATTGAACAATGCAAAATCAAAATATATCGTCGACAAGGCCCCAAAGGATTAACGAAGCGGTTGGGAGTCGAGATCATGGTTTCTAAAGAGGGAAGGGAAACAGGCACGATTGAACAATCCATGTCTTGTCTGAACGTGGGCAGATATCTGGGTTGACATTCTAGTTGGAACAAAACCGAGGACCAAATCGAGGGTTTCCTTTCTGGGTTTAGGAGTCAGATTCGGGAGGAGCATCCATGTTCATTTGGCGGAGGACAAAATTAAACTTGTAATCGCGATCGACCACCGAAGACGAAGACAGCTGCCATGATTCCGAGCATACGAGATGGATGAGACGAGGGTTAGGTGTGCAGGGTAGGGGAGGGGAGGGGTGTTACCTCTTCCTGCGCCCGGGCGGCGTCGAGGCGGCGCTCCCTGTTTGAGGCCTCGAGCGCGTCGCGGCGGCGCGCGGCCTCGGCCTTGGCGCGGCGCTCGCGGTCGGCTTTGGCCTTAGCGCGCTGCATCCGCTCCCGCTGCTCCCTCTCCAGCTTCTCCCGCGCGCTCCGCAGCTCGAAATCCATCGCCGATCCCTGATCCGCCCGAGTACGCCTTGTTCTCCTCTTCTCCACGACGGTAGGGAAGGGAAGGAAGGATATATGGACGCGTCGGGTCGGTGGCGGCCGAGGAGGAGGAGAAGGAGGAGGGCGGAAGCTTCTGGAGGCCGCGTGCGCAGCGGAGAGGGGAAGGTAACGTAGGCGCGGACGCACGGTTGCTGAGGAGCGGGCCCGGACGGTCAGTGACAGGCTCTTCTGTAAGTACAATTTTCACGGGTGGGCGTTGCGTTGCGGGGGTCCTGCTGAAATTAAGGAATATATACTCCTTCGAAAGATCGCTTCCACCTTTTCAGATCGCGACAAGTGGCGCGTTGCACGTGCGTCACTTGTCGTTCCTTTTGTTGTAGAGTCGTTTATTCAAAACGATTTATCTATTCAATTGTGCGTCCAAATCTCGAACTGTTTTCACCGTTGAATTATCGCGTCAAGATCTTCAACACTAGATCTCACACGGATAGGTTTTGACGAAAAAAATTCACGTAAAAACAGGAAAAAAAGGGACCGGGAGCACTTTTTTTTCCTTTTCAAAAGTCGTTTATGATAGGCACGGCCATGCCTCTCGCGGGAGCAAAAAAGCGCATCTCACAAAAGAAAAAAAAATAGAAACATGTTTTTTTCGTTTCCGGAAGGCACGGCCGTGCCTCTCCCGAAGCAAAATCGTGTCTCTCGTGGAAGCAAAACCGTGCCTCTCACGGGAGAAAAAAAGGAAAAAAAATCGTTTCCGAGAGGCACGACGCGGAAGCAAAATGTGTCTCTCGCGAAAGCAAAATCGTGCCTCTCACGAAAGAAAAAAAAAGGTGTTTTTTTCGTTTACAAGAGGCACGGCCGTGCCTCTCGTGGAAACAAAACTGTGCCTCGCGCAGATGAAAGAAAAAAGAAACCATGTTTCTTTTCGTTTTCGAGAGGCATGACCATGCCTCTCAGGAAGCAAAATTATCCCTCCCGTAAAAGCAAAATCGTGCCTCTCGTCGAAGAAAAAATGCGTTTTTTGAAGAAAAAAAACTTTAGTCAAAAAGCTAAGGAAGGCTGGTGAAAAATTGAAAAGGAAAAAAAAGAAAAAATATCTAAAATGCCGAAAACGCGTGCGGAAAAATAAAAAATAATATATGGAGGAAGCGCCCAGAGCGTGACACTTGGCGGCGGCCCATCCCCAAGTGACCCTTGTGGAGGCTGGGAACGAGCGATCCTCAGTTAGTTGCTCCCGGGTCCTGCTCGCAACAAAATTGTATTGCGTTACCAAGTGGGCCAATTGCTCGCCCAATCATTAAAAAATCTGACATCATATTTTTTATGTTTCAGATTGAACATTGTCGTTACGGTTAAAATGTTTGCACGGCAACGGCTGGGTTGCCACATAAAAAAATCGTTTGCTACCAACTAGCTGATGACCCACAAGTATATAGGGGATCTATCGTAGTCCTTTCGATAAGTAAGAGTGTCGAACCCAACGAGGAGCAGAAGGAAATGACAAGCAGTTTTCAGTAAGGTATTCTCTGCAAGCACTGAAATTATCGGTAACAGATAGTTTTGTGATAAGGTAATTTGTAACGATTAACAAGTAATGAAAGTAAATAAGGTGCAGCAAGATGGCCCAATCCTTTTTGTAGCAAAGGACAAGCCTGGACAAACTCTTATATGAAGGAAAACGCTCCCGAGGACACATGGGAATCATCGTGAAGCTAGTTTTCATCACGCTCATATGATTCACGTTCGTTACTTTGATAATTTGGTATGTGGGTGGACCGGTGCTTGGGTGCTGCCCTTTCTTGGACAAGCATCCCACTTATGATTAACCCCTATTGCAAGCATCCGCAACTACAAAAGAAGTATTAAGGTAAACCTAACCATAGCATGAAACATATGGATCCAAATCAGCCCCTTACGAAGCAACTCATAAACTAGGGTTTAAGCTTCTGTCACTCTAGCAACCCATCATCTACTTATTACTTCCCAATTCCTTCCTCTAGGCCCAAACAATGGTGAAGTGTCATGTAGTCGACGTTCACATAACACCACTAGAGGAAAGACAACATACATCTCATCAAAATATCGAACGAATACCAAATTCACATGACTACTTATAGCAAGACTTCTCCCATGTCCTCAGGAACAAACGTAACTACTCACAAATCATATTCATGTTCATGATCAGAGGGATATTAATATGCATAAAGGATCTGAACATATGATCTTCCACCAAATAAACCAACTAGCATCAACTACAAGGAGTAATCAACACTATTAGCAACCCACAGGTACCAATCTGAGGCTTTGGGACAAAGATTGGATACAAGAGATGAACTAGGGTTTTAGAGGAGATGGTGCTGGTGAAGATGTTGATGGAGATTGACCCCCTCCCGATGAGAGGATCGTTGGTGATGACGATGGCGCTGATTTCCCCCTCCCGGGGGGAAGTTTCCCCGGCAGAACAGCTCCGCCGGAGCCCTAGATTGGTTCCGCCAAGGTTCCACCTCGTGGCGGCGGTGTTTCTTCCCGAAAGCTTGCTTATGATTTTTTCCAGGGTAAAAGACTTCATATAGCGGAAGATGGGCACCGGAGGCCTGCCAGGGGGCCCACGAGGCAGGGGGCGCGCCCAGGGGGTAGGGCGCGCCCCCCACCCTCGTGGCCAGGGTGTGGGCCCCCTTTGGTGGATTCTTTCGTCAGTATTTTTTATTAATTCCAATACGTGCCTCCGTGAAGTTTCAGGACTTTTGGAGCTGTGCAGAATAGGTCTCTAATATTTGCTCCTTTTCTAGCCCAGAACTCCAGCTGCCGGCATTCTCCCTCTTCATTGTAAAATAAGAGAGAATAGGCATAAGTATTGTGACATATCGTGTAATAACAGCCCATAATGCAATAAATATTGATATAAAAGCATGATGCAAAATGGACGTATCAACCCCCAAGCTTTGACCTCGCTTGTCCTCAAGCGGAAGCCGATAACGAAAAATATGTCCACATATTTAGAGATAGATGTGTCGATAAAATAAAATACGGACATGAGGGCATCATGATCATTCTTATAGCAGTAACATACATATATTGTCATATGATTTCTTATGCTCAAGTAATAATCTATTCACAATTTCAAGTATGAATCAGAAACTTCATTGAGAACCAACAAACTATAATCTCAGTCACTGAAGCAATTGAATTTATCATAACATCGGAAAGAGTTAATATAAGAGCTTTTCAACAAGCCCACATACTCAACTATCATTTAGTCTTTCATAATTGCTAACACTCACGCAATACTTATGGGTATGGAGTTTTAATCGGACACAGAGAAAGATAGGGGCTTATAGTGTTGCCTCCCAACCTTTTACCTCAAGGATAATGTCAACAATAATAATTCATGCTAATGTACATCCAATTAGATATATATAAAAAGGAAAGGTGAAGATCACCATGACTCTTGCATAAGGTATAAGATAAAAGTAAAAGATAGGCCCTTCGCAGAGGGAAGCAGAGGTTGTCATGTGCTATTGTGGTTGGATGCACAAGATCTTAATGCAAAAGAACGTGACTTTATATTGCCACTTGTGATATGGACCTTTATTATGCAGTCCGTCGCTTTTATTGCTTCCACATCACAAGATCGTATAAAGCTTATTTTCTCCACACTAATAAATCATACATATTTAGAGAGCAATTTTTATTGCATGCAACAATGACAACTTACTTGAAGGATCTTACTCAATCCATAGGTAGGTATGGTGGACTCTCATGACAATACTGGGTTTAAGGATATTCGGAAGCACAAGTAGTATCTCTACTTGGTGCAAAGAATTTGGCTAGCATGAGGGGGAAAGGCAAGCTCAACATGTTGGATGATCCATGACAATATACTTTATTTCGGATATAAGAAAACATAACCCATTACGTTGTCTTCCTTGTCCAACATCAACTTTTTAGCATGTCATATCTTAATGAGTGCTCACAATCATAAAAGATGTCCAAGATAGCATATTTATATGTGAAAACCTCTCTTTCTTTATTACTTTCTATTAATTGCAATGATGACCAGAACTATGTTTGTCACTCTCAACAACTTTTATTCATCATACTCTTTATATGTGAAGTCATTACTCTCCATAAGATCAATATGGCGTCTTCATTTCTTTTTATTCTTTTTTCCCTCAAGATCATAGCAAGTTAATCAAGCCCTTGACTCAACACTAATCTTTATTATATATAGCTCACGGACTCAATTACATAGAAGGATCATAAATCAAAACTCAAAACTAGATCATACTAAAACTTTATTCTACTAGATCAAGATATTACCAAAAGGATCGAACTAAGAAAAACGGTAAAGATAGGAGTGTGATGGTGATATGATACCAGGGCACCTCCCCCAAGCTTGGCAGTTGCCAAGGGGAGTGCCCATACCAGATACTCAGTTCTCCTTTGCTGGTGAAGAAGATGGTGGTGATGATGGATAATCGCACATCGAGCGTAGGAGATCCTCCAATTTGTGGATAATGCCCTTGAGTGCGGTGATATGCTCCTTCAACAAAATATTTTCACGAGTGAGATACTTATTCTGTATGCGAGCTAACTCAATCATCTTGAAGGCTTCAATCTCCGTTGGGGTAAGAAGATTGTGATGAGCTTGGAGGATGTCTTCGTCTTCGGTTGCCGGAGCTTGGTCCTCCATGGCCTTCTTGATCCCATCATCCTTGTTGATACCTGATACGTCTCCAACGTATCTATAATTTATGAAGTATTCATGCTATTATATTATCCATCTTGGATGTTTTATGGGCTTTACAATGCACTTTTATATTATTTTTGGGACTAACCTATTGACCCAGAGCACAGTGCCAGTTCCTGTTTTTTCCCTTGTTTCAGTGTTTCGAAGAAAAGGAATATCAAACGGAGTTGAAACGGAATGGAACCTTCTGGAGAAGTTATTTTTGGAAGGAAAGCAACCTGATAGACTTGGAGTGCACGTCAGGAAAGAAACGAGGGAGCCACGAGGTAGGGGGGCGAGCCCACCCCCCTAGGGTGCGCCCTCCACCCTCGTGGCTCCCCTGACGTATTTCTTCTGCCTATATATATCCATATACCCTAAAAACTTCGGGGAACAGAATAGATCGGGAGTTCCGCCGCCGCAAGCCTCTGTAGCCACCAAAAACCAATCGGGACCCTGTTCCGGCACCCTGCCGGAGGGGGGATCCCTCACCGGTGGCCATCTTCATCATCCCGGCGCTCTCCATGACGAGGAGGGAGTAGTTCACCCTCGGGGCTGAGGGTATGTACCAGTAGCTATGTGTTTGATCTCTTTCTCGTGTTCTTGATTTGGCACGATCTTGATGTACCGCGAGCTTTGCTATTATAGTTGGATCTTATGATGTTTCTCCCCCTCTTCTCTCTTATAATGGATTGAGTTTTCCCCTTGAAGTAATCTTATAGGATTGAGTCTTTAATGATTTGAGAACACTTGATGTATGTCTTGCCGTGCGTATCTGTGGTGACAATGGGATATCACGTGATTCACTTGATGTATGTTTTGGTGATCAACTTGCGGGTTCCGCCCATGAACCTATGCATAGGGGTTGGCACACGTTTTCGTCTTGATTCTCCGGTAGAAACTTTGGGGCACTCTTTGAGGTTCTATGTGTTGGTTGAATAGATGAATCTGAGATTGTGTGATGCATATCGTATAATCATCCCCACGGATACTTGAGGTGACATTGGAGTATCTAGGTGACATTAGGGTTTTGGTTGATTTGTGTCTTAAGGTGTTATTCTAGTACGAACTCTAGGGCTGTTTGTGACACTTATAGGAATAGCCCAACGGATTGATTGGAAAGAATAACTTTGAGGTGGTTTCGTACCCTACCATAATCTCTTCGTTTGTTCTCCGCTATTAGTGACTTTGGAGTGACTCTTTGTTGCATGTTGAGGGATAGTTATATGATCCAATTATGTTATTATTGTTGAGAGAACTTGCACTAGTGAAAGTATGAACCCTAGGCCTTGTTTCCTAGCATTGAAATACCGTTTACGCTCACTTTTACCACTTGCTACCTTGCTGTTTTTATATTTTCAGATTACAAAAACCTATATCTACCATCCATATTGCACTTGTATCACCATCTCTTTGCCGAACTAGTGCACCTATACAATTTACCATTGTATTGGGTGTGTTGGGGACACAAGAGACTCTTTGTTATTTGGTTGCAGGGTTGCTTGAGAGAGACCATCTTCATCCTACGCCTCCCACGGATTGATAAACCTTAGGTCATCCGCTTGAGGGAAATTTGCTACTGTCCTACAAACCTCTGCACTTGGAGGCCCAACAACGTCTACAAGAAGAAGGTTGTGTAGTAGACATCAAGCTCTTTTCTGGCGCCGTTGCCGGGGAGGTGAGTGCTTGAAGGTATATCTTTAGATCTTGCAATCGAATCTTTTAGTTTCTTGTTTTATCACTAGTTTAGTCTATAAAAGAAAACTACAAAAAAATGGAATTAAGTTTGTCTCATATGCTGCATCTTTTTAATGTCTTTCATGAAAATGATGGGAAGGGAAATTGTGCTCAAGTACTAGAAGAAGAATTACATAGAATGCTTGGCATAAAATATGCGAATGATGAGCATGATTGCAATATTGTTAGTATGAATTCTTTGAATACCCGTGATGCTAATTATATGCAAGGCCACAAGCTTGGGGATGCTATGTTTGATGAAGATGATATTTTTAGTCCCCCAAGTTTGGATGAGCAAATTTATTATGATGAAAGCATGACTCCTATTTATGATGATTATTGTGATGACACGTATGCTATAAAGAATAAAGATAACCATGAAACTTGTCATCATGATTTTAATTTTCAATTGGATTATGCTTCACATGATAGTTATTTTGTTGAGTTTGCTCCCACTACTATTCATGAGAAGAATTTTGCTTATGTGGAGAGTAACAAAAATTCTATGCTTATGCATCATGAAAAGAGTGCTTTATGTGTAGTTATATTGTTGAATTCATTCATGATGCTACTGAAAATTATTATGAGGGAGGAATATATGCTTGTAGGAATTGCAATAATATCAAGTTTCCTCTCTATGTGTTGAAAATCTTGAAGCTATGCTTGTTTTGCCTTCCTATGCTAGTTGATTATTGTTCCCATAAGTTGTTTGCTCACAAAATCCCTACTCATAGGAAGTGGGTTAGACTTAAATGTGCTAGTCATATTCTTCATGATGCTCTCTTTATGTTTCAATTCTTATCTTTTAGGTGAGCATCATTGAAATCATCATGCCTAGCTAGGGGCGTTAAACGTTAGCGCTTGTTGGGAGGCAACCCAATTTTATTTTAGTTTCTTGCTTTTTGGTTCTGTTTAGTAATAAATAATCCATCTAGCTTCTGTTTAGATGTGGTTTTATGTTTTAATTAGTGTTTGTGCCAAGTAGAACCTTTGGGAAGACTTGGGTGAAGTCTTTATGATCATGCTGTAAAAAACAGAAACTTTAGCGCTTACGAGATTAGCTAAAACTTTTTACTGGAGAGTGTTGTTTAGTTGATTCTTTTTGCAGATGATTACTAGAAAAATTCCTCAGGTCCACCAATTTATTTTAGAATTTTTGGAGTTCCAGAAGTTTGCGTTAGTTACAGATTACTACAGACTGTTCTATTTTTGACAGATTCTGTTTTCTATGTGTTGCTTGCTTATTTTGATGAATCTATGGCTAGTAAAATAGTTTATAAACCATAGAGAAGTTGGAATACAGTAAGTTTAACGCCAATATAAATAAAGAATGAGTTCATTACAGTACCTTGAAGTGGTGTTTTGTTTTCTTTCGCTAACGGAGCTTACGAGTTCTCTGTTAAGTTTTGTGTTGTGAAGTTTTCAAGTTTTGGGTAAAGATTCGATGGACTATGGAATAAGGAGTGGCAAGAGCCTAAGCTTGGGGATGCCCAAGGCATCCCAAGGTAATATTAAAGGATAACCAAGAGCCCAAGCTTGGGGATGCCCCGGAAGGCATCCCCTCTTTCGTCTTCGTTCATCGGTAACTTTACATGGAGCTATATTTTTATTCACCACATGATATGTGTTTTGCTTGGAGCGTCATGTCATTTTATTTTGTTTTGCTTGCTGTTTGAATAAAATACCAAGATCTGAAATTCTTAAATGAGAGAGAGTCTTCACATAGCTACATAATTATTTAACTACTCATTGATCTTCACTTATATCTTTTTGAAGTAGTTTGTCATTTACTCGTGTGCTTCACTTTTATCCTATGAGTAAATGGTTGAATGATTTGAATGTCATAAATCTGAAATTATATATGTTTCATATGCCTTTCCCATGGGGAGTAATGCCTTCACGTATAAGAAGTAGAGGTGGTAAATTTATTGAAGGTTAGCAAACACTGTATTGGTCACTTGAACAATTCATGAAAGAATATTGAAGGAAGAGAGATTTCACATATAAATATACTATCTTGGACATCTTCTATGATTGTGATCCCCATTAATTATTTTCAAACCTGAGCAAATTAGTTGAAGTTGGACAAGGAAGACAACATAATGAGTTATGCTTGGGTATATTTGTATAAGTTATATTGTTTTGGATCCTCTAACATGTGGTGCTTGCTATTTAGAATCCTTTGCTAGCCAAAATATCTGTACTAAGCGGGAATATAGCTTGTGCATCCAAACTCCTTGAACCAAGTTTCTTCCATGAGTGTCCACCATATCTACCTATATGCGGTATTTACCTGCCGTTCCAAGTAAATTTGCATGTGCCAAACTCTAAACCTTCAAATAATAATCTGTTTTGTATGCCCGAATCGCTCATGTAGCGACTACGGGTTAGCAGTATCTTCCATGCTAGGTGGATTATTCTCACGATGAGTGGACTCTGCTCATCATTCACGAGAAAATGGCCGGTAACTGGGATGCCCAGTCCCATGATCAAAAGATCGAAATCAAATAAAAAATAATTGCAAACAAAACTCCCCCAGGTTTGATGTTAGTTGGAGGCACCCGTTGTTTCGGGCAAGCCATGGATTGATGATTGTTGGTGGAGGGGGAGTAAAAATCTTTACCTTTCTGTTTGGGAACCGCCTATAATGTATCTAGTATGGAAGATATTGGGAACTCTTGGTCGTTATGTTGATAATGAAAGCATGCCTCTCAAAATTATTTTCATCTCTTTTTAGCTTCGAGCTCTGGCACCTCTGCAAATCCCTGCTTCCCACTGCGAAGGGCCTATCTTTTACTTTTATGCAAGAGTCAGTAGTATTCCTTCTCATTCCAACCCACTCTTTAGTTGGCAAGCATCATATGATGGAAAGATCTAAGCATATATGGCCATTCAAATGTATTTGAGCATGAATTATTATTGTTGACATTACCCTTGAGGTAAAAGGTTGGGAGGCGAAATATTAAGCCCCTATCTTTCTCTGTGTTTGATGAATACTATTTGTTCTAAAAATATGATTTGAGTGGTAGCAATCATGGAAGACTAAATGATAGTTGAGTATGTGAAGTTTGCTGAATCAAAGCTCTGACATAGACTCTTTCTGAAAATAAGATGAATTGCAATTGTTAGATGACTGAGAACATAGTTTGTTAGTTTTCAAGAAAGTTTATGATCTATACTTTAACATGTGAATAGTTTGTTACTTGATCATGCAAAGTTTTATGATATGAGCTACTGTTATGACATATATTGATGCTAGAAAAGGTGATTGAAATTATCATTGATCAAACTTGTGCACCTGCTAGCATTCACACTTCATAAATTATTTCTTTTATCATTTACCTACTCGAGGACGAGCAGGAATTAAGCTTGGGGATGCTGATACGTCTCCAACGTATCTATAATTTATGAAGTATTCATGCTATTATATTATCCATCTTGGATGTTTTATGGGCTTTACTATGCACTTTTATATTATTTTTGGGACTAACCTATTGACCCAGAGCCCAGTGCCAGTTCCTGTTTTTTTTCCTTGTTTCAGTGTTTCGAAGAAAAGGAATATCAAACGGAGTCGAAACGGAATGAAACCTTCTGGAGAAGTTATTTTTGGAAGGAAAGCAACCTGATAGACTTGGAGTGCACGTCAGGAAAGAAACGAGGGAGCCACGAGGTAGGGTGGCGCGCCCACCCCCCTAGGGCGCGCCCTCCACCCTCGTGGGCCCCTCGTGGCTCCCCTGACGTATTTCTTCTGCCTATATATATCCATATACCCTAAAAACTTCGGGGAATAGAATAGATCGGGTGTTCCGCCGCCGCAAGCCTCTGTAGCCACCAAAAACCAATCGGGACCCTGTTCCGGCACCCTGCCGGAGGGGGGATCCCTCACCGGTGGCCATCTTCATCATCCCGGCGCTCTCCATGACAAGGAGGGAGTAGTTCACCCTCGGGGCTGAGGGTATGTACCAGTAGCTATGTGTTTGATCTCTTTCTCGTGTTCTTGATTTGGCACGATCTTGATGTACCGCGAGCTTTGCTATTATAGTTGGATCTTATGATGTTTCTCCCCCTCTTCTCTCTTGTAACGGATTGAGTTTTCCCCTTGAAGTAATCTTATCGGATTGAGTCTTTAATGATTTGAGAACACTTGATGTATGTCTTGCCGTGCGTATCTATGGTGACAATGGGATATCACGTGATCCACTTGATGTATGTTTTGGTGATCAACTTGCGGGTTCCGCCCGTGAACCTATGCATAGGGGTTGGCACACGTTTTCGTCTTGATTCTCCGGTAGAAACTTTGGGGCACTCTTTGAGGTTCTATGTGTTGGTTGAATAGATGAATCAGAGATTGTGTGATGCATATCGTATAATCATACCCACGGATACTTGAGGTGACATTGGAGTATCTAGGTGACATTAGGGTTTTGGTTGATTTGTGTCTTAAGGTGTTATTCTAGTACGAACTCTAGGGCTGTTTGTGACACTTATAGGAATAGCCCAACGGATTGATTGGAAAGAATAACTTTGAGGTGGTTTCGTACCCTACCATAATCTCTTCGTTTGTTCTCCGCTATTAGTGACTTTGGAGTCACTCTTTGTTGCATGTTGAGGGATAGTTATATGATCCAATTATGTTATTATTGTTGAGAGAACTTGCACTAGTGAAAGTATGAACCCTAGGCCTTGTTTCCTAGCATTGAAATACCGTTTACGCTCACTTTTACCACTTGCTACCTTGCTATTTTTATATTTTCAGATTACAAAAACCTATATCTACCATCCATATTGCACTTGTATCACCATCTCTTCGCCGAACTAGTGCACCTATACAATTTACCATTGTATTGGGTGTGTTGGGGACACAAGAGACTCTTTGTTATTTGGTTGCAGGGTTGCTTGAGAGAGACCATCTTCATCCTACGCCTCCCACGGATTGATAAACCTTAGGTCATCCACTTGAGGGAAATTTGCTACTGTCCTACAAACCTCTGCACTTGGAGGCCCAACAACGTCTACAAGAAGAAGGTTGTGTAGTAGACATCAATCCCCCCGGGATCTTCTCTCTTCAGCTCTATCTTCGTTAGCCAAGCATCGTTGCCCTCATTGTTGAAGGAGGGGGACGACATGATGCCTGGCTTTTGACAACTCTGGCAGAAAACAGCTCGAAACAAAGACAGAGGATGTTTGCGTGATACGGCGGTCAAAACCTTCGGGAGATTATATAATGAATTTCTACCGACCAAAATAAGTATCGTGCAAGAAAACGGAGTCCGGAGGGCACACGAGGTGCGCACGAGGCAGGGGGCGCACCCTCCACCCTTGTGGGTGCCTCGTGTCCTTCCCGGACTGCTTCTTATTTTCCTATTTTCTTAAATATTCCAAAACGGAGAAAAATTACTATTAGAACTGTTTTGGAGTCGGTTTACTTACCGTACCACATACCTATTCCTTTTCGGAGTCTGAAACGTTCTGGAAAGTGTCCCTTATGTACTCCTCCGGGGTTACGGTTTCAATAACATTAGTTTCAACATTTATAGGATTACCTGAGATATAATGT
Source organism: Aegilops tauschii subsp. strangulata (assembly GCF_002575655.3). Taxonomy (NCBI): domain Eukaryota; kingdom Viridiplantae; phylum Streptophyta; class Magnoliopsida; order Poales; family Poaceae; genus Aegilops; species Aegilops tauschii. The sequence goes on from NC_053037.3 coordinate 252,476,245, forward strand.
TTGATTCTTTGACCGTTCACCACCTTCGGATTTGTACCTTCGAAGTTGTTGATTTTTATGGCACCGGAACGATAGACCTCCTCGATAACGTAAGGACCTTCCCATTTAGAGAGAAGTTTTCCTGCAAAAAATCTTAAACGAGAGTTGAATAGCAACACATAATCTCCTACATTAAACTCACGCTTTTGTATCCTTTTGTCATGCCATCTTTTAACTTTTTCTTTAAACAGTTTGGCATTCTCATAGGCTTGGGTTCTCCATTCATCCAGTGAGCTAATGTCAAATAACCTCTTCTCATCGGCAAGTTTGAAATCATAATTGAGCTCTTTAATGGCCCAATATGCCTTATGTTCTAGTTCAAGAGGTAAGTGACATGCTTTTCCATAAACCATTTTATACGGAGACATGCCCATAGGATTTTTATATGCAGTTCTATATGCCCATAATGCATCATCAAGTTTCTTGGACCAATTCTTTCTAGATCTATTAACAGTCTTTTGCAAAATTAATTTGAGCTCTCTATTACTAAGTTCTACTTGACCACTAGACTGCGGGTGATATGGAGATGCAATTCTATGATTAACATCATACTTAGCAAGCATTTTACGAAAAGCACCATGAATAAAATGTGAACCACCATCAGTCATTAAATATCTAGGAACTCCAAACCTCGGAAAAATAACTTCTTTAAGCATCTTAATAGAGGTGTTATGATCAGCACTACTAGTTGGAATAGCTTCTACCCACTTAGTAACGTAATCAACAGCAACTAAAATATGAGTATACCCATTAGAGGAAGGAAATGGTCCCGTATAATCAAAGCCCCAAACATCAAATGGTTCAATAACAAGTGAACCATTCATAGGCATTTCTTGACGTCTACTAATATTACCAATTCTTTGACATTCATCACAAGACAAGACAAACTTACGGGCGTCTTTGAAGAGAGTAGGCCAATAAAAACCGGATTGCAATTGTAGCGACCAGACCTCAAACAGTTTGTGCTGCTGTGCACCAGTGTCATCCCTGGATCAGTAATGCTGACACGCACAGTACAAATGGAGGATTTATAACAGAGTAGCAATCACACACTTATTACAACGAGTATCTCAAAAGACAAATAAGTATGATAAATATGGCTTAAGGCCATCAAATACGATAACAGCGGAAGACTTGGAAGATAAGTGAGTCCATCAACTCCAACAGCATCACTGAGTATAAGACCACGACCTAAGGCACCTTACTCGTCGTCTGAAAAGTCTGCAACATGAAACGTTGCAGCCCGAAAATGGGTCAGCACATGGAATATGCTGGCAAAATAACACATAGAGAGTAATGAACAGAATGATGCTATCACTACATGCATATTTGGCTGGTAGAAGGCTCTATGGTTACTGTTTTGCAAAAAGCCAATTTTTCCCTACTGCAAAGGAATAAATTTTATTTAACTATCATGGTGGTTGTTAAACATTGAGAATGGTTGACAGCATTCTCAATCCCAATTAAGTATCATCATTAACCCAACAAAATTAATTAAAGTAACATGATGAGATTCACATGATAATCCAAGTACTAGATACTCAAGATGTCCATAACCGGGGACACGGCTAACCATGATTAGATTGTACACTCTGCAGAGGTTTGTGCACTTTTCCCCACAAGACTCGATCGCCTCCGCTTGATTCTCGCACTACATGATGTTTGAGAAACGGATGACCGAGACACGGTCTTTCAGAAGCGTTAGCACCTTACGATGGGTAGACCGGTACACCTACATCCCCTACATCTGCTAGTCTACCACTGTAAGAGTTCACACAACTTAATCAACTATGCTAGAGCCCATAATAGCTTGTGGCTGCACATGAAAGTTTCTAGCATGAATAATCTCATGATCCCTTTGAACCTGGGTGGCGGTCCAAAAGAAAACAGGCAATCCTGGAATACCCAGGTACCTCAATCCACCCAGATGTGAGTTTTAGTGGCCACCTTAAGTTTAACCATATATTAACAATCCCACATCTGTCATGGATACACTCAAACCCAATCCACGTCTACTAGCATAGCATAGCAATATAAGCAAACGTAGAAGTAACTCCCAAGCGTTTGATAACAAAACAGGTAATAGGTACTACCTCAACTACTTCCCAAAACCCACAATTTAATTAGATCCTAATCATGCAATGTTTGAGGATGAAACTAATGCATAAAAACTGGGTATGGAAGGGATATGATCAAAGTGTTACTTGCCTTGCTGATGATCCGTGAAACCTAGAGATTCGAAGTAGCAAGCGGCGCACTCCGGGTACTCTATCGCAAACAAACAAGCATACAATAAGCACTCATCAAATGCACAGGTAAAACTCAAATAAAAGATCTAACCAGAAAGTTCAACTTAAGAACTCCGGTTTGCAAAAAGAATCAAATCAAACGAAGCAACGAAAGTCAAACGGCGAAAGAAACAAGCTTCCTGTACTAATCTGGATCTAAGTCAAATTTTACAGTAGCAAAAACTTGTTTGAGTTGGTTAAACGGAAAGAGAATTTCGAGACGAAACTCTAGGCGCTTGAATCGCCTGATTCCGACAAACGAGTGAAAAGATAAACCAGAACGAAAATCTGATCAGAAATCGCGATCTGGAATAATCGCGGAAAAACCGACGAAAAAGAAAACTGACAAACAGTTAAACGAACGGACGTTCGTTAACAGCGACTAACCGACGAACACGTTCGTTAAAACGAACAGATCGGTGAACGTTCACTAATTAATTAAACAAAAAAATAAACCGATCTTAAAAAAATAAACCTAGGGTTTCAAAAAAAAAACCGAGCGGTTTTAAAAAAACCGGGCGGTTCGGTTGGCGGCTCGGCTACCTCATCGGGGCAAGTCCGGCGGGGCTCGGGACGGGCTCCGGCGGGTCGGGCGAGGTGCGGCGGGGCTCGGGCGTCGTCGGGGGCGGCGAGGGGTGGCGTCGGCGGCGGCGTACGGGCTCCGGGGCGGCGGCTCCTTCGGGCGGCGGGGTCGGCTCCGGCGTCGGCGGGTGCGGGTCGGGGCGGGAACGGGGTAAGGGAGAGGGGCGGCGGCGGGCGGCACTTAAGGAGGGGGGTGCCGTGGGGGAGGGGGCAAGGCGGCGGCGGCGTCGTCCCCGACCGGGACTCGGGCGGCGGCGGCGGCTAGGTCTCCAGGTGGGAGACGGGGCGCGGGGCAGCTGGGCCGTCGGCTGGGCTTTGGCCCAGTCGGCGCGCTCGGACGTTTTTTTAAATAATTCCGCCGAACAAAAAAATCGTAAGAAAATAAATAAAAATCCAAAAATGCCAAAACAAAATTTCACCGTCTAATTAAAATAATTAGAACGAGATGAACATTTTCTTGGCCCAAAAAATGCAGTTTTGAAAACGTGCAATTTTTTTAATGCAATCAAAATTGCAAATAAAATCCGAATAAAATCAAATATTTGATTTTAATATTTTTCCTCCAATATTTCAATTATTTTGGAGAAGTCATATTTTCTCCTCTCGTTTATTTTAATATGAAATATTTTTTGGAGAGAAAAATAATTAAAACCAAAAATCCTCGTTTTATTATTTGATAAAAATCAAATATGAAAACCGGGAAAAATCCCCAACTCTCTCTGAGGGTCCTTGAGTTGCTTAGGATTTTCGAGGATTTGCCAAAATGCAATAAAATATGCTATGCAATGATGATCTAATGTATAACATTCCAAATTGAAAATTTGGGATGTTACAAACCTACCCCCCTTAAGATGAATCTCGCCCTCGAGATTCGGGTTGGCTAGAAAATAGGTGAGAGTGGTTCTTCCGTAGATCTTCCTCTCGCTCCCAGGTGGCTTCATCTTCAGTGTGGTGACTCCACTGAACTTTGCAAAACTTGATAACCTTGCTACGGGTGACTCGGCTGGTATACTCGAGAATCTTGACTGGTTTCTCCTCATAGGTCAAATCACTTTCCAACTGAATCGCTTCCAGTGGCACTGTATCTCTCAGTGGTATCTCAGCCATCTCTGCGTGGCACTTCTTCAACTGGGAAACGTGAAATACATCATGAACTCCTGACAATCCTTCGGGCAATTCCAGCTTGTAAGCAACTTCTCCCATACGTTCCAAAATTTTGTATGGTCCGACAAAACGTGGCGCTAATTTTCCTTTAACTCCAAAGCGCTTCACTCCTCGAAGTGGTGATACACGAAGATAAACTCTGTCTCCGACTTCGTGAACTGTCTCCTTGCGTTTAGAATCCGCATAACTCTTCTGCCTGGACTGGGCTACCTTGAGCCTATCGCGAATCAATTTCACCTTCTGTTCCGATTCCTTAATCAAGTCTGGTCCAAACAACTGGCGGTCTCCAACTTCGTCCCATAACAATGGTGTTCTACACCTCCTTCCGTATAAAGCTTCGAAAGGGGCCATCTTCAAACTGGTTTGATAACTGTTGTTGTAAGAAAACTCTGCATATGGCAGGTTGTCGTCCCAACTAGATCCATAATCTAGCGCACAAGCTCTCAACATGTCCTCCAAAATCTGATTGACTCTCTCGGTCTGACCATCTGTCTGTGGGTGAAAAGGTGTACTGAATTCTAGCCTGGTTCCCAAAGCTTCATGTAACTGATTCCAAAACTTTGAGGTAAACTGGGTTCCTCTATCTGATACAATGGTCCTCGGAACTCCATGCAAACATACGGTTCTGGTCATGTATATCTTTGCCAACTTAGCACTGGTGTAAGTGGTCTTCACTGGGATGAAATGAGCTACTTTCGTCAAACGATCGACTACAACCCATATTGAGTCATAGCCTGAACGAGTCCTGGGCAATCCCGTGATAAAATCCATGCCTAGTTTCTCCCACTTCCATTCGGGTATCGGCAATGGTTGTAGCAATCCTGCTGGCTTTTGATGCTCTGCCTTTACTCTCTGACATACATCACAAACTGCTACACACTCCGCAATATCCTTCTTCATTCCGGTCCACCAGAAAGTATCCTTTAAATCCAAATACATCTTGGTATTTCCTGGGTGAATCGAATACGGCGAATCATGGGCCTCTTGCAAGATCAACTTCCTGATCTCCGGATCATTAGGCACATAAACGCGGTCCTCAAACCATAAGGTATCGTGCTCATCCTCACGAAATCCCTTGGCTTTTCCTTTGCTCATCCTTTTCTTTATTTCCGCAATCTCCTTGTCTGTCTTTTGAGCTTCCCTGATCTTTTCCATCAAGGTAGACTGAATCTCCAACGTTGCTACGTAACCTCTCGGTACTATCTCCAAACATAGGATTTTTGAGGATTTGCCAAAATGCAATAAAATATGCTATGCAATGATGATCTAATGTATAACATTCCAAATTGAAAATTTGGGATGTTACAGTAATACCTTATGGGCAGTTTTATCTCCAGCGTGATGTCCTCCGTAAGCCTCGGAGTGACACTTGCGTAGGATCTGTTCCTGTTCATGCTCAGGTACACAACGTCTAATAACACCATCTACTCCTTGTTTATAAAGGTGTGGGTCATCCCAGAAGTAATGTCTTAAATCATAGAAAAACTTTTTCTTTTGCTGGTATGTGAAACTAGGTGGTATAAATTTAGCAACAATGTAATTAGCATAATCAGCATACCATGGAGCAGTACGAGAAGCATTTATGACAGCTAATTGTTCGTCAGGAAAGCTATCATCAATAGGTAGTGGGTCATCAAGAACATTCTCTAACCTAGACAAGTTGTCTGCAACGGGGTTCTCAGCTCCCTTTCTATCAATAATATGCAAATCAAATTCTTGTAGCAAGAGAACCCATCTAATGAGTCTAGGTTTAGCATCCTTCTTTTCCATAAGATATTTAATAGCAGCATGATCGGTGTGAACAGTTACTTTAGAATCAACAATATAAGGTCTGAACTTATCACAGGCAAATACAACTGCTAAAAATTCTTTTTCAGTAGTAGCATAATTTCTCTGGGCACTGTCTAGAGTTTTACTAGCATATTGGATAACATTTAATTTCTTATCAACTCTTTGCCCTAGAACAACACCTACAGCATAATCACTAGCATCACACATAATTTCAAAGGGTAAATTCCAATCAGGTGGCTGAACAATAGGTGCAGAAATCAAGGCTTTCTTAAGTATTTCAAATGCTTCTACACAATCGTCATCAAAGACAAAAGGAATATCTTTTTGTAAGAGATTAGTCAGAGGCCTAGAGATTTTTGAGAAGTCTTTAATGAACCTCCTATAAAAACCGACATGACCAAGGAAACTTCTTATACCTTTAATGTCCTTAGGACACGACATCTTTTCAATAGCATCAACTTTAGCTTTATCAACTTCAATACCCCTTTCAGAAATTTTATGCCCCTAGACAATACCTTCATTAACCATAAAGCGGCACTTCTCCCAATTCTAGACAAGATTAGTTTCTTCACATCTCTGCAAAACTCGATCAAGGTTGCTTAAGCAATCATCAAAAGAAGTTCCGTATATGGAGAAATCATCCATGAAAACCTCAACAATCTTTTCACAAAAGTCAGAGAATATAGCAGTCATACATCTTTGAAAGGTAGCAGGTGCATTACATAAACCAAAAGGCATACGTCTATAAGCAAAGGTACCGAAAGGGCAAGTAAAAGTGGTCTTTTCTTGATCCTCTTTTGACACAGGTATTTGAGAGAAACCGGAATAACCATCTAGAAAGCAAAAATGTGTATGTTTAGATAATCTTTCTAGCATTTGATCAATAAAGGTAAAGGGTAATGACCCTTTTTAGTAGCTTTATTTAATTTGTGAAAATCAATTACCATTCTATAACCTGTAATAATTCTTTGTGGGATCAATTCATCTTTATCATTAGGAACAACAGTAATACCTCCCTTCTTAGGGACACAATGGACAGGACTTACCCACTAACTATCAGCAACGGGATAAATTATACCTGCCTCTAGAAGCTTTAGTATTTCTTTTCGTACCACTTCTTTCATCTTAGGATTTAACCGTTGTTGGTGATCAACAACTGGTTTAGCGTCTTTCTTCAATTTTATTTTGTGCTGGCATAAAGTGGGAGTAATGCCCTTAAGATCATCAAGAGTGTATCCAATAGCAGCACGGTGCTTCTTCAGAGTTTTCCATAATCTCTTTTCTTCATGCTCTGAAAGGTTAGCACTAATAATAACAGGATATATCTTCTTTTCATCAAGATAAGCATATTGATACATACTTAATCCTTCTTCCTTCTGGGGTGGTAAGCGAAATCGTCTTACTGGCGCAATCGATGTTTCCCCCATACATCGATAGCCAATCCATACCCAAAATTACATCCAAACCTTGCGACTCCAAGATTATCAAGTCTGAGGGGAACACATGCCTACCTATGGCCAATGGCATCTGAAAACATCCTTGGCTTGCCATATACTCTGCTCCTGGTGAACTTACTAACATAGGTGTTTTAAGAACCTTGGTGGGCAGCTTAAACTTATCCACAAACCCCCTTGATATGTATGAATGCGATGCACCAGTATCAAAAAGAACGATTGCAGTAAATGTCTTAACCAAAAACTTACCTATTACTGTATCCGGCTGAGCTTCAACCTCCTCCACGCTAACGTGGTTCACATGTCCTTTGTTGAAAGGGTTCGGCTTCTTCCCAGAGCTTCCATTGCCATTTCCATTCTGGGCTTCAGGACATTCATTGGCATAATGTCCAGTCTTCTGGCACTTAAAGCAAGTGACTTGGCTCAGGTCTCTCTTAGCTGGGGTTGAAGGGTTGGTACGGTTCTGGCCGTTGCTTCCTCCATTCCCATTACCATTCATGGGGCCATTATGGTTGTGCGAACTACCTCCTCCATGGGTATGCTGAAACTGTCCTCCCGATTTCGGAGTAAAACGTGGCTTCTGCTGAGCTCCAGAATTGTACTTCCCTTGTCCATACTTCCTCTTACGGTTTTCAATCTGCTGCTGCTTCCCTTCAATCATGAGAGCTTTATCTACCAACTCCTGGTAGTTGTTGAAGGTTGCTACCATCAACTGCATGCTCAGCTCATCATTCAGTCCTTCGAGAAACTTCTCCTGCTTGGCTGCATCTATAGCAACGTCATCTGGAGCATAACGTGCTAACTTACTAAAGTCCTCCACATACTGGCCTACGGTGCGTCCTCCTTGGCGTAGGTTGCGAAACTCACGCTTCTTCATAGCCATGGCTCCTGCTGAAACATGGGCAGTACGGAAAGCTTGCTGAAACTGGTCCCATGTGACAGTGTCAATAGGGTGTGTGGCTGTGTAATTCTCCCACCATGATGCTGCGGGTCCATCAAGCTGATGTGCGGCAAAACACACTCTCTCCGCATCTGTGCATCCTGCAGTGGTCAACTCCCTTCCAACTTTGCGGAGCCAATCATCTGCAACAATCGGCTTGGTGCTGCTGGAAAACACCGGCGGATTTAGCCTCAAGAAACGGGCTAAGTGATCAACAGGTGGTGGTGGTGGGTTGTTGTTGTTGTTGCCTTGGTTCTGTACTAACACTTGCATCAGGGCATTCTGCTGCTGAATCAACTAAGTGATCTCTGGTGGGAAAACAAATCTGGTGTCGCGTCTCGAAGGCATCTGATAGGTTTAGAAAAGATGAGAATTTAGAATAGAATGAGGTCTAGAGAGGAAACACTACCCATATGCTCATGAGACAAACACAATCAATATCACTCAATCAATTCAAACAAGGTATACAATCGATCTAACTATCGTTACAAAAGTGCTCGGACTATACTATTTACATGGGGAAATACTACTACTGATATGGTGGTCTACTAGAAATTTTGATCGGTCGAAGACTCCATGATATCTGCTCCAGCTTCATCAACAAAGTCATCTTCACTGGGGTCTGAGTCGGTGTCGTCGATGATGATGTAGTTATCCGGGCAAGTAGAATCGTCATCTTCTCCTCCTGGTGCTGGGTCTCCCATGAATACTCCGATCTTCTTTATCAGGTCGTCATTCTTTTCCAACAACGCGGCGATCTCCTCCTCATATCCATCGCGCGTAGACTTGAGTTCTTCCTCCAACTCCGTGATCTTGGTCAATGCCTTCTTCAGTTCTATCATGTCTGCGCACATCTAGTTCTCCTGGCGACGAATGTGTTGGTTTTGCTCCTGGATGAAAGCTGCAATTGATCCATCCTTCTTGGTGCTGATCATCTCCCATTGCTCATCTCGGCGTCCACAAATCTGATAAATGGTATCCTTAAGCTCCCTGCGGTAGACTTCTCCAATGCGTCCCATAGAGATGTGGGCTGCCATGCTCTTCCCTAAACTCCAGGTTGGTGCATCAAAGGAAAACTCTATAGGCTCAGTGACTGGCGTAAACGTCCTTCCTGGAACTTGAACTTGAATCTTCCAGCGCTCCTCTTCTGGTAGTGTGGCGTTGTAGGTTCCGGTGAAGCTTGGTATTCCGATGTTCAGGTACTTACTGACTTCCTTCAAGTGTCGTCCAAAAGGTGTCTCTTCATCCGGTTGCATGAACTTGTTCCTTGCATCCGCCATTCCTAAAAGAGTAGAAAGTGGAGAGGAGTTAGAAATGAGAAGAGAGTAGTGTTCTAGGGTTTAAGCTTAGTGGTCGTGTCCTACAGTCAGCGTGTGCTCTGATACCACCTTTTGTAGCGACCAGACCTCAAACAGTCTGTGCTGCTGTGCACCAGTGTCATCCTTGGATCAGTAATGCTGACACGCACAGTACAAATGGAGGATTTATAACAGAGTAGCAATCACACACTTATTACAACGAGTATCTCAAAAGAGAAATAAGTATGATAAATATGGCTTAAGGCCATCTAAATACGATAACAACGGAAGACTTGGAAGATAAGTGAGTCCATCAACTCCAACGGCATCACTGAGTATAAGACCACGACCTAAGGCACCTTACTCGTCGTCTGAAAAGTCTGCAACATGAAACGTTGCAGCCCGAAAACGGGTCAGCACATGGAATATGCTGGCAAAATAACACATAGAGAGTAATGAACAGAATGATGCTATCACTACATGCATATTTGGCTGGTAGAAGGCTCTATGGTTACTGTTTTGCAAAAAGCCAATTTTTCCCTACTGCAAAGGAATAAATTTTATTTAACTATCATGGTGGTTGTTAAACATTGAGAATGGTTGACAGCATTCTCAATCCCAATTAAGTATCATCATTAACCCAACAAAATTAATTAAAGTAACATGATGAGATTCACATGATAATCCAAGTACTAGATACTCAAGATGTCCATAACCGGGGACACGGCTAACCATGATTAGATTATACACTCTGCAGAGGTTTGTGCACTTTTCCCCACAAGACTCGATCGCCTCTGCTTGATTCTCGCACTACATGACGTTTGAGAAACGGATGACCGAGACACAGTCTTTCAGAAGCGTTAGCACCTTACGATGGGTAGACCGGTACACCTACATCCCCTACATCTGCTAGTCTACCACTGTAAGAATTCACACAACTTAATCAACTATGCTAGAGCCCATAATAGCTTCTGGCTGCACACGGAAGTTTCTAGCATGAATAATCTCATGATCCCTTTGAACCTGGGTGGCGGTCCAAAAGAAAACAGGCAATCCTGGAATACCCAGGTACCTCAATCCACTCATATGTGAGTTTTAGTGGCCACCTTAAGTTTAACCATATATTAACAATCTCACATCTGTCATGGATACACTCAAACCCAATCCACGTCTACTAGCATAGCATAGCAATATAAGCAAACGTAGAAGTAACTCCCAAGCGTTTGATAACAAAACAGGTAATAGGTACTACCTCAACTACTTCCCAAAACCCACAATTTAATTAGATCCTAATCATGCAATGTTTGAGGATGAAACTAATGCATAAAAACTGGGTATGGAAGGGATATGATCAAAGTGTTACTTGCCTTGCTGATGATCCGTGAAACCTAGAGATTCAAAGTAGCAAGCGGCGCACTCCGGGTACTCTATCGCAAACAAACAAGCATACAATAAGCACTCATCAAATGCACAGGTAAAACTCAAATAAAAGATCTAACCAGAAAGTTCAACTTAAGAACTCCGGTTTGCAAAAAGAATCAAATCAAACGAAGCAACGAAAGTCAAACGGCGAAAGAAACAAGCTTCGTGTACTAATCTGGATCTAAGTCAAATTTTACAGTAGCAAAAACTTGTTTGAGTTGGTTAAACGGAAAGAGAATTTCGAGACGAAACTCTAGGCGCTTGAATCGCCTGATTTCGAGAAACGAGCGAAAAGATAAACCAGAACGAAAATCTGATCAGAAATCGCGATCTGGAATAATCGCGGAAAAACCGACGAAAAAGAAAACTGACGAACAGTTAAACGAACGGACGTTCGTTAACAGCGACTAACCGACGAACACGTTCATTAAAACGAACAGATCGGTGAACGTTCACTAATTAATTAAACCAAAAAAAATAAACTGATCTTAAAAAAATAAATAAACCGAGCGGTTTAAAAAAAACCGGGCGGTTTGGTCGGCGGCTCGGCTACCTCGTCGGGGCAACTCCGCGGGGCTCGGGACGGGCTCCGGCGGCGAGGGCGAGGGGCGGCGGGGCTCGGGCGTCGTCGGGGGCGGCGAGGGGCGGCGTCGGCGGCGGCGTACGGGCTCCGGGGCGGCGGCTCCTTCGGGCGGCGGGGTCGGCTCCGGCGTCGGGCTCCTCCGGCGTCGGCGGGTGTGGGTCGGGGGGGAACGGGGTGAGGGAGAGGGGCGGCGGCGGGCGGCACTTAAGGAGGGGGGGGTGCCGTGGGGGAGGGGGCAAGGCGGCGGCGGCGTCGTCCCCGACCGGGACTCGGGCGGCGGTGGCACTTGTATAATTTCTTTGTATAAGGAATGAGGTATTGCACTTGCACTAGCACCCATATCACATAAGCCATGATAACAATGATCTCCTATTTTAACAGAAATAACAGGCATGCCTACAAGGCTGCAACAGGTCTATGTTTATTTTTAGTATCAGGTCTAGCAATTCTAGCAGCTTCATCACAGAAGTAAAATAACATGCCCATCAATATTATCAGCCAAGAGATCTTTAACCATAGCAATACTAGGTTCAACTTTATTTGCTCAGGGGGTGTAGGTGTTCTAGTATTACTCTTACGAACCACAGTTGAAGCTTTAGCATGATCCTTTATTCTAATAGGGAAAGGTGGTTTCTCAATATAAGCAGTAAGAACAATAGGATCCACATTATAAGTGATAGTCTTTTCCTCAACTTTAATAGGTGCAACTACTTTTACTTCAATGGGAGGATTATATTTAAACCACTTCTCCTTAGGGAGATGATGTAGGGTGGAACCCTAGATGGCCGATCTTTCACGAAAGGAGCGGATCCCTACGAAGAACACGATGAACACGAGGGGAAACACGAGGGAAACACAAGGGGCACACGAGAGAAATCACTCAACCAACAAGAATAGATCACACATGCGCTAGATTGAACACAAAGGTAAGATACAAGATCCAAGTCCAACAAAGGACGATACAAAGGGTAACCGGTTCTTCTCCGTAAGGAGGTCTTGATGGGGGCCACCCAAGAGGGGGTCTCGAATCCAAGGTGATCTTCTCCGTAGAGGGGCTGCGGTCTCTCTCGTGGAGTAGATCCGTAATGGATGAGCAATGCTCTATCTCACATATGAGCTAAACCAAGCTAACCCTAACTAGGAGGAGGTGGGGGAGTATATATAGTCTAAGGGACGAAGGGGTACATGGGCCTCGGCCCAGATGCGCTGCACGCAGGCAGAGGGGGCCGGATGTCCGAGCCTTCCCGAGACGCCGGATGTCCGGGCGCTGGGGCCGGATGTCCGGGCTGGCAGGGTCCAGCTTCTGTGATGGGGCGCCGGATTTCCGGGAGCTGGGCCGGATGTCCGGCGGCTCGCGACGGGCCGGATGTCCGGGCCTGGGGGCCGGATGTCCGGGCTGACTTGGTTCAGCTTCGGGTGTCTTCTGTGATGGGCGCCGGATTTCCGGGGGTCGGGCCGGATGTCCGGGGCCTGTAGCAGCTGTCTCTTCTTCCTTCTCCTTCCTTTGCTTCCGCGCACGCTTGGCCTTGGTCCTTGGGTTCTCCATGGTCTCCTCGGGTGTACCTGAGTATGAACAAGGTCCGCGCTTGAAGTAGCATCCATGTCTTGCATGCGGAAAGGGAAGATTCGGAAAGGAGCGAGTTCACTTAGGTCCAATGGCGTAGGCTCGAGTGTACATGGGGATGATCGTGGGATGCTCCGCATCATCTCCCCTCCCTTGGGAAAGATCCGACCTCGGATCGAAAACCTCATCACCATGGAAACGGTTGTCGTGGACGGACTTGTAGTTGGACGAAGTGGAAGACATGGCGCAATCCAAGTACTCCAAGGTGTCTCCGGAGTGATAAACATGCAAAAAGAGCAAACACAAACGACACTTGGAAATACAATGGTTAGCGCACACAAAGTGTCCATCATGTAAGAATGAGTCCGTGAGGCAAGATTGTTCATGACAAAGCACATGAAGCTTAGCAAGATGAATTGGAATGAGATGTAAAGCATTCATGGGAGCAAAAGCATTCATTGTGCACACAAATGTGTTGTGAATGTGATCAATGCAACCACGGTGCAAAATGATGTCATAGTGAGACGGTTTATCAATAGCATGAATATGGCAATGGATGCTCAATATGATTATGTTATCATGCAATTGATGGTAGGCAATATGATCATGATGTATGGATATGCCATCAAGAAAGATCACAACAAATTTGCTAAGAAAATGCACAAGCTCATATATCATGGATGACATCGAAATACAAGATGCAACAAGGCAATCATAATGTGAGTCAATCCATGCATAAGATGCAAATTTGTCGTTGGTGGTGTTGTACCATAGCTCGATGTCGTGGTAGTAGTGTTGGTCCGGTGGTGCATCCACTAAGTCCGAGCACTCCTCAACTTGAAGGTCCGTAGGGTCCATCTCCAATGTTGGTCCTCCGTCCGCAAGGTGTATCATGTAGACAACAAGAAGGAAACAACAATGAAAGAATGACCCATCCAATATGCGTATTTGAGGATGGCTCAAAGGGAAGGAGTTCACCTCATGAATGTTCCCGAATATGTTGGAGTTGCACATCATGTATGTCTTCACATAACCAATATGTCTTGTGATGGTACCTCCTTTTGAATCCTTCAAAATGAAAGAACATGACAAACACTCGGAAAAACAAATGAGGTTAGCGTAAATGCAAAACCTATCATTTGAGTGGTAAGATACCCAACAAGTGTTCTCATCATTCTTATCATAAGAAAGGACAAGGTGTGACATGGAATGTAAGCATATGATGCAACTACAACCAAAGACAATAGGCTCAATCAACCAAGCATGCATCACAAGTGAAGTATCCAAGTCTCCAAGATCATTAAGCATAGAGGCAACTATTGGAGGCAAGCGACAATAAACAAGATATATCATGTGAGAGGCATGAGCATATATGTCATCAACCCAAGAAAGCGAGTAATGGAACATGGGTGATGCAACCAAGCAAGTAATCATAGTGATCAAGTCAAGCAAGCTAGTAGTGCGAAGATGCAACGTACTAGAAGGAATCATGGCAAGCATGTCATGTGTGCAAATAGTGGGCATATATAATGCACATGACATTTCACAAGCATAAAGGCAAGATATGAGCAAAATAGCATCAATAGCATGGGGCACATGATAAACATGGCAATAGCAACAAGGATCCCCACCAAGCATGCAAATACACATAGGAGTATCATAATGGTGAATCATGGGTAAGAGCAAGCAAGGGTCACAATTGCATGGCAAAATCATAGAAAGAGGCATAGCATGCAAAGTGAACACGGGAAAATGGGCATAACGTAACAAGTGATATATAGCCCAAAGCCGTGTGAGAGCCAAGTAAAAGGAATGCGTGAAGTCGTTGCGCGAAGGGAATGGTGGGAAGGACAATCCACGGGATCCCAAGTCATCTTTGCTCTCAAGAGCTCGTTTCGTCAACTCATGGGATTGTGAGGTTGACGAGTGTTCATAAGTACCTACACAAAACAAAGACAAAGGGAAAATTGTGTGTGCATGGTATATGTACACATCATCCATCATGATGCATACGTGCTTGTGTCGGTTAGCACCAAATATCCAATGCTCAAATAAATGAGATGCGTGATATAGAAACATGTCATCCATCATGATAGGTTTGTTGTTATGTATAGCATAATGGAGACTCAAATGATGTAATGCATCATGGGAAATATGTAGAGCATTGTTATTCATGGAATGCATATGGTGCAAGCAATTATGGGAAGCATGCAAAGTATGGAATGCATCAAGATCTCCTAATATGTATGAGGAAACTATGGGGGTCTCCTCATGAGCATTTGTAGAAACATCCCATGGAGAATATTGACAATATCCAAAACAATGCATATTCGGAGCAATGTGATCATGGCATGGCATAGTAGATGAATTGCGCAAATCATGTAAAGGAAGCTTAGCAATATCATCACATGAAAAACAAAAGCCAATGACCATCATCTCGTCATCTATGCCATAAGTGCAAATGGGATTTATTTTAATGGGGCATGCATAGTTACTATGCTGAGATTGAAATGATGCAATATGGGAGATCTCACTCATAGCATATGACAAGTTCAAAGGATTGTCAAACATAATGTGACCAATAGAATTTTCACAAGATATCCTATGGAGCATAGCATCACAACTAGGGAATTCAACATTCTCATCATCATATTCATCATAAATTGGTAAGTCATGACATGAAGAAGTCGCACTAGCATGAAGCATGGGAATAGGTGGATCAACATCATGCAAGCAATCATTGGTAAGATAGTCCACTAGTGGGACAAGAGAAGCACTATCACCTATGTTACCTTTGGAGCGTAGCTCATGTGTTGTAGGTGAGGTTGCAACTTGATGGTACCATGTGGGGGGTTCATCATCGTCCACCATGGCCATCGGTTTTCCCATTGGAGCTATGGCCTCGTCGAGGATAGGCATGTCGTCATGTAGGAGACCTAGCACCAAAGAAGAAAATACACTCGGAGTAGAGGTTAAGTCATTAGAAATCATAGTGGCCTCACGTGCCGTGTCAACTACCTCACTCACTAAGTGTTGTGGCTCACTCACTCCCGGTATGATGCTCTCACTCATATGGTTGGTGGAGTCACTCAAATGGCGCTCAACCTCACATAAGATGTGTGGCATGCTCTCATGTGTGGGGCTAGTGGTGGTCACACTCATCCTCTCATAGGAAATGCTCTCAGTGTCACGTATGGTGGAGTCACTCATATCACTCATGGTGGGGTGGCTCTCCTCACATGGGAATTGGGGCACATATGTGGGTGTCGGAGAGATGTTGGTGCAAATGTCTCCATGCTCAATCATGTCGCAATCACAGCCATGGATGAAGGCCGAAGATGTCACGTCATCACTCTCCTCCAAGACCAAAGATAAGGTCTCATTTGTGGTCTCGTAGCGTGACTCGGAGTATGAGTCCTTTATGGGCGCCGTCTTCATGTTGTTGAAGAGGTTCGTGCTTGTCGGCGTGGTCGAAGGGGATGGCCCTTGCTCGACTGATGATGACATCAATACCATTGTTACACCCACAGCCCCTACTGTTACATATAATGGACCAATTACTAGAGCTCGCGCACGCCAATTAAATTACCAGGTACTTTCGTTTCTTTGTAATGATTCTAATGTTCATGAGAATATGATGCTGCCTAAATTGGATACATTTGTTTTGCTTACAAATGAAGGGCCTAGCTTTGAGAAGGATGAACATTGGAGCAAGAACAAGCATGAAGATGATGGCATGCGCATGGGGAACAAGAACGGAGTTACAAGTGATGATTTCAGGACGTTGAAGCCACCATAATGCATGCATGAAGCCTTGGACGAAATATACAAGATGCTACTTCATAACTTTCGTCCAGAGGCTATTCTAGGTGCTGCGTCACCTTATTATTGGGCCAGGCCCATGTAATTTCGAAATACATAAGTATATGCTGTTTTTAGAGTCCGTATGTGTGGGGAAACAAGAGATAGGGTTGGTTTCGGACCCCTTCCCCAAGGGCCACGAAATTCCCCCCTCTTCCTCCATATATACAGCCCTTAGGGCGTCGTTTAGACTTTGGGTTTTGTTTAGATTAAAAGTTCGCCATAGCTGCAACTTCGCGTACTTCGTTTGTGTTCAACGACCAGACAAAGGCGTCACAGAACCCCACCTTGATCAATAAAGCTTTCATCTTATATTCGCAATATCCAGATTGCAATCTCAGTTTCTTGCTTGTTCTTCGTTTGCTCGCAGGAAACAGACCCTCGTGGTCAGGTTGATCGTGCTCCGGCGTGGTCAATAACCTCTCGGAGTTGGTTTAGCGATTGCTAAGGCGCGACGTCATCGCACGTTCGTAGTCGGATCGTCAAAGTCGACTTCCACCAAAGCGATATCCATCATCTCATTAAAAGACGGGACACCTTTGCCTCTATCACCTACAGTCCACGGAAAAGCCAAAAAAATAGGGTTAGTTCATCATATGCGAACCAGTCTGAGCCTTTGCAGAGTCTTTTCAGTATTTTGCTTTGTTGAATTTGCGGTTGCATCGTCGTGTCTAGTTGCTGGTCTTAGAGTCTAGTCTTTTAGAGTTTCGAGTTCTAGTCATAAGTTGTCACGCCGCCGCCGCACCATCATCATCGCCCCTGCCATCTACCACCACCGCTTATCCGCCGCCGATCCATCTCCGTATCCATATACCACCACCAATCCGTATCCATATACCACCACCAATCCGTATCCATATACCACCACCGCTGCCATATCCTACCACCATATATCCACCACCAATCCGAGTTACTTTCATATTAGGTTTGTTTTCGAGATCCGTCTAATTCCCGATTCGTGTTTCCTTGCCTGAGTAAAAAAAATGTCTGGAGACCCCCGGGCAGTTTTTAGGCCAAAATTTTGGCAGCCAAAAAGATTTTTTCCCTATCCTGTTTTTAGGCTTTTCTGAGTCTTTTGAGCCACGTGCCATCATAGTGATTTTTTGTCGCACTTTTTCGTCGTCGATGCCCTAATTTCCGAAAAAAGTCAAAAAAAATTCGTTCCCATCCTGTCAGTTTGACCTGGGAAGAGTTTTGAGACACTCGTCATTATAGTGATTTTTCGCAAAAAAAGAGGAGCGAAAAAAAGAGAAGCGCAAAAAAAACAGAGCGAATTCTTTTTTCCAGAATGTGCTTTTCCCTTGTTTACGTGCAGCGCCATGATTTTGTTAGTGTTCTAGGCTCGCGTCTCTAGCATGGTCTAGCCTAGGACCAGCACAGTACCGTCGTTGAGCGTTTATTCTACTTTGCATCTCTGAATTGATTATTGCTGACCCTTTTTGCTACCATATTATAAGCCTTCCCATCTCCACATACATCTACGACGTACGTTTGACTCTCCTGGTAATCGCTCTATCCAAGCTTTGAGAGTTTTGATTACAACGGTTGCCGTTCACCACCTGCTGCTGGGTAAGAACTGGTAAGAATTGACACCCCACCACCGCCATTTTCTAGTAGTCTGTAGGATCATATTCTTGTGTGTTTCTATTGCTGCTAACCATGGCAGGATCACAACCCGACGAGATTGACTGGGAGGACTTGACGAACAAGGAGCTTCATGATAAGTTTCAGCAAATGATGAGTGGACAGGTGCAAGATGTGCTAAACAGATTTGAAGAGGCCATGGAGAAGATAGATGGCATGGAGAAGACGCTGGAAACAAAGCTCGATAACAAGTTTGCTGAATTGCTTTCGCGTTTTCCACCACCACCGCCGGCTGCACCTGTCGCACCTCTACAACAACAACAGCAACGCCGCCTTCCAAATCAAGTGGGATGAGCACAACGCGTTCCCATTGACCCTGGGCAAAATTTTGGTGCCGCTGTTGATGCTTCTGTAGCTCCTGCTGCTACTGCAGAGGTGGAGGACCATTACGAGGATGAGGTTGATCAAAATCAGAACTACGTGCAACCACCAGCACCACCACCACCAGGTCGTCCTAATGCATATCATCGCAACGGTAGGGATGCCCCACCACATGAGGTACGAGATCATGACCATCTTCCTAAACTGAAATTGAATATTCCACCATTTGAGGGTAGATATGTTCCTGATATATATCTTACTTGGGAGTTAGAAACTGAACAACGTTTTACATGTTTACAATATCCCGAGGAGAGACGTGTTCCTGCTGCTGTTTGTGCTTTCATTAGTTTTGCATGTGTTTGGTCGTTTGAACATTGTAGATTATATCCTATTCCAGCTACTTGGGCTGCTTTGGAAACTGCTATGCGTAGTCGTTGGGTTCCACCATATTATCAACGTGAATTACTTCAAAAATTGCAGCGCTTAAGACAAGGAAAAAATTCTGTAGAAGAATATTATCAAGAATTACAAACTGGCATGATTAGATGTGGTATTGTTGAGGAGAATGAAGCTATGCTTGCACGTTTTATGGGTGGATTAAATAGAGAGATTCAGACCATTCCAGAGTATAAGGATTATAATAATATCACTCGTTTATTCCATCTTGCTTGTAAATCTGAACGTGAAGTGCAGGATCGACAGGCATTGGCGCGGACTAACTTTTCTGCAGGTCGACCTTCATCATGGACACCGCGTGCATCCTCTACTTCCACACATTCTACTGCACCGACACCTCCATCAGCTGTTACCTCCAGTGATGCGGAGCATCCTATGGACATCACCATGTCAAGAGTCCGTTTGGCAAGTGACACGTGCGACATCAACTTCACATACACAAAGGTGAATCATCTCCTTTACACGTGCTCACTTGACCCCTTTGAGACTTGACACTCCACTCGTGTGCATGCATAGGTATTGTCGGAACACTACGAACGACGAGGAGGAGTGCAAGCGCCAAGGAACAACTACACCATCCGCGAGGGACGCCTGGAAGCGACGACGGAAGAAGACGGGGCTGCTGAAGCTACAGCGGCCGGACATCCGGGCCAAGGGCCGGACATCCGGCGCCTGTGCAGCCACCCAACAGCTGCACCAACAGAAGGCTGAACAAGCTTCAGCGGCCGGACATCCGGCGCCAGCCCCAGATATCCGGCGCCTCGCCAAAGCCCGGACATCCGACGCCTCTCCCGGAAATCCGGCATCGAACGACAGAACGCAGCCGAAGTTTGGCCACTTCAGCCCAGACATCCAGCGTGAGCCCCGGACATCCGGCGCCCCACGAACGGCCGGACATCCGGCGCCTGCCTGCGCGCAGCCACGGGCCAGAGGCCCATGTATCCCTTTCCACTTACCCCTTCGAGGCTTAGAATATAAATAGACCTCCCCCTCCTCCATTCTAGGGTTAGCAAAGTGATAGCTCATTTGATAGAGAGCTTTGCTCCTTGTACCACTCTACTCTTGAGAGAGAGAGACTACTACTCCTTATGGAAGCCAAGACCTCCATCTAGGAGAAGATCCTGCAGGATATATCATCAAGACGCCCTCTTGGGCGGCCTCCTTCAAGACCTCCTCATGGAGATGAACTTTACCTTGTATCTTTCCCTTTGTTGTTCATGTACCTTGTGGATCTTGTGTGTTTGATTTGTCTAGTGGATGTGTGATTGGACTTGTTCTTGAGTGTTTCCCCTTGTGATTTCTCTCCGTTCTTCCCCGTGTTCATCGTGTTCTTCGAGGGAACCCACTCCAATCGTGAAAGATCGGCCTACACCGGGTTAGCCCCGTATCATATGGTATCAGAGCCACGTTGATCACGTATTTGGAGTCCCTCCCACCGTTTTCTAGCCTTCTTTTGCTTGATTTCGTCCTAAATTCGAAAATCCCCACCAAAAATAGCCCCCAATTTTTTTTGTGATTTGTTAGTTCGATGATGTTTTGTTGATTTTGATCCGTGGATTTGCTTGGTTTCAAGTGGATCTAGCTTTCCCCCATCTTTTCCCCCTTTCCATCCACAAAATCTCTCCAATTTTTCCCTTGGAATCATCCATTTCCGCCCCCAATTCAAAAATTTACGCCCCAAACGAGATCTAGAATCGTCGGGTCGGACATCCGGGCCTCAGGCCGGACATCCGGGCCATCTGGCCGGACATCCGGGCCCCAAGCCGGACATCCGGCTCCTGGAGCACCAAATCTGCACGGCTCTGGACACTGACCCCGGAAATCCGGACCCAACCCCGGATGTCCGACCCCTGTAGATTTCAGCCTCCCGTGTTTCACCGTTTTGTCCATAACTTTCACATCCGGAGTCTGATTTTCGCGTTCTTTAGCTCGTTGAGTAGCTATTGACATCCCCCATACATCTAGATAGGTTTCATCACCATTTGACTCCATATAAATTTTGGCATTTTGGCATCTTTGCCTAGGGCTTCCACCATAACTTTCGCAAAACCACCATAGCCTTCCGCAACCTAACCAATTTTGTTCCTTATAGCTTTAGTGGTTGTTTGAGTTGCGATTCGAGTCTCCTAAGGTGTTTCGGCTACTTAGGGACGGTTGCTTCTTCTTCAACCACCACAATAACTTCCGCATAGGCTTGCCCACCATACACTTCCGCCATCCCAACTTAACCCAATTTTGTTTGTGTTGTGAGTTGTGTCTCCTAAGGTGTTTCGGCTACTTAGGGACCGTGCTTCCAACTCCGACACCATGTATAGTCACTCTCGACTTCCGCATTGCGTCTCAAAACCCATCATTGCATTTTCGCAGTCCCATTGAGCTTCCGCAAAACCACCACCGCATTCCCGCTACCACCATTTGACTTTTGTCCTTGAGATTTTGAGTTGTGGTTTTTCCGTTTCCTAAGGTGTTTCGGCTAATTAGGAATGGGTTCACATCGACAACACCGCCTCTCATCATCGACACGGACGGTAACCTCGACGGCATCATTGTACATTCTCCCTTACCATTACATTGTTAACCCCTAGCCCATTTTGCGTCACTTGCCTATCGAGACTAGCCATTTGAGTATTGCCGGCAACGTTACTTGTGCACATTAGTGACCATCGATACACCTTCCATTGCATACATACCATATCATATTGGTATCATCTTGGTATCACATCATCCATTGTGTCACAAGATTGTTTCCGCATATACACAATTGCTATCTTGGTTTGTGCATTGTGCAAAAGTGGCCATGTCAAAAAAAAAGAATAAGCTTTTAAGCAAAGAAAAGGAGTGAACAAAGAGCTTGTAAGCAATAGCCATAGCATCACAATATATCATATGGTATCATACTTGATCATCTTGGATCATTGTGTGAGTAACACCGGGAACCATACATATATAGCATACTTGGGATAGAAATTTTATCCATTTTGCATCTTATAGGTTGTGCACAAGTGTCGTATCCTCCAATTGAGCAATCGTGCTAGCGTCTCTCTTGAGTTGTGCAACACGAGCGTTTTCCGTGGATTCCACATTTTGTGCTCATTCCTTGGTTGCACGACCCCATTTATCTATCCGTGTGTGTGTTTCCGAGTGCCATTCTTTGCTATTGGTCTACTTGTTTCACTTGCAAATTTGTGAATCTCTTTCAACATTATTGACTCTTGCTAACATTTTGCATTAAATTTTTGTGCCACTATCCTCACCGAGCTACTCCATAAACTTTAGTTTGTAGGTGTGAGTGAACAAGTCCGGTACCAATTCCACCATTCTTTCATCTCACATTGAGTGAAACGGGATACATCCTCAACTTTGGGAAAAGGTAACTTGGTATTGTTGATCTCATTTCTTACTCACCTCTACTCGAGTCTTGTGATGGATAGGCAAGGCATTTCACCCTCGGTCTTCAACAACAACAACGAGTTCGATGCCACGAACAACTCCAACGACGCCAAGATGAACGCTCAAATGGAGGAGATCAAAGCCCTCATCAAGTCCTACAAGCGATCTTCCTCATCTTCGAGAAGACGCTCAAGAGCACATGCTTCCGAGCTACCATCTCAGGCATGATCACATCGGCATCGACACCATCACCAACAAGAACCTGAAGGTCAAGAGCTCAACACCAACAACCGCTCAACGACTTCACCATCTCCCTTGGCATCTTCGCCAAGCGACTTCAAGGCATCTCCGCCTTCGGATATACGGCATCTTCGCCAACAAGCACCTCAAGACTACGCTCAAGAGAAGCACCCCAAACTCAAGTCCGCGACTTCCACGAGCTACTACGACCTCGACACCGACCACGAGATTCCTTTCTATGGGACTCTAGAACCCGAGGAGTATCTCGAGTGGGAGCGTTTGATGGACGACTACCTCAAGCTACATCAAGTTCCTCCCGAAGATCAAGTGAAGTGCGCCACAAGGAACTTCCACGACTACACGTCCACATGGTGGCTTCACACACATTCGGCGAGCTGTGACATGAGTTGGCCCAAGACGAAGAGAGCTTTGCGGCGAGAGTTCGTGCCTCCAACCTACACGGAACAACTTCTACGCCAATTGGAGAACACCATCCAAGGATCCAAGTCCATCGACGAGTACTTCAAGGAGATGAAGAAAGCCTTGCGACGAGCCCGCGTAGACGACCCCATGTCAATGAAGTTGATAGGGGCAAAGGTGTCCCGTCTTTCGATGAGATGATGGATATCGCTTTGGTGGAAGTCGACTTTGACGATCCGACTACGAACGTGCGATGACGTCGCGCCTTAGCAATCGCTAAACTAACTTCGAGAGGTTATTGACCACGCCGGAGCATGATCAACCTGACCACGAGGGTCTGTTTCCTGCGAGCAAACGAGGAACAAGCAAGAAACTGAGATTGCAATCTGGATATTGCGAATATACGATGAAAGCTTTATTGATCAAGGTGGGGTTCTTGATAGAGGCAAAGGTGTCCCGTCTTTCGATGAGATGATGAATATCGCTTTGATGGAAGTCGACTTTGACGATCCGACTACGAACGTGCGAGGACGTCGCGCCTTAGCAATCGCTAAACTAACTCTGAGAGGTTATCGACCACGCCGGAGCACGATCAACCTGACCACGAGGGTCTGTTTCCTGCGAGCAAACGAAGAACAAGCAAGAAACTGAGATTGCAATCTGGATATTGCGAATATAAGATGAAAGCTTTATTGATCAAGGTGGAGTTCTGTGACGCCTTTGTCTGGTCGCTGAACACAAACGAAGTACGCGAAGTTACAGCTATGGCGAACTTTTAATCTAAACAAAACCCAAAGTCTAAACGACGCCCTAAGGGCTGTATATATGGAGGAAGAGGGGGTGAATTTCGTGGCCCTTGAGGAAGGGGTCCGAAACCAACCCTATCTCTTGTTTCCCCACACATACGGACTCTAAAAACAGCCTATACTTATGTATTTCGAAATTACATGGGCCTGGCCCAATAATAAGGTGACGCAGCACCTAGAATAGCCTCTGGACGAAAGTTATGAAGTAGCATCTTGTATATTTCGTCCAAGGCTTCATGCACGCATTATGGTGGCTTCAACGTCCTGAAATCATCACTTGTAACTCCGTTCTTGTTCCCCATGCGCATGCCATCATCTCCATGCTTGTTCTTGCTCCAATGTTCATCCTTCTCAAAGCTAGGCCCTTCATTTGTAAGCAAAACAAATGTATCCAATTTAGGCAGCATCATATTCTCATGAACATTAGAATCATTACCAAGAAACGAAAGTACCTGGTAATTTAATTGGCGTGCGCAAGCTCTAGTAATTGGTCCAGTATGTATAGCAGCAGGGGCTGTGGGTGTTACAATGGTATTGATGTCCTCATCATCCTCCCCTTCTTGAAATGAAGTCGTCCTCGACGGAAGCTCATCTCCCTCACCCAAATAAGGCTTCAAATCTGCAATGTTAAAAGTGGGACTAACCCCAAAATCTGCAGGCAGCTCAAGTTTATATGCATTATCATTTATTTTCTCTAACACCTTAAAAGGACCATCAGCACGTGGCATTAGCTTTGATTTGCGCAAATCAGGAAATCTATCCTTACGCAAATGTAACCAAACAAGATCTCCAGGTGCAAACACAACATGTTTTCTACCCTTATCTCCAGCAAGTTTATATTTAGCATTCATACGCTCAATGTTTTCCTTAGTTAACTCATGCATTTTTAAGATCAATTCAGCACGTTGTTTAGCATCAAAATTAACCTTCTCCGAAGATGGAAGAGGCAACAAATCAATAGGTGCACGAGGTAGGAAACCATACACAATTTCAAAAGGGCACATCTTAGTAGTAGAATGCAATGAACGATTATAAGCAAACTCAATATGAGGCAAGCATTCTTCCCACATTTTCTTATTATTCTTCAAAACAGCCCTAAGCATAGTAGACAATGTTCTATTGACTACTTCAGTTTGTCCATCAGTTTGGGGGTGACAAGTAGTACTAAAAAGCAGTTTAGTCCCCAACTTAGCCCATAAACATCTGCAAAAGTGGCTAAGAAATTTGGTATCATGATATGAAACAATAGTATTTGGCACACCATGCAAACGAATAATTTCACAGAAGAACAAACCAGCAACATTAACAGCATCATCGCTTTTATGACATGGTATAAAGTGTGCCATTTTTTAGAATCTATCCACGACAACAAATATGCTATCCCTCCCCTTCTTTGTTCGAGGTAAACCTAAAACAAAGTCCATAGATATATCCTCCCAAGGAACACTAGGTACAGGCAAAGGCATATATAAACCATGAGGATTGAGTCGTGACTTAGCTTTTTGACATGTAGTGCAGCGAGCAACAAAACGCTCAACATCCCGTTTCATCTTTGGCCAAAAGAAATGTGTAGCAAGTACGTCCTTCGTCTTCTTCACGCCAAAGTGTCCCATTAATCCTCCTCCATGCGCCTCCTGCAACAACAAAAGACGAAGAGAGCTAGCTGGAATGCATAGCTTGTTAGCACGGAACACAAAACCATCATTAACGACAAACTTGTTCCAGGTTCTTCCTTCTTTACAATTCTGCAAGACATCTTTAAAATCAGCATCATGCACATATTGATCTTTGATGGTCTCCAAACCAAATATTTTGAAGTCAAGTTGTGAAAGCATAGTATAGCGACGAGACAATGCATCAGCAATAACATTTTCTTTACCCTTATTGTGTTTAATGACATAAGGGAAAGTTTCAATGAATTCAACCCATTTAGCATGTCTACGATTCAGTTTAGCTTGACTTTTAATATGTTTCAAAGATTCATGATCAGAATGTATAACAAATTCTTTGGGCCATAAATAATGTTGCCATGTTTCTAAAGTCCGAACAAGAGCATATAGTTCTTTATCATAAGTAGAATAATTCAGACTAGGCCCACTCAATTTTTCAGAAAAGTATGCAACAGGTTTGCCATCTTGTAATAACACACCTCCTAATCCAATGCCACTAGCATCACATTCAAGCTCAAAAGTCTTATTAAAATCAGGAAGTTGGAGTAAAGGAGCATGTGTCAACTTATCTTTCAATACCGTGAAGGCTTCTTCCTGTGCGGTACCCCAAACAAAAGGCACATCCTTCTTTGTAAGCTCGTTGAGAGGTGCAGCAATGGTGCTAAAATCTCTCACAAAACACCTATAGAAACCAGCGAGTCCAAGAAAACTCCGCACTTGTGTGACCGTTTTGGGCTGCGGCCAACTCTCAATAGCTTCAATCTTGGCTTTATCAACTTCAATTCCCTGTGGAGTAACAACATAGCCAAGAAAAGATACTCGGTCGGTGCAAAAGGTGCACTTCCCAAGGTTACCAAACAAACGTGCATCACGTAGAGCAATAAAAACAGCACGTAAATGTTCCAAATGTTCTTCCAAAGATTTGCTATAAATCAGTATATCATCAAAATAGACTACCACAAATCGTCCAATGAAAGCACGTAAAACTTCGTTCATTAGTCTCATGAAAGTACTAGGTGCATTAGTTAACCCAAAAGGCATGACTAACCACTCATATAATCCAAACTTAGTTTTAAATGCTGTTTTCCATTCATCTCCCAATTGCATACGAATTTGATGGTATCCACTACGCAAATCAACTTTGGAGAATATTGTAGAGCCACTCAATTCATCAAGCATATCATCTAGCCTAGGAATAGGATGACGATAACGAATAGTAATATTATTAATGCCTCTACAATCAACACACATACGCGACGTACCATCCTGTTTAGGCACTAGTATAATAGGAACAGCACAAGGACTAAGAGATTCGCGTATATAACCTTTGTCGAGCAGCTCCTGTACTTGACGCATAATCTCCTTCGTCTCCTCTGGATTGGTACGGTATGGTGCACGGTTGGGTAGCGATGCACCGGGAATTAAGTCAATTTGATGCTCAATCCCTCGAATAGGTTTTAATCCCGGTGGCACGTCTTGTGGGAAGACGTCAGCGAACTCCTGCAAAATGTTAGTGACAGCAGGGGGCAAAGAGGAAGGCACGTCCTCGAATGAAAATAATGCCTCTTTGCACACAAAAGCATAGCAAACAGATTTGCTGAAATATAGTTCATCAATATCAGATTTTGTGGCAAGTAAACATGCACTTTTCAATTTAATTTCAGAAACAACTCTAGATGGTTTATTATTAAGTTCCATTTGTTGCTCAAATTCCTTTGCCACAATCTGATTTTCACTCTTATTTTTCTCCTGTTTTGCTTTATTAGCTCTATTAATGTCATCTTTCAAAATGGAATCAGGAGTCATAGGAAGCAAAGTAATATTTTTATCCTTATGAACAAGAGTATACTGATTGTTTCTACCATGGTGTACAGAATTTTTATCAAATTGCCATGGTCTACCTAGTAATAAGGAACATGCTTGCATGGGTACCACATCACAATCAACATAATCAGCATATGTAGAGATACTAAAATGCACACGAGCAGTACGTGTTACCTTAACCTTGCCGCTGTTGTTGAACCATTGGATGTAGTAAGGATGTGGATGTGGTCTTGTGGTGAGAGATAGCTTCTCCACCATCTCCATGCTAGCCAAAGTTGTTATAGCTCCCTCCATCTATGATGACGCGAACAGAACGTTCCTTCACAACTCCCTTTGTATGGAACAAATTATGCATCTGATTTTGCTCTGCTTGTGTGACCTGCACACTCAAAACACGTTGAGCAACTAAACATTCATACCTGTCAGCGTCTTCAGGAGCCATGTATTGCGTCTCATTTTCAGAATCATCTCCACCATGTTCTTCACGTGTAATAAGAGCCAAAGTCTCCTCATCATAGTCACTAGCGGACTCATACCCACCATCCTCAGTAGCAATCATGACACGCTGAGATTTGCATTCTCTCGCAAAATGTCCTCTTCCCTTACAACGACGACAAATAATATCACTTGTGTGCCCTGTCGATGCCATGGAAGAAGAAGAGCTCTGCGCAGGCCCGACAGGTGTGCTCTTGGCAGAGAGTGGTGGTTGTGCCTGCTTTCTTGTATCACGGCTGGAGGTGGCACCTGATGGAGGTGATGGTGAAGTGGAAGTAGAAGATGCACTTGAGTGAAGAAGGGCAATGCCGCTTGTAAAGCTCTTTCGTCGAGTGCGCGATCATGACAGGACTCGAGGAAGAAGCCCCGGCTAACTCCGTGCCAGCAGCCGCGGTAAGACGGGGGCGCGGTGTCCATGATGAAGGTCGACCTGCAGAAAAGTTAGTTCGCGCCAATGGCTGTCGATCCTGCACTTCACGTTCAGCTTTACAAGCAAGATGGAATAAACGAGTGATATTATTATAATCCTTATACTCTAGAATGGTCTGAATCTCTTTATTTAATCCACCCATAAAACGTGCAAGCATAGCTTCATTCTCCACAACAATACCACATCTAATCATGCCAGTTTGTAATTCCTGATAATATTCTTCTACAGAATTTTTCCCTTGTCTTAAACGCTGCAATTTTTGAAGTAATTCACGTTGATAATATGGTGGAACCCAACGAGTACGCATAGCAGTTTTCAAAGCAGCCCAAGTAGCTGGAACAGGATATAATCTACAATGTTCAGACCACCAAACACATGCAAAGCTAGTGAAAGCACAAACAGCAGCAGGAACACGTCTGTCCTCAGGGTATTGTAAACATGTAAATCGTTGTTCAGTTTCTAACTCCCAAGTAAGATATATATCAGGAACATATCTACCCTCAAATGGTGTAATATTCAATTTCAGTTTAGGGAGATGGTCATGATCTCGTACCTGAGGTGGTGGTGCCGGCCTACCGTTGCGAATATATACCTGAGGTCGACCTGCTGGTGGTGGTGCTGGTGGCTGCACGTAGCTCTGATTTTGATCAACCTCATCCTCATAATCGCCCGCATAATCGTCATCCTCCTCAGCCGTCGCAGGAGCAGGAGCCAAAGAAGCATCAACAGTAGGTGCAGCAGCACCCGAATTTTGACCAGTCTCAATTGGAACGCGCTGTGCCCGTCCCACTTGATTTGGAAGGCGGCGTTGGAGATGTGGTTGTTGTTGTTGTAGAGGTGCGACATGTGCAGCCGGTGGTGGTTGGGGAAGACGCTTGAGTAATTCAGTAAACTTGTTATCCAGCTTTGTCTCGAACGACTTCTCCACGGCATCTATCTTCTCCATAGCCTCTTCAAATCTGTTTAGCACATCTCCCACCTGGCCACTCATCATTTGCTGAAATTTATCATGCAACTCCTTGTTCGTCATGTTCTCCCAATCAGTCTCATCGGCTTGTGAACCTGCCATGGTTAGCAGCAATAGAAACACAAAAGAATATGATCCTGCAGACTACTAGAAGTGGTGGTGATGGTGGTGTGTCACAAAACCTTCAAGCGAATCTCAAATTCTTACCAGTTCTTACCCAGCAGCAGGTGGTGATCGGCAACCGTTGTAGTCAAAAACTCTCAAAGCTTGGATATAGCGATTACCAGGGAGAGTCAAACGCACGATGTAGACTTATGTGGAGCTGGGAAGGCTTATAATATGGTAGCAAAATGGTAAGCAATAATCAATTCAGAGATGCAAAGTTGAATAAACGCTCAACGACGGTACTGTGCTAGTCCTAGGCTAGACCGTGCTAGAGACGCGAGCCTAGAACACTAACAAAATCACGGCGCTGCACGTAAACAAGGGAAAAGCACACTCTGGAATTTTTTTTTCGCTCTTTTTTTTTTTCGCTCTTTTTTTTTTTGCGAAAAATCACTATAATGGCGAGTGTCTCAAAACTCTTCCCAGGTCAAACTGACAGGACGGGCACAAAATTTTTTGACTATTTTTTTTTCGGAAATCAGGGCAGCGACGACGAAAAAGTGCGACAAAAAATCACTATGATGGCGAGTGTCTCGTCTTTCGATGAGATGATGGATATCGCTTTGGTGGAAGTCGACTTTGACGATCCGACTACGAACGTGAGGAAGACAACCCTCCTCGCCAAGAGCGACATGAGATTGCCAATCCTCACCGACATGGGCGTCATCATCCCCGACCCCAACACAATGAAGAGCAACGATATGGCAAGCTAAAGTTCACCATGCCCAAGTTTACCGGAAGCAATGACCCCGAAGAGTACATATCATGGGCATTGAAGGTTGACAAAATCTTCCGCTTGCACAATTACGAAGAAGAGAAGAAGATCGCAATGGCATCCCTCGAATTCCAAGACTACGTCCTCATTTGGTGGGAACAAGCCATTGAGTGCCATGCGGCAAGAGGTGAACCACCCATCCCCACTTGGGCACAAATGAAGGATGTCATGAGAGCACGATTTGTGCCAAACTACTACAACCGCGACCTCTTCAAGAAACTCCAACAACTCAAGCAAGGAACCAAGAGCGTTGAAGAGTACTACAAGGAAATGGAGATTGCCATGATACGAGCCAATGTCAAAGAAGATGATGAGCAAACTATGGCACGTTTCTTGAATGGACTCAATCACCCTATCAAGAAGATTGCCGACTTCCAACCATACTCGAACCTCATCGAGCTAGTGCATCAAGCTACCAAAGCGGAATGGCAAGTACAAGACGACTTCAAGTATGCCAAGTTCTCATCCAAGTCCTATGGCCTCTCCAACAATCAAGCTTCGACGACTCCCACCACGAGCAATTGCGACAAGTCAAGTTACAAGACAAGCTCAAGTCGTCCTCCTACTACAAGCAACTTCAAGCCGAAAGCTTCATCATCATATACTCCAACCGATGAGACCATCAAGACAAGTTCCATCAAATGTTTCACATGCGGAGGCCGAGGCCACAAGTCCTTCGAGTGCACAAACAACCGCACCATGATCCTCAACGACGACGGCACCTACGACTCCATGAGTGAAGGAGAAATGGAAGATCTTGAGCAAGTGGCCATGCACCGACAAGTGAACAATGAAGAAGAAGGTGATCACATCTTTTGTGACGAAGACTCAAGTCCCGCTCTTGTTGTCTCCAAGGTCTTGACTCTTCAACATCAACAAGACGAAGATCAAAGATGCCATATCTTCCACACAAAGGCCGGCATCAATGGACGGTCCGTCAAGGTCATCATCGATGGAGGGAGTTGCCATAACTTGGCAAGTGAAGAACTATGCTCCAAACTCCAATTGGTCAAGATGAAGCACCCGCACCCCTACAAGGTTCAATGGCTAAGCGACACCGACACCATACAAGTTGAGCAGAGAGTACAAGTCTCTTTCAAGATCGGCGCCTATGAAGACACTTTGGAGTGTGATGTCCTTCCGATGACCGTGTGCCACCTCCTTCTTGGACGGCCATGGCAATTTGACCGAGGTGTCATTCACAATGGGCGTACAAATCACTATAGCTTCAAGATGAAAGGGAAAGAGTTTGTGCTACGTCCTATGTCTCCAAGCCAAGTGCTCGCCGACAAGCAAAACACCCATCGTGGAGAGAATAGTGAGAGAGTGAACCACCAAAAAGAGAGTGAGCGCCACAAGCCCAAATTGAGTGCCTCCAGATGAGCGACAAGAAAAACTTAGTCCTATTTGCCACCAAACTTGAGATGAGAGAAGTGTGTGAGAACCCATCAAGTGTCCTACACTATGTCCTATTGTGCAAGGATGAGGCACCAAAAACTAACAACTCTCACGATCTACCTTTGGTGTTATCTTCTTTA
Source organism: Aegilops tauschii subsp. strangulata (assembly GCF_002575655.3). Classification (NCBI taxonomy): domain Eukaryota; kingdom Viridiplantae; phylum Streptophyta; class Magnoliopsida; order Poales; family Poaceae; genus Aegilops; species Aegilops tauschii. The sequence goes on from NC_053037.3 coordinate 252,508,372, forward strand.
TTGCAGGAATTCCAAGATGTTTTCCCCGATGAGCTACCTCCGGGTCTACCTCCACTACGAGGCATTGAGCACCGAATTGATCTCATCCCCGGAGCGCCGCTTCCAAACAAAGCGCCCTACCGCGTCAACCCCGAAGAAACCAAAGAAATTCAAAGGCAAGTAAAGCATCTCATAGACCATGGACATGTGCGTGAAAGTTTGAGTCCTTGTGCCGTACCGGTCATTCTTGTGCCAAAACGAGACGGTAGCTTTCGCATGTGTTCCGATTGTAGACCTATCAATGCTATCACCGTTCGTTATAGGTACCCCATTCTATGCCTTGATGATATGCTTGATGAAGTTTGCGGTGCCACTATCTTTTCCAAAATTGATCTTAAAAGTGGTTACTATCAAATCCGCATACAAGAGGGTGATGAATGGAAAACCGCTTTCAAAACAAAGTTTGGTCTATATGAGTGGTTAGTCATGCCTATGGGTTTATCAAAAGCACCCGGTACTTTCATGCGTCTTATGCATTACGTGTTTCGCCCTTACATTGGTGAATTTGTTGTTGTCTACTTTGATGATATCCTTGTGTTTAGCAAATCTCTCAAAGAGCATGTCACCCACCTTTGCACCGTGCTACAAACTCTTCGAAAAGAGCAACTTTATGCTAATATGGAAAAATGCCTATTTGGTGTTGATAAGCTTGTTTTCTTGGGTTTCGTAGTATCTTCTAAGGGTGTTCATGTTGATGAATCTAAGATCAATGCTATTAAAACTTGGCCCCAACCAACCAATTTGCAACAAGTGCATAGTTTTCTTGGTTTAGCCGGTTTCTATCGCAGATTTGTGAAGGATTTTAGCACCATTGCTTCACCTTTGCATGCTTTGAGTAAGAAAAATGCACCGTTTGTTTGGGGAACATCTCAAGATATCGCTTTCAATGAGCTTAAGAATTTGCTTACTGATGCTCCCATGCTTGCATTACCCAACTTTGACAAACCTTTCGAAATTCATTGCGATGCTAGTGGTAATGGCATAGGAGGTGTGTTAACGCAAGAGAAGCGCCCAATTGCTTATTTTAGTGAGAAACTCTCCGGAGCGCAACTCAATTACCCTATCTATGACAAAGAGCTATATGATTTGGTGCGAGTTTTGCATGAATGGGAACCTTACCTACGCCCTCACGAGTTCATCATCCATACCGACCATGAAACGCTTAAATACCTTAAGGGTCAAACTAAGTTGAACAAGCGTCATGCTAAATGGAGTGAGTTCATTGAGTCGTTTCCTTATGTCATCAAGTATATTAAAGGTAAGGAAAATGTTGTGGCGGATGCACTTTCCCGTATATGCATGCTTGTTAATCAACTTGAGTTAAATGTCATTGGCTTTGAGCATATAAAAGACTTGTATGAGCATGATCCTACATTTTCTATTCCTTATGCCAAGTGTTTGACGCATACTTCTTGGGATCGATACTACATCAAAGATGGATATCTTATGAGAGCTAACAAACTTTGCATCCCCGAGTCCTCTCTTCGCTTGTTGCTTTTGCAGGAATCTCATGGAGGCGGACTCATGGGACACTTTGGACGCGACAAGACATTTGCTACGCTCTCCAAGAACTACTTTTGGCCCAAGATGTTCCGCGACGGCAATCGCTTCACCAACCGATGCTCTACATGTCACAAAGCTAAGTCCAAAGCTCAATCTCATGGCCTCTATATGCCACTTCCAATTCCATATCACCCATGGGAAGACATTAGCATGGACTTTGTGCTTGGTTTGCCTAGAACTCGAAATGGCAAGGATTCCGTTTTTGTTGTTGTGGACCGATTCTCCAAAATGGCACATTTCATTCCTTGCAACAAGATAGACGATGCTTCACATGTTGCAAATTTGTTTTGTAGGGAAATCTTGCGCCTTCATGGAATGCCAAAGACGATTGTCTCGGACCGCGACGTCAAGTTCTTGAGTTACTTTTGGAAGACATTGTGCGCCAAGCTCGGAATCAAGCTTTTGTTCTCTTCGGCATACCATCCACAAACCGACGGCCAAACGGAGGTGACCAACCGCACGCTCTCCACTCTACTACGCGTGTTGATAAAGAAGAACATCAAGGAGTGGGAGGAGTGCCTACCCATCGCCGAGTACGCCTACAATCGTGCAAGACATTCGACTACCGGCAAGTCCCCCTTCGAGGTCGTCTATGGCTTCAAGCCATTGTCTCCATTGGACATTCTACCTCTACCGCTACAAGAGCGCACAAACATGGACGCGAGTGCCCGAGTCAACTTCCTCAAGAAGATGTACGAAGATACAAGAAACACCATCGAGCGCCAAGTACAACGACTCGCGACCAAGCTCAACGTCAACAAGCAAGCCATGATGTTCAATGTTGGAGATCTTGTGTGGCTACACCTTCGCAAGGATCGCTTCCCCAAGGAACGCAAGTCCAAGCTACTACCCCGAGCGGATGGACCCTTCAAGGTGCTTGCACGCTACAACAACAACGCATACAAGATCGACATCCCACGCGACAAGTACTCCGTGAGCGACATCTTCAACATCAAAGATCTATCCCCGTACCATGGTGATGAGGATTTCGATCCGAGGTCGGATCTTTCCCAAGGGAGGGGAGATGATGCGGAGCATCCTACGGTCATCCCCATGGACCTACCATCGTATCATCAAGAGCCAAGAGGACCTATGACACGAGCACGAGCTAGAGCTCTCGAGAACGAGGTGACTTCCTTCCTTTGTGATATCACATATGATCCACTCGAGACATGGCTACTACCTAAGTCCGATATGCTATGCATGATTAGGTGTCAAGAGGAGCCTCCCGAAGATGCACGTGAAGACGGACAAGCCGCCAAGTTCACGGATAAAGAGAACCAACGAAAACGGGCAAGTTCACCTTCCAGGCCCCGGACATCCGGCCAAGTCCGCGGACATCCGGCCCCTGGAGCAACCACAGCAGCAGCAGCCAGACGCCCAAGCCTACAGGGCCCGGACATCCGGCATCCAGCCTGGACATCCGGCCCCAGCCCGGAAATCCGGCCAAAAGCCCGGACATCCGGCGCCACGCTACAGAACATCCAGAAGTTTTGCCCTCCAGCCCGAAAATCCGGCCCCCAGCCCGGACATCCGGCCCCTCCTGAAGCCCCGGACATCCGGCCCGTCGCCCGGACATCCGGCCACCCCTGTCTGCGCACAGTAAGGGCCGAGGCCCGTTTACCCCTTCGACCCCCTAGACTATATATACTCCTTCTCCTCCATCTTTCTTGGGTTAGCATTGGTTTAGCTCATATGTGAGATAGAGCATTGCTCATCCATACGGATCTCCTCCTCGAGAGAGACTGCGGCCCCTCTTCGGAGACGATCCACGTTGGATTCAAGACCCCCTCTTGGGTGGACCCCTCAAGACCTCCTTTCGGAGAAGAACCGGTTACCTATGTATCGTCCCTTGTTGGATTTGGATCGTGTATCTCTTTGTGTTTCGAGGATCTAGCACATGTGTGATTGTTCTTGTTGGTTTGAGTGATTCTCTCGTGTCTTCCCCTCGTGTTTCCCCTCGTGTTCTTCATGTTCTTAGTTGGGATCCGCTCTTTTCATGAAAGATCGGCCATCTAGGGTTCCACCCAACATCAGATGGTCTCCAAACCAAATATTTTGAAGTCAAGTTGTGAAAGGATAGTATAGCGACGAGACAAAGCATCAGCAATAACATTTTCTTTACCCTTCTTGTGTTTAATGACATAAGGGAAAGTCTCAATGAATTCAACCCATTTAGCATGTCTACGATTCAGTTTAGCTTGACTTTTAATATGTTTCAAAGATTCATGATCAGAATGTATAACAAATTCTTTGGGCCATAAATAATGTTACCATGTCTCTAAAGTCCGAATAAGAGCATATAATTCTTTATCATCAGTAGAATAGTTCAGACTAGGCCCACTCAATTTTTCAGAAAGTATGCAACAGGTTTGCCATCTTGTAATAACATACCTCCTAATCCAATTCCACTGGCATCACATTCAAACTCAAAAGTCTTATTAAAATCAGGAAGTTGGAGTAAAGGAGCATGTGTCAACTTATCTTTCAATACCGTGAAGGCTTCTTCCTGTGCGGTACCCCAAACAAAAGGCACATCCTTCTTTGTAAGCTCATGGAGAGGTGCAGCAATGGTGCTAAAATCTCTCACAAAACGCCTATAGAAACCAGCGAGTCCAAGAAAACTCCTCACTTGTGTGACTGTTTAGGGCTGCGGCCAACTCTCAATAGCTTCAATCTTGGCTTTATCAACTTCAATTCCCTCTGGAGTAACAACATAGCCAAGAAAAGATACTCGGTCGGTGCAAAAGGTGCACTTCCCAAGGTTACCAAACAAACATGCATCACGTAGAGCAATAAAAATAGCACGTAAATGTTCCAAATGTTCTTCCAAAGATTTGCAATAAATCAGTATATCATCAAAATAGACTACCACAAATCGCCCAATGAAAGCACGTAAAACTTCGTTCATTAGTCGCATGAAAGTACTAGGTGCATTAGTTAACCCAAAAGGCATGACTAACCACTCATATAAACCAACTTAGTTTTAAATGCTGTTTTCCATTCATCTCCCAATTTCATACGAATTTGATGGTATCCACTACGCAGATCAACTTTGGAGAATATTCTAGAGCCACTCAATTCATCAAGCATATCATCTAGCCTAGGAATAGGATGACGATAACGAATAGTAATATTATTAATGCCTCTACAATCAACACACATACGCGACGTACCATCCTTTTTAGGCACTAGTATAATAGGAACAGCACAAGGACTAAGAGATTCGCGTATATAACCTTTGTCGAGCAGCTCCTGTACTTGACGCATAATCTCCTTCGTCTCCTCTGGATTGGTACGGTATGGTGCACGGTTGGGTAGCGATGCACCGGGAATTAAATCAATTTGATGCTCAATCCCTCGAATAGGTGGTAATCCCGGTGGCACGTCTTGTGGGAAGACGTCAGCGAACTCCTGCAAAATGTTAGTGACAGCAGGGGGCAAAGAGGAAGGCACGTCCTCGAATGAAAATAATGCCTCTTTGCACACAAAGCATAGCAAACAGATTTGCTACAATCTAGCTCATCAATTTCAGATTTTGTGGCAAGTAAACATGCACTTTTCAATTTAATTTCAGAAGCAACACTAGATGGTTTATTATTAGGTTTCATTTCTTGCTCAAATTCTTTTGCCACAATCTGATTTTCACTCTTATTTTTCTCCTGTTTTGCTTTATTAGCTCTATTAATATCATCTTTCAAAATGGAATCAGGAGTCATAGGAAGCAAAGTACTATTTTTATCCTTATGAACAAGAGTATACTGATTGTTTCTACCATGGTGTACATATTTTTTATCAAATTGCCATGGTCTACCAAGTAATAAGGAACATGCTTGCATAGGTACCACATCACAATCAACATAATCTGCATATGTAGAGATACTAAAATGCACACGAACAGTACGTGTTACCTTAACCTTGCCGCTGTTGTTGAACCATTGGATGTAGTAAGGATGTGGATGTGGTCTTGTGGTGAGAGATAGCTTCTCCACCATCTCCATGCTAGCCAAGTTGTTGCAGCTCCCTCCATCTATGATGACGCGAATAGAACGTTCCTTCACAACTCCCTTTGTATGGAACAAATTATGCCTCTGATTTTGCTCAACTTGTGTAACCTGCACACTCAAAACACGTTGAGCAACTAAACATTCATACCTGTCAGCATCTTCAGCAGCCATGTATTGCGTCTCATGATCAGAATCATCTCCACCGTGTTCTTCATGTGTAATAAGAGCCAAAGTCTCCTCATCATAGTCACTAGCGGACTCATACCCACCATCCTCAGTAGCAATCATCACACGCTGAGATTTGCATTCTCTCACAAAATGTCCTCGTCCCTTACAACGACGACAAATAATATCACTTGTGTGCCCTGTTGATGCCATGGAAGAAGAAGAGCTCTACGCAGGCCCGGTAGGTGTGCTCTTGGCAGAGAGTGGTGGTTGTGCCTGCTTTCTTGTATCATGGCTGGAGGTGGCACCTGATGGAGGTGATGGTGCAGTGGAAGTAGAGGATGCACGTGGTGTCCATGATGAAGGTCGACCTGCAGAAAAGTTAGTTCGCGCCAATGCCTGTCGATCCTGCACTTCATGTTCAGCTTTACAAGCAAGATGGAATAAACGAGTGATATTATTATACTCCTTATACTCTAGAATGGTCTGAATCTCTCTATTTAATCCACCCATAAAACGTGCAAGCATAGCTTCATTCTCCTCAACAATACCACATCTAATCATGCCAGTTTGTAATTCCTGATAATATTCTTCTACATAATTTTTTCCTTGTCTTAAACGCTGCAATTTTTGAATTAATTCACGTTGACAATATGGTGGAACCCAACGAGTACGCATAGCAGTTTTCAAAGCAGCCCAAGTAGTTGGAACAGGATATAATCTACAATGTTCAGACCAGCAAACACATGCAAAGCTAGTGAAAGCACAAACAGCAGCAGGAACACGTCTCTCCTCAGGATATTGTAAACATGTAAATCGTTGTTCAGTTTCTAACTCCCAAGTGATATATATATCAGGAACATATCTACCCTCAAATGGTGGAATATCAATTTCAGTTTAGGGAGATGGTCATGATCTCGTACCTGAGGGGAGCCCTAACATTGCCATTATTTGCATGTGGACGACCTGGTGGTTGTGGTGCTGGTGGTTGCACGTAGTTCTGATTTTGATCAACCTCATCCTCGTAATCTCCCGCATAATCATCCTCCGCATCACCAGCAGGAGCCACAGAAGTATCAACATCAGCACCAACAGTTTGGCCAGGCTGAAGAAGGACACGGCTCGCTCGACGGAGGGCTGTTTCGCGACGTGGAGGTAGTAGTAGTAGTAGTAGTAGTAGTAGTAGTAGTAGTAGTAGTAGTAGTAGTAGTAGTAGTAGTAGTTGTTGTTGTTGTTGTTGTTGTTGTTGTTGTTGTTGTTGTTGTTGTTGTTGTTGTTGTTGTTGTTGTTGCAGAGGTGCGACAGGTGCAGCCGGTGGTGGAAGACGCGCAAGCAGTTCATTAAATCTGTTATCGAGCTTTTTTTCGAACGTCTTCTCAAGTCCAGTGATCTTCTCCATGGCCTCTTCAAAATTGTTTAGCACATCTTGCACCTGTTCAGTCATCATTTGCTGAAACTTATCATGAAGCTCCTTGTTCGTTAAGTTCTCCCAGTCAATCTCGTCGGCTTGTGATCCTGGCATGGTTAGCAGCAATAGAACCACACAAGAATATGATCCTACAGACTACTAACAAGTGGTGGTGGTGGTGGGTGTCACAAATCCGTCAAGCAAATCTCAAATTCTTACCAGTTCTTACCAAGCAGCACGTGGTGAACGGCAACCGTTGTAGTCAAAACTCTCAAAGCTTGGCTAGTGCGATTACCAGGGAGAGTCAAACGCACGATGTAGATGTATGTGGAGCTGGGAAGGCTTATAATATGGTAGCAAAAAGGGTCAGCAATAATCAATTCAGATATGCAAAGTTGAATAAACGCTCAACGACGGTACTGTGCTGGTCCTAGGCTAGACCGTTGATGAGGACATCAATACCATTGTTACACCCACAGCCCCTGCTGCTATACATACTGGACCAATTACTAGAGCTCGCGCACGCCAATTAAATTACCAGGTACTTTCGTTTCTTGGTAATGATTCTAATGTTCATGAGAATATGATGCTGCCTAAATTGGATACATTTGTTTTGCTTACAAATGAAGGGCCTAGCTTTGAGAAGGATGAACATTGGAGCAAGAACAAGCATGGAGATGATGGCATGCGCATGGGGGACAAGAACGGAGTTACAAGTGATGATTTCAGGACGTGGAAGCCACCATAATGCGTGCATGAAGCCTTGGACGAAATATACAAGATGCTACTTCATAACTTTCGTCCAGAGGCTATTCTAGGTGCCGCGTCACCTTATTATTGGGCCAGGCCCATATAATTTCAAAGTACTTGAGTATAGGCTATTTTTAGAGTCCGTATGTGTGGGGAAACAAGAGATAGGGTTGGTTTCGGACTCCTTCCCCAAGGGCCACGAAATTCCCCCCTCTTCCTCCATATATACAGCCCTTAGGGCGTCGTTTAGACTTTGGGGTTTTGTTTAGATTAAAAGTTCGCCATAGCTGCAACTTCGCGTACTTCGTTTGTGTTCAACGACCAGACAAAGGCGTCACAGAACCCCACCTTGATCAATAAATCTTTCATCTTATATTCGCAATATCCAGATTGCAATCTCAGTTTCTTGCTTGTTCTTCGTTTGCTCGCAGGAAACAGACCCTCGTGGTCAGGTTGATCGTGCTCCGGCGTGGTCAATAACCTCTCGGAGTTGGTTTAGCGATTGCTAAGGCGCGACGTCCTCGCACGTTCGTAGTCGGATCGTCAAAGTCAACTTCCATCAAAGCAATATCCATCATCTCATCGAAAGACGGGACACCTTTGCCTCTATCAAGTGGTATCAGATTTCCAGGTTGCTCGGTGAGATTTTACAGTTTTTCGTAGTTTAGATCGAGTCTGTTCTTCATACCTACAGTCCACGAAAAAGCCACAAAAAAATTAGGGTTAGTTCAGTATATCCGAACCAATCTGAGCCTTTGCATAATCTTTTTAGGGTTTTTGCTTTGTTGAATTTGCGGTTGCATCGTCGTGTCAAGTTGTTGGTCTTAGAGTCTAGTCTTTTAGAGTTTCGAGTTCTAGTCATAAGTTGTCACGCCGCCGCCGTACCATCATCATCGCCTTGCCATCTACCACCATTGCTTATCCGCCACCGCTCTGAATCCGTATCCATATACCACCACCAATCCATATCCATATACCACCACCGATCCGTATCCATATACCACCACCGCTACCATATACCACCACCGCTCGCGTATCCTACCACCATATATCCACCACCAATCCGAGTTCTTTTCATATTCGGTTTGTTTTAGAGATCCATCTATTTTCCGTTTCGTGTTTTCCTCGCCTTAGTAGGTCTCGGAAAAAAAAAGTGTGTAGACCCCCGGGCAGTTTTTAGGCCAAAATTTCGGCAACCAAAAATATTTTTTCCCTATCCTATTTTTAGGTCTCGGGGAGTCTTTTGAGACACTCGCCATCATAGTGATTTTTTGTCGCACTTTTTCGTCGTCGCTGCCCTGATTTCCGAGAAAAAATAGTCACAAAAATTTTGTGCCCATCCTGTCAGTTTGACCTGGGAAGAGTTTTGAGACACTCGCCATTATAGTGATTTTTCGCAAAAAAAAGCGAAAAAAAGGAGCAAAAAAAAATTCCAGAGTGTGCTTTTCCCTTGTTTACGTGCAGCGCCGTGATTTTGTTAGTGTTCTAGGCTCGCGTCTCTAGCACGGTCTAGCCTAGGACCAGCACAGTACCGTCGTTGTGCGTTTCTTCAACTTTGCATCTCTGAATTGATTATTGCAGACCATTTTTGCTACCATATTATAAGCCTTCCCAGCTCCACATACATCTACATCGTGCGTTTGACTCTCCCTGGTAATCGCTCTATCCAAGCTTTGAGAGTTTTGACTACAACGGTTGCCGATCACCACCTGCTGCTGGGTAAGAACTGGTAAGAATTTGAGATTCGCTTGAAGGTTTTGTGACACACCACCGTCGCCACCACTTCCTAGTTGATGAGGACATCAATACAATTATTACACCCACAGTCCCTGCTGCTATACATACTGGACCAATTACTAGAGCTCGCGCACGCCAATTAAATTACCAGGTACTTTCGTTTCTTGCTAATGATTCTAATGTTCATGAGAATATGATGCTGCCTAAATTGGATACATTTGTTTTGCTTACAAATGAAGGGCCTAGCTTTGAGAAGGATGAACATTGGAGCAAGAACAAGCATGGAGATGATGGCATGCGCATGAGGAACAAGAACGGAGTTACAAGTGATGATTTCAGGACGTTGAAGCCACCATAATGCGTGCATGAAGCCTTGGACGAAATATACAAGATGCTACTTCATAACTTTCGTCCAGAGGCTATTCTAGGTGCTGCGTCACCTTATTATTGGGCCAGGCCCATGTAATTTCGAAATACATAAGTATAGGCTGTTTTTAGAGTCCGTATGTGTGGGGAAACAAGAGATAGGGTTGGTTTCGGACCCCTTCCTCAAGGGCCACGAAATTCCCCCCCCCTCTTCCTCCATATATACAGCCCTTAGGGCGTCGTTTAGACTTTGGGTTTTGTTTAGATTAAAAGTTCGCCATAGCTGCAACTTCGCGTACTTCGTTTGTGTTCAGCGACCAGACAAAGGCGTCACAGAACCCCACCTTGATCAATAAAGCTTTCATCTTATATTCGCAATATCCAGATTGCAATCTCAGTTTCTTGCCTGTTCTTCGTTTGCTCGCAGGAAACAGACCCTCGTGGTCAGGTTGATCGTGCTCCGGCGTGGTCGATAACCTCTCGGAGTTGGTTTAGCGATTGCTAAGGCGCGACGTCCTCGCACGTTCGTAGTCGGATCGTCAAAGTCGACTTCCATCAAAGCGATATTCATCATCTCATCGAAAGACGGGACACCTTTGCCTCTATCAAGTGGTATCAGATTTCCAGGTTGCTCGGTGAGATTTTACAGTTTTTCGTAGTTTAGATCGAGTCTGTTCTTCATACCTACAGTCCACGAAAAAGCCACAAAAAAAAATTAGGGTTAGTTCATCATATCCGAACCAATCTGAGCCTTTGCATAATCTTTTTAGGGTTTTTGCTTTGTTGAATTTGCGGTTGCATCGTCGTGTCAAGTTGCTGGTCTTAGAGTCTAGTCTTTTAGAGTTTCGAGTTCTGGTCATAAGTTGTCACGCCGCCGCCGCACCATCATCATCGCCTTGCCATCTACCACCATTGCTTATCCGCCACCGCTTTGAATCCGTATCCATATACCACCACCGCTGCCATATACTACCGCCATATATCCACCACCAATCCGAGTTCTTTTCATAGTCGGTTTGTTTAAGAGATCCATATATTTTCCGTTTCGTGTTTCCTTGCCTGAGTAGGTCTCGGAAAAAAAAAAAAAAAAAAAAAAAAAAAAAAAAAAAAAAAAAAAAAAAAAAAAAAAAAAAAAAAGAGTCTGGAGACCCCCGGGCAGTTTTTAGGCCAAAATTTCGGCAACCCAAAATATTTTTTCCCTATCCTATTTTTAGGCCCCGGGTAGTGTTTTGAGACACTCGCCATCATAGTGATTTTTTGTCGCACTTTTTCGTCGTCGCTGCCCTGATTTCCGAAAAAAAAAAAAAGAGCGCAAAAAAAAAAAAAAAAGAGCGAAAAAAAAAATTCCTGAGTGTGCTTTTCCCTTGTTTACGTGCAGCGCCGTGATTTTGTTAGTGTTCTAGGCTCGCGTCTCTAGCACGGTCTAGCCTAGGACCAGCACAGTACCGTCGTTGAGCGTTTATTCAACTTTGCATCTCTGAATTGATTATTGCTTACCATTTTGCTACCATATTATAAGCCTTCCCAGCTCCACATAAGTCTACATCGTGCGTTTGACTCTCCCTGGTAATCGCTATATCCAAGCTTTGAGAGTTTTTGACTACAACGGTTGCCGATCACCACCTGCTGCTGGGTAAGAACTGGTAAGAATTTGAGATTCGCTTGAAGGTTTTGTGACACACCACCATCCCACCACTTCTAGTAGTCTGCAGGATCATATTCTTTTGTGTTTCTATTGCTGCTAACCATGGCAGGTTCACAAGCCGATGAGACTGATTGGGCGAACATGACGAACAAGGAGTTGCATGATAAATTTCAGCAAATGATGAGTGGCCAGGTGGGAGATGTGTTAAACAGATTTGAAGAGGCTATGGAGAAGATAGATGCCGTGGAGAAGTCGTTTGAGACAAAGCTGGATAACAAGTTTACTGAATTACTAAAGCGTCTTCCCCAACCACCACCGGCTGCACATGTCGCACCTCTACAACAACAACAACCACATCTCCAACGCCGCCTTCCAAATCAAGTGGGACGGGCACAGTGCGTTCCAATTGAGATTGGTCAAAATTCGGGTGCTGCTGTCCCTACTGTTGATGCTTCTTTGGCTCCTGCTCCTGCGGCGGCTGAGGAGGATGACGATTATGCGGGCGATTATGAGGATGAGGTTGATCAAAATCAGAACTACGTGCAGCCACCAGCACCACCACCAGCAGGTCGACCTCAGGTATATATTCGCAACGGTAGGCCGGCACCACCACCTCAGGTACGAGATCATGACCATCTCCCTAAACTGAAATTGAATATTCCACCATTTGAGGGTAGATATGTTCCTGATATATATCTTACTTGGGAGTTAGAAACTGAACAACGATTTACATGTTTACAATATCCTGAGGAGAGACGTGTTCCTGCTGCTGTTTGTGCTTTCACTAGCTTTGCATGTGTTTGGTGGTCTGAACATTGTAGATTATATCCTGTTCCAGCTACTTGGGCTGCTTTGAAAACTGCTATGCGTACTCGTTGGGTTCCACCATATTATCAACGTGAATTACTTCAAAAATTGCAGCGTTTAAGACAAGGAAAAAATTCTGTAGAAGAATATTATCAGGAATTACAAACTGGCATGATTAGATGTGGTATTGTTGAGGAGAATGAAGCTATGCTTGCACGTTTTATGGGTGGATTAAATAAAGAGATTCAGACCATTCTAGAGTATAAGGATTATAATAATATCACTCGTTTATTCCATCTTGCTTGTAAAGCTGAACGTGAAGTGCAGGATCGACAGCCATTGGCGCGAACTAACTTTTCTGCAGGTCGACCTTCATCATGGACACCGCGTGCATCTTCTACTTCCACTTCACCATCACCTCCATCAGGTGCCACCTCCAGCCGTGATACAAGAAAGCAGGCACAACCACCACTCTCTGCCAAGAGCACACCTGCCGGGCCTGTGCAGAGCTCTTCTTCTTCCATGGCATCGACAGGGCACACAAGTGATATTATTTGTCGTCGTTGTAAGGGAAGAGGACATTTTGCGAGAGAATGCAAATCTCAGCGTGTCATGATTGCTACTGAGGATGGTGGGTATGAGTCCGCTAGTGACTATGATGAGGAGACTTTGGCTCTTATTACACGTGAAGAACATGGTGGAGATGATTCTGAAAATGAGACGCAATACATGGCTCCTGAAGACGCTGACAGGTATGAATGTTTAGTTGCTCAACGTGTTTTGAGTGTGCAGGTCACACAAGCAGAGCAAAATCAGAGGCATAATTTGTTCCATACAAAGGGAGTTGTGAAGGAACGTTCTGTTCGCGTCATCATAGATGGAGGGAGCTGTAACAACTTGGCTAGCATGGAGATGGTGGAGAAGCTATCTCTCACCACAAGACCACATCCACATCCTTACTACATCCAATGGTTCAACAACAGCGGCAAGGTTAAGGTAACACGTACTGTTCGTGTGCATTTTAGTATCTCTACATATGCTGATTATGTTGATTGTGATGTGGTACCCATGCAAGCATGTTCCTTATTACTAGGTAGACCATGGCAATTTGATAAAAATTCTGTACACCATGGTAGAAACAATCAGTATACTCTTGTTCATAAGGATAAAAATATTACTTTGCTTCCTATGACTCCTGATTCCATTTTGAAAGATGACATTAATAGAGCTAATAAAGCAAAACAGGAGAAAAATAAGAGTGAAAATCAGATTGTGGCAAAGGAATTTGAGCAACAAATGAAACCTAATAATAAACCATCTAGTGTTGTTTCTGAAATTAAATTGAAAAGTGCATGTTTACTTGCCACAAAATCTGATATTGATGAACTAGATTTCAGCAAATCTGTTTGCTATGCTTTTGTGTGCAAAGAGGCATTATTTTCATTCGAGGACGTGCCTTCCTCTTTGCCCCCTGTTGTCACTCACATTTTGCAGGAGTTCGCTGACGTCTTCCCACAAGACGTGCCACCGGGATTACCACCTATTCGAGGGATTGAGCATCAAATTGACTTAATTCCCGGTGCATCGCTACCCAACCGTGCACCATACCGTACCAATCCAGAGGAGACGAAGGAGATTATGCGTCAAGTACAGGAGCTGCTCGACAAAGGTTATATACGCGAATCTCTTAGTCCTTGTGCTGTTCCTATTATACTCGTGCCTAAAAAGGATGGTACGTCGCGTATGTGTGTTGATTGTAGAGGCATTAATAATATTACTATTCGTTATCGTCATCCTATTCCTAGGCTCGATGATATGCTTGATGAATTGAGTGGCTCTACAATATTCTCCAAAGTTGATTTGCGTAGTGGATACCATCAAATTCGTATGAAATTGGGAGATGAATGGAAAACTGCATTTAAAACTAAGTTTGGTTTATATGAGTGGTTAGTCATGCCTTTTGGGTTAACTAATGCACCTAGTACTTTCATGAGACTAATGAACGAAGTTTTACGTGCTTTCATTGGACGATTTGTGGTGGTCTATTTTGATGATATACTGATTTATAGCAAATCTTTGGAAGAACATTTGGAACATTTACGTGCTGTTTTTATTGCTCTACGTGATGCACGTTTGTTTGGTAACCTTGGGAAGTGCACCTTTTGCACCGACCGAGTATCTTTTCTTGGCTATGTTGTTACTCCACAGGGAATTGAAGTTGATAAAGCCAAGATTGAAGCTATTGAGAGTTGGCCGCAGCCCAAAACGGTCACACAAGTGCGGAGTTTTCTTGGACTCGCTGGTTTCTATAGGCGTTTTGTGAGAGATTTTAGCACCATTGCTGCACCTCTCAACGAGCTTACAAAGAAGGATGTGCCTTTTGTTTGGGGTACCGCACAGGAAGAAGCCTTCACGGTATTGAAAGATAAGTTGACACATGCTCCTTTACTCCAACTTCCTGATTTTAATAAGACTTTTGAGCTTGAATGTGATGCTAGTGGCATTGGATTAGGAGGTGTGTTATTACAAGATGGCAAACCTGTTGCATACTTTTCTGAAAAATTGAGTGGGCCTAGTCTGAATTATTCTACTTATGATAAAGAACTATATGCTCTTGTTCGGACTTTAGAAACATGGCAACATTATTTATGGCCCAAAGAATTTGTTATACATTCTGATCATGAATCTTTGAAACATATTAAAAGTCAAGCTAAACTGAATCGTAGACATGCTAAATGGGTTGAATTCATTGAAACTTTCCCTTATGTCATTAAACACAAGAAGGGTAAAGAAAATGTTATTGCTGATGCATTGTCTCGTCGCTATACTATGCTTTCACAACTTGACTTCAAAATATTTGGTTTGGAGACCATCAAAGATCAATATGTGCATGATGCTGATTTTAAAGATGTATTGCAGAATTGTAAAGAAGGAAGAACCTGGAACAAGTTTGTCGTTAATGATGGATTTGTGTTCCGTGCTAACAAGCTATGCATTCCAGCTAGCTCTCTTCGTCTTTTGTTGTTGCAGGAGGCGCATGGAGGAGGATTAATGGGACACTTTGGCGTGAAGAAGACGGAGGACGTACTTGCTACACATTTCTTTTGGCCAAAGATGAGACGGGATGTTGAGCGTTTTGTTGCTCGCTGCACTACATGTCAAAAAGCTAAGTCACGACTCAATCCTCATGGTTTATATATGCCTTTGCCTGTACCTAGTGTTCCTTGGGAGGATATATCTATGGACTTTGTTTTAGGTTTACCTCGAACAAAGAAGGGGAGGGATAGCATATTTGTTGTCGTGGATAGATTCTCGAAAATGGCGCACTTTATACCATGTCATAAAAGCGATGATGCTGTTAATGTTGCTGATTTGTTCTTTCGTGAAATTATTCGCTTGCATGGTGTGCCAAATACTATTGTTTCAGATCGTGATACTAAATTTCTTAGCCACTTTTGGAGATGTTTATGGGCTAAGTTGGGGACTAAACTGCTTTTTAGTACTACTTGTCACCCCCAAACTGATGGACAAACTGAAGTAGTCAATAGAACATTGTCTACTATGCTTAGGGCTGTTTTGAAGAATAATAAGAAAATGTGGGAAGACTGCTTGCCTCATATTGAGTTTGCTTATAATCGTTCATTGCATTCTACTACTAAGATGTGCCCTTTTGAAATTGTGTATGGTTTCCTACCTCGTGCACCTATTGATTTGTTGCCTCTTCCATCTTCGGAGAAGGTTAATTTTGATGCTAAACAACGTGCTGAATTGATCTTAAAAATGCATGAGTTAACTAAGGAAAACATTGAGCGTATGAATGCTAAATATAAACTTGCTGGAGATAAGGGTAGAAAACATGTTGTGTTTGCACCTGGAGATCTTGTTTGGTTACATTTGCGTAAGGATAGATTTCCTGATTTGCGCAAATCAAAGCTAATGCCACGTGCTGATGGTCCTTTTAAGGTGTTAGAGAAAATAAATGATAATGCATATAAACTTGAGCTGCCTGCAGATTTTGGGGTTAGTCCCACTTTTAATATTGCAGATTTGAAGCCTTATTTGGGTGAGGAAGATGAGCTTCCGTCGAGGACGACTTCATTTCAAGAAGGGGAGGATGATGAGGACATCAATACAATTATTACACCCACAGTCCCTGCTGCTATACATACTGGACCAATTACTAGAGCTCGCGCACGCCAATTAAATTACCAGGTACTTTCGTTTCTTGCTAATGATTCTAATGTTCATGAGAATATGATGCTGCCTAAATTGGATACATTTGTTTTGCTTACAAATGAAGGGCCTAGCTTTGAGAAGGATGAACATTGGAGCAAGAACAAGCATGGAGATGATGGCATGCGCATGAGGAACAAGAACGGAGTTACAAGTGATGATTTCAGGACGTTGAAGCCACCATAATGCGTGCATGAAGCCTTGGACGAAATATACAAGATGCTACTTCATAACTTTCGTCCAGAGGCTATTCTAGGTGCTGCGTCACCTTATTATTGGGCCAGGCCCATGTAATTTCGAAATACATAAGTATAGGCTGTTTTTAGAGTCCGTATGTGTGGGGAAACAAGAGATAGGGTTGGTTTCGGACCCCTTCCTCAAGGGCCACGAAATTCCCCCCCTCTTCCTCCATATATACAGCCCTTAGGGCGTCGTTTAGACTTTGGGTTTTGTTTAGATTAAAAGTTCGCCATAGCTGCAACTTCGCGTACTTCGTTTGTGTTCAGCGACCAGACAAAGGCGTCACAGAACCCCACCTTGATCAATAAAGCTTTCATCTTATATTCGCAATATCCAGATTGAAATCTCAGTTTCTTGCCTGTTCTTCGTTTGCTCGCAGGAAACAGACCCTCGTGGTCAGGTTGATCGTGCTCCGGCGTGGTCGATAACCTCTCGGAGTTGGTTTAGCGATTGCTAAGGCGCGACGTCCTCGCACGTTCGTAGTCGGATCGTCAAAGTCGACTTCCATCAAAGCGATATTCATCATCTCATCGAAAGACGGGACACCTTTGCCTCTATCACTAGTAGTCTGTAGGATCATATTCTTTTGTGTTTCTATTGCTGCTAACTATGGCAGGATCACAAGCCGATGAGACTGATTGGGAGAACATGATGAACAAGGAGTTGCATGATAAATTTCAGCAAATGATGAGTGGCCAGGTGGGAGATGTGCTAAACAGATTTGAAGAGGCTATGGAGAAGATAGATGCCGTGGAGAAGTCGTTCGAGACAAAGCTGGATAACAAGTTTACTAAATTACTCAGGCGTCTTCCCCAACCACCACCGGCTGCACATGTGGCACCTCTACAACAACAACAACCACATCTCCAACGCCGCCTTCCAAATCAAGTGGGACGAGCACAGCGCGTTCCAATTGAGACTGGTCAAAATTCGGGTGCCGCTGCACCTACTGTTGATGCTTCTTTGGCTCCTGCTACTGCGGTGGCTGAGGAGGATGACGATTATGCGGGCGATTATGAGGATGAGGTTGATCAAAATCAGAACTACGTGCAGCCACCAGCACCACCACCAGCAGGTCGACCTCAGGTATATATTCGCAACGGTAGGCCGGCACCACCACCTCAGGTACGAGATCATGACCATCTCCCTAAACTGAAATTGAATATTCCACCATTTGAGGGTAGATATGTTCCTGATATATATCTTACTTGGGAGTTAGAAACTGAACAACGATTTACATGTTTACAATATCCTGAGGAGAGACGTGTTCCTGCTGCTGTTTGTGCTTTCACTAGCTTTGCATGTGTTTGGTGGTCTGAACATTGATAGATTATATCCTGTTCCAGCTACTTGGGCTGCTTTGAAAACTGCTATGCGTACTCGTTGGGTTCCACCATATTATCAACGTGAATTACTTCAAAAATTGCAGCGCTTAAGACAAGTGAAAAATTCTGTAGAAGAATATTATCAGGAATTACAAACTGGCATGATTAGATGTGGTATTGTTGAGGAGAAGAAGCTATGCTTGCATGTTTTATGGGTGGATTAAATAAAGAGATTCAGACCATTCTAGAGTATAAGGATTATAATAATATCACTCGTTTATTCCATCTTGCTTGTAAAGCTGAACGTGAAGTGCAGGATCGACAGCCATTGGCGCGAACTAACTTTTCTGCAGGTCGACCTTCATCATGGACACCGCGTGCATCTTCTACTTCCACTGCACCAGCACCTCCATCAGGTTCCACCTCCAGCCGTGATACAAGAAAGCAGGCACCACCACCACTATCTGCCAAGAGCGCACCTGCCGGGCCTGCACAGAGCTCTTCTTCTTCCATGGCATCGACAGGGCACACAAGTGATATTATTTGTCGTCGTTGTAAGGGAAGAGGATATTATGCGAGAGAATGCAAATCTCAGCGTGTAATGATTGCTACTAAGGATGGAGGGTATGAGTCCGCTAGTGACTATGATGAGGAGATTTTGGCTCTTATTACACGTGAAGAACATGGTGGAGATGATTCTGAAAATGAGACGCAATACATGGCTCCTGAAGACGCTGACAATTATGAATGTTTAGTTGCTCAACGTGTTTTGAGTGTGCAGGTCACACAAGCAGAGCAAAATCAGAGGCATAATTTGTTCCATACAAAGGGAGTTGTGAAGGAACGTTCTGTTCGCGTCATCATAGATGGAGGGAGTTGTAACAACTTGGCTAGCATGGAGATGGTGGAGAAGCTATCTCTCACCACAAGACCACATCCACATCCTTACTACATCCAATGGTTCAACAACAGCGGCAAGGTTAAGGTAACACGTACTGTTCGTGTGCATTTTAGTATCTCTACATATGCTGATTATGTTGATTGTGATGTGGTACCCATGCAAGCATGTTCCTTATTACTTGGTAGACCATGGCAATTTGATAAAAATTCTGTACACCATGGTAGAAACAATCAGTATACTCTTGTTCATAAGGATAAAATATTACTTTGCTTCCTATGACTCCTGATTCCATTTTGAAAGATGACATTAATAGAGCTAATAAAGCAAAACAGGAGAAAAATAAGAGTGAAAATCAGATCGTGGCAAAAGAATTTGAGCAACAAATGAAACCTAATAATAAACCATCTAGTGTTGTTTCTGAAATTAAATTGAAAAGTGCATGTTTACTTGCCACAAAATCTGATATTGATGAGCTATATTTCAGCAAATCTGTTTGCTATGCTTTTGTGTGCAAAGAGGCATTATTTTCATTCGAGGACGTGCCTTCCTCTTTGCCCCCTGCTGTCACTAACATTTTGCAGGAGTTCGCTGACGTCTTCCCACAAGACGTGCCACCGGGATTACCACCTATTCGAGGGATTGAGCATCAAATTGACTTAATTCCCGGTACATCGCTACCCAACCGTGCACCATACCGTACCAATCCAGAGGAGACGAAGGAGATTATGCGTCAAGTACAGGAGCTGCTCGACAAAGGTTATATACGCGAATCTCTTAGTCCTTGTGCTGTTCCTATTATACTAGTGCGTAAAAAGGATGGTACGTCGTGTATGTGTGTTGATTGTAGAGGCATTAATAATATTACTATTCGTTATCGTCATCCTATTCCTAGGCTAGATGATATGCTTGATGAATTGAGTGCCTCTACAATATTCTCCAAAGTTGATTTGCGTAGTGGATACCATCAAATTCGTATGAAATTGGGAGATGAATGGAAAACTGCATTTAAAACTAAGTTTGGTTTATATGAGTGGTTAGTCATGCCTTTTGGGTTAACTAATGCACCTAGTACTTTCATGAGACTAATGAACGAAGTTTTACGTGCTTTCATTGGACGATTTGTGGTAGTCTATTTTGATGATATACTGATTTATAGCAAATCTTTGGAAGAACATTTTGAACATTTACGTGCTGTTTTTATTGCTCTACGTGATGCACGTTTGTTTGGTAACCTTGGGAAGTGCACCTTTTGCACCGACCGAGTATCTTTTCTTGGCTATGTTGTTACTCCACAGGGAATTGAAGTTGATAAAGCCAAAGATTGAAGCTATTGAGAGTTGGCCGCAGCCCAAAACGATCACACAAGTGCGGAGTTTTCTTGGACTCGCTGGTTTCTATAGGCGTTTTGTGAGAGATTTTAGCACCATTGCTGCACCTCTCAACGAGCTTACAAAGAAGGATGTGCCTTTTGTTTGGGGTACAGCACAGGAAGAAGCCTTCACGGTATTGAAAGATAAGTTGACACATGCTCCTTTACTCCAACTTCCTGATTTTAATAAGACTTTTGAGCTTGATTGTGATGCTAGTGGAATTGGATTAGGAGGTGTGTTATTACAAGATGGTAAACCTGTTGCATACTTTTCGGAAAAATTGAGTGGGCCTAGTCTGAATTATTCTACTTATGATAAAGAACTATATGCTCTTGTTCGGACTTTAGAAACATGGCAACATTATTTATGGCCCAAAGAATTTGTTATACATTCTGATCATGAATCTTTGAAACATATTAAAAGTCAAGCTAAACTGAATCGTAGACATGCTAAATGGGTTGAATTCATTGAAACTTTCCCTTATGTCATTAAACACAAGAAGGGTAAAGAAAATGTTATTGCTCATGCATTGTCTCATCGCTATACTATGCTTTCACAACTTGACTTCAAAATATTTGGTTTGGAGACCATCAAAGATCAATATGTGCATGATGCTGATTTTAAAGATGTTTTGCAGAATTGTAAAGAAGTAGAACCTGGAACATGTTTGTCGTTAATGATGGATTTGTGTTCCGTGCTAACAAGCTATGCATTCCAGCTAGCTCTCTTCGTCTTTTGTTGTTGCAGGAGGCGCATGGAGGAGGATTAATGGGACACTTTGGCGTGAAGAAGACGGAGGACGTACTTGCTACACATTTCTTTTGGCCAAAGATGAGATGGGATGTTGAGCGTTTTGTTGCTCGCTGCACTACATGTCAAAAAGCTAAGTCACGACTCAATCCTCATGGTTTATATATGCCTTTGCCTGTACCTAGTGTTCCTTGGGAGGATATATCTATGGACTTTGTTTTAGGTTTACCTCGAACAAAGAAGGGGAGGGATAGCATATTTGTTGTCGTGGATAGATTCTCAAAAATGGCACACTTTATACCATGTCATAAAAGCGATGATGCTGTTAATGTTGCTGATTTGTTCTTCCGTGAAATTATTCGTTTGCATGGTGTGCCAAATACTATTGTTTCAGATCGTGATACTAAATTTCTTAGCCACTTTTGGAGATCTTTATGGGCTAAGTTGGGGACTAAACTGCTTTTTAGTACTACTTGTCACCCCGAAACTGATGGACAAACTGAAGTAGTCAATAGAACATGACAACTATGCTTAGGGCTGTTTTGAAGAATAATAAGAAAATGTGGGAAGAATGCTTGCCTCATATTGAGTTTGCTTATAATCGTTCATTGCATTCTACTACTAAGATGTGCCCTTTTGAAATTGTGTATGGTTTCCTACCTCGTGCACCTATTGATTTGTTGCCTCTTCCATCTTCGGAGAAGGTTAATTTTGATGCTAAACAACGTGCTGAATTGATCTTAAAAATGCATTAGTTAACTAAGGAAAACATTGAGCGTATGAATGCTAAATATAAACTTGCTGGAGATCTTGTTTGCTTACATTTGCGTAAGGATAGATTTCCTGATTTGCGCAAATCAAAGCTAATGCCACGTGCTGATGGTCCTTTTAAGGTGTTAGAGAAAATAAATGATAATGCATATAAACTTGAGCTGCCTGCAGATTTTGGGGTTAGTCCCACTTTTAACATTGCAGATTTGAAGCCTTATTTGGGTGAGGGAGATGAGCTTCCGTCGAGGACGACTTCATTTCAAGAAGGGGAGGATGATGAGGACATCAATACCATTGTTACACCCACAGCCCCTGCTGCTATACATACTGGACCAATTACAAGAGCTCGCGCACGCCAATTAAATTACCAGGTACTTCGTTTCTTGGGAATGATTCTAATGTTCATGAGAATATGATGCTGCCTAAATTGGATACATTTGTTTTGCTTACAAATGAAGGGCCTAGCTTTGAGAAGGATGAACATTGGAGCAAAAACAAGCATGGAGATGATGGCATGCGCATGGAGAACAAGAACGGAGTTACAAGTGATGATTTCAGGACGTGGAAGCCACAATAATGCGTGCATGAAGCCTTGGACAAAATATACAAGATGCTACTTCATAACTTTCGTCCAGAGGCTATTCTAGGTGCTGCGTCACCTTATTATTGGGCCAGGCCCATGTAATTTCGAAATACTTGAGTATAGGCTATTTTTAGAGTCCGTATGTGTGGGGAAACAAGAGATAGGGTTGGTTTCGGACCCCTTCCACAAGGGCCACGAAATTCCCCCCTCTTCCTCCATATATACAGCCCTTAGGGCGTCGTTTAGACTTTGGGTTTTGTTTAGATTAAAAGTTCGCCATAGCTGCAACTTCGCGTACTTCGTTTGTGTTCAACGACCAGACAAAGGCGTCACAGAACCCCACCTTGATCAATAAAGCTTTCATCTTATATTCGCAATATCCAGATTGCAATATCAGTTTCTTGCTTGTTCTTCGTTTGCTCGCAGGAAGCAGACCATCGTGGTCAGGTTGATCGTGCTCCGGCGTGGTCAATAACCTCTCGGAGTTGGTTTAGCGATTGCTAAGGCGCGACGTCATCGCACGTTCGTAGTCGGATCGTCAAAGTCGACTTCCACCAAAGCGATATCCATCATCTCATCGAAAGACGGGACACCTTTGCCTCTATAAGCCTAGCTTTGAGAAGGATGAACATTGGAGCAAGAATAAGCATGGAGATGATGGCATGCGCATGGGGGACAAGAACGGAGTTACAAGTGATGATTTCAGGACGTGGAAGCCACAATAATGCGTGCATGAAGCCTTGGACGAAATATACAAGATGCTACTTCATAACTTTCGTCCAGAGGCTATTCTAGGTGCCGCGTCACCTTATTATTGGGCCAGGCCCATGTAATTTCGAAATACTTGAGTATAGGCTATTTTTAGAGTCCGTATGTGTGGGGAAACAAGAGATAGGGTTGGTTTCGGACCCCTTCCCCAAGGGCCACGAAATTCCCCCCTCTTCCTCCATATATACAGCCCTTAGGGCGTCATTTAGACTTTCGGTTTTGTTTAGATTAAAAGTTCGCCATAGCTGCAACTTCGCGTACTTCGTTTGTGTTCAACGACCAGACAAAGGCGTCACAGAACCCCACCTTGATCAATAAAGCTATCATCTTATATTCGCAATATCCAGATTGCAATCTCAGTTTCTTGCTTGTTCTTCGTTTGCTCGCAGGAAACAGACCCTCGTGGTCAGGTTGATCGTGCTCCAGCGTGGTCAATAACCTCTCGGAGTTGGTTTAGGGATTGCTAAGGCGCGATGTCCTCGCACGTTCGTAGTCGGATCTTCAAAGACGACTTCCATCAAAGCGATATCCATCATCTCATCGAAAGACGGGACACCTTTGCCTCTATCAACCGTACTAGAGATGCGAGCCTAGAACACTAACAAAATGGCGGCGCTGCACGTAAACAAGGGAGGAGCACACTCTGATTTTTTTTCTTTTTTTTCACTTTTTTTTGCACTTTTTTCCTCTTTTTTTTGCTCCGCAACAATTTTTTTTCGAAAAAGTCTACAAATGTCCTAAAAACTGCCTAGCCAAAATTTTCCAGACTTAGTTTTTTTTTTGAAACTGGAACTAATTTTCTTCTGCGGATGGTTCGAAAGTTGGGGAGTCCTACTCTGTCACGACTCGGAGTATCGCGTGATCTGGAAATCGAGAACAAAGCAACAATTACTGGACTCGGACTAGGACTGGTGGCGGAGATGAATCTGGTGGAAACTCGGACTGGTGGCGGATATATGCAGGGCGGTGGAACACGGACTGGTGGCGAATCTGTGATGGAGGTGGACTCGGATTAGCGTGATGGCAGTGGATATGTGGTATATGGTAGCGGCGATGACGATGGTGGTATATGGCAGCGGTGATGAGTCTGATGATGCAACAATGACACGCTTCTTTGAGGGGCTGAATGAGGATATACGTGACCGTGTTGATTTGATGAAGTATAATGATATGCAAGAGCTTCTTTATCAAGCGGAGCGTGCCGAACAATGGGTCAAAGCCAAGCAAGTTTCCAAAGGCCGCACCAATTTCAGCATGGGGCGACGTTCCTATTCGCATGACGATGATAATGTCAAGCCAGCTTCATCCTATAGGTCAGCTGCTACCGATCACAAGGAGATGAGCAAAGAATCTATGGCCGCGAGCAAAGTGGCTTCAAGGGCTGATTCAAGTGCGCAGTCTGCTATGCGTACTAGTGAGATTGTTTGTTACACATGTGGAGGTAGGGGACACAAACGCATTGATTGTCCGAACAAGAAGAGAGTGCTCCTTGTTAATGATGGATATGTTTCCGAAGACAAAATTGACTCAGAGTCTGATGAGCCCAAGGAACGGGAAAGTGAATCTAATCCTATCATGTGCTATCCTTTAGATTATGATGATCTGCCATGCATCATGGTGCAGCAAGCTAAAGAGGATCAAATTCCAAGTTCGGGACAGCGGTGGAAAAATTTTCAGTCACAATGCAAGATCAAGAACAAGTGTTGCAAGTTGATTATTGATGGAGGGAGCTACACCAACATCATAAGCAAGCGTGTGGTGGATGCTTTAGGACTGAAGGCATGGCCACATCCGCAGCCGCATTGCATTGAGTGGTTGTACAACTCCGGACGTTTGAAGGTGACTCACAAGGTACGCGTAAAGTTCAATATTGGCACGTATTACGATGAGGTGATTTGCAATGTTGTGCCAATGGATGTGTGTCAGTTGCTATTGGGTCGTCCATGGCAATATGATCGCAATGCTATACATGAGGGGAGGTCGAACACTTACGTGTTCCGAGATGTTGGCATCAAACGTGTGCTGCAGCCCATGGGTAACAATACTATCAAGATTGATCATGTGTTTGTATACAAGGAATTTTTGAAGAGTACCCCGAAACCGAGGACGGTTTCGCTTAAAGGGGGAGAGGATGATATGGACAGTACATGTGCTCTTGTCATTCCACCGTTACTATCAAGTAAAATATCATACAATCGAGAGGCTCGCTATGAAAGCAAGATGCAAGAGTATGTGGTTCCCGCTCTACGTCATAAGAAGATCATGTGTGCTACAGAACAGAAGGGGATCTTAGGTGTGAAGCCTGTTTCATATGCTACGCTTGTGCCTCAGGAAGAAGTGAAGCCCACATTCAGAACACCTTGTCAATACTTCAACGTAGCCAGCAGAATGAAAGTTTGAAGGCTGCACCATCGAGTTCATTTTAGTTTTGGCCTAGCAACCATACATGCAAGTATACGTACGTGTGTCTTTTTATTTGTTTTTACTAGTTTGTTAAGATTTCCTAGTTTACAACTTGTAATTGATGAGGAGTCCTCATCGTGTCCTAGTCTAGGTCGGGCTTAGCCCAGGTGTTACGCACCACCTATATAAACAAGGGGTGCAGTTTTGTCTAGGGTTTAGGTTTTAGTTTGGTCAAGAAAAATACTCAGAAAGGCATCTGATGATGTGCGCCCCTCTGTGTTCCCGCGTTCCATGAATTGGATCGGTGATCGCATGTGTTTTGGCGACATGATCTCCAGGGCATAGCTTTGTTCGGTTCTTGTTCTTCAAGGAGCGATCCGGTCCTTTCTTTTTTTCATCTACTACTACTAGTTCGTGGACTCCATCTGGCTAATTATGCCACCACCGCCACTGATCATCATTAGCATAATCCATCCGTCTACCACGTCTACTACTTCCTGCATCTATACCAGTACTTCCGCCCGTACACATCTTATCTGGTTTGTTTTAATTCATCTGCTTCGGATCAATTCTAATCTGCTAGCTCTTTGCGCCGGTGAAAGATCAGGGACACCCCATAAAATCGACTCAAAGCTATTTGAGTCGTGTCATCTGGTATCAGAGAGCGCCAGGTTTATCACTGCGCGCGATGTCAACTGCAAGCAAGCGTGACGCGGATGAGGTGCAAGAGGATGAAGGGCCGCCGCAATATGGTCCCGATCTGGACCCAGGTGTCCGTGCTATGTTCAAGGCTACATACCAACACTTCGACAACCGCATGAATTCCCTCGACGAGACGGTGACCGACGGGTTCCAGGCCATGCAAGCAGCCCTCCGTCGCCTAGAGGCAAGGGCAACCGGCACGACTGCTCTAGCGAGGGAACAACATGCCCTGTAGCAGCGAGCACCTCGACATGTCCGTGACGCGGACGTTGCCAACGACGACAATGATGCTGAGTCCGAGGATGGTTTTGATGCTCGCGGCGACTTGCCTCGCCGACCACGACGGGATGCTCGTCCCCGTGATGATGCACCAAGGCGGCGCCGCGATGAGGACGAGGACGGAGGTATTGGTAGAATAAAAATTACTATACCTTCGTTCACAGGCAAAGCCGGTCCCGAGGAGTATCTTGAGTCGAAGATGCGTGTGGAGCAGATTTTTGATAATCACCATTACTCCGAGGAGCGGAAGATTCGTTTTGCTTCTCTTGAATTTTTAGGTTATGCATTAATTTGGTGGGATTAGCTCAATCGCAATGACGCACGACCAGAGTCATGGCGCGAGATGAAGCGTACAATGCGTGCTCGCTTTGTCCCAGCTTATTTTCAGAAGGAGCAACACACAAAGCTTCGCCGTCTTGTTCAAGGAGCCATGACGGTGGATGAGTATTACCAACGGATGCAAGTTCTGATGATCAGAACTAATGTGCATGAGTCTGATGATGCAACAATGACACGCTTCTTTGAGGGGCTGAATGAGGATATACGTGACCGTGTTGATTTGATGCAGTATAATGATATGCAAGAGCTTCTTCATCAAGCGGAGCGTGCCGAAGAGTGGGTCAAAGCCAAGCAAGTTTCCAAAGGCCGCACCAATTTCAGCATGGGGCGATGTTCCTATTCGCATGACGATGATAATGTCAAGCCAGCTTCATCCTATAGGTCAGTTGCTTCCGATCACAAGGAGATGAGCAAAGAATCTATGGCCGCGAGCAAAGTGGCTTCAAGGGCTGATTCAAGTGCGCAGTCTGCTATGCGTACTAGTGAGATTGTTTGTTACACATGTGGAGGTAGGGGACACAAACGCATTGATTGTCCGAACAAGAAGAGAGTGCTCCTTGTTAATGATGGATATGTTTCCGAAGACAAAATTGACTCAGAGTCTGATGAGCCCAAGGAAGGGGAAAGTGAATCTAATCCTATCATGTGCTATCCTTGAGATTATGATGATCTGCCATGCATCATGGTGCAGCGAGCTAAAGAGGATCAAATTCCAAGTTCGGGACAGCGGTGGACAATTTTTTAGTCACAATGCAAGATCAAAAACAAGCGTTGCAAGTTGATTATTGATGGAGGGAGCTACACCAACATCATAAGCAAGCGTGTGGTGGATGCTTTAGGACTGAAGGCATGGCCACATCCGCAGCCACATTGCATTGAGTGGTTGTACAACTCCGGATGTTTGAAGGTGACTCACAAGGTACGCGTAAAGTTCAATATTGGCACGTATTACGATGAGGTGATTTGCAATGTTGTGTCAATGGATGTGTGTCAGTTGCTATTGGGTCGTCCATGGCAACATGATCGCAATGCTATACATGAGGGGAGGTCGAACACTTACGTGTTCCGAGATGTTGGCATCAAACGTGTGCTGCAGCCCATGGGTAACAATGCTATCAAGATTGATCATGTGTTTGTATACAAGGAATTTTTGAAGAGTACCCCGAAACCGAGGACGGTTTCGCTTAATGGGGGAGAGGATGATATGGACAGTACATGTGCTCTTGTCGTTCCACCGTTACTATCAAGTAAAATATCAGACAATCGAGAGGCTCGCTATGAAAGCAAGATGCAAAAGTATGTGGTTCCCGCTCTACGTCATAAGAATATCATGTGTGCTACAGAACAGAAGGGGATCTTAGGTGTGAAACATGTTTCATATGCTATGCTTGTGCCTCAGAAAGAAGTGAAGCCCACATTCAGAACACCTTGTCAATACTTCAACTTAGCCAGCAGAATGAAAGTTTGAAGGCTGCACCATCGAGTTCATTTTAGTTTTGGCCTAGGAACCATACATGCAAGTATACGTACGTGTGTCTTTTTATTTGTTTTTACTAGTTTGTTCAGATTTCCTAGTTTACAATTGTAATTGATGAGGAGTCTTCATCGTGTCCTAGTCTAGGTCGGGCTTAGCCCAGGTGTTACGCACCACCTATATAAACAAGGGGTGCAGTTTTGTCTAGGGTTTAGGTTTTAGTTTGGTCAAGAAAAATACTCAGAAAGGCATCTGATGATGTGTGCCCCTCTGTGTTCCTGCGTTCCATGAATTGGATCGGTGATCGCATGTGTTTTCGCGACTTGATCTCCAGGGCATAGCTTTGTTCGGTTCTTGTTCTTCAAGGAGCGATCCAGTCCTTTCTTTTTTTCATCTACTACTACTAGTTCATGGACTCCATCTGGCTAATTACGCCGCCGCCGCCGCTGATCATCATTAGCATAATCCATCCGTCTACCACGTCTACTACTTCCTGCATCTATACCAGTACTTCCGCCCGTACACATCTTATCTGGTTTGTTTTAATTCATCTGCTTCGGATCAATTCTAATCTGCTAGCTCTTTGCGTCGGTGAAAGATCAGGGACACCCCATAAAATCGACTCAAAGCTATTTGAGCCGTATCATCTGGTATCAGAGAGCGCCAAGTTTATCACTGCGCGCGATGTCAACTGCAAGCAAGCGTGACGCGGATGAGGTGCAGGAGGATGACGGGCCGCCGTAATATGGTCCCGATCTGGACCCAGGTGTCCGTGCTATGTTCAAGGCTACATACCAGCACTTCGACAACCGCATGAAGGCCCTCGACGAGACGGTGACCAACGGGTTCCAGGCCATGCAAGCAGCCCTCCGTCGCCTAGAGGCAAGGGCAACCGGCACGGCTGCTCCAGCGAGGGAACAACATGCCCTGCAGCAGCGAGCACCTCGACATCTCCGTGACGCGGACGTTGCCAACGACGACAATGATGCTGAGTCCGAGGATGGTTCTTGATGAGGACATAAATACCATTGTTACACCCACTGCCCCTGCTGCTATACATACTGGACCAATTACTAGAGCTCGCGCACGCCAATTAAATTACCAGGGCCTAGCTTTGAGAAGGATGAACATTGGAGCAAGAACAAGAATGGAGATGATGGCATGCGCATGGGGGACAAGAACGGAGTTACAAGTGATGATTTCAGGACATTGAAGCCACCATAATGCGTGCATGAAGCCTTGGACGAAATATACAAGATGCTACTTCATAACTTTCGTCCAGAGGCTATTCTAGGTGCTGCGTCACCTTATTATTGGGCCAGGCCCATGTAATTTTGAAATACTTGAGTATAGGCTATTTTTAGAGTCCGTATGTGTGGGGAAACAAGAGATAGGGTTGGTTTCGGACTCCTTCCCCAAGGGCCACGAAATTCCCCCCCTCTTCCTCCATATATACAGCCCTTAGGGCGTCGTTTAGACTTTGGGTTTTGTTTAGATTAAAAGTTTGCCATAGCTGCAACTTCGCCTACTTCGTTTGTGTTCAACGACCAGACAAAGGCGTCACAGAACCCCACCTTGATCAATAAAGCTTTCATCTTATATTCGCAATATCCAGATTGCAATCTTAGTTTCTTGCTTGTTCTTCGTTTGCTCGCAGGAAACAGACCGTCGTGGTCAGGTTGATCGTGCTCCGGCATGGTCAATAACCTCTCGGAGTTGGTTTAGCGATTGCTAAGGCGCGACATCATCGCACGTTCGTAGTCGGATCGTCAAAGTCGACTTCCACCAAAGCGATATCCATCATCTCATCGAAAGACGGGACACCTTTGCCTCTATCAAGTGGTATCAGATTTCCAGGTTGCTCGGTGAGATTTTACAGTTTTTCGTAGTTTAGATCGAGTCTGTTCTTCATACCTACAGTCCACGAAAAAGCCACAAAAAAAATTAGGGTTAGTTCATCATATCCGAACCAATCTGAGCCTTTCCATAATCTTTTTAGGGTTTTTGCTTTGTTGAATTTGCGGTTGCATCGTCGTGTCAAGTTGCTGGTCTTAGAGTCTAGTCTTTTACAGTTTCGAGTTCTGGTCATAAGTTGTCACGCCGCCGCCGCACCATCATCATCGCCTTGCCATCTACCACTATTGCTTATCCGCCACCGCTCTGAATCCGTATCCATATACCACCACCAATCCGTATCCATATACCACCACTGATCCGTATCCATATACCACCACCGCTACCATATACCACCACCGCTGGCATATCCTACCACCATATATCCACCACCAATCCGAGTTCTTTTCATATTCGGTTTGTTTTAGAGATCCATCTATTTTCCGTTTCGTGTTTCCTTGCCTGAGTAGGTCTCGGAAAAAAAACGAGTCTGGAGACCCCGGGGCAGTTTTTAGGCCAAAATTTCGGCGACCAAAAATATTTTTTCCCGATCCTATTTTTAGGTCCCGGGGAGTGTTTTGAGACACTCGCCATCATAGTGATTTTTTGTCGCACTTTTTCGTCGTCGCTGCCCTGATTTCCGAAAAAATAGTCAAAAAAATTTTGTGCCTATCCTGTCAGTTTGACCTGGGAAGAGTTTTGAGACACTCGCCATTATAGTGATTTTTCGCAAAAAAAAGAGCAAAAAAAAAGAGCGCGAAAAAAAAGAGAGCAAAAAAAAAATTCCAGAGTGTGCTTTTCCCTTGTTTACGTGCAGCGCCGTGATTTTGTTAGTGTTCTCGGCTCGCATCTCTAGCACGGTCTAGCCTAGGACCAGCACAGTACCATCGTTGAGCGTTTATTCAACTTTGCATCTCTGAATTGATTATTGCTGACCGTTTTTGCTACCATATTATAAGCCTTCTGATAGAGGCAAAGGTGTCCCGTCTTTCGATGAGATGATGAATATCGCTTCGATGGCAGTCGACTTTGACGATCCGACTACGAACGTGCGAGGACGTCGCGCCTTAGCAATCGCTAAACCAACTCCGAGAGGTTATCGACCACGCCGAAGCACGATCAACCTGACCACGAGGGTCTGTTTCCTGCGAGCAAACGAAGAACAAGCAAGAAACTGAGATTGCAATCTGGATATTGCGAATATAAGATGAAAGCTTTATTGATCAAGGTGGAGTTCTGTGACGCCTTTGTCTGGTCGCTGAACACAAACGAAGTACGCGAAGTTGCAGCTATGGCGAACTTTTAATCTAAACAAAACCCAAAGTCTAAACGACGCCCTAAGGGCTGTATATATGGAGGAAGAGGGGGGAATTTCGTGGCCCTTGAGGAAGGGGTCCGAAACCAACCCTATCTCTTGTTTCCCCACACATACGGACTCTAAAAACAGCCTATACTTATGTATTTCGAAATTACATGGGCCTGGCCCAATAATAAGGTGACGCAGCACCTAGAATAGCCTCTGGACGAAAGTTATGAAGTAGCATCTTGTATATTTCGTCCAAGGCTTCATGCACGCATTATGGTGGCTTCAACGTCCTGAAATCATCACTTGTAACTCCGTTCTTGTTCCCCATGCGCATGCCATCATCTCCATGCTTGTTCTTGCTCCAATGTTCATCCTTCTCAAAGCTAGGCCCTTCATTTGTAAGCAAAACAAATGTATCCAATTTAGGCAGCATCATATTCTCATGAACATTAGAATCATTACCAAGAAACGAAAGTACCTTGTAATTTAATTGGCGTGCGCGAGCTCTAGTAATTGGTCCAGTATGTATAGCAGCAGGGCCTGTGGGTGTAACAATGGTATTGATGTCCTCATCACCTTCCTAGCTCCACATACATCTACATCGTGCGTTTGACTCTCCCTGGTAATCGCTCTATCCAAGCTTTGAGAGTTTTGACTACAACGGTTGCCTATCACCACCTGCTGCTGGGTAAGAACTGGTAAGAATTTGAGATTCGCCTGAAGGATTTGTGACACACCACCATCACCACCACTTCCTAGTAGTCTGTAGGATCATATTCTTTTGTGTTTCTATTGCTGCTAACCATGGCAAGATCACAAGCCGATGAGACTGATTGGGAGAACATGACGAACAAGGAGTTGCATGATAAATTTCAGCAAATGATGAGTGGCCAGGTGGGAGATGTGATAAACAGATTTGAAGAGGCTATGGAGAAGATAGATGCCGTGGAGAAGTCGTTCGAGACAAAGCTGGATAACAAGTTTACTGAATTACTCAAGCGTCGTCCCCAACCATCACCGGCTGCATATGTCGCACCTCTACAACAACAACAACCACATCTCCAACACCGCCTTCCAAGTCAAGTGGGACGAGCACAGCGCGTTCCAATCGAGACTGGTCAAAATCCGGGTGCCGCTGCACCTACTGTTGATGCTTCTTTGGCTCCTGCTACTGCGGCGGCTGAGGAGGATGACGATTATGCGGGCGATTATGAGGATGAGGTTGATCAAAATCAGAACTACGTGCAGCCACCAGCACCACCACCAGCAGGTCGACCTCAGGTATATATTCGCAACGGTAGGCCGGCACCACCACCTCAGGTACGAGATCATGACCATCTCCCTAAACTGAAATTGAATATTCCACCATTTGAGGGTAGATATGTTCCTGATATATATCTTACTTGGGAGTTAGAAACTGAACAACGATTTACATGTTTACAATATCCTGAGGAGAGACGTGTTCCTGCTGCTGTTTGTGCTTTCACTAGCTTTGCATGTGTTTGGTGGTCTGAACATTGTAGATTATATCCTGTTCCAGCTACTTGGGCTGCTTTGAAAACTGCTATGCGTACTCGTTGGGTTCCACCATATTATCAACGTGAATTGCTTCAAAAACTGCAGCGTTTACGACAAGGGAAAAATTCTGTAGAAGAATATTATCAGGAATTACAAACTAGCATGATTAGATGTGGTATTGTTGAGGAGAATGAAGCTATGCTTGCACGTTTTATGGGTGGATTAAATAAAGAGATTCAGACCATTCTAGAGTATAAGGATTATAATAATATCACTCGTTTATTCCATCTTGCTTGTAAAGCTAAACGTGAAGTGCAGGATCGACAGGCATTGACGCGAACTAACTTTTCTGCAGGTCGACCTTCATCATGGACACCACGTGCATCCTCTACTTCCACTTCACCATCACCTCCATCAGGTGCCACCTCCAGCCGTGATACAAGAAAGCAGGCACAACCACCACTCTCTGCCAAGAGCACACCTGCCGGGCCTGCGCAGAGCTCTTCTTCTTCCATGGCGTCAACAGGGAACACAAGTGATATTATTTGTCGTCGTTGTAAGGGAAGAGGACATTATGCGAGAGAATGCAAATCTCAGCGTGTGATGATTGCTACTGAGGATGGTGGGTATGAGCCCGCTAGTGACTATGATGAGGAGACTTTGGCTCTTATTACACGTGAAGAACATGGTGGAGATGATTCTGAAAATGAGACGCAATACATGGCTCCTGAAGACGCTGACAGGTATGAATGTTTAGTTGCTCAACGTGTTTTGAGTGTGCAGGTCACACAAGCAGAGCAAAATCAGAGGCATAATTTGTTCCATACAAAGGGAGTTGTGAAGGAACGTTCTGTTCGCGTCATCATAGATGGAGGGAGCTGTAACAACTTGGCTGGCATGGAGATGGTGGAGAAACTATCTCTCACCACAAGACCACATCCACATCCTTAC
The DNA here is from genome assembly GCF_002575655.3 of Aegilops tauschii subsp. strangulata. NCBI lineage: Eukaryota > Viridiplantae > Streptophyta > Magnoliopsida > Poales > Poaceae > Aegilops > Aegilops tauschii. Next base: position 252,542,665 of record NC_053037.3, read on the forward strand.
TACATCCAATGGTTCAACAACAGCGGCAAGGTTAAGGTAACACGTACTGTTCGTGTGCATTTTAGTATCTCTACATATGCTGATTATGTTGATTGTGATGTGGTCCCATGCAAGCATGTTCCTTATTACTTGGTAGACCATGGCAATTTGATAAAAATTCTGTACACCATGGTAGAAACAATCAGTATACTCTTGTTCATAAGGATAAAAATATTACTTTGCTTCCTATGACTCCTGATTCCATTTTGAAAGATGACATTAATAGAGCTAATAAAGCAAAACAGGAGAAAAATAAGAGTGAAAATCAGATTGTGGCAAAAGAATTTGAGCAACAAATGAAACCTAATAATAAACCATCTATTGTTGTTTCTGAAATTAAATTGAAAATTGCATGTTTACTTGCCACAAAATCTGATATTGATGAGCGAGATTTCAACAAATCTGTTTGCTATGCTTTTGTGTGCAAAGAGGCGTTATTTTCATTCGAGGACGTGCCTTCCTCTTTGCCCCCTGCTGTCACTAACATTTTGCAGGAGTTCGCTGACGACTTCCCACAAGACGTGCCACCGGGATTACCACCTATTCGAGGGATTGAGCATCAAATTGATTTAATTCCTGGTGCATCGCTACCCAACTGTGCACCATACCGTACCAATCCAGAGGAGACGAAGGAGATTATGCGTCAAGTACAGGAGCTGCTCGACAAAGGTTATATACGCGAATCTCTTAGTCCTTGTGTTGTTCCTATTATACTAGTGCCTAAAAAGGATGGTACGTCGCGTATCTGTGTTGATTGTAGGGGCATTAATAATATTACTATTCGTTATCGTCATCCTATTCCTAGGCTAGATGATATGCTTGATGAATTGAGTGCCTCTACAATATTCTCCAAAGTTGATTTGCGTAGTGGATACCATCAAATTCGTATGAAATTGGGAGATGAATGGAAAACTGCATTTAAAACTAAGTTTGGTTTATATGAGTGGTTAGTCATGCCTTTTGGGTTAACTAATGCACCTAGTACTTTCATGAGACTAATGAACGAAGTTTTACGTGCTTTCATTGGACGATTTGTGGTAGTCTATTTTGATGATATACTGATTTATAGCAAATCTTTGGAAGAACATTTTGAACATTTACGTGCTGTTTTTATTGCTCTACGTGATGCACGTTTGTTTGGTAACCTTGGGAAGTGCACCTTTTGCACCGACCGAGTATCTTTTCTTGGCTATGTTGTTACTCCACAGGGAATTGAAGTTGATAAAGCCAAGATTGAAGCTATTGAGAGTTGGCCGCAGCCCAAAACGGTCACACAAGTGTGGAGTTTTCTTGGACTCGCTGGTTTCTATAGGCATTTTGTGAGAGATTTTAGCACCATTGCTGCACCTCTCAACGAGCTTACAAAGAAGGATGTGCCTTTTGTTTGGGGTACCGCACAGGAAGAAGCCTTCACGGTATTGAAAGATAAGTTGACACATGCTCCTTTACTCCAACTTCCTGATTTTAATAAGACTTTTGAGCTTGAATGTGATGCTAGTGGCATTGGATTAGGAGGTGTGTTATTACAAGATGGCAAACCTGTTGCATACTTTTCTGAAAAATTGAGTGGGCCTAGTCTGAATTATTCCACTTACGATTAAGAACTATATGCTCTTGTTCGGACTTTAGAAACATGGCAACATTATTTATGGCCCAAAGAATTTGTTATACATTCTGATCATGAATCTTTGAAACATATTAAATGTCAAGCTAAACTGAATCGTAGACATGCTAAATGGGTTGAATTCATTGAAACTTTCCCTTATGTCATTAAACACAAGAAGGGTAAAGAAAATGTTATTGCTGATGCATTGTCTCGTCGCTATACTATGCTTTCACAACTTGACTTCAAAATATTTGGTTTGGAGACCATCAAAGATCAATATGTGCATGATGCTGATTTTAAAGATGTTTTGCAGAATTGTAAAGAAGGAAGAACCTGGAGCAAGTTTGTCGTTAATGATGGATTTGTGTTCCGTGCTAACAAGCTATGCATTCCAGCTAGCTCTCTTCGTCTTTTGTTGTTGCAGGAGGCACTTGGAGGAGGAGTGATGGGACACTTTGGCGTGAAGAAGACGGAGGACGTACTTGCTACACATTTCTTTTGGCCAAAGATGAGACGGGATGTTGAGCGTTTTGTTGCTCGCTGCACTACATGTCAAAAAGCTAAGTCACGACTCAATCCTCATGGTTTATATATGCCTTTGCCTGTACCTAGTGTTCCTTGGGAGGATATATCTATGGACTTTGTTTTAGGTTTACCTCGAACAAAGAAGGGGTGGGATAGCATATTTGTTGTCGTGGATAGATTCTCAAAAAATGGCACACTTTATACCATGTCATAAAAGCGATGATGCTGTTAATGTTGCTGATTTGTTCTTCCGTGAAATTATTCGTTTGCATGGTGTGCCAAATACTATTGTTTCAGATCGTGATACTAAATTTCTTAGCCACTTTTGGAGATGTTTATGGGCTAAGTTGGGGACTAAACTGCTTTTTAGTACTACTTGTCACCCCCAAACTGATGGACAAACTGAAGTAGTCAATAGAACATTGTCTACTATGCTTAGGGCTGTTTTGAAGAATAATAAGAAAATGTGGGAAGAATGCTTGCCTCATATTGAGTTTGCTTATAATCGTTCATTGCATTCTACTACTAAATTGTGCCCTTTTGAAATTGTGTATGGTTTCCTACCTCGTTGATGAGGACATCAATACCATTGTTACACCCACAGCCCCTGCTGCTATACATACTGGACCAATTACTAGAGCTCGCGCACACCAATTAAATTACCAGGTACTTTCGTTTCTTGGTAATGATTCTAATGTTCATGAGAATATGATGCTGCCTAAATTGGATACATTTGTTTTGCTTACAAATGCAGGGCCTAGCTTTGAGAAGGATGAACATTGGAGCAAGAACAAGCATGGAGATGATGGCATGCGCATGGGGAACAAGAACGGAGTTACAAGTGATGATTTCAGGACGTTGTAGCCACCATAATGCGTGCATGAAGCCTTGGACGAAATATACAAGATGCTACTTCATAACTTTCGTCCAGAGGCTATTCTAGGTGCTGCGTCACCTTATTATTGGGCCAGGCCCATGTAATTTCGAAATACATAAGTATAGGCTGTTTTTAGAGTCCGTATGTGTGGGGAAACAAGAGATAGGGTTGGTTTCGGACCCCTTCCTCAAGGGCCACGAAATTCCCCCCTCTTCCTCCATATATACAGCCCTTAGGGCGTCGTTTAGACTTTGGGTTTTGTTTAGATTAAAAGTTCGCCATAGCTGCAACTTCGCGTACTTCGTTTGTGTTCAGCGACCAGACAAAGGCGTCACAGAACTCCACCTTGATCAATAAAGCTTTCATCTTATATTCGCAATATCCAGATTGCAATCTCAGTTTCTTGCTTGTTCTTCGTTTACTCGCAGGAAACAGACCCTCGTGGTCAGGTTGATCGTGCTCCGGCGTGGTCGATAACGTCTCGGAGTTGGTTTAGCGATTGCTAAGGCGCAACGTCCTCGCACGTTCGTAGTCGGATCGTCAAAGTCGACTTCCACCAAAGCGATATCCATCATCTCATCGAAAGACGGGACACCTTTGCCTCTATCAAGTGGTATCAGATTTCCAGGTTGCTCGGTGAGATTTTATAGTTTTTCGTAGTTTAGATCGAGTCTGTTCTTCATACCTACAGTCCACGAAAAAGCCACACAAAAAATTAGGGTTAGTTCATCATATCCGAACCAATCTGAGCCTTTGCATAATCTTTTTAGGGTTTTTGCTTTGTTGAATTTGCGGTTGCATCGTCGTGTCAAGTTGCTGGTCTTAGAGTCTAGTCTTTTAGAGTTTCGAGTTCTGGTCATAAGTTGTCACGCCGCCGCCGCACCATCATCATCGCCTTGCCATCTACCACCATTGCTTATCCGCCACCGCTCTGAATCCGTATCCATATACCACCACCAATCCGTATCCATATACCACCACCGAGCCGTATCCATATACCACCACCGCTACCATATACCTCCACCGCTGCCATATCCTACCACCATATATCCACCATCAATCCGAGTTCTTTTCATATTCCGTTTGTTTTAGAGATCCATCTATTTTCCGTTTCGTGTTTCCTTGCCTGAGTAGGTCTCAAAAAAAAGTCTGGAGACCCCCGGGCAGTTTTTAGGCCAAAATTTCGGCAACCAAAAATATTTTTTCCCTATCCTATTTTTAGGCCCCGGGTAGTGTTTTGAGACACTCGCCATCATAGTGATTTTTTGTCGCACTTTTTCGTCGTCGCTGCCCTGATTTCCGAAAAAAAATAGTCAAAAAATTTTGTGCCCGTCCTGTCAGTTTGACCTGGAAGAGTTTTGAGACACTTGTCATTATAGTGATTTTTCGCAAAAAAAAGAGGAGCGCAAAAAAAAAGAGAGCGCAGAAGAAAAAAAAGAGCGAATTTTTTTTTCCAGAGTGTGATTTTCCCTTGTTTACGTGCAGCGCCGTGATTTTTTTAGTGTTCTAGGCTAGCGTCTCTAGCACGGTCTAGCCTAGGACCAGCACAGTACCGTCGTTGAGCGTTTATTCAACTTTGCATCTCTGAATTGATTATTGCTTACCATTTTGCTACCGTATTATAAGCCTTTCCAGCTCCACATAAGTCTACATCGTGCGTTTGACTCTCCCTGGTAATCGCTATATCCAAGCTTTGAGAGTTTTTGACTACAACGGTTGCCGATCACCACCTGCTGCTGGGTAAGAACTGGTAAGAATTTGAGATTCGCTTGAAGGTTTTGTGACACACCACCATCACCACCACTTCTAGTAGTCTGCAGGATCATATTCTTTTGTGTTTCTATTGCTGCTAACCATGGCAGGTTCACAAGCCGATGAGACTGATTGGGAGAACATGACGAACAAGGAGTTGCATGATAAATTTCAGCAAATGATGAGTGGCCAGGTGGGAGATGTGCTAAACAGATTTGAAGAGGCTATGGAGAAGATAGATGCCGTGGAGAAGTCGTTCGAGACAAAGCTGGATAACAAGTTTACTGAATTACTCAAGCGTCTTCCCCAACCACCACCGGCTGCACATGTCGCACCTCTACAACAACAACAACCACATCTCCAACGCCGCCTTCCAAATCAAGTGGGACGGGCACAGCGCGTTCCAATTGAGACTGGTCAAAATTCGGGTGCTGCTTGCACCTACTGTTGATGCTTCTTTGGCTCCTGCTACTGCGGCGGCTGAGGAGGATGACGATTATGCAGGCGATTATGAGGATGAGGTTGATCAAAATCAGAACTACGTGCAGCCACCAGCACCACCACCAGCAGGTCGACCTCAGGTATATATTCGCAACGGTAGGCCGGCACCACCACCTCAGGTACGAGATCATGACCATCTCCCTAAACTGAAATTGAATATTCCACCATTTGAGGGTAGATATGTTCCTGATATATATCTTACTTGGGAGTTAGAAACTGAACAACGATTTACATGTTTACAATATCCTGAGGAGAGACGTGCTCCTGCTGCTGTTTGTGCTTTCACTAGCTTTGCATGTGTTTGGTGGTCTGAACATTGTAGATTATATCCTGTTCCAGCTACTTGGGCTGCTTTGAAAACTGCTATGCGTACTCGTTGGGTTCCACCATATTATCAACGTGAATTACTTCAAAAATTGCAGCGTTTAAGACAAGGGAAAAATTCTGTAGAAGAATATTATCAGGAATTACAAACTGGCATGATTAGATGTGGTATTGTTGAGGAGAATGAAGCTATGCTTGCACGTTTTATGGGTGGATTAAATAAAGAGATTCAGACCATTCTAGAGTATATGGATTATAATAATATCACTCGTTTATTCCATCTTGCTTGTAAAGCTGAACGTGAAGTGCAGGATCGACAGCCATTGGCGCGAACTAACTTTTCTGCAGGTCGACCTTCATCATGGACACCGCGTGCATCTTCTACTTCCACTTCACCATCACCTCCATCAGGTGCCACCTCCAGCCGTGATACAAGAAAGCAGGCACAACCACCACTCTCTGCCAAGAGCACACCTGCCGGGCCTGCGCAGAGCTCTTCTTCTTCCATGGCATCGACAGGGCACACAAGTGATATTATTTGTCGTCGTTGTAAGGGAAGAGGACATTTTGCGAGAGAATGCAAATCTCAGCGTGTAATGATTGCTACTGAGGATGGTGGGTATGAGTCCGCTAGTGACTATGATGAGGAGACTTTGGCTCTTATTATCCGTGAAGAACATGGTGGAGATGATTCTGAAAATGAGACGCAATACATGGCTCCTGAAGACGCTGACAGGTATGAATGTTTAGTTGCTCAACGTGTTTTGAGTGTGCAGGTCACACAAGCAGAGCAAAATCAGAGGCATAATTTGTTCCATACAAAGGGAGTTGTGAAGGAACGTTCTGTTCGCGTCATCATAGATGGAGGGAGCTGTAACAACTTGGCTAGCATGGAGATGGTGGAGAAGCTATCTCTCACCACAAGACCACATCCACATCCTTACTACATCCAATGGTTCAACAACAGCGGCAAGGTTAAGGTAACACGTACTGTTCGTGTGCATTTTAGTATCTCTACATATGCTGATTATGTTGATTGTGATGTGGTACCCATGCAAGCATGTTCCTTATTACTAGGTAGACCATGGCAATTTGATAAAAATTCTGTACACCATGGTAGAAACAATCAGTATACTCTTGTTCATAAGGATAAAAATATTACTTTACTTCCTATGACTCCTGATTCCATTTTGAAAGATGACATTAATAGAGCTAATAAAGCAAAACAGGAGAAAAATAAGAGTGAAAATCAGATTGTGGCAAATGAATTTGAGCAACAAATGAAACCTAATAATAAACCATCTAGTGTTGTTTCTGAAATTAAATTGAAAAGTGCATGTTTACTTGCCACAAATCTGATATTGATGAGCTAGATTTCAGCAAATTTGTTTGCTATGCTTTTGTGTGCAAAGAGGCATTATTTTCATTCGAGGACGTGCCTTCCTCTTTGCCCCCTGCTGTCACTAACATTTTGCAGGAGTTCGCTGACGTCTTTCCACAAGACGTGCCACCGGGATTACCACCTATTCGAGGGATTGAGCATCAAATTGACTTAATTCCCGGTGCATTGCTACCCAACCGTGCACCATACCGTACCAATACAGAGGAGACCAAGGAGATTATGCATCAAGTACAGGAGCTGCTCGACAAAGGTTATATACGCGAATCTCTTAGTCCTTGTGCTGTTCCTATTATACTAGTGCCAAAAAAGGATGGTACGTCGCGTATGTGTGTTGATTGTAGAGGCATTAATAATATTACTATTCGTTATCGTCATCCTATTCCTAGGCTAGATGATATGCTTGATGAATTGAGTGGCTCTACAATATTCTCCAAAGTTGATTTGCGTAGTGGATACCATCAAATTCGTATGAAATTGGGAGATGAATGGAAAACTGCATTTAAAACTAAGTTTGGTTTATATGAGTGGTTAGTCATGCCTATTGGGTTAACTAATGCACCTAGTACTTTCATGAGACTAATGAACGAAGTTTTACGTGCTTTCATTGGACGATTTGTGGTAGTCTATTTTGATGATATACTGATTTATAGCAAATCTTTGGAAGAACATTTGGAACATTTACGTGCTGTTTTTATTGCTCTACGTGATGCACGTTTGTTTGGTAACCTTGGGAAGTGCACCTTTTGCACCGACCGAGTATCTTTTCTTGGCTATGTTGTTACTCCACAGGGAATTGAAGTTGATAAAGCCAAGATTGAAGCTATTGAGAGTTGGCCGCAGCCCAAAACGGTCACACAAGTGCGGAGTTTTCTTGGACTCGCTGGTTTCTATAGGCGTTTTGTGAGAGATTTTAGCACCATTGCTGCACCTCTCAACGAGCTTACAAAGAAGGATGTGCCTTTTGTTTGGGGTACTGCACACGAAGAAGCCTTCACGGTATTGAAAGATAGGTTGACACATGCTCCTTTACTCCAACTTCCTGATTTTAATAAGACTTTTGAGCTTGAATGTGATGCTAGTGGCATTGGATTAGGAGGTGTGTTATTACAAGATGGCAAACCTGTTGCATACTTTTCTCAAAAATTGAGTGGGCCTAGTCCGAATTATTCTACTTATGATAAAGAACTATATGCTCTTGTTCGGACTTTAGAAACATGGCAACATTATTTATGGCCCAAAGAATTTGTTATACATTCTGATCATGAATCTTTGAAACATATTAAAAGTCAAGCTAAACTGAATCGTAGACATGCTAAATGGGTTGAATTCATTGAAACTTTCCCTTATGTCATTAAACACAAGAAGGGTACAGAAAATGTTATTACTGATGCATTGTCTCGTCGCTATACTATGCTTTCACAACTTGACTTCAAAATATTTGGTTTGGAGACCATCAAAGATCAATATGTGCATGATGCTGATTTTAAAGATGTCTTGCAGAATTGTAAAGAAGGAAGAACCTGGAATAAGTTTGTCGTTAATGATGGATTTGTGTTCCGTGCTAACAAGCTATGCATTCCAGCTAGCTCTCTTCGTCTTTTGTTGTTGCAGGAGGCGCATGGAGGGGGATTAATGGGACACTTTGGCGTGAAGAAGACGGAGGACGTACTTGCTACACATTTCTTTTGGCCAAAGATGAGACGGGATATTGAGCGTTTTGTTGCTCGCTGCACTACATGTCAAAAAGCTAAGTCACGACTCAATCCTCATGGTTTATATATGCCCTTGCATGTACCTAGTGTTCCTTGGGAGGATATATCTATGGACTTTGTTTTAGGTTTACCTCGAACAAAGAAGGGGAGGGATAGCATATTTGTTGTCGTGGATAGATTCTCGAAAATGGCACACTTTATACCATGTCATAAAAGCGATGATGCTGTTAATGTTGCTGATTTGTTCTTTCGTGAAATTATTCGCTTGCATGGTGTGCCAAATACTATTGTTTCCGATCGTGATACTAAATTTCTTAGCCACTTTTGGAGATGTTTATGGGCTAAGTTGGGGACTAAACTGCTTTTTAGTACTACTTGTCACCCCCAAACTGATGGACAAACTGAAGTAGTCAATAGAACATTGTCTACTATGCTTAGGGCTGTTTTGAAGAATAATAAGAAAATGTGGGAAGAATGCTTGCCTCATATTGAGTTTGCTTATAATCGTTCATTGCATTCTACTACTAAGATGTGCCCTTTTGAAATTGTGTATGGTTTCCTACCTCATGCACCAATTGATTTGTTGCCTCTTCCATCTTCGGAGAAGGTTAATTTTGTTGCTAAACAACGTGCTGAATTGATCTTAAAAATGCATGAGTTAACTAAGGAAAACATTGAGCGTATGAATGCTAAATATAAACTTGCTGGAGATAAGGGTAGAAAACATGTTGTGTTTGCACCTGGAGATCTTGTTTGGTTACATTTGCGTAAGGATAGATTTCCTGATTTGCGCAAATCAAAGCTAATGCCACGTGCTGATGGTCCTTTTAAGGTGTTAGAGAAAATAAATGATAATGCATATAAACTTGAGCTGCCTGCAGATTTTGGGGTTAGTCCCACTTTTAACATTGCAGATTTGAAGCCTTATTTGGGTGAGGAAGATGAGCTTCCGTCGAGGACGACTTCATTTCAAGAAGGGGAGGATGATGAGGACATCAATACCATTGTTACACCCACAGGCCCTGCTGCTATACATACTGGACCAATTACTAGAGCTCGCGCACGCCAATTAAATTACCAGGTACTTTCGTTTCTTGGTAATGATTCTAATGTTCATGAGAATATGGTGCTGCCTAAATTGGATACATTTGTTTTGCTTACAAATGAAGGGCCTAGCTTTGAGAAGGATGAACATTGGTGCAAGAACAAGCATGGAGATGATGGCATGCGCATGGGGAACAAGAACGGAGTTACAAGTGATGATTTCAGGACGTTGAAGCCACCATAATGCGTGCATGAAGCCTTGGACGAAATATACAAGATGCTACTTCATAACTTTCGTCCAGAGGCTATTCTAGGTGCTGCGTCACCTTATTATTGGGCCAGGCCCATGTAATTTCGAAATACATAAGTATAGGCTGTTTTTAGAGTCCGTATGTGTGGGGAAACAAGAGGTAGGGTTGGTTTCGGACCCCTTCCTCAAGGGCCACGAAATTCCCCCCTCTTCCTCCATATATACAGCCCTTAGGGCGTCGTTTAGACTTCGGGTTTTGTTTAGATTAAAAGTTCACCATAGCTGCAACTTCGCGTACTTCGTTTGTGTTCAACGACCAGACAAAGGCGTCACAGAACCCCACCTTGATCAATAAAGCTTTCATCTTATATTCACAATATCCACATTGGAATCTCAGTTTCTTGCTTGTTCTTCGTTTGCTCGCAGGAAACAGACCCTCGTGGTCATGTTGATCGTGCTCCGGCGTGGTCGATAACTCTCGGAGTTGGTTTAGCGATTGCTAAGGCGCGACGTCCTCGCACGTTCGTAGTCGGATCGTCAAAGTCGACTTCCACCAAAGCGATATCCATCATCTCATCGAAAGACGGGACACCTTTGCCTCTATCACTCGTGCACCTATTGATTTGTTGCCTCTTCCATCTTTGGAGAAGGTTAATTTTGATGCTAAACAACGTGCTGAATTGATCTTAAAAATGCATGAGTTAACTAAGGAAAACATTGAGCGTATGAATGCTAAATATAAACTTGCTGGAGATAAGGGTAGAAAACATGTTGTGTTTGCACCTGGAGATCTTGTTTGGTTACATTTGCGTAAGGATAGATTTCCTGATTTGCGCAAATCAAAGCTAATGCCACGTGCTGATGGTCCTTTTAAGGTGTTAGAGAAAATAAATGATAATGCATATAAACTTGAGCTGCCCGCAGATTTTGGGGTTAGTCCCACTTTTAACATTGCAGATTTGAAGCCTTATTTGGGTGAGGGAGATGAGCTTCCGTCGAGGACGACTTCATTTCAAGAAGGGGAGGATGATGAGGCATCAATACCATTGTTACACCCACAGCCCTTGCTGCTATACATACTGGACCAATTACTAGAGCTCGCGCACGCCAATTAAATTACCAGGGCCTAGCTTTGAGAAGGATGAACATTGGAGCAAGAACAAGCATGGAGATGATGGCATGCGCATGGGGGACAAGAACGGAGTTACAAGTGATGATTTCAGGACTTTGAAGCCACCATAATGCGTGCATGAAGCCTTGGACGAAATATACAAGATGCTACTTCATAACTTTCGTCCAGAGGCTATTCTAGGTGCTGCGTCACCTTAGTATTGGGCCAGGCCCATGTAATTTCGAAATACTTGAGTATAGGCTATTTTTAGAGTCCGTATGTGTGGCGAAACAAGAGATAGGGTTGGTTTCGGACCCCTTCCCCAAGGGCCACGAAATTCCCCCCCTCTTCCTCCATATATACAGCCCTTAGGGCGTCGTTTAGACATTGGGTTTTGTTTAGATTAAAAATTTGCCATAGCTGCAACTTCGCGTACTTCGTTTGTGTTCAACGACCAGACAAAGGCGTCACAGAACCCCACCTTGATCAATAAAGCTTTCATCTTATATTCGCAATATCCAGATTGCAATCTCAGTTTCTTGCTTGTTCAATGCTCGTGGTCAGGTTGATCGTGCTCCGGCGTGGTCAATAACCTCTCGGAGTTGGTTTAGCGATTGCTAAGGAGCGACGTCATCGCACGTTCGTAGTCGGATCGTCAAAGTCGACTTCCAGCAAAGCGATATCCATCATCTCATCGAAAGACGGGACACCTTTGCCTCTATCAGTTCTGATGCTCGCGGCGACTTGCCTCGCCGACCACGACAGGATGCTCGTCCCCGTGATGATGCACCAAGGCGGCGCCGCGATGAGGACGAGGACGGAGGTATTGGTAGAATAAAAATTACTATACCTTCGTTCACAGGCAAGGCCGGTCCCAAGGAGTATCTTGAGTGGGAGATGCGTGTGGAGCAGATTTTTGATAATCACCATTACTCCGAGGAGCGGAAGATTCTTTTTTCTTCTCTTGAATTTTCAGGTTATGCATTAATTTGGTGGGATCAGCTCAACCGCAATGACGCACAACCAGAGTCATGGCGTGAGATGAAGTGTACAATGCGTGCTCGCTTTGTGCCAGCTTATTTTCAGAAGGAGCAACACACAAAGCTTCGCCGTCTTGTTCAAGGAGCCATGACGGTGGGTGAGTATTACCAACGGATACAAGTTCTGATGATCAGAACTAATATGCATGAGTCTGATTATGCAACAATAACACGCTTCTTTGAGGGGCTAAATGAGGATATACGTGACCGTGTTGATTTGATGCAGTATAATGATATGCAAGAGCTTCTTCATCAAGCGGAGCGTGCCGAACAGTGGGTCAAAGCCAAGCAAGTTTCCAAAGGCCGCACCAATTTCAGCATGGGGCGATGTTCCTATTTGCATGACGATGATAATGTTAAGCCAGCTTCATCCCATAGGTCAGCTGCTACCAATCACAAGGAGATGAGCAAAGAATCTATGGCCGCGAGCAAAGTGGCTTCAAGGGCTGATTCAAGTGCGCAGTCTGCTATGCGTACTAGTGAGATTGTTTGTTACACATGTGGAGGTAGGGGACAAAAACGCATTGATTGTCCGAACAAGAAGAGAGTGCTCCTTGTTAATGATGGATATGTTTCCGAAGACAAAATTGACTCAGAGTCTGATGAGACCAAGGAAGGGGAAAGTGAATCTAATCCTATCATGTGCTATCCTTTAGATTATGATGATCTGCCATGCATCATGGTGCAGCGAGCTAAAGAGGATCAAATTCCAAGTTCGGGATAGCGGTGGAAAAAATTTCAGTCACAATGCAAGATCAAGAACAAGTGTTGCAAGTTGATTATTGATGGAGGGAGCTACACCAACATCATAAGCAAGCGTGTGGTGGATGCTTTAGGACTGAAGGCATGGCCACATCCGCAGCCGCATTGCATTGAGTGGTTGTACAACTCCGGACGTTTGAAGGTGACTCACAAGGTACGCGTAATGTTCAATATTGGCACGTATTACGATGAGGTGATTTGCAATGTTGTGCCAATGGATGTGTGTCAGTTGCTATTGGGTCGTCCATGGCAATATGATCGCAATGCTATACATGAGGGGAGGTCGAACACTTACGTGTTCCGAGATGTTGGCATCAAACATGTGATGCAGCCCATGGGTAACAATGCTATCAAGATTGATCATGTGTTTGTATACAAGGAATTTTTGAAGAGTACCCCGAAACCGAGGACGATTTCGCTTAAAGGGGGAGAGGATGATATGGACAGTACATGTGCTCTTGTCGTTCCATCGTTACTATCAAGTAAAATATTAGACAATCGAGAGGCTCGCTATGAAAGCAAGATGCAAAAGTATGTGGTTCCCGCTCTACGTCATAAGATCATGTGTGCTACAGAACAGAAGGGGATCTTAGGTGTGAAGCCTGTTTCATATGCTACGCTTGTGCCTCAGGAAGAAGTGAAGCCCACATTGAGAACACCTTGTCAAGACTTCAACGTAGCCAGCAGAATGAAAGTTTAAAGGCTGCACCATCGAGTTCATTTTAGTTTTGGCCTAGCAACCATACATGCAAGTATACGTACGTGTGTCTTTTTATTTGTTTTTACTAGTTTGTTCAGATTTCCTAGTTTACAACTTGTAATTGATGAGGAGTCCTCATCGTGTCCTAGTCTAGGTCGGGCTTAGCCCAGGTGTTACGCACCACCTATATAAACAAGGGGTGCAGTTTTGTCTAGGGTTTAGGTTTTAGTTTGGTCAAGAAAAATACTCAGAAAGGCATCTGGTGATGTGCGCCCCTCTGTGTTCCTGCGTTCCATGAATTGGATCGGTGATCGCATGTGTTTTGGCGACTTGATCTCCAGGGCATAGCTTTGTTCGGTTCTTGTTCTTCAAGGAGCGATCCAGTCCTTTCTTTTTTTCATCTACTACTACTAGTTCGTGGACTCCATCTGGCTAATTACGCCGCCGCCGCCACTGATCATCATTAGCATAATCCATCCGTCTACCACGTCTACTACTTCCTGCATCTATACCAGTACTTCCGCCCATACACATCTTATCTGGTTTGTTTTAATTCATCTGCTTCGGATCAATTCTAATCTGCTAGCTCTTTGCGCCGGTGAAAGACCAGGGACACCCCATAAAATCGACTCGAAGCTATTTGAGCTGTATCATCATTGGGCTTGGACATCTTGGTGGTACTAGCCTCATGCTCGTCGTCTTTGAGTTTGGTCTTCGAGAAGTGTGCTTGGGGTGGAGAAGCCTTGGCCTTCATGAGTTCTTGTTTCGCCTTGAGAGCACCAATGTAGTTGTCGTCGAGGGACTTGTAGTTCTCGAGGAAGATAGTCTTCGAGATGTCGTTGTTCAATCCCATCATGAAGTGGAACTTCATTGACATGGGGTCGTCCACGCCGGCTCATCGCAAGGCTTTCTTCATCTCCTTGAAGTACTCGTCGATGGACTTGGATCCTTGGATGGTGTTCTCCAATTGGCATAAAAGTTGTTCCGTGTAGGTTGGAGGCACGAACTCTCGCCGCAAAGCTTTCTTCGTCTTGGGCCAACTCATGTCGTAGGTCTCCGAAGGTGTGTGAAGCCACCATGTCGATGCGTAGTCATGGAAGTTTCTTGTGGCGCACTTCACTTGATCTTCGGGAGGAACTTGATGTAGCTTGAGGTAGTCGTCCATCAAACGCTCCCACTCGAGATACTCCTCGGGTTCTAGAGTCCCATAGAATGGAATCTCATGGTCAGTGTCGAGGTCGTAGTAGCTTGTGGAAGTCGCGGACTTGAGCTTGGGGAGCTTCTCTTTAGCGTAGTCTTGAGGTGCTTGTTGGCGAAGATGCCGTATATCCGAAGGCGAAGATACCTTGAAGTCGCTTGGCGAAGATGCCAAGGGAGATGGTGAAGTCGTTGAGCGGTTGTTGGTGTTGAGCTATTGACCTTCACGTTCTTGTTGATGATGGTGTCGATGCCAATGTGACCTTGCCGGAGATGGTAGCTCGGAGGCATGTTGATGAGGACATCAATACCATTGTTACACCCACAGCCCCTGCTGCTATACATACTGGACCAATTACTAGAGCTCGCGCACGCCAATTAAATTACCAGGTACTTTCGTTTCTTGGTAATGATTCTAATGTTCATGAGAATATGATGCTGCCTAAATTGGATACATTTGTTTTGCTTACAAATGAAGGGCCTAGCTTTGAGAAGGATGAACATTGGAGCAAGAACAAGCATGGAGATGATGGCATGCGCATGGGGAACAAGAACGGAGTTACAAGTGATGATTTCAGGACGTTGAAGCCACCATAATGCGTGCGTGAAGCCTTGGACGAAATATACAAGATGCTACTTCATAACTTTCGTCCAGAGGCTATTCTAGGTGCTGCGTCACCTTATTATTGGGCCAGGCCCATGTAATTTAGAAATACATAAGTATAGGCTGTTTTTAGAGTCCGTATGTGTGGGGAAACAAGAGATAGGGTTGGTTTCGGACCCCTTCCTCAAGGGCCACGAAATTCCCCCCTCTTCCTCCATATATACAGCCCTTAGGGCGTCGTTTAGACTTTGGGTTTTGTTTAGATTAAAAGTTCGCCATAGCTGCAACTTCGCGTACTTCGTTTGTGTTCAGCGACCAGACAAAGGCGTCACAGAACTCCACCTTGATCAATAAAGCTTTCATCTTATATTCGCAATATCCAGATTGCAATCTCAGTTTCTTGCTTGTTCTTCGTTTGCTCGCAGGAAACAGACCCTCGTGGTCAGGTTGATTGTGCTCCGGCGTGGTCGATAACCCCTCGGAGTTGGTTTAGCGATTGCTAAGGCGCGACGTCCTCGCACGTTCGTAGTCGGATCGTCAAAGTCGATTTCCACCAAAGCGATATCCATCATCTCATCGAAAGACGGGACACCTTTGCCTCTATCAAGTGGTATCAGATTTCCAGGTTGCTCGGTGAGATTTTACAGTTTTTCATAGTTTAGATCGAGTCTGTTCTTCATACCTACAGTCCACGAAAAAGCCACAAAAAATATTAGGGTTAGTTCATCATATCTGAACCAATCTGAGCCTTTGCATAATCTTTTTAGGGTTTTTGCTTTGTTGAATTTGCGGTTGCATCGTCGTGTCAAGTTGCTGGTCTTAGAGTCTAGTCTTTTAGAGTTTCGAGTTCTGGTCATAAGTTGTCACGCCGCCGCCGCACCATCATCATCACCTTGCCATTTACCACCATTGCTCATCCGCCACCGCTCTGAATCCGTATCTATATACCACCACCAATCCGTATCCATATACCACCACCGATCCATATCCATATACCACTACCGCTACCATATACCACCACCGCTGCCATATCCTACCGCCATATATCCACCACCAATCCGAGTTCCTTTCATATTCGGTTGGTTTTAGAGATCCATATATTTTCCGTTTCGTGTTTCCTTGCCTGAGTAGGTCTCGGAAAAAAAAAGAGTCTGGAGACCCCCGGGCAGTTTTTAGGCCAAAATTTCGGCAACCAAAAATAATTTTTCCCTATCCTATTTTTAGGCCCCGGGTAGTGTTTTGAGACACTCGCCATCATAGTGATTTTTTGTCGCACTTTTTCGTCGTCGCTGCCCTGATTTCCGAAAAAAAAATAGTCAAAAAATTTTGTGCCCGTCCTGTCAGTTTGACCTGGGAAGAGTTTTGAGACACTCGCCATTATAGTGATTTTTCGCAAAAAAAAAGAGGAGCGCAAAAAATAAGAGAGCTCAGAAAAAAAAGAGCGATTTTTTTTCCAGAGTGTGCTTTTCCCTTGTTTACGTGCAGCGCCGTGATTTTTTTAGTGTTCTAGGCTCGCGTCTCTAGCACGGTCTAGCCTAGGACCAGCACAGTACCGTCGTTGAGCGTTTATTCAACTTTGCATCTCTGAATTGATTATTGCTTACCATTTTGCTACCATATTATAAGCCTTCCCAGCTCCACATAAGTCTACATCGTGCGTTTGACTCTCCCTGGTAATCGCTATATCCAAGCTTTGAGAGTTTTTGACTACAACGGTTGCCGATCACCACCTGCTGCTGGGTAAGAACTGGTAAGAATTTGAGATTCGCTTGAAGGTTTTGTGACACACCACCATCACCACCACTTCTAGTAGTCTGCAGGATCATATTCTTTTGTGTTTCTATTGCTGCTAACCATGGCAGGTTCACAAGCCGATGAGACTGATTGGGAGAACATGACGAACAAGGAGTTGCATGATAAATTTCAGCAAATGATGAGTGGCCAGGTGGGAGATGTGCTAAACAGATTTGAAGAGGCTATGGAGAAGATAAATGCCGTGGAGAAGTCGTTCGAGACAAAGCTTGATAACAAGTTTACTGAATTACTCAAGCGTCTTCCCCAACCACCACTGGCTGCACATGTCGCACCTCTACAACAACAACAGCCACATCTCCAACGCCGCCTTCCAAATCAAGTGGGACGGGCACAGCGCGTTCCAATGGAGATTGGTCAAAATTCGGGTGCTGCTGCACCTACTGTTGATGCTTCTTTGGCTCCTGCTCCTGCGGCGGCTGAGGAGGATGACGATTATGCGGGCGATTATGAGGATGAGGTTGATCAAAATCAGAACTACGTGCAGCCACCAGCACCACCACCAGCAGGTCGACCTCAGGTATATATTCGCAACGGTAGGCCGGCACCACCACCTCAGGTACGAGATCATGACCATCTCCCTAAACTGAAATTGAATATTCCACCATTTGAGGGTAGATATGTTCCTGATATATATCTTACTTGGGAGTTAGAAACTGAACAACGATTTACATGTTTATAATATCCTGAGGAGAGACGTGTTCCTGCTGCTGTTTGTGCTTTCACTAGCTTTGCATATATTTGGTGGTCTGAACATTGTAGATTATAACCTGTTCCAGCTAATTGGGCTGCTTTGAAAACTACTATGCGTACTCGTTGGGTTCCACCATATTATCAACGTGAATTACTTCAAAAATTGCAGCGTTTAAGACAAGGGAAAAATTCTGTAGAAGAATATTATCAGGAATTACAAACTGGCATGATTAGATGTGGTATTGTTGAGGAGAAAGAAGCTATGCTTGCACGTTTTATGGGTGGATTAAATAAAGAGATTCAGACCATTCTAGAGTATAAGGATTATAATAATATCACTCGTTTATTCCATCTTGCTTGTAAAGCTGAACGTGAAGTGCAGGATCGACAGCCATTGGCGCGAACTAACTTTTCTGCAGGTCGACCTTCATCATGGACACCGCGTGCATCTTCTACTTCCACTTCACCATCACCTCCATCAGGTGCCACCTCCAGCCGTGATACAAGAAAGCAGGCACAACCACCACTCTCTGCCAAGAGCACACCTGCCGGGCCTGCGCAGAGCTCTTCTTCTTCCATGGCATCGACAGGGCACACAAGTGATATTATTTGTCGTCGTTGTAAGGGAAGAGGACATTTTGCGAGAGAATGCAAATCTCAGCGTGTCATGATTGCTACTGAGGATGGTGGGTATGAGTCCGCTAGTGACTATGATGAGGAGACTTTGGCTTTTATTACACGTGAAGAACATGGTGGAGATGATTCTGAAAATGAGACGCAATACATGGCTCCTGAAGACGCTGACAGGTATGAATGTTTAGTTGCTCAACGTGTTTTGAGTGTGCAGGTCACACAAGCAGAGCAAAATCAGAGGCATAATTTGTTCCATACAAAGGGAGTTGTGAAGGAACGTTCTGTTCGCGTCATCATAGATGGAGGGAGCTGTAACAACTTGGCTAGCATGGAGATGGTGGAGAAGCTATCTCTCACCACAAGACCACATCCACATCCTTACTACATCCAATGGTTCAACAACAGCGGCAAGGTTAAGGTAACACGTACTGTTCGTGTGCATTTTAGTATATCTACAGATGCTGATTATGTTGATTGTGATGTGGTACCCATGCAAGCATGTTCCTTATTACTAGGTAGACCATGGCAATTTGATAAAAATTCTGTACACCATGGTAGAAACAATCAGTATACTCTTGTTCATAAGGATAAAAATATTACTTTGCTTCCAATGACTCCTGATTCCATTTTGAAAGATGACATTAATAGAGCTAATAAAGCAAAACAGGAGAAAAATAAGAGTGAAAATCAGATTGTGGCAAAGGAATTTGAGCAACAAATGAAACCTAATAATAAACCATCTAGTGTTGTTTCTGAAATTAAATTGAAAAGTGCATGTTTACTTGCCACAAAATCTGATATTGATGAACTAGATTTCAGCAAATCTGTTTGCTATGCTTTTGTGTGCAAAGAGGCATTATTTTCATTCGAGGACGTTCCTTCCTCTTTGCCCCCTGCTGTCACTAACATTTTGCAGGAGTTCGCTGACGTCTTCCCACAAGACGTGCCACCGGGATTACCACCTATTCGAGGGATTGAGCATCAAATTGACTTAATTCCCGGTGCATCGCTACCCAACCGTGCACCATACCGTACCAATCCAGAGGAGACGAAGGAGATTATGCGTCAAGTACAGGAGATGCGCGACAAAGGTTATTGATAGAGGCAAGGGTGTCCCGATCTTTCGATGAGATGATAACTATCGATTTGGTGGAGTCGACTTTGACGATCCGACTACAAACGTGCACGACGTTGCGCCTTAGCAATCGCTAAACCAATCTCCTGAGGTTACTGACGATGCCGGAAGCACGATCAGCCTGACCACGAAGGTCTATTCCTGCACGCAATCGAAGAACAAGCAAGAATATGATAATGTAATCTGAATATTGTGAATATAGATGAAGTATTGATAAAGGTGGGGATGCGTAAGCGGTCTTGGTCTGGTCGTTGGACACAAACGAAGTACACGAAGTTGCAATGGCTAACTTTTAACTAAACAAATCCCAAGGAAAAAGCTACTAGATGGATCTACTTATATAGGAACAAGGGGTGGCGGCCAAGGAGGTGGGAGGACGTCCCAAGGCAGCCTAAAACCAACCCTAGGTCGTACAAGGCACATGGGCCCAAGTGGAGGTGATGCAACACCTTTGGACTTGTAGTTTGACTCGGATTCTGGTGCAACGTCAGATTGTTTCGACCATAACTCAATGCTCCGGACGAATTTAAAGGTGAATCCAATTGTGTTGGAAAGAGCACGAAATCTAGTTTCCAACAAAAAAAGAATCACCCAATTTGGAGTCCGTATGAAAAAGTTGTTGGCGTTTTGAGTCAGGTATGTCTGTGCAGTCCGAATCTGAATCCAGAACGTGAGAGACTTGGACTCTATCTTCTCTTGGCCCAAAAGTGACGTGAGAGGACTTTTTGAACAGAACCTGAACTTCTCCTTTTGCCTTATCTTCATATGTGGATTGTACAAATGTCCCATACACCTGCAATTAGACAAAACACAAAAGTGTGTGAAGTATTTTTGTTCTGGATAACATAAATAGATTATTGAATAGTTTGCACTAGAAATCACCTGACAAATATGCATGTATGCAATATTTTTGGTCGTATCCAAGGTAGTCATGTCCTCATCAGTTATATACGCGAATCTCTTAGTCCTTGTGTTGTTCCTATTATACTAGTGCCTAAAAAGGATGGTACGTCGCGTATGTGTGTTGATTGTAGAGGCATTAATAATATTACTATTCGTTATCGTCATCCTATTCCTAGGCTAGATGATATGCTTGATGAATTGAGTGGCTCTACAATATTCTCCAAAGTTGATTTGCGTAGTGGATACCATCAAATTCGTATGAAATTGGGAGATGAATGGAAAACTGCATTTAAAACTAAGTTTGGTTTATATGAGTGGTTAGTCATGCCTTTTGGGTTAACTAATGCACCTAGTACTTTCATGAGACTAATGAACGAAGTTTTACGTGCTTTCATTGGACGATTTGTGGTAGTCTATTTTGATGATATACTGATTTATAGCAAATCTTTGGACGAACATTTGGAACATTTACGTGCTGTTTTTATTGCTCTACGTGATGCACGTTTGTTTGGTAACCTTGGGAAGTGCACCTTTTGCACCGACCGAGTATCTTTTCTTGGCTATGTTGTTACTCCACAGGGAATTGAAGTTGATAAAGCCATGATTGAAGCTATTGAGAGTTGGCCGCAGCCCAAAACGGTCACACAAGTGCGGAGTTTTCTTGGACTCGCTGGTTTCTATAGGCGTTTTGTGAGAGATTTTAGCACCATTGCTGCACCTCTCAACGAGCTTACAAAGAAGGATGTGCCTTTTGTTTGGGGTATCGCACAGGAAGAAGCCTTCACGGTATTGAAAGATAAGTTGACACATGCTCCTTTACTCCAACTTCCTGATTTTTATAAGACTTTTGAGCTTGAATGTGATGCTAGTGGCATTGGATTAGGAGGTGTGTTATTACAAGATGGCAAACCTGTTGCATACTTTTCTGAAAAATTGAGTGGGCCTAGTCCGAATTATTCTACTTATGATAAAGAACTATATGCTCTTGTTCGGACTTTAGAAACATGGCAACATTATTTATGGCCCAAAGAATTTGTTATACATTCTGATCATGAATCTTTGAAACATATTAAAAGTCAAGCTAAACTGAATCGTAGACATGCTAAATGGGTTGAATTCATTGAAACTTTCCCTTATGTCATTAAACACAAGAAGGGTAAAGAAAATGTTATTGCTGATGCATTGTCTCGTCGCTATACTATGCTTTCACAACTTGACTTCAAAATATTTGGTTTGGAGACCATCAAAGATCAATATGTGCATGATGCTGATTTTAAAGATGTCTTGCAGAATTGTAAAGAAGGAAGAACCTGGAACAAGTTTGTCGTTAATGATGGATTTGTGTTCCGTGCTAACAAGCTATGCATTCCAGCTAGCTCTCTTCGTCTTTTCTTGTTGCAGGAGGCGCATGGAGGAATTAATGGGACACTTTGGCGTGAAGAAGACGGAGGACGTACTTGCTACACATTTCTTTTGGCCAAAGATGAGACGGGATGTTGAGCGTTTTGTTGCTCGCTGCACTACATGTCAAAAAGCTAAGTCACGACTCAATCCTCATGGTTTATATATGCCTTTGCCTGTACCTAGTGTTCCTTGGGAGGATATATCTATGGACTTTGTTTTAGGTTTACCTCGAACAAAGAAGGGGAGGGATAGCATATTTGTTGTCGTGGATAGATTCCCGAAAATGGCACACTTTATACCATGTCATAAAAGCGATGATGCTGTTAATGTTGCTGATTTGTTCTTTCGTGAAATTATTCGCTTGCATGGTGTGCCAAATACTATTGTTTCCGATTGTGGTACTAAATTTCTTAGCCACTTTTGGAGATGTTTATGGGCTAAGTTGGGGACTAAACTGCTTTTTAGTACTACTTGTCACCCCCAAACTGATGGACAAACTGAAGTAGTCAATAGAACATTGTCTACTATGCTTAGGGCTGTTTTGAAGAATAATAAGAAAATGTGGGAAGAATGCTTGCCTCATATTGAGTTTGCTTATAATCGTTCATTGCATTCTACTACTAAGATGTGCCCTTTTGAAATTGTGTATGGTTTCCTACCTCGTGCACCTATTGATTTGTTGCCTCTTCCATCTTCGGAGAAGGTTAATTTTGATGCTAAACAACGTGCTGAATTGATCTTAAAAATGCATGAGTTAACTAAGGAAAACATTGAGCGTATGAATGCTAAATATAAACTTGTTGGAGATAAGGGTAGAAAACATGTTGTGTTTGCACCTGGAGATCTTGTTTGGTTACATTTGCGTAAGGATAGATTTCCTGATTTGCGCAAATCAAAGCTAATGCCACGTGCTGATGGTCCTTTTAAGGTGTTAGAGAAAATAAATGATAATGCGTATAAACTTGAGCTGCCTGCAGATTTTGGGGTTAGTCCCACTTTTAACATTGCATATTTGAAGCCTTATTTGGGTGAGGAAGATGAGCTTCCGTCGAGGACGACTTCATTTCAAGATGGGGAGGATGATGAGGACATCAATACCATTGTTACACCCACAGACCCTGCTGCTATACATACTGGACCAATTACTAGAGCTCGCGCACGCCAATTAAATTACCAGGTACTTTCGTTTCTTGGTAATGATTCTAATGTTCATGAGAATATGATGCTGCCTAAATTGGATACATTTGTTTTGCTTACAAATGAAGGGCCTAGCTTTGAGAAGGATGAACATTGGAGCAAGAACAAGCATGGAGATGATGGCATGCGCATGGGGAACAAGAACGGAGTTACAAGTGATGATTTCAGGACGTTGAAGCCACCATAATGCGTGCATGAAGCCTTGGACGAAATATACAAGATGCTACTTCATAACTTTCGTCCAGAGGCTATTCTAGGTGCTGCGTCACCTTATTATTGGGCCAAGCCCATGTAATTTCGAAATACATAAGTATAGGCTGTTTTTAGAGTCCGTATGTGTGGGGAAACAAGAGATAGGGTTGGTTTCGGACCCCTTCCTCAAGGGCCACGAAATTCCCCCCTCTTCCTCCATATATACAGCCCTTAGGGCGTCGCTTAGACTTTGGGTTTTGTTTAGATTAAAAGTTCGCCATAGCTGCAACTTCGCGTACTTCGTTTGTGGTCAGCGACCAGACAAAGGCGTCACAGAACTCCACCTTGATCAATAAAGCTTTAATCTTATATTCGCAATATCCAGATTACAATCTCAGTTTCTTGCTTGTTCTTCGTTTGCTCGCAGGAAACAGACCCTCGTGGTCAGGTTGATCGTGCTCCGGCGTGGTCGATAACCTCTCGGAGTTGGTTTAGCGATTTCTAAGGCGCGACGTCCTCGCACGTTCGTAGTCGGATCGTCAAAGTCGATTTCCACCAAAGCGATATCCATCATCTCATCGAAAGACGGGACACCTTTGCCTCTATCACATGTGCTCTTGAGCGTCTTCTCGAAGATGAGGAAGATCGCTTGTAGGACTTGATGAGGGCTTTGATCTCCTCCATTTGAGCCTTCATCTTGGCGTCGTTGGAGTTGTGCGTGGCATCGAACTCGTTGTTGTTGTTGTAGACCGAGGGTGAAATACCTTGCCTATCCATTACAAGACTCGAGTAGAGGTGAGTAGGAAATGAGATAAACAATACCAAGTTACCTTTTCCCAAAGTTGAGGATGTATCACGTTTCACTCAATGTGAGATGAAAGAATAGTGGAATTGGTACCGGACTTGTTCACTCACACCTACAAACTAAAGCTTATGGAGTAGCTTGGTGAGGATAGTGGCACACAAATTTAATGCAAAATGTTAGCAAGAGTCAATAATGTTGAAAGAGATTCACAAATTCGCAAGTGAAACAAGTAGACCAATAGCAATATGTGGCACCCGGAAACACACACACGGATAGATAAATGGGGTCGTGCAACCAAGGAATGAGCACAAAATGTGGAATCCACGGAAAACGCTCGTGTTGCACAACTCAAGAGAGACGCTAGCACGATTCCTCAATAGGCGGATACGACACTTGTGCACAACCTATAAGATGCAAAATGGATGAACTTTCTATCCCAATTATGCTATGTATGTATGGTTCCCGGTGTTTCTCTGAAGATGATGCAAGATGATCGGATATGACAATCTTATATGCAATGTGGTATGATGCTATGGCACTTGCTTACAAGCTCTTTGCTCTCTTTTTCTTTTGCTTAAAAGCTTATTCTCTTTTTTTTATGTATGGCCACGATGCACAAACCAAGATAGCAATTGTGTATATGCGGGAACAATCTTGTGACACAAGATATGATAAGATACCAATGTGATATGGTATGTATGCAATGGGAGGTGTAGATCACTAATGTGCACAAGTAACGTTGCCGGCAATACTCAAATGGCTAGTCTCGATAGGCAAGTGACGCAAAATAGGCTAGGGGTTATCAATGCAATTGCAAGGGGAATATACAATGGTGTCGTCGAGGTTACCGTCCGTGTCGATGATGAGAGGCGGTGTTGTCGATGTCAACCCGTTCCTTATTAGCCGAAACACCTTAGGAAACGGAAAAACCACACCTCAAAATCTCAAGGACAAAAGTCAAATGGTGGTAGTGGGAAGCGGTGGTGGTTTTTGCACTAGGCAATGATGGGTTTTGGAGTAGGCAATGCGGAAGTGGACGTTGTGGTGGGCAAGGTTATGCGGATGATATGGTGGCAGCCCTAGGCAAAGATGCCAAAGTTCCAAAGACTTGATGGAGTCAAATGGTGATGGAACCTATCTAGAGGGATAGAGGATGTCAATAGCTACTCAACAAGTTAAAGAACGCGAAAATCGGATTCCAGATGTGAAAGTTATGCACAAAACGGTGAAACGCGGGAGGCTGAAATCTACAGGGGTCGGACATCCGGGGTTGGGTCCGGATTTCCGGGGGTCAGTGTCCAGAACCGTGCAGATTTGGTGCTCCAGGAGCCGGATGTCCGGCCTGTGGCCCAGATGTCCGGCCCGACGATTCCAGATCGGGATTTGGACTTCGAAACTCGATTTGGGGCGGAAATGGATGATTTCGGGGGCAAAATTTGATGAATTTCGTGGATGGAAAGTGGGGAAACTTGGGGACATGCTAGATCCACTCGAAACCAAGCAAATCCATGGATCAAAATCAACAAAACATCATCAAACCAACAAATCACAAAAAAATGGGGGCTATTTTTGGTGAGGATTTTCGAATTTAGGACGAAATCAAGGAAAAGAAGGCTAGAAAACGGTGGGAGGGACTCCAAATACGTGATCAACGTGGCTCATGATACCATATGATACGGGGCTAACCCGGTGTAGGCCGATATTTCACGATTGGAGTGGGTTCCCTCGAAGAACACGGGGAAGAACAGAGAGAAATCACAAGGGGAAACACTCAAGAACAAGTCCAATCACACATCCACTAGACAATCAAACACACAAGATCCACAAGGTACATGAACAACAAAGGGAAAGATACAAGGTAAAGTTCATATCCATGAGGAGGTCTTGAATCCACGAGGGGGTCTTCCCGTGAGGGGTCTTGAATCCAAGGTGGATCTTCTCCGTAGAGGGGCCGCGGTCTCTCTCGTGGAGTAGATCCGATATGGATGAGCAAAGCTCTATCTCTAATGAGCTACTACTTTGCTAACCCTAACTAGGAGGAGGGGGAGTAGTATATATAGTCTAAGCCACGAAGGGGTAAGTGGGAAAGGGATACATGGGCCTCTGGCCCGACTCTGCGCGCAGGCAGGCACCGGATGTCCGGGCTGGGGGCCGGATGTCCGGCACTCGTGAGACGCCGGATGTCCGGGGCGGTTGCCCGGATGTCTGGCCCGAGCGGGGTGGCCTTCTGTTGTGTTCTGTCGCCGATGCCGGATTTCCGGGGGAGGCGTCGGATGTCCGGGTTTGGCGAGGCGTCGGATGTCCGGGGCCTGTAGCACTTCGGCTGCTGGGCTCTCCTGTCATGGTCATCTCCAGGGGCCGGATGTCCGGGTCCTAGGAGCTGTCTCCGTCTTCTTCCATCGTCGCTTCCAGGCTTCCCTCGCGGATGGTGTAGTTGTTCCTTGGCGTTTGCACTCCTCCTCAACATCCGTGAAGCTCCGACAATACCTATGCATGCACACGGGAGAAGTGTCAAGTAATATACCATCCTCGAAGGGGTCAAGTGAGCATGTGTAAAGGAGATGATTCACCTTTATGTATGTGAAGTAGATGTCGCACGTGTCACTTGCCAAACGGACTCTTGACATGGTGATGTCCATAGGATGCTCCGCATCAACATGGCTCCTGAAGATGCTGACAGGTATGAATGTTTTGTTGCTCAACGTGTTTTGAGTGTGCAGGTCACACAAGCTGAGCAAAATCACAGGCATAATTTGTTCCATACAAAGGGAGTTGTGAAGGAACGTTCTGTTCGCATCATCATAGATGGAGGGAGCTACAACAACTTGGCTAGCATGGAGATCGTGGAGAAGCTATCTCTCACCACAAGACCACATCCACATCCTTACTACATCCAATGGTTCAACAACAGCGGCAAGGTTAAGGTAACACGTACTGTTCGTGTGCATTTTAGTATCTCTACATATGCAGATTATGTTGATTGTGATGTGGTACCCATGCAAGCATGTTCCTTATTACTTGGTAGACCATGGCAATTTGATAAAAATTATGTACACGATGGTAGAAACAATCAGTATACTCTTGTTCATAAGGATAAAAATAGTACTTTGCTTCCTATGACTCCTGATTCCATTTTGAAAGATGATATTAATAGAGCTAATAAAGCAAAACAGGAGAAAAATAAGAGTGAAAATCAGATTGTGGCAAAAGAATTTGAGCAACAAATGAAACCTAATAATAAACCATCTAGTGTTGCTTCTGAAATTAAATTGAAAAGTGCATGTTTACTTGCCACAAAATCTGATATTGATGAGCTAGATTTTAGCAAATCTGTTTGCTATGCTTTTGTGTGCAAAGAGGCATTATTTTCATTCGAGGACGTGCCTTCCTCTTTGCCCCCTGCTGTCACTAACATTTTGCAGGAGTTCGCTGACGTCTTCCCACAAGACGTGCCACCGGGATTACCACCTATTCGAGGGATCGAGCATCAAATTGACTTAATTCCCGGTGCATCGCTACCCAACCGTGCACCATACCGTACCAATCCAGAGGAGACGAAAGAGATTATGCGTCAAGTACAGGAGCTTCTCGACAAAGGTTACATACACGAATCTCTTAGTCCTTGTGTTGTTCCTATTATACTAGTGCCTAAAAAGGATGATACGTCGCGTATGTGTGTTGATTGTAGAGGCATTAATAATATTACTATTCGTTATCGTCATCCTATTCCTAGGCTAGATGATATGCTTGATGAATTGAGTGGCTCTAAAATTTTCTCCAAAGTTGATTTGCGTAGTGGATACCATCAAATTCGTATGAAATTGGGAGATGAATGGAAAACAGCATTTAAAACTAAGTTTTGTATATATGAGTGGTTAGTCATGCCTTTTGGGTTAACTAATGCACCTAGTACTTTCATGAGACTAATGAACGAAGTTTTACGTGCTTTCATTGGACGATTTGTGGTAGTCTATTTTGATGATATACTGATTTATAGCAGATCTTTGGACGAACATTTGGAACATTTACATGCTGTTTTTATTGCTCTACGTGATGCACGTTTGTTTGGTAACCTTGGGAAGTGCACCTTCTGCACCGACCGAGTATCTTTTCTTGGCTATGTTGTTACTCCACAGGGAATTGAAGTTGATAAAGCCAAGATTAAAGCTATTGAGAGTTGGCCGCAGCCCAAAACGGTCACACAAGTGAGGAGTTTTCTTGGCCTCGATGGATTCTATAGGCGTTTTGCGAGAGATTTCAGCACCATTGCTGCACCTCTCAATGAGCTTACAAAGAAGGATGTGCCTTTTGTTTGGGGTACCGCACAGGAACAAGCCTTCACGGTATTGAAAGATAAGTTGACACGTGCTCCTTTACTCCAACTTCCTGATTTTAATAAGACTTTTGAGCTTGAATGTGATGCTAGTGGAATTGGATTAGGAGGTGTGTTATTACAAGATGGCAAACCTGTTGCATACTTTGCTGAAAAATTGAGAGGGCCTAGTCTAAATTATTCTACTTATGATAAAGAATTATATGCTCTTGTTTGGACTTTAGAAACATGGCAACATTATTTATGGCCCAAAAAATTTGTTATACATTCTGATCATGAATCTTTGAAACATATTAAAAGTCAAGCTAAACTGAATCGTAGACATGCTAAATGGGTTGAATTCATTGAGACTTTCCCTTATGTCATTAAACACAAGAAGGGTAAAGAAAATGTTATTGCTGATGCATTGTCTCGTCGCTATACTATGCTTTCACAACTTGACTTCAAAATATTTGGTTTGGAGACCACCAAAGATCAATATGTGCATGATGCTGATTTTAAAGATGTAATGCAGAATTGTAAAGAAGGAAGAACGTGGAACAAGTTCGTCACTAATGATGGATTTGTATTTTGTGTTAACAAGCTATGCATTCCAGCTAGCTCCGTTCGTCTTTTGTTGTTGCAGGAGCCGCATGGAGGAGGATTAATGGGACACTTTGGCGTGAAGAAGACGGAGGATACACATTTCTTTTGGCCAAAGATAAGACGTGATGTTGAGTGTTTTGTTGCTCGCTACACTACATGTCAAAAAGCTAAGTCATGACTAAATCCTCATGGTTTATATATGCCTTTGCCTGTACCTAGTGTTCCTTGGGAGGATATATCTATGGACTTTGTTCTAGGTTTACCTCGAACAAAGAAGGGGAGTGATAGCATATTTGTTGTCGTGGATAGGTTCTCGAAAATGGCACACTTTATACCATGTCATAAAAGCGATGATGCTGTTAATGTTGCTGATTTGTTCTTTCGTGTAATTATTCGCTTGCATGGTGTGCCAAATACTGTTGTTTCAGATCGTGATACTAAATTTCTTAGCCACTTTTGGAGATGTTTATGGGCTAAGTTGGGGACTAAACTGATTTTCAGTACTACTTGTCACCCCAAACTGATGGACAAACTGAAGTAGTCAATAGAACATTGTCTACTAGGCTTAGGGCTGTTTTGGAGAATAATAAGAAAATGTGGGAAGAATGCTTGCCTCATATTGAATTTGCTTATAATCGTTCGTTGCATTCTACTACTAAGATGTGCCCTTTTGAAATTGTGTATGGTTCCCTACCTCGTGCACCTATTGATTTGTTGCCTCTTCCATCTTCGGAGAAGGTTGATTTTGATGCTAAACAATGTGCTGAATTGATTTTAAAAATGCATGAGTTAACTAAGGAAAACATTGAGCGTATGAATGCTAAATATAAACTTGTTGGAGATAAGGGTAGAAAACATGTTGTGTTTGCACCTGGAGATCTTGTTTTGTTACATTTGCGTAAGGATAGATTTCCTGATTTGCGCAAATCAAAGCTAATGCCACGTGCTGATGGTCCTTTTAAGGTGTTAGAGAAAATAAATGATAATGCATATAAACTTGAGCTGCCTGCAGATTTTGGGGTTAGTCCCACTTTTAACATTGCAGATTTGAAGCCTTATTGGGGTGAGGCAGATGAGCTTCCGTCGAGGACGACTTCATTTCAAGAAGGGGAGGATGATGAGGACATCAATACCATTATTACACCCACAGCCCCTGCTGCTATACATACTGGACCAATTACTAGAGCTCGCGCACGCCAATTAAATTACCAGGTACTTTCGTTTCTTGGTAATGATTCTAATGTTCATGAGAATATGATGCTGCCTAAATTGGATACGCTTACAAATGAAGGGTCTAGCTTGGAGAAGGATGAACATTGGAGCAAGAACAAGCATGGAGATGATGGCATGCGCAAGGGGAACAAGAACGGAGTTACAAGTGATGATTTCAGGACGTTGAAGCCACCATAATGCGTGCATGAAGCCTCGGACGAAATATACAAGATGCTACTTCATAACTTTCGTCCAGAGGCTATTCTAGGTGCTGCGTCACCTTATTATTGGGCCAGGCCCATGTAATTTCGAAATACCTTAGTATAGGATGTTTTTAGAGTCCGTATGTGTGGGGAAACAAGAGACAGGGTTGGTTTTAGACCCCTTCCCCAAGGGCCATGAAATTCCCCCCTCTTCCTCCATATATACAGCCCTTAGGGCGTCGTTTTGACTTCGGGTTTTGTTTAGATTAAAGTTCGCCATAGCTGCAACTTCGCGTACTTCGTTTGTGTTCAACGACCAGACAAAGGCGTCACAGAACCCCACCTTGATCAATAAAGCTTTCATCTTATATTCGCAATATCTAGATTGCAATCTCAGTTTCTTGCTTGTTCTTCGTTTGCTCGCAGGAAATAGACCCTCGTGGTCAGGTTGATCGTGCTCCGGTGTGGTCAATAACCTCTCGGAGTTGGTTTAGCGATTGCTAAGGCGCGACGTCCTCGCACGTTCGTAGTCGGATCGTCAAAGTCGACTTCCACCAAAGCGATATCCATCATCTCATCGAAAGACGAGACACCTTTGCCTCTATCAGCAGCGGGAAGTAGATGAAGCGGTAGCCACAACCATTATCCCCTCTGGAGAGGAAAGCGAACACATCCCGGCAAGGTCAGATGCAGTTCAAGACAGGGGAGAGCAAGGCAGCAGAGACAGTCCCAAGGTTGCGGCAAGGAAGAAGGTGGTGCAGCGCCCAGTGTACTTCGTCAGCTCCCTGTTGTAGGGGGCTAGGTCCAGGCACTCTGGCGTGCAAAAGTTGATTTTTGGCCTCGTCATGGCCTCAAGGAAATTGCGCACTACTTCCAAGCCCACGAGATCACGGTTGTCACCCTCTTTCCTTTGCAACGCATACTCAGAAACCCTGAGGCCACCAGCAGGATAGTGGAGTGGGCCTTGGAGTTATCGAGTTTTGGTTTGAAGTTTGAGAGCACATCAACTATTCAGAGCAGAGCACTGGTATAGTTTATTGCAGAGTGGACACCAACCCCTGACGAAGAAGTGTTGGAGACAGTTATCCCCGGCAAGGAAGTGCCCCAAGAATGGATTATGTATTTCGATGGTGCCTGATACGTCTCCAACGTATCTATAACTTTTGATTGTTCCATGCTGTTATATTATCATTCTTGGATGTTTTACAATCATTTTATAGTCATTTTATATCATTTTTTGGTACTTACCTATTGAGATAGTGCCAACTTCAAGTTGCTATTTTCTGCATGTTTTTGACATCGCAGGAAATCAATACCAAACGGAGTCCAAATGCAACGAAACTTTTTGTGGATTTTTTTGGACCAGAAGACATCCAGTGGGCCGGAGAAGCACCTGGGGGTGCTCCAGGCGCGCCCAGGTGGGCTGTGCCCACCTCGGGTGCCCCCTGAACCGCCTCTTTGCTCTATAAATACCCCAATATTCCAGAAACCCTAGGGGAGTCGACGAAAATCAATTTCAGCCGCCGCAAGTTCTAGAACCACTAGATCCAATCTAGACACCATCACGGAGGGGTGCATCATGTCCATTGGTGCCTCTCCAGTGATGCGTGAGTAGTCCTTTGTAGACCTACGGGTCCGTAGTTAGTAGATAGATGGCTTCCTCTCTCTCGTTTGATTCTCAATACAATGGTCTGTTGGAGATCCATTTGATGTAACTCTTTTGCGGTGTGTTTGTTGGGATCCGATGAACTTTGAGTTTATGATCACATCTATCGTTTTACCCATGAAAGTTATTTGAGTCTTCTTGGATCTCTTATATGCATGATTGCTTATAGCCTCGTATTTCTTCTCCGATATTTGGGTTTTGTTTGGCCAACTTGATGTATTTATCTTGCAATGGGAAGAGCTGCTTTGTAATGGGTTCGATCTTACGGTGCTTGATCCCAGTGACAGAAAGGGAAATGCCACGTATGTATCGTTGCTATTAAGGATAACAAGCTGAAAGAGTAGCCTGGAGGGCCAGTATGTATCAGGTCGTTGATGGCACGCTGTACAGAAGAAGGCCCAACGGTGTGAAATTGAAGTGCATTTGCCGGGAAGAAGGAAAGGAACTGCTGGCAGACATACACAAAGGTATGTGCGGCTCA
Organism: Aegilops tauschii subsp. strangulata; assembly: GCF_002575655.3. Classification (NCBI taxonomy): domain Eukaryota; kingdom Viridiplantae; phylum Streptophyta; class Magnoliopsida; order Poales; family Poaceae; genus Aegilops; species Aegilops tauschii. The sequence goes on from NC_053037.3 coordinate 252,575,365, forward strand.
CACATCAAATCGAGGGCTCTGGTTTGAAAAGCCTGCCGGCAAGTATTTTACTGGCCCACAGCCCTCCAAGATGCATTTGAGTTGGTCACCTAATGTGAAGCCTGCCAGTTCCATTCCAAGAATATCCATCAGCCTGCCCAAGCTCTCCAAACGATCCCTTTATCATGGCCCTTCTCGGTCTGGGGGCTCGACATCTTGGGCCCCTTCCACCGTGCTACCAGGGGTTTTGAGTTCTTGTTTGTCGCCATCGACAAGTTCACAAAGTGGCCAGAGGCGGAGCCCGTGAGAAAGGTGACCGCACAGTCAGCTATCAAGTTCTTGAAAGGATTGGTGTGCCGCTTCGGGGTCCCCGCCCGAATCATCACTAACAATGGCACCCAATTCACGAGCCGCGCCTTCATGCAATACGTTCATGCCCTCGGAAGCAAAATCTAATTTGCCTCTGTTGTTGATCCAAGATGCAACGGGCAAGCTAAGAGGGCGAACGCTGAAGTGCCGCGAGGACTCAAGACAAGAACATTTGATAAGCTGCGGAAGCATGGCGGGCGATGGATTGACGAGCTGCCAGTGGTTCTTTGGTCCCTCAGAATGACACCAAATCGAGCTACCAGGAAGACTCCCTTCTCCCTAGTCTATGGGGCAGAAGCAGTTATCCCCACGGAACTCATTTATGGGTCACCTCGAGTGCTTGCCTACGACGAGGTAGCGCAAGAACGGCACCGGTGTGACGACACTGTGTTACTTGAGGAGAACTGTCTCTGGGCTGCTACGCGTGTGATATGTCTCCAACGTATCTATAATTTATGAAGTATTCATGCCATGTTTACAACAATTTTATATGGTTTTCGTATGATTTGCATGGCACTAACCCGGACTGGTGCTGTTTTCAGCAGAACTACCGTGGTGTTGTTTTTTGTGCAGAAATGAAAGTTCTCCAAATGAGCTGAAACTTTTTGACGATTTTTTTGGAATAAAAGAGACCCCTGAAGCTTTGTGGGAGGGCCAGAAGAGCCACGAGGAGGGCACAACCCTCCAGGGCGCGGCTGGTGGGCCTGGCTTGCCCCGGTGGGTTGTGTTCACCTGGAGGCCCATCTTAGCGTGAAACCAACGCCAAAAAATCCTATGATGAGGACATCAATACCATTGTTACACCCACAACCCTTACTACTACATATACTGGACCAATTACTAGAGGTCGCGCACGCCAATTAAATTATCAGGTACTTTCGTTTCTTGATAATGATTTTAATGTTCATGAGAATGGATTATGTATTTCGATGGTGCCTGATACGTCTCCAACGTATCTATAATTTTTGATTGTTCCATGCTGTTATATTATCATTCTTGGATGTTTTACAATCATTTTATAGTCATTTTATATCATTTTTTGGTACTAACCTATTGAGATAGTGCCAACTTCAAGTTGCTGTTTTCTGCATGTTTTTGACATCGCAGGAAATCAATACCTAACAGAGTCCAAACGCAACGAAACTTTTTGTGGATATTTTTGGACCAGAAGACATCCAGTGGGCCGGAGAAGCACCTGGGGTGCTCCAGGCGCGCCCAGGTGGGCTGTGCCCACCTCGAGTGGCCCCTGAACCGCCTCTTTGCTCTATAAATACCCCAATATTCCAGAAACCCTAGGGGAGTCGACGAAAATCAATTTCAGCCGCCGCAAGTTCTAGAACCACTAGATCCAATCTAGACACCATCACGGAGGGGTGCATCATGTCCATTGGTGCCTCTCCAGTGATGCGTGAGTAGTCCTTTGTAGACCTACGGGTCCGTAGTTAGTAGATAGATGGCTTCCTCTCTCTCATTTGATTCTCAATACAATGGTCTCTTGGAGATCCATTTGATGTAACTCTTTTGCGGTGTGTTTGTTGGGATCCGATGAACTTTGAGTTTATGATCACATCTATCGTTTTACCCATGAAAGTTATTTGAGTCTTCTTGGATCTCTTATATGCATGATTGCTTATAGCCTCGTATTTCTTCTCCGATATTTGGGTTTTGTTTGGCCAACTTGATGTATTTATCTTGCAATGGGAAGAGCTGCTTTGTAATGGGTTCGATCTTACGGTGCTTGATCCCAGTGACAGAAAGGGAAACGCCACGTATGTATCGTTGCTATTAAGGATAACAAGATGGGGTCTATTTCTTCATAAGTAGATCTTGTCTACATCATGCTATCGTTCTTATTGCATTAGTCCATTTCTCCATGAACTTAATACACTAGATGCATGCTGGATAGCGGTCGATGTGTGGAGTAATAGTAGTAGATGCAGGCAGGAGTCGGTCTACTAATCTTGGACGTGATGCCTATATAATGATCATTGCCTGGATATCGTCATGATTTTTTGATGTTCTATCAATTGCCCAAGAGTAATTCGTTTACCCACCGTTTGCTATTTTTTTCTCAAGAGAAGCCACTAGTGAAATATACAGCCCCCGGTCTCTTCTTTATTATATTTGCCTTTGCGATCTATTTTCCTTTGCTTTTTCAGATCTATTAAACCAAAAATACAAAAATACTTTGCGGCACTTTATTTTATTTGGCGTTCGATCTATCAATCTATTACAACTTTCTCCCGTCCACGTGCCAATTTCTGGCGCCGTTACCCGAAAGGGATTGACAACCCCTTTAACACGTCGGGTTGCGAGTATTTGTTATTTGTGTGCAGGTGTTGTTTACATAGTGTTGCTTGCTTCTCCTACTGGCTCGATAACTTTGGTCTCATCACTAAGGGAATTACCTACCATCGTTGTGCTGCATCATCCCTTCCTCTTTGGGGAAATACCGACGTAGTTCTAGCAGACATCAGTGCCTTCTCCCTACAAGGTGCAGGGGCTGGCGTGCTTCTCGTTGCTCCCACTGGGGAACACCTTAAGTACGTCGTCCAAATGCATTTTCCCCGGGATAAGGCTACCAACAATACTACAGAGTACGAAGGGCTCCTTGTCGGGCTCAGGATTGCAATAGAACTGGGAATCAAGAAACTGATCGTCCGCGGAGACTCGCAACTTGTGGTGAGACAAGTAAACACGGATTACCCAAGTCCATTGATGGAGGCATAGGTTGAGGAAGTGAGAAAGTTGGAGGAGCGCTTTGATGGATTGCAAACAGAGCACGTACCCCGTGCGGAAAACAACATTGCTGATCATCTGCAAAGTGCGCTGCGCAAAAACTCCCTATGGAACCAGGGACTTTTGTTCTCCGCCTGACTCAGCCATCCGTATCCCCGGCAACAATGGCCAGAAAGAGGAGGAAACTAGACTCCGGCAAGCCTCTCCTAACAGAGCCTCCCGAGGCCCCCGACAGAGAGCTTGGTGGGAACAACTCCCCTTCGATCGCTGAGCTGCACCCTCCCGCCAGACCACCGGTCCCTGCGCTCGAGGAATGCGCTCCAACGAATGAGGAGGTGCCACTGGTCCTCGTCGACGAGCCTCAGGCTCCAACTTGGGCGCGACACATAGTCCATTTCCTATAAACTGGAAAACTTCCCGAAGAGCAAGAAGAAGCTGAAAGAGTAGCCTGGAGGGCCAGTATGTATCAGTTCGTTGATGGCACGCTGTACAGAAGAAGGCCCAACGGTGTGAAATTGAAGTGTATTTGCCGGGAAGAAGGAAAGGAACTGCTGGCAGACATACACAAAGGTATGTGCGGCTCACACATCAAATCGAGGGCTCTGGTTTGAAAAGCCTGCCGGCAAGTATTTTACTGGCCCACAGCCCTCCAAGATGCATTTGAGTTGGTCACCTAATGTGAAGCCTGCCAGTTCCATTCCAAGAATATCCATCAGCCTGCCCAAGCTCTCCAAATGATCCCTCTATCATGGCCCTTCTCGGTCTGGGGGCTCGACATCTTGGGCCCCTTCCACCGTGCTACCAGGGGTTTTGAGTTCTTGTTTGTCGCCATCGACAAGTTCACAAAGTGGCCAGAGGCGGAGCCCGTGAGAAAGGTGACCACACAGTCAGCTATCAAGTTCTTGAAAGGATTGGTGTGCCGCTTCGGGGTCCCCGCCCGAATCATCACTAACAATGGCAACCAATTCACGAGCCGCGCCTTCATGCAATACGTTCATGCCCTCGGAAGCAAAATCTAATTTGCCTCTGTTGTTGATCCAAGGAGCAACGGGCAAGCTGAGAGGGCGAACGCTGAAGTGCCGCGAGGACTCAAGACAAGAACATTTGATAAGCTGCGGAAGCATGGCGGGCGATGGATTGACGAGCTGCCAGTAGTTCTTTGGTCCCTCAGAATGACACCAAATCGAGCTACCAGGCAGACTCCCTTCTCCCTAGTCAATGGGGCAGAAGCAGTTATCCCCACGGAACTCATTTATGGGTCACCTCGAGTGCTTGCCTACGACGAGGTAGAGCAAGAACGGCACCGGCGTGACGACACTGTGTTACTTGAGGAGAACTGTCTCTGGGCTGCTACGCGTGTGATATGTCTCCAACGTATCTATAATTTATGAAGTATTCATGCCATGTTTACAACAATTTTATATGGTTTTCGTATGATTTGCATGGAACTAACCCGGACTGGCGCTGTTTTCAGCAGAACTACCGTGGTGCTGTTTTTTGTGCAGAAATGAAAGTTCTCCAAATGAGCTGAAACTTTTTGACGTTTTTTTGGAATAAAAGAGACCCCTGAAGCTTTGTGGGAGGGCCAGAAGAGCCACGAGGAGGGCACAACCCTCCAGGGCGCGGCTGGTGGGCCTGGCTTGCCCCGGTGGGTTGTGTTCACCTGGAGGCCCATCTTAGCGTGAAACCAACGCCAAAAAATCCTATGATGAGGACATCAATACCATTGTTACACCCACAACCCTTACTGCTACATATACTGGACCAATTACTAGAGGTCGCGCACGCCAATTAAATTATCAGGTACTTTCGTTTCTTGATAATGATTTTAATGTTCATGAGAATGGATTATGTATTTCGATGGTGCCTGATACGTCTCCAACGTATCTATAATTTTTGATTGTTCCATGCTGTTATATTATCATTCTTGGATGTTTTACAATCATTTTATAGTCATTTTATATCATTTTTTGGTACTAACCTATTGAGATAGTGCCAACTTCAAGTTGCCATTTTCTGCATGTTTTTGACATCGCAGGAAATCAATACCCAGCAGAGTCCAAACGCAACGAAACTTTTTGTGGAGTTTTTTGGACCAGAAGACATCCAGTGGGCCGGAGAAGCACCTGGGGGTGCTCCAGGCGCGCCCAGGTGGGCTGTGCCCACCTCGGGTGCCCCCTGAACCGTCTCTTTGCTCTATAAATACCCCAATATTCCAGAAACCCTAGGGGAGTGGACGAAAATCAATTTCAGCCGTCGCAAGTTCTAGAACCACTAGATCCAATCTAGACACCATCACGGAGGGGTGCATCATGTCCATTGGTGCCTCTCCAGTGATGCGTGAGTAGTCCATTGTAGACCTACGGGTCCGTAGTTAGTAGATAGATGGCTTCCTCTCTCTCGTTTGATTCTCAATACAATGGTCTCTTGGAGATCCATATGATGTAACTCTTTTGCGGTGTGTTTGTTGGGATCCGATGAACTTTGAGTTTATGATCACATCTATCGTTTTACCCATGGAAGTTATTTGAGTCTTCTTGGATCTCTTATATGCATGATTGCTTATAGCCTCGTATTTCTTCTCCGATATTTGGGTTTTGTTTGGCCAACTTGATGTATTTATCTTGCAATGGGAAGAGCTGCTTTGTAATGGGTTCGATCTTACGGTGCTTGATCCCAGTGACAGAAAGGGAAACGCCACGTATGTATCGTTGCTATTAAGGATAACAAGATGGGGTCTATTTCTTCATAAGTAGATCTTGTCTACATCATGCTATCGTTCTTATTGCATTAGTCCATTTCTCCATGAACTTAATACACTAGATGCATGCTGGATAGCGGTCGATGTGTGGAGTAATAGTAGTAGATGCAGGCAGGAGTCGGTCTACTAATCTTGGACGTGATGCCTATATAATGATCATTGCCTGGATATCGTCATGATTTTTTGATGTTCTATCAATTGCCCAAGAGTAATTCGTTTACCCACCGTTTGCTATTTTTTTCTCAAGAGAAGCCACTAGTGAAATCTACAGCCCCCGGTCTCTTCTTTATTATATTTGCCTTTGCGATCTATTTTCCTTTGCTTTTTCAGATCTATTAAACCAAAAATACAAAAATACTTTGCGGCACTTTATTTTATTTGGCGTTCGATCTATCAATCTATTACAACTTTCTCCCGCCCACGTGCCAATTTCTGGCGCCGTTACCCGAAAGGGATTGACAACCCCTTTAACACGTCGGGTTGCGAGTATTTGTTATTTGTGTGCAGGTGCTGTTTACGTAGTGTTGCTTGGTTCTCCTACTGGCTCGATAACTTTGGTCTCATCACTAAGGGAATTACCTACCATCGTTGTGCTGCATCATCCCTTCCTCTTTGGGGAAATACCGACGTAGTTCTAGCAGACATCAGTGCCTTCTCCCTACAAGGTGCAGGGGCTGGCGTGCTTCTCGTTGCTCCCACTGGGGAACACCTTAAGTACGTCGTCCAAATGCATTTTCCCCGGGATAAGGCTACCGACAATACTACATAGTACGAAGGGCTCCTTGTCGGGCTCAGGATTGCAATAGAACTGGGAATCAAGAAACTGATCGTCCGCGGAGACTCGCAACTTGTGGTGAGACAAGTAAACACGGATTACCAAAGTCCATTGATGGAGGCATAGGTTGAGGAAGTGAGAAAGTTGGAGGAGCGCTTTGATGGATTGCAAACAGAGCACGTACCCCATGCGGAAAACAGCATTGCTGATCATCTGCAAAGTGCGCTGCGCAAAAACTCCCTATGGAACCAGGGACTTTTGTTCTCCGCCTGACTCAGCCATCCGTATCCCCGGCAACAATGGCCAGAAAGAGGAGGAAACTAGACTCCGGCAAGCCTCTCCCGACAGAACCTCCCGAGGCCCCCGACAGAGAGCTTGGTGGGAACAACTCACCTTCGATCGCTGAGCTGCACCCTCCCGCCAGACCACCGGTCCCTGCGCTCGAGGAATGCGCTCCAACGAATGAGGAGGCTCCAACTTGGGCACGACACATAGTCCATTTCCTATAAACTGGAAAACTTCCCGAAGAGCAAGAAGAAGCTAAAAAAGTAGCCGGGAGGGCCAGTATGTATCAGTTCGTTGATGGCACGCTGTACAGAAGAAGGCCCAACGCTGTGAAATTGAAGTGCATTTGCCGGGAAGAAGGAAAGGAACTGCTGGCAGACATACACAAAGGTATGTGCGGCTCACACATCAAATCGAGGGCTCTGGTTTGAAAAGCCTGCCGGCAAGTATTTTACTGGCCCACAGCCCTCCAAGATGCATTTGAGTTGGTCACCTAATGTGAAGCCTGCCAGTTCCATTCCAAGAATATCCATCAGCCTGCCCAAGCTCTCCAAACGATCCCTTTATCATGGCCCTTCTCGGTCTGGGGGCTCGACATCTTGGGCCCCTTCCACCGTGCTACCGGGAGTTTTGAGTTCTTGTTTGTCGTCATCGACAAGTTCACAAAGTGGCCAGAGGCGGAGCCCGTGAGAAAGGTGACCGCACAGTCAGCTATCAAGTTCTTGAAAGGATTGGTGTGCCGCTTCGGGGTCCCCGCCCGAATCATCACTAACAATGGCACCCAATTCACGAGCCGCGCCTTCATGCAATACGTTCATGCCCTCGGAAGCAAAATCTAATTTGCCTCTGTTGTTGATCCAAGGAGCAACGGGCAAGCTGAGAGGGCGAACACTGAAGTGCCGCGAGGACTCAAGACAAGAACATTTGATAAGCTGCGGAAGCATGGCGGGTGATGGATCGACGAGCTGCGAGTGGTTCTTTGGTCCCTCAGAACGACACCAAATCGAGCTACCAGGCAGACTCCCTTCTCCCTAGTCAATGGGGCAGAAGCAGTTATCCCCACGGAACTCATTTATGGGTCACCTCGAGTGCTTGCCTACGACGAGGTAGCGCAAGAACGGCACCGGCGTGACGACACTGTGTTACTTGAGGAGAACTGTCTCTGGGCTGCTACGCGTGTGATATGTCTCCAACGTATCTATAATTTATGAAGTATTCATGCCATGTTTACAACAATTTTATATGGTTTTCGTATGATTTGCATGGAACTAACCCGGACTGACGCTGTTTTCAGCAGAACTACCGTGGTGTTGCTTTTTGTGTAGAAATGAAAGTTCTCCAAATGAGCTGAAACTTTTTGACGATTTGTTTGGAATAAAAGAGACCCCCGAAGCTTTGTGGGAGGGCCAGAAGAGCCACGAGGAGGGCACAACCCTCCAGGGCGCGCCTGGTGGGCCTGGCTTGCCCCGGTGGGTTGTGTTCACCTGGAGGCCCATCTTAGCGTGAAACCAACGCCAAAAAATCCTATGATGAGGACATCAATACCATTGTTACACCCACAGCCCTTACTACTACATATACTGGACCAATTACTAGAGCTCGCGCACGCCAATTAAATTATCAGGTACTTTCGTTTCTTGGTAATGATTTTAATGTTCATGAGAATATGATGCTGCCTAAATTGGATACATTTGTTTTGCTTACAAATGAAGGGCCAGGCATGGATAAGAGGGATGAACACTGGAGGAAGACGAAGCATGGAGATGATGGCATGCGCAAGGGGAACAAGAACGGAGTTACAAGTGATGATTTCAGGACTTTGAAGCCACCATAATGAGTGCATGAAGCCTTGGACGAAATATACAAGATGCCACTTCATAAATTTCGTCCAGAGGCTATTATAGGTGCTGCGTCACCTTATTATTCGGCCAGGCCCATGTAATTTCAAAATACTTGAGTATAGGCTACTTTTAGAGTCCGTATGTGTGGGGAAACAAGAGATAGGGTTGGTTTCGGACCCCTCCCCCAGGGGCCACGAAATACCCCTCCTCTTGCTCCATATATACAGCCCTTAGGGCACTGTTAGACTTTGGGTTTTGTTTAGATTAAAGTTCGCCATAGCTGCAACTTCGCTACTTCGTTTGTGTTCCACGACCAGACAAAGGCGTCACAGAACCCCAACTTTGATCAATAAAGCTTTCCTCTTATATTCGCAATATCCAGATTGCAATCTTAGTTTCTGGCTTGTTCTTCATTTGCCTGCAGGAAACAGACCTTCGTGGTCAGGTTGATCGTGCTCCGGCGTGGTCAATAACCTCTCGGAGTTGGTTTAGCGATTGCTAAGGCGCGACGTCCTCGCACGTGCGTAGTCGGATCGTCAAAGTCGACTTCCTCCAAAACAATAGCCATCATCTCATCGAAAGATGGGACACCTTTGCCTCTATCAAGTGGTATCAGATTTCCAGGTTGCTCGGTGAGATTTTATAGTTTTTGTAGTTTAGATCGAGTCTGTTCTTCATACCTATAGTCCACGAAAAAGCCAAAAAAAATTAGGGTTAGTTCATCCTATCCGAACCAATCTGAGCGTTTGCATAATATTTTCTGTTTTTGCTTTGTTGAATTTGCGGTTGCATCGTCGTGTCAAGTTGTTGGTCTTAGCGTCTAGTCCTTTAGAGTTTCGAGTTCTGTTCACAAGTCGTCACGTCGCCGCTGCCATATATCACCACCGCATCATCATCATCGCTGCTCCCATATACCACCACCGCACCAACTTCATCGCCGCTGCCATATACCACCACCACATATTCACCGCCAATCCGAGTCCATATACGCCACCACATATCCGCCGCCATCATGCCAATCCGAGTACACCTGCAACATATATCCGCCACCAGTCTGAGTTCCACCAGATTCATCTCCGCCACCAGTCCGAGATTCCACCAGATTCATCTCGGCCACCAGTCCGAGTCCAGTAATTGTTGCTTTGTTTTCGATTTCAAGATCACGCGATACTCCGAGTCGTGACAAAGTAGGACTCCCCAACTTCTGAGCCATCCGCAGAAGAAAAATAGTTCCAGTTAAAAAAAAAACTAAGTCTGGAAAATTCTGGCTAGGCAGTTTTTAGGACATTTGTAGACTTTTTTGAAAAAAAATTGTTGCAGAGCAAAAAATTGAGGAAAAAAATGCAAAAAAAGTGAAAAAAGAAAAAAAATCAGAGTGTGCTCCTCCCTTGTTTACGTGCAGCGCCATGATTTTGTTAGTGTTCTAGGCTCGCGTCTCTAGTACGGTCTAGCCTAGGACCAGCACAGTACCGTCGTTGAGCGTTTATTCAACTTTGCATATCTGAATTGATTATTGCTGACCCTTTTTGCTACCATATTATAAGCCTTCCCAGCTCCACATACATCTACGTCGTGCGTTTGACTCTCCCTGGTAATCGCTCTATCCATGCTTTGAGAGTTTTGACTACAACGGTTGCTGGTCACCACCTGCTGCTTGGTAACCACTGGTAAGAATTTGAGATTTGCTTGACGGATTTGTGACACCCACCACCACCACCACTTGTTAGTAGTATGTAGGATCATATTCTTGTGTGTTTCTATTACTCCTAACCATGCCAGGATCACAAGCCGACGAGATTGACTGGGAGAATTGAACGAACAAGGAGCTTCATGATAAGTTTCAGCAAATGATGACTGAACAGGTGCAAGATGTGCTGAACAATTTTGAAGAGGCCATGGAGAAGATCACTGGCCTTGAGAAGACGTTCGAAACAAAGCTCGATAACATATTTAATGAATTGCTTGCGTGTCTTCCACCACCGGCTGCACCTGCCGCACCTCTGCAACAACAACAACAACAAAAACAACAACAACAACAACAACGACGACGACGACTGACGAGGACATCAATACCATTGTTACACCCACAGCCCCTGCTGCTATACATACTGGACCAATTACTAGAGCTCGCGCACGCCAATTAAATTACCAGGTACTTTCGTTTCTTGGTAATGATTCTAATGTTCATGAGAATATGATGCTGCCTAAATTGGATACATTTGTTTTGCTTACAAATGAAGGGCCTAGCTTTGAGAAGGATGAACATTGGAGCAAGAACAAGCATGGAGATGATGGCATGCGCATGGGGGACAAGAACGGAGTTACAAGTGATGATTTCAGGACATTGAAGCCACCATAATGCGTGCATGAAGCCTTGGACGAAATATACAAGATGCTACTTCATAACTTTCGTCCAGAGGCTATTCTAGGTGCTGCGTCACCTTATTATTGGGCCAGGCCCATGTAATTTCGAAATACTTGAGTATAGGCTATTTTTAGAGTCCGTATGTGTGGGGAAACAAGAGATAGGGTTGGTTTCGGACCCCTTCCCCAAGGGCCACCAAATTCCCCCCTCTTCCTCCATATATACAGCCCTTAGGGCGTCGTTTAGACTTTGGGTTTTGTTTAGATTAAAAGTTCGCCATAGCTGCAACTTCGCGTAGTTCGTTTGTGTTCAACGACCAGACAAAGGCGTCACAGAACCCCACCTTGATCACTAAAGTTTTCATCTTATATTCGCAATATCCAGATTGCAATCTCAGTTTCTTGCTTGTTCTTCGTTTGCTCGCAGGAAACAGACCCTGGTGGTCAGGTTGATTGTGCTCCAGCGTGGTCAATAACCTCTCGGAGTTGGTTTAGCGATTGCTAAGGCGCGACGTCATCGCACGTTCGTAGTCGGATCGTCAAAGTTGACTTCCACCAAAGCGATATCCATCATCTCATCGAATGACGGGACACCTTTGCCTCTATCAACTGGTATCAGATTTCCAGGTTGCTCGGTGAGATTTTACAGTTTTTCGTAGTTTAGATCGAGTCTGTTCTTCATACCTATAGTCCACGAAAAAGCCACAAAAAAATTAGGGTTAGTTCATCATATCCGAACCAATCTGAGCCTTTGCATAATCTTTTTAGGGTTTTTGCTTTGTTGAATTTCGGTTGCATCGTCGTGTCAAGTTGCTGGTCTTAGAGTCTAGTCTTTTAGAGTTTCGAGTTCTGGTCATAAGTTGTCACGCCGCCGCCGCACCATCATCATCGCCTTGCCATCTACCACCATTGCTTATCCGCCACCGCTTTGAATCCGTATCCATATACCACCACCAATCCGTATCCATATACCACCACCGATCCGTATCCATATACCACCACCGCTACCATATACCACTACCGCTGCCATATCCTACCACCATATATCCACAACCAATCCGAGTTCTTTTCATATTCGGTTTGTTTTAGAGATCCATCTATTTTCCGTTTCTTGTTTGTTTTAGAAGAAAGAGGGGATGCCACTCGGGGGCATCCCCAAGCTTAGTTGGTTGCTCATTTTTGGATAAAAGCTTGGGATGTCGGGGCATCCCCAAGCTTAGGCTCTTCTATCCTTCCTTCATCCATCGTAAGAAAACCCAAAACTTGTAAACTTCAATCACACAAAACTCAACAAAACCTTCGTGAGATCCGTTAGTATAAGAAAGCAAACCACTACTATAAGTACTGTATCAAACCAATTCATATTTTGATTTTGCATTATATCTACTTTATTCCAACTTTTCTATGGAAAAAACTCATCAAAGAAAACCATAGAGCCATCAAAATAAGCACACGACACAAAGAAAACAGAATCTGTCAAAACAGAACAGTCTATGGCAATCTGACTATTTGGAATACTGGGTAATTTGTACATTAATATTCTGCACAAGGAATTGGCATTTTATGACGTTCTGGTGATCTTTAACAATTGTTTTCGTGAGCGTATAAGTTTCTGTTTTTCAGCAAGATCAAACAACTATCACCCAAGAAGATCCTATAGGCTTTACTTGGCACAAACAGTAATTAAAACACAAAAAACACAATCATAATAGTAGCATAATTGTGCAAACACTCAAGAACAGAAAGCAAAAAGCAAAAATAAATTTTATTCATTGGGTTGCCTCCCAACAAGCGCTATAGTTTTACGCCCTTAGCTAGGCATAAAGCCAGGATCTAAGTATTATCATCTTTGGTTCGAGATCCATAAGATGCCCTCATGATTGATTCATAAGGTGGCTTAATTCTTGTTCTAGGAAAGTGTTCCATACCCTTCCTCAAAGGAAATTGGAACTTAATATTGCCTTCTTTCATATCAATCCGTCTTGTCCAATTATTCTTGGTAGACCGTTTTTACGCACTATCGGTGCCGTGTTTTTGTTAGTGTTCTAGGCTCGCGTCTCTAGCACGGTCTAGCCTAGGACCAGCACAGTACCGTCGTTGAGCGTTTATTCAACTTTGTGTTTTTTAAAGAACACGATTGGACACCGGTGAACAAATGTATGGGGAACAAGAACGGAGTTACAAGTGATGATTTCAAGACGTTGAAGCCACCATAATGCGTGCATGAAACCTTGGACGAAATATACAAGATGCTACTTCATAACTTTCGTCCAGAGGCTATTCTAGGTGCTGCGTCACCTTATTATTGGGCCAGGCCCATGTAATTTCGAAATACATCAGTATAGGCTGTTTTTAGAGTCCGTATGTGTGGGGAAACAAGAGATAGGGTTGGTTTCGGACCCCTTCCTCAAGGGCCACGAAATTCCCCCCCTCTTCCTCCATATATACAGCCCTTAGGGCGTCGTTTAGACTTTGGGTTTTGTTTAGATTAAAAGTTCGCCATAGCTGCAACTTCGCGTACTTCGTTTGTGTTCAGCGACCAGACAAAGGCGTCACAGAACCCCACCTTGATCAATAAAGCTTTCATCTTATATTCGCAATATCCAGATTGCAATATCAGTTTCTTGCTTGTTCTTCGTTTGCTCGCAGGAAACAGACCCTCGTGGTCAGGTTGATCGTGCTCCGGCGTGGTCAATAACCTCTCGGAGTTGGTTTAGCGATTGCTAAGGCGCGACGTCCTCGCACGTTCGTAGTCGGATCGTCAAGTCGACTTCCATCAAAGCGATATCCATCATCTCATCGAAAGACGGGACACCTTTGCCTCTATCAAGTGGTATCAGATTTCCAGGTTGCTCGGTGAGATTTTACAGTTTTTCGTAGTTTAGATCGAGTCTGTTCTTCATACCTACAGTCCACGAAAAAGCCACAAAAAAATTAGGGTTAGTTCAGTATATCCGAACCAATCTGAGCCTTTGCATAATCTTTTTAGGGTTTTTGCTTTGTTGAATTTGCGGTTGCATCGTCGTGTCAAGTTGCTGGTCTTTGAGTCTAGTCTTTTAGAGTTTCGAGTTCTGGTCATAAGTTGTCACGCCGCCGCCGCACCATCATCATCGCCTTGCCATCTACCACTATTGCTTATCCGCCACCGCTCTGAATCCGTATCCATATACCACCACCAATCCGTATCCATATACCACCACCGATCTGTATCCATATACCACCACCGCTACCATATACCACCACCGCTGCCATATCCTACCACCATATATCCACCACCAATCCGAGTTCTTTTCATATTCGGTTTGTTTTAGAGATCCATCTATTTTCCGTTTCGTGTTTCCTTGCCTGAGTAGGTCTCGAAAAAAAAATATTTGAGATTCCCGGGCAGTTTTTAGGCCAAAATTCCGCAACCAAAAATATTTTTTCCCTATCCTATTTTTAGGTCCCGGGGAGTGTTTTGAGACACTCGCCATCATAGTGATTTTTTCTCGCACTTTTTCGTCGTCGCTGCCCTGATTTCCGAAAAAAAATAGTCAAAATTTTTTTGTGCCCATCCTATCAGTTTGACCTCGGAAGAGTTTTGAGACACTCGCCATTATAGTGATTTTTCGCAAAAAAATGGAGCGCAAAAAAAAAGAGCAATTTTTTTCCAGAGTGTGCTTTTCCCTTGTTTACGTGCAGCGCCGTGATTTTGTTAGTGTTCTAGGCTCGCGTCTCTAGCACGGTCTAGCCTAGGACCAGCACAGTACCATCGTTGAGCGTTTCTTCAACTTTGCATCTCTGAATTGATTATTGCTGACCATTTTTGCTACCATATTATAAGCCTTCCCAGCTCCACATACATCTACATCATGCGTTTGACTCTCCCTGGTAATCGCTCTATCCAAGCTTTGAGAGTTTTGACTACAACGGTTGCCGATCACCACCTGCTGGTTGGTAAGAACTGGTAAGAATTTGAGATTCACTTAAAGGTTTTGTGACACACCACCATCACCACCACTTCCTAGTAGTCTGCAGGATCATATTCTTTTGTGTTTCTATTCCTGCTAACTATGGCAGGATCACAAGCCGATGAGACTGATTGGGAGAACATGACGAACAAGGAGTTGCATGATAAATTTCAGCAAATGATGAGTGGCCAGGTGGGAGATGTGCTAAACAGATTTGAAGAGGCTATGGAGAAGATAGATGCCGTGGAGAAGTCGTTCGAGACAAAGCTGGATAACAAGTTTACTGAATTACTCAAGCGTCTTCCCCAACCACCACCGGCTGCACATGTCGCACCTCTACAACAACAACAACCACATCTCCAACGCCGCCTTCCAAATCAAGTGGGACGAGCACAGCGCGTTCCAATTGAGACTGGTCAAAATTCGGGTGCCGCTGCACCTACTGTTGATGCTTCTTTGGCTCCTGCTTCTGCGGCGGCTGAGGAGGATGACGATTATGCGGGCGATTATGAGGATGAGGTTGATCAAAATCAGAACTACGTGCAGCCACCAGCACCACCACCAGCAGGTCGACCTCAGGTATATATTCGCAACGGTAGGCCGGCACCACCACCTCAGGTACGAGATCATGACCATCTCCCTAAACTGAAATTGAAAATTCCACCATTTGAGGGTAGATATGTTCCTGATATATATCTTACTTGGGAGTTAGAAACTGAACAACGATTTACATGTTTACAATATCCTGAGGAGAGACGTGTTCCTGCTGCTGTTTGTGCTTTCACTAGCTTTGCATGTGTTTGGTGGTCTGAACATTGTAGATTATATCCTGTTCCAGCTACTTGGGCTGCTTTGAAAACTGTTATGCGTACTCGTTGGGTTCCACCATATTATCAACGTGAATTACTTCAAAAATTACAGCGCTTAAGACAAGGGAAAAATTCTGTAGAAGAATATTATCAGGAATTACAAACTGGCATGATAAGATGTGGTATTGTTGAGGAGAATGAAGCTATGCTTGCACGTGTTATGGGTGGATTAAATAAAGAGATTCAGACCATTCTAGAGTATAAGGATTATAATAATATCACTCGTTTATTCCATCTTGCTTGTAAAGCTGAACGCGAAGTGCAGGATCGACAACCATTGGCGCGAACTAACTTTTCTGCAGATCGACCTTCATCATGGACACCGCGTGCATCTTCTACTTCCACTACACCAGCACCTCCATCAGGTTCCACCTCCAGCCGTGATACAAGAAAGTAGGCACAACCACCACTATCTGCGAAGAGCGCACCTGCCGGGCCTGCACAGAGCTCTTCTTCTTCCATGGCATCGACAGGGCACACAAGTGATATTATTTATCGTCGTTGTAAGGGAAGAGGACATTATGCGAGAGAATGCAAATCTCAGCGTGTAATGATTGCTACTGAGGATGGTGGGTATGAGTCCGCTAGTGACTATGATGAGGAGACTTTGGCTCTTATTACACGTGAAGAACATGGTGGAGATGATTCTGAAAATGAGACGCAATACATGGCTCCTGAAGACGCTGACAGGTATGAATGTTTAGTTGCTCAACGTGTTTTGAGTGTGCAGGCCACACAAGCAGAGCAAAATCAGAGGCATAATTTGTTCCATACAAAGGGAGTTGTGAAGGAACGTTCTGTTCGCGTCATCATAGATGGAGGGAGCTGTAACAACTTGGCTAGCATGGAGATGGTGGAGAAGCTCTCTCTCACCACAAGACCACATCCACATCCTTACTACATCCAATGGTTCAACAACAGCGGCAAGGTTAAGGTAACACGTACTGTTCGTGTGCATTTTAGTATCTCTACATATGCTGATTATGTTGATTGTGATGTGGTACCCATGCAAGCATGTTCCTTATTACTTGGTAGACCATGGCAATTTGATAAAAATTATGTACACCATGGTAGAAACAATCAGTATACTCTTGTTCATAAGGATAAAAATATTACTTTGCTTCCTATGACTCCTGATTCCATTTTGAAAGATGACATTAATAGAGCTAATAAAGCAAAACAGGAGAAAAATAAGAGTGAAAATCAGATTGTGGCAAAAGAATTTGAGCAACAAATGAAACCTAATAATGAACCATCTAGTGTTGTTTCTGAAAATAAATTGAAAAGTGCATGTTTACTTGCCACAAAATCTGATATTGATGAGCTAGATTTCAGCAAATCTGTTTGCTATGCTTTTGTGTGCAAAGAGGCATTATTTTCATTCGAGGACGTGCCTTCCTCTTTGCCCCCTGCTGTCACTAACATTTTGCAGGAGTTCGCTGACGTCTTCCCACAAGACGTGCCACCGGGATTACCACCTATTCGAGGGATTGAGCATCAAATTGACTTAATTCCCGGTGCATCGCTACCCAACCGTGCACCATACCGTACCAATCCAGAGGAGACGAAGGAGATTATGCGTCAAGTACAGGAGCTGCTCGACAAAGGTTATATACGCGAATCTCTTAGTCCTTGTGCTGTTCCTATTATACTAGTGCCTAAAAAGGATGGTATGTCGCGTATGTGTGTTGATTGTAGAGGCATTAATAATATTACTATTCGTTATCGTCATCCTATTCCTAGGCTAGATGATATGCTTGATGAATTGAGTGGCTCTACAATATTCTCACAAGCTGATTTGCGTAGTGGATACCATCAAATTCGTATGAAATTGGGAGATGAATGGAAAACTGCATTTAAAACTAAGTTTGGTTTATATGAGTGGTTAGTCATGCCTTTTGGGTTAACTAATGCACCTAGTACTTTCATGAGACTAATGAACGAAGTTTTACGTGCTTTCATTGGACGATTTGTGGTAGTCTATTTTGATGATATACTGATTTATAGCAAATCTTTGGAAGAACATTTGGAACATTTACGTGCTGTTTTTATTGCTCTACGTGATGCACGTTTGTTTGGTAACCTTGGGAAGTGCACCTTTTGCACCGACCGAGTATCTTTTCTTGGCTATGTTGTTACTCCACAGGGAATTGAAGTTGATAAAGCCAAGATTGAAGCTATTGAGAGTTGGCCGCAGCCCAAAACGGTCACACAAGTGCGGAGTTTTCTTGGACTCGCTGGTTTCTATAGGCGTTTTGTGAGAGATTTTAGCACCATTGCTGCACCTCTCAACGAGCTTACAAAGAAGGATGTGCCTTTTGTTTGGGGTACCGCACAGGAAGAAGCCTTCACGGTATTGAAAGATAAGTTGACACATGCTCCTTTACTCCAACTTCCTGATTTTAATAAGACTTTTGAGCTTGAATGTGATGCTAGTGGAATTGGATTAGGAGGTGTGTTATTACAAGATGGTAAACCTGTTGCATACTTTTCTGAAAAATTGAGTGGGCCTAGTCTGAATTATTCTACTTATGATAAAGAACTATATGCTCTTGTTCGGACTTTAGAAACATGGCAACATTATTTATGGCCCAAAGAATTTGTTATACATTCTGATCATGAATCTTTGAAACATATTAAAAGTCAAGCTAAACTGAATCGTAGACATGCTAAATGGGTTGAATTCATTGAAACTTTCCCTTATGTCATTAAACACAAGAAGGGTAAAGAAAATGTTATTGCTGATGCATTGTCTCGTCGCTATACTATGCTTTCACAACTTGACATCAAAATATTTGGTTTGGAGACCATCAAAGATCAATATGTGCATGATGCTGATTTTAAAGATGTTTTGCAGAATTGTAAAGAAGGAAGAACCTGGAACAAGTTTGTCGTTAATGATGGATTTGTGTTCCGTGCTAACAAGCTATGCATTCCAGCTAGCTCTCTTCATCTTTTGTTGTTGCAGGAGGCGCATGGAGGAGGATTAATGGGACACTTTGGCGTGAAGAAGACGGAGGACGTACTTGCTACACATTTCTTTTGGCCAAAGATGAGACGGGATGTTGAGCGTTTTGTTGCTCGCTGCACTACATGTCAAAAAGCTAAGTCACGACTCAATCCTCATGGTTTATATATGCCTTTGCCTGTACCTAGTGTTCCTTGGGAGGATATATCTATGGACTTTGTTTTAGGTTTACCTCGAACAAAGAAGGGGAGGGATAGCATATTTGTTGTCGTGGATAGATTCTAAAAAATGGCACACTTTATACCATGTCATAAAAGCGATGATGCTGTTAATGTTGCTGATTTGTTCTTCTGTGAAATATTCGTTTGCATGGTGTGCCAAATACTATTGTTTCAGTTCGTGATACTAAATTTCTTAGTGATAAAGGCAAAGGTGTCCCGTCTTTCGATGAGATGATGAATATCGCTTTGATGGAAGTCGACTTTGACGATCCGACTACGAACGTGCGAGGACGTCGCGCCTTAGCAATCGCTAAACCAACTCCGAGAGGTTATCGACCACGCCGGAGCACGATCAACCTGACCACGAGGGTCTGTTTCCTGCGAGCAAACGAAGAACAGGCAAGAAACTGAGATTGCAATCTGGATATTGCGAATATAAGATGAAAGCTTTATTGATCAAGGTGGGGTTCTGTGACGCCTTTGTCTGGTCGCTGAACACAAACGAAGGACGCGAAGTTGCAGCTATGGCGAACTTTTAATCTAAACAAAACCCAAAGTCTAAACGACGCCCTAAGGGCTGTATATATGGAGGAAGAGGGGGGGAATTTCGTGGCCCTTGAGGAAGGGGTCCGAAACCAACCCTATCTCTTGTTTCCCCACACATACGGACTCTAAAAACAGCCTATACTTATGTATTTCGAAATTACATGGGCCTGGCCCAATAATAAGGTGACGCAGCACCTAGAATAGCCTCTGGACGAAAGTTATGAAGTAGCATCTTGTATATTTCGTCCAAGGCTTCATGCACGCATTATGGTGGCTTCAACGTCCTGAAATCATCACTTGTAACTCCGTTCTTGTTCCCCATGCGCATGCCATCATCTCCATGCTTGTTCTTGCTCCAATGTTCATCCTTCTCAAAGCTAGGCCCTTCATTTGTAAGCAAAACAAATGTATCCAATTTAGGCAGCATCATATTCTCATGAACATTAGAATCATTAGCAAGAAACGAAAGTACCTGGTAATTTAATTGGCGTGCGCGAGCTCTAGTAATTGGTCCAGTATGTATAGCAGCAGGGACTGTGGGTGTAATAATTGTATTGATGTCCTCATCACTTAGCCACTTTTGGAGATGTTTATGGGCTAAGTTGGGGACTAAACTGTTTTTTAGTACTACTTGTCACCCCCAAACTGATGGACAAACTGAAGTAGTCAATAGGACATTGTCTACTATGCTTAGGGCTGTTTTGAAGGATAATAAGAAAATGTGGGAAGAATGCTTGCCTCATATTGAGTTTGCTTATAATCATTCATTGCATTCTACTACTAAGATGTGCCCTTTTGAAATTGTGTATGGTTTCCTACCTCGTGCACCTATTGATTTGTTGCCTCTTCCATCTTCGGAGAAGGTTAATTTTGATGCTAAACAACGTGCTGAATTGATCTTAAAAATGCATGAGTTAACTAAGGAAAACATTGAGTGTATGAATGCTAAATATAAACTTGTTGGAGATAAGGGTAGAAAACATGTTGTGTTTGCACCTGGAGATCTTGTTTGCTTACATTTGCGTAAGGATAGATTTCCTGATTTGCGCAAATCAAAGCTAACGCCACCTGCTGATGGTCCTTTTAAGGTGTTAGAGAAAATAAATGATAATGCATATAAACTTAAGCTGCCTGCAGATTTTGGGGTTAGTCCCACTTTTAACATTGCAGATTTGAGCCTTATTTGGGTGAGGGAGATGAGCTTCCGTCGAGGACGACTTCATTTCAAGAAGGGGAGGATGATGATGATGAGGACATCAATAGCATTGTTACACCCACAGCCCCTGCTGCTATACATACTGGACCAATTACTAGAGCTCGCGCACGCCAATTAAATTACCAGGTACTTTCGTTTCTTGGTAATGATTCTAATGTTCATGAGAATATGATGCTGCCTAAATTGGATACATTTGTTTTGCTTACAAATGAAGGGCCTAGCTTTGAGAAGGATGAACATTGGAGCAAGAACAAGCATGGAGATGATGGCACGCGCATGGGGAACAAGAACAGAGTTACAAGTGATGATTTCAGGACGTTGAAGCCACCATAATGCGTGCATGAAGCCTTGGACGAAATATACAAGATGCTACTTCATAACTTTCGTCCAGAGGCTATTCTAGGTGCTGCGTCACCTTATTATTGGGCCAGGCCCATGTAATTTCGAAATACATGAGTATAGACTGTTTTTAGAGTCCGTATGTGTGGGGAAACAAGAGATAGGGTTGGTTTCGGACCCCTTCCCCAAGGGCCACGAAATTCCCCCCTCTTCCTCCATATATACAGCTCTTAGGGCGTCGTTTAGACTTTGGGTTTTGTTTAGATTAAAAGTTCGCCATAGCTGCAACTTCGCGTACTTCGTTTGTGTTCAACGACCAGACAAAGGCGTCACAGAACCCCACCTGGATCAATAAAGCTTTCATCTTATATCCGCAATATCCAGATTGCAATCTTAGTTTCTTGCTTCTTCTTCGTTTGCCTGCAGGAAACAAACCCTCGTGGTCAGGTTGATCGTGCTCCAGCGTGGTCAATAACCTCTCGGAGTTGGTTTAGCGATTGCTAAGGCGCGACGTCATCGCACGTTCGTAGTCGGATCGTCAAAGTCGACTTCCACCAAAGCGATATCCATCATCTCATCGAAAGACGGGACACCTTTGCCTCTATCAGATGAGGACATCAATACCATTGTTACACCCACAGCCCCTGCTGCTATAGATACTGGACCAATTACTAGAGCTCACGCACGCCAATTAAATTACCAGGTACTTTCGTTTCTTGGTAATGATTCTAATGTTCATGAGAATATGATGCTGCCTAAATTGGATACATTTGTTTTGCTTACAAATGAAGGGCCTAGCTTTGAGAAGGATGAACATTGGAGCAAGAACAAGCATGGAGATGATGGCACGCGCATGGGGAACAAGAACAGAGTTACAAGTGATGATTTCAGGACCTTGAAGCCACCATAATGCGTGCATGAAGCCTTGGACGAAATATACAAGATGCTACTTCATAACTTTCGTCCAGAGGCTATTCTAGGTGCTGCGTCACCTTATTATTGGGCCAGGCCCATGCAATTTCGAAATACTTGAGTATAGGCTGTTTTTAGAGTCCGTATGTGTGGGGAAACAAGAGATAGGGTTGGTTTCGGACCCCTTCCCCAAGGGCCACGAAATTCCCCCCTCTTCCTCCATATATACAGCCCTTAGGGCGTCGTTTAGACTTTGGGTTTTGTTTAGATTAAAAGTTCGCCATAGCTGCAACTTCGCGTACCTCGTTTGTGTTCAACGACCAGACAAAGGCGTCACAGAACCCCACCTTGATCAATAAATCTTTCATCTTATATTCGCAATATCCAGATTGCAATCTTAGTTTCTTGCTTGTTCTTCGTTTGCTTGCAGGAAACAGACCCTCGTGGTCAGGTTGATCGTGCTCCGGCGTGGTCAATAACCTCTCGGAGTTGGTTTAGCGATTGCTAAGGCGCGACGTCATCGCATGTTCGTAGTCGGATCATCAAAGTCGACTTCCACCAAAGCGATATCCATCATCTCATCGAAAGACGGGACACCTTTGCCTCTATCAGATGAGGACATCAATACCATTGTTACACCCACAGCCCCTGCTGCTATACATACTGGACCAATTACTAGAGCTCGCGCACGCCAATTAAATTACCAGGTACTTTCGTTTCTTGGTAATGATTCTAATGTTCATGAGAATATGATGCTGCCTAAATTGGATACATTTGTTTTGCTTACAAATGAAGGGCCTAGCTTTGAGAAGGATGAACATTGGAGCAAGAACAAGCATGGAGATGATGGCATGCGCATGGGGAACAAGAACAGAGTTACAAGTGATGATTTCAGGACGTTGAAGCCACCATAATGCGTGCATGAAGCCTTGGACGAAATATACAAGATGCTACTTCATAACTTTCGTCCAGAGGCTATTCTAGGTGCTGCGTCACCTTATTATTGGACCAGGCCCATGTAATTTCGAAATACTTGAGTATAGGCTGTTTTTAGAGTCCGTATGTGTGGGGAAACAAGAGATAGGGTTGGTTTCGGACCCCTTCCTCAAGGGCCACGAAATTCCCCCCCTCTTCCTCCATATATACAGCCCTTAGGGCGTCGTTTAGACTTTGGGTTTTGTTTAGATTAAAAGTTCGCCATAGCTGCAACTTCGCGTACTTCGTTTGTGTTCAGCGACCAGACAAAGGCGTCACAGAACCCCACCTTGATCAATAAAGCTTTCATCTTATATTCGCAATATCCAGATTGCAATCTTTGTTTCTTGCTTGTTCTTCGTTTGCTTGCAGGAAACAGACCCTCGTGGTCAGGTTGATCGTGCTCCGGTGTGGTCAATAACCTCTCGGAGTTGGTTTAGCGATTGCTAAGGCGCGACGTCCTCGCACGTTCGTAGTCGGATCGTCAAAGTCGACTTCCATCAAAGCGATATCCATCATCTCATGGAAAGACGGGACACCTTTGCCTCTATCACGCCGCGGTCGCTCCCTGGGTGGGGGCGGCCAGAGGGCGATGGCTTACCCCGGACCGAGTGCCGTCGCTGCGGCTGTGCCCGTCGGTGGGAGGAGGGGGTGCGGACGGAGTGACCCACTCGCCCGCACCTTTCGGAGCGTGACCGTAGAGGCGCTGCTGATGCTATTCTCCTCCGATATCTCCTGCCCCCGTGTCGGTCGTGGGGGGAGTGGTGATGGCACCACCTGCTCCAGCCATATCCCTAGCAGCGTTCACATCCTCGCTTGCCTCCGCATCCCTCGCAACATTAGAGGCCGCGGGCGGCGGAGCCTTCGAGGTGGATGGATGGGGCGAAGTACCGGACTTCTTCTTGGGCGCCATGGTCGATGGCGTCGACGAAGATGAAGATGGTGATCAAGATGACGCGCTGTGCACGCTTTCAGGTTCGTGCAAGCGGTCCCCCTACCTGGCGCGCCAACGATGTTGCGGGATATCCGCGGCCACCTATGGGACCAGGAGGCCCCTTGCTGGTTCGACAAGGGGACGTCGCGTTGCACAAAGAGCAGACCAGCGTACGACAGCACGACAGAGAGCATACAAGCAATTTACCCAGGTTCGGGCCGCCGCGAGGCGGAGAACCCACTCCTGCTTTGGTGGATTGATGGTGGAATGGAGGTGGCGAAGCGTAGTACACTTGCCTAGCAGGGGCTGCCTTAGGGCAGTAGCAACTACGCGCGTATGGGGGTGTGGGTTCCTCAACTTTCCAACCCTTTCTACGGGTGCCATGGGCCTCCTTTTATAGATCAAGGGGTCACCACAATGGCAAAGTAGTCATTATGCACTGATATGATAGCAAACAATGCTATCATACCTAACTCTACAGGCTGACAGGGTGCATTAAATGCACCGCTTAGTGTCACATCACTGGTTGCCCGGCAAGGCTTGCCGGGCTATCTTGCCAGCTCCACGCCTGTTCTCTCTACACGTCGCGGGACGGGTGTCATCTTTGGGTTTCTTCTGTAGGAAATGGCTGCCATGTGGCAAATGGCTGCCACTTAATCAACTGGCGGCTTGACACCACACTGATCGACGACGTGGGTCGTGCTTGAGTGGTTGGTGAGGTGGTTTTGCTCCCGTGAGCCCCGGCAGGCCTTGCCGGGGCAACTCGGGTGCCTGCTTCTGGGGGTGGCCTGGCCCCTTGCCGGGCTCGCCTGTCCGGCAAGGGAGGGCCTTCTCTTGGCAGTATCTTGCTCCTCTGGCTTTGCCTTAGTCTCTCTGAGCTGTATGATGGTTCTTCGAATCTCTTGATCCTTCGAACTTTTACTTGGGCTGGTCCTTCAATCCTGCTCTTGTGCTTGTGCACAGTCTGGGCAACAGACCCAGGGTTTGTTGCACCGACACAGGGCGTCAATGGCCTTCTGAAACTCCTGCTCGCTGGTTTCCTCTTCATCCCCTTCATCGCTCTCGTCATCGCATTCCTTCTTCTCATGGCCTCTAGCAGGTTTCCCTTGATGCTAAGGGACCTTGCCGGGTAGCCTCTTCTGCCACCTCCGCCCTTCCCGCCAACGCCATGTTGGTCTCTCTCTTTGTCACGCTTCTTGTACTCAGCCTTCTGCTTCTTGATGAGTTGCTCAACTTGATGACACTCTTGGAGATCATGGCCCTTGGTCCGATGGATCTTGCAGTACAGCCCATCAGCCTTCCCAGCCTTCTCGGCCGCCACAGCTTACCGGCAGTCAGTGCACGCGACAACTTCCTTGCCTGGAGCTTCGGTCTTGGCCTTCTTGCCGGTACAAGGAACGCCAGACCCCTCGATAGCCAGAACTGTTTTCTCTTTGCACTTCCTGTTGCATTTCTTGTTCATCTTCTTCTTCTGATTGGTGGAATCATCGTCGTCCTCTGAATCAACATCGATGCCATCTTCTTCTCCGGGGAATCGCCTCCCCTCCTCTATTCAGGCACACTTATCTGCCAAGGTGTACAGCTCATTCACAGTCTTGGGCAACTGGACGTTCATCTTGGAACGTATCCTGCGGTTGTGTACGTTGGACTGGAACGCAGCAATCACAGATGCCGGGCGGATGTCTGGAATGTTCCTGTGCACCCGGCTCAATCTTTGCATATACTTCCATAAACTCTCTCCTTCCTTTTGTGGGAGGAGCTGTAAGTCGCTGGGCCGCCCTGGTTCTTGATTGCCGCCCATGAAGGCGCCAACAAACTCATTGCACAGGTCAGCCCAGATCGAGATGGAGTTCTCCGGCAAGTGCATCAGCCACGACCTCACGTTTGGCTTAAGTGCGAAAGGGGAGTAGTTGGCGAATACCTTTTCATCTCTTCCTTCGGCGGCTTGAACGGCAATGGTGTAAATGCTCAAGAACTCTGCCGGGTTCAATCTTCCGTCATACTTTTCTGGCATCTCTGGCTTGAACATACGGGCACATGGCCAACAGACTCGCCGTAGCTCACGAGTGAAGGTGGGGCACCGAACCTCGAAAGGCAAGTATCCGTCTCCACCGGGCACGGGCTCGTCGATGTCAGGGCCATTGCGCTTGTCAGACTGGCGACGGGTTTCGTGGCGTTGTTCTATCGTGACGCGCGCTTCTTCCCTCCGCCTGTCTTCGAGGCCCTGCCTCTCGTCTCGACGGGCTCGAGGATCAGACGAAGCCGTCGACTCATCGTTGGGTTCTTGGTCGTGTGGCTCTGGCTGCAGCCCCTGCACTGTCTGCCATGGAGGGGACTGCACCATAGGAGTGGCCCCTTCGGTATGGCCAGCGTCTTGGGCCATTATCACTGCCTGTGGAGGCCGTGGCGGGCCTGCCCGCTGTGATCCTCTCGCCTCAGCAAAACCGATCAGGCTCTAATGGTGGATCTCCACTCATCCATTTGATTGGCCGCTGGCGGGAATCTCAACAGGAGCTGGGCTCGACTTCTAACGGTGCCGGTAGTGGTGGCGCCATGTTCTTGTTGCCATGAGCCAGTCTCCATGGTGGCGTGGCAACGAGATGGATGCGCTTGGGGATTGACGACCCCATTCGGCCCATCATCTTGTCTAACTTGCCCTGGGGATGGTGCGTGCCCCGTAGCCGCACCCGCAGCAGGGGCAACTAGAGGGTTGCGATTCGCACCAGAGCGAGCGCCATCGCTGCGGCTGCATCCTTCAGTGAGGCAGAGATGGAATATCCTCCCCACCCGCATCTTGTGGAGCATGGCCTCTAGGGTGCTGTTCATGCTGCCCTCCTTCGGCGCCTCGTGCTCCAGCTTCGGCTGCAGGGGAACGGTGATGGCGTCGCCCGCGCCAGTCACGTTCCCCGCGGTGTCTACGTCCCCGTGCGCCCTCGTAGCCCCCACGACATCAGTGGTTGCGTGTGAGGGGGCTTTCGAGGTAGACGGGTGAGCTATAGCGCCGGACTTTTTCTTGGGCGCCATGGATGATGAAGCCGTCGATGAAGAAGACGAGGTCGAAGATTGACGTGTTGTTTACAACCTCGGCTTCACGCAAGTGCCTCCCCCTACCTGGCGCACCAAAGATGTCGTGGCGGAACACGATCACCTATGGGGCCGTTGGCCCCTTGTGGTTCGGCAAGGGGGAGGGGCACGTTGCACAAACAGCGGTTACCGTAGGGGCATCACGAGAATGGTGACGCGGTGGTTCTTACGTAGGTTCGGGCCGCTGCAAAGAGTAAAACCCTACTCCTTCTTTTGTAGATTGGATGGAGGACTGTGACGAACACGCAATGCTCAAGCCCGGCAAGGTTGCCTCGGGGAGAGCAGCCACGCGCGTAAGAGTGTACAAAGGTCAGAATCCTATTTTAGGTCGCCATGGCCCTCCTTTTATAGGCTAAGGGGTTACCATGGTGGAAAATCAGTCATTACACACTGATCAGATAGCAACAGTGCTATCGTACCTAACTCTGCAGACAGGACAAGGCGCATTAAATGCACCGCTTAATGTCACGTCATCGGGGTAGCCCGGCAAGCCTTTCCACGCCACTTTAGCTGTCTCTCGCCCTGTCTGCCTGACATGCCTCTGGGCGGGTGTCATGCAGGGTGAATCTTCTCCCCAAATGGCTTCCAAGTGCCAGAGGACAGCCATTTAATCACTTGGGGGGCTCGACACCGCACTGATAAGTGACTTAAGTCGCTGTGGAGTGGAGCAGTGGTGTCTTGGCGGGGTTGGCACCCTCGGCGTCCCCGGCAAGCCTGCCGGGGGATTCTTGAGACTTGTCTTCGATGTGGCCATGACCTGACCGGGCTCGCCTGCCCGGTAAGGGAGGTTTTACCTTAGTGATATCTTGCTCCTCTAGCTTGTCTTGGTCTTCTTAATCCGCCCTTTGATTCCTCAAAGAGCTATCTCCTTAGCTTGGTCTTGTCTTGTCGTTGCAACCTTGCCTCCACACCTCTGTACAGTCTAGGCAACATACATCAAGGTTTGTTGCACCGACACTCCGAAGGAGGGCCAAGTCGTCCCCACGCCCCGGCCAGGCGAGAGGGTGGTGTTCGTCCCCCACTTCATCCGTGGGCTGAGCTTCCCGCTCCACCCCTTCGTCAGGGGTTGATGTTCTTCTACGAGTTAGATTTCCACGATCTCGGACTCCATTGTCATTGTGAGGCCTTTCTGTGGGTCCAGCGACACTTCGTCCCGTGGCTAAAGGTCTTTAACGTCAAGCCGAAGATAGTCTACGGCCGATAGGTGGACTATAGAGGGGCGATGATCAGCAAGCTCGACCGGGTCGAGTGGCCGGAGGGTACCTTCATAGATACCGCAAGGTTTGGCAAAAAGAGTGGTTCTATATCACCAAAACACGTGGAGCGGGCTGGGCGGCGGCTCCCGAATTCAGATCCGGACCTCCCACGAGGCTAACCTCGTGGACCAAGAAGGGCCTCGACTGGGGGGTCACCAAAGCAGGTGGAGTCGCTGCAGAAGCGCATCTCCAGCATGATAAAGACAGGTGCCAAGATGACCAATGTGGTTCAGGTGATGCTCTACCGCCGTCTGCTACCTTGACAGCACTGGGCCACCCCAATGTGGTCCTACAAGCCCGAGGACCCAGCCACCGTGCTCTGTTTCTATGGCACCACCCATGACAAGTTGTGGAAGGTGCTATTCAAGCCCCAGAAGGAGTGGCCGCCCAAGGAAGAAGACATTGGCCTCCACGCCGCGCACCCTCCTAGGGAGGTAATGAAGTTTGATTGTTTTATGTTTGGTTATTTGCCTTTTAACAAGAGATCTGACTCTTACTTCCCCACCTTCGCAGAGCTGGTTTGAGAAAGCCGCACGGATCATCAGTCCAGCCCCGCTGCTAGAAGATCCCAGGTCGGCCCTGCTAGAGGAAATTCTGACCATGGCGCCGTACAAGGTGCAGGAGAATAAAGAGAAGAAGAAGGCCGAGATGAGGGAGGACCGAGAAGGCCTCCGCCCAAGGGGACCGCCGGACACTAAGTCCGGGGATACCCATGCCCCCTTTTCTCAAGAGGGGGAGCAAGAAGAGGACAGGGAGGAGAGCGACACCTCCCGAACAAGTAAGAGGGCTACATCCGATGACGCAGAGGAGGGTCTGCCCCCTCCTGCCCCGAAGAAGCAGCGTAGGGCCAAGTTGGTCTTGCCCGATGACAGCTCGGACTCCGCCAAGGAGTCCGAAGCTTTTGAAGAGGTTCCTCAGATGAACCCTAGGGTCAAGCCCCTTTCCCAAAGGTACGAATTCGATGACTCCCCGGGCTTTGCTTCTTTAATTATTACTAATCTATACATGTCTTTCGTATTGCAGTCCGCCGCGCGACCTCCCCAACGACTAGGTCTCAGAGGGGAACTCTCCGCTTCCGAACTGGCAGAGAATGGGAGCGCGTCCCACTCTACGCCTTCGCCGATCATCGAGGAGACCGGGGAGGTGTTGTCCCGAAAGAGCCCTCCCGGCCCGTACACGGGGGGGCGGGGGTGATGATGTCATGACCGAGGTTGACACCTCTGTCCCTGAAGACCAGGGGGGAAGATCCCTCTTGGTGAGCAAAGAGGGGGAGCTGATCCATCCCGCCCTCGTCTGAAGGGGGAGCCGGGGCCCCGCCACTAGTGCCAGCCACTGGAGAACGGGTCGTGGCTGGGTGGCCGAACGTGATGAGGAGGCTTTAAATAGCTCCTCCATCGCCTCGGAACACCGCACCCTGATGGGCGTGGTTTTACAAATTGTTCGACCCATTAACAGCGGACTGAAGGAAGCTTGTGGCGGCCTCCTAACCGGCTTCGAGGTAAGCCATGTAATATTTTTTTTCCATAAAGTGAATTTTTTAAGCAAGGTTATGCAATCCTCATATATAGAGTAGCCCCCGAGCACTGGGTAAGTTTGAAAAACTCAGACGGGGATCGAATAGTCGAAGAATGCCTATGATAGTCAAAGTTTAAGTGTAGCCCACGAGTGATGTAGGGTGGAACCCTAGATGGCCGATATTTCACGAAAGGAGCGGATCCCAACGAGGAACACGAAGAACACGAGGGGAAACACGAGGGAAAACACAAGAGAATCACTCAAACCAACAAGATTCGGTCACACATATGCTAGATCCTCGAAACACAAAGAGAGATACACGATCCAAAATCAACAAAGGACGATACAAGAGGTAACCGGTTCTTCTCTGTGAGGAGGTCTTGAGGTCTTCTCCGTGAGGAGGTCTTGAATCCAACGTGGATCTTCTCCGAAGAGGGGCCGCGGTCTCTCTCGTGGAGCAGATCCGTATGGATGAGCGAGGCTCTATCTCACAAATGAGCTATCACAACGCTAACCCTAGAAAGAGGGAGGAGGAGTATATATAGTCTAGGTGGGCGAAGGGGTACATGGGCCTCGGTCCTTTACTGTGCGCAGACAGACGGGGCCGGATGTCCGGGCGTCGGCCCGGACATCCGGGGCTGGGGCCGGACGTCCGGGCTGACGGGGGCTTCTCTTCTGTTCTCTGGATGGAGCTTGTCGGATGTCCGGGCATTGGGGTCGGAAGTCCGGCAGCTCGGGAAGAGCCGGATGTCCGGGCCTTTGGCCGGATGTCCAGTCTCACGTGGTTCAGC
Source organism: Aegilops tauschii subsp. strangulata (assembly GCF_002575655.3). Lineage (NCBI taxonomy): Eukaryota > Viridiplantae > Streptophyta > Magnoliopsida > Poales > Poaceae > Aegilops > Aegilops tauschii. Next base: position 252,606,054 of record NC_053037.3, read on the forward strand.
TTCGGGTGCGTTCTGTGATGGGCGCCGGATTTCCGGGTGGGGGTCGGATGTCTGGGCTGGCGTGCCGGATGTCCGGGACCTGGAGCTTCGGTTGGGCTGCGGCTGTGGCAGATGCTGAAGGGAATCGTAGCATAATTTAAAATTTTCCTACGCTCACCAAGATGCATCTATGGAGTCTACTAGCAACGAGGGGAAAGGAGTGCATCTACATACCCTTGTAGATCGCGAGCAGAAGCGTTCCAATGAACGTGGATGACGGAGTCGTACTCGCCGTGATCCAAATCACTGATGACCGAGTGCCGAAAGGACGGCACCTCCGCGTTCAACACACGTACGGTGCAGCGACGTCTCCTCCTTCTTGATCCAGCAAGGGGGAAGGAGAGGTTGATGGAGATCCAGCAGCACGACGGCGTGGTGGTGGATGTAGCGGGTCTCCGGCAGGGCTTCGCCAAGCTTCTGCGAGAGAGAGAGCGGTGTTGCAGGGGAGGAGGGAGGCGCCCAAGGCTGTAGGTTGCTGCCCTCCCTCCCCCCCTTTATATAGGCCCCCTTGGGAGGGGGGCCGGCCAAAACCCATCTAGGGTTGGGGGGGCGGCGGCCAAGGGGTGGAAAGGGGTGCCTTGCCCCCCAAGGCAAGGGGGAAGCCCCCCACCCTAGGGTTCCTAACCCTAGGCGCATGGGGGGAGGCCCATGGGGGGACGCCCAGCCCACTAGGGGCTGGTTCCCTTCCACTTTCAGCCCATGGGGCCCTCCGGGATAGGTGGCCCCACCCGGTGGACCCCCGGGACCCTTCCGGTGGTCCCGGTACAATACCGGTAACCCCCGAAACTTTCCCGGTGGCCGAAACTTGACTTCCTATATATAATTCTTCACCTCCGGACCATTCCGGAACCTCTCGTGACGTCCGGGATCTCATCCGGGACTCCGAACAACTTTCGGGTTTCCGCATACATATATCTCTACAACCCTAGCGTCACCGAACCTTAAGTGTGTAGACCCTACGGGTTCAGGAGACATGCAGACATGACCGAGACGCCTCTCCGGTCAATAACCAACAGCGAGATCTGGATACCCATGTTGGCTCCCACATGTTCCACGATGATCTCATCGGATGAACCACAATGTTGAGGATTCAGTCAATCCCGTATGCAATTCCCTTTGTCAAACGGTATGTTACTTGCCCGAGATTCGATCGTCGGTATCCCAATACCTTGTTCAATCTCGTTACCGGCAAGTCTCTTTACTCGTACCGCAATGCATGATCCCGTGACTAACGCCTTAGTCACATTGAGCTCATTATGATGATGCATTACCGAGTGGGCCCAGAGATACCTCTCCGTCACACGGAGTGACAAATCCCAGTCTCGATCCGTGCCAACCCAACAGACACTTTCGGAGATACCCGTAGTGCACCTTTATAGTCACCCAGTTACGTTGTGACGTTTGGCACACCCAAAGCACTCCTACGGTATCCGGGAGTTGCACGATCTCATGGTCTAAGGAAAAGATACTTGACATTGGAAAAGCTCTAGCAAACGAAACTACACGATCTTTTATGCTATGCTTAGGATTGGGTCTTGTCCATCACATCATTCTCCTAATGATGTGATCCCGTTATCAACGACATCCAATGTCCATGGTCAGGAAACCGTGACCATCTATTGATCAACGAGCTAGTCAACTAGAGGCTTACGAGGGACATGGTGTTGTCTATGTATCCACACATGTATCTGAGTTTCCTATCAATACAATTCTAGCATGAACAATAGACGATTATCATGAACAAAGAAATATAATAATAACCATTTATTATTGCCTCTAGGGCATATTTCCAACAGATGCTCCAGGGGCCGAATGTCCGGGGTCATGGCCGGATGTCCGGGTCCTGGAAGTTGTTCTTGACTCCTTCCCGTTGGTTCTCTTCATCCATGAACATGGCGGCTTGTCCGTCTTCACGTGCATCTTCGGGAGCGTCCTCTTGGTACCTAATCATGCACAACATTCCGGACTTAGGTAGTAGCCATGTCTTGAGTGGATCATATGTCATATCACTAAGGAAAGAAGTCGCCTCGGTCTCGACAGCTCTAGCTCGTGCTCGTGTCATGGGTCCTCTTGGCACTTGAAGAGACGATGGTAGGTCCATGGGGTTGACCGTAGGATGCTCCACATCATCTCCCCTCCCTTGGGAAAGATCCGACCTCGGATCGAAATCTTCATCACCATGGTAGGGAGATAGATCGTTGACGTTGAAGATGTCGTTCACGGAGTACTTGTCGAGTGGGATGTCGATCTTGTAGGCGTTGTTGTTGTAGCGGGCAAGCACCTTGAAGGGTCCATCGGCTCGAGGTAGAAGTTTGGACTTGCATTCATTGGGGAAGCGGTCCTTGCGAAGGTGTAGCCACACAAGATCTCCGGTATTGATTGTCATGGGTTGCTTGTTGACGTTGAGCTTGGTCGCGAGTCGTTGTACTTGGCGCTCGTTGGTGTGCCTTGTATCTTCATGCATCTTCTTAAGGAAGTTCACTCGGGCACTCACGTCCATGTTGGTGTGCTCTTGTAGAGGTAGAGTAAGAATTTCCAATGGGGACAACGGGTTGAAACCGTAGACGACCTCGAAGGGGGACTTGCCGGTAGTCGAATGTCTTGCACGGTTGTAGGCGTACTCGGCGATAGGTAGGTACCCCTCCCACTCCTTGATGTTCTTCTATATCAACACGCGTAGTAGAGTGGAGAGCGTACGGTTCGTCACCTCCGTTTGGCCGTCGGTTTGAGGATGGTATGCCGAAGAGAACAGGAGCTTGATTCCGAGCTTGGCGCATAAGGTCTTCCAAAAGTAACTCAAGAACTTGACGTCGCGGTCCGAGACAATCGTCTTTGGCACTCTGTGTAGGCGCAAGATTTCTCTACAAAAAAGATTTGCAACATGTGAAGCATCGTCTATCTTGTTGCATGGTATGAAATGTGCCATTTTAGAGAATCGGTCCATAGCAACAAAGACGGAATCCTTTCCATTTCTAGTTCTAGGCAAACCAAGCACAAAATCCATGCTAATATCTTCCCATGGTTGGTACGGAATTGGGAGAGGCATGTAAAGGCCATGAGATTGAGCTTTTGACTTAGCTTTGCGACATGTCGAACATCGGTTTGTGAAGCGTGAGACGTCGCGGAACATCTTGGGCCAATAATAGTTCTTGGAGAGCGTAGCCAATGTCTTGTCGCGTCCAAAGTGTCCCATTAGTCCTCCTCCATGAGATTCTTGCAAAAGCAACAAACGAAGAGAAGACTCGGGGATGCAAGGTTTGTTAGCTCTCATAAGATAATCATCTTTGATGTAATAGCGTTCCCAAGATGTATGCGTCAAACATTTGGCATAAGGAATAGGAAAAGTAGGATCATTCGCATACAAGTCTTTTATGTGCTCAAAGCCGATGACATTTAATTCAAGTTTAGTAACAAGCATGCATATACGGGAAAGTGCATCCGCCACAACATTTTCTTTGCCTTTTATGTATTTGATGACATAATGAAATGACTCTATAAATTCACTCCATTTAGCATGACGTTTGTTCAACTTAGTTTGACCCTTAAGATACTTAAGCGTTTCATGATCATTATGAATGATAAATTCATGAGGGCGAAGATAATGTTCCCATTCACGCAAAACTCGCACTAAAGCATATAGCTCTTTGTCATAAATGGGATAATTGAGTTGCTCTCCGGAGAGTTTCTCACTAAAGTATGCTATGGGGCGCTTCTCTTGCCTTAACACACCTCCTATGCCATTACCACTAGCATCGCAATGAATTTCAAAGGGTTTGTCAAAGTTGGGTAATGCAAGCACGGGAGCATGTGTAAGCAAATTCTTAAGCTCATCGAATGTGGTATCTTGGGATGTTCCCCAAACAAATGGCGCATTCTTCTTACTCAAAGCATGTAAAGGGGAAGCGATGGTGCAAAAATCCTTCACAAATCTACGATAGAAACCGGCTAGACCAAGAAAACTAAGCACTTGTTGCAAGTTGGTTGGTTGGGGCCAAGTTTTAATAGCATTGATCTTAGATTCATCAACATGAACACCCTTAGAAGACACAACAAAACCCAAGAAAACAAGCTTATCAACACCAAAAAGGCATTTGTCCATATTAGCATAAAGTCGCTCTTTCCTAAGGGTTTGCAACACGGTTCTAAGATGGGTGACATGATCTTTGAGAGAATTGCTAAACACAAGAATATCATCAAAGTAGACCACAACAAATACACCAATATAGGGTCGAAGAACAAAATGCATCAGTCGCATGAAGGTGCCGGGTGCTTCGGATAAACCCATAGGCATAACAAGCCATTCATATAAGCGAAACTTGGTCTTAAATGCATTTTCCATTCATCACCTTCTTGGATGCGTGTTTGATAGTAGCCACTTTTAAGGTCAATTTTAGAGAAAATGACGGCTCCGCTAAGTTCATCTAGCATATCATCTAGTCGTGGAATAGGGTAATGATAATGCACGGTAATAGCATTGATAGGACGACAATCGGAACACATGCGAAATGTATCATCTTTCTTGGGGACTAGGATTACTGGTACGGCACAAGGGCTCAAACTCTCTCATACATGGCCGTTGTCGATGAGATGTTGTACTTGCCGTTGGATCTCCTTAGTTTCCTCGAGGTTGACGCGGTAGGGAGCCTTGTTAGGAAGGGGTGCTCCGGGGATGAGGTCGATTCAGTGCTCAATGCCTCGTAGTGGAGGTAGACCCGGAGGTAGCTCGTCAGGGAAAACATCTTGAAATTCTTGCAAAAGAGAAGATAACACTAAAGGTAGATTGTGAGAGGTGTTAGCTTTTGGTGCCTCGTCCTTGCACAAAAGGACATAGTGCATGACACTTGATGGGTTCTCACACACTTCTCTCATCTCACGTTTAGTGGCAAATAGGACTAAGTTTTTCTTGTCGCTCATCATGGAGGCACTCAATTTTGGCTTGTGGCGCTAACTCTCGTTAGGGTGGTTCGCTCTGATAGAGGCAAAGGTGTCCCGTCTTTCGATGAGATGATGAATATCGCTTTGATGGAAGTCGACTTTGACGATCCGACTACGAACGTGCGAGGACGTCGCGCCTTAGCAATCGCTAAACCAACTCCGAGAGGTTATCGACCACGCCGGAGCACGATCAACCTGACCACGAGGGTCTGTTTCCTGCGAGCAAACGAAGAACAGGCAAGAAACTGAGATTGCAATCTGGATATTGCGAATATAAGATGAAAGCTTTATTGATCAAGGTGGGGTTCTGTGACGCCTTTGTCTGGTCGCTGAACACAAACGAAGTACGCGAAGTTGCAGCTATGGCGAACTTTTAATCTAAACAAAACCCAAGGAAAAAGCTACTAGATGGATCTACTTATATAGGAGCAAGGGGTGGCGGCCAAGGAGGTGGGAGGACGTCCCAAGGCAGCCTAAAACCAACCCTAGGTCGTACAAGGCTCATGGGCCCAAGTGGAGGTGATGCAACACCTTTGGACTTGTAGTTTGACTCGGATTCTGGTGCAACGTCAGATCGTTTCGACCATAACTCAATGCTCCGGACGAATTTAAGGGTGAATCCAATTGGGCTGGAAAGAGCACGAAATCTAGTTTCCAACAAAAAAAGAATCACCCAATTCGGAGTCCGTATGAAAAAGTTGTTGGCGTTTTGAGTCAGGTATGTTTGTGCAGTCCGAATCTGAATCCAGAACGTGAGAGACTTGGACTCTATCTTCTCTTGGCCCAAAAGTGACGTGAGAGGACTTTTTGAACAGAACCTAAACTTCTACTTTTGCCTTATCTTCATATGTGGACTGTACAAATGTCTCATACACCTGCAATTAGACAAAACACAAAAGTGTGTGAAGTATTTTTGTTCTCGATAACATAATAGATTATTGAATAGTTTGCACTAGAAATCACCTGACAAATATGCATGTATGCAATATTTTTGGTCGTATCCAAGGTAGTCATGTCCTCATCATCCTCCCCTTCTTGAAAACAAAGCCGTCCTCGGCGTTGCTTAATCTGAAATGTGGCTAACAAAAGAGACAAGGTGTACATGTTGTATATGTATATGTCATCCATTTTTACTTCCCGTGGATTTTGCACATATGACACATGTATACATGAGTAACTTTCATAGTTAATAAAATATAAAGCCAAAATATTATCACAAGAAGTAGAAGGCATGAAAGTATTGCAACTCAGTTTGCACATATAAGTGAAGCTCTTATTCATATGAAAAGATTGACAATATTCATCATTAAACCATCCCAACATTGATGAACCATCACCAAGATTAGAGGTCATATCAAAATGATTAAACATTGGCACAATTATTTTCAAACATATTTGATCCAAATCTGATTTATTCCCTGATTCACTTGATTCTTTTGCATCGATAGTTAATTCAATGGGCTCACTCAAAATTGTTTGATCACATGGCAAAGTCAAATCATCAACATAGTCCTCTAAGGTAGCTGGTGTGATCAAAGTAGTGGGTAGCTCACCGCATGGTGCACTTAAATTGACAAGACATTCATCATACTCATGTGGAAGTGGAAGATTAGTACCTTTGTCATTACCTCTTATGATCAACTCAGATGAGGTAGGCACTCTCGGTGATGATGTGTCACATGGTGGAGGTGATGTAGTCCTCACAACAACGGATGTGGTTGTCATAGTATGCTTAGTAGTTGAAGGGACAACCGTATCAACTCTTGGAATGTGCATCTCGCACTTGTTCTCCTTGTGCGCAACACGTCGTTTTATTTCCTGTTCAGCTTTGCAAGCAAGATGAAACAAATGGTCCATAGGATAACACTCTTCATGTATTAGTATCTCCTGAATGTCACGATTTAATCCTCCCCAAAATCTATCCATAAAATCTTCTTCACTTTCTTCTAAAGAGGAATGCAGCAAGGTAGTTTGTAAAGTATCATAATATTTCGTTACGGTGTCACTACCTTGTTTTAAATGTTGCAACTTTGTAATCATGTCACGAGTATAATAAGCGGGAACGAATGTATGTCGCATGGCAAGTTTCAAATCATCCCAAGTAGTAGGTATATCATTAGGGTGTAACCGACAATATTCACTCCACCAAACTACAGCATAACCAGTGAAAGAACCAACCGCAACCTTAACTTTTTTACGTACATCAAAATTATTGGAAGCAAATATATTATTTAGGTCAAACTCCCATTCAATATATAAAGCATGATAGAGGCAAAGGTGTCCCGTCTTTCGATGAGATGATGAATATCGCTTTGATGGAAGTCGACTTTGACGATCCGACTACGAACGTGCGAGGACGTCGCGCCTTAGCAATCGCTAAACCAACTCCGAGAGGTTATCGACCACGCCGGAGCACGATCAACCTGACCACGAGGGTCTGTTTCCTGCGAGCAAACGAAGAACAGGCAAGAAACTGAGATTGCAATCTGGATATTGCGAATATAAGATGAAAGCTTTATTGATCAAGGTGGGGTTCTGTGACGCCTTTGTCTGGTCGCTGAACACAAACGAAGTACGCGAAGTTGCAGCTATGGCGAACTTTTAATCTAAACAAAACCCAAAGTCTAAACGACGCCCTAAGGGCTGTATATATGGAGGAAGAGGGGGGGAATTTCGTGGCCCTTGAGGAAGGGGTCCGAAACCAACCCTATCTCTTGTTTCCCCACACATACGGACTCTAAAAACAGCCTATACTTATGTATTTCGAAATTACATGGGCCTGGCCCAATAATAAGGTGACGCAGCACCTAGAATAGCCTCTGGACGAAAGTTATGAAGTAGCATCTGGTATATTTCGTCCAAGGCTTCATGCACGCATTATGGTGGCTTCAACGTCCTGAAATCATCACTTGTAACTCCGTTCTTGTTCCCCATGCGCATGCCATCATCTCCATGCTTGTTCTTGCTCCAATGTTCATCCTTCTCAAAGCTAGGCCCTTCATTTGTAAGCAAAACAAATGTATCCAATTTAGGCAGCATCATATTCTCATGAACATTAGAATCATTAGCAAGAAACGAAAGTACCTGGTAATTTAATTGGCGTGCGCGAGCTCTAGTAATTGGTCCAGTATGTATAGCAGCAGGGACTGTGGGTGTAATAATTGTATTGATGTCCTCATCATCCTCCCCTTCTTGAAATGAAGTCGTCCTCGACGGAAGCTCATCTTCCTCACCCAAATAAGGCTTCAAATCTGCAATATTAAAAGTGGGACTAACCCCAAAATCTGCAGGCAGCTCAAGTTTATATGCATTATCATTTATTTTCTCTAACACCTTAAAAGGACCATCAGCACGTGGCATTAGCTTTGATTTGCGCAAATCAGGAAATCTATCCTTACGCAAATGTAACCAAACAAGATCTCCAGGTGCAAACACAACATGTTTTCTACCCTTATCTCCAGCAAGTTTATATTTAGCATTCATACGCTCAATGTTTTCCTTAGTTAACTCATGCATTTTTAAGATCAATTCAGCACGTTGTTTAGCATCAAAATTAACCTTCTCCGAAGATGGAAGAGGCAACAAATCAATAGGTGCACGAGGTAGGAAACCATACACAATTTCAAAAGGGCACATCTTAGTAGTAGAATGCAATGAACGATTATAAGCAAACTCAATATGAGGTAAGCAGTCTTCCCACATTTTCTTATTATTCTTCAAAACAGCCCTAAGCATAGTAGACAATGTTCTATTGACTACTTCAGTTTGTCCATCAGTTTGGGGGTGACAAGTAGTACTAAAAAGCAGTTTAGTCCCCAACTTAGCCCATAAACATCTCCAAAAGTGGCTAAGAAATTTAGTATCACGATCTGAAACAATAGTATTTGGCACACCATGCAAGCGAATAATTTCACGAAAGAACAAATCAGCAACATTAACAGCATCATCGCTTTTATGACATGGTATAAAGTGCGCCATTTTCGAGAATCTATCCACGACAACAAATATGCTATCCCTCCCCTTCTTTGTTCGAGGTAAACCTAAAACAAAGTCCATAGATATATCCTCCCAAGGAACACTAGGTACAGGCAAAGGCATATATAAACCATGAGGATTGAGTCGTGACTTAGCTTTTTGACATGTAGTGCAGCGAGCAACAAAACGCTCAACATCCCGTCTCATCTTTGGCCAAAAGAAATGTGTAGCAAGTACGTCCTCCGTCTTCTTCACGCCAAAGTGTCCCATTAATCCTCCTCCATGCGCCTCCTGCAACAACAAAAGACGAAGAGAGCTAGCTGGAATGCATAGCTTGTTAGCACGGAACACAAATCCATCATTAACGACAAACTTGTTCCAGGTTCTTCCTTCTTTACAATTCTGCAATACATCTTTAAAATCAGCATCATGCACATATTGATCTTTGATGGTCTCCAAACCAAATATTTTGAAGTCAAGTTGTGAAAGCATAGTATAGCGACGAGACAATGCATCAGCAATAACATTTTCTTTACCCTTCTTGTGTTTAATGACATAAGGGAAAGTTTCAATGAATTCAACCCATTTAGCATGTCTACGATTCAGTTTAGCTTGACTTTTAATATGTTTCAAAGATTCATGATCAGAATGTATAACAAATTCTTTGGGCCATAAATAATGTTGCCATGTTTCTAAAGTCCGAACAAGAGCATATAGTTCTTTATCATAAGTAGAATAATTCAGACTAGGCCCACTCAATTTTTCAGAAAAGTATGCAACAGGTTTGCCATCTTGTAATAACACACCTCCTAATCCAATGCCACTAGCATCACATTCAAGCTCAAAAGTCTTATTAAAATCAGGAAGTTGGAGTAAAGGAGCATGTGTCAACTTATCTTTCAATACCGTGAAGGCTTCTTCCTGTGCGGTACCCCAAACAAAAGGCACATCCTTCTTTGTAAGCTCGTTGAGAGGTGCAGCAATGGTGCTAAAATCTCTCACAAAACGCCTATAGAAACCAGCGAGTCCAAGAAAACTCCGCACTTGTGTGACCGTTTTGGGCTGCGGCCAACTCTCAATAGCTTCAATCTTGGCTTTATCAACTTCAATTCCCTGTGGAGTAACAACATAGCCAAGAAAAGATACTCGGTCGGTGCAAAAGGTGCACTTCCCAAGGTTACCAAACAAACGTGCATCACGTAGAGCAATAAAAACAGCACGTAAATGTTCCAAATGTTCTTCCAAAGATTTGCTATAAATCAGTATATCATCAAAATAGACCACCACAAATCGTCCAATGAAAGCACGTAAAACTTCGTTCATTAGTCTCATGAAAGTACTAGGTGCATTAGTTAACCCAAAAGGCATGACTAACCACTCATATAAACCAAACTTAGTTTTAAATGCAGTTTTCCATTCATCTCCCAATTTCATACGAATTTGATGGTATCCACTACGCAAATCAACTTTGGAGAATATTGTAGAGCCACTCAATTCATCAAGCATATCATCGAGCCTAGGAATAGGATGACGATAACGAATAGTAATATTATTAATGCCTCTACAATCAACACACATACGCGACGTACCATCCTTTTTAGGCACGAGTATAATAGGAACAGCACAAGGACTAAGAGATTCGCGTATATAACCTTTGTCGAGCAGCTCCTGTACTTGACGCATAATCTCCTTCGTCTCCTCTGGATTGGTACGGTATGGTGCACGGTTGGGTAGCGATGCACCGGGAATTAAGTCAATTTGATGCTCAATCCCTCGAATAGGTGGTAATCCCGGTGGCACGTCTTGTGGGAAGACGTCAGCGAACTCCTGCAAAATGTGAGTGACAGCAGGGGGCAAAGAGGAAGGCACGTCCTCGAATGAAAATAAAGCCTCTTTGCACACAAAAGCATAGCAAACAGATTTGCTGAAATCTAGTTCATCAATATCAGATTTTGTGGCAAGTAAACATGCACTTTTCAATTTAATTTCAGAAACAACACTAGATGGTTTATTATTAGGTTTCATTTGTTGCTCAAATTCCTTTGCCACAATCTGATTTTCACTCTTATTTTTCTCCTGTTTTGCTTTATTAGCTCTATTAATGTCATCTTTCAAAATGGAATCAGGAGTCATAGGAAGCAAAGTAATATTTTTATCCTTATGAACAAGAGTATACTGATTGTTTCTACCATGGTGTACAGAATTTTTATCAAATTGCCATGGTCTACCTAGTAATAAGGAACATGCTTGCATGGGTACCACATCACAATCAACATAATCAGCATATGTAGAGATACTAAAATGCACACGAACAGTACGTGTTACCTTAACCTTGCCGCTGTTGTTGAACCATTGGATGTAGTAAGGATGTGGATGTGGTCTTGTGGTGAGAGATAGCTTCTCCACCATCTCCATGCTAGCCAAGTTGTTACAGCTCCCTCCATCTATGATGACGCGAACAGAACGTTCCTTCACAACTCCCTTTGTATGGAACAAATTATGCCTCTGATTTTGCTCTGCTTGTGTGACCTGCACACTCAAAACACGTTGAGCAACTAAACATTCATACCTGTCAGCGGCTTCAGGAGCCATGTATTGCGTCTCATTTTCAGAATCATCTCCACCATGTTCTTCACGTGTAATAAGAGCCAAAGTCTCCTCATCATAGTCACTAGCGGACTCATACCCACCATCCTCAGTAGCAATCATGACACGCTGAGATTTGCATTCTCTCGCAAAATGTCCTCTTCCCTTACAACGACGACAAATAATATCACTTGTGTGCCCTGTCGATGCCATGGAAGAAGAAGAGCTCTGCACAGGCCCGGCAGGTGTGCTCTTGGCAGAGAGTGGTGGTTGTGCCTGCTTTCTTGTATCACGGCTGGAGGTGGCACCTGATGGAGGTGATGGTGAAGTGGAAGTAGAAGATGCACGCGGTGTCCATGATGAAGGTCGACCTGCAGAAAAGTTAGTTCGCGCCAATGGCTGTCAATCCTGCACTTCACGTTCAGCTTTACAAGCAAGATGGAATAAACGAGTGATATTATTATAATCCTTTTACTCTAGAATGGTCTGAATCTCTTTATTTAATCCACCCATAAAACGTGCAAGCATAGCTTCATTCTCCTCAACAATACCACATCTAATCATGCCAGTTTGTAATTCCTGATAATATTCTTCTACAGAATTTTTTCCTTGTCTTAAACGCTGCAATTTTTTAAGTAATTCACGTTGATAATATGGTGGAACCCAACGAGTACGCATAGCAGTTTTCAAAGCAGCCCAAGTAGCTGGAACAGGATATAATCTACAATGTTCAGACCACCAAACACATGCAAAGCTAGTGAAAGCACAAACAGCAGCAGGAACACGTCTCTCCTCAGGATATTGTAAACATGTAAATCGTTGTTCAGTTTCTAACTCCCAAGTAAGATATATATCAGGAACATATCTACCCTCAAATGGTGGAATATTCAATTTCAGTTTAGGGAGATGGTCATGATCTCGTACCTGAGGTGGTGGTGCCGGCCTACCGTTGCGAATATATACCTGAGGTCGACCTGCTGGTGGTGGTGCTGGTGGCTGCACGTAGTTCTGATTTTGATCAACCTCATCCTCATAATCGCCCGCATAATCGTCATCCTCCTCAGCCGCCGCAGGAGCAGGAGCCAAAGAAGCATCAACAGTAGGGACAGCAGCACCCGAATTTTGACCAATCTCAATTGGAACGCGCTGTGCCCGTCCCACTTGATTTGGAAGGCGGCGTTGGAGATGTGGTTGTTGTTGTTGTAGAGGTGCGACATGTGCAGCCGGTGGTGGTTGGGGAAGACGCTTTAGTAATTCAGTAAACTTGTTATCCAGCTTTGTCTCAAACGACTTCTCCACGGCATCTATCTTCTCCATAGCCTCTTCAAATCTGTTTAGCACATCTCCCACCTGGCCACTCATCATTTGCTGAAATTTATCATGCAACTCCTTGTTCGTCATGTTCGCCCAATCAGTCTCATCGGCTTGTGAACCTGCCATGGTTAGCAGCAATAGAAACACAAAAGAATATGATCCTGCAGACTACTAGAAGTGGTGGGATGGTGGTGTGTCACAAAACCTTCAAGCGAATCTCAAATTCTTACCAGTTCTTACCCAGCAGCAGGTGGTGATCGGCAACCGTTGTAGTCAAAAAACTCTCAAAGCTTGGATATAGCGATTACCAGGGAGAGTCAAACGCACGATGTAGACTTATGTGGAGCTGGGAAGGCTTATAATATGGTAGCAAAATGGTAAGCAATAATCAATTCAGAGATGCAAAGTTGAATAAACGCTCAACGACGGTACTGTGCTGGTCCTAGGCTAGACCGTGCTAGAGACGCGAGCCTAGAACACTAACAAAATCACGGCGCTGCACGTAAACAAGGGAAAAGCACACTCAGGAAATTTTTTTTTCGCTCTTTTTTTTTTTTTTTGCGCTCTTTTTTTTTTTTTTTTGCGCTCCTCCTTTTTTTTTTTTTTTGCGAAAAAATCACTATAATGGCGAGTGTCTCAAAACTCTTCCCAGGTCAAACTGACAGGATGGGCACAAAATTTTTTGACTATTGTTTTTTTTCGGAAATCAGGGCAGCGACGACGAAAAAGTGCGACAAAAAATCACTATGATGGCGAGTGTCTCAAAACACTACCCGGGGCCTAAAAATAGGATAGGGAAAAAATATTTTGGGTTGCCGAAATTTTGGCCTAAAAACTGCCCGGGGGTCTCCAGACTTTTTTTTTTTTTTTTCCGAGACCTACTCAGGCAAGGAAACACGAAACGGAAAATATATGGATCTCTAAAACAAACCGACTATGAAAAGAACTCGGATTGGTGGTGGATATATGGCGGTAGTATATGGCAGCGGTGGTGGTATATGGATACGGATTCAAAGCGGTGGCGGATAAGCAATGGTGGTAGATGGCAAGGCGATGATGATGGTGCGGCGGCGGCGTGACAACTTATGACCAGAACTCGAAACTCTAAAAGACTAGACTCTAAGACCAGCAACTTGACACGACGATGCAACCGCAAATTCAACAAAGCAAAAACCCTAAAAAGATTATGCAAAGGCTCAGATTGGTTCGGATATGATGAACTAACCCTAATTTTTTTTGTGGCTTTTTCGTGGACTGTAGGTATGAAGAACAGACTCGATCTAAACTACAAAAAACTGTAAAATCTCACCGAGCAACCTGGAAATCTGATACCACTTGATAGAGGCAAAGGTGTCCCGTCTTTCGATGAGATGATGAATATCGCTTTGATGGAAGTCGACTTTGACGATCCGACTACGAACGTGCGAGGACGTCGCGCCTTAGCAATCGCTAAACCAACTCCGAGAGGTTATCGACCACGCCGGAGCACGATCAACCTGACCACGAGGGTCTGTTTCCTGCGAGCAAACGAAGAACAGGCAAGAAACTGAGATTGCAATCTGGATATTGCGAATATAAGATGAAAGCTTTATTGATCAAGGTGGGGTTCTGTGACGCCTTTGTCTGGTCGCTGAACACAAACGAAGTACGCGAAGTTGCAGCTATGGCGAACTTTTAATCTAAACAAAACCCAAAGTCTAAACGACGCCCTAAGGGCTGTATATATGGAGGAAGAGGGGGGGAATTTCGTGGCCCTTGAGGAAGGGGTCCGAAACCAACCCTATCTCTTGTTTCCCCACACATACGGACTCTAAAAACAGCCTATACTTATGTATTTCGAAATTACATGGGCCTGGCCCAATAATAAGGTGACGCAGCACCTAGAATAGCCTCTGGACGAAAGTTATGAAGTAGCATCTGGTATATTTCGTCCAAGGCTTCATGCACGCATTATGGTGGCTTCAACGTCCTGAAATCATCACTTGTAACTCCGTTCTTGTTCCCCATGCGCATGCCATCATCTCCATGCTTGTTCTTGCTCCAATGTTCATCCTTCTCAAAGCTAGGCCCTTCATTTGTAAGCAAAACAAATGTATCCAATTTAGGCAGCATCATATTCTCATGAACATTAGAATCATTAGCAAGAAACGAAAGTACCTGGTAATTTAATTGGCGTGCGCGAGCTCTAGTAATTGGTCCAGTATGTATAGCAGCAGGGACTGTGGGTGTAATAATTGTATTGATGTCCTCATCAAAGCAGGTCTAAAACGGCCATTAAATGGTGGTATAGAAATATTAACCTGATCATGTGCATTTGGATGTTTGTGCACCTCTCGTGACGGTTGTGGTATTTGCATAGGTGATGGCACATCTCCCACGATCGACAAACCCCATGAATTGACTCTAGATCCTGTCATGATTAGTAGAAACAAGAAACAAAATTCAAGAATAATGTTCCTATGAACTACTAGGATGTGGTGGTAAAGCGCTCACAGTAAAGCAAATATCAATATCTTACAAGTTCTTACCAAGCAGCAGGTGGTGACAGGCAACCAGCGGTGTCAAATAACTCCAAAGATTGAGTAAAGCGATTGCCAGGGGAACGTACGTATACACGGTGTAGAAATATGTGGAGCTGGGTTGGCTATATATGGTAGCAAAATATTAGCAATAATCAATTCAGAGATGCAATGTTGAATAAACGCTCAACGACGGTACTGTGCTGGTCCTAGGCTAGACCGGACTAGAGACGCGAGCCTAGAACACTAATGAGGTCATGGCGTAGCACAACTAGCATCAATGAAGGATACTAAGTAGCTCTGGACAGCAAGATATAAGTGAAGATCACAACGGCAGTAAAGATAATGATGAAAAACAACTGCCAAGCAGGATATACAACAACTCTCTCAACTTTCCTCTTGAAAAGTTTGTGCCAATTTTCTGATAATTTTTTTTTCAAATAATGCTACTAACTCAAGCTTTCCAATGCAAAAAGAATCACTCAATTCCGAGTTGATATGAGGAGTCAAAGAATTCTGAAACTGGCTTGAAAAACTGGAATAAGTTGTGTCCGCGAACTTCGGAGGGCAAAAAGACCTATTTAGAAGACGATTTTGAGGTGTCAAATATTGAACTAGTCTCTGCAACTATTTAGATGCGGCTCGTCGCTAGCTCTCATTTGAGTACTCGCGGAGTCAAAACGGACTTCGTATGAGGAAGTTATGCCTGTTTTACTAAACAGTGCACAAAACAGATTCCAATCCGAATTCAACTACGAGATCGAGTCTAGATAGATCCGAATTTTGTTTTTTTTTCTTCTCTCTTTTTTTTTCGTCACACTTTTTTTCTTTCTCTTTTTTTTTTGACTTCTTTTTCTTTCTTTTTCTCTCTTTTTTTTCTCTGTCTTTTTTTTCTCTCCCTATTTCCAAGACAAACTAGATAAGATGCAGATTGGATCAAGCGAAGATGTGAACGACCTCAACTATGATTGTGACAATGAACTATGGGTAGCACGTGGTGGAATTTGATGGATGGTGTGGTGGACAGCAGAAGGGATAACGATGCAGCGGCGACGTGACTAATGTGAACAGAACTCAAAACTCTAAACGAACTAGACCCTAAGACCAGCAACTCGACACGACGATGCAACCGATAATTCAATAATGCAAACAATGAATAGAAAATTGCAAAGGCTCAGACTGGCTTGGACAAAAGGATGAATAGATCTAACTTTTTTGTGGCTTTTTCTTGGACAATAGGTAAGAAAAATAAATCTAATCTAGGGGAAACTGGAAATTCTCACCGAGCAACCTGAAAACTGATACCACTTGATAGAGGCAAAGGTGTCCCGTCTTTCGATGAGATGATGAATATCGCTTTGATGGAAGTCGACTTTGACGATCCGACTACGAACGTGCGAGGACGTCGCGCCTTAGCAATCGCTAAACCAACTCCGAGAGGTTATCGACCACGCCGGAGCACGATCAACCTGACCACGAGGGTCTGTTTCCTGCGAGCAAACGAAGAACAGGCAAGAAACTGAGATTGCAATCTGGATATTGCGAATATAAGATGAAAGCTTTATTGATCAAGGTGGGGTTCTGTGACGCCTTTGTCTGGTCGCTGAACACAAACGAAGTACGCGAAGTTGCAGCTATGGCGAACTTTTAATCTAAACAAAACCCAAGGAAAAAGCTACTAGATGGATCTACTTATATAGGAGCAAGGGGTGGCGGCCAAGGAGGTGGGAGGACGTCCCAAGGCAGCCTAAAACCAACCCTAGGTCGTACAAGGCTCATGGGCCCAAGTGGAGGTGATGCAACACCTTTGGACTTGTAGTTTGACTCGGATTCTGGTGCAACGTCAGATCGTTTCGACCATAACTCAATGCTCCGGACGAATTTAAGGGTGAATCCAATTGGGCTGGAAAGAGCACGAAATCTAGTTTCCAACAAAAAAAGAATCACCCAATTCGGAGTCCGTATGAAAAAGTTGTTGGCGTTTTGAGTCAGGTATGTTTGTGCAGTCCGAATCTGAATCCAGAACGTGAGAGACTTGGACTCTATCTTCTCTTGGCCCAAAAGTGACGTGAGAGGACTTTTTGAACAGAACCTAAACTTCTACTTTTGCCTTATCTTCATATGTGGACTGTACAAATGTCCCATACACCTGCAATTAGACAAAACACAAAAGTGTGTGAAGTATTTTTGTTCTCGATAACATAATAGATTATTGAATAGTTTGCACTAGAAATCACCTGACAAATATGCATGTATGCAATATTTTTGGTCGTATCCAAGGTAGTCATGTCCTCATCACGCTCTCTCACTATTCTCTCCATGATGGGTGGCTTGCTTGTCGGCGATCACTTGGCTTGGAGACATAGGTCGTAGAACGTACTCCTTCCTTTCATCTTGAAGCTATAGTGATTTGTACGCCTGTTGTGGATGACGCCTCGGTCAAATTGCCATGGCTGTCCAAGAAGGAGGTGGCAAACGGACATCGGAACGACATCACACTCCAAAGTGTCTTCATAAGCTCCGATCTTGAATGAAACTTGTACCCTATGCTCGACTTGGATTGTGCCGGAGTCACTTAGCCATTGAACCTTGTAGGGTTGTGGGTGCTTCATCTTGACCAATTGGAGCTTGGAGCATAGTTCTTCACTTGCTAAGTTATGGCAACTCCCTCCATCGATGATGACCTTGACGGACCTCCCATTGATGCCGGCCTTGGTGTGGAAGATATGGCATCTTTGGTCTTCGTCTTGTTGATGTTGAAGAGTCAAGACCTTGGAGACAACGAGAGTGGGGCTCGAATCTTCGTCACAAAAGACTTGATTATCTTCATCTTCATTCACTTGCCAGTGCATGGCCACTTGCTCAAGGGCTTCCATTTCCTCTTCACTCATGGAGTCGTAGGTTCCGTCGTCGTTGAGGATCATGGTGCACTTGTTTGTACATTCGAAGGACTTGTGGCCTCGGCCGCCGCATGTGAAGCATTTGAAGGAACTTGTCTTCATGGTCTCATTGGTTGGGGTAGATGATGATGAAGCTCTCGGCTTGAAGTTGCTTGTAGTAGGAGGACGACTTGAGGTTGTCGAAGTTTTCTTGTAACTTGACTTGTCGCCGTTGCTTGTATATGGCTTGGTTGAAGTAGATGGTGTTGGAGTCATTGAAGCTTGGTTGTTGGAGAAGCCATAGGACTTGGATGAGAACTTGGTATACTTGAAGTCATCTTGCACTTGGCGTTCCGCCTTGGTAGCTTGATGCACTAGCTCGATGAGGTTCGAGTATGGTTGGAAGTCGGCGATCTTCTTGATAGGATGATTTAGCCCATTCAAGAAACGTGCCATAGTTTGCTCATCATCTTCCATGACATTGGCTCGTATCATTGCAATCTCCATTTCCTTGTAGTATTCTTCAACGTTCTTGGTTCCTTGCTTGAGTAGTTGGAGTTTCTTGAAGAGGTCGCGGTTGTAGTAGGTTGGCACAAAACATGCTCTCATAACATCCTTCATTTGCGCCCAAGTTGTGATGGGTGGTTCACCTCTTGTCGCTCGGTGCTCGATGACTTGTTCCCACCAAATGAGCACATAGTCTTTGAACTCAAGGGATGCCATAGCGATCTTCTTCTCTTCCTCATAGTTGTGCAAACGGAAGATTTTGTCAACCTTCAATGCCCATGATATGTACTCTTCGGGGTCGGTGCTTCCGGTGAACTTGGGCATGGTGAACTTGAGCTTGCCGTAGCGTTGTTCTTCATTGTGTTGGGGTCGAGGATGATGACGCCCATGTCGTTGAGGATTGACAAACTCATGTTGCTCTTGGCGAGGAGGGTTGTCGTCCTCATGTTGCTCTTGTCATGTATTAGTTCCATTGTCTTCATGCTCTTGGTGAACTTGAGGGTCTTGTCGAGCTTGCGGAGGAGCATGTCGAGCTTGCGGATGAGCTTGCGGAACTTGATGATGAACTCGAGCTTGATATATTCGTTTTTGAACTTCATCACGAAGCGCTTCTTGTTGCTCACGAGCTTGTCGGTTGCGCGTGGCTACGGCTCGACTTTAATCTCGGAGGGCACATTGCGCCTCAAGTGCTTGAGCTTCACGTAGTTGTTGTTCTTGGCGTTGTGCCTCAGCATCTTGTGCATCTTGGTGTTGGCGCGCTCGCTCTTCCTCTTGTTGTTGGCATAGGCGTTGCTGATCTTGTGCTTGCGCGAAAGTAGCTTGGTTTTGACGGTGCCGATGTTCTTGCGCTCGAACTTGCTCTTGAGAGTCAGTGTCGTGTAGAGGATTGCGGTTGGCGTGACGGTCTTGGCGCGCGGCTCATCCAAGAGTGTTCGATGTCGGAGTACTTGAGCCGGAGATAGTGTCGTCGGAGTGTCTACTCGAGCGGCTCCGTCTTGAGTAGGATGAAGTGGTAGAAGAGCGGTTGACCAACAAGGCGCAAATCTCGTCCATTCTTGCGTCGTTCTCTTGTTTGTGTTCGTCGAGCTTGTTGTCGAATTAGTGTCTTGTATGTTGCTCGGATAGTCGCAAGTTGGTGGCGAGATGGTCGATGCGGTCGCTCATTGCTTGTTGCTCTTGATGCAAAGCTCATTGTGCGCCAAAGAGGTGGCTCTTTGTGACGTAGGAGGACATGTCGTCGTCTTGCTCGATGAAGAGTGGGTTGGTAGAAGTACTTGGCCTATCCATCATTCCAAGCAAATATGTGAGTGGGAGAAAGAGAAGAACTTATACCAAATTAACATTGACCGATGTTGAAGATGGATCAATGATCACTCAAATGTGGAACAAGGAAATAGCACAATTGGTACCAATTCTTGTCGGTTTCTCACACCTACACAAGTAAAAGCTTATTGTGGAGCTCGGTTAGGATGGTGGCACAAAATTTGATGCAATTGTTAGTGAGCTTCAATAATGTTGGAAAAGATTCGCAAATTTGCAAATGCCACAAGTAGACCAATAGCAAGATGTGGTATAAGGAAACACACACGCAAATAGATGAATGGGGTCGTGCAACCAAGGAATGAGCCAAAATGTGGAATCCACGAAAATGCTCTTGTTGCACAACACTAGAGAGGCGCTAGCACGATTGCATAATAGGCGGATACGAAACTTGTGCACAACCTTCTAAGAAAAAATGCTACGACTTCTATCCCAAGTATGCTATATGTAAGGTATTCCGGTGATATGACCCAAGATGATCGAGTATGACAATCTTAATGTAGTATGATGCTATGGTTCTTGTTTATAAGCTCTTTGCTTATCTTTCCTCTTTTGCTTAAAAGCTTGTTTGGCTCTTTCTATTTTGAGATCTTTTCTCATGCAAAACTTCACAAACCAAACTAGCAATTGAGTATATGCGATGACAACTTTGTGACACAAGAGATGATACCAAGATAAGCACCACTAAGATATGGTATGTATGCTATGGGAAGTATGATCACTAATGTGCACAAGTCACGTTGTCGGCAATACTCAAAGGCTAGTCTCAATGGGTAAGGTATGCAAAGATGGGCTATGTGGTTATCAATGTAATGGCAAGGAGTAGACCAAGATGTCGTCGAGATTACCGTCCTTGCTTACGGTTGAGGTGTCAAAGTTGTCGAACGGTTGTTGTCGATGACGATTCCGTGGCGAAGATGAGCGGCGGTGATGTTGCTGTCGCACCGTACCTAAATAGCGGAAACACAAAAGGACACGGGAACTGCAACTCAAATTCTCAAAGCAAAACATGTCAAAATTGTCGGAGGTGGTAGTGGGCAAGCGAAGGTGGTGCTATGCGGAAGTAGTGGTGGCATGCGGAAGTGTAAGTGGGCACCGGAACAAAATTTGGCGAGAGTTAGGCGGGAAACGGAGCGGTGGACGGAAGTGGTGCTGTCAGGAGCCAGATGTCCGGGCTGGAGGGCCAGATGTCCGGGGTGGCCGGATGTCCGGGCTGTCGGGCCGGATGTCCGGGCTCGAGATCCGTGGACGAACTCTGATGCGGGGCATCCTACGGTCATCCCCATGGACCTACCATCGTCTCATCAAGAGCCAAGAGGACCTATGGCACGAGCACGAGCTAGAGCTCTCGAGAACGGCGTGACTTCCTTCCTCAGTGATATCACATATGATCCACTCGAGACATGGCTACTACCTAAGTCCGATATGCTATGCATGATTAGGTGTCAAGAGGAGCCTCCCGAGGATGCACCTGAAGACGGACAAGCTGCCAAGTTCACGGATGAAGAGAACCAACGGAAACGGGCAAGTTCACCTTCCAGGCCCTGGACATCCGGCCAAGTCCCCGGACGTCCGGCCCCTGGAGCAACCACAGCAGCAGCTGATGAGGACATCAATACCATTGTTACACCCACAGCCCCTGCTGCTATACATACTGGACCAATTACTAGAGCTCGCGCACGCCAATTAAATTACCAGGTACTTTCGTTTCTTGGTAATGATTCTAATGTTCATGAGAATATGATGCTGCCTAAATTGGATACATTTGTTTTGCTTACAAATGAAGGGCCTAGCTTTGAGAAGGATGAACATTGGAGCAAGAACAAGCATGGAGATGATGGCATGCGCATGGGGAACAAGAACGGAGTTACAAGTGATGATTTCAGGACGTTGAACCACCATAATGCGTGCATGAAGCCTTGGACGAAATATACAAGATGCTACTTCATAACTTTCGTCCAGAGGCTATTCTAGGTGCTGCGTCACCTTATTATTGGGCCAGGCCCATGTAATTTTGAAATACTTGAGTATAGGCTGTTTTTAGAGTCCGTATGTGTGGGGAAACAAGAGATAGGGTTGGTTTCGGACCCCTTCCCCAAGGGCCACGAAATTCCCCCCTCTTCCTCCATATATACAGCCCTTAGGGCGTCGTTTAGACTTTGGGTTTTGTTTAGATTAAAAGTTCGCCATAGCTGCAACTTCGCGTACTTCGTTTGTGTTCAACGACCAGACAAAGGCGTCACAGAACCCCACCTTGATCAATAAAGCTTTCATCTTATATTCGCAATATCCAGATTGCAATCTCAGTTTCTTGCTTGTTCTTCGTTTGCTCGCAGGAAACAGACCCTCGTGGTCAGGTTGATCGTGCTCCGGCGTGGTCAATAACCTCTCGGAGTTGGTTTAGCGATTGCTAAGGCGCGACGTCATCGCACGTTCATAGTCGGATCGTCAAAGTCGACTTCCACCAAAGCGATATCCATCATCTCATCGAAAGACGGGACACCTTTGCCTCTATCAAGTGGTATCAGATTTCCAGGTTGCTCGGTGAGATTTTATAGTTTTCGTAGTTTAGATCGAGTTTGTTCTTCATACCTATAGTCCACGAAAAAGCCAAAAAAAATTAGGTTTAGTTCATCCTATCCGAACCAATCTGAGCCTTTGCATAATCTTTTCTGTGTTTGCTTTGTTGAATTTGCGGTTGCATCGTCGTGTCAAGTTGCTGGTCTTAGCGTCTAGTCCTTTAGAGTTTCGAGTTCTGTTCACAGGTTGTCACGTCGCCGCTGCCATATATCACCAACGCATCATCATCATCGCTGCTGCCATGTACCACCACCGCACCAACTTCATCGCCGCTGCCATATACCACCACCACATATTCACCGCCAATCCAAGTCCATATACGCCACCACATATCCGCCGCCATCACGCCAATCCGAGTACACCTGCAACATATATCCGCCACCAGTCCGAGTTCCACCAGATTCATCTCCGCCACCAGTCCGAGTTCCACCAGATTCATCTCCGCCACCAGTCCAAGTCCAGTATTTTGTTACTCTGTTTTGGATTTCCAGATCACGCCATACTCCGAGTCATGACAGAGAAGGACTCCCAAACTTTTGTGTTACCCGCAGTAGAAAAATAGTTCCAGTTTAAAAAAAACTAAGTCTGGAAAATTCTGGCTAGGCAGTTTTTAGACCATTTGTAGACTTTTTCGAAAAAAATTGTTGCGGAGCAAAAAAAAAGAGGAAAAAAAGTGCAAAAAAAAGTGCAAAAAAAATTCAGAGTGTGCTCCTCCCTTGTTTACGTGCAGCGCCGTGATTTTGTTAGTGTTCTAGGCTCGCGTCTCTAGCACGGTCTAGCCTAGGACCAGCATAGTACCGTCGTTGAGCGTTTATTCAACTTTGCATATCTGAATTGATTATTGCTGACCCTTTTTGCTACCATATTATAAGCCTTCCCAGCTCCACATACATCTACGTCGTGCGTTTGACTCTCCCTGGTAATCGCTCTATCCAAGCTTTGAGAGTTTTGACTACAACAGTTGCCGATCACCACCTGCTGCTGGGTAAGAACTGGTAAGAATTTGAGATTCGCTTGAAGGATTTGTGACACACCACCATCACCACCACTTCCTAGTAGTCTGTAGGATCATATTCTTTTGTGTTTCTATTGCTGCTAACCATGGCAGGATCACAAGCCAATGAGACTGATTGGGAGAACATGACGAACAAGGGGTTGCATGATAAATTTCAGCAAATGATGAGTGGCCAGGTGGGAGATGTGCTAAACAGATTTGAAGAGGCTATGGAGAAGTCGTTTGAGACAAAGCTGGATAACAGGTTTAATGAATTGCTCAAGCGTCTTCCCTAACCACCACCGGCGGCACCTGTCGCACCTCTACAACAACAACAACCACATCTCCAACGCCGCCTTCCAAATCAAGTGGGACGAGCACAGCGCACTCCAATTGAGACTGGTCAAAATTCGGGTGCCGCTGCACCTACTGTTGATGCTTCTTTGGCTCCTGCTACTGCGGCGGCTGAGGAGGATGACGATTATGCGGGCGATTATGAGGATGAGGTTGATCAAAATCAGAACTACGTGCAGCCACCAGCACCACCTCCAGCAGGTCGACCTCAGGTATATATTCGCAACGGTAGGCCTGCACCACCACCTCAGGTACGAGATCATGACCATGTTCCTAAACTAAAATTGAATATTCCACCGTTTAAGGGTAGATACATTCCTGATGTATATCTTACTTGGGAGTTAGAAACTGAACAACGTTTTACATGTTTACAATATCCCGAGGAGAGACGGGTTGCTGCTGCTGTTTGTGCTTTCACTAGTTTTGCATGTGTATGGTGGTCTGAACACTGTAGATTATATCCTATTCCAGCTACTTGGGCTGCTTTGAAAACCGCTATGCGTACTCGTTGGGTTCCACCATATTATCAACGTGAATTGCTTCAAAAACTGCAGCGTTTACAACAAGGGAAAAATTCTGTAGAAGAATATTATCAGGAATTACAAACTGGCATGATTAGATGTGGTATTGTTGAGGAGGATGAAGCTATGCTTGCACGTTTTATGGGTGGTTTAAATAGAGAGATTCAGACCATTCTAGAGTATAAGGAGTATACTAATATCACTCGTTTATTCCATCTTGCTTGTAAAGCTGAACGTGAAGTGCAGGATCGACAAGCATTGGCGCGAACTAACTTTTCTGCAGGTCGACCTTCATCATGGACGTCGCATGCATCTTCTACTTCCACTGCACCAGCACCTCCATCAGGTTCCGCCTCCAGCCGTGATACAAGAAAGCAGGCACAACCACCACTATCTGCCAAGAGCGCACCTGCCGGGCCTGCACAGAGCTCTTCTTCTTCCATGGCATCAACAGGGCACACAAGTGATATTATTTGTCGTCGTTGTAAGGGAAGAGGACATTATGCGCGACAATGCAAATCTCAGCGTGTAATGATTGCTACTGAGGATGGTGCGTATGAGTCCGCTAGTGACTATGATGAGGAGACTTTGGCTCTTATTACACGTGAAGAACATGGTGGAGATGATTCTGAAAATGAGACGCAATACATGGCTCCTGAAGACGCTGATAGGTATGAATGTTTAGTTGCTCAACATGTTTGAGTGTGCAGGTCACACAAGCAGAGCAAAATCAGAGGCATAATTTGTTCCATACAAAGGGAGTTGTGAAGGAACGTTCTGTTCGCGTCATCATAGATGGAGGGTGCTGTAACAACTTGGCTAGCATGGAGATGGTGGAGAAACTATCTCTCACCACAAGACCACATCCACATCCTTACTACATCCAATGGTTCAACAACAGCGGCAAGGTTAAGGTAACACGTACTGTTCGTGTGCATTTTAGTATCTCTACATATGCTGATTATGTTGATTGTGATGTGGTACCCATGCAAGCATGTTCCTTATTACTTGGTAGACCATGGCAATTTGATAAAAATTCAGTACACCATGGTAGAAACAATCAGTATACTCTTGTTCATAAGAATAAAAATATTACTTTGCTTCCTATGACTCCTGATTCCATTTTGAAAGGTGACATTAATAGAGCTAATAAAGCAAAACAGGAGAAAAATAAGAGTGAAAATCAGATTGTGGCAAAAGAATTTGAGCAACAAATGAAACCTAATAATAAACCATCTAGTGTTGTTTCTGAAATTAAATTGAAAAGTGCATGTTTACTTGCCACAAAAACTAATATTGATGAGCTAGATTTCAACAAATCTGTTTGCTATGCTTTTTTGTGCAAAGAGGCATTATTTTCATTCGAGGACGTGCCTTCCTCTTTGCCCCCTGCTGTCACTAACATTTTGCAGGAGTTCGCTGACGTCTTTCCACAAGACGTGCCACCGGGATTACCACCTATTCGAGGGATTGACCATCAAATTGACTTAATTCCCGGTGCATCGCTACCCAACCGTGCACCATACCGTACCAATCCAGAGGAGACGAAGGAGATTATGCGTCAAGTACAGGAGCTGCTCGACAAAGGTTATATACGCGAATCTCTTAGTGCTTGTGCTGTTCCTATTATACTTGTGCCTAAAAAGGATGGTACATCGCGTATGTGTGTTGATTGTAGAGGCATTAATAACATTACTATTCGTTATCGTCATCCTATTCCTAGGCTAGATGATATGCTTGATGAATTGAGTGGCTCTACAATATTTTCCAAAGTTGATTTGCGTAGTGGATACCATCAAATTCGTATGAAACTGGGAGATGAATGGAAAACAGCATTTAAAACTAAGTTTGGTTTATATGAGTGGTTAGTCATGCCTTTTGGGTTAACTAGTGCACCTAGTACTTTCATGAGACTAATGAACGAAGTTTTACGTGCTTTTATTGGACGATTTGTGGTAGTCTATTTTGATGATATACTGATTTATAGCAAATCTTTGGAAGAACATTCAGAACATTTACGTGCTGTTTTTATTGCTCTACGTGATGCACGTTTGTTTGGTAACCTTGGGAAGTGCACCTTTTGCACCGACCGAGTATCTTTTCTTGGCTATGTTGTTACTCCACAGGGAATTGAAGTTGATAAAGCCAAGATTGAAACTATTGAGAGTTGGCCGCAGCCCAAAACGGTCACACAAGTGAGGACTTTCCTTGGCCTCGCTGGTTTCTATAGGCGTTTTGTGAGAGATTTCAGCACCATTGCTGCACCTCTCAACGAGCTTACAAAGAAGGATGTGCCTTTTGTTTGGGGTACCGCACAGGAAGAAGCCTTCACGGTATTGAAAGATAAGTTGACACATGCTCCTTTACTCCAACTTCCTGATTTTAATAAGACTTTTGAGCTTGAATGTGATGCTAGTGGAATTGGATTAGGAGGTGTGTTATTACAAGATGGTAAACCTGTTGCATACTTTTCTGAAAAAATTGAGTGGGCCTAGTCTGAATTATCCTACTTATGATAAAGAACTATATGCTCTTGTTCGGACTTTAGAAACATGGCAACATTATTTATGGCCCAAAGAATTTGTTATACATTCTGATCATGAACCTTTGAAACATATTAAAAGTCAAGCTAAACTGAATCGTAGACATGCTAAATGGGTTGAATTCATTGAAACTTTCCCTTATGTCATTAAACACAAGAAGGGTAAAGAAAATGTTATTGCTGATGCATTGTCTCGCCGCTATACTATGCTGTCACAACTTGACTTCAAAATATTTGGTTTGGAGACCATCAAAGATCAATATGTGCATGATGCTGATTTTAAAGATGTTCTGCAGAATTGTAAAGAAGGAAGAACCTGGAACAAGTTTGTCGTTAATGAATGGATTTGTGTTCCGTGCTAACAAGCTATGCATTCCAGCTAGCTCTCTTCGTCTTTTGTTGTTGCAGGAGGCGCATGGAGGAGGATTAATGGGACACTTTGGCGTGAAGAAGACGGAGGACGTACTTGCTACACATTTCTTTTGGCCAAAGATGAGACGGGAAGTTGAGCGTTTTGTTGCTCGCTGCACTACATGTCAAAAAGCTAAGTCACGACTCAATCCTCATGGTTTATATATGCCTTTGCCTGTACCTAGTGTTCCTTGGGAGGATATATCTATGGACTTTGTTTTAGGTTTACCTCGAACAAAGAAGGGGAGGGATAGCATAATTGTTGTCGTGGATAGATTCTCAAAAATGGCACACTTTATACCATGTCATAAAAGCGATGATGCTGTTAATGTTGCTGATTTGTTCTTCCGTGAAATTATTCGTTTGCATGGTGTGCCAAATACTATTGTTTCAGATCGTGATACTAAATTTCTTAGCCACTTTTGGAGATGTTTATGGGCTAAGTTGGGGACTAAACTGCTTTTTAGTACTACTTGTCACCCCCAAACCGATGGACAAACTGAAGTAGTCAATAGAACATTGTCTACTATGCTTAGGGCTGTTTTGAAGAATAATAAGAAAATGTGGGAAGAATGCTTGCCTCATATTGAGTTTGCTTATAATCGTTCATTGCATTCTACTACTAAGATGTGCCCTTTTGAAATTGTGTATGGTTTCCTACCTCGTGCACCTATTGATTTGTTGCCTCTTCCATCTTCGGAGAAGGTTAATTTTGATGCTAAACAACGTGCTGAATTGATCTTAAAAATGCATGAGTTAACTAAGGAAAACATTGAGCGTATGACTGCTAAATATAAACTTGCTGGAGATAAGGGTAGAAAACATGTTGTGTTTGCACCTGGAGATCTTGTTTGGTTACATTTGCGTAAGGATAGATTTCCTGATTTGCGCAAATCAAAGCTAATGCCTGGTGCTGATGGTCCTTTTAAGGTGTTAGAGAAAATAAATGATAATGCATATAAACTTGAGCTGCCTGCAGATTTTGGGGTTAGTCCCACTTTTAACATTGCAGATTTGAAGCCTTATTTGGGTGAGGGAGATGAGCTTCCGTCGAGGACGACTTCATTTCAAGAAGGGGAGGATGATGATTACATCAATACCATTGTTAAACCCACAGCCCCTGCTGCTATACATACTGGACCAATTACTAGAGCTCGCGCACGCCAATTAAATTACCAGGTATTTTCGTTTCTTGGTAATGATTCTAATGTTCATGAGAATATGATGCTGCCTAAATTGGATACATTTGTTTTGCTTACAAATGAAGGGCCTAGCTTTGAGAAGGACGAACATTGGAGCAAGAACAAGCATGGAGATGATGGCATGCGCATGGGGAACAAGAACGGAGTTACAAGTGATGATTTCAGGACGTTGAAGCATGGAGATGATGGCATACTTGAGTATAGGCTGTTTTTAGAGTCCGTATGTGTGGGGAAACAAGAGATAGGGTTGGTTTCGGACCCCTTCCCCAAGGGCCACGAAATTCCCCCCTCTTCCTCCATATATACAGCCCTTAGGGCGTCGTTTAGACTTTGGGTTTTGTTTAGATTAAAAGTTCGCCATAGCTGCAACTTCGCGTACTTCGTTTGTGTTCAACGACCAGACAAAGGCGTCACAGAACCCCACCTTGATCAATAAAGCTTTCATCTTATATTCGCAATATCCAGATTGCAATCTCAGTTTCTTGCTTGTTCTTCGTTTGCTCGCAGGAAACAGACCCTCGTGGTCAGGTTGATCGTGCTCCGGCGTGGTCAATAACCTCTCGGAGTTGGTTTAGCGATTGCTAAGGCGCGACGTCATCGCACGTTCGTTGTCGGATCGTCAAAGTCGACTTCCACCAAAGCGATATCCATCATCTCATCGAAAGACGGGACACCTTTGCCTCTATCAGCAGCAGCCCAGACGCCCAAGCCTACAGGGCCCGGACATCCGGCGTCCAGCCCGGAAATCCGGCCAAAAGCCCGGACATCCGGCGCCACGCTACAGAACATCCAGAAGTTTTCCCCTCCAGCCCGGACATCCGGCCCGTCGCCCGGATATCCGGCCACCCCTGTCTGCGCACAGTTAGGGCCGAGGCCTGTGTACCCCTTCGACCCCCTAGACTATATATACTCCTTCTCCTCCATCTTTCTAGGGTTAGCATTGGTTTAGCTCATATGTGAGATAGAGCATTGCTCATCCATACGGATCTCCTCCTCGAGAGAGACTGCGGCCCCTCTTCGGAGACGATCCACGTTGGATTCAAGACCCCCTCTTGGGTGGCCCCCATCAAGACCTCCTCATGGAGAAGAACCGGTTTCCCTTTGTATCGTCCTTTGTTGATCGTGGATCGTGTACCTCCCTTTGTATTCTTGGATCTAGCGCATGTGTAATCGAATCTTGTTGGTTTGAGTGATTCTCTTGTGTTTCCCCTCGTGTTTTCCCTCGTGTTCTTCGTGTTCTTAGTTGGGATCCGCTCCTTTCGTGAAAGATCGGCCATCTAGGGTTCCACCCTACATCATCTTGGTATCATGAGCCACGTTGATCACGATTTCGGAGCCCCCTCTCTTTGTTTTCTAGCTTGATTTTGTTGCTTTTCGTCCTAACCGAAAATTGCCCAACAAAAATAGCCCCAATTTTTTTTTGTGATTTGTTCGTGTGATGAAGTTTTGTTGGATTTGATCCGCGGATTTTGTGTGTTGCAGGTAGATCTAGCTTTTCCCCATCTTTTCCCCAATTTCCATCCACAAAAGCTTCCGAATTTTGCCCCGGATTTGACCTCTCCACGCGGTGTTCATCCACGGATCCCGAGCCCGGACATCCGGCCCGACCAGCCCGGCCCGGACATCCGGCCATCAGCCCGGACATCCGGCCCCTGACAGCATCAACTCCATCCTCCACTACGTTTACCGCCTAACTTTCATCCAATTTTGTTCCGGAGCCCACATACACTTCCGCATACCACCACCACTTCCGCATAGCACCACCATAGCCTTTCCCGTTACCAACTCCGACAATTTTGACCCGTTTTGTTTTGAGAATTTGAGTTGTGGTTTCCATGTCCTATTGTGTTTCGGCTATCTAGGTACGGTTCGGCGTCAACATCACCACCGCTCATCTTCGCTAAGGACTACTACGAACGGCTACATTACTTTGGTATCACTTTCACCTTCATATCATCTTGGTATCGTGATATTATCATACTATCTTGCATTTGCATTGATAACCCCATAGCCTTACTTTTGCGTAGCTTACCCATCGAGACTAGCCTTTGAGTATTGCCGGCAACGTGACTTGTGCACATTAGTGTTCATACTTCACATAGCATACATACCATCATTAAGTTGCATATCTTGGTATCATCTCTTGTGTCACAAAAGTTGTCTTCGCATACACAATTGCTATCTTGGTTCGTGAAGCATTGCATGAGAAAAGAGCTCAAACAACAAAGAACCAAACAAGCTTTTAAGCAAAAGGGAACGATAAGCAAAGAGCTTATAAGCAAGAACCATAGCATCATACAACATTAAGATTGTCATACTCGGTCATCTTGGATCAAAGCATAGAAACATCATACATATAGCATACTTGGGATAGAAGTCGTTGCATTTTTGCTTAGTAGGTTGTGCACAAGTTCGTATCCGCCTATTGTGCAATCGTGCTAGCGTCTCTCTAGTGTTGTGCAACAAGAGCATCTTGGTGGATTCCACATTTTGGCTCACCCTTGGTTGCCCAACCCCACTTATCTATTTGCGTGTGTGTTTCCGTGTACCATATCTTGCTATTGGTCTACTTGTTGCATTTGCAAATTTGTGAATCTTTTCCAACATTATTGAGTCTCACTTACAATTGCATCAAATTTTGTGCCACCATCCTAACCAAGCTCCACCATAAGCTTTTACTTGTGTAGGTGTGAGAACCGACAAGAAACGGTACCAATTGTGTTATTCCCTTGATACACATTGGAGTGATCTTTGATCCATTTTCAACATCGGTCAAGGTACATTTGGTATTGGTTCTTCTCTTTCTCCCACTCACATATCTTTGTTTGAAATGATGGATAGGCCAAGTACTTCTACCAACCCACTCTTCTTGGAGCAAGACGACGACATGTCATCCTACGTCACCAAGACTCAACTATTTGGTGCACACCGAGCTTTGCATCAAGAACAACTTGCTTTGGGCGATCACATCGACAACCTCGCCACCGATCTACGACTATCTGAGCAACGTACAAGAGACTACTTCGACACATCCATGAGTTCCCTCAAAGAAGATATCCGAACCATGATGGTCCGCTCTTCTACAACTTCGTCCTCGTCAAGACGGAGC
Organism: Aegilops tauschii subsp. strangulata; assembly: GCF_002575655.3. Taxonomy (NCBI): domain Eukaryota; kingdom Viridiplantae; phylum Streptophyta; class Magnoliopsida; order Poales; family Poaceae; genus Aegilops; species Aegilops tauschii. The sequence goes on from NC_053037.3 coordinate 252,637,841, forward strand.
CGCTCAAGTCGACACTACGACGACACCATCTCCGGTTCAAGTACACCGACATCGAACACTCTTCGTCGTGCCGCGCGTCAAGACCGTCAAGCTAACCGCAATCCTCTACAGGACACCGACTCTCAAGAGCATCGACATCATCACAACCAAGCTGCTTTCGCACAAGCACAAGAACGGCAACGCCAACGACAACAAGAACAAGAGGAGCGAGTGCAACAACATCAAGATGCACAAGACGCCGAGGCGCAACGTCAAGAACGACAACTACGTGAAGCTCAAGCACTTGAGGCGCAACGTGCTCTTCAAGACTCAAGTTGTGCCGTAGCCAATCTAGGCCGACAAGCTCGACTACATCAAGAAGCACTACGCGACGAAGCTCAAGAAAGGATTTACCAAGCACGTGTGCATCGTCAAGCCCCTCGTCAAGATCGACAAGCTCCTCGTCAAGATAGACCAGTTTCTCCTCTAGCGAGACAAGAACGTCAAGTCCATAGAGAGCAAGAAGACAATGGACCCCCTCCTCGCCAAGAGCAACATGAGATCGACAACCCTCCTCGCCAAGAGCAACATGAGGAAGACAACCCTCCTCGCCAAGCACAACATGAGATTGTCAATCCTCAACGACATGGGCGTCATCATCCCCGACCCCAACACAATGAAGAGCAACGATATGGCAAGCTAAAGTTCACCATGCCCAAGTTTACCGGAAGCAATGACCCCGAAGAGTACATATCATGGGCATTGAAGGTTGACAAAATCTTCCGCTTGCACAACTACGAAGAAGAGAAGAAGATCGCAATGGCATCCCTCGAATTCCAAGACTACGTCCTCATTTGGTGGGAACAAGTCATTGAGCGCCATGCGGCAAGAGGTGAACCACCCATCACCACTTGGGCACAAATGAAGGATGTCATGAGAGCACGATTCGTGCCAAACTACTACAACCGCGACCTCTTCAAGAAACTCCAACAACTCAAGCAAGGAACCAAGAGCGTTGAAGAGTACTACAAGGAAATGGAGATTGCCATGATACGAGCCAATGTCAAAGAAGATGATGAGCAAACTATGGCACGTTTCTTGAATGGACTCAATCACCCTATCAAGAAGATTGCCGACTTCCAACCATACTCGAACCTCATCGAGCTATTGCATCAAGCTACCAAAGCGGAACGGCAAGTACAAGACGACTTCAAGTATGCCAAGTTCTCATCCAAGTACTATGGCCTCTCCAACAATCAAGCTTCGACGACTCCCACCACGAGTAATGGCGACAAGTCAAGTTACAAGAAAGCTTCGACAAGCTCAAGTCGTCCTCCTACTACAAGCAACTTCAAGCCGAAAGCTTCATCATCATCTACTCCAACCGATGAGACCATCAAGACAAGTTCCATCAAATGTTTCACATGCGGAGGCCGAGGCCACAAGTCCTTCGAGTGCACAAACAAGCGCACCATGATCCTCAACGACGACGGCACCTACGACTCCATGAGTGAAGGAGAAATGGAAGCTCTTGAGCAAGTGGCCATGCACCGACAAGTGAACAATGAAGAAGAAGATGATCACATCTTTTGTGACGAAGACTCAAGTCCCGCTCTTGTTGTCTCCAAGGTCTTGACACTTCAACATCAACAAGACGAAGATCAAAGATGCCATATCTTCCACACAAAGGCCGGCATCAATGGACGGTCCGTCAAGGTCATCATCGATGGAGGGAGTTGCCATAACTTGGCAAGTGAAGAACTATGCTCCAAACTCTAATTGGTCAAGATGAAGCACCCGCACCCCTACAAGGTTCAATGGCTAAGCGACACCGGCACCATACAAGTCGTGCAGAGAGTACAAGTCTCTTTCAAGATCGGCGCCTATGAAGACACTTTGGAGTGTGATGTCCTTCCGATGACCGTGTGCCACCTCCTTCTTGGACGGCCATGGCAATTTGACCGAGGTGTCATTCACAATGGGCGTACAAATCACTATAGCTTCAAGATGAAAGGGAAAGAGCTTGTGCTACGTCCTATGTCTCCAAGCCAAGTGCTCGCCGACAAGCAAAACACCCATCGTGGAGAGAATAGTGAGAGAGTGAACCACCAAAAAGAGAGTGAGCGCCACAAGCCCAAATTGAGTGCCTCCACGACGAGCGACAAGAAAAACTTAGTCCTATTTGCCACCAAACGTGAGATGAGAGAAGTGTGTGAGAACCCATCAAGTCTCCTACACTATGTCCTATTGTGCAAGGATGAGGCACCAAAAACTAACAACTCTCACGATCTACCTTTGGTGTTATCTTCTTTATTGCAGGAATTCCAAGATGTTTTCCCCGATGAGCTACCTCCGGGTCTACCTCCACTATGAGGCATTGAGCACCGAATTGATCTCATCCCCGGAGCGCCGCTTCCAAACAAAGCGCCCTACCACGTCAACCCCGAAGAAACCAAAGAAATTCAAAGGCAAGTAAAGCATCTCATAGACCATGGACATGTGCGTGAAAGTTTGAGTCCTTGTGCCATACCGGTCATTCTTGTGCCAAAACGAGACGGTAGCTTTCGCAACGTCAAAATCGGACTCCGGGAGCAAAAGTTATGGCCGAAACGGTTTTCGTCGGTGAGCTGAAACTGGGAGGTGCGGGTGCCCGAGGGTGGAAGGTGCGGGTACCCGGGGTGGTCCGAGGCAAACAGCCCGGGGGTGCGGGTGCCCGGGGTTTGGGGTGCGGGCACCCGGGGTGGTCAGCGGGGGTGGGCGGGGGGGGGGGTGGTCCGGGAGCCCGGGGGTGTCGGATTTGGGCGGAAATTCGTGGGGAAGTGGAAGAAATTGGTGGATTTCGTGCAGGGAAAGGGGGAGATGGAACGGGGAAGGCTAGATCCACTCGAAACCAAGCAAATCCATGGATCAAATCCAACAAAACCTCATCAAACCAACAAATCACAAAAAAAAATTGGGGCTATTTTTGGTGGGGAATTTTCGAAATTGGGGAAGAACACAACAAAACAAGGCTAGAAAACGGTGGGGGAGACTCCAAATTCGTGATAAACGTGGCTCATGATAACAAGATGTTGTAAGGTGGAACCCTAAGTGAAGATCTTTCACGAATTGGAGGGGAATCGACAAGAACAAGATCAACACAAGAGAGAAAACAAGAGGAACACTCAAGAACAAGTCCAATCACACATCCACTAGACCAACAACCACACAAGATCCACATGGTACATGAACAATCAAAGGGAAACAATATACATGGTAGAGTTCATCCCAAATCCTATGAAGGAGATGAGTTCTCCAATGGAGGTCTTGTACTCCAATGGAGTCTTCTCTCTCAAGAGGAATCCCACAAGGGGAGGTACATGAGCTAAGCTCTATGATTTGTGTCTATTCTTAGCTATCCTCCAAATGAGCTAGGGGAAGAGTATATAAAGGCTAGGGACGAATTAGGGAGAGAGAGGGATACAAAGGTCGAAAATGACCCTAATGCACGCAGGCTGATAGAGGCGAGGGTGTCCCGATCTTTCGATGAGATGATAACTATCGATTTGATGGAGACGACTTTGACGATCCGACTACAAACGTGCACGACGTTGCGCCTTATCAATCGCTAAACCAATCTCCTGAGGTTACTGACGATGCCGGAAGCACGATCAGCCTGACCACGAAGGTCTATTCCTGCAAGCAATCGAAGAACGAGCAAGAATATGATAATGCAATCTGAATATTGCGAATATATATGAAGTATTGATAGTGGTGGGGATCCGTAAGCGGTCTTGGTCTGGTCGTTGGACACAAACGAAGTACACGAAGTTGCAATGGCTAACTTTTAACTAAACAAATCCCCAGGAAAAAGCTACTAGATGGATCTACTTATATAGGAGCAAGGGGTGGCGGCCAAGGAGGTGGGAGGACGTCCCAAGGCAGCCTAAAACCAACCCTAGGTCGTACAAGGCTCATGGGCCCAAGTGGAGGTGATGCAACACCTTTGGACTTGTAGTTTGACTCGGATTCTGGTGCAACGTCAGATTGTTTCGACCATAACTCAATGCTCCGGACGAATTTAAAGGTGAATCCAATTGGGTTGGAAAGAGCACGAAATCTAGTTTCCAACAAAAAAAGAATCACCCAATTCGGAGTCCGTATGAAAAAGTTGTTGGCGTTTTGAGTCAGGTATGTCTGTGCAGTCAGAATCTGAATCCAGAACGTGAGAGACTTGGACTCTTTCTTCTCTTGGCCCAAAAGTGATGTGAGAGGACTTTTTGAACAGAACCTAAACTTCTCCTTTTCCCCTATCTTCATATGTGGATTGTACAAATGTCCCATACACCTGCAATTAGACAAAACACAAAAGTGTGTGAAGTATTTTTGTTCTGGATAACATAAATAGATTATTGAATAGTTTGCACTAGAAATCACCTGACAAATATGCATGTATGCAATATTTTTGGTCGTATCCAAGGTAATCATGTCCTCATCATCCTCCCCTTCTTGAAAACAAAGCCGTCCTCGGCGTTGCTTAATCTGAAATCTGGCTAACAAAAGAGACAAGGTGTACACGTTGTATATGTACATGTCATCCGTTTTTACTGATCTCATTTGGTGCACATGTGACTCAGTTATACAAGAGCACCCTTCAAAAGTCGTGAAATGTAAAGTCAATATATTATCACAAGAAGTCAAAGGCATGAAAATATTGCAACTCAGTTTGCACATATAAGTGAAGCTCTTATTCATATCAAAAGATTGACAATGCTTATCATTAAACCATCCCAACATTGATGAACCATCACCAAGATTAGAGGTCATATCAAAATGATTAAACATTGGCACAATTATTTTCAAACATATTTGATCCAAATCTGATTTATTCCCTGATTCACTTGATTCTTTTGCATCGATAGTTAATTCAATGGGCTCACTCAAAATTGTTTGATCACATGGCAAAGTCAAATCATCAACATAGTCCTCTAAGGTAGCTGGTGTGATCAAAGTAGTGGGTAGCTCACCGCATGGTGCACTTAAATTGACAAGACATTCATCATACTCATGTGGAAGTGGAAGATTAGTACCTTTGTCATTACCTCTTATGATCAACTCAGATGAGGTAGGCACTCTTGGTGATGATGTGTCACATGGTGGAGGTGATGTAGTCCTCACAACAACGGATGTGGTTGTCATAGTATGCTTAGTAGTTGAAGGGACAACCGTATCAACTCTTGGAATGTGCATCTCGCGCTTGTTCTCCTTGTGCGCAACACGTCGTTTTATTTCCTGTTCAGCTTTGCAAGCAAGATGAAACAAATGGTCCATAGGATAACACTCTTCATGTATTAGTATCTCCTGAATGTCACGATTTAATCCTCCCCAAAATCTATCCATAAAATCTTCTTCACTTTCTTCTAAAGAGGAATGCAGCAAGGTAGTTTGTAAAGTATCATAATATTTCGTTACGGTGTCACTACCTTGTTTTAAATGTTGCAACTTTGTAATCATGTCACGAGTATAATAAGCGGGAACGAATGTATGTCGCATGGCAAGTTTCAAATCATCCCAAGTAGTAGGTATATCATTAGGGTGTAACCGACAATATTCACTCCACCAAACTACAGCATAACCAGTGAAAGAACCAACCGCAACCTTAACTTTTTTACGTACATCAAAATTATTGGAAGCAAATATATTATTTAGGTCAAACTCCCATTCAATATATAAAGCAGGTCTAAAACGGCCATTAAATGGTGGTATAGAAACATTAACCTGATCATGTGCATTTGGATGTTTGTGCACCTCTCGTGACGGTTGTGGTATTTGCATAGGTGATGGCACATCTCCCACGATCGACAAACCCCATGAATTGACTCTAGATCCTGTCATGATTAGTAGAAACAAGAAACAAAATTCAAGAATAATGTTCCTATGAACTATTAGGATGTGGTGGTAAAGCGCTCACAGTAAAGCAAATATCAATATCTTACAAGTTCTTACCAAGCAGCAGGTGCTGACAGGCAACCAGCGGTGTCAAATAACTCCAAAGATTGAGTAAAGCGATTGCCAGGGGAACGTACGTATACACGGTGTAGAAATATGTGGAGCTGGGTTGGCTATATATGGTAGCAAAATATTAGCAATAATCAATTCAGAGATGCAATGTTGAATAAACGCTCAACGACGGTACTGTGCTGGTCCTAGGCTAGACCGGACTAGAGACGCGAGGCTAGAACACTAATGAGGTCACGGCGTAGCACAACTAGCATCAATCAAGGATACTAAGTAGCTCTGGACAGCAAGATATAAGTGAAGATCACAATGGCAGTAAAGATAATGATGAAAAACAACTGCCAAGCAGGATATACAACAACTCTCTCCAACTTTCCTCTTGAAAAGTTTGTGCCAATTTTCTGATAATTTTTTTCAAAGAATGCTACTAACTCAAGCTTTCCAATGCAAAAAGAATCACTCAATTCCGAGTTGATATGAGGAGTGAAAGAATTCTGAAACTGGCTTGAAAAACTGGAATAAGCTGTGTCCGTGAACTTCGGAGGGCAAAAAGACCTATTTAGAAGACGATTTTGAGGTGTCAAATATTGAACTAGTCTCTGCAACTATTTAGATGCGGCTCGTCGCTAGCTTTCATTTGAGTACTCGCGGAGTCAAAACGGACTTCGTATGAGGAAGGTATGCTTGTTTTACTAAACAGTGCACAAAACAGATTCCAATCCGAATTCAACTACGAGATTGAGTCTAGATAGATCCGAATTTTGTTTTTTTTCTTCTCTCTTTTTTTTTCCTCACACTTTTTTTTCTTTCTCTTTTTTTTCTAACTTCTTTTTTTTCTCTCTTTTTTTTTCTCTGTCTTTTTTTTCTCTCCCTCTTTCCAAGACAAACTAGATAAGATGCAGATTGGATCAAGCGAAGATGTGAACGACCTCAACTATGATTGTGACAATGAACTATGGGTAGCACATGGTGGAATTTGATGGATGGTGTGGTGGACAGCAGAAGGGATAACGATGCAGCGGCGACGTGACTAATGTGAACAGAACTCGAAACTCTAAACGAACTAGACCCTAAGACCAGCAACTCGACACGACGATGCAACCGATAATTCAATAATGCAAACAATGAATAGAAAATTGCAAAGGCTCAGACTGGCTTGGACAAAAGGATGAATAGATCTAACTTTTTTGTGGCTTTTTCTTGGACAATAGGTAAGAAAATAAATCTAATCTAGGGGAAACTGGAAATTCTCACCGAGCAACCTGAAAACTGATACCACTTGATAGAGGCGAGGGTGTCCCGATCTTTCGATGAGATGATAACTATCGATTTGGTGGAGACGACTTTGACGATCCGACTACAAACGTGCACGACGTTGCGCCTTATCAATCGCTAAACCAATCTCCTGAGGTTACTGACGATGCCGGAAGCACGATCAACCTGACCACGAAGGTCTATTCCTGCAAGCAATCGAAGAACGAGCAAGAATATGATAATGCAATCTGAATATTGCGAATATATATGAAGTATTGATAGTGGTGGGGATCCGTAAGCGGTCTTGGTCTGGTCGTTGGACACAAACGAAGTACACGAAGTTGCAATGGATAACTTCTAACTAAACAAATCCCCAAGAAAAAGCTACTAGATGGATCTACTTATATAGGAGCAAGGGGTGGCGGCCAAGGAGGTGGGAGGACGTCCCAAGGCAGCCTAAAACCAACCCTAGGTCGTACAAGGCTCATGGGCCCAAGTGGAGGTGATGCAACACCTTTGGACTTGTAGTTTGACTCGGATTCTGGTGCAACGTCAGATTGTTTCGACCATAACTCAATGCTCCGGACGAATTTAAAGGTGTATCCAATTGGGTTGGAAAGAGCACGAAATCTAGTTTCCAACAAAAAAAGAATCACCCAATTCGGAGTCCGTATGAAAAAGTTGTTGGCGTTTGAGTCAGGTATGTCTGTGCAGTTAGAATCTGAATCCAGAACGTGAGAGACTTGGGCTCTTTCTTCTCTTGGCCCAAAAGTGACGTGAGAGGACTTTTTGAACAGAACCTAAACTTCTCCTTTTCCCCTATCTTCATATGTGGATTGTACAAATGTCCCATACACCTGCAATTAGACAAAACACAAAAGTGTGTGAAGTATTTTTGTTCTGGATAACATAAATAGATTATTGAATAGTTTGCACTAGAAATCACCTGACAAATATGCATGTATGCAATATTTTTGGTCGTATCCAAGGTAATCATGTCCTCATCACAGGCATCCACGGAAGGGTCCGGGCACCCGGGCGGAGCTGGGCTGTTCCAGCAGCTTGGCCGGGCACCCGGGGGTCCAAGGCCCGGGCACCCGGGGTGGCTCCAGGCAGTGGCGATGGGGGGCCGGGCACCCGGGGGTTGAAAGCCCGGGCACCTGGGGCGATCAGGGGCGTTGCCCAGGTGGCGGCCGGGCACCCGGGGCGGCCAGAGGCGCGGCCAACCGGCGGCTGGGGGTGGCCGGGCACCCGAGGGCCTTGGTGGCCGGGCACCCGGAGTGGTCCGAGACTTCTCGCGCTTCTCGCTCTCTTTGTCTTGCGTCCTCCTCCTCCTCCATGGATGCTTGGGTCTCCATGCCCGCCTCTTCATGATCATCTCTTTGGTACCTAAGGATGCACATCACTTTGGTTTGAGGTAGGACCCAACTCTCGAATGAATGAGAGTGGAGCTCGAAGAGGAAGGAGTTCACCTCATTCTCGATGGCGCGTGCACATGTTCTCATCATACGTTCTCTCCGTGCTTGCGGTGGTGGTGCGACGTCCATGGTGATGGTCGAGGGATGCTCCGCATCATCTCCCCCCCCTTGGGAGAGATCCGTCCACGGATCGTGATCTTCATCACCATGGTAACGAGATGGCGTCGCCGTGTATAAGTGGACAAGCACCAAGCACTTGTCATGTGGAAGCTCGAAATGGGCACTCTCCAATGTCGCACCGTCTTGTAGTTCCTTCAAAAGGAGCAAAGATAACAAGCACTTGGAAAAACAAATGTGGTTGGCATTAAACCAAAACCAAGCATTCAAGAGGTGATTCACCCAACAAGTGTTGTCATCAAGCATAGCATACAGTTTGAAAAAGAAGTGTGTCATGGCATAATGTGCATATGGTGTGGTGAAGAAAGTGAGGCACTCAACACAAATGATATAGCAATTTTGCAACATGTGCGAGGCAATCAAGTCATGAGAGCAAATAGTAGGCATAGGCATATGTGAAGTAATGACATTGTTGCAACCAAACATGTGATAGTAGCAAGTAATCCAAGAATGGGATGCAACATGAGAAAGCATAGTAATCAAGTCGTGCAAACTAGTGGAGCGAAGATGCAACACACTAGAGGAAGTCATGGGAATCATGGCATGTGAGCACATAATAGATATAGGTAATGCACATGACATATTGCGAGCACGAGCACAAAGCAAGATCATAGTATCATCGTAGGAATGTGGCAGAAATGGAACATGGCAATAACAAGCAATATCTCCACCAAGCTTGCAAATGCACATACAAGTAGTAGAATCAATCATCATATGTAATGCAAAGCATGGGTCACAAATGCATGGCAAAGGCATAGTAATGAGCATATCATGCAAAGTGAACATGGCAAGATGGGCATATAATATGTAATGGACAATAACCCATAGCCAAGTGAGAGCCATGTAGAAGAAATGCGCGAAGTCCTTGCATGAAGAGAGCGGTGGGAAAGGCAATCCATGGGATCCCAAGTCATCATTGCTCTCTAGAGCTCGTTTTGTCAACTCGTGGGATTGCGAAGTTGACAAGTATTCATGTGTACCTACACAAAAGAGACACAAACCAAAGAAAGTGTGTGCATGGTAAATGTACACATCATCCATCATGATGTGTATGTGCATGTGTAAGTTAGCACAAGATAAGCATATCTCAAAGAAATTGGATGCATGGTATAAGAAAATTTCATCCATCATGAAAGAATTGTTTTTATGTATGACACGATGGGGACACAGATTGAGAATGCAAGTATATGGCACAACAATATCATTATGATTCATGGGGAGCATATGTGCACCTAATTATTGGGATCATGCAATGGATGGGATGGATCAAAATCTCCTAACATGGGTGAGGAAACTATGGGGGTCTCCTCATGAGCAATAATGGAAACATCACATGGAAAATATGAACAACATCCAAAACAATACATATCCGAAGCCAGGTGGTCATGGCATGGCATATGAGATAAATGATGGAAAGGGAGCATATCCATGTCATTACAAGAAAAACAAATGCCAATAACCATGAGCTCGCCATCTATGCCATAAGTGCAAATTGGGTTTATGTTGATGGCATATGCATAGTCACTACGATGAGATTGCAAATATGACATATTGTTGATCTCATGCATAGCATATGACAAGTCAAGCGGATTGTCAAACATGATGTGACCAAAAGAATTTCCACATGGCATCACGACTAATAGACTCCACATGGCAATCATCATAATCATCATAAATGGGCAATAAATCATCACATGGGGAAGTCGAACTAGCATGAAGCATGGTAATAGGTGGATCAACATCATGCAAGCAATCAATGTTTAGAATATCCACTAGTGGGACTAGAGCATCTCCTTCACCTATATTACCTTGTTCATTCCACTCAAGTGGTGTAGGTGAGGTGGAAAAGACCAAACGATGGTCATCACCTTCATCGTGATGGAACCATGTGGGGGTGCATCATATTCCATCATGGCCATCGTCTTGTCCATAGGAAGGACGAAGTCGTCGCGGATCGGCGCATCATCATATATGGGACCTAGCACCAAATGAGAAGACACAATAGAGGTAGAGGTCAAGTTGTTAGAAATGCAAATGGCCTCATGTGCCCTATCAACTTCCTCACTCACTCTATGTGGTGGAGGCTCACTCACTCCCTCAAGGTAGGTGCACTCAATGTCACATATGGTGGAGTCACTCGTCTCACTCAAGTGGTGGGAGTTGTGGCTCTCCTCACATGGGAATTGTGGCAACTCATCATATATGGGGCTTGATAGAGGCAAAGGTGTCCCGTCTTTCGATGAGATGATGGATATCGCTTTGGTGGAAGTCGACTTTGACGATCCGACTACGAACGTGCGATGACGTCGCGCCTTAGCAATCGCTAAACCAACTCCGAGAGGTTATCGACCACGCCGGAGCACGATCAACCTGACCACGAGGGTCTGTTTCCTGCGAGCAAACGAAGAACAAGCAAGAAACCGAGATTGCAATCTGGATATTGCGAATATAAGATGAAAGCTTTATTGATCAAGGTGGGGTTCTGTGACGCCTTTGTCTGGTCGTTGAACACAAACGAAGTACGCGAAGTTGCAGCTATGGCGAACTTTTAATCTAAACAAAACCCAAAGTCTAAACGACGCCCTAAGGGCTGTATATATGGAGGAAGAGGGGGGAATTTTGTGGCCCTTGGGGAAGGGGTCCGAAACCAACCCTATCTCTTGTTTCCCCACACATACGGACCCTAAAAACAGCCTATACTCAAGTATTTCGAAATTACATGGGCCTGGCCCAATAATAAGGTGACGCAGCACCTAGAATAGCCTCTGGACGAAAGTTATGAAGTAGCATCTTGTATATTTCGTCCAAGGCTTCATGCACGCATTATGGTGGCTTCAACGTCCTGAAATCATCACTTGTAACTCCGTTCTTGTTCCCCATGCGCATGGCATCATCTCCATGCTTGTTCTTGCTCCAATGTTCATCCTTCTCAAAGCTAGGCCCTTCATATGTAAGCAAAACAAATGTCTCCAATTTAGGCAGCATCATATTCTCATGAACATTAGAATCATTACCAAGAAACGAAAGTACCTGGTAATTTAATTGGCGTGCGCGAGCTCTAGTAATTGGTCCAGTATGTATAGCAGCAGGGGCTGTGGGTGTAACAATGGTATTGATGTCCTCATCATCCTCCCCTTCTTGAAATGAAGTCGTCCTCGACGGAAGCTCATCTCCCTCACCCAAATAAGGCTTCAAATCTGCAATGTTAAAAGTGGGACTAACCCCAAAATCTGCAGGCAGCTCAAGTTTATATGCATTATCATTTATTTTCTCTAACACCTTAAAAGGACCATTAGCACGTGGCATTAGCTTTGATTTGCGCAAATCAGGAAATCTATCCTTACGCAAATGTAACCAAACAAGATCTCCAGGTGCAAACACAACATGTTTTCTACCCTTATCTCCAGCAAGTTTATATTTAGCATTCATACGCTCAATGTTTTCCTTAGTTAACTCATGCATTTTGAAGATCAATTCAGCACGTTGTTTAGCATCAAAATTAACCTTCTCCGAAGATGGAAGAGGCAACAAATCAATAGGTGCACGAGGTAGGAAACCATACACAATTTCAAAAGGGCACATCTTAGTAGTAGAATGCAATGAACGATTATAAGCAAACTCAATATGAGGCAAGCATTCTTCCCACATTTTCTTATTATTCTTCAAAACAGCCCTAAGCATAGTAGACAATGTTCTATTGACTACTTCAGTTTGTCCATCGGTTTGGGGGTGACAAGTAGTACTAAAAAGCAGTTTAGTCCCCAACTTAGCCCATAAACATCTCCAAAAGTGGCTAAGAAATTTAGTATCATGATCTGAAACAATAGTATTTGGCACACCAGGCAAACGAATAATTTCACGGAAGAACAAATCAGCAACATTAACAGTATCATCGCTTTTATGACATGGTATAAAGTGTGCCATTTTTGAGAATCTATCCACGACAACAAATATGCTATCCCTCCCCTTCTTTGTTCGAGGTAAACCTAAAACAAAGTCCATAGATATATCCCAAGGAACACTAGGTACAGGCAAAGGCATATATAAACCATGAGGATTGAGTCGTGACTTAGCTTTTTGACATTTAGTGCAGCGAGCAACAAAACGCTCAACATCCCGTCTCATCTTTGGCCAAAAGAAATGTGTAGCAAGTACGTCCTCCGTCTTCTTCACGCCAAAGTGTCCCATTAATCCTCCTCCATGCGCCTCCTGCAACAACAAAAGACGAAGAGAGCTAGCTGGAATGCATAGCTTGTTAGCATGGAACACAAATCCATCATTAACGACAAACTTGTTCCAGGTTCTTCCTTCTTTACAATTCTGCAAAACATCTTTAAAATCAGCATCATGCACATATTGATCTTTGATGGTCTCTAAACCAAATATTTTGAAGTCAAGTTGTGACAGCATAGTATAGCGACGAGACAATGCATTAGCAATAACATTTTCTTTACCCTTCTTGTGTTTAATGACATAAGGGAAAGTTTCAATGAATTCAACCCATTTAGCATGTCTACGATTCAGTTTAGCTTGACTTTTAATATGTTTCAAAGGTTCATGATCAGAATGTATAACAAATTCTTTGGGCCATAAATAATGTTGCCATGTTTCTAAAGTCCGAACAAGAGCATATAGTTCTTTATCATAAGTAGAATAATTCAGACTAGGCCCACTCAATTTTTCAGAAAAGTATGCAACAAGTTTACCATCTTGTAATAACACACCTCCTAATCCAATTCCACTAGCATCACATTCAAGCTCAAAAGTCTTATTAAAATCAGGAAGTTGGAGTAAAGGAGCATGTGTCAACTTATCTTTCAATACCGTGAAGGCTTCTTCCTGTGCGGTACCCCAAACAAAAGGCACATCCTTCTTTGTAAGCTCGTTGAGAGGTGCATCAATGGTGCTGAAATCTCTCACAAAACGCCTATAGAAACCAGCGAGGCCAAGGAAACTCCTCACTTGTGTGACCGTTTTGGGCTGCGGCCAACTCTCAATAGCTTCAATCTTGGCTTTATCAACTTCAATTCCCTGTGGAGTAACAACATAGCCAAGAAAAGATACTCGGTCGGTGCAAAAGGTGCACTTCCCAAGGTTACCAAACAAACGTGCATCACGTAGAGCAATAAAAACAGCTCGTAAATGTTCCAAATGTTCTTCCAAAGATTTGCTATAAATCAGTATATCATCAAAATAGACTACCACAAATCGTCCAATAAAAGCACGTAAAACTTCGTTCATTAGTCTCATGAAAGTACTAGGTGCATTAGTTAACCCAAAAGGCATGACTAACCACTCATATAAACCAAACTTAGTTTTAAATGCTGTTTTCCATTCATCTCCCAGTTTCATACGAATTTGATGGTATCCACTACGCAAATCAACTTTGGAAAATATTGTAGAGCCACTCAATTCATCAAGCATATCATCTAGCCTAGGAATAGGATGACTATAACGAATAGTAATGTTATTAATGCCTCTACAATCAACACACATACGCGATGTACCATCCTTTTTAGGCATAAGTATAATAGGAACAGCACAAGGACTAAGAGATTCGCGTATATAACCTTTGTCGAGCAGCTCCTGTACTTGACGCATAATCTCCTTCGTCTCCTCTGGATTGGTACGGTATGGTGCACGGTTGGGTAGCGATGCACCGGGAATTAAGTCAATTTGATACTCAATGCCTCGAATAGGTGGTAATCCCGGTGGCACGTCTTGTGGAAAGACGTCAGCGAACTCCTGCAAAATGTTAGTGACAGCAGGGGGCAAAGAGGAAGGCACGTCCTCGAATGAAAATAATGCCTCTTTGCACACAAAAGCATAGCAAACAGATTTGTTGAAATCTAGCTCATCAATATCAGTTTTTGTGGCAAGTAAACATGCACTTTTCAATTTAATTTCAGAAACAACACTAGATGGTTTATTATTAGGTTTCATTTGTTGCTCAAATTCTTTTGCCACAATCTGATTTTCACTCTTATTTTTCTCCTGTTTTGCTTTATTAGCTCTATTAATGTCATCTTTCAAAATGGAATCAGGAGTCATAGGAAGCAAAGTAATATTTTTATCCTTATGAACAAGAGTATACTGATTGTTTCTACCATGGTGTACATAATTTTTATCAAATTGCCATGGTCTACCAAGTAATAAGGAACATGCTTGCATGGGTACCACATCACAATCAACATAATCAGCATATGTAGAGATACTAAAATGCACACGAATAGTACGTGTTACCTTAACCTTGCCGCTGTTGTTGAACCATTGGATGTAGTAAGGATGTGGATGTGGTCTTGTGGTGAGAGATAGTTTCTCCACCATCTCCATGCTAGGCAAGTTGTTACAGCTCCCTCCATCTATGATGATGCGAACAGAACGTTCCTTCACAACTCCCTTTGTATGGAACAAATTATGCCTCTGATTTTGCTTTGCTTGTGTGACCTGCACACTCAAAACACGTTGAGCAACTAAACATTCATACCTGTCAGCGTCTTCAGGAGCCATGTATTGCATCTCATTTTCAGAATCATCTCCACCATGTTCTTCACGTGTAATAAGAGCCAAAGTCTCCTCATCATAGTCACTAGCGGACTCATACCCACCATCCTCAGTAGCAATCATTACACGCTGAGATTTGCATTCTCGCGCATAATGTCCTATTCCCTTACAACGACGACAAATAATATCACTTGTGTGCCCTGTTGATGCCATGGAAGAAGAAGAGCCCTGTGCAGGCCCGACAGGTGCGCTCTTGGCAAATAGTGGTGGTTGTGCCTGCTTTCTTGTATCACGGCTGGAGGTGGAACCTGATGGAGGTGCTGGTGCAATGGAAGTCGAAGATGCACGCGGTGTCCATGATGAAGGTCGACCTGCAGAAAAGTTAGTTCGCGCCAATGCTTGTCGATCCTGCACTTCACGTTCAGCTTTACAAGCAAGATGGAATAAACGAGTGATATTAGTATACTCCTTATACTCTAGAATGGTCTGAATCTCTCTATTTAAACCACCCATAAAACATGCAAGCATAGCTTCATTCTCCTCAACAATACCACATCTAATCATGCCAGTTTGTAATTCCTGATAATATTCTTCTACAGAATTTTTCCCTGCTCGTAAACGCTGCAGTTTTTGAAGCAATTCACGTTGATAATATGGTGGAACCCAACGAGTACGCATAGCAGTTTTCAAAGCAGCCCAAGTAGCTGGAATAGGATATAATCTACAATGTTCAGACCACCATACACATGCAAAACTAGTGAAAGCACAAACAGCAGCAGCAACCCGTCTCTCCTCGGGATATTGTAAACATGTAAAACGTTGTTCAGTTTCTAACTCCCAAGTAAGATATACATCAGGAATGTATCTACCCTCAAACGGTGGAATATTCAATTTCAGTTTAGGAACATGGTCATGATCTCGTACCTGAGGTGGTGGTGCAGGCCTACCGTTACGAATATATACCTGAGGTCGACCTGCTGGAGGTGGTGCTGGTGGCTGCACGTAGTTCTGATTTTGATCAACCTCGTCCTCATAATCGCCCGCATAATCGTCATCCTCCTCAGCCGCCGCAGTAGCAGGAGCCAAAGAAGCATCAACAGTAGGTGCAGCGGCACCCGAATTTTGACCTGTCTCAGTTGGAACGCGCTGTGCTCGTCCCACTTGATTTGGAAGGCGGCGTTGGAGATGTGGTTGTTGTTGTTGTAGAGGTGCGACAGGTGCAGCCGGTTGTGGTTGGGTGATAGAGGCAAAGGTGTCCCGTCTTTCGATGAGATGATGGATATCGCTTTGGTGGAAGTCGACTTTGACGATCCGACTATGAACGTGCGATGACGTCGCGCCTTAGCAATCGCTAAACCAACTCCGAGAGGTTATTGACCACGCCGGAGCACGATCAACCTGACCACGAGGGTCTGTTTCCTGCGAGCAAACGAAGAACAAGCAAGAAACTGAGATTGCAATCTGGATATTGCGAATATAAGATGAAAGCTTTATTGATCAAGGTGGGGTTCCGTGACGCCTTTATCTGGTCTTTGAACACAAACGAAGTACGCGAAGTTGCAGCTATGGCGAACTTTTAATCTAAACAAAACCCAAAGTCTAAACGACACCCTAAGGGCTGTATATATGGAGGAAGAGGGGGGAATTTCGTGGCCCTTGGGGAAGGGGTCCGAAACCAACCCTATCTCTTGTTTCCCCACACATACGGACTCTAAAAATAGCCTATACTCAAGTATTTCGAAATTACATGGGCCTGGCCCAATAATAAGGTGACGCGGCATCTAGAATAGCCTCTGGACGAAAGTTATGAAGTAGCATCTTGTATATTTCGTCCAAGGCTTCATGCACGCATTATGGTGGCTTCAATGTCCTGAAATCATCACTTTTAACTCCGTTCTTGTCCCCCATGCGCATGCCATCATCTCCATGCTTGTTCTTGCTCCAATGTTCATCCTTCTCAAAGCTAGGCCCTTCATTTGTAAGCAAAACAAATGTATCCAATTTAGGCAGCATCATATTCTCATGAACATTAGAATCATTACCAAGAAATGAAAGTACCTGGTAATTTAATTGGCGTGCGCGAGCTCTAGTAATTGGTCCAGTATGTATAGCAGCAGGGGCTGTGGGTGTAACAATGGTATTGATGTCCGCATCATTGGGGAAGACGCTTGAGCAATTCATTAAACCTGTTATCCAGCTTTGTCTCAAACGACTTCTCCACGGCATCTATCTTCTCCATAGCCTCTTCAAATCTGTTTAGCACATCTCCCACCTGGCCACTCATCATTTGCTGAAATTTATCATGCAACCCCTTGTTCGTCATGTTCTCCCAATCAGTCTCATCGGCTTGTGATCCTGCCATGGTTAGCAGCAATAGAAACACAAAAGAATATGATCCTACAGACTACTAGGAAGTGGTGGTGATGGTGGTGTGTCACAAATCCTTCAAGCGAATCTCAAATTCTTACCAGTTCTTACCCAGCAGCAGGTGGTGATCGGCAACCATTGTAGTCAAAACTCTCAAAGCTTGGATAGAGCGATTACCAGGGAGAGTCAAACGCACGACGTAGATGTATGTGGAGCAAGGAAGGCTTATAATATGGTAGCAAAAAGGGTCAGCAATAATCAATTCAGATATGCAAAGTTGAATAAACGCTCAACGACGGTACTGTGCTGGTCCTAGGCTAGACCGTGCTAGAGACGCGAGCCTAGAACACTAACAAAATCACGCGCTGCACGTAAACAAGGGGGGAGCACACTCTGATTTTTTTTCACTTTTTTTTGCACTTTTTTTTCCTCTTTTTTTTTGCTCCGCAACAAATTTTTTTCGAAAAAGTCTACAAATGGTCTAAAAACTGCCTAGCCAGAATTTTCCAGACTTAGTTTTTTTTTAAACTGGAACTATTTTTCTACTGCGGGTAACACAAAAGTTTGGGAGTCCTTCTCCGTCACGACTCGGAGTATGCCGTGATCTGGAAATCCAAAACAGAGTAACAAAATACTGGACTTGGACTAGGACTGGTGGCGGAGATGAATCTGGTGGAACTCGGACTGGTGGCGGAGATGAATCTGGTGGAACTCGGACTGGTGGCGGATATATGTTGCAGGTGTACTCGGATTGGCGTGATGGCGGCGGATATGTGGTGGCGTATATGGACTCGGATTGGCGGTGAATATGTGGTGGTGGTATATGGCAGCGGCGACGAAGTTGGTGCGGTGGTGGTATATGGCAGCAGCGATGATGATGATGCGGTGGTGATATATGGCGGCGGCGACGTGACAACCTGTGAACAGAACTCGAAACTCTAAAGGACTAGACGCTAAGACCAGCAACTTGACACGACGATGCAACCGCAAATTCAACAAAGCAAACACAGAAAAGATTATGCAAAGGCTCAGATTGGTTCGGATAGGATGAACTAACCCTAAAAATTCTTTTTTGGCTTTTTCGTGGACTATAGGTATGAAGAACAAACTCGATCTAAACTACGAAAAACTGTAAAATCTCACCGAGCAACCTAGAAATCTGATACCACTTGATAGAGGCAAAGGTGTCCCGTCTTTCGATGAGATGATGGATATCGCTTTGGTGGAAGTCGACTTTGACGATCCGACTACGAACGTGCGATGACATCGCGCCTTAGCAATCGCTAAACCAACTCCGAGAGGTTATCGACCACGCCGGAGCATGA
This sequence comes from Aegilops tauschii subsp. strangulata, assembly GCF_002575655.3. NCBI lineage: Eukaryota > Viridiplantae > Streptophyta > Magnoliopsida > Poales > Poaceae > Aegilops > Aegilops tauschii. The sequence continues at coordinate 252,656,862 of NC_053037.3, forward strand.
TCAACCTGACCACGAGGGTCTGTATCCTGCGAGCAAACGAAGAACAAGCAAGAAATTGAGATTGCAATCTGGATATTGCGAATATAAGATGAAAGCTTTATTGATCAAGGTGGGGTTCTGTGACGCCTTTGTCTGGTCGTTGAACACAAACGAAGTACGCGAAGTTGCAGCTATGGCGAACTTCTAATCTAAACAAAACCCAAAGTCTAAACCACGCCCTAAGGGCTATATATATGGAGGAAGAGGGGGGAATTTCGTGGCCCTTGGGGAAGGGGTCCGAAACCAACCCTATCTCTTGTTTCCCCACACATACGGACTCTAAAAACAGCCTATACTCAAGTATTTCGAAATTACATGGGCCTGGCCCAATATTAAGGTGACGCAGCACCTAGAATAGCCTCTGGACGAAAGTTATGAAGTAGCATCTTGTATATTTCGTCCAAGGCTTCATGCACGCATTATGGTGGCTTCAACGTCCTGAAATCATCACTTGTAACTCCGTTCTTGTTCCCCATGCACATGCCATCATCTCCATGCTTGTTCTTGCTCCAATGTTCATCCTTCTCAAAGCTAGGCCCTTCATTTGTAAGCAAAACAAATGTATCCAATTTAGGCAGCATCATATTCTCATGAACATTAGAATCATTACCAAGAAACGAAAGTACCTGGTAATTTAATTGGCGTGCGCGAGCTCTAGTAATTGGTCCAGTATGTATAGCAGCAGGGGCTGTGGGTGTAACAATGGTATTGATGTCCTCATCAGGGCTAGTGGTGAAGTCACTCTCACTCTCAATATGGTGGCACAAGTCACTCAAGTCATCGTACGTCGCCGTGGTCGAAGGGAAAATCCCATGCTCAACCATCTCGTCGTCGTCGCCGTGGATGAAGGCCGAAGATGGCACATCATCGCTCTCCTCCAAGACCGAAGGGAAAATCCCATGCTCGATCATCTCGTGGAGCTTGGTCGTCATGAAGTGAGCTTGGGGTGGAGAAACCTTAGCCTTCATGAGTTCTTGTTCCACCTTGAGAGCACCAATGTAATTGTCGTCGAGGGACTTGTAGTTCTTGAGGAAGATAGACTTGGAAATGTCATTGTTCAATCCCATCATGAAGTGGAACTTCATCGAAATGGGGTCGTCCACGCCGGCTCATCGCAAGGCAATCTTCATCTCCTTGAAGTACTTGTCAATGGATTTGGATCCTTGGATGGTGTTCTCCAATTGGCGTAGAAGATGTTCCGTGTAGGTTGGAGGCACGAACTCTCGCCGCAAAGCTCTCTTCGTCTTGGGCCAACTCATGTCGTAGCCCTCCGAAGGTGTGTGAAGCCACCATGTGGACACGTAGTCGTGGAAGTTCCTTGTGGCGCACTTCACTTGATCTTCGGGAGGAACTTGATGTAGCTTGAGGTAGTCGTCCATTAAGCGCTCCCACTCGAGATACTCCTCGGGTTCTTGAGTCCCATAGAAAGGAATCGCGTGGTCGATGTCGAGGTCGTAGTAGCTCGTGGAAGTCGCGGACTTGAGCTTGGGGAGCTTCTCTTGAGCGTAGTCTTGAGGTGCTTGTTGGCGAAGATGCCGTATGTCCGTAGGCGAAGATGCCTTGTAGTTGCTTGGCGAAGATGCCAAGTGAGAGGGTGAAGCCATAGAGAGGTTGTTGGTGTAGAGCTCTTGACCTTCACGTTCTTGGTGGTGATGGTGTCGATGCCGATGTGATCTTGCCGTAGATGGTAGCTCGGAAGCATGAGCTCTTGAGCGTCTTCTCGAAGATGAGGAAGATCGCTTGTAGGAACCGATGAGGGCTTTGATCTCCACCATTTGAGCATGCATCTTGGCGTCGTTGGAGTTGCTCGTGGCATTGAACTCGTCGTTGTTGTTGTAGACCGAAGGTGAAATGCCTTGCCTATCCATCACAAGACTCGAGTAGAGGTGAGTAGGAAATGAGATAAACAATACCAAGTTACCTTTTCCCAAAGTTGAGGATGTATCCCGTTTCACTCAATGTGAGATGAAAGAATAGTGGAATTGGTACCGGACTTGTTCACTCACACCTATCAAGTAAAGCTTATGGTGGAGCTCGGTGAGGATAGTGGCACAAAATTTTGATGCAAAATGTTAGCAAGAGTCAATAATGTTGGAAAAGATTCACAAATTCGCAAGTGAAACAAGTAGACCAATAGCAAGATGTGGCACACGGAAACACACACACGTATAGATAAATGGGGTCGTGCAACCAAGGAATGAGCACAAAATGTGGAGTCCACGGAAAACGCTCGTGTTGCACAACTCAAGAGAGACGCTAGCACGATTGCACAATAGGCGGATACGACACTTGTGCACAACCTAGAAGATGCAAAATGTATCAAATTTCTATCCCAAGTATGCTATATGTATGATGTTCCCGGTGTTTCGCACACGATGATCCAAGATGATCAATATGGTAGTATGGTATGCAATGTGGCGATGTTATGGCTCTTGCTTACAAGCTCTTTGCTGTCCTTTTCTTTTGCTTAAAAGCTTTTTTTTATATGGCCACTTATGTGAAATGCACAAACCAAGATAGCTATGGTGTATATGCGGGAACAATCTTGTGACACAAGGGATGATATGATGATACCAAGATGATACCAATATGATATGGTGTGTATGCAATGGAAGGTACGGATCACTAATGTGCACAAGTAACGTTGCTGGCAATACTCAATGGCTAGTCTCGATAGGCAAGTGACGCAAAATGGGCTAAGGGGTTAAGAATGTAATGGCAAGAATGTACAATGATGGGATACCACGATACCAAGATGATATAGAGGTTACCGTTCTTGCTTACGGTTAGGGTGTCAAATTGGTGAAGTGGTCGATGTCGAAGATGACCTCGTGGCGATGATGAGTGGCGGTGTTCTTGATGTAGATACCAAGATGATGTAGACCCGTCCCTAAGTAGCCGAAACACCTTGGGAAACGGTAAAAACCGCAAACTCAAAATCTCCAAAGGCAAATGTCAAATGGTGGTGGCGGAATGCGTAGGTGGTGGTTGATGACTAAGCGACCGTCCCTAAGTAGCCGAAACACCTTAGGAGAGTCAAGTCACCCCTCAAGTAACCACAAATGCTATAAGGAACTAAATGGGTTAGGTTGCGGAAAGCTATGGTGGTTTTGCGGATGAAATGATGGATGGCCTAGGCAAAGATGCCAAAATGCCGAATTTTTGATGGAGTCAAATGGTGGTGGAACCTATCTAGATGGATGGGGGATGTCAATAGCTACTTAACGAGCTAAAGAACGTCAAAATCGGACTCCGGGAGCAAAAGTTAGGGCCGAAACGGTTTTCGTCGGTGAGCTGAAACTGGGAGGTGCGGGTGCCCGGGGGTGGAAGGTGCGGGCACCCGGGGTGGTCCGAGGCAAACAGCCCGGGGGTGCGGGTGCCCGGGGTTTGGGGTGCGGGTGCCCGGGGTTTGGGATGCGGGCACCCGGGGTGGTCAGCGGGGGTGGGCGGGGGGGGGGGGGGGTTCCGGGTGCCCGGGGTTTGAGGTCTGGGTGCCCGGGGTTTGAGGTCCGCGTGCCCGTGGGTGTCGGATTTGGGCGGAAATTCGTGGGAAAGTGGAAGAAATTGGTGGATTTCGTGGAGGGAAAGGGGGAGATGGAACGGGGAAGGCTAGATCCACTCGAAACCAAGCAAATCCATGGATCAAATCCAACAAAACCTCATCAAACCAACAAATCACAAAAAAAAGTTGGGCTATTTTTGGTGGGGAATTTTTGAAATTGGGGAAGAACACAACAAAACAAGGCTAGAAAACGGTGGGGAAGACTCCAAATTCGTGATAAACGTGGCTCATGATACCAAGATGTTGTAAGGTGGAACCCTAAGTGAAGATCTTTCACGAATTGGAGGGGGAATCCCCAAGAACAAGATGAACACAAGAGACAAAACAAGAGGAACACTCAAGAACAAGTCCAATCACACATCCACTAGACCAACAAACACACAAGATCCACAAGGTACATGAACAATCAAAGGGAAACAATATACATGGTAGAGTTCATCCCAAATCCTATGAAGGAGATGAGGGCTTGATGATCTAGGTAGATCCTTCCCTCAAGGGGGGGGGGGCTTGAATCCCTAGGGATCTTCTCCAATGGAGGTCTTGTACTCCAATGGAGTCTTCTCTCTCAAGACGAATCCCACAAGGGGAGCTACATGAGCTAAGCTCTATGATTTGTGTCTATTCTTAGCTATCCTCCAAATGAGCTAGGGGAAGAGTATATAAAGGCTAGGGATGAATTAGGGAGAGAGAGGGATACAAAGGTCGAAAATGACCCTAATGCACACAGGCATCCATGGAAGGGTCCGAGCACCCGGGGGTGTGAGGCCCGAGCACCCGGGGTGGTCAGGGGCGCGCCGGTCTGCGGCTGTAGGGGGGCCGGGCACCCGGGGTTGGTGGCCCGGGCACCCGGGCGGAGCTGGGCTGCTCCAGCAGCTGGGCCGGGCACCCGGGGGTCCAAGGCCCGGGCACCCGGGGTGGCTCCAGGCGATGGCGATGGGGGGCCGGGCACCCGGGGGTTGAAAGCCCGGGCACCCGGGACGATCAGGGGCGCTGCCCAGGTGGCGGCTGGGCACCCGGGGGCTCAGGGCCCGGGCACCAGGGGCGGCCAAAGGCGCGGCCAACCGGCGGCTGGGGGTGGCCGGGCACCCGAGGGCCTTGGTGGCCGGGCACGTGGAGTGGTCCGAGACTTCTCTCGCTTCTCGCTCTCTTTGTCTTGCGTCCTCCTCCTCCATGGATGCTTGGGTCTCCATGCTCGCCTCTTCATGATCATCTCTTTGGTACCTAAGGATGCACATCACTTTGGTTTGAGGTAGGACCCAACTCTCGAATGAATTAGAGTGGAGCTCGAAGAGGAAGGAGTTCACCTCATTCTCGATGGCGCGTGCACAAGCTCTCATCATAGGTTCTCTCCGTGCTTGCGGTGGTGGTGCGACGTCCATGGTGATGGTCGAGGGATGCTCCGCATCATCTCCCCCCCCCCCCTTGGGAGAGATCCGTCCACGGATCATGATCTTCATCACCATGGTACCGAGATGGCGTCGCCTTGTACAAGTGGACAAGCACCAAGCACTTGTCATGTGGAAGCTCGAAATGGGCACTCTCCAATGTCGCACCGTCTTGCAGTTCCTTCAAAAGGAGCAAAGATAACAAGCACTTGGAAAAACAAATGTGGTTGGCATTAAACCAAAACCAAGCATTCAAGAGGTGATTCACCCAACAAGTGTTGTCATCAAGCATAGCATACAGTTTGAAAAAGAAGTGTGTCATGGCATAATGTGCATATGGTGTGGTGAAGAAAGTGAGGCACTCAACACAAATGATATAGCAATTTTGCAACATGTGCGAGGCAATCAAGTCATGAGAGCAAATAGTAGGCATAGGCATATGTGAAGTAATGACATTGTTGCAACCAAACATGTGATAGTAGCAAGTAATCCAAGAATGGGATGCAACATGAGAAAGCATAGTAATCAAGTCGTGCAAACTAGTGGAGCGAAGATGCAACACACTAGAGGAAGTCATGGGAATCATGGCATGTGAGCACATAATAGATATAGGTAATGCACATGACATATTGCGAGCACGAGCACAAAGCAAGATCATAGTATCATCGTAGGAATGTGGCAGAAATGGAACATGGCAATGACAAGCAATATCTCCACCAAGCTTGCAAATGCACATACAAGTAGTAGAATCAATCATCATATGTAATGCAAAGCATGGGTCACAAATGCATGGCAAAGGCATAGTAATGAGCATATCATGCAAAGTGAACATGGCAAGATGGGCATATAATATGTAATGGACAATAACCCATAGCCAAGTGAGAGCCATGTAGAAGAAATGCGCGAAGTCTTTGCGTGAAGAGAGCGGTGGGAAAGGCAATCCATGCGATCCCAAGTCATCATTGCTCTCTAGAGCTCGTTTTGTCAACTCGTGGGATTGCGAAGTTGACAAGTATTCATGTGTACCTACACAAAAGAGACACAAACCAAAGAAAGTGTGTGCGTGGTAAATGTACACATCATCCATCATGATGTGTATGTGCATGTGTGAGTTAGCACAAGATAAGCATATCTCAAAGAAATTTGATGCATGGTATAAGAACATTTCATCCATCATGAAAGAATTGTTTTTATGTATGACACGATGGAGACACAGATTGAGAGTGCAAGTATATGGCACAACAATATCATTATGATTCATGGGGAGCATATGTGTACATAATTATTGGGATCATGCAATGGATGGGATGGATCAAAATCTCCTAACATGGGTGAGGAAACTATGGGGGTCTCCTCATGAGCAATAATGGAAACATCGCATGGAAAATATGAACAACATCCAAAACAATGCATATCCGAAGCTAGGTGGTCATGGCATGGCATATGAGATAAATGATGCAAAGGGAGCATATCCATGTCATTACAAGAAAAACAAATGCCAATAACCATGAGCTCGTCATCTATGCCATAAGTGCAATTTGGGTTTATGTTGATGGCATATGCATAGTCACTACGATGAGATTGCAAATATGACATATTGTTGATCTCATGCATAGCATATGACAAGTCAAGCGGATTGTCAAACATGATGTGACCAAAGGAATTTTCACATGATATCCTATGTAACATGGCATCACGACTAATAGACTCCACATGGCAATCATCATAATCATCATAAATGGGCAATAAATCATCACATGGGGAAGTCGAACTAGCATGAAGCATGGTAATAGGTGGATCAACATCATGCAAGCAATCAATGTTTATAATGTCCACTAGTGGGACTAGAGCATCACCTTCACCTATATTACCTTGTTCATTCCATTCAAGTGGTGTAGGTGAGGTGGAAAAGACCAAACGGTGGTCATCATCTTCATCGTGATGGAACCATGTGGGGGTGCATCATATTCCACCATGGCCATCGTCTTGTCCATAGGAAGGACGAAGTCGTCGCGAATCGGCGCATCATCATATATGGGACCTAGCACCAAATGAGAAGACACAATAGAGGTAGAGGTCAAATTGTTAGAAATGCAAATGGCCTCACGTGCCCTATCAACTTCCTCACTCTCTCTATGTGGTGGAGGCTCACTCACTCCCTCAAGGTAGGTGCACTCAATGTCACATATGGTGGAGTCACTCGTCTCACTCAAGTGGTGGGAGTTGTGGCTCTCCTCACATGGGAATTGTGGCAACTCATCATATATGGGGCTAGTGGTGAAGTCACTCTCACTCTCAATATGGTGGCACAAGTCACTCAAGTCATCATTCGTCGCCGTGGTCGAAGGGAAAATCCCATGCTCAACCATCTCGTCGTCGTCGCCGTGGATGAAGGCCGAAGATGGCACATCATCGCTCCCCTCCAAGACCGAAGGGGCAATCCCATGCTCGATCATCTCGTGGAGCTTGGTCCTCACGAAGTGAGCTTGGGGTGGAGAAACCTTAGCCTTCATGAGTTCTTGTTCCACCTTGAGAGCACCAATGTAGTTGTCGTCGAGGGACTTGTAGTTCTCGAGGAAGATAGACTTGGAAATGTCATTGTTCAATCCCATCATGAAGTGGAACTTCATCGAAATGGGGTCGTCCACGCCGGCTCGTCGCAAGGCAATTTTCATCTCCTTGAAGTACTTGTCGATGGATTTGGATCCTTGGATGGTGTTCTCCAATTAGCGTAGAAGATGTTCCGTGTAGGTTGGAGGCACGAACTCTCACCGCAAAGCTCTCTTCGTCTTGGGCCAACTCATGTCGTAGCCCTCCGAAGGTGTGTGAAGCCACCATGTGGACGCGTAGTCGTGGAAGTTCCTTGTGGCGCACTTCACTTGATCTTCGGGGGGAACTTGATGTAGCTTGAGGTAGTCGTCCATTAAGCGCTCCCACTCGAGATACTCCTCGGGTTCTTGAGTCCCATAGAAAGGAATCGTGTGGTCGATGTCGAGGTCGTGGTAGCTCGTGGAAGTCGCGGACTTGAGCTTGGGGAGCTTCTCTTGAGCTTGGGGAGCTTCTCTTGAGCGTAGTCTTGAGGTGCTTGTTGGCGAAGATGCCGTATGTCCGTAGGCGAAGATGCCTTGTAGTTGCTTGGCGAAGATGCCAAGTGAGATGGTGAAGCCATAGAGCGGTTGTTGGTGTAGAGCTCTTGACCTTCACGTTCTTGGTGGTGATGGTGTCGATGCCGATGTGATCTTGCCATAGATGGTAGCTCAGAAGCATGAGCTCTTGAGCGTCTTCTCGAAGATGAGGAAGATCGCTTGTAGGAACTGATGAGGGCTTTGATCTCCTCCATTTGAGCATGCATCTTGGCGTCGTTGGAGTTGCTCGTGGCATCGAACTCGTCGTTGTTGTTGTAGACCGAAGGTGAAATGCCTTGCCTATCCATCACAAGACTCGAGTAGAGGTGAGTAGGAAATGAGATAAACAATACCAAGTTACCTTTTCCCAAAGTTGAGGATGTATCCCGTTTCACTCAATGTGAGATGAAAGAATAGTGGAATTGGTACCGGACTTGTTCACTCACACCTATCAAGTAAAGCTTATGGTGGAGCTCGGTGAGGATAGTGGCACAAAAATTTGATGCAAAATGTTAGCAAGAGTCAATAATGTTGGAAAAGATTCACAAATTCGCAAGTGAAACAAGTAGATCAATAGCAAGATGTGGCACACAGAAACACACACACGGATAGATAAATGGGGTCGTGCAACCAAGGAATGAGCACAAAATGTGGAGTCCACGGAAAACGCTCGTGTTGCACAACTCAAGAGAGACACTAGCACGATTGCACAATAGGCGGATACGACACTTGTGCACAACCTAGAAGATGCAAAATGTATCAAATTTCTATCCCAAGTATGCTATGTGTATGATGTTCCCGGTGTTCCGCACACGATGATCCAAGATGATCAATATGGTAGTATGGTATGCAATGTGGCGATGATATGGCTCTTGCTTACAAGCTCTTTGCTCTCCTTGTCTTTTGCTTAAAAGCTTTTTTTTATATGGCCACTTATGCGAAATGCACAAACCAAGATAGCTATGGTGTATATGCGGGAACAATCTTGTGACACAAGGGATGATATGATGATACCAAGATGATACCAATATGATATGGTGTGTATGCAATGGAAGGTACGGATCACTAATGTGCACAAGTAACGTTGCCGGCAATACTCAATGGCTAGTCTCGATAGGCAAGTGACGCAAAATGGGCTAAGGGGTTAACAATGTAATGGCAAGAATGTACAATGATGGGATACCACGATACCAAGATGATATAGAGGTTACCGTTCTTGCTTACGGTTAGGGTGTCAAATTGGTGAAGTGGTCGATGTCGAAGACGACCTCGTGGCGATGATGAGTGGCGGTGTTCTTCATGTAGATACCAAGATGATGTAGACCCATCCCTAAGTAGCCAAAACACCTTAGGAGACTCAAGTCACCCCTCAAGTAACCACAAATGCTATAAGGAACTAAATGGTTTAGGTTGCGGAAAGCTATGATGGATGGCCTAGGCGAAGATGCCAAAATGCCGAATTTTTGATGGAGTCAAATGGTGGTGGAACCTATCTAGATGGATGGGGGATGTCAATAGCTACTTAACGAGCTAAAGAACGTCAAAATCGGACTCCGGGAGCAAAAGTTATGGCCGAAACGGTTTTCGTCGGTGAGCTGAAACTGGGAGGTGCGGGTGCCCGGGGGTGGAAGGTGCGGGCACCCGGGGTGGTCCGAGGCAAACAGCCCAGGGGTGCGGGTGCCCGGGGTTTGGGGTGCGGGCACCCGGGGTGGTCAGCGGGGGTGGGCGGGGGTGGGGGGGGGGGGGGGGTCCGGGTGCCCGGGGTTTGAGGTCCGGGTGCCCGGGGGTGTCGGATTTGGGCGGAAATTCGTGGGAAAGTGGAAGAAATTGGTGGATTTCGTGAAGGGAAAGGGGGAGATGGAACGGGGAAGGCTAGATCCACTCGAAACCAAGCAAATCCATGGATCAAATCCAACAAAACCTCATCAAACAAACAAATCACAAAAAAAATTGGGGCTATTTTTGGTGGGGAATTTTCGAAATTGGGGAAGAACACAACAAAAGAAGGCTAGAAAACGTTGGGGGAGACTCCAAATTCGTGATAAACGTGGCTCATGATACCAAGATGTTGTAAGGTGGAACCCTAAGTGAAGATCTTTCACGAATTGGAGGGGGAATCCCCAAGAACAAGATGAACACAAGAGAGAAAACAAGAGGAACACTCAAGAACAAGTCCAATCACACATCCACTAGACCAACAAACACACAAGATTCACATGGTACATGAACAATCAAAGGGAAACAATATACATGGTAGAGTTCATCCCAAATCCTATGAAGGAGATGAGGGCTTGATGATCTAGGTAGATCCTTCCCTCAAGGGGGGGGGCTTGAATCCCTAGGGATCTTCTCCAACGGAGGTCTTGTACTCCAATGGAGTCTTCTCTCTCAAGAGGAATCCGACAAGGGGAGGTACATGAGCTAAGCTCTATGATTTGTGTCTATTCTTAGCTATCCTCCAAATGAGCTAGGGGAAGAGTATATAAAGGCTAGGGACGAATTAGGGGGAGAGAGTGATACAAAGGTCGAAAATGACCCTAATGCACGCAGGCATCCACGGAAGGGTCCGGGCACCCGGGGGTGTGAGGCCCGGGCACCCGGGGTGGTCAGGGGCGCGCCGGGCTGCGGCTGTAGGGGGGGCCGGGCACCCGGGGTTGGTGGCCCGGGCACCCGGGCGGAGCCGGGCTGCTCCAGCAGCTGGGCCGGGCACCCGGGGGTCCAAGGCCCGGGCACCCGGGGGGCTCCAGGCGGTGGCGATGGGGGGCCAGGCACCCGGGGGTTGAAAGCCCGGGCGCCCGGGGCGATCAGGGGCGCTGCCCAGGTGGCGGCCGGGCACTTGGGGGCTCAGGGCCCGGGCACCCGGGGCGGCCAGAGGCGCGGCCAACCGGCGGCTGGGGGTGGCCGGGCACCCGAGGGCCTTGGTGGCCGGGCACCCGGAGTGGTCCGAGACTTCTCTCGCTTCTCGCTCTCTTTGTCTTGCGTCCTCCTCCTCCTCCAATGCTTGGCGTCTCCATGCTCGCCCCTTCATGATCATCTCTTTGGTACCTAAGGATGCACATCACTTTGGTTTGAGGTAGGACCCATCTCTCGAATGAATTAGAGTGGAGCTCGAAGAGGAAGGAGTTCGCCTCGTTCTCGATGGCGCGTGCACAACCTCTCGTCATAGGTTCTCTCTGTGCTTGCGGTGGTTGATGAGGACATCAATACCATTGTTACACCCACAACCCCTGCTACTATACATACTGGACCGATTACTAGAGCTCGCGCACGCCAATTAAATTACCAGGTACTTTCGTTTCTTGGTAATGATTCTAATGTTCATGAGAATATGATGCTTCCTAAATTGGATACATTTGTTTTGCTTACAAATGAAGGGCCTAGCTTGGGAAGGATGAACATTGGAGCAAGAACAAGCATGGAGTTGATGGCATGCGCAAGGGAGACAAGAACACAGTTTCAAGTGATGATTTCAGGACTTTGAAGCCACCATAATGAGTGCATGAAGCCTTGGACGAAATATACAAGATGCCACTTCATAGTTTTCGTCCAGAGGCTATTCTAGGTGCTGCGTCACCTTCTTTTGGGCCAGGCCCATGTAATTTCAGAATACTGCAATATAGGCTGTTTTTAGAGTCCGTATGTGTGGGGAAACAAGAGTTAGGGTGGGTTTCGGACCCCTCCTCCAAGGGCCACGAAATCCCCCCCCCTCTTCCTCCATATATACAGCCCCTAGGGCATCGTTTAGACTTGGGGGGTTTTGTTTAGATTAAAAGTTCGCCATAGCCGCAACTTCGCGTACTTCGTTTGTGTTCAACGACCAGATAAAGGCGTCACAGAACCCCACCTTGATCAATAAAGCTTTCCTCTTATATTCGCAATATCCAGATTGCAATCTTAGTTTCTTGCTTGTTCTTCGTTTGCCTGCAGGAAACAGACCTTCGTGGTCAGGTTGATCGTGCTCCGGCGTGGTCAATAACCTCTCGGAGTTGGTTTAGCGATTGCTAAGGCGCGACGTCCTCGCACGTTCGTAGTCGAATCGTCAAAGTCGACTTCCTCCAAAACGATAGCCACCATCTCATCGAAAGACGGGCCACCTTCGCCTCTATCAAGTGGTATCAGATTTCCAGGTTGCTCGGTGAGATTTTACAGTTTTTCGTAGTTTAGATCGAGTCTGTTGTTCATACCTATAGTCCCCGAAAAAGCCAAAAAAAATATTAGGGTCAGTTCATCTTATCTGAACCAATGCCTTTGCATAATCTTTTCTGTATTTGCTTTGTTGAATTTGCGGTTGCATCGTCGTGTCAAGTTGCTGGTCCTAGCATCTAGTACTTTAGAGTTTCAAGTTCTGTTCACAAGTTGTCACGCCGCTACCGCACCATCATCATCACCGCTGCCATATACCACCATTGTCATCACCGTTGCCATATACCACCATCATCATCACCGCTGCCATATACCACCATCGTCATCACCGCTGCCATATACCACCATCGTCATCGCCGCTACCATATACCACATATCCACCGCCATCACGCTAATCCGAGTCCACCTCCATCACAGATTCGCCACCAGTCCGTGTTCCATTGCCCTGCAAATATCGGCCACCAGTCCGAGTTTCCACCAGATTCATCTCCGCCACCAGTCCTAGTCCGAGTCCAGTAATTATTGCTTTGTTCTCGATTTCCAGATCACGCGATACTCCGAGTCGTGACAGAGTAGGACTCCCCAACTTCCGAGCCATCCGCAGAAGAAAAATAGTTCCAGTTTCAAAAAAAACAAAAAAAACTAAATCTGGAAAATTCTGGCAAGGCTGTTTTTAGGACATTTGTAGACTTTTTCGAAAAAAAATTGTTGCGGAGCAAAAAAAAAGAGGACAAAAAAGTTCAAAAAATAGTGAAAAAAGAACAAAAAATTCAGAGTGTGCTCCTCCCTTGTTTACGTGCAGCGCCGTGATTTTGTTAGTGTTCTAGGCTCGCGTCTCTAGTACGGTCTAGCCTAGGACCAGCACAGTACAGTCGTTGAGCGTTTATTCAACTTTGCATCTCTGAATTGATTATTGCTGACCCTTCCCAGCTCCACATACATCTACATCGTGCGTTTGACTCTCCCTGGTAATCGCTCTATCCAAGCTTTGAGAGTTTTGACTACATCGGTTGCCGATCACCGCCTGCTGCTGGGTAAGAACTGGTAAGAATTTGAGATTTGCTTGACGGATTTGTGAAACCCACCACCACTACCACTTGTTAGTAGTCTATAGGATCATATTTTTGTGTGTTTCTATTGCTGCTAACCATGCCAGGATCACAAGCCGACGAGATTGACTGGGAGAACTTAACGAATAAGGAGCTTCATGATAAGTTTCAGCAAATGATGACTCAACAGGTGCAAGATGTGCTGAACAATTTTGAAGAGGCCATGGAGAAGATCACTGGCCTTGAGAAGACATTCGAAACAAAGCTCGATAACAGATTTAATGAACTGCTTGCGCGTCTTCCACCACCGGCTGCACCTGCCGCACCTCTGCGACAACAACAACAACAACAACAACAACGACTACCTCCATGTCGGGAAACAGCCCTCCGCCGAGCGAGTCGTGTCCCTCTTCAGCCTGGCCAAACTGCTGGTGCTGCTGTTGATACTTCTGTGGCTCCTGCTGCTGATGTGGAGGAGGATGATTATGCGGGAGATTACGAGGATGAGGTTGATCAAAATCAGAACTACGTGCAACCACCAGCACCACAACCACCAGGTCGTCCACACGCAAATAAGGGCAATGTTAGGGCTCCCCCTCAGGTACGAGATCATGACCATCTCCCTAAACTGAAATTGAATATTCCACCATTTGAGGGTACATATGTTCCTGATATATATCTTACTTGGGAGTTAGAAACTGAACAATGATTTACATGTTTACAATATCCCGAGGAGAGACGGGTTGCTGCTGCTGTTTGTGCTTTCACTAGTTTTGCATGTGTATGGTGGTCTGAACATTGTATATTATATCCTATTCCAGCTACTTGGGCTGCTTTGAAAACTGCTATGCGTACTCGTTGGGTTCCACCATATTATCAACGTGAATTGCTTCAAAAACTGCAGCGTTTACGACAAGGGAAAAATTCTGTAGAAGAATATTATCAGGAATTACAAACTGGCTTGATTAGATGTGGTATTGTTGAGGAGAATGAAGCTATGCTTGCATGTTTTATGGGTGGATTAAATAGAGAGATTCAGACCATTCTAGAGTATAATGATTATAATAATATCACTCGTTTATTCCATCTTGCTTGTAAAGCTGAATGTGATGTGCAGGATCGACAGGCATTGGCGCGAACTAACTTTTCTGCAGGTCGACCTTCATCATGGACACCACGTGCATCATCTACTTCCACTGCACCATCACCTCCTTCAGGTGCCAACTCCAACCGTGATACAAGAAAGCAGGCACAACCACCACTATCTGCCAAGAGCACACCTGCCGGGCCTGCACAGAGCTCTTCTTCTTCCATGGCGTCAACAGGGCACACAAGTGATATTATTTGTTGTCGTTGTAAGGGAAGAGGACATTTTGCGAGAGAATGCAAATCTCAGCGTGTGATGATTGCTACTGAGGATGGTGGGTATGAGTCCGCTAGTGACTATGATGAGGAGACTTTGGCTCTTATTGCACATGAAGAACACGGTGGAGATGATTCTGATCATGAGACGCAATACATGGCTGCTGAAGATGCTGACAGGTATCAATGTTTAGTTGCTCAACGTGTTTTGAGTGTGCAGGTTACACAAGCTGAGCAAAATCAGAGGCATAATTTGTTCCATACAAAGGGAGTTGTGAAGGAACGTTCTATTCGCGTGATCATAGATGGAGGGAGTTGCAACAACTTGGCTAGCATGGAGATGGTGGAGAAGCTATCTCTCACCACAAGACCACATCCACATCCTTACTACATCCAATGGTCTAACAACAGCGGCAAGGTTAAGGTAACACGTACTGTTCGGGTGCATTTTAGTATCTCTACATATGCTGATTATGTTGATTGTGATGTGGTACCTATGCAAGCATGTTCCTTATTACTTGGTAGACCATGGCAATTTGATAAAAATTCTGTACACCATGGAAGAAACAATCAGTATACTCTCGTTCATAAGGATACAAATATTACTTTGCTTCCTATGACTCCTGATTCCATTTTGAAAGATGATATTCATAGAGCTAATAAAGCAAAACAAGAGAAAAATAAGAGTGAAAATCAGATTGTGGCAAAGGAATTTGAGCAACAAATGAAGCCTAATAATAAACCATGTAGTGTTGCTTCTGAAATTAAATTGAAACGTGCAAGTTTACTTGCCACCAAATCTGATATTGATGAGCTAGTTTTTAGCAAATCTGTTTGCTATGCTTTTGTGTGCAAAGAGGCATTATTTTCATTCGAGGACGTGCCTTCCTCTTTGCCCCTGCAGTCACTAACATTTTGCAGGAGCTCGCTGACGTCTTCCCACAAGACGTGCCACCGGGATTACCACCTATTCGAGGCATTGAGCATCAAATTGACTTAATTCCCGGTGCATCGCTACCCAACCGTGCACCATACCGTACCAATCCAGAGGAGACGAAGGAGATTATGCGTCAAGTACAGGAGCTGCTCGACAAAGGTTATATACGTGAATCTCTTAGTCCTTGTGCTGTTCCTATTATACTAGTGCCTAAAAAGGATGGTACATCGCGTATGTGTGTTGATTGTAGAGGCATTAATAATATTACTATTCGTTATCGTCATCCTATTCCTAGGCTAGATGATATGCTTGATGAATTGAGTGGCTCTACAATATTCTCCAAAGTTGATTTGCGTAGTGGATACCATCAAATTCGTATGAAACTGGGAGATGAATGGAAAACAGCATTTAAAACTAAGTTTGGTTTATATGAGTGGTTAGTCATGCCTTTTGGGTTAACTAATGCACCTAGTACTTTCATGAGACTAATGAACGAAGTTTTACATGCTTTCATTGGACGATTTGTGGTAGTCTATTTTGATGATATACTGATTTATAGCAAATCTTTGGAAGAGCATTTGGAACATTTACGTGTTGTTTTTATTGCTCTACGTGATGCACGTTTGTTTGGTAACCTTGGGAAGTGCACCTTTTGCACCGACCGAGTATATCTTTTCTTGGCTATCTTGTTACTCCACAGGGAATTGAAGTTGATAAAGGCAAGATTGAAGCTATTGAGAGTTGGTCGCAGCCCAAAACGGTCACACAAGTGTGGAGTTTTCTTGGACTCGCTGGTTTCAATAGGCGTTTTGTGAGAGATTTTAGCACCATTGCTACACCTCTCAACGAGCTTACAAAGAAGGATGTGCCTTTTGTTTGGGGTACCGCACAGGAAGAAGCCTTCACGGTATTGAAAGATAAGTTGACACATGCTCCTTTACTCCAACTTCCTGATTTTAATAAGACTTTTGAGCTTGAATGTGATGCTACTGGAATTGGATTAGGAGGTGTGTTATTACAAGATAGCAAACCTGTTGCATACTTTTTTGAAAAATTGAGTGGGCCTAGTCTGAACTAATCTCCTTATGATAAAGAATTATATGCTCTTGTTCGGACTTTAGAAACATGGCAACATTATTTATGGCCCAAAGAATTTGTTATACATTCTGATCATGAATCTTTGAAACACATTAAAAGTCAAGCAAAACTGAACCGTAGACATGCTAAATGGGTGGAATTCATTGAGAGTTTCCCTTATGTCATTAAACACAAGAAGGGTAAAGAAAATGTTATTGCTGATGCATTGTCTCGTCGTTATACTATGCTTTCACAACTTGACTTTAAAATATTTGGTTTGGAGACCATCAAAGATCAATATGTGCATGATGCTGAATTTAAAGATGTATTGTAGAATTGTAAAGAAGGTAGAACATGAAACAAGTTCGTCGTTAATGATGGATTTGTGTTTCGTGCTAACAAGCTATGCATTCCAGCTAGCTCCGTTCGTCTTTTGTTGTTGCAGGAGGCGCATGGAGGAGGACTAATGGGACACTTTGGCATGAAGAAGACGAAGGATATACTTGCTACACATTTCTTTTGGCCAAAGATGAGACGGGATGTGATGAGGACATCAATACCATTGTTACACCCACAGCCCCTGCTGCTATACATACTGGACCAATTACTAGAGCTCGCGCACGCCAATTAAATTACCAGGTACTTTCGTTTCTTGGTAATGATTCTAATGTTCATGAGAATATGATGCTGCCTAAATTGGATACATTTGTTTTGCTTACAAATGAAGGGCCTAGCTTTGAGAAGGATGAACATTGGAGCAAGAACAAGCATGGAGATGATGGCATGCGCATGGGGGACAAGAACGGAGTTACAAGTGATGATTTCAGGACGTTGAAGCCACCATAATGTGTGCATGAAGCCTTGGACGCAATATACAAGATGCTACTTCATAACTTTCGTCCAGAGGCTATTTTAGGTGCTGCGTCACCTTATTATTGGGCCAGGCCCATGTAATGTCGAAATACTTGAGTATAGGCTATTTTTAGAGTCCGTATGTGTGGGGAAACAAGAGATAGGGCTGGTTTCGGACCCCTTCCCCAAGGGCCACGAAATTCCCCCCTCTTCCTCCATATATACAGCCCTTAGGGCGTCGTTTAGACTTTGGGTTTTGTTTAGATTAAAAGTTCGCCATAGCTGCAACTTCGCGTACTTCGTTTGAGTTCAACGACCAGACAAAGGCGTCACAGAACCCCACCTTGATCAATAAAGCTTTCATCTTATATTCGCAATATCCAGATTGCAATCTCAGTTTCTTGCTTGTTCTTCGTTTGCTCGCAGGAAACAGACCCTCGTGGTCAGGTTGATCGTGCTCCGGCGTGGTCAATAACCTCTCGGAGTTGGTTTAGCGATTGCTAAGGCGCGACGTCATCGCACGTTCGTAGTCGGATCGTCAAAGTCGACTTCCACCAAAGCGATATCCATCATCTCATCGAAAGACGAGACACCTTTGCCTCTATCAAGTGGTATCAGATTTCCAGGTTGCTCGGTGAGATTTTACAGTTTTTCGTAGTTTAGATCGAGTCTGTTCTTCATACCTACAGTCCACGAAAAAGTCACAAAAAAAAATTAGGGTTAGTTCATCATATCCGAACCAATCTGAGCCTTTGCATAATCTTTTTAGGGTTTTTGCTTTGTTGAATTTGCGGTTGCATCGTCGTGTCAAGTTGCTGGTCTTAGAGTCTAGTCTTTTAGAGTTTCGAGTACTGGTCAAAAGTTGTCACGCCGCCGCCGCACCATCATCATCGCCTTGCCATCTACCACCATTGCTTATCCGCCACCGCTCTGAATCCGTATCCATATACCACCACCAATCCGTATCCATATACCACCACCGCTACCATATACCACCACCGCTGCCATATCCTACCACCATATATCCACCACCAATCCGAGTTCTTTTCATATTCGGTTTGTTTTAGAGATCCATCTATTTTCCGTTTCGTGTTTCCTTTTCTGAGTAGATCTCGAAAAAAAAGTCTGGAGACCCCCGGGCAGTTTTTAGGCCAAAATTTCGGCGACCAAAAATATTTTTTCCCTATCCTATTTTTAGGTCCCGG
The DNA here is from genome assembly GCF_002575655.3 of Aegilops tauschii subsp. strangulata. Classification (NCBI taxonomy): domain Eukaryota; kingdom Viridiplantae; phylum Streptophyta; class Magnoliopsida; order Poales; family Poaceae; genus Aegilops; species Aegilops tauschii. The sequence goes on from NC_053037.3 coordinate 252,675,598, forward strand.
GGAGTGTTTTGAGACACTCGCCATCATAGTGATTTTTTGTCGCACTTTTTCGTCGTCGCTGCCCTAATTTCCGAAAAAAATAGTCAAATTTTTTTTGTGCCTATCCTGTCAGTTTGACCTGGGAAGAGTTTTGAGACACTCGCCATTATAGTGATTTTTCACCCAAAAAAAGAGCAATTTTTTTCCAGAGTGTGCTTTTCCCTTGTTTACGTGCAGCGCCGTGATTTTGTTTGTGTTCTAGGCTCGCGTCTCTAGCACGGTCTAGCCTAGGACCAGCACAGTACCGTCGTTAAGCGTTTATTCAACTTTGCATCTCTGAATTGATTATTCCTGACCCTTTTTGCTACCATATTATAAGCCTTCCCAGCTCCACATACATCTACATCGTGCGTTTGACTCTCCCTGGTAATCGCTTTATCCAAGCTTTGAGAGTTTTGACTACAACGGTTGCCGATCACCACCTGCTGTTGGGTAAGAACTGGTAAGAATTTGAGATTCGCTTGAAGGTTTTGTGACACACCACCATCACCACCACTTCCTAGTAGTCTGCAGGATCATCTTCTTTTGTGTTTCTATTGCTGCTAACTATGGCAGGATCACAAGCCGATGAGACTGATTGGGAGAACATGACGAACAAGGAGTTGCATGATAAATTTCAGCAAATGATGAGTGGCCAGGTGGGAGATGTGCTAAACAGATTTGAAGAGGCTATGGAGAAGATAGATGCCGTGGAGAAGTCGTTTGAGACAAAGCTAGATAATAGGTTTAATGAATTGCTCAAGCGTCTTCCCCAACCACCACCGGCTGCACCTGTCGCACCTCTACAACAACAACAACCACATCTCCAACGCCGCCTTCCAAATCAAGTGGGACGAGCACAGCGCGTTCTAATTGAGACTGGTCAAAATTCGGGTGCCGCTGCACATACTGTTGATGCTTCTTTGGCTCCTGCTACTGCAGCGGCTGAGGAGGATGATGATTATGCGGGCGATTATGAGGATGAGGTTGATCAAAATCAGAACTACGTGCAGCCACCCGCACCACCACCAGCAGGTCGACCTCAGGTATATATTCGCAACGGTAGGCCGGCACCACCACCTCAGGTATGAGATCATGACCATCTCCCTAAACTGAAATTGAATATAGATATGTTCCTGATATATATCTTACTTGGGAGTTAGAAACTGAACAACGATTTACATGTTTACAATATCCTGAGGAGAGACGTGTTCCTGCTGCTGTTTGTGCTTTCACTAGCTTTGCATGTGTTTGGTGGTCTGAACATTGTAGATTATATCCTGTCCCAGCTACTTGGGCTGCTTTGAAAACTGCTATGCGTACTCGTTGGGTTCCACCATATTATCAACGTGAATTACTTCAAAAATTGCAGCGCTTAAGACAAGGGAAAATTTTGTAGAAGAATATTATCAGGAATTACAAATTGGCATGATTAGATGTGGTATTGTTGAGGAGAATGAAGCTATGCTTGCACGTTTTATGGGTGGATTAAATAAAGAGATTCAGACCATTCTAGAGTATTATAATAATATCACTCGTTTATTCCATCTTGCTTGTAAAGCTGAACGTGAAGTGCAGGATCGACAGGCATTGGCGCGAACTAACTTTGCTGCAGGTCGACCTTCATCATGGACACCACGTGCATCCTCTACTTCCACTTCACCATCACCTCCATCAGGTGCCACCTCCAGCCGTGATACAAGAAAGCAGGCACAACCACCACTCTCTGCCAAGAGCACACCTGCCGGGCCTGCGCAGAGCTCTTCTTCTTCTTCCATGGCGTCAACAGGGCACACAAGTGATATTATTTGTCGTTGTTGTAAGGGAAGAGGACATTATGCGAGAGAATGCAAATCTCAGCGTGTGATGATTGCTACTGAGGATGGTGGGTATGAGTCCGCTAGTGACTATGATGAGGAGACTTTGGCTCTTATTACACGTGAAGAACATGGTGGAGATGATGCTGAAAATGAGACGCAATACATGGCTCCTGAAGACGCTGACAGGTATGAATGTTTAGTTGCTCAACGTGTTTTGAGTGTGCAGGTCACACAAGCAGAGCAAAATCAGAGGCATAATTTGTTCCATACAAAGGGAGTTGTGAAGGAACGTTCTGTTCGCGTCATCATAGATGGAGGGAGCTGTAACAACTTGGCTAGCATGGAGATGGTGGAGAAGCTATCTCTCACCACAAGACCACATCCACATCCTTACTACATCCAATGGTTCAACAACAGCGGCAAGGTTAAGGTAACACGTACTGTTCGTGTGCATTTTAGTATCTCTACATATGCTGATTATGTTGATTGTGATGTGGTACCCATGCAAGCATGTTCCTTATTACTTGGTAGACCATGGCAATTTGATAAAAATTCTGTACACCATGGTAGAAACAATCAGTATACTCTTGTTCATAAGGATAAAAATATTACTTTGCTTCCTACGACTCCTGATTCCATTTTGAAAGATGACATTAATAGAGCTAATAAAGCAAAACAGGAGAAAAATAAGAGTGAAAATCAGATTGTGGCAAAAGAATTTGAGCAACAAATGAAACCTAATAATAAACCATCTAGTGTTGTTTCTGAAATTAAATTGAAAAGTGCATGTTTACTTGCCACAGAATCTGATATTGATGAGCTAGATTTCAGCAAATCTGTTTGCTATGCTTTTGTGTGCAAAGAGGCATTATTTTCATTCGAGGACGTGCCTTCCTCTTTGCCCCCTGCTGTCACTAACATTTTGCAGGAGTTCGCTGACGTCTTCCCACAAGACGTGCCACCGGGATTACCACCTATTCGAGGGATTGAGCATCAAATTGACTTAATTCCCGGTGCATCGCTACCCAAACGTGCACCATACCGTACCAATCTAGAGGAGATGAAGGAGATTATGTGTCAAGTACAGGAGCTGCTCGACAAAGGTTATATACGCGAATCTCTTAGTCCTTGTGCTGTTCCTATTATACTAGTGCCGAAAAAGGATGGTACGTCGCGTATGTGTGTTGATTGTAGAGGCATTAATAATATTACTATTCGTTATCATCATCCTATTCCTAGGCTAGATGATATGCTTGATGAATTGAGTGGCTCTACAATATTCTCCAAAGTTGATTTGCGTAGTGGATACCATCAAATTCGTATGAAATTGGGAGATGAATGGAAAACTGCATTTAAAACTAAGTTTGGTTTATATGAGTGGTTAGTCATGCCTTTTGGGTTAACTAATGCACCTAGTACTTTCATGAGACTAATGAACGAAGTTTTATGTGCTTTCATTGGACGATTTGTGGTAGTCTATTTTGATGATATACTGATTTATAGCAAATCTTTGGAAAAACATTTGGAACATTTACGTGCTGTTTTTATTGCTCTACGTGATGCACGTTTGTTTGGTAACCTTGGGAAGTGCACCTTTTGCACCGACCGAGTATCTTTTCTTGGCTATGTTGTTACTCCACAGGGAATTGAAGTTGATAAAGCCAAGATTGAAGCTATTGAGAGTTGGCCGCAGCCCAAAACGGTCACACAAGTGCGGAGTTTTCTTGGACTCGCTGGTTTCTATAGGCGTTTTGTGAGAGATTTTAGCACCATTTCTGCACCTCTCAACGAGCTTACAAAGAAGGATGTGCCTTTTGTTTGGGGCACCGCACAGGAAGAAGCCTTCACGGTATTGAAAGATAAGTTGACACATGCTCCTTTACTCCAACTTCCTGATTTTAATAAGACTTTTGAGCTTGAATGTGATGCTAGTGGAATTGGATTAGGAGGTGTGTTATTACAAGATGGTAAACTTGTTGCATACTTTTCTGAAAAATTGAGTGGGCCTAGTCTGAATTATTCTACTTATGATAAAGAACTATATGCTCTTGTTCGGACTTTAGAAACATGGCAACATTATTTATGGCCCAAAGAATTTGTTATACATTCTGATCATGAATCTTTGGAACATATTAAAAGTCAAGCTAAACTGAATCGTAGACATGCTAAATGGGTTGAATTCATTGAAACTTTCCCTTATGTCATTAAACACAAGAAGGGTAAAGAAAATGTTATTGCTAATGCATTGTCTCGTCACTATACTATGCTTTCACAACATGACTTCAAAATATTTGGTTTGGAGACCATCAAAGATCAATATGTGCATGATGCTGATTTTAAAGATGTTTTGCAGAATTGTAAAGAAGGAAGAACCTGGAACAAGTTTGTCGTTAATGATGGATTTGTGTTCCGTGCTAACAAGCTATGCATTCCAGCTAGCTCTCTTCGTCTTTTGTTGTTGCAGGAGGCGCATGGAGGAGGATTAATGGGACACTTTGGCGTGAAGAAGACGGAGGACGTACTTGCTACACATTTCTTTTGGCCAAAGATGAGACGGGATGTTGAGCGTTTTGTTGCTCGCTGCACTACATGTCAAAAAGCTACATCACGACTCAATCCTCATGGTTTATATATGCCTTTGCCTGTACCTACTGTTCCTCGGGAGGATATATCTATGGACTTTGTTTTAGGTTTACCTCGAACAAAGAAGGGGAGGGATAGCATATTTGTTGTCGTGGATAGATTCTCAAAAATGGCACACTTTATACCATGTCATAAAAGCGATGATGCTGTTAATGTTGCTGATTTGTTCTTCCGTGAAATTATTCGTTTGCATGGTGTGCCAAATACTATTGTTTCAGATCGTGATACTAAATTTCTTAGCCACTTTTGGAGATGTTTATGGGCTAAGTTGGGGACTAAACTGCTTTTTAGTACTACTTGTCACACCCAAACTGATGGACAAACTGAAGTAGTCAATAGAACATTGTCTACTATGCTTAGGGCTGTTTTGAAGAATAATAAGAAAATGTGGGAAGAATGCTTGCCTCATATTGAGTTTGCTTATAATCGTTCATTGCATTCTACTACTAAGATGTGCCCTTTTGAAATTGTGTACGGTTTCCTACCTCGTGCACCTATTGATTTGTTGCCTCTTCCATCTTCGGAGAAGGTTAATTTTGATGCTAAACAACGTGCTGAATTGATCTTAAAAATGCACGAGTTAACTAAGGAAAACATTGAGCGTATGAATGCTAAATATAAACTTGCTGGAGATAAGGGTAGAAAACATGTTGTGTTTGCACCTAGAGATCTTGTTTGGTTACATTTGCGTAAGGATAGATTTCCTGATTTGCGCAAATCAAAGCTAATGCCACGTGCTGATGGTCCTTTTAAGGTGTTAGAGAAAATAAATGATAATGCATATAAACTTGAGCTGCCTCCAGATTTTGGGGTTAGTCCCACTTTTAACATTGCAGATTTGAAGCCTTATTTGGGTGAGGGAGATGAGCTTCCGTCGAGGACGACTTCATTTCAAGAAGGGGAGGATGATGAGGACATCAATACCATTGTTACACCCACAGCCCCTGCTGCTATACATACTGGACCAATGCCTAGAGCTCGCGCACACCAATTAAATTACCAAGTACTTTCGTTTCTTGGTAATGATTCTAATGTTCATGAGAATATGATGCTGCCTAAATTGGATACATTTGTTTTGCTTACAAATGAAGGGCCTAGCTTTGAGAAGGATGAACATTGGAGCAAGAACAAGCATGGAGATGATGTCATGCTCATGGGGGAGAAGAACGGAGTTACAAGTGATGATTTCAGGACGTTGAAGCCACCATAATGCGTGCATGAATCCTTGGACGAAATATACAAGATGCTACTTCATAACTTTCGTCCAGAGGCTATTCTAGGTGCTGCGTCACCTTATTATTGGGCCAGGCCCATGTAATTTCGAAATACTTGAGTATAGGCTATTTTTAGAGTCTGTATGTGTGGGGAAACAAGAGATAGGGCTGGTTTCGGACCCCTTCCCCAAGGGCCACGAAATTCCCCCCTCTTCCTCCATATATACAGCCCTTAGGGCGTCGTTTAGACTTTGGGTTTTGTTTAGATTAAAAGTTCGCCATAGCTGCAACTTCGCGTACTTCGTTTGTGTTCAACGACCAGACAAAGGCGTCACAGAACCCCACCTTGATCAATAAAGCTTTCATCCTATATTCGCAATATCCAGATTACAATCTCAGTTTCTTGCTTGTTCTTCGTTTGCTCGCAGGAAACAAACCCTCGTGGTCAGGTTGATCGTGCTCCGGCGTGGTCAATAACCTGTCGGAGTTGGTTTAGCGATTGCTAAGGCGCGAAGTCCTCGCACGTTCGTAGTCGGATCGTCAAAGTCGACTTCCATCAAAGCGATATCCATCATCTCATCGAAAGACGGGACACCTTTGCCTCTATCACTTTCCCTTATGTCATTAAACACAAGAAAGGTAAAGAAAATGTTATTGCTGATGCATTGTCTCGTTGTTATACTATGCTTTCACAACTTAACTTTAAAATATTTGGTTTGGAGACCATCAAAGATCAATATGTGCATGATGCTGAATTTAAAGATGTATTGCTGAATTGTAAAGAAAGGAGAACATGGAACAAGTTCGTCGTTAATGATGGATTTGTGTTTCGTGCTAACAAGCTATGCATTCCAGCAAGCTCCGTTCGTCTTTTGTTGTTGCAGGAGGCGCATGGAGGAGGATAAATGGGACATTTTGGTGTGAAGCAGACAAAGGATGTACTTGCTACACATTTCTTTTGGCCAAAGATGAGATGGGATGTTGAGCGTTTTGTTGCTCGCTGCACTACATGTCAAAAAGCTAACTCACGACTCAATCCTCATGGTTTATATATGTCTTTGCATGTACCTAGTGTTCCTTGGGAGGATATATCTATGGACTTTGTTTTAGGTTTACCTCGAACTAAGAAGGGGAGGGATAGTATATTTGTTGTCGTGGATAGATTTTCGAAAATGGCACATTTTATACCATGTCATAAAAGCGATGATGCTACTAATGTTGTTGATTTGTTCTTTAGTAAAATTATTCGCTTGCATGGTGTGCCAAATACAATTGTTTCAGATCGTGATACTAAGTTTCTTAGCCACTTTTGGAGATGTTTATGGGCTAAGTTGGGGACTAAACTGCTTTTTAGTACTACATGTCATCCCCAAACTGATGGACAAACTGAAGTAGTCAATAGAACATTGTCTACCATGCTTAGGGCTGTTTTGAAAAATAACAAGAAAATGTGGGAAGAATGCTTGCCTCATATTGAATTTGCTTATAATCGCTCGCTGCATTCTACTACTAAGATGTGCCCTTTTGAAATTGTGTATGGTTTCCTACCTCCTGCACCTATTGATTTGTTGCCTCTTCCATATTCTGAGAAGGTTAATTTTGATGCTAAACAACGTGCTGAATTGATCTTAAAAATGCATAAGTTCACTAAGGAAAACATTGAGCGTATGAATGCTAAATATAAACTTGCTGGAGATAAGGGTAGAAAACATGTTGTGTTTGCACCTGGAGATCTTGTTTAGTTACATTTGCGTAAGGATAGATTTCCTAATTTCCGTAAATCAAAGCTAATGCCACGTGCTGATGGTCCTTTTAAGGTGTTAAAGAAAATAAATGATAATGCATATAAACTTGAGTTGCCTGCAGATTTTGGGGTTAGTCCCACTTTTAACATTGCAGATTTGAAGCCTTATTTGGGTGAGGAAGATGAGCTTCCGTCGAGGACGACTTCATTTCAAGAAGGGGAGGATGATGAGGACATCAATACCATTGTTACACCCACATCCCCTGCTGCTATACATACTGGACCAATTACTAGAGCTCGCGCACGCCAAGTTAATTACCAGGTACTCTCGTTTCTTGGTAATGATTCTAATGTTCATGAGAATATGATGCTGCCTAAATTGGATACATTTGTTTTGCTTACAAATGAAGGGCCTAGCTTTGAGAAGGATGAACATTGGAGCAAGAACAATAATGGAGATGATGGCATGCGCATGGGGGACAAGAACGGAGTTTCAACCGATGATTTCAGGACTTTGAAGCCACCATAATGAGTTCTTGAAGGCTTGGACGAAATACACAAGATGCTACTTCATAACTTTCATCCAGAGGCTATTCTAGGTGCTGCGTTACTTATTATTGGGCCAGGCCAATGTAATTTCGAAATACTTGAGTATAGGCTATTTTTAGAGTCCGTATGTGTGGGGAAACAAGAGATAGGGTTGGTTTCGGACCGCTTCCCCAAGGGCCACGAAATTCCCCCCTCTTCCTCCATATATACAGCCCTTAGGGCGTCGTTTAGACTTTGGGTTTTGTTTAGATTAAAAGTTCGCCATAGCTACAACTTCGGGTACTTCGTTTGTGTTCAACAACGAGACAAAGGCGTCACAGAACCCCACCTTGATCAATAAAGCTTTCATCTTATATTCGCAATATCCAGATTGCAATCTCAGTTTCTTGCTTATTCTTCGTTTGCTCGCAGGAAACAGACCCTCGTGGTCAGGTTGATCATGCTCCGGCGTGGTCAATAACCTCTCGGAGTTGGTTTAGCGATTGCTAAGGCGCGACGTCATCGCACGTTCATAGTCGGATCGTCAAAGTCGACTTCCACCAAAGCGATATCCATCATCTCATCGAAAGACGAGACACCTTTGCCTCTATCACACTTGATTTGGAAGGCGGCGTTGGAGATGTGGTTGTTTTTGTTGTAGAGGTGCGACATATGCATTCGGTGGTGGTTGGGGAAGACGCTTGAGTAATTCAGTAAACTTGTTATCCAGCTTTGTCTCGAACGACTTCTCCACGACATCTATCTTCTCCATAGCCTCTTCAAATCTGTTTAGCACATCTCCCACCTGGCCACTCATCATTTGCTGAAATTTATCATGCAACTCCTTGTTCGTCATGTTCTCCCAATCAGTCTCATTGGCTTGTGATCCTGCCATGGTTAGCAGCAATAGAAAGACAAAAGAATATGATCCTACAGACTACTAGGAAGTGGTGGTGATGGTGGTGTGTCACAAATCCTTCAAGCGAATCTCAAATTCTTACCAGTTCTTACCCAGCAGCAGGTGGTGATCGGCAACCGTTGTAGTCAAAACTCTCAAAGCTTGGATAGAGCGATTACCAGGGAGAGTCAAACGCACGATGTAGATGTATGTGGAGCTGGGAAGGCTTATAATATGGTAGCAAAAATGGTCAGCAATAATCAATTCAGAGATGCAAAGTTGAATAAACGCTCAACGACGGTACTGTGCTGGTCCTAGGCTAGACCGTGCTAGAGACGCGAGCCTAGAACACTAACAAAATCATGGCGCTGCACGTAAACAAGGGAAAAGCACACTCTGGAAAAAAAATTGCTCTTTTTTTTCGCGCTCTTTTTTTTTGCGCTCCTCTTTTTTTTTGCGAAAAATCACTATAATGGCGAGTGTCTCAAAACTCTTCCCAGGTCAAACTGACAGGATAGGCACAAAATTTTTTTTGACTATGATGGCCACGAAAAAGTGCGACAAAAAATCACTATGATGGCGAGTGTCTCAAAACACTCCCCGGGACCTAAAAATAGGATAGGGAAAAAATATTTTTGGTCGCCGAAATTTTGGCCTAAAAACTGCCCGGGGGTGTCCAGACTTTTTTTTTCGAGACCTACTCAGGCAAGGAAACACGAAACGGAAAATAGATGGATCTCTAAAACAAACCGAATATGAAAAGAACTCGGATTGGTTTTGGATATATGGTGGTAGGATATGGCAGCGGTGGTGGTATATGGTAGCGGTGGTGGTATATGGATACGGATCGGTGGTGGTATATGGATACGGATTGGTGGTGGTATATGGATACGGATTCAAAGCGGTGGCGGATAAGCAATGGTGGTAGATGGCAAGGCGATGATGATGGTGCGGCGGCGGCGTGACAACTTATGACCAGAACTCGAAACTCTAAAAGACTAGACTCTAAGACCAGCAACTTGACACGACGATGCAACCGCAAATTCAACAAAGCAAAAACCCTAAAAAGATTATGCAAAGGCTCAGATTGGTTCGGATATGATGAACTAACCCTAATTTTTTTTGTGGCTTTTTCGTGGACTGTAGTTATGAAGAACAGACTCGATCTAAACTACGAAAACTGTAAAATCTCACCGAGCAACCTGGAAATCTGATACCACTTGATAGAGGCAAAGGTGTCCCGTCTTTCGATGAGATGATGGATATCGCTTTGGTGGAAGTCGACTTTGACGATCCGACTACGAACGTGCGATGACGTCGCGCCTTAGCAATCGCTAAACCAACTCCGAGAGGTTATTGACCACGCCGGAGCACGATCAACCTGACCACGAGTGTCTGTTTCCTGTGAGCAAACGAAGAACAAGCAAGTAACTGAGATTGCAATCTGGATATTGCGAATATAAGATGAAAGCTTTATTGATCAAGGTGGGGTTCTGTGACGCCTTTGTCTGGTCGTTGAACACAAGCGAAGTACGCGAAGTTGCAGCTATGGCGAACTTTTAATCTAAACAAAACCCAAAGTCTGAACGGTGCCCTAAGGGCTGTATATATGGAGGAAGAAGGGGGAATTTCGTGGCCCTTGGAGAAGGGGTCCGAAACCAACCCTATCTCTTGTTTCCCCACACACACGGACTCTAAAAATAGCCTATACTTATGTATTTCGAAATTACATGGGCCTGGCCCAATAATAAGGTGACGCAGCACCTAGAATAGTCTCTGGACAAAATTTATGAAGTGGCATCTTGTATATTTCGTCCAAGGCTTCATTCACTCCTTATGGTGGCTTCAAAGTCCTGAAATCATCACTGGTAACTCCGTTCTTGTTCCCCTTGCGCATGCCATCAACTCCATGCTTGTTCTTGCTCCAATGTTCATCCTTCTCCAAGCCAGGCCCTTCATTTGTAAGCAAAACAAAAGTATCCAATTTAGGCAGCATCATATTCTCATGAACATTAGAATCATTACCAAGAAACGAAAGTGCCTGGTAATTTAATTTGCGTGCGCGAGCTCTAGTAATTGGTCCATTATATGTAACAGTAGGGGTTGTGGGTGTAACAATGGTATTGATGTCCTCATCTGTATACATGTTTCATATGTGCAAAATCCACGGGAAGTAAAAATGGATGACATATACATATACAACATGTACACCTTGTCTCTTTTGTCAGCCACATTTCAGATTAAGCAACGCCGAGGACGGCTTTATTTTCAAGAACGGGAGGATGATGAGGACATGACTACCTTGGATACGACCAAAAATATTGCATACATGCATATTTATCAGGTGTATGGGACATTTGTACAATCACATATGAAGATAGGGGAAAAGAAGAAGTTTAGGTTCTGTTCAAAAAGACCTCTCATGTCACTTTTGGGCCAAGAGAAGATAGAGTCCAAGTCTCTCACGTTCTGGATTCATATTCGGACTACACACACATACCTGACTCAAAAGGCCAACAACTTTTTCATACGGACTCCGAATTGGGTGATTCTTTTTTTGTTGGAAAGTATATTACGTCCTCTTTCCAACCCAATTGGATTCACCTTTAAATTCGTCCGGAGCATTGAGATATGGACGAAACAATCTGACGCTGCAGCAGAATCCGAGTCAAACAACAAGTCCAAAGGTGTTGCATCACCTCCACTTGGGCCCATGAGCCTTGTACGACCTAGGGTTGGTTTTAGGCTGCCTTGGGGCGTCCTCTCACCTCCTTGGCCGCCACCCCTTGCTCCTATATAAGTAGATCCATCTAGTAGCTTTTTTCTTGGGATTTGTTTAGTTAAAAGTTAGCCATTGCAACTTCGTGTACTTCGTTTGTGTCCAACGACCAGACCAAGACCGCTTACGGATCCCCACCATTATCAATACTTCATATATATTCGCAATATTCGGATCTCTTTATCATATCCTTGCTTGTTCTTCGATTGCGCGCAGGAATAGACCTTCGTGGTCAGGCTGATCGTGCTACCAGCAACGTCAGTAACCTCAGGAGATTGGTTTAGCGATTGCTAAGGCGCAACGTCGTGCACGTTTGTAGTCGGATCGTCAAAGTCGGCTCCACCAAATCGATAGTTATCATCTCATCGAAAGATCGGGACACCCTCGCCTCCATCACTGGCTCCCGAGGAGCGGAGATATCTATGCAAGGGGCACCTCGCGAGGTTCGCGTGACGTGAGCCATGCCGATCAAGGCCAGGGGGGCGCCAGCGGGCGCAAAGTACCAGTTGCCTCTTTGGTGCTAAAGAGGCAAGCACAGGCGAGGAGTTCCAAGGCATCAGGCAAAGGTTTCCATATCGGTGCAACAAGACCAAGACCAGCAGGACGGCAGGACGGAGGTCACCGCGGAGCCCATGACGGTGTCACCACCAGAGCCTTTGGCAGACGAAGACCACCTTTTGTCAGGATAACTTGTACTAGTTGTCTCCCTTAAAATTGGCTATTGTGGGATCACTTCCCGCCTAACATTTGGGAAGAGGACCAGGGCCACTATAAATAGGACTAGCCACCACCATAGGGAGGGAGGATGGAGATCATCCACGCACACACACAAGCTAAGCGAGCTCAAGAACACCTCACCTCAGGAGGCTGTTCTTCCCTTGTACTTCTTCATCCCGAGCATGCAAGGCAATCCACCACACCACACTGGAGTAGGGTATTACACCACAACAGTGGCCCGAACCAGTATAAACTCTTGTGTCCCTTGTTCTTTGGGCTCGGCGAGCTAGGCCTTGAGATCGTTGCGCGAGTGAGCTAGAGAGGGAGAGAGATCTTCGTGCGCACCCAAGTGTTCGAACCTCAAGGGTTTGCCAGAACTCGTAATCCGACATTTGGTGCGCCAGGTAGGGGTGCGCCGAAGCTTCGCTCCTCCGCCGGCTTCACCTCTTCGTTCGACCCCCATGGCCAGCGCCACTCCTCCGACTGGACCGACGGACGCCCACGACGGCGCCATGGGGCTCAGGGCCCCGCCTTACGGTGGGTGCAGTGTCCGCTCAAGTTCCGGCCAGAGATGCCGCCCCGCTATGACGGCGTGGCGGATCCGTCGGCCTTCCTGCTGGTGTACGAGGAGGCCGTTCAGGAGGCCGGAGGCGACGACAAGGTCATGGACAACTGGTTTCCCATGGCCCTAACTCGTGTGCCACGCGCCTGGCTGCTCAACCTGCCAGGATCCTCTGTGGCTTCTTGGGAGGAGCTGCGCGGTCTTTTCGTCACACGCTTCGCGGCGGCAGCGCCAGTCGCCGTCGCAGCCATCCTCGATGGCTCGCAAGCACCGCCCTCGGACCGCCAAGTCAAGCAGTTCTTCCGCCAGATCGGCGCCGCCTCTGTGCTGCAGGGAGCCCCTCTGGGATGGATCACCTTCGACTCAGAGGACCACCCCGCTACCACTGCTGGCTCAGGCGCGCTCCCAATGCTCTGCACGCCCACCATCTGCAACGTCGCCATGACCAAGATCCTCATCGACGGCGGAGCCGGCCTCAACGTGCTCTCTGTGCAAGCTTTTGGCTTGCTGCACGTGTTGCACGGCCGGCTCCGCCCCACCAAGCCTTTCTCCGGGGTCAGTAGCGGATCCACCAGCCCCTGGGGCAGATACGCCTCCCGGTAACCTTCGGTACCCGGGACAACTACCGCACCGAGTTGATCGACTTCGACATCGCCCGCATCGTCCTTCCATACAACGCCATCGTCGGGTACCCGGCCCTGGCTCAGTTCATGGCAGCGACCCATCCGGCCTACAACCTCATGAAGATGCCCGGGAGCAACGGCGTCCTCACCGTGGTGGGGGACACCAAAGAGGCTCTGACGGCTCTCAAGCTTGCCTTCATGGCCGCCGCGGCAGCACGCCCGGCCGACGAAGCCGCCCCAGGGGCTAAGGGGGCCGCGCCGGCGAAAAAGAAGCAGCTGTTCACTCAGGATCGAGCCGAAACGAAGCAAGTGCCGGTCGAGGAAGACGGAGCCTCGGGAGCCACCTTCACCATAGGCGCCAACCTCGACCCGGACCAAGAGGAGGCGTTGGTAAAGTTCCTGCGCGTGAACAAGGAGGTATTCGCCTGGGAGCCCAAGCAGCTGGTAGGGGTCCCAAGGGGGGTAATTGAGCACCACTTAAGGGTGTGCCCCAACGTGCGCCCCATGAAGCAGAAGGCGCGGCGACAATCCACGGAGAAGCAGTCCTTCATCGTCCAGGAGACCCGCAAGCTGCAAGCGGCATGCGTTATCCGTGAGGTCCGGTACCCCAAGTGGCTGGCGAACCCCGTCGTTGTGCCCAAGAAAGGCGGAAAGGAACGCCTGTGCGTCGACTTCACCAACCTCAACAAAGCCTGCCCTCAAGACCCGTTCCCGCTTCCGCGCATCGACCAAATCGTCGACTCCACCGCTGAGTGCGACCTGCTGTGCTTCCTGGACGCTTTTTCAGGTTACCACCAGATCAAGATGGCGGTGGAGGATGTCGACAAGACGGCCTTCTTGACCCCGTGTGGGGTATACTGCTACACCTGCATGCCGTTCCGATTGCGCAACGCTGGGGCGACCTTCCAGCGGCTGTTGCACATTGCCTTAGGCTAGTAGCTCGGGAGGAACGCACAGGCCTACGTCAACGACATTGTGGTGAAATATCGGGAGGCGAGAACTCTCATTCAGGACCTGGAAGAGACCTTCGCCAGCCTACGCCAGGTGGACTTGCGACTCAATCCAGAGAAGTGTGTGTTTGGTGTCCCCTCCGGCAAGCTACTGGGCTTTCTCGTGTCGCACAGGGGGATCGAGGTCAACCCGGAGAAGGTCAAAGCGATAGAAGACATGAGCCCGCCGCAAAATCTCAAGGAAATGCAAAAGCTCGCGGGCTGCGTGACCTCGCTAGGGCGCTTCATCTCCAAGCTAGGGGAGCGTGCCCTGCCGTTTTTCAAGATGATGAAGAAGAAGGGCCCGTTCGAGTGGACCCAGGAGGCCGACTGGCGTTTCAAGACCTCAAGAGATACTTGACCAGCCCGCCGGTGATGGTGGCGCCTCGTCCCCTCGAGCCCCTAGTGCTCTACCTGGCTGCCACGCCCCACTCAGCTAGCGCGGCATTGGTGGCCATCCGGGAGGAGTGCCAGGCCAAGAGCACGCCGCGTAATGTTGCCCTTTCAGCCGGAGCGGCACGGCGCCAAGACGGCGCTGCTAAAGCCACAACGACGCTCGCCGAAGATCAGGCCCCGCAAGACGGCATTCTCGAGCCTACAGAGGCCCCTATGGATGACCAAGCTCCTGAGGTCCCTGAGGGAGTCCTGGATTAAGGGGTCCTCGGGCGTCCGACCTATGTAACATGGGCCGGACTGATGGGTCATGAAGATACAAGATAAAATACTTTCTCCCGTGTCCGGATGGGACTCTCCTTTGCGTGGATGGCAAGCTTGGCGTTCGGATATGAAGATTCCTTCCTCTGTAAACCGACTCTGTGCAACCCTAGGCCCCTCTGGTGTTTATATAAACCGTAGGGTTTACTCCGTAGAGGAATAATATAATCATACAGGCTAGACATCTAGGGTTTAGCCATTACGATCTCGTGGTAGATCAACTCTTGTAATCCTCATATTCATCAAGATCAATCAAGCAGGAAGTAGGGTATTACCTCCATCAAGAGGGCCTGAACCTGGGTAAACATCGTGTCCCCCGTCTCCTGTTGCCATCGATCTCAGACGCACAGTTCGGGACCCCCTATCCGAGATCCGCCGGTTTTGACACCGACATTGGTGCTTTCATTGAGAGTTTTGCTGTGTCCTCGCCAGAAGGTTCGATGGCTCCATCCATCATCTACAACAATACTGCCCTGAGGGAGGTCTTTCTCCCCGGCCACTTCGTGTTCGGCGGCTTCGCACTGCGGGCCAACTCGCTTGGCCATCTATAGCAGATCGATAGCTACGCCCCAGGTCACCGGATTAGTTTTGGAAACCTGGACTATGTCGCTGATATCCAAGACTTGATCTTCCAAGGGTTCACGGCCCCAACCTCCGCTCTGGCCTTAGCTCCGGAGCACATTGCCAGGTCCGAAGACGGGACTCCTGAGCCTGCCGGACTATCTGCGGCCACTAAGCCCAGTACGGGAGAGCCGGAGGAAGTAGTATCGCTGGCAACCATCAGGATGCCGGACTCTTCTCCGGACACTGGCTCCGAACCCTCGGAGTCAGCACCTTGTGAGCTCGGCCAAGAAGTCTCCTTCCCGCCGTACTCCACGAACACTCTTCTCCCCGGCTAAACCTCGCCTTTAAGCGAGGCTCTGGACTTGATGCGATCCCTCGTCATTACAGAGGAGCAACGTCCGAACTACGCCCAGCCCAGACTAGGGGCTGAGAGTAGGGAATTTTACGTCCGACCCACCACCCACTTCATAGCCACTGTCGAGGACTTAACTGACATGCTCGATTACGACTCCGAAGACATCGACGGTATGGACGACGATGCCGGAGAAGAGCAGGCCCAAAACCCGCCGTTTACCGGACGCTGGACGGCCACCTCTTCCTATGACGTGTACATGGTGGATACACCCAAAGAGGGTAACGGTGATAACGAGAAAAATCCAGTAGAGGATAAACCTCCTGAGATACAACCAAAGCGCCAACGTCAGCGGCGCCGCTCTAAATAACGCCTTGGAAAAGACAGCAATACCAGCACGAGAGACAACAGTACTTCGGACGATGCCGAAGACCAAGAAAACCCAGTCGAGCCAACCTCCGAACAGGACAATCGGGAAGATGGGCAAGTTAGCCCTGATGAACAGGCTGTAAACGAAGACTCGGAGGACAGTAATTATCTTCCACTCTCCGAGGATGAGGTGAGCCTCGGCGACGAAGACTTTATCGTGCCTGAGGAACCTCTCGAGTAGGAGCGCTTTAAGCGCCGGCTAATAGCCACTGCAAGGAGCCTGAAAAAGAAGCAGCAACAGCTTCAAACTGATCAAGACCTACTCAACGACGGGTGGACTAATGTCCTGGCAGCCGAGGAATATGGCCTCGAGTGCCCAACCAAAAGTTACTCGAAGCGTAAACTACTACCTCAATTCGGTGACGAGGCACTGGAGCCCGTACCATCAGCGCGTAACACGGCTAACCGACCACCACGTGGCCGGGACAGAACGGCAATTCAAGCCGAACACCAGCCTATACCACCTTGCCGTAAAGGTAGAGACACAACACCTCAGGGATATACATATGACCTGCGGCAGGACTTGCAAAATAGAGCAGGTCAGACCAGATCGATCTACGGATCGCGGGGGTGTGACCCGACACGCGACGACGGCTATCTAGCCGGATGCGACAAGCATAACCACGTCCGGGCCGAAAAACGCAGACGGACTCCATCCGAGCTACGTCGCGACTTGGCCCGATATAGAGGCGCCGCACACCCCCTTTGCTTCACTGATGAAGTAATGGAGCATGAATTCCCATAAGGGTTTAAACCCGTGAATATCGAATCATATGATGGAACAACATATCCCGCAGAATGGATTGAGGACATTCTTCTCCATATTCACATGGCCCGCGGCGATGATCTCCATGCTATCAAATACCTCCCGCTAAAACTCAAGGGACCAGCTCGGCACTGGTTAAACAGCCTGCCAGAAAACTCTATTGGCAGCTGGGAGGACTTGGAAGACGCCTTCCGCGACAACTTCCAAGGTACATATGTCCGACCTCCGGATGCCGATGACTTAAGTCACATAGTCCAACAGCCCGGAGAGTCAGCCAGAAATTTCTGGACTAGGTTCCTAACCAAAAAGAACCAGATCGACGACTGTCCGGATGCCGAAGCCCTAGCGGCCTTTAAGCATAGCATCCGCGATGAATGGCTCGCCCGACACCTCGGCCAGGACAAGTCGAAGTCCACCCTCACGGCACTTATGACCCGCTTTTGTGCGGGCGAAGATAGTTGGCTAGCCCGTAGCAATAACACTGCAAGCGAACCTGGCACCTCTGAAGCAACAAGCACAAGCGTCAAAGCAACGGTGACAATACTGATGACACGGCGGTCAACACCGAATTTAGTGGCTCCAAGTCCAGCCAGCGGAAGAAGCCATTTAAAAGAAACAATCTGGCCTCATCCAGCTTGGACCGCATACTCGATCGTCCATGTCAGATCCACGGCACCCCAGATAAACCAGCCAATCATACCAACAGAAGTTGTTGGGTCTTTAAACAAGTCGGTAAGTTAAATACCGAGAACAAGGAGAAGGGGTCGCAAAGTGAGGACAACGACGAGGAGCCTCGTCCACCGAACATAGGAGGACAGAAGAAGTTTCCCCCTCAGGTTAAAACGGTGAGCATGATATACGTTACCCATATCCCCAAGAAGGAGCGCAAACGCGCACTCAGGGACGTCTACGCTGATAGAGGCAAAGGTGTCCCATCTTTCGATGAGATGATGGATATCGCTTTGATGGAAGTCGACTTTGACGATCCGACTACGAACGTGCGAGGACGTCGCGCCTTAGCAATCGCTAAACCAACTCCGAGAGGTTATTGACCACGCCGGAGCACGATCAACCTGACCACGAGGGTCTGTTTCCTGCGAGCAAACGAAGAACAAGCAAGAAACTGAGATTGCAATCTGGATATTGCGAATATAAGATGAAAGCTTTATTGATCAAGGTGGGGTTCTGTGACGCCTTTGTCTGGTCGTTGAACACAAACGAAGTACGCGAAGTTGCAGCTATGGCGAACTTTTAATCTAAACAAAACCCAAAGTCTAAATGACGCCCTAAGGGCTGTATATATGGAGGAAGAGGGGGGAATTTCGTGGCCCTTGGGGAAGGGGTCCGAAACCAACCCTATCTCTTGTTTCCCCACACATACGGACTCTAAAAACAGCCTATACTCAAGTACTTCGAAATTACATGGGCCTGGCCCAATAATAAGGTGACGCAGCACCTAGAATAGCCTCTGGACGAAAGTTATGAAGTAGCATCTTGTATATTTCGTCCAAGGCTTCATGCACGCATTATGGTGGCTTCAACGTCCTGAAATCATCACTTGTAACTCCGTTCTTGTTCCCCATGCGCATGCCATCATCTCCATGCTTGTTCTTGCTCCAATGTTCATCCTTCTCAAAGCTAGGCCCTTCATTTGTAAGCAAAACAAATGTATCCAATTTAGGCAGCATCATATTCTCATGAACATTGGAATCATTACCAAGAAACGAAAGTACCTGGTAATTTAATTGGCGTGCGCGAGCTCTAGTATTGGTCTTGCTCCTATATAAGTAGATCCATCTAGTAGCTTTTTCCTTGGGATTTGTTTAGTTAAAAGTTAGCCATTGCAACTTCGTGTACTTCGTTTGTGTTCAACGACCAGACCAAGACGCTTACGGATCCCCACCATTATCAATACTTCATATATATTCGCAATATTCAGATTGCTTTATCATATTATTGCTCGTTCTTTGATTGCTTGCAGGAATAGACATTCGTGGTCAGGCTGATCGTGCTTCCGGCATCGTCAGTAACCTCAGGAGATTGGTTTAGCGATTGCTAAGGCGCAACGTCGTGCACGTTTGTAGTCGGATCGTCAAAGTCGACTCCACCAAATCGATAGTTATCATCTCATCGAAAGATCGGGACACCCTCGCCTCTATCAAGTGGTATCAGTTTTCAGGTTGCTCGGTGAGAATTTCCAGTTTCCCCTAGATTAGATTTATTTTCTTACCTATTGTCCAAGAAAAAGCCACAAAAAAGTTAGATCTATTTATCCTTTTGTCCAAGCCAGTCTGAGCCTTTGCAATTTTCTTTTCATTGTTTGCATTATTGAATTATCGGTTACATCGTCGTGTCGAGTTGCTAGTCTTAGGGTCTAGTTCGTTTAGAGTTTCGAGTTCTGTTCACATTAGTCACGTCGCCGCTGCATCGTTATCCCTTCCGCTGTCCACCACACCATCCATCAATTTCCACCACGTGCTACCCATAGTTCATTGTCACAATCATAGTTGAGGTCGTTCACATCTTCGCTTGATCCAATTTGCATCTTATCTAGTTTGTCTTGGAAAGAGGGAGAGAAAAAAAGACAGAGAAAAAAAAGAAAAAGAAGTCAGAGAAAAAAAAGAGAGAAAGAAAAAAAGTGTGAGGCAAAAAAGAGAGAAGAAAAGAAAACAAAATTCGGATCTATCTAGACTCAATCTCGTAGTTGAATTCGGATTGGAATCTGTTTTGTGCACTGTTCAGTAAAACATGCATAACTTCCTTACACGAAGTCCGTTTTGGCTCCGCGAGTACTCAAATGAAAGCTAGCGACGAGCCGCATATAAATAGTTGCAGAGACTAGTTCAATATTTGACACCTCAAAATCGTCTTCTAAATAGGTCTTTTTGCCCTCCGAAATTCGCGGACACAGCTTATTCCAGTTTTTCAGCCCAGTTTCAGAATTCTTTGACTCCTCATATCAACTCGGAATTGAGTGATTCTTTTTGCATTGGAAAGCTTGAGTTAGTAGCATTCTTTGAAAAAAGTTATCAGAAAATTGGCTCAAACTTTTCAAGAGGAAAGTTGGAGAGAGAGTTGTTGTATATCCTGCTTGGCAGTTGTTTTTCATCATTATCTTTACTGCCGTTGTGATCTTCACTTATATCTTGATGTCCAGAGCTACTTAGTATCCTTCATTGATGCTAGTTGTGCTAAGTCGTGACCTCATTAGTGTTCTAGGCTCGCGTCTCTAGTCCGGTCTAGCCTAGGACCAGCACAGTACCGTCGTTGAGCGTTTATTCATCATTGCATCTCTGAATTGATTATTGCTAATATTTTGCTACCATATATAGCCAACCCAGCTCCACATATTTCTGCACCGTGTATACGTACGTTCCCCTGGCAATCGCTTTACACAACCTTCAGAGTTATTTGACACCGCTGGTTGCCTATCACTACCTGCTGCTTGGTAAGAACTTGTAAGATATTGATATTTGCTTTACTGTGAGCACTTTACAACCACATCCTAGTAGTTCATAGGAACATTATTCTTGAATTTTGTTTCTTGTTTCTACTAATCATGACAGGTTTCGGAGATGGACGTTCTTGGACGACGGACACATCTTCACCATCACGAGAGTTGGGACAACACACACAAGCACATGGTCAGGTTATCTCTTTACCGTCATTTGAGGGTAGATTTAATCCTGCTATTTATCTAGCTTGGGAGCTTGAAGTAGAACAAGTTTTTAGTGATGAGGACATCAATACCATTGTTACACCCACAGCCCCTGCTGTTATACATACTGGACCAATTATTAGAGCTCGCGCACGCCAATTAAATTACCAGGTACTTTCGTTTCTTGGTAATGATTCTAATGTTCATGAGAATATGATGCTGCCTAAATTGGATACATTTGTTTTGCTTACAAATGAAGGGCCTAGCTTTGAGAAGGATGAACATTGGAGCAAGAACAAGCATGGAGATGATGGCATGCGCATGGGGGACAAGAACGGAGTTACAAGTGATGATTTCAGGACGTTGAAGCCACCATAATGCGTGCATGAGGCCTTGGACGAAATATACAAGATGCTACTTCATAACTTTCGTCCAGAGGATATTCTAGGTGCTGCGTCACCTTATTATTGGGCCAGGCCCATGTAATTTCGAAATACTTGAGTATAGGCTATTTTTAGAGTCCGTATGTGTGGGGAAACAAGAGATAGGGTTGGTTTCGGACCCCTTCCCCAAGGGCCACGAAATTCCCCCCTCTTCCTCCATATATACAGCCCTTAGGGCGTCGTTTAGACTTTGGGTTTTGTTTAGATTAAAAGTTCGCCATAGCTGCAACTTCGCGTACTTCGTTTGTGTTCAACGACCAGACAAAGGCGTCACAGAACCCTACCTTGATCAATAAAGCTTTCATTTTATATTCGCAATATCCAGATTGCAATCTCAGTTTCTTGCTTGTTCTTCGTTTGCTCGCAGGAAACAGACCCTCGTGGTCAGGTTGATTGTGCTCCGGCGTGGTCAATAACCTCTCGGAGTTGGTTTAGCGATTGCTAAGGCGCGACGTCCTCGCACGTTCGTAGTCGGATCGTCAAATTCGACTTCCATCAAAGCGACATCCATCATCTCATCGAAAGACGGGACACCTTTGCCTCTATCAAGTGGTATCAGATTTCCAGGTTGCTCGGTGAGATTTTACAGTTTTTCGTAGTTTAGATCGAGTCTGTTCTTCATACCTACAGTCCACGAAAAAGCCACAAAAAATAAGTGTTAGTTCAGTATATCCGAACCAATCTGAGCCTTTGCATAATCTTTTTAGGGTTTTTGCTTTGTTGAATTTGCGGTTGCTTCGTCGTGTCAAGTTGCTGGTCTTAGAGTCTAGTCTTTTAGAGTTTCGAGTTCTGGTCATAAGTTGTCACGCCGCCGCCGCACCATCATCATCGCCTTGCCATCTACCACTATTGCTTATCCGCCACCGCTCTGAATCCGTATCCATATACCACCACCAATCCGTATCCATATACCACCATCGATCAGTATCCAAATACCACCACCGCTACCATATACCACCATCGCTGCCATATCCTACCACCATATATCCACCACCAATCCGAGTTCCTTTCATATTCGGTTTGTTTTAGAGATCCATCTATTTTCCGTTTCGTGTTTCCTTGCCTGAGTAGGTCTCGGAAAAAAAAGTCTGGAGACCCCCGGGCAGTTTTTAGGCCAAAATTTCGGCAACCAAAAATATTTTTTCCCTATCCTATTTTTAGGTCCCGGGGAGTGTTTTGAGAAACTCGCCATCATAGTGATTTTTTGTCGCACTTTTTCGTCGTCGCTGCTCTGATTTCCGAAAAAAAATAGTCAAAATTTTTGTGCCCATCCTGTCAGTTTGACCTGGGAAGAGTTTTGAGACACTCGCCGTTATAGTGATTTTTCGCAAAAAAAAAGGAGCGCAAAAAAAAGAGAGCGAAAAAAAAGAGCAAAAAAAAAAGAATCCAGACTGTGCTTTTCCCTTGTTTACGTGCAGCGCCGTGATTTTGTTAGTGTTCTAGGCTCGCGTCTCTAGCACGGTCTAGCCTAGGAACAGCACAGTACCGTCGTTGAGCGTTTCTTCAACTTTGCATCTCTGAATTGATTATTGCAGACCATTTTTGCTACCATATTATAAGCCTTCCCAGCTCCACATACATCTACATCGTGCGTTTGACTCTCCCTGGTATCGCTCTATCCAAGCTTTGAGAGTTTTGACTACAACGGTTGCCGATCACCACCTGCTGCTGGCTAAGAACTGGTAAGAATTTGAGATTCGCTTGAAGGTTTTGTGACACACCACCATCACCACCACTTCCTAGTAGTCTGCAGGATCATATTCTTTTGTGTTTCTATTGCTGCTAACTATGGCAGGATCACAAGCCGATGAGACTGATTGGGAGAACATGACGAACAAGGAGTTGCATGATAAATTTCAGCAAATGATGAGTGGCCAGGTGGGAGAGGTGCTAAACAGATTTGAAGAGGCTATGGAGAAGATAGATGCCGTGGAGAAGTCGTTCGAGACAAAGCTGGATAACAAGTTTACTGAATTACTCAAGCGTCTTCCCCAACCACCACCAGCTGCACATGTCGCACCTCTACAACAACAACAACCACATCTCCAACGCCGCCTTCCAAATCAAGTGGGACGAGCACAGCGCGTTCCAATTGAGACTGGTCAAAATTCGGGTGCCGCTGCACCTACTGTTGATGCTTCTTTGGCTCCTGCTACTGCGGCGGCTGAGGAGGATAACGATTATGCGGGTGATTATGAGGATGAGGTTGATCAAAATCAGAACTACGTGCAGCCACCAGCACCTCCACCAGCAGGTCGACCTCAGGTATATATTCGCAACGGTAGGCCGGCACCACCACCTCAGGTACGAGATCATGACCATCTCCCTAAACTGAAATTGAATATTCCACCATTTGAGGGTAGATATGTTCCTGATATATATCTTACTTGGGAGTTAGAAACTGAACAACGATTTACATGTTTACAATATCCTGAGGAGAGACGTGTTCCTGCTGCTGTTTGTGCTTTCACTAGCTTTGCATGTGTTTGGTGGTCTGAACATTGTAGATTATATCCTGTTCCAGCTACTTGGGCTGCTTTGAAAACTGCTATGCATACTCGTTAGGTTCCACCAATCAACGTGAATTACTTCAAAAATTGCAGCGCTAAGACAAGGAAAAAATTCTGTAGAAGAATATTATCAGGAATTACAAACTGGCATGATTAGATGTGGTATTGTTGAGGAGAATGAAGCTATGCTTGCACGTTTTATGGGTGGATTAAATAAAGAGATTCAGACCATTCTAGAGTATAAGGATTATAATAATATCACTCGTTTATTCCATCTTGCTTGTAAAGCTGAACGTGAAGTGCAGGATCGACAGCCATTGGCGCGAACTAATTTTTCTGCAGGTCGACCTTCATCATGGACACCGCGTGCATCTTCTACTTCCACTGCACCAGCACCTCCATCAGGTTCCACCTCCAGCCGTGATACAAGAAAGCAGGCACAACCACCACTATCTGCCAAGAGCGCACGTGCCGGGCCTGCACAGAGCTCTTCTTCTTCCATGGCATCGACAGGGCACACAAGTGATATTATTTGTCGTCGTTGTTAGGGAAGAGGACATTATGCGAGAGAATGCAAATCTCAGCGTGTAATGATTGCTACTGAGGATGGTGGGTATGAGTCCGCTAGTGACTATGATGAGGAGACTTTGGCTCTTATTACACGTGAAGAACATGGTGAAGATGATTCTGAAAATGAGACGCAATACATGACTCCTGAAGACGCTGACAGGTATGAATGTTTAGTTGCTCAACGTGTTTGAGTGTGCAGGTCACACAAGCAGAGCAAAATCAGAGGCATAATTTTTTTCCATACAAAGGGAGTTGTGAAGGAACGTTCTGTTCGCGTCATCTTAGATGGAGGGAGCTGTAACAACTTGGCTAGCATGGAGATGGTGGGGAAGCTATCTCTCACATCCACATCCTTACTACATCCAATGGTTTAACAACAGCGGCAAGGTTAAGGTAACACGTACTGTTCGTGTGCATTTTAGTATCTCTACATATGCTGATTATGTTGATTGTGATGTGGTACCCATGCAAGCATGTTCCTTATTAGTTGGTAGACCATGGCAATTTGATAAAAATTCTGTACACCATGGTAGAAACAATCAGTATACTTGTTCATAAGGATAAAAATATTACTTTGCTTCCTATGACTCCTGATTCCATTTTGAAAGATGACATTAATAGAGCTAATAAAGCAAAAAAGGAGAAAAATAAGAGTAAAAATTAGATTGTGGCAAAAGAATTTGAGCAACAAATGAAACCTAATAATAAACCATCTAGTGTTGTTTCTGAAATTAAATTGAAAAGTGCATGTTTACTTGCCACAAAATCTGATATTGATGAGCTAGATTTCAGCAAATCTGTTTGCTATGCTTTTGTGTGCAAAGAGACATTATTTTCATTCGAGGACGTGCCTTCCTCTTTGCCCCCTGCTGTCACTAACATTTTGCAGGAGTTCGCTGACGTCTTCCCACAAGACGTGCCACCGGGATTACCACCTATTCGAGGGATTGAGCATCAAATTGACTCAATTCCCGTTGCATCGCTACCCAACCGTGCACCATACCGTACCAATCCAGAGGAGACGAAGGAGATTATGCGTCAATTACAGGAGCTGCTCGACAAAGGTTATATACGAGAATCTCTTAGTCCTTGTGTTGTTCCTATTATACTAGTGCCTAAAAAGGATGGTACGTCGCGTATGTGTGTTGATTGTAGAGGCATTAATAATATTACTATTCGTTATCGTCATCCTATTCCTAGGCTAGATGATATGCTTGATGAATTGAGTGGCTCTACAATATTCTGCAAAGTTGATTTGCGTAGTGGATACCATCAAATTCGTATGAAATTGGGAGATGAATGGAAAACTGCATTTAAAACGAAGTTTGGTTTATATGAGTGGTTAGTCATGCCTTTTGGGTTAACTAATGCACCTAGTACTTTCATGAGACTAATGAACGAAGTTTTACGTGCTTTCATTGGACGATTTGTGGTAGTCTATTTTGATGATATACTGATTTATAGCAAATCTTTGGAAGAACATTTGGAACATTTACGTGCTGTTTTTATTGCTCTACGTGATGCACGTTTGTTTGGTAACCTTGGGAAGTGCACCTTTTGCACCAACCGAGTATCTTGGGAGGATATATGCCTTTGCCTGTACCTAGTGTTCCTTGGGAGGATATATTTATGGACTTTGTTTTAGGTTTACCTCGAACAAAGAAGGGGAGGGATAGCATATTTGTTGTCGTGGATAGATTCTCGAAAATGGCACACTTTATACCAGGTCATAAAAGCGATGATGCTGTTAATGTTGCTGATTTGTTCTTTCGTGAAATTATTCGCTTGCATGGTGTGCCAAATACTATTGTTTCAGATCGTGATACTAAATTTCTTAGCCACTTTTGGAGATGTTTATGGGCTAAGTTGGGGACTAAACTGCTTTTTAGTACTACTTGTCACCCCCAAACTGATGGACAAACTGAAGTAGTCAATAGAACATTGTCTACTATGCTTAGGGCTGTTTTGAAGAATAATAAGAAAATGTGGGAAGAATGCTTGCCTCATATTGAGTTTGCTTATAATCGTTCATTGCATTCTACTACTAAGATGTGCCCTTTTGAAATTGTGTATGGTTTCCTACCTCGTGCACCTATTGATTTGTTGCCTCTTCCATCTTCGGAGAAGGTTAATTTTGATGCTAAACAACGTGCTGAATTGATGTTAAAAATGCATGAGTTAACTAAGGAAAACATTGAGCGTATGAATGCTAAATATAAACTTGCTGGAGATAAGGGTAGAAAACATGTTGTGTTTGCACCTGGAGATCTTGTTTGGTTACATTTGTGTAAGGATAGATCTCCTGATTTGCGCAAATCAAAGCTAATGCCACGTGCTGATGGTCCTTTTAAGGTGTTAGAGAAAATAAATGATAATGCATATAAACTTGAGCTGCCTGCAGATTTTGGGGTTAGTCCCACTTTTAACATTGCAGATTTGAAGCCTTATTTGGGTGAGGGAGATGAGCTTCCGTCGAGGACGACTTCATTTCAAGAAGGGGAGGATGACGAGGACATCAATACCATTGTTACACCCACAGCCCCTGCTGCTATACATACTGGAC
Organism: Aegilops tauschii subsp. strangulata; assembly: GCF_002575655.3. Lineage (NCBI taxonomy): Eukaryota > Viridiplantae > Streptophyta > Magnoliopsida > Poales > Poaceae > Aegilops > Aegilops tauschii. Next base: position 252,702,702 of record NC_053037.3, read on the forward strand.
CAATTACTAGAGCTCGCGCACGCCAATTAAATTACCAGGTACTTTCGTTTCTTGGTAATGATTCTAATGTTCATGAGAATATGATGCTGCCTAAATTGGATACATTTGTTTTGCTTACAAATGAAGGGCCTAGCTTTGAGAAGGATGAACATTGGAGCAAGAACAAGCATGGAGTTGATGGCATGCGCAAGGGGAACAAGAACGGAGTTACAAGTGATGATTTCAGGACATTGAAGCCACCATAAGGAGTGAATGAAGCCTTGGACGAAATATACAAGATGCCACTTCATAAATTTCGTCCAGAGGCTATTCTAGGTGCTGCGTCACCTTATTATTGGGCCAGGCCCATGTAATTTCGAAATACATAAGTATAGGCTGTTTTTAGAGTCCGTATGTGTGGGGAAACAAGAGATAGGGTTGGTTTCGGACCCCTTCCCCAAGGGCCACGAAAATCCCCCCTCTTCCTTCATATATACAGCCCTTAGGGCACCGTTTAGACTTTGGGTTTTGTTTAGATTAAAAGTTCGCCATAGCTGCAACTTCGCGTACTTCATTTGTGTTCAACGACCAGACAAAGGCGTCACAGAACCCCACCTTGATCAATAAAGCTTTCCTCTTATATTCGCAATATCCAGATTCCAATCTTAGTTTTTGCTTGTTCTTCATTTGCCTGCAGGAAACAGACCTTCGTGGTCAAGTTCATCGTGCTCCGGCGTGGTCAATAACCTCTCGGAGTTGGTTTAGCGATTGCTAAGGCGCGACGTCCTCGCACGTTCGTAGTCGGATCGTCAAAGTCGACTTCCTCCAAAACGATAGCCACCATCTCATCGAAAGATGGGACACCTTTGCCTCTATCAATGCACGTGGTGTCCATGATGAAGGTCGACCTGCAGAAAAGTTAGTTCACGCCAGTGCCTGTCGATCCTGCACTTCACGTTCAGGTTTACAAGCAAGATGGAATAAACGAGTGATTTTATTATACTGAGAATGGTCTGAATCTCTCTATTTAATCCACCCATAAAACGTCCAAGCATAGCTTCATTCTCCTCAACAACACCACATCTAATCATGCCAGTTTGTAATTCCTGATAATATTCTTCTACAGAATTTTTTCCTTGTCTTCAACGCTGCAATTTTTGAATTAATTCACGTTGATAATATGGTGGAACCCAACGAGTACGCATAGCAGTTTTCAAAGCAGCCCAAGTAGCTGGAATGGGATATAATCTACAATGTTCTGACCACCAAACACATGCAAAACTAGTGAAAGCACAAACAGCAGCAGGAACACGTCTCTCCTTAGGATATTGTAAACATGTAAACCGTTGTTCAATTTCTAACGTCCAAGTAAGATATATATCAGGAACATATCTACCCTCAAATGGTGGAATATTCAATTTTAGTTTAGGAAGATGGTCATGAGCTTGTACCTCAGGTGGTGGTGCAGCCCTACCGTTGCGATGATATGCATGAGGACGACCTGGTGGTGGTAGTGCTGGTGGTTGCACGTAGTTCTGATTTTGATCAACCTCATCCTCGTAATGGTCCTCCACCTCTGCAGTAGCAGCAGGAGGTACAGAAGCATCAACAGTAGGTACACCGACACCAGAAGTTTGACCAGGCTCAAGGGGAACGCGCTGTGCTCGTCCCACTTGATTTGGAAGGCGATATTGTTGTTGTTGTTGTTGTAGAGGTGCGACAGGTGCAGCAGGCGGTGGAAGACACGCAAGCAGTTCATTAAATCTGTTATCGAGCTTTGTTTCGAACGTCTTCTCAAGGCCAGTGATCTTCTCCATGGCCTCTTCAAAATTGTTCAGCACATCTTGCACCTGTTCAGTCATCATTTGCTGACACTTATCATGAAGCTCCTTGTTCGTTAAATTCTCCCAGTCAATCTCGTCGGCTTGTGATCCTGGCATGGTTAGCAGCAATAGAAACACAGAAGAATATGATCCTACAGACTACTAACAAGTGGTGGTGGTGGTGGGTGTCACAAATCCGTCAAGCAAATCTCAAATTCTTACCAATTCTTACCAAGCAGCAGGTGGTGAACGGCAACCGTTGTAGTCAAAACTCTCAAAGCTTGGATAGAGCGATTACCAAGGAGATTCAAACGCACGACGTAGATGTATGTGGAGCTGGGAAGGCTTATAATATGGTAGCAAAAAGGGTCAGCAATAATCAATTCAGATATGCAAAGTTGAATAACGCTCAACGATGGTACTGTGCTGGTCCTAGGCTAGACCGTACTAGAGACGCGAGCCTAGAACACTAACAAAATCTCGGCGCTACACGTAAACAAGGGAGTAGCACACTATGAATTTTTTCTTTTTTCACTTTTTTTTTGCACTTTTTTTCCTCTCTTTTTTTGCTCCACGACAATTTTTTTCCGAAAAAGTCTACAAATGTCCTAAAAACTGCCTAGCCAAAATTTTCCAGACTGGAACTATTTTTCTTCTGCGGATGGCTCGGAAGTTGGGGAGTCCTACTCTGTCACGACTCGGATTGGCGGTGAATATGTGGTGGTGGTATATGGCAGCGACGATGAAGTTGGTGCGGTGGTGGTATATGGCAGCAACGATGATGATGATGATGCGGTGCTGATATATGGCACCGGCGACGTGACAACCTGTGAACAGAACTCGAAACTCTAAAGGACTAGACGCTAAGACCAGCAACTTGACACGACGATGCAACCGCAAATGCAACAAAGCAAAAACAGAAAAGATTATGCAAAGGCTCAGATTGGTTCGGGTAGGATAATTAACCCTAATTTTTTTTGGCTTTTTCGAGGACTATAGGTATGAAGAACAGACTCGATCTAAACTACGAAAAACTGTAAAATCTCACCGAGCAACCTGGAAATCTGATACCACTTGATAGAGGCAAAGGTGTCCCGTCTTTCGATGAGATGGTGGCTATCGTTTTGGAGGAACGATATTACATCAAGGATTGTTATCTGATGAGAGTTAACGAACTTTGCATCCCCGAGTCTTCTCTTCGTTTGTTGCTTTTGCAGGAATCTCATGGAGGAGGACTAATGGAACATTTTGGACGTGACAAGACACTTGCTACGCTCTCCAAGAACTATTTTTGGCCAAAGATGTTTCGCAACGTCAACTGCTTCACCAACCGATGCTCTACATGTCGCAAAGCAGTCTAAAGCTCAATCTCATGGCCTTTACATGCCACTTCCAATTCCATATCAACCATGGGAAGATATTAGCATGGATTTTGTACTTGGTTTGCCTAGAACTAGAAATGGAAAGGATTCCGTGTTTGTTGTTGTGGACTGATTCTCTAAAATGGCGCATTTCATTCCTTGCAACAAGATAGACGATGCTTCACATGTTGCCAATCTCTTTTGTAGGGAAATTTTGCGACTCCATGGAGTGCCAAACACGATTGTCTCGGGCCGCGACGTCAAGTTCTTGAGTTACTTTTGGAAGACTTTATGCGCCAAGCTCGGAATCAAGCTCCTATTCTCCACGGCATACCATCCACAAACCGACGGCCAAACGGAAGTGACGAACCGAACACTCTCCACTCTACTACGCGTCTTGATCAAGAAGAACATCAAGGAGTGGGAGGAGTGCTAACCCATCACCGAGTACGCCTACAACCGTGCAAGACATTCGACTACCGGCAAGTCCCCTTCGAGGTCGTCTACGGCTTCAACCCGTTGTCCCAATTGGACATTCTTCCTCTACCACTACTGATGAGGACATCAATACCATTGTTACACCCACAGCCCCTACTGTGATGAGGACATCAATACCATTGTTACACCCACAACCCCTACTGTTACATATAATGGACCAATTACTAGAGCTCACGCACGCCAATTAAATTACCAGGTACTTTCGTTTCTTGGTAATGATTCTAATGTTCATGAGAATATGATGCTGCCTAAATTGGATACTTTTGTTTTGCTTACAAATGAAGGGCCTGGCTTGGAGAAGGATGAACATTGGAGCAAGAACAAGCATGGATTTGATGGCATGCGCAAGGGGAACAAGAACGGAGTTACCAGTGATGATTTCAGGACTTTGAAGCCACCATAAGGAGTGAATGAAGCCTTGGACGAAATATACAAGATGCCACTTCATAAATTTTGTCCAGAGGCTATTCTAGGTGCTACGTCACCTTATTATTGGGCCAGGCCCATGTAATTTCGAAATACATAAGTATAGGCTGTTTTTAGAGTCCGTGTGTGTGGGGAAACAAGAGATAGGGTTGGTTTCGGACCCCTTCTCCAAGGGCCACGAAATTCCCCACTCTTCCTCCATATATACAGCCCTTAGGGCACCGTTTAGACTTTGGGTTTTGTTTAGGTTAAAAGTTCGCCATAGCTGCAACTGCGCGTACTTCGTTTGTGTTCAACGACCAGACAAAGGCGTTACAGAACCCCACCTTGATCAATAAAGCTTTCATCTTATATTCGCAATATCCAGATTGCAATCTCAGTTTCTTGCTTGTTCTTCGTTTGCTCGCAGGAAACGGACCCTCGTGGTCAGGTTGATCATGCTCCGGCGTGGTCAATAACCTCTCGGAGTTGGTTTAGCGATTGCTAAGGCGCGACGCCATCGCACGTTCGTAGTCGGATCGTCAAAGTCGACTTCCACCAAAGCGATATCCATCATCTCATCGAAAGACGGGACACCTTTGCCTCTATCAAGTGGTATCAGATTTCCAGGTTGCTCGGTGAGATTTTACAGTTTTTCGTAGTTTAGATCGAGTCTGTTCTTCATACCTACAGTCCACGAAAAAGCCACAAAAAAATTTAGGGTTAGTTCAGTATATCCGAACCAATCTGAGCCTTTGCATAATCTTTTTAGGGTTTTTGCTTTGTTGAATTTGCGGTTGCATCGTCGTGTCAAGTTGCTGGTCTTAGAGTCTAGTCTTTTAGAGTTTCGAGTTCTGGTCATAAGTTGTCACGCCACCGCCACACCATCATCATCGCCTTGCCATCTACCACCATTGCTTATCCACCACCGCTCTGAATCCGTATCCATATACCACCACCAATCCGTATCCATATACCACCACCGATCCGTATCCATATACCACCACCGCTACCATATACCACCACCGCTGCCATATCCTACCACCATATATCCACCACCAATCCGAGTTCTTTTCATATTCGGTTTGTTTTAGAGATCCATCTATTTTCCGTTTCGTGCTTCCTTGCCTGAGTAGGTCTCGAAAAAAAACGTCTGGAGACCCCCGGGCAGTTTTTAGGCCAAAATTTCGGCAACCAAAAATATTTTTTCCCTATCCTATTTTTAGGTCTCCGGGAGTGTTTTGAGACACTCGCCATCATACTGATATTTTGTCGCACTTTTTCGTCGTCGCTGCCCTGATTTCCGAAAAAAATAGTCAAAAAAATTTTGTGCCCACGCTGTCAGTTTGACCTGGGAAGAGTTTTGAGACACTCGCCATTATAGTGATTTTTCGCAAAAAAAAAGAGGAGCGCTAAAAAAAAGAGCGAAAAAAAAGAGCAATTTTTTTTCCAGAGTGTGCTTTTCCCTTGTTTACGTGCAGTGCCGTGATTTTGTTAGTGTTCTAGGCTCGCGTCTCTAGCACGGTCTAGCCTAGGACCAACACAGTACCGTCGTTGAGCGTTTATTCAACTTTGCATCTCTGAATTGATTATTGCTGACCATTTTTGCTACCATATTATAAGCCTTCCCGGCTCCACATACATCTACATCGTGCGTTTGAATCTCCCTTGTAATCGCTCTATCCAAGCTTTGAGAGTTTTGACTACAACGGTTGCCGATCACCACCTGCTGCTGGGTAAGAACTGGTAAGAATTTGAGACTCGCTTGAAGGTTTTGTGACACACCACCATCACCACCACTTCCTAGTAGTTTGCAGGATCATATTCTTTTGTGTTTCTATTGCTGCTAACTATGGCAGGATCACAAGCCGATGAGACTGATTGGGAGAACATGACGAACAAGGAGTTGCATGATAAATTTCAGCAAATGATGAGTGGCCAGGTGGGAGATGTGCTAAACAGATTTGAAGAGGCTATGGAGAAGATAGATGCCGTGGAGAAGTCGTTCGAGACAAAGCTGGATAACAAGTTTACTGAATTACTCAAGCGTCTACCCCAACCACCACCGGCTGCACATGTCGCACCGCTACAACAACAACAACCACATCTCCAACGCCGCCTTCCAAATCAAGTGGGACGAGCACAGCGCGTTCCAATTGAGACTGGTCAAAATTCGGGTGCCGCTGCACCTACTGTTGATGCTTCTATGGCTCCTGCTACTGCCGCGGCTGAGGAGGATGACGATTATGCGGGCGATTATGAGGATGAGGTTGATCAAAATCCGAACTACGTGCAGCCGCCAGCACCACCACCAGCAGGTCGACCTCAGGTATATATTCGCAACGGTAGGCCGGCACCACCACCTCAGGTACGAGATCATGACCATGTCCCTAAACTGAAATTGAATATTCCACCATTTGAGGGTAGATATGTTCCTGATATATATCTTACTTGGGAGTTAGAAACTGAACAACGATTTACATGTTTACAATATCCTGAGGAGAGACGTGTTCCTGCTGCTGTTTGTGCTTTGACTTGCTTTGCATGTGTTTGGTGGTCTGAACATTGTAGATTATATCCTATTCCAGCTACTTGGGCTGCTTTGAAAACTGCTATGCGTACTCGTTGGGTTCCACCGTATTATCAACGTGAATTACTTCAAAAATTGCAGCGCTTAAGACAAGGTAAAAATTCTGTAGAAGAATATTACCAGGAATTACAAACTGGCATGATTAGATGTGGTATTGTTGAGGAGAATGAAGCTATGCTTGCACGTTTCATGGGTGGATTAAATAAAGAGATTCAGACCATTCTAGAGTATAAGGATTATAATAATATCACTCGTTTATTCCATCTTGCTTGTAAAGCTGAACGTGAAGTGCAGGATCGACAGCCATTGGCGCGAACTAACTTTTCTGCAGGTCGACCTTCATCATGGACACCGCGTGCATCTTCTACTTCCACTGCACCAGCACCTCCATCAGGTTCCACCTCCAGCCGTGATACAAGAAAGCAGGCACAACCACCACTATCTGCCAAGAGTGCACCTGCTGGGCCTGCACAGAGCTCTTCTTCTTCCATGGCATCGACAGGGCACACAAGTGATATTATTTGTCGTCGTTGTAAGGGAAGAGGACATTATGCGAGAGAATGCAAATCTCAGCGTGTAATGATTGCTACTGAGGATGGTGGGTATGAGTCCGCTAGTGACTATGATGAGGAGACTTTGGCTCTTATTACACGTGAAGAACATGGTGGAGATGATTCTGAAAATGAGACGCAATACATGGCTCCTGAAGACGCTGGCAGGTATGAAAGTTTAGTTGCTCAACATGTTTTGAGTGTGCAGGTCACACAAGCAGAGCAAAATCAGAGGCATAATTTGTTCCATACAAAGGGAGTTGTGAAGGAACGTTCTGTTCGCGTCATCATAGATGGAGGGAGCTGTAACAACTTGGCTAGCATGGAGCTGGTGGAGAAGCTATCTCTCACCACAAGACCACATCCACATCCTTACTACATCCAATGGTTCAACAACAGCAGCAAGGTTAAGGTAACACGTACTGTTCGTGTGCATTTTAGTATCTCTACATATGCTGATTATGCTGATTGTGATGTGGTACCCATGCAAGCATGTTCCTTATTAGTTGGTAGACCATGGCAATTTGATAAAAATTCTGTACACCATGGTAGAAACAATCAGTATACTCTTGTTCATAAGGATAAAAATATTACTTTGCTTCCTATGACTCCTGATTCCATTTTGAAAGATGACATTAATAGAGCTAATAAAGCAAAACAGGAGAAAAATAAGAGTGAAAATCAGATTGTGGCAAAGGAATTTGAGCAACAAATGAAACCTAATAATAAACCATCTAGTGTTCTGAAATTAAATTGAAAAGTGCATGTTTACTTGCCACAAAATCTGATATTGATGAGCAAAGAAGGGGAGGGATAGCATATTTGTTGTCGTGGATAGATTCTCAAAAATGGCACACTTTATACCATGTCATAAAAGCGATGATGCTGTTAATGTTGCTGATTTGTTCTTCCGTGAAATTATTCGTTTGCATGGTGTGCCAAATACTATTGTTTCAGATCGTGATACTAAATTTCTTAGCCACTTTTGGAGATGTTTATGGGCTAAGTTGGGGACTAAACTGCTTTTTAGTACTACTTGTCACCCCCAAAGTGATGGACAAACTGAAGTAGTCAATAGAACATTGTCTACTATGCTTAGGGCTGTTTTGAAGAATAATAAGAAAATGTGGGAAGAATGCTTGCCTCATATTGAATTTGCTTATAATCGTTCATTGCATTCTACTACTAAGATGTGCCCTTTTGAAATTGTGTATGGTTTCCTACCTCGTGCACCAATTGATTTGTTGCCTCTTCCATCTTCGGACAAGGTTAATTTTGACGCTAAAGAATGTGCTGAATTGATTTTAAAAATGCATGAGTTAACTAAGGACGACATTGAGCGTATGAATGCTAAATATAAACTTGCTGGAGATAAGGGTAGAAAACATGTTGTGTTTGCACCTGGAGATCTTGTTTGGTTACATTTGCGTAAGGATAGATTTCCTAATTTGCGCAAATCAAAGCTAATGCCACGTGCTGATGGTCCTTTTAAGGTGTTAGAGAAAATAAATGATAATGCATATAAACTTGAGCTACCTGCAGATTTTGGGGTTAGTCCCACTTTTAATATTGCAGATTTGAAGCCTTATTTGGGTGAGGAAGATGAGCTTCCGTAGAGGACGACTTCATTTCAAGAAGGGGAGGATGATGAGGACATCAGTACGATTGTTACACCCACAACCCCTACTTTACATATAATGGACCAATTACTAGAGCTCGCGCACGCCAATTAAATTACCAGGTAAATAGACCACCCCCTCCTTCATTTGTGAGATAGAGCATTGCTCATCCATTACGGATCTACTCCACGAGAGAGACCGCGGCCCCTCTACGGAGAAGATCCCCTTGGATTCAAGACCTCCTCACGGAGAAAACCCCCCCTCAAGACCTCCTTCCGGAGAAGAACCGGTTACCTATGTATCGTCCCTTGTTGGATTTGGATCGTGTATCTCTTCGTGTTTCGAGGATCTAGCACATGTGTGATTGTTCTTGTTGGTTTGAGTGATTCTCTCGTGTCTTCCCCTCGTGCTTCCCCTTGTGTTCTTCATGTTCTTAGTTGGGATCCGCTCCTTTCGTGAAAGATCGGCCATCTAGGGTTCCACCCTACATCACCTAGCTTGGAGAAGGATGAACATAGGAGCAAGAACAAGCATGGAGTTGATGGCATGCGCAAGGGGGACAAGAACGGAGTTACAAGTGATGATTTCAGGACTTTGAAGCCACCATAAGGAGTGCATGAAGCCTTGGACGAAATATACAAGATGCCACTTCATAAATTTCGTCCAGAGGCTATTCTAGGTGCTGCGTCACCTTATTATTGGGCCAGGCCCATGTAATTTCGAAATACATAAGTATAGGCTGTTTTTAGAGTCCGTATGTGTGGGGAAACAAGAGATAGGGCTGGTTTCGGACCCCTTCCCCAAGGGCCACGAAATCCCCCCCCTCTTCCTCCATATATACAGCCCTTACGGCACCGTTTAGACTTTGGGTTTTGTTTAGATTAAAGTTCGCCATAGCTGCAACTTCGCGTACTTCGTTTGTGTTCAACGACCAGACAAAGGCGTCACAGAACCCCACCTTGATCAATAAAGCTTTCCTCTTATATTCGCAATATCCAGATTGCAATCTTAGTTTCTTGCTTGTTCTTCATTTGCCTGCAGGAAACAGACCTTCGTGGTTAGGTTGATCGTGCTCCGGCGTGGTCAATAACCTCTCGGAGTTGGTTTAGCGATTGCTAAGGCGTGACGTCCTCGCACGTTCGTAGTCGGATCGTCAAAGTCGACTTCCTCCAAAACGATAGCCACCATCTCATCGAAAGACGGGACACCTTTGCCTCTATCAACTACAAGAGCGCATCAACATGGACGCGAGTGCCCGAGTCAACTACCTCAAGAAGATGCATGAAGATACAAGGCACACCATCGAACGCCAAGTACAATGACTCGCGACCAAGCTCAATGTCAACAAGCAACCCATGATATTCAACATTGGAGATCTTGTGTGGCTACACCTTCGCAAGGACCGCTTCCCCAACGAACGCGAGTCCAAACTTCTCCCATGAGCCGATGGACCCTTCAAGGTGCTAGCACGCTACAACAACATAGCTTAAAAGATCGACCTCCCGCGCGACAAGTACAACGTGAGCGACGTCTTCAACATCAAGGATCTTTCGCCCTACCATGGTGATGAAGATTTCGATCCGAGGTTGGATCTTTCCCAAGGGAGGGGAGATGATGCGGAGCATCCCACGATCGTCCCCATGGACGCATCTACACCTCCAACGACACCACTTGGACCAATGACAAGAGCCCGAGCAAAGGCTATCGAAGATAAAGTGAACTCGCTCCTTTCCAAACTACCACTTTCTATGCATGAGACATGGCTGCTACCTCAAGCGGAAACACTATGTGTGATCAGGTACTCGGAGGAAAGCCACAGAACGTCTACATACAACGGACAAGATGGCGAGGACACCAAGCGCGAAGATCAAGAGGAAGAGCTGCCATGGAAGCTACAGGCTCCGGACGACCGGCCCAGCCCGAACGTCCGACCCCTGGAGGTCGCAACAGCCCAAGGAAACCAGGCCAGCAAACGCTACAGCGGCCGGACGTCCGACCAGGACCGGACGTCCGACCAGGACCGGACGTCCGACAATTCCCAGGCCCCGGACGACCGACACTACGCCAACAGAACCAAATCTACGGAAATCCAAGGAAGACCGGACGACAGGCCACCGGACGATCGGACACCTACGGCCGTCCGATGCCGCGGCAACAGAACCTAATTCACGGACATCCGAAGATCTACGGACGTCCGGACCTCCGCGAGCCTCCGGACGACCGGCCCCTCACGGACGTCCGGACCCTGGCTGCGTCCAGTTTCGGGCCGAAGCCCATGTACCCCTCCACTTCGCCCCTCTTTTGCACTAAGACTATAAATAGACCTCTCCCTCCTCCTAGTTAGGGTTAGCATTGGTTTAGCTCATATGTGAGATAGAGCTTTGCTCATCCATTACGGATCTACTCCCCGAGAGAGACCGCGAACCCTCTACGGAGAAGATCCCCTTGGATTCAAGACCCCCTCTTGGGTGGCCCCATCAAGACCTCACGGAGAAGAACCGGTTACCCATTGTATTGTCCGTTGTTGACTTTGGATCTTGTATCTCCTCTCGTGTTTCGAGGATCTAGCGCATGTGTGATATATTCTTGTTGGTTGAGTGATTTCTCTCGTATTCCCCTCGTGACTCCCTTGTGTTTCCCCCTCGTGTTCTCCGTGTTCATCGTGGGATCCGCTCCTTTTGTGAAAGATCGGCCGTATAGGGTTCCACCCTACATCACTGTATCAGACCATCCGTAGGGCCCGCGAGGCCCTCTCCGTCGTCCTTCGAGTTGTTGCGCTTGCCGTGGCGCCGAGCATTGCCAACATGGTCAATGAACATGAGGATTTAGGAGATGACTTTATTTTGACTGGATGACAGTAGAGACCCACTAGGGCCATAGCCGTACGTACGCAAGTGCCTCCTTATTATGTACAACTATATTTTTTTGCTTCCTCCTGGTTTTCTGACATCACGGTCCCACACCATTGTCAACCTATGTAGTCAATATAAACGAGAGAATTGCACAAGGTGCGGCCGACAGCTGGAACCAAGCAGCTCGAGCAGTATTTGTGTTTTTGAGGCGTGAGCACTGCAGAGTTTTTCTTGGCGATGTTTTCATTGTTGTTCAGAGGAGAGCAGGGTATTAACTGGGCGGGCTGTGGCCCGTCTAGCCCAGGACAGATATCCAGCCTAGATATTAATTTTTTTCAAGATGAAAATGGCTAGCCCAGCTATACATTTTTTTGAGGAATACCCAGGCAAGGTCCACTTGTTATTCTCCCCCCCGCTGGGCTGCAAATCTTTCCTAAGAGGGATGCATTAGGCTTAACAGGAAAATGGGCTTTAAAAATAATAAATGGGATGTAATTATAAAAACTGGGCAGTAACTATAAAAAATGCACCAAACAAGAAATTAGTTTATAAAATATTATTTATGGATTTTGAAAATCTTAATTTTTAATTGTTGCGCGCGCAATGTTTCGTTGGATTTTTACGTAATACAAATTTATATTTAATCCGACTAGAAATTTTGGGATAAAAATATTTCGGATCCCATCAAAATGTGGGAAATTTTATTTAATTCTGTCTTGAACGGTTGGTTGAAATTATTAATCGTTGTCCTAGCTAGAAAATGGGCTGTACTTTTAACAAACTATAAATGGGCTGTAGTAAATTCCATTAGAATTCAAAAATGGGTTGTACATTCTTACAAATCGCAAATGGGCTATAAGTTCTCTACCACACACTTGTGGGCCTACTAAGTTGACGCGTCCCCTAAAAAAAGAAGTTGACGCGTATGCAAGGCTTTGTCAACTTATTATAGTCAACACACGGTTCTAGCAGCAGTGGCCGTTGGATGTCTATCTGATGAGGACATCAATACCATTGTTACACCCACAGCCCCTGCTGCTATACATACTGGACCAATTACTAGAGCTCGCGCACGCCAATTAAATTACCAGGTACTTTTGTTTCTTGGTAATGATTCTAATGTTCATGAGAATATGATGCTGCCTAAATTGGATACATTTGTTTTGCTTACAAATGAAGGGCCTAGCTTTGAGAAGGATGAACATTGGAGCAAGAACAAGCATGGAGATGATGGCATGCGCATGGGGAACAAGAACAGAGTTACAAGTGATGATTTCAGGACGTTGAAGCCACCATAATGCGTGCATGAAGCCTTGGACGAAATATACAAGATGCTACTTCATAACTTTCGTCCAGAGGCTACTCTAGGTGCTGCATCACCTTATTATTGGGCCAGGCCCATGTAATTTCGAAATACATAAGTATAGGCGTATTTTAGAGTCCGTATGTGTGGGGAAACAAGAGATAGGGTTGGTTTCGGACCCCTTCCTCAAGGGCCACGAAATTCCCCCCTCTTCCTCCATATATACAGCCCTTAGGGCGTCGTTTAGACTTTGGGTTTTGTTTAGATTAAAAGTTCGCCATAGCTGCAACTTCGCGTACTTCGTTTGTGTTCAGCGACCAGACAAAGGCGTCACAGAACTCCACCTTGATCAATAAAGCTTTCATCTTATATTCACAATATCCAGATTGCAATCTCAGTTTCTTGCTTGTTCTTCGTTTGCTCGCAGGAAACAGACCCTCGTGGTCAGGTTGATCGTGCTCCGGCGTGGTCGATAACCTCTCGGAGTTGGTTTAGCAATTGCTAAGGCGCGACGTCCTCGCACGTTCGTAGTCGGATCGTCAAAGTCGACTTCCACCAAAGCGATATCCACCATCTCATCGAAAGACGAGACACCTTTGCCTCTATCAAGTGGTATCAGATTTCCAGGTTGCTCGGTGAGATTTTACAGTTTTTCGTAGTTTAGATCGAGTCTGTTCTTCATACCTACAGTCCACGAAAAAGCCACAAAAAAAAATTAGGGTTAGTTCATCATATCCGAACCAATCTGAGCCTTTGCATAATCTTTTTAGGGTTTTTGCTTTGTTGAATTTGCGGTTGCATCGTCGTGTCAAGTTGCTGGTCTTAGAGTCTAGTCTTTTAGAGTTTCGAGTCCTGGTCATAAGTTGTCACGCCGCTGCCGCACCATCATCATCGCCTTGCCATCTACCACCATTGCTCATCCGCCACCGCTCTGAATCCGTATCCATATACCACCACCGATCCATATCCATATACCACTACCGCTACCATATACCACCACCGCTGCCATATCCTACCGCCATATATCCACCACCAATCCGAGTTCTTTTCATATTCGGTTGGTTTTAGAGATCCATATATTTTCCGTTTCGTGTTTCCTTGCCTGAGTAGGTCTCGGAAAAAAAAGAGGAGCGCAAAAAAAAAAGAGCGATTTTTTTTCCAGAGTGTGCTTTTCCCTTGTTTACGTGCAGCGCCGTGATTTTGTTAGTGTTCTAGGCTCGCGTCTCTAGCACGGTCTAGCTTAGGACCAGCACAGTACCGTCGTTGAGCGTTTATTCAACTTTGCATCTCTGAATTGATTATTGCTTACCATTTTGCTACCATATTATAAGCCTTCCCAGCTCCACATAAGTCTACATCGTGCGTTTGACTCTCCCTGGTAATCGCTATATCCAAGCTTTGAGAGTTTTTGACTACAACGGTTGCCGATCACCACCTGCTGCTGGGTAAGAACTGGTAAGAATTTGAGATTCGCTTGAAGGTTTTGTGACACACCACCATCACCACCACTTCTAGTAGTCTGCAGGATCATATTCTTTTGTGTTTCTATTGCTGCTAACCGTGGCAGGTTCACAAGCCGATGAGACTGATTGGGAGAACATGACGAACAAGGAGTTGCATGATAAATTTCAGCAAATGATGAGTGGCCAGGTGGGAGATGTGCTAAACAGATTTGAAGAGGCTATGGAGAAGATAGATGCCGTGGAGAAGTCGTTCGAGACAAAGCTGGATAGCAAGTTTACTGAATTACTCAAGCGTCTTCCCCAACCACCACCGGCTGCACATGTCGCACCTCTACAACAACAACAACCACATCTCCAACGCCGCCTTCCAAATCAAGTGGGACGGGCACAGCGCGTTCCAATTGAGATTGGTCAAAATTCGGGTGCTGCTGCACCTACTGTTGATGCTTCTTTGGCTCCTGCTTCTGCGGCGGCTGAGGAGGATGACGATTATGCGGGCGATTATGAGGATGAGGTTGATCAAAATCAGAACTACGTGCAGCCACCAGCACCACCACCAGCAGGTCGACCTCAGGTATATATTCGCAACGGTAGGCCGGCACCACCACCTCAGGTACGAGATCATGCACATCTCCCTAAACTGAAATTGAATATTCCACCATTTGAGGGTAGATATGTTCCTGATATATATCTTACTTGGGAGTTAGAAACTGAACAACGATTTACATGTTTACAATATCCTGAGGAGAGACGTGTTCCTGCTGCTGTTTGTGCTTTCACTAGCTTTGCATGTGTTTGGTGGTCTGAACATTGTAGATTATATCCTGTTCCAGCTACTTGGGCTGCTTTGAAAACTGTTATGCGTACTCGTTGGGTTCCACCATATTATCAACGTGAATTACTTCAAAAATTGCAGCGTTTAAGACAAGGGAAAAATTCTGTAGAAGAATATTATCAGGAATTACAAACTGGCATGATTAGATGTGGTATTGTTGAGGAGAATGAAGCTATGCTTGCACGTTTTATGGGTGGATTAAATAAAGAGATTCAGACCATTCTAGAGTATAAGGATTATAGTAATATCACTCGTTTATTCCATCTTGCTTGTAAAGCTGAACGTGAAGTGCAGGATCGACAGCCATTGGCGCGAACTAACTTTTCTGCAGGTCGACCTTCATCATGGACACCGCGTGCATCTTCTACTTCCACTTCACCATCACCTCCAGCCGTGATACAAGAAAGCAGGCACAACCACCACTCTCTGCCAAGAGCACACCTGCCGGGCCTGCGCAGAGCTCTTCTTCTTCCATGGCATCGACAGGGCACACAAGTGATATTATTTGTCGTCGTTGTAAGGGAAGAGGACATTTTGCGAGAGAATGTAAATCTCAGCGTGTCATGATTGCTACTGAGGATGGTGGGTATGAGTCCGCTAGTGACTATGATGAGGAGACTTTGGCTCTTATTACACGTGAAGAACATGGTGGAGATGATTCTGAAAATGAGACGCAATACATGGCTCCTGAAGACGCTGACAGGTATGAATGTTTAGTTGCTCAACGTGTTTTGAGTGTGCAGGTCACACAAGCAGAGCAAAATCAAAGGCATAATTTGTTCCATACAAAGGGAGTTGTGAAGGAACGTTCTGTTCGCGTCATCATAGATGGAGGGAGTTGTAACAACTTGGCTAGCATGGAGATGGTGGAGAAGCTATCTCTCACCACAAGACCACATCCACATCCTTACTACATCCAATGGTTCAACAACAGCGGCAAGGTTAAGGTAACACGTACTGTTCGTGTGCATTTTAGTATCTCTACATATGTTGATTATGTTGATTGTGATGTGGTACCCATGCAAGCATGTTCCTTATTACTAGGTAGACCATGGCAATTTGATAAAAATTATGTACACCATGGTAGAAACAATCAGTATACTCTTGTTGATAAGGATAAAAATATTACTTTGCTTCCTATGACTCCTGATTCCATTTTGAAAGATGACATTAATAGAGCTAATAAAGCAAAACAGGAGAAAAATAAGAGTGAAAATCAGATTGTGGCAAAGGAATTTGAGCAACAAATGAAACCTAATAATAAACCATCTAGTGTTGTTTCTGAAATTAAATTGAAAAGTGCATGTTTACTTGCCACAAAATCTGATATTGATGAACTAGATTTCAGCAAATCTGTTTGCTATGCTTTTGTGTGCAAAGAGGCATTATTTTCATTCGAGGACGTGCCTTCCTCTTTGCCCCTGCTGTCACTAACATTTTGCAGGAGTTCGCTGACGTCTTCCCACAAGACGTGCCACCGGGATTACCACCTATTCGAGGGATTGAGCATCAAATTGACTTAATTCCCGGTGCATCGCTACCCAACCGTGCACCATACCGTACCAATCCAGAGGAGACGAAGGAGATTATGCGTCAAGTACAGGAGCTGCTCGACAAAGGTTATATACGCGAATCTCTTAGTCCTTGTGCTGTTCCTATTATACTAGTGCCTAAAAAGGATGGTACGTCGCGTATGTGTGTTGATTGTAGAGGCATTAATAATATTACTATTCGTTATCGTCATCCTATTCCTAGGCTAGATGATATGCTTGATGAATTGAGTGGCTCTACAATATTCTAAAAAGTTGATTTGCGTAGTGGATACCATCAAATTCGTATGAAATTGGGAGATGAATGGAAAACTGCATTTAAAACTAAGTTTGGTTTATATGAGTGGTTAGTCATGCCTTTTGGGTTAACTAATGCACCTAGTACTTTCATGAGACTAATGAACGAAGTTTTACGTGCTTTCATTGGACGATTTGTGGTAGTCTATTTTGATGATATACTGATTTATAGCAAATCTTTGGAAGAACATTTGGAACATTTACGTGCTGTTTTTATTGCTCTACGTGATGCACGTTTGTTTGGTAACCTTGGGAAGTGCACCTTTTGCACCGACCGAGTATCTTTTCTTGGCTATGTTGTTACTCCACAGGGAACTGAAGTTGATAAAGCCAAGATTGAAGCTATTGAGAGTTGGCCGCAGCCCAAAACGGTCACACACATGCGGAGTTTTCTTGGACTCGCTGGTTTCTATAGGCGTTTTGTGAGAGATTTTAGCACCATTGCTGCACCTCTCAACGAGCTTACAAAGAAGGATGTGCCTTTTGTTTGGGGTACCGCATAGGAAGAAGCCTTCACGGTATTGAAAGATAAGTTGACACATGCTCCTTTACTCCAACTTCCTGATTTTAATAAGACTTTTGAGCTTGAATGTGATGCTAGTGGCATTGGATTAGGAGGTGTGTTATTACAAGATGGCAAACCTGTTGCATACTTTTCTGAAAAATTGAGTGGGCCTAGTCTGAATTATTCTACTTATGATAAAGAACTATATGCTCTTGTTCGGACTTTAGAAACATGGCAACATTATTTATGGCCCAAAGAATTTGTTATACATTCTGATCATGAATCTTTGAAACATATTAAAAGTCAAGCTAAACTGAATCGTAGACATGCTAAATGGGTTGAATTCATTGAAACTTTCCCTTATGTCATTAAACACAAGAAGGGTAAAGAAAATGTTATTGCTGATGCATTGTCTCGTCGCTATACTTTCACAACTTGACTTCAAAATATTTGGTTTGGAGACCATCAAAGATCAATATGTGCATGATGCTGATTTTAAAGATGTCTTGCAGAATTGTAAAGAAGGAAGAACCTGGAACAAGTTTGTCGTTAATGATGGACTTGTGTTCCGTGCTAACAAGCTATGCATTCCAGCTAGCTCTCTTCGTCTTTTGTTGTTGCAGGAGGCGCATGGAGGAGGATTAATGGGACACTTTGGCGTGAAGAAGACGGAGGACGTACTTGCTACACATTTCTTTTGGCCAAAGATGAGACGGGATGTTGAGCGTTTTGTTGCTCGCTGCACTACATGTCAAAAAGCTAAGTCACGACTCAATCCTCATGGTTTATATATGCCTTTGCCTGTACCTAGTGTTCCTTGGGAGGATATATCTATGGACTTTGTTTTAGGTTTACCTCGAACAAAGAAGGGGAGGGATAGCATATTTGTTGTCGTGGATAGATTCGCGAAAATGGCACACTTTATACCATGTCATAAAAGCGATGATGCTGTTACTGTTGCTGATTTGTTCTTTCGTGAAATTATTCGCTTGCATGGTGTGCCAAATACTATTGTTTCCGATCGTGATACTAAATTTCTTAGCCACTTTTGGAGATGTTTATGGGCTAAGTTGGGGACTAAACTGCTTTTTAGTACTACCTGTCACCCCCAAACTGATGGACAAACTGAAGTAGTCAATAGAACATTGTCTATTATGCTTAGGGCTGTTTTGAAGAATAATAAGAAAATGTGGGAAGAATGCTTGCCTCATATTGAGTTTGCTTATAATCGTTCATTGCATTCTACTACTAAGATGTGCCCTTTTGAAATTGTGTATGGTTTCCTACCTCGTGCACCTATTGATTTGTTGCCTCTTCCATCTTCGGAGAAGGTTAATTTTGATGCTAAACAACGTGCTGAATTGATCTTAAAAATGCATGAGTTAACTAAGGAAAACATTGAGCGTATGAATGCTAAATATAAACTTGCTGGAGATA
Source organism: Aegilops tauschii subsp. strangulata (assembly GCF_002575655.3). Classification (NCBI taxonomy): domain Eukaryota; kingdom Viridiplantae; phylum Streptophyta; class Magnoliopsida; order Poales; family Poaceae; genus Aegilops; species Aegilops tauschii. The sequence goes on from NC_053037.3 coordinate 252,721,770, forward strand.
AGGGTAGAAAACATGTTGTGTTTGCACCTGGAGATCTTGTTTGGTTACATTTGCGTAAGGATAGATTTCCTGATTTGCGCAAATCAAAGATAATGCCACGTGCTGATGGTCCTTTTAAGGTGTTAGAGAAAATAAATGATAATGCATATAAACTTGAGCCGCCTGCAGATTTTGGGGTTAGTCCCACTTTTAACATTGCAGATTTGAAGCCTTATTTGGGTGAGGAAGATGAGCTTCCGTCGAGGACGACTTCATTTCAAGAAGGGGAGGATGATGAGGACATCAATACCATTGTTACACCCACAGCCCCTGCTGCTATACATACTGGACCAATTACTAGAGCTCGCGCACGCCAATTAAATTACCAGGTACTTTCGTTTCTTGGTAATGATTCTAATGTTCATGAGAATATGATGCTGCCTAAATTGGATACATTTGTTTTGCTTACAAATGAAGGGCCTAGCTTTGAGAAGGATGAACATTGGAGCAAGAACAAGCATGGAGATGATGGCATGCGCATGGGGAACAAGAACGGAGTTACAAGTGATGATTTCAGGACGTTGAAGCCACCATAATGCGTGCATGAAGCCTTGGACGAAATATACAAGAAGCTACTTCATACCTTTCGTCCAGAGGCTATTCTAGGTGCTGCGTCACCTTATTATTGGGCCAGGCCCATGTAATTTCGGAATACATAAGTATAGGCTGTTTTTAGAGTCCGTATGTGTGGGGAAACAAGAGATAGGGTTGGTTTCGGACCCCTTCCTCAAGGGCCACGAAATTCCCCCCTCTTCCTCCATATATACAGCCCTTAGGGCGTCGTTTAGACTTTGGGTTTTGTTTAGATTAAAAGTTCGCCATAGCTGCAACTTCGCGTACTTCGTTTGTGTTCAGCGACCAGACAAAGGCGTCACAGAACTCCACCTTGATCAATAAAGCTTTCATCTTATATTCGCAATATCCAGATTGCAATCTCAGTTTCTTGCTTGTTCTTCGTTTGCTCGCAGGAAACAGACCCTCGTGGTCAGGTTGATCGTGCTCCGGCGTGGTCGTTAACCTCTTGGAGTTGGTTTTGCGATTGCTAAGGCGCGACGTCCTCGCACGTTCGTAGTCGGATCGTCAAAGTCGACTTCCACCAAAGCGATATCCATCATCTCATCGAAAGACGGGACACCTTTGCCTCTATCACTATCCAACGGATGTCGTGCTTCTTCTTCAATCTCGAATATTCTAGCTTCAGCTGCCCAAAAAATGATTCCTCCCCCTGACATCTGGGGCGCACCGTTTCGGAGGCTGACCCGTGGGTCTACTAAGTTGATGCGTACCAAGGGCTTTGTCAACTTAGTCAATATAAACGATTCTAGCTGTAGTGACCGTACTATGTCCATTCAACGGCCGTAGTGCTTCTTCAACCTGTGGTCTTCTTGCTCCAGCCGCCCAAAGGAGCGCCGGTCGTGCCGCCTGCTCCTGCCTCTCGTGGCCGGCTGTGCTGCCGCGGAGGCCTCACCGCCCCCTACTACTCCCACCGCTAGCCAGGCCATCCCGCCACTCACCCACACCCACTGTTATTCTGCGGCGACGACAGCCTCACACCGCAGCCGAACCAGTGAACCCTCGTACTCCTCTCCGTGCGGGCTTCCACTTCCGCGTCTTCCCCGGCTCCGCGTCGTCCCCTTCCTAGGCCTCGTCGTCGTCCACCGCCCTGGTGCTCTCGGCGCGGCGTGGTCAACGTGTTCAAGGAACGACTTCGATCGGAAGAGTACTGTACGTGGAGAGGCTGACAGCTGGGTCCACGGCGGCCGCAAGGAAGTGCCTTCTTATTACGCGCAAAATAATTATTCCTCCACCTGACAGCAGGGACCCACCGGACGGGCCACCGTATTTCGCATAAAAAACGGTTCCCCCCTGACTGCTGGGACCCACCAGCAACATCTTCGCACGCAAGGAAGTGTGACCGGGCAAAAAAAAATGATTCGCCCCGTGACTGCTGGGACCCACCAGCTATATCTTCGCACGCAAGGAAGTGCCTGACAGTCGGAACCCACCTGGTCGAAGCGTAGGTAGCGTTGTCATTCTGGTCGCGAACATGTACGTACAAACTAGTCGATGTAGAGGCGCGCACGTGTCGTAGTAGAGGCGCGCACGTAGCATGTACACGTACGTACAGCGGCCAGGGTGCAAGAAAGAAAATACGGCGACGTACGTACATACGGGCGGGGTCTCGAATGCCTACTCGCGCATACGTACGGCCAGGGCTCGTGTACATGGCTGGGTCGGAACGGAGAAACTACGTCGTCATCATGTTCATGGGGAGGCAACGTAATGCGTCGTGATCATCGGGAGGCAACGGAACGCGTGGGAGCCAACCGGCTTGGACGGAATAGCCGATGGAAACGAGGCCTGGCGTACCGCAGAACGGAGGAAACGGCCTTGCGTTCGACCGACCACGGTCGAAACGGGATGTTGTTCATCGGGAGAGGTCTGGCGTACCGCAAAACGGAGGAAACAGACCTCCTACGGTCGAAACGGGGTCCTGTTGATTGGGAGGGGTGCGGCGTACCGCAAAACGGAGGAAACGGACTTGTGTTGGAGCGCTACAGTTGAACGGGGCTCTTGTTCATCGGGAGGGGTATGGCGTACCGCAAAACGGGACTCCACAGGATACTGTTCATCTCCACCGTCGACCCCCTTCAGCCTCCACGGGCTACTGTTCATCCACCGTCGACCACCTAATGCGGAGCATCCCAAGGTCTTCACCATGGACCCACCATCGTTTCACCAAGTGCCTAGTGGACCCATGACACGAGCACGTGCAAGAGCTCTCGAAACCGAGGTGACATCTCTCCTCTCACAATTCCACTTCGACGAACATGAGACATGGCTACTACCTCAAACGGAGACGTTGTGCATACTCAGGTATCAAGGAGTTAGCCATGGAGACACTAAAGAGCAAGGAGAATCCGAAGAGGAAGATGGGCGTGAAGACGGAGAAGAAGAAGGGCAAAGCCAGCAGAAGCCCGGACGATCCGGACCGCCGTCCGGACGATCCGGCCCCAGCCCGGATGATCCGGACCCCGGCCCGAACGATCCGGCTACCTCGCCCAAGGACACCCGAAGCTTCACCCCGAAGCCGGATCATCCGAACCCAGGCCTGGATCATCCGGCCACACCCGAACGTCCGGACCAGGCCCCGGACATCCGGACCCTCCGCGGCGGCCATGACACAGCCGGATCATCCGGACGCCGACCCGGACCTTCCGGGCGCCTGAAGGCCGGATCATCCGGACAGTGCTTGCGTGCATGATGTTGGGTCGAGGCCCATGTACCCCTTCGCCCCCAACCTCTATATATATGACTCCTCCACCTCTTTCTAGGGTTAGCATTGTTTAGCTCATATGTGAGGATAGCTTTTGCTCATCCATACAGATCATCTCCTCGAGAGAGACCGTAGCCCCTCTACGGAGAAGATCCCCTTGGATTCAAGACCCCCTCTTGGGTGGCCCCATCAAGACCTCCTCTAGGAGAAGAACCGGTTACCCTTTGTATTGTCCTTTGTTGGATTTGAATCTTGTATCCCCTCTCGTGTCTCGAGGATCTAGCATATGTGTGACTATATCTTGTTGGTTTAGTGATTCTCCTTGTGTTTTCCTCGTTTCCCCCTCGTGTTCTTCGTGTTCATAGTCGGGATCCGCTCCTTTCGTGAAAGATCGGCCGTTTAGGGTTCCACCCTACGTCATCTTGGTATCATGAGCCAAGTTGATCACGATTTTGGAGCCTCCCCTCTTCGTTTTCTAGCTTGATTTTGTTGTTTTTCGTCCTAATCCAAAAATCCCCAAAAAAATAGCCCCGAATTTTTTTCCTTGTGATTTGTGAGTTTTGATGATGTTTTGTTGGTTTTGATCCATCAATTTTGTTGTGTTGCAAGTGGATCTTACCTTCCCCCACCATCTCCACCGCGAAATCCATCCTCAATCCACGAAATCCTCGGATTTGTCCCTATTTTTGAGCTCATCCCGAGCCGTCCCCGAGCGAAGTTGACCCGCCCGGATCATCCGGCTTCCGACCCGGATCATCCGGATCCGCCCGGATCATCTGGCTCCTGGCCCGGATCATCCGGCCTCCACTGACGAAACTGCATTTTCTGCAGTTCTTGACCACCGCCACCTACGCCTCCGCATACCCACTTCGACCACCACCACCTAACTTTCGCAAACCCTTTCAATACACCAAACCCTACCACCGCTTGACCGCTACCACCTCCGACACATTTTGCCGCATTTGGTTTTGAGAATTTGAGTTGTGGCTCACCGTTTCCTAATGTGTTTCGGCTACTTAGGTGATGAGGACATCAATACCATTGTTACACCCATAGCCCCTGCTGCTATACATACTGGACCAATTACTAGAGCTCGCGCATGCCAATTAAATTACCAGGTACTTTCGTTTCTTGGTAATGATTCTAATGTTCATGAGAATATGATGCTGCCTAAATTGGATACATTTGTTTTGCTTACAAATGAAGGGCCTAGCTTTGAGAAGGATGAACATTGGAGCAAGAACAAGCATGGAGATGATGGCATGCGCATGGGGAACAAGAACGGAGTTACAAGTGATGATTTCAGGACGTTGAAGCCATCATAATGCGTGCATGAAGCCTTGGACGAAATATACAAGATGCTACTTCATAACTTTCGTCCAGAGGCTATTCTAGGTGCTGCGTCACCTTATTATTGGGCCAGGCACATGTAATTTCGAAATACTTGAGTATAGGCTATTTTTAGAGTCCGTATGTGTGGGGAAACAAGAGATAGGGTTGGTTTCGGACCCCTTCCCCAAGGGCCACGAAATTCCCCCCTCTTCCTCCATATATACAGCCCTTAGGGCGTCGTTTAGACTTTGGGTTTTGTTTAGATTAAAAGTTCGCCATTGCTGCAACTTCGCGTACTTCGTTTGTGTTCAACGACCAGACAAAGGCGTCACAGAACCCCACCTTGATCAATAAAGCTTTCATCTTATATTCGCAATATCCATATTGCAATCTCAGTTTCTTGCTTGTTCTTCGTTTGCTCGCAGGAAACAGACCCTCGTGGTCAGGTTGATCGTGCTCCGGCGTGGTCAATAACCTCTCGGAGTTGGTTTAGCGATTGCTAAGGCGCGACGTCATCGCATGTTCATAGTCGGATCGTCAAAGTCGACTTCCACCAAAGCGATATCCATCATCTCATCGAAAGACGGGACACCTTTGCCTCTATCAAGTGGTATCAGATTTCCAGGTTGCTCGGCGAGATTTTACAGTTTTTCGTAGTTTCGATCGAGTTTGTTCTTCATACCTATAGTCCACGAAAAAGCCAAAAAAAAATTAGGGTTAGTTCATCCTATCCGAACCAATCTGAGCCTTTGCATAATCTTTTCTGTGTTTGCTTTGTTGAATTTGCGGTTGCATCGTCGTGTCAAGTTGCTGGTCTTAGCGTCTAGTCCTTTAGAGTTTCGAGTTCTGTTCACAGGTTGTCACGTCGCCGCTGCCATATATCACCACCGCATCATCATCATCGCTGCTGCCATATACCACCACCGCACCAACTTCATCGCCGCTGCCATATACCACCACCACATATTCACCGCCAATCCGAGTCCATATACGCCACCACATATCCGCCGCCATCACGCCAATCCGAGTACACCTGCAACATATATCCGCCACCAGTCCGAGTTCCACCAGATTCATCTCCGCCACCAGTCCGAGTTCCACCAGATTCATCTCCGCCACCAGTCCTAGTCCAAGTCCAGTATTTTGTTACTCTGTTTTGGATTTCCAGATCGCGCCATACTCCGAGTCGTGACAGAGAAGGACTCCCAAACTTCAGCGTGCAGCGCCGTGCAAAAAAAAGTGAAAAAAAATTCAGAGTGTGCTCCTCCCTTGTTTACGTGCAGCGCCGTGATTTTGTTAGTGTTCTAGGTTCGCGTCTCTAGCACGGTCTAGCCTAGGACCAGCACAGTACCGTCGTTGAGCGTTTATTCAACTTTGCATATCTGAATTGATTATTGCTGACCCTTTTTGCTACTATATTATAAGCCTTCCCAGCTCCACATACATCTACGTCGTGCGTTTGACTCTCCCTGGTAATCGCTCTATCCAAGCTTTGAGAGTTTTGACTACAACGGTTGCCGATCACCACCTGCTGCTGAGTAAGAACTGGTAAGAATTTGAGATTCGCTTGAAGGATTTGTGACACACCACCATCACCACCACTTCCTAGTAGTCTGTAGGATCATATTCTTTTGTGTTTCTATTGCTGCTAACCATGGCAGGATCACAAGCCGATGAGACTGATTGGGAGAACATGACGAACAAGGGGTTGCATGATAAATTTCAGCAAATGATGAGTGGCCAGGTGGGAGATGTGCTAAACAGATTTGAAGAGGCTATGGAGAAGATAGATGCCGTGGAGAAGTCGTTTGAGACAAAGCTGGATAACAGGTTTAATGAATTGCTCAAGCGTCTTCCGCAACCACCACCGGCGGCACCTGTCGCACCTCTACAACAACAACCACATCTCCAACGCCGCCTTCCAAATCAAGTGGGACGAGCACAGCGCATTCCAATTGAGACTGGTCAAAATTCGGGTGCCGCTGCACCTACTGTTGATGCTTCTTTGGCTCCTGCTACTGCGGCGGCTGAGGAGGATGATGATTATGCGGGCGATTATGAGGATGAGGTTGATCAAAATCAGAACTACGTGCAGCCACCAGCACCACCTCCAGCAGGTCGACCTCAGGTATATATTCGCAACGGTAGGCCTGCACCACCACCTCAGGTACGAGATCATGACCATGTTCCTATACTAAAATTGAATATTCCACCGTTTGAGGGTAGATACAATCCTCATGTATATCTTACTTGGGAGTTAGAAACTGAACAACGTTTTACATGTTTACAATATCCCGAGGAGAGACGGGTTGCTGCTGCTGTTTGTGCTTTACCTAGTTTTGCATGTGTATGGTGGTCTGAACACTGTAGATTATATCCTATTCCAGCTACTTGGGCTGCTTTGAAAACTGCTATGCGTACTCGTTGGGTTCCACCATATTATCAACGTGAATTGCTTCAAAAACTGCAGCGTTTACGACAAGGGAAAAATTCTGTAGAAGAATATTATCAGGAATTACAAACTGGCATGATTAGATGTGGTATTGTTGAGGAGAATGAAGCTATGCTTGCACGTTTTATGGGTGGTTTAAATAGAGAGATTCAGACCATTCTAGAGTATAAGGAGTATACTAATATCACTCGTTTATTCCATCTTGCTTGTAACGCTGAACGTGAAGTGCAGGATCGACAAGCATTGGCGCGAACTAACTTTTCTGCAGGTCGACCTTCATCATGGACACCGCGTGCATCTTCTACTTCCACTGCACCAGCACCTCCATCAGGTTCCACCTCCAGCCGTGATACAAGAAAGCAGGCACAACCACCACTATCTACCAAGAGCGCACCTGCCGGGCCTGCACAGAGCTCTTCTTCTTCCATGGCATCAACAGGGCACACAAGTGATATTATTTGTCGTTGTTGTAAGGGAAGAGGACATTATGCGCGAGAATGCAAATCTCAGCGTGTAATGATTGCTACTGAGGATGGCGGGTATGAGTCCGCTAGTGACTATGATGAGGAGACTTTGGCTCTTATTACACGTGAAGAACATGGTGGAGATGATTCTGAAAATGAGACGCAATACATGGCTCCTGAAGACGCTGACAGGTATGAATGTTTAGTTGCTCAACGTGTTTTGAGTGTGCAGGTCACACAAGCAGAGCAAAATCAGAGGCATAATTTGTTCCATACAAAGGGAGTTGTGAAGGAACGTTCTGTTCGCGTCATCATAGATGGAGGGAGCTGTAACAACTTGGCTAGCATGGAGATGGTGGAGAAGCTATCTCTCACCACAAGACCACATCCACATCCTTACTACATCCAATGGTTCAACAACAGCGGCAAGGTTAAGGTAACACGTACTGTTCGTGTGCATTTTAGTATCTCTACATATGCTGATTATGTTGATTGTGATGTGGTACCCATGCAAGCATGTTCCTTATTACTTGGTAGACCATGGCAATTTGATAAAAACTCTGTACACCATGGTAGAAACAATCAGTATACTCTTGTTCATAAGGATAAAAATATTACTTTGCTTCCTATGACTCCTGATTCCATTTTGAAAGATGACATTAATAGAGCTAATAAAGCAAAACAGGAGAAAAATAAGAGTGAAAATCAGATTGTGGCAAAAGAATTTGAGCAACAAATGAAACCTAATAATAAACCATCTAGTGTTGTTTCTGAAATTAAATTGAAAAGTGCATGTTTACTTGCCACAAAATCTGATATTGATGAGCTAGATTCCAACAAATCTGTTTGCTATGCTTTTGTGTGCAAAGAGGCATTATTTTCATTCGAGGACGTGCCTTCCTCTTTGCCCCCTGCTGTCACTAACATTTTGCAGGAGTTCGCTGACGTCTTTCCACAAGACGTGCCACCGGGATTACCACCTATTCGAGGGATTGAGCATCAAATTGACTTAATTCCCGGTGCAACGCTACCCAACCGTGCACCATACCGTACCAATCCAGAGGAGACGAAGGAGATTATGCGTCAAGTATAGGAGCTGCTCGACAAAGGTTATATACGCGAATCTCTTAGTCCTTGTGTCGTTCCTATTATACTTGTGCCTAAAAACGATGGTACATCACGTATGTGTGTTGATTGTAGAGGCATTAATAACATTACTATTCGTTATCGTCATCCTATTCCTAGGCTAGATGATATGCTTGATGAATTGAGTGGCTCTACAATATTTTCCAAAGTTGATTTGCGTAGTGGATACCATCAAATTCGTATGAAACTGGGAGATGAATGGAAAACAACATTTAAAACTAAGTTTGGTTTATATGAGTGGTTAGCCATGCCTTTTGAGTTAACTAATGCACCTAGTACTTTCATGAGACTAATGAACGAAGTTTTACGTGCTTTTGACGATTTGTGGAAGTCTATTTTGATGATATACTGATTTATAGCAAATCTTTGGAAGAACATTTGGAACATTTACGTGATGTTTTTATTGCTCTACGTGATGCATGTTTGTTTGGTAACCTTGGGAAGTGCACCTTTTGCACCGACCGAGTATCTTTTCTTGGCTATGTTGTTACTCCAAAGGGAATTGAAGTTGATAAAGCCAAGATTGAAGCTATTGAGAGTTGGCCGCAGCCCAAAACGGTCACACAAGTGAGGAGTTTCCTTGGCCTCGCTGGTTTCTATAGGCGTTTTGTGAGAGATTTCAGCACCATTGCTGCACCTCTCAACGAGCTTACAAAGAAGGATGTGCCTTTTGTTTGGGGTACCGCACAGGAAGAAGCCTTCACGGTATTGAAAGATAAGTTGACACATGCTCCTTTACTCCAACTTTCTGATTTTAATAAGACTTTTGAGCTTGAATGTGATGCTAGTGGAATTGGATTAGGAGGTGTGTTATTACAAGATGGTAAACCTGTTGCATACTGTTCTGAGAAATTGAGTGGGCCTAGTCTGAATTATTCTACTTATGATAAAGAACTATATGCTCTTGTTCGGACTTTAGAAACATGGCAACATTATTTATGGCCCAAAGAATTTGTTATACATTCTGATCATGAATCTTTGAAACATATTAAAAGTCAAGCTAAACTGAATCGTAGACATGCTAAATGGGTTGAATTCATTGAAACTTTCCCTTATGTCATTAAACACAAGAAGGGTAAAGAAAATGTTATTGGTGATGCATTGTCTCGTCGCTATACTATGCTGTCACAACTTGACTTCAAAATATTTGGTTTGGAGACCATCAAAGATCGATATATGCATGATGCTGATTTTAAAGATGTTTTGCAGAATTGTAAAGAAGGAAGAACCCGGAACAAGTTTGTCGTTAATGATGGATTTGTGTTCCGTGCTAACAAGCTATGCATTCCAGCTAGCTCTCTTCGTCTTTTGTTGTTGCAGGAGGCTCATGGAGGAGGATTAATGGGACACTTTGGCGTGAAGAAGACGGAGGACGTACTTGCTACACATTTCTTTTGGCCAAAGATGAGACGGGATGTTGAGCGTTTTGTTGCTCGCTGCACTACATGTCAAAAAGCTAAGTCACGACTCAATCCTCATGGTTTATATATGCCTTTGCCTGTACCTAGTGTTCCTTGGGAGGATATATCTATGGACTTTGTTTTAGGTTTACCTCGAACAAAGAAGGGGAGGGATAGCATATTAGTTGTCGTGGATAGATTCTCAAAAATGGCACACTTTATACCATGTCATAAAAGCGATGATGCTGTTAATGTTGCTGATTTGTTCTTCCGTGAACTTATTCGTTTGCATGGTGTGCCAAATACTATTGTTTCAGATCGTGATACTAAATTTCTTAGCCAATTTTGGAGATGTTTATGGGCTAAGTTGGGGACTAAACTGCTTTTTAGTACTACTTGTCACCCCCAAACTGATGAACAAACTGAAGTAGTCAATAGAACATTGTCTACAATGCTTAGGGCTGTTTTGAAGAATAATAAGAAAATGTGGGAAGAATGCTTGCCTCATATTGAGTTTGCTTATAATCGTTCATTGCATTCTACTACTAAGATGTGCCCTTTTGAAATTGTGTATGTTTTCCTACCTCGTGCACCTATTGATTTGTTGCCTCTTCCATCTTCGGAGAAGGTTAATTTTGATGCTAAACAACGTGCTGAATTGATCTTAAAAATGCATGAGTTAACTAAGGAAAACATTGAGCGTATGAATGCTAAATATAAACTTGCTGGAGATAAGGGTAGAAAACATGTTGTGTTTGCACCTGGAGATCTTGTTTGGTTACATTTGCGTAAGGATAGATTTCCTGATTTGCGCAAATCAAAGCTAATGCCACGTGCTGATGGTCCTTTTAAGGTGTTAGAGAAAATAAATGATAATGCATATAAACTTGAGCTGCCTGCAGATTTTGGGGTTAGTCCCACTTTTAACTACGTCCTCATTTGGTGGGAACAAGTCATTGAGCGCCGAGAAGCAAGAGGTGAACCACCCATCACTACTTGGGCGCAAATGAAGGATGTCATTAGAGCACGATTCATGCCAAACTACTACAACCGCGACCTCTTCAAGAAACTCCAACTCCTCAAGCAAGGAACCAAGAGCGTTGAAGAGTACTACAAGGAAATGGAGATTGCCATGATAAGAGCCAATGTCACGGAAGATGATGAGCAAACTATGGCACGTTTCTTGAATGGACTCAATCATCCTATCAAGAAGATTGCCGACTTCCAACCATACTCGAACCTCATCGAGCTAGTGCATCAAGCTACCAAAGCGGAACGGCAAGTACAAGACGACTTCAAGTATGCCAAGTTCTCATCCAAGTCCTATGGCTTCTCCAACACCCAAGCTTCAACGACTCCAACAACTTGTACCTCAACCAAGCCCTCTACAAGCAACGGCGACAAGTCAAGCTACAAGAAAACTTCGACAACCTCAAGTCGTCCTCCTACTACAAGCAACTTCAAGCCAAGAGCCTCATCATCATCTACCCAAACCGATGAGACCATCAAGACAAGTTCCTTCAAATGCTTCCCATGCGGCGGCCGAGGCCACAAGTCCTTCGAGTGCACAAACAAGCGCACCATGATCCTCAACGACGACGGAACCTATGACTCAATGAGTGAAGGAAAAATAGAAGCCCTTGAGCAAGTGGCCATGCACCAACAAGTGAACAACGATGATGAAGATGATCAACTCTTTTGTGACGAAGATTCAAGCCCCGCTCTTGTTGTCTCCAAGGTCTTGACTCTACAACATCAACAAGATGAAGACCAAAGATGCCATATCTTCCACACCAAGGCCGGCATCAATGGAAGGTCCGTCAAGGTCACCATTGATGGAGGGAGTTGCCATAACCTCGCAAGTGAAGAACTATGCTCCAAGCTCCAATTGGTCAAGATGAAGCACCCGCACCCCTACAAGGTTCAATGGCTAAGCGACACCGGAACAATCCAAGTCGAGCATAGAGTACAAGTTTCTTTCAAGATCGGAGCTTACGAAGACACTTTGGAGTGTGATGTCCTACCGATGACCGTTTGCCGCCTCCTTCTTGGACGGCCATGGCAATTTGACCGAGGTGTCATCCACAATGGGCGTACAAACCACTATAGCTTCAAGATGAAAGGAAAGGAGTATGTGCTACGACCTATGTCTCCAAGCCAAGTGATCGCGGACAAGCGAGCACCCCATCGTGGAGAGAATAGTGAGAGAGCGAACCACCAAAAAGAGAGTGAGCGCCACAAGCCCAAATTGAGTGCCTCCACGATGAGCGACAAGAAAACCTTTGTTCTATTTGCCACCAAACGTGAGATGAGAGAAGTGTGTGAGAACCCATCAAGTGTCCTACACTATGTCCTATTGTGCAAGGACGAGGCACCAAAAACTAACACCTCTCACAATCTACCTTTGGTGCTATCTTCTTTATTGCAGGAATTCCAAGATGTTTTCCCCGACGAGCTACCTCCGGGTCTACCTCCACTACGAGGCATCGAGCACCGCATCGACCTCATCCCTAGAGTGCCACCTCCAAACAAGGCTCCCTGTCGAGTAAACTCCGTAGAAACCAAAGAAATAGAAAGGCAAGTAAAGCATCTCATAGACCATGGACATGTGCGTGAAAGTTTGAGTCCTTGTGCCGTACCGGTCATTCTTGTCCCAAAAAGAGGCGGTAGCTTTCGCATGTGTTCCGATTGTAGACCCATCAATGCTATCACCGTTCGCTATAGGTATCCCATTCCACGCCTTGACGAGATGCTAGATGAACTTAGCGGTGCCACTATCTTTTCCAAAATTGATCTTAAAAGTGGTTACTATCAAATACGCATACAAGAGGGTGATGAATGGAAAACCGCTTTCAAAACAAAGTTTGGTTTGTATGAGTGGTTAGTCATGCCTATGGGTTTATCGGAAGCACCGGGTACTTTCATGCGTCTTATGCATTATGTGTTTCGCCCCTATATGGGTGAATTTGTTGTTGTCTACTTTGATGATATTCTTGTTTTTAGCAAATCTCTCAAAGAGCATGTCACCCACCTTCGCACCATGCTACAAACTCTTCGAAAAGAGCAACTTTATGCTAATATGGAAAAATGCCTTTTTGGTGTTGATAAGCCTGTTTTTTTTTGGGTTTTGTAGTATCTTCTAAGGGTGTTCATGTTGATGACTCTAAGATCAATGCTATTAAAACTTAGCCCCAACCAACCAATTTGCAACAAGTGCGTAGTTTCCTTGGTTTAGCCGGTTTCTACCGTAGATTTGTGAAGGATTTTAGCACTATTGCTTCACCTTTGCATGCTTTGAGTAAGAAAAATGCACCGTTTGTTTGGGGATCATCCCAAGACACCGCTTTCAATGAGCTTAAGAATTTGCTTACTCATGCTCCCGTGCTTGCATTACCCAACTTTGACAAACCTTTTGAAATTCATTGCGATGCTAGTGGTAATGGCATAGGAGGTGTATTAACGCAAGAGAAGCGCCCCATAACATATTTTAGTGAGAAACTTTCCGGCGCGCAACTCAATTACCTCATTTATGACAAAGAGATATATGCTTTAGTGCGAGTTTTTGCGTGAATGGGAACATTACCTTCGCCCTCATGAATTCATCATCCACACCGATCATGAAACACTTAAATATCTTAAGGGTCAAACTAAGTTGAACAAGCGTCATGCTAAGTGGAGTGAATTTATTGAGTCTTTTCCTTATGTCATCAAGTATATTAAAGGTAAGGAAAATGTTGTGGCGGATGCGCTTTCACGTATATGCATGCTTGTTACTCAACTTGAATTGAATGTCATTGGTTTTCAGCACATAAAAGACTTGTATGAGCATGATCCTACTTTCGCCATCCCTTATGCCAAATGTTTGACGTATACATCTTGGGAACGCTATTACATGAAAGATGGATATCTTATGAGAGCTAACAAACTTTGCATCCCCGAGTCTTCTCTTCGTTTGTTGCTTTTGCAAGAATCTCATGGAGGAGGACTAATGGGACATTTTGGACGCGACAAGACCCTTGCTACGCTCTCTAAGAACTACTTTTTGCCTAAGATGTTCCGTGACGTCAACCGCTTCACCAACCGATGCTCTACATGTCGCAAAGCTAAGTCTAAAGCTCAATCTCGTGGACTATACATGGCTCTTCCAATTCCGTATCAACCATGGGAAGATATTAGCATGGATTTTGTGCTTGGTTTGCCTAAAACTAGAAATGGCAAGGATTCCGTTTTTGTTGTTGTGGACCGATTCTCCAAAATGGCTCATTTCATTCCTTGCAACAAGATAGATGATGCTTCACATGTTGCCAATCTCTTTTGTAGGGAAATACTGCGTCTACATGGAGTGCCAAAGACGATTGTCTCGGACCACGACGTCAAGTTCTTGAGTTACTTTTGGAAGACCTTATGCGCCAAGCTCGGAATCAAGCTACTATTCTCCACGGCCTATCATCCACAAACCGACGGCCAAACGGAGGTGACAAATCGCACGCTCTCCACTCTACTACGTGTGTTGATAAAGAAGAATATCAAGGAGTGGGAGGAGTGCCTACCTATTGCCGAGTAAGCCTACAACCGCGCAAGACATAAGACTACCGGCAAGTCCCCCTTCGAGGTCGTCTACGGCTTCAACCCGTTGTCCCCATTGGACATTCTACCTTTACCACTACAAGAGCGCACAAACATGGACGCGAGTGAAGATGCATGAAGATACAAGGCACACCATCGAGCGCCAAGTACAACGACTCGCGACCAAGCTCAACATCAACAAGCAACCCATGATATTCAACATTGGAGATCTTGTGTGGCTACACCTTCGCAAGGACCGCTTCCCCAACGAACGCAAGTCCAAACTTCTACCACGAGCCGATGGACCCTTCAAGGTGCTTGCACGCTACAACAACAACACATACAAGATCGACATCCCACGCGACAAGTACTCCGTGAGCGACATCTTCAACGTCAAAGATCTCTCTCGGTACCATGGTGATGAGGATTTCGATCCGAGGTCGGATCTTTCCCAAGGGAGGGGAGATGATGCGGAGCATCCCAAGGTCTTCACCATGGACCCACCATCGTCTCACCAAGTGCCTAGTGGACCCATGACACGAGCACGTGCAAGAGCTCTCGAAACCGAGGTGACATCTCTCCTCTCACAATTCCACTTCGATGAACATGAGACATGGCTACTACCTCAAACGGAGACGTTGTGCATACTCAGGTATAAAGGAGTTAGCCATGGAGACACTAAGGAGCAAGGAGAATCCAAAGAGGAAGATGGACGTGAAGGCGGAAAAGAAGAAGGGCAAAGTCAGCAGAAGCCCGGACGATCCGGACCGCCGTCCGGACGATCCGGCCCTAGCCCGGACGATCCGGCTACCTCGCCCAAGGACACCCGAAGCTTCACCACGAAGCCGGATCATCCGGACCCAGGCCCGGATCATCCGGCCACACCCGGATGTCCGGACCAGGCCCCGGACATCCGGACCCTCCGCGGCGGCCACGACACAGCCGGATCATCCGGACGCTGACCCGGATCGTCCGGACAGTGCCTGCGTGCATGATATTGGGCCGAGGCCCATGTACCCCTTCACCCCCAACCTCTATATATATGACTCCTCCACCTCTTCCTAGGGTTAGCATTGGTTTAGCTCATATGTGAGGATAGCTTTTGCTCATCCATACGGATCATGTCCTCGAGAGAGACCGCGGCCCCTCTACGGAGAAGATCCCTTGGATTCAAGACCCTCTCTTGGGTGGTCCCATCAAGATCTGCTCTAGGAGAAGAACCGGTTACCCTTTGTACCATCCTTTGTTGGATTTGAATCTTGTATCTGATAGAAGCAAAGCTGTTCCGTCTTTCGATGAGATGATGGATATCGCTTTGGTGGAAGTCGACTTTGACGATCCGACTACGAACGTGCGAGGACGTCGCGCCTTAGCAATCGCTAAACCAACTCCGAGAGGTTATTGACCACGCCGGAGCACGATCAACCTGACCACGAGGGTCTGTTTCCTGCGAGCAAACGAAGAACAAGCAAGAAACTGAGATTGCAATCTAGATATTGCGAATATAAGATGAAAGCTTTATTGATCAAGGTGGGGTTCTGTGACGCCTTTGTCTGGTCGTTGAACACAAAAGAAGTACGCGAAGTTGCAGCTATGGCGAACTTTTAATCTAAACAAAACCCAAAGTCTAAACGACGCCCTAAGGGCTGGATATATGGAGGAAGAGGGGGGAATTTCGTGGCCCTTGGGGAAGGGGTCCGAAACCAACCCTATCTCTTGTTTCCCCACACCTACGGACTCTAAAAATAGCCTATACTCAAGTATTTCGAAATTACATGGGCCTGGCCCAATAATAAGGTGACGCAGCACCTAGAATAGCCTCTGGACGAAAGTTATGAAGTACTCCCTCCGTCCCATAATATAAGAACGTTTTTGACACTAGTGTCAAAAACGTTCTTATATTATGGGACGGAGGGAGTAGCATCTTGTATATTTCGTCCAAGGCTTCATGCACGCACTATGGTGGCTTCAACGTCCTGAAATCATCACTTGTAACTCCATTCTTGTCCCCCATGCGCATGCCATCATCTCCATGCTTGTTCTTGCTCCAATGTTCATCCTTCTCAAAGCTAGGCCCTTCATTTGTAAGCAAAACAAATGTATCCAATTTAGGCAGCATCATATTCTCATGAACATTAGAATCATTGATAGAGGCAAAGGTGTCCCGTCTTTCGATGAGATGATGGATATCGCTTTGGTGGAAGTCGACTTTGACGATCCGACTACGACCGTGCGATGACCTCGCGCCTTAGCAATCGCTAAACCAACTCCGAGAGGTTATTGACCACGCCGGAGCACGATCAACCTGACCACGAGGGTCTGTTTCCTGCGAGCAAACGAAGAACAAGCAAGAAACTGAGATTGCAATCTGGATATTGCGAATATAAGATGAAAGCTTTATTGATCAAGGTGGGGTTCTGTGACGCCTTTGTCTGGTCGTTGAACACAAACGAAGTACGCGAAGTTGCAGCTATGGCAAACTTTTAATCTAAACAAAACCCAAAGTCTAAACGACGCCCTAAGGGCTGTATTTATGGAGGAAGAGGGGGGAATTTCGTGGCCCTTGGGGAAGGGGTCCGAAACCAACCCTATCTCTTGTTTCCCCACACATACAGACTCTAAAAATAGCCTATACTCAAGTATTTCGAAATTACATGGGCCTGGCCCAATAATAAGGTGACGCAGCACCTAGAATAGCCTCTGGACGAAAGTTATGAAGTAGCATCTTGTATATTTCGTCCAAGGCATCATGCACGCATTATGGTGGCTTCAATGTCCTGAAATCATCACTTGTAACTCCGTTCTTGTCCCCCATGCGCATGCCATCATCTCCATTCTTGTTCTTGCTCCAATGTCAATCCTTCTCAAAGCTAGGCCCTTCATTTGTAAGCAAAACAAATGTATCCAATTTAGGCAACATCATATTCTCATGAACATTAGAATCATTACCAAGAAACGAAAGTACCTGCTAATTTAATTGGCGTGCGCGAGCTCTAGTAATTGGTCCAGTATGTATAGCAGCAGGGGCTGTCAGTGTAACAATGGTTTTGATGTCCTCATCATCCTCTCCTTCTTGAAATGAAGTCGTCCTCGACGGAAGCTCATCTCCCTCACCCAAATAAGGCTTCAAATCTGCAATGTTAAAAGTGGGACTAACCCCAAAATCTGCAGGCAGCACAAGTTTATATGCATTATCATTTATTTTCTCTAACACCTTAAAAGGACCATCAGCACGTGGCATTAGCTTTGATTTGCGCAAATCAGGAAATCTATCCTTACGCAAATGTAACCAAACAAGATATCCAGGTGCAAACACAACATGTTTTCTACCCTTATCTCCAGCAAGTTTATATTTAGCATTCATACGCTCAATGTTTTCCTTAGTTAACTGATGCATTTTTAAGATCAATTCAGCACGTTGTTTAGCATCAAAATTAACCTTCTCCGAAGATGGAAGAGGCAACAAATCAATAGGTGCACGAGGTAGGAAACCATACACAATTTCAAAAGGGCACATCTTAGTAGTAGAATGCAATGAACGATTATAAGCAGCTCAATATGAGGCAAGCATTCTTCCCACATTTTCTTATTATTCTTCAAAACAGCCCTAAGCATAGTAGACAATGTTCTATTGACTACTTCAGTTTGTCCATCAGTTTGGGGGTGACAAGTAGTACTAAAAAGCAGTTTAGTCCCCAACTTAGCCCATAAACATCTCAAAAAGTGGCTAAGAAATGTAGTATCACGATCTGAAACAATAGTATTTGGCACACCATGCAAACGAATAATTTCACGGAAGAACAAATCAGCAACATTAACAGCATCATCGCTTTTATGACATGGTATAAAGTGTGCCATTTTTGAGAATCTATCCACGACAACAAATATGCTATCCCTCCCCTTCTTTGTTCGAGGTAAACATAAAACAAAGTCCATAGATATATCCTCCAAAGGAACACTAGGTACAGGCAAAGGTCGTGACTTAGCTTTTTGACATGTAGTGCAGCGAGCAACAAAACGCTCAACATCCCGTCTCATCTTTGGCCAAAAGAAATGTGTAGCAAGTACGTCCTCCGTCTTCTTCACGCCAAAGTGTCCCATTAATCCTCCTCCATGCGCCTCCTGCAACAACAAAAGACGAAGAGAGCTAGCTGGAATGCATAGCTTTTTAGCACAAAACACAAATCCATCATTAACGACAAACTTGTTCCAGGTTCTTCCTTCTTTACAATTCTACAAAACATCTTTAAAATCAGCATCATGCACATATTGATCTTTGATGGTCTCCAAACCAAATATTTTGAAGTCAAGTTGTGAAAGCATAGTATAGCGACAAGACAATGCATCAGCAATAACATTTTCTTTACCCTTCTTGTGTTTAATGACATAAGGGAAAGTTTCAATGAATTCAACCCATTTAGCATGTCTACGATTCAGTTTAGCTTGACTTTTAATATGTTTCAAAGATTCATGATCAGAATGTATAACACACCTCCTAATCCAATTCCACTAGCATCACATTCAAGCTCAAAAGTCTTATTAAAATCAGGAAGTTGGAGTAAAGGAGCATGTGTCAACTTATCTTTCAATACCGTGAAGGCTTCTTCCTGTGCGGTACCCCAAACAAAAGGCACATCCTTCTTTGTAAGCGCGTTGAGAGGTGCAGCAATGGTGCTAAAATCTCTCACAAAACGCCTATAGAAACCAGCGAGTCCAAGAAAACTCCGCACTTGTGTGACCGTTTTGGGCTGCGGCCAACTCTCAATAGCTTAAATCTTGGCTTTATCAACTTCAATTCCCTGTGGAGTAACAACATAGCCAAGAAAAGATACTCGGTCGGTGCAAAAGGTGCACTTCCCAAGGTTTCCAAACAAACGTGCATAAGCAGAGCAATAAAAAGAGCACGTAAATGTTCCAAATGTTCTTCCAAAGATTTGCTATAAATCAGTATATCATCAAAATAGACTACCACAAATCGTCCAATGAAAGCACGTAAAACTTCGTTCATTAGTCTCATGAAAGTACTAGGTGCATTAGTTAACCCAAAAGGCATGACTAACCACTCATATAAACCAAACTTAGTTTTAAATGCAGTTTTCCATTCATCTCCCAATTTCATACGAATTTGATGGTATCCACTACGCAAATCAACTTTGGAGAATATTGTAGAGCCACTCAATTCATCAAGCATATCATCTAGCCTAGGAATAGGATGACGATAACGAATAGTAATATTATTAATGCCTCTACAATCAACACACATACGCGACGTACCATCCTTTTTAGGCACTAGTATAATAGGAACAACACAAGGACTAACAGATTCGCGTATATAACCTTTGTCGAGCAACTCCTGTACTTGACGCACAATCTCCTTCGTCTCCTCTGGATTGGTACGGTATGGTGCACGGTTGGGTAGCGATGCACCGGGAATTAAGTCAATTTGATGCTCAATCCCTCGAATAGGTGGTAATCCCGGTGGCACGTCTTGTGGGAAGACGTCAGCGAACTCCTGCAAAATGTTAGTGACAGCGGGGGCAAAGAGGAAGGCACGTCCTCGAATGAAAATAATGCCTCTTTGCACACAAAAGCATAGCAAACAGATTTGCTGAAATCTAGCTCATCAATATCAGATTTTGTGGCAAGTAAACATGCACTTTTCAATTTAATTTCAGAAACAACACTAGATGGTTTATTATTAGGTTTCATTTGTTGCTCAAATTCTTTTGCCACAATCTGATTTTCACTCTTATTTTTCTCCTGTTTTGCTTTATTAGCTCTATTAATGTCATCTTTCAAAATGGAATCAGGAGTCATAGGAAGCAAAGTAATATTTTTATCCTTATGAACAACAGTATACTGATTGTTTCTACCATGGTGTACAGAATTTTTATCAAATTGCCATGGTCTACCAAGTAATAAGGAACATGCTTGCATGGGTACCACATCACAATCAACATAATCAGCATATGTAGAGATACTAAAATGCACACGAACAGGACGTGTTACCTTAACCTTGCCGCTATTGTTGAACCATTGGATGTAGTAATGATGTGGATGTGGTCTTGTGGTGAGAGATAGCTTCTCCACCATCTCCATGCTAGCCAAGTTGTTACAGCTCCCTCCATCTATGATGACGCGAACAGAATGTTCCTTCACAACTCCCTTTGTATGGAACAAATTATGCCTCTGATTTTGCTCTGCTTGTGTGACCTGCACACTCAAAACACGTTGAGCAACTAAACATTCATACCTGTCAGCGTCTTCAGGAGCCATGTATTGTGTCTCATTTTCAGAATCATCTCCACCATGTTCTTCACGTGTAATAAGAGCCAAAGTCTCCTCATCATAGTCACTAGCGGACTCATACCCACCATCCTCAGTAGCAATCATTACACGCTGAGATTTGCATTCTCTCGCATAATGTCCTCTTCCCTTACAACGACGACAAATAATATCACTTGTGTGCCCTGTCGATGCCATAGAAGAAGAAGAGCTCTATGCAGGCCCGGCAGGTGCGCTCTTGGCAGATAGTGGTGGTTGTGCCTGCTTTCTTGTATCACGGCTGGAGGTGAAACCTGATGGAGGTGCTGGTGCAGTGGAAGTAGAAGATGCACGCGGTTGTTGATGAGGACATCAATACAATTATTACACCCACAGTCCCTGCTGCTATACATACTGGACCAATTACTAGAGCTCGCGCACGCCAATTAAATTACTAGGTACTTTCGTTTCTTGCTAATGATTCTAATGTTCATGAGAATATGATGCTGCCTAAATTGGATACATTTGTTTTGCTTACAAATGAAGGGCCTAGCTTTGAGAAGGATGAACATTGGAGCAAGAACAAGCATGGAGATGATGGCATGCGCATGGGGAACAAGAACGGAGTTACAAGTGATGATTTCAGGACGTTGAAGCCACCATAATGCGTGCATGAAGCCTTGGACGAAATATACAAGATGCTACTTCATAACTTTCGTCCAGAGGCTATTCTAGGTGCTGCGTCACCTTATTATTGGGCCAGGCCCATGTAATTTCGAAATACATAAGTATAGGCTGTTTTTAGAGTCCGTATGTGTGGGGAAACAAGAGATAGGGTTGGTTTCGGACCCCTTCCTCAAGGGCCACGAAATTCCCCCCCTCTTCCTCCATATATACAGCCCTTAGGGCGTCGTTTAGACGTCGGGTTTTGTTTAGATTAAAAGTTCGCCATAGCTGCAACTTCGCGTACTTCGTTTGTGTTCAGCGACCAGACAAAGGCGTCACAGAACCCCACCTTGATCAATAAAGCTTTCATCTTATATTCGCAATATCCAGATTGCAATCTCAGTTTCTTGCCTGTTCTTCGTTTGCTCGCAGGAAACAGACCCTCGTGGTCAGGTTGATCGTGCTCCGGCGTGGTCGATAACCTCTCGGAGTTGGTTTAGCGATTGCTAAGGCGCGACGTCCTCGCACGTTCGTAGTCGGATCGTCAAAGTCGACTTCCATCAAAGCGATATTCATCATCTCATCGAAAGACGGGACACCTTTGCCTCTATCAAGTGGTATCAGATTTCCATGTTGCTCGGTGAGATTTTACAGTTTTTCGTAGTTTAGATCGAGTCTGTTCTTCATACCTACAGTCCACGAAAAAGCCACAAAAAAAAAAATTAGGGTTAGTTCATCATATCCGAACCAATCTGAGCCTTTGCATAATCTTTTTAGGGTTTTTGCTTTGTTGAATTTGCGGTTGCATCGTCGTGTCAAGTTGCTGGTCTTAGAGTCTAGTCTTTTAGAGTTTCGAGTTCTGGTCATAAGTTGTCACGCCGCCGCCGCACCATCATCATCGCCTTGCCATCTACCACCATTGCTTATCCGCCACCGCTTTGAATCCGTATCCATATACCACCACCGCTGCCATATACTACCGCCATATATCCACCACCAATCCGAGTTCTTTTCATAGTCGGTTTGTTTTAGAGATCCATATATTTTTCCGTTTCGTGTTTTCCTTGCCTGAGGTCTCGGAAAAAAAAAAAAAAATTTCGGCAACCCAAAATATTTTTTCCCTATCCTATTTTTAGGCCCCGGGTAGTGTTTTGAGACACTCGCCATCATAGTGATTTTTTGTCGCACTTTTTCGTCGTCGCTGCTCTGATTTCCGAAAAAAAAAATAGTCAAAAAATTTTGTGCCCATCCTGTCAGTTTGACCTGGGAAGAGTTTTGAGACACTCGCCATTATAGTGATTTTTTCGAAAAAAAAAAAAGAAAAAGGAGGAGCGCAAAAAAAAAAAAAAAGAGCGAAAAAAAAAATTCCTGAGTGTGCTTTTCCCTTGTTTACGTGCAGCGCCGTGATTTTGTTAGTGTTCTAGGCTCGCGTCTCTAGCACGGTCTAGCCTAGGACCAGCACAGTACCGTCGTTGAGCGTTTATTCAACTTTGCATCTCTGAATTGATTATTGCTTACCATTTTGCTACCATATTATAAGCCTTCCCAGCTCCACATAAGTCTACATCGTGCGTTGGACTCTCCCTGGTAATCGCTATATCCAAGCTTTGAGAGTTTTTGACTACAACGGTTGCCGATCACCACCTGCTGCTGGGTAAGAACTGGTAAGAATTTGAGATTCGCTTGAAGGTTTTGTGACACACCACCATCCCACCACTTCTAGTAGTCTGCAGGATCATATTCTTTTGTGTTTCTATTGCTGCTAACCATGGCAGGTTCACAAGCCGATGAGACTGATTGGGCGAACATGACGAACAAGGAGTTGCATGATAAATTTCAGCAAATGATGAGTGGCCAGGTGGGAGATGTGCTAAACAGATTTGAAGAGGCTATGGAGAAGATAGATGCCGTGGAGAAGTCGTTTGAGACAAAGCTGGATAACAAGTTTACTGAATTACTAAAGCGTCTTCCCCAACCACCACCGGCTGCACATGTCGCACCTCTACAACAACAACAACCACATCTCCAACGCCGCCTTCCAAATCAAGTGGGACGGGCACAGCGCGTTCCAATTGAGATTGGTCAAAATTCGGGTGCTGCTGTCCCTACTGTTGATGCTTCTTTGGCTCCTGCTCCTGCGGCGGCTGAGGAGGATGGCGATTATGCGGGCGATTATGAGGATGAGGTTGATCAAAATCAGAACTACGTGCAGCCACCAGCACCACCACCAGCAGGTCGACCTCAGGTATATATTCGCAACGGTAGGCCGGCACCACCACCTCAGGTACGAGATCATGACCATCTCCCTAAACTGAAATTGAATATTCCACCATTTGAGGGTAGATATGTTCCTGATATATATCTTACTTGGGAGTTAGAAACTGAACAACGATTTACATGTTTACAATATCCTGAGGAGAGACGTGTTCCTGCTGCTGTTTGTGCTTTCACTAGCTTTGCATGTGTTTGGTGGTCTGAACATTGTAGATTATATCCTGTTCCAGCTACTTGGGCTGCTTTGAAAACTGCTATGCGTACTCGTTGGGTTCCACCATATTATCAACGTGAATTACTTCAAAAATTGCAGCGTTTAAGACAAGGAAAAAATTCTGTAGAAGAATATTATCAGGAATTACAAACTGGCATGATTAGATGTGGTATTGTTGAGGAGAATGAAGCTATGCTTGCACGTTTTATGGGTGGATTAAATAAAGAGATTCAGACCATTCTAGAGTATAAGGATTATAATAATATCACTCGTTTATTCCATCTTGCTTGTAAAGCTGAACGTGAAGTGCAGGATCGACAGCCATTGGCGCGAACTAACTTTTCTGCAGGTCGACCTTCATCATGGACACCGCGTGCATCTTCTACTTCCACTTCACCATCACCTCCATCAGGTGCCACCTCCAGCCGTGATACAAGAAAGCAGGCACAACCACCACTCTCTGCCAAGAGCACACCTGCCGGGCCTGTGCAGAGCTCTTCTTCTTCCATGGCATCGACAGGGCACACAAGTGATATTATTTGTCGTCGTTGTAAGGGAAGAGGACATTTTGCGAGAGAATGCAAATCTCAGCGTGTCATGATTGCTACTGAGGATGGTGGGTATGAGTCCGCTAGTGACTATGATGAGGAGACTTTGGCTCTTATTACACGTGAAGAACATGGTGGAGATGATTCTGAAAATGAGACGCAATACATGGCTCCTGAAGACGCTGACAGGTATGAATGTTTAGTTGCTCAACGTGTTTTGAGTGTGCAGGTCACACAAGCAGAGCAAAATCAGAGGCATAATTTGTTCCATACAAAGGGAGTTGTGAAGGAACGTTCTGTTCGCGTCATCATAGATGGAGGGAGCTGTAACAACTTGGCTAGCATGGAGATGGTGGAGAAGCTATCTCTCACCACAAGACCACATCCACATCCTTACTACATCCAATGGTTCAACAACAGCGGCAAGGTTAAGGTAACACGTACTGTTCGTGTGCATTTTAGTATCTCTACATATGCTGATTATGTTGATTGTGATGTGGTACCCATGCAAGCATGTTCCTTATTACTAGGTAGACCATGGCAATTTGATAAAAATTCTGTACACCATGGTAGAAACAATCAGTATACTCTTGTTCATAAGGATAAAAATATTACTTTGCTTCCTATGACTCCTGATTCCATTTTGAAAGATGACATTAATAGAGCTAATAAAGCAAAACAGGAGAAAAATAAGAGTGAAAATCAGATTGTGGCAAAGGAATTTGAGCAACAAATGAAACCTAATAATAAACCATCTAGTGTTGTTTCTGAAATTAAATTGAAAAGTGCATGTTTACTTGCCACAAAATCTGATATTGATGAACTAGATTTCAGCAAATCTGTTTGCTATGCTTTTGTGTGCAAAGAGGCATTATTTTCATTCGAGGACGTGCCTTCCTCTTTGCCCCCTGCTGTCACTCACATTTTGCAGGAGTTCGCTGACGTCTTCCCACAAGACGTGCCACCGGGATTACCACCTATTCGAGGGATTGAGCATCAAATTGACTTAATTCCCGGTGCATCGCTACCCAACCGTGCACCATACCGTACCAATCCAGAGGAGACGAAGGAGATTATGCGTCAAGTACAGGAGCTGCTCGACAAAGGTTATATACGCGAATCTCTTAGTCCTTGTGCTGTTCCTATTATACTCGTGCCTAAAAAGGATGGTACGTCGCGTATGTGTGTTGATTGTAGAGGCATTAATAATATTACTATTCGTTATCGTCATCCTATTCCTAGGCTCGATGATATGCTTGATGAATTGAGTGGCTCTACAATATTCTCCAAAGTTGATTTGCGTAGTGGATACCATCAAATTCGTATGAAATTGGGAGATGAATGGAAAACTGCATTTAAAACTAAGTTTGGTTTATATGAGTGGTTAGTCATGCCTTTTGGGTTAACTAATGCACCTAGTACTTTCATGAGACTAATGAACGAAGTTTTACGTGCTTTCATTGGACGATTTGTGGTGGTCTATTTTGATGATATACTGATTTATAGCAAATCTTTGGAAGAACATTTGGAACATTTACGTGCTGTTTTTATTGCTCTACGTGATGCACGTTTGTTTGGTAACCTTGGGAAGTGCACCTTTTGCACCGACCGAGTATCTTTTCTTGGCTATGTTGTTACTCCACAGGGAATTGAAGTTGATAAAGCCAAGATTGAAGCTATTGAGAGTTGGCCGCAGCCCAAAACGGTCACACAAGTGCGGAGTTTTCTTGGACTCGCTGGTTTCTATAGGCGTTTTGTGAGAGATTTTAGCACCATTGCTGCACCTCTCAACGAGCTTACAAAGAAGGATGTGCCTTTTGTTTGGGGTAACGCACAGGAAGAAGCCTTCACGGTATTGAAAGATAAGTTGACACATGCTCCTTTACTCCAACTTCCTGATTTTAATAAGACTTTTGAGCTTGAATGTGATGCTAGTGGCATTGGATTAGGAGGTGTGTTATTACAAGATGGCAAACCTGTTGCATACTTTTCTGAAAAATTGAGTGGGCCTAGTCTGAATTATTCTACTTATGATAAAGAACTATATGCTCTTGTTCGGACTTTAGAAACATGGCAACATTATTTATGGCCCAAAGAATTTGTTATACATTCTGATCATGAATCTTTGAAACATATTAAAAGTCAAGCTAAACTGAATCGTAGACATGCTAAATGGGTTGAATTCATTGAAACTTTCCCTTATGTCATTAAACACAAGAAGGGTAAAGAAAATGTTATTGCTGATGCATTGTCTCGTCGCTATACTATGCTTTCACAACTTGACTTCAAAATATTTGGTTTGGAGACCATCAAAGATCAATATGTGCATGATGCTGATTTTAAAGATGTATTGCAGAATTGTAAAGAAGGAAGAACCTGGAACAAGTTTGTCGTTAATGATGGATTTGTGTTCCGTGCTAACAAGCTATGCATTCCAGCTAGTTCTCTTCGTCTTTTGTTGTTGCAGGAGGCGCATGGAGGAGGATTAATGGGACACTTTGGCGTGAAGAAGACGGAGGACGTACTTGCTACACATTTCTTTTGGCCAAAGATGAGACGGGATGTTGAGCGTTTTGTTGCTCGCTGCACTACATGTCAAAAAGCTAAGTCACGACTCAATCCTCATGGTTTATATATGCCTTTGCCTGTACCTAGTGTTCCTTGGGAGGATATATCTATGGACTTTGTTTTAGGTTTACCTCGAACAAAGAAGGGGAGGGATAGCATATTTGTTGTCGTGGATAGATTCTCGAAAATGGCGCACTTTATACCATGTCATAAAAGCGATGATGCTGTTAATGTTGCTGATTTGTTCTTTCGTGAAATTATTCGCTTGCATGGTGTGCCAAATACTATTGTTTCAGATCGTGATACTAAATTTCTTAGCCACTTTTGGAGATGTTTATGGGCTAAGTTGGGGACTAAACTGCTTTTTAGTACTACTTGTCACCCCCAAACTGATGGACAAACTGAAGTAGTCAATAGAACATTGTCTACTATGCTTAGGGCTGTTTTGAAGAATAATAAGAAAATGTGGGAAGACTGCTTGCCTCATATTGAGTTTGCTTATAATCGTTCATTGCATTCTACTACTAAGATGTGCCCTTTTGAAATTGTGTATGGTTTCCTACCTCGTGCACCTATTGATTTGTTGCCTCTTCCATCTTCGGAGAAGGTTAATTTTGATGCTAAACAACGTGCTGAATTGATCTTAAAAATGCATGAGTTAACTAAGGAAAACATTGAGCGTATGAATGCTAAATATAAACTTGCTGGAGATAAGGGTAGAAAACATGTTGTGTTTGCACCTGGAGATCTTGTTTGGTTACATTTGCGTAAGGATAGATTTCCTGATTTGCGCAAATCAAAGCTAATGCCACGTGCTGATGGTCCTTTTAAGGTGTTAGAGAAAATAAATGATAATGCATATAAACTTGAGCTGCCTGCAGATTTTGGGGTTAGTCCCACTTTTAATATTGCAGATTTGAAGCCTTATTTGGGTGAGGAAGATGAGCTTCCGTCGAGGACGACTTCATTTCAAGAAGGGGAGGATGATGAGGACATCAATACAATTATTACACCCACAGTCCCTGCTGCTATACATACTGGACCAATTACTAGAGCTCGCGCACGCCAATTAAATTACCAGGTACTTTCGTTTCTTGCTAATGATTCTAATGTTCATGAGAATATGATGCTGCCTAAATTGGATACATTTGTTTTGCTTACAAATGAAGGGCCTAGCTTTGAGAAGGATGAACATTGGAGCAAGAACAAGCATGGAGATGATGGCATGCGCATGGGGAACAAGAACGGAGTTACAAGTGATGATTTCAGGACGTTGAAGCCACCATAATGCGTGCATGAAGCCTTGGACGAAATATACAAGATGCTACTTCATAACTTTCGTCCAGAGGCTATTCTAGGTGCTGCGTCACCTTATTATTGGGCCAGGCCCATGTAATTTCGAAATACATAAGTATAGGCTGTTTTTAGAGTCCGTATGTGTGGGGAAACAAGAGATAGGGTT
Organism: Aegilops tauschii subsp. strangulata; assembly: GCF_002575655.3. Lineage (NCBI taxonomy): Eukaryota > Viridiplantae > Streptophyta > Magnoliopsida > Poales > Poaceae > Aegilops > Aegilops tauschii. The sequence goes on from NC_053037.3 coordinate 252,750,442, forward strand.
GGTTTCGGACCCCTTCCTCAAGGGCCACGAAATTCCCCCCCTCTTCCTCCATATATACAGCCCTTAGGGCGTCGTTTAGACGTCGGGTTTTGTTTAGATTAAAAGTTCGCCATAGCTGCAACTTCGCGTACTTCGTTTGTGTTCAGCGACCAGACAAAGGCGTCACAGAACCCCACCTTGATCAATAAAGCTTTCATCTTATATTCGCAATATCCAGATTGCAATCTCAGTTTCTTGCCTGTTCTTCGTTTGCTCGCAGGAAACAGACCCTCGTGGTCAGGTTGATCGTGCTCCGGCGTGGTCGATAACCTCTCGGAGTTGGTTTAGCGATTGCTAAGGCGCGACGTCCTCGCACGTTCGTAGTCGGATCGTCAAAGTCGACTTCCATCAAAGCGATATTCATCATCTCATCGAAAGACGGGACACCTTTGCCTCTATCAGTTGTAGTCAAAACTCTCAAAGCATGGATAGAGCGATTACCAGGGAGAGTCAAACGCACGACGTAGATGTATGTGGAGCTGGGAAGGCTTATAATATGGTATGCAAAGTTGAATAAACGCTCAACGACGGTACTGTGCTGGTCCTAGGCTAGACCGTGCTAGAGACGCGAGCCTAGAACACTAAGAAAATCACGGCGCTGCACGTAAACAAGGGAGGAGCACACTCTGAATTTTCTTTTCACTTTTTTTGCACTTTTTTTCCTCTTTTTTTTTTGCTCCGCAACAATTTTTTTTCGAAAAAGTCTACAAATGGTCTAAAAACTGCCTAGCCAGAATTTTCCAGACTTACTTTTTTTTGAAACTGGAACTCTTCTTCTACTGCGGGTAACACAGAAGTTTGGGAGTCCTTCTCTGTCACGACTCGAAGTATGGCGTGATCTGGAAATCCAAAACAGAGTAACAAAATACTGGATTTGGACTAGGACTGGTGGTGGAGATGAATCTGGTGGAACTCGGACTGGTGGCGGAGATGAATCTGGTGGAACTCGGACTGGTGGCGGATATATGTTGCAGGTGTACTCGGATTGGCGTGATGGCGGCGGATATGGGGTGGCGTATATGGACTCGGAATGGCGGTGAATATGTGGTGGTGGTATATGGCAGCGGCGATGAAGTTGGTGCGGTGGTTGTATATGGCAGCAGCGATGATGATGATGCGGTGGTGATATATGGCAGCGGCGACGTGACAACCTGTGAACAGAACTCGAAACTCTAAACGACTAGACGCGAAGACCAGCTACTTGACACGATGATGCAACCGCAAATTCAACAAAGCAAACACAGAAAAGATTATGCAAAGGCTCAGATAGGTTCAGATAGGATGAACTAACCCTAATTTTTTTTGTGTGGCTTTTTCGTGGACTGTAGGTATGAAGAACAGACTCGATCTAAACTACGAAAAACTGTAAAATCTCACCGCGCAACCTGGAAATCTGATACCACTTGATAGAGGCAAAGGTGTCCCGTCTTTCGATGAGATGATGGATATCGCTTTGGTGGAAGTCGACTTTGACGATCCGACTACGAACGTGCGATGACGTCGCGCCTTAGCAATCGCTAAACCTACTCCGAGAGGTTGTTGACCACGCCGGACTACGATCAACCTGACGACGAGGGTCTGTTTCCTGCGAGCAAACGAAGAACAAGCACGAAAATGAGATTGCAATCTGGATATTGCGAATATAAGATGAAAGCTTTATTGATCAAGGTGGGGTTCTATGACGCCTTTGTGTGGTCGTTGAACACAAACGAAGTACGCGAAGTTGCAGCTATGGCGAACTTTTAATCTAAACAAAACCCAAAGTCTAAACGACACCCTAAGGGCTGTATATATGGAGGAAGAGGGGGGAATTTCGTGGCCCTTGGGGAAGGGGTCCGAAACCAACCCTATCTCTTGTTTCCCCACACATACGGACTCTAAAAATAGCCTATACTCAAGTATTTCGAAATTACATGGGCCTGGCCCAATAATAAAGTGACGCAGCACCTAGAATAGCCTCTGGACGAAAGTTATGAAGTAGCATCTTGTATATTTCGTCCGAGGCTTCATGCACGCATTATGGTGGTTTCAATGTCCTGAAATCATCACTTGTAACTCCGTTCTTGTCCCCCATGCGCATGCCATCATCTCCATGCTTGTTCTTGCTCCAATGTTCATCCTTCTCAATGCTAGGCCCTTCATTTGTAAGCAAAACAAATGTATCCAATTTAGGCAGCATCATATTCTCATGAACATTAGAATCATTACCAAGAAACGAAAGTACCTGGTAATTTAATTGGCGTGCGCGAGCTCTAGTAATTGGTCCAGTATGTATAGCAGCAGGGGCTGTGGGTGTAACAATGGTATTGATGTCCTCATCACCCCTTGTTCGTCATGTTCTCCTAGTCAGTCTCATCGGCTTGTGATCCTGCCATGGTTAGCAAAAATAGAAACACAACAGAATATGATCCTACAGACTACTAGTAAGTGGTGGTGATGGTGGTGTGTCACAAATCCTTCAAGCGGATCTCAAATTCTTACCAGTTCTTACCCAGCAGCAGGTGGTGATCGGCAACCGTTGTAGTCAAAACTCTCAAAGCTTGGATAGAGCGATTACCAGGGAGAGTCAAACGCACGACGTAGATGTATGTGGAGCTGGGAAGGCTTATAATATGGTAGCAAAAAGGGTCAGCAATAATCAATTCAGATATGCAAAGTTGAATAAACGCTCAACGACGGTACTGTGCTGGTCCTAGGCTAGACCGTGCTAGAGACACCAGCCTAGAACACTAACAAAATCACGGCGCTGCACGTAAACGAGGGAGGAGCACACTCTGAATTATTTTCACTTTTTTTTGCACTTTTTTTCCTCTCTTTTTTTGCTCCGCAACAATTTTTTTTCGAAAAAGTCTACAAACGGTCTAAAAACTGCCTAGCCAGAATTTTCCAGACTTACTTTTTTTTGAAACTGGAACTATTTTTCTACTGCGGGTAACACAGAAGTTTGGGAGTCCTTCTCTGTCACGACTCGAAGTATGGCGTGATCTGGAAATCCAAAACAGAGTAACAAAATACTGGACTTGGACTAGGACTGGTGGCGGAGATGAATCTGGTGGAACTCGGACTGGTGGCGAAGATGAATCTGGTGGAACTCGGACTGGTGGCGGATATATGTTGCAGGTGTACTCGGATTGGCGTGATGGCGGCGGATATGTGGTGGCGTATATGGACTTGGAATGGCGGTGAATATGTGGTGGTGGTATATGGCAGCAGCGGTGCAGTGGTGGTATATGGCAGCAGCGATGATGATGATGCGGTGGTGATATATGGCAGCGGCGACGTGACAACCTGTGAACAGAACTCGAAACTCTAAACGACTAGACGCTAAGACCAGCAACTTGACACGATGATGCAACCGCAAATTCAACAAAGCAAACACAGAAAAGATTATGCAAAGGCTCAGATTAGTTCGGATAGGATGAACTAACCCTAAATTTTTTTGTGTGGCTTTTTCGTGGACTGTAGGTATGAAGAACAGACTCGATCTAAACTACGAAAAACTGTAAAATCTCACCGCGCAACCTGGAAATCTGATACCACTTGATGGAGGCAAAGGTGTCCCGTCTTTCGATGACATGATGGATATCGCTTTGGTGGAAGTCGACTTTGACGATCCGACTACGAACGTGCGATGACGTCGCGCCTTAGCAATCGCTAAACCAACTCCGAGAGGTTATTGACCACGCCGGAGCACGATCAACCTGACCACGAGGGTCTGTTTCCTGCGAGCAAACGAAGAACAAGCAAGAAACTGAGATTGCAATCTGGATATTGCGAATATAAGATGAAAGCTTTATTGATCAAGGTGGGGTTCTATGACGCCTTTGTCTGGTTGTTGAACACAAACCAAGTACGCGAAGTTGCAGCTATGGCGAACTTTTAATCTAAACAAAACCCAAAGTCTAAACGACACCCTAAGGGCTGTATATATGGAGGAAGAGGGGGGAATTTCGTGGCCCTTGGGGAAGGGGTCCGAAACCAACCCTATCTCTTGTTCCCCACACATACGGACGCTAAAAATAGCCTATACTCAAGTATTTCGAAATTACATGGGCCTGGCCCAATAATAAAGTGACGCAGCACCTAGAATAGCCTCTGGACGAAAGTTATGAAGTAGCATCTTGTATATTTCGTCCAAGGCTTCATGCACGCATTATGGTGGTTTCAATGTCCTGAAATCATCACTTGTAACTCCGTTCTTGTCCCCCATGCGCATGCCATCATCTCCATGCTTGTTCTTGCTCCAATGTTCATCCTTCTCAAAGCTAGGCCCTTCATTTGTAAGCAAAACAAATGTATCCAATTTAGGCAGCATCATATTCTCATGAGCATTAGAATCATTACCAAGAAACGAAAGTACCTGGTAATTTAATTGGCGTGCGCGAGCTCTAGTAATTGGTCCAGTATGTATAGCAGCAGGGGCTGTGGGTGTAACAATGGTATTGATGTCCTCATCACCCCTTGTTCGTCATGTTCTCCCAATCAGTCTCATCGGCTTGTGATCCTGCCATGGTTAGCAAAAATAGAAACACAACAGAATATGATCCTACAGACTACTAGTAAAGTGGTGGTGATGGTGGTGTGTCACAAATCCTTCAAGCGGATCTCAAATTCTTACCAGTTCTTACCCAACAGCAGGTGGTGATCGGCAACCGTTGTGGTCAAAACTCTCAAAGCTTGGATAGAGCGATTACCAGGGAGAGTCAAACGCACGACGTAGATGTATGTGGAGCTGGGAAGGCTTATAATATGGTAGCAAAAAGGGTCAGCAATAATCAATTCAGATATGCAAAGTTGAATAAACGCTCAACGACGGTACTGTGCTGGTCCTAGGCTAGACCGTGCTAGAGACGCGAGCCTAGAACACTAACAAAATCACGGCGCTGCACGTAAACGAGGGAGGAGCACACTCTGAATTTTTTTTCACTTTTTTTTGCACTTTTTTTCCTCTTTTTTTTTTGCTCCGCAACAATTTTTTTTCGTAAAAGTCTACAAATGGTCTAAAAACTGCCTAGCCAGAATTTTCCACACTTACTTTTTTTTGAAACTGGAACTATTTTTCTACTGCGGGTAACACAGAAGTTTGGGAGTCCTTCTCTGTCACGACTCGAAGTATGGCGTGATCTGGAAATCCAAAACAGAGTAACAAAATACTGGACTTGGACTAGGACTGGTGGCGGAGATGAATCTGGTGGAACTCGGACTGGTGGCAGAGATGAATCTGGTGGAACTCGGACTGGTGGCGGATATATGTTGCAGGTGTACTCGGATTGGCGTGATGGCGGCGGATATGTGGTGGCGTATATGGACTCGGAATGGCGGTGAATATGTGGTGGTGGTATGGCAGCGGCGGTGCGGTGGTGGTATATGGCAGCAGCGATGATGATGATGCGGTGGTGATATATGGCAGCGGCGACGTGACAACCTGTGAACAGAACTCGAAACTCTAAACGACTAGACGCTAAGACCAGCAACTTGACACGATGATGCAACCGCAAATTCAACAAAGCAAACATAGAAAAGATTATGCAAAGGCTCAGATTGGTTCGGATAGGATGAACTAACCCTAAATTTTTTTTGTGTGGCTTTTTCGTGGACTGTAGGTATGAAGAACAGACTCGATCTAAACTACGAAAAACTGTAAAATCTCACCGCGCAACCTGGAAATCTGATACCACTTGATAGAGGCAAAGGTGTCCCGTCTTTCGATGAGATGATGGATATCGTTTTGGTGGAAGTTGACTTTGACGATCCGACTACGAACGTGCGATGACGTCGCGCCTTAGCAATCGCTAAACCAACTCCGAGAGGTTATTGACCACGCCGGAGCACGATCAACCTGACCACGAGGGTCTGTTTCCTGCGAGCAAACGAAGAACAAGCAAGAAACTGAGATTGCAATCTGGATATTGCGAATATAAGATGAAAGCTTTATTGATCAAGGTGGGGTTCTATGACGCCTTTGTCTGGTCGTTGAACACAAACGAAGTAGGCGAAGTTGCAGCTATGGCGAACTTTTAATCTAAACAAAACCCAAAGTCTAAACGACGCCCTAAGGGCTGTATATATGGAGGAAGAGGGGGGGATTTCGTGGCCCTTGGGGAAGGGGTCCGAAACCAACCCTATCTCTTGTTTCCCCACACATACGGACTCTAAAAATAGCCTATACTCAAGTATTTCGAAATTACATGGGCCTGGCCCAATAATAAAGTGACGCAGCACCTAGAATAGCCTCTGGACGAAAGTTATGAAGTAGCATCTTGTATATTTCGTCCAAGGCTTCATGCACGCATTATGGTGGTTTCAATGTCCTGAAATCATCACTTGTAACTCCGTTCTTGTCCCCCATGCGCATGCCATCATCTCCATGCTTGTTCTTGCTCCAATGTTCATCCTTCTCAAAGCTAGGCCCTTCATTTGTAAGCAAAACAAATGTATCCAATTTAGGCAGCATCATATTCTCATGAACATTAGAATCATTACCAAGAAATGAAAGTACCTGGTAATTTAATTGGCGTGCGCGAGCTCTAGTAATTGGTCCAGTATGTATAGCAGCAGGGGCTGTGGGTGTAACAATGGTATTGATGTCCTCATCACCCCTTGTTCGTCATGTTCTCCCAATCAGTCTCATCGGCTTGTGATCCTGCCATGGTTAGCAAAAATAGAAACACAACAGAATATGATCCTACAGGCTACTAGGAAGTGGTGGTGATGGTGGTGTGTCACAAATCCTTCAAGCGGATCTCAAATTCTTACCAGTTCTTACCCAGCAGCAGGTGGTGATCGGCAACCGTTGTAGTCAAAACTCTCAAAGCTTGGATAGAGCGATTACCAGGGAGAGTCAAACGCACGACGTAGATGTATGTGGAGCTGGGAAGGCTTATAATATGGTAGCAAAAAGGGTCAGCAATAATCAATTCAGATATGCAAAGTTGAATAAACGCTCAACGACGGTACTGTGCTGGTCCTAGGCTAGACCGTGCTAGAGACGCGAGCCTAGAACACTAACAAAATCACGGCGCTGCACGTAAACGAGGGAGGAGCACACTCTGATTTTTTTTTCACTTTTTTTGCACTTTTTTTCCTCTTTTTTTTTGCTCCGCAACAAATTTTTTTCGAAAAAGTCTACAAATGGTCTAAAAACTGCCTAGCCAGAATTTTCCAGACTTACTTTTTTTTGAAACTGGAACTATTTTTCTACTGCGGGTAACACAGAAGTTTGGGAGTCCTTCTCTGTCACGACTCGAAGTATGGCGTGATCTGGAAATCCAAAACAGAGTAACAAAATACTGGACTTGGACTAGGACTGGTGGCGGAGATGAATCTGGAGGAACTCGGACTGGTGGCGGAGATGAATCTGGTGGAACTCGGACTGGTGGCGGATATATGTTGCAGGTGTACTCGGATTGGCGTGATGGCGGCGGATATGTGGTGGCGTATATGGACTCGGAATGGCGGTGAATATGTGGTGGTGGTATATGGCAGCGGCGGTGCGGTGGTGGTATATGGCAGAAGCGATGATGATGATGCGGTGGTGATATATGGCAGCGGCGAAGTGACAACCTGTGAACAGAACTCGAAACTCTAAACGACTAGACGTTAAGACCAGCAACTTGACACGATGACGCAACCGCAAATTCAACAAAGCAAACACAGAAAAGATTATGCAAAGGCTCAGATTGGTTCGGATAGGATGAACTAACCCTAAATTTTTTTTTTGTGTGGCTTTTTCGTGGACTGTAGGTATGAAGAACAGACTCGATCTAAACTACGAAAAACTGTAAAATCTCACCGCGCAACCTGGAAATCTGATACCACTTGATAGAGGCAAAGGTGTCCCGTCTTTCGATGAGATGATGGATATCGCTTTGGTGGAAGTCGACTTTGACGATCCGACTACGAACGTGCGATGACGTCGCGCCTTAGCAATCGCTAAACCAACTCCGAGAGGTTATTGACCACGCCGGAGCACGATCAACCTTACCACGAGGGTCTGTTTCCTGCGAGCAAACGAAGAACAAGCAAGAAACTGAGATTGCAATCTGGATATTGCGAATATAAGATGAAAGCTTTATTGATCAAGGTGGGGTTCTATGACGCCTTTGTCTGGTCGTTGAACACAAACGAAGTACGCGAAGTTGCAGCTATGGCGAACTTTTAATCTAAACAAAACCCAAAGTCTAAACGACGCCCTAAGGGCTGTATATATGGAGGAAGAGGGGGAATTTCGTGGCCCATGGGGAAGGGGTCCGAGACCAACCTTATCTCTTGTTTCCCCACACATACGGACTCTAAAAATAGCCTATACTCAAGTATTTCGAAATTACATGGGCCTGGCCCAATAATAAAGTGACGCAGCACCTAGAATAGCCTCTGGACGAAAGTTATGAAGTAGCATCTTGTATATTTCGTCCAAGGCTTCATGCACGCATTATGGTGGTTTCAATGTCCTGAAATCATCACTTGTAACTCCGTTCTTGTCCCCCATGCGCATGCCATCATCTCCATGCTTGTTCTTGCTCCAATGTTCATCCTTCTCAAAGCTAGGCCCTTCATTTGTAAGCAAAACAAATGTATCCAATTTAGGCAGCATCATATTCTCATGAACATTAGAATCATTACCAAGAAACGAAAGTACCTGGTAATTTAATTGGCGTGCGCGAGCTCTAGTAATTGGTCCAGTATGTATAGCAGCAGGGGCTGTGGGTGTAACAATGGTATTGATGTCCTCATCACCCCTTGTTCGTCATGTTCTCCCAATCAGTCTCATCGGCTTGTGATCCTGCCATGGTTAGCAAAAATAGAAACACAACAGAATATGATCCTACAGGCTACTAGGAAGTGGTGGTGATGGTGGTGTGTCACAAATCCTTCAAGCGGATCTCAAATTCTTACCAGTTCTTACCCAGCAGCAGGTGGTGATCGGCAACCGTTGTAGTCAAAACTCTCAAAGCTTGGATAGAGCGATTACCAGGGAGAGTGAAACGCACGACGTAGATGTATGTGGAGCTGGGAAGGCTTATAATATGGTAGCAAAAAGGGTCAGCAATAATCAATTCAGATATGCAAAGTTGAATAAACGCTCAACGACGGTACTGTGCTGGTCCTAGGCTAGACCGTGCTAGAGACGCGAGCCTAGAATACTAACAAAATCACGGCGCTGCACGTAACCAAGGGAGGAGCACACTCTGAATTTTTTTTCACTTTTTTTGCACTTTTTTTCCTCTTTTTTTTTGCTCCGCAACAATTTTTTTCGAAAAAGTCTACAAATGGTCTAAAAACTGCCTAGCCAGAATTTTCCAGACTTACTTTTTTTTGAAACTGGAACTATTTTTCTACTGCGGGTAACACAGAAGTTTGGGAGTCCTTCTCTGTCACGACTCGGAGTATGGCGTGATCTGGAAATCCAAAACAGAGTAACAAAATACTGGACTTGGACTAGGACTGGTGGCGGAGATGAATCTGGTGGAACTCGGACTGGTGGCGGAGATGAATCTGGTGGAACTCGGACTTGTGGCAGATATATGTTGCAGGTGTACTCGGATTGGCGTGATGGCGGCGGATATGTGGTGGCGTATATGGACTCGGAATGGCGGTGAATATGTGGTGGTGGTATATGGCAGCGGCGATGAAGTTGGTGCGGTGGTGGTATATGGCAGCAGCGATGATGATGATGCGGTGGTGATATATGGCAGCGGCGACGTGACAACCTGAGAACAGAACTCGAAACTCTAAACGACTAGACGCTAAGACCAGCAACTTGACACGATGATGCAACCGCAAATTCAACAAAGCAAACACAGAAAAGATTATGCAAAGGCTCATATTGGTTCGGATAGGATGAACTAACCCTAAATTTTTTTTGGCTTTTTCGTGGACTATAGGTATGAAGAACAAACTCGATCTAAACTACGAAAAATTGTAAAATCTCGCCGAGCAACCTGGAAATCTGATACCACTTGATAGAGGCAAAGGTGTCCCGTCTTTCGATGAGATGATGGATATCGCTTTGGTGGAAGTCGACTTTGACGATCCGACTACGAACGTGCGATGACGTCGCGCCTTAGCAATCGCTAAACCAACTCCGAGAGGTTATTGACCACGCCGGAGCACGATCAACCTGACCACGAGGGTCTGTTTCCTGCGAGCAAACGAAGAACAAGCAAGAAACTGAGATTGCAATCTGGATATTGCGAATACAAGATGAAAGCTTTATTGATCAAGGTGGGGTTATGTGACGCCTTTGTCTGGTCGTTGAACACAAACGAAGTACGCGAAGTCGCAGCTATGGCGAACTTTTAATCTAAACAAAACCCCCAAAGTCTAAACGACGCCCTAAGGGCTGTATATATGGAGGAAGAGGGGGAATTTCGTGGCCCTTGGGGAAGGGGTCCGAAACCAACTCTATCTCTTGTTTCCCCACACATACGGACTCTAAAAACAGCCTATACTCAAGTATTTCGAAAATACATGGGCCTGGCCCAATAATAAGGTGACGCAGCACCTAGAATAGCCTTTGGACGAAAGTTATGAAGTAGCATCTTGTATATTTCGTCCAAGGCTTCATGCACGCATTATGGTGGCTTGAACGTCCTGAAATCATCACTTGTAACTCTGTTCTTGTTCCCCGTGCGCATGCCATCATCTCCATGCTTGTTCTTGCTCCAATGTTCATCCTTCTCAAAGCTAGGCCCTTCATTTGTAAGCAAAACAAATGTATCCAATTTAGGCAGCATCATATTCTCATGAACATTAGAATCATTACCAAGAAACGAAAGTACCTGGTAATTTAATTGGCGTGCGCGAGCTCTAGTAATTGGTCCAGTATGTATAGCAGCAAGGGCTGTGGGTGTAACAATGGTATTGATGTCCTCATCAGGTTCCACCTCCAGCCGTGATACAAGAAAGCAGGCACAACCACCACTATCTTCCAAGAGCGCACCTGCCGAGTCTGCACAGAGCTCTTCTTCTTCCATGGCATCAACAGGGCACACAAGTGATATTATTTGTCGTCGTTGTAAGGGAAGAGGACATTATGCGCGAGAATGCAAATCTCAGCGTGTAATGATTGCTACTGAGGATGGTGGGTATGAGTCCGCTAGTGACTATGATGAGGAGACTTTGGCTCTTATTACACGTGAAGAACATGGTGGAGATGATTCTGAAAATGAGACGCAATACATGGCTCCTAAAGACGCTGACAGGTATGAATGTTTATTTGCTCAACGTGTTTTGAGTGTGCAGGTCACACAAGCAGAGCAAAATCAGAGGCATAAATTGTTCCATACAAAGGGAGTTGTGAAGGAACGTTCTGTTCGCGTCATCATAGATGGAGGGAGCTGTAACAACTTGGCTAGCATGGAGATGGTGGAGAAACTATCTCTCACCACAAGACCGCATCCACATCCTTACTACATCCAATGGTTCAACAACAGCGGCAAGGTTAAGGTAACACGTACTGTTCGTGTGCATTTTAGTATCTCTACATATGCTGATTATGTTGATTGTGATGTGGTACCCATGCAAGCATGTTCCTTATTACTTGGTAGACCATGGCAATTTGATAAAAATTCTGTACACCATGGTAGAAACAATCAGTATACTGTTGTTCATAAGGATAAAAATATTACTTTGCTTCCTATGACTCCTGATTCCATTTTGAAAGATGACATTAATAGAGCTAATAAAGCAAAACAGGAGAAAAATAAGAGTGAAAATCAGATTGGGGCAAAAGAATTTGAGCAACAAATGAAACCTAATAATAAACCATCTAGTGTTGTTTCTGAAATTAAATTGAAAAGTGCATGTTTACTTGCCACAAAATCTGATATTGATGAGCTAGATTTCAGCAAATCTGTTTGCTATGCTTTTGTGTGCAAAGAGGCATTATTTTCATTCGAGGACGTGCCTTCCTCTTTGCCCCCGCTGTCACTAACATTTTGCAGGAGTTCGCTGACGTCTTCCCACAAGACGTGGCACCGGGATTACCACCTATTCGAGGGATTGAGCATCAAATTGACTTAATTCCCGGTGCATCGCTACCCAACCATGCACCATACCGTACCAATCCAGAGGAGACGAAGGAGATTATGCGTCAAGTACAGGAGCTGCTCGACAAAGGTTATATACGCGAATCTCTTAGTCCTTGTGCTGTTCCTATTATACTAGTGCCTAAAAAGGATGGTACGTCGCGCTTGTGTGTTGATTGTAGAGGCATTAATAATATTACTATTCGTTATCGTCATCCTATTCCTAGGCTAGATGATATGCTTGATGAATTGAGTGGCTCTACAATATTCTCCAAAGTTGATTTGCGTAGTGGATACTATCAAATTCGTATGAAATTGGGAGATGAATGGAAAACTGCATTTAAAACTAAGTTTGGTTTATATGAGTGGTTAGCCATGCCTTTTGGGTTAACTAATGAACGAAGTTTTACGTGCTTTCATTGGACGATTTGTGGTAGTCTATTTTGATGATATACTGATTTATAGCAAATCTTTGGAAGAACATTTGGAACATTTACGTGCTGTTTTTATTGCTCTACGTGATGCACGTTTGTTTGGTAACCTTGGGAAGTGCACCTTTTGCACCGACCGAGTATCTTTTCTTGGCTATGTTGTTACTCCACAGGGAATTGAAGTTGATAAAGCCAAGATTGAAGCTATTGAGAGTTGGCCGCAGCCCAAAACGGTCACACAAGTGCGGAGTTTTCTTGGACTCGCTGGTTTCTATAGGCGTTTTGTGAGAGATTTTAGCACCATTGCTGCACCTCTCAACGAGCTTACAAAGAAGGATGTGCCTTTTGTTTGGGGTACCGCACAGGAAGAAGCCTTCACGGTATTGAAAGATAAGTTGACACATGCTCCTTTACTCCAACTTCCTGATTTTAATCAGACTTTTGAGCTTGAATGTGATGCTAGTGGAATTGGATTAGGAGGTGTGTTATTACAAGATGGTAAACCTGTTGCATACTTTTCTGAAAAATTGAGTGGGCCTAGTCTGAATTATTCTACTTATGATAAAGAACTATATGCTCTTGTTCTTACTTTAGAAACATGGCAACATTATTTATGGCCCAAAGAATTTGTTATACATTCTGATCATGAATCTTTGTAACATATTAAAAGTCAAGCTAAACTGAATCGTAGACATGCTAAATGGGTTGAATTCATTGAAACTTTCCCTTATGTCATTAAACACAAGAAGGGTAAAGAAAATGTTATTGCTGATGCATTGTATCGTCGCTATACTATGCTCTCACAACTTGACTTCAAATATTTGGTTTGGAGACCATCAAAGATCAATATGTGCATGATGCTGATTTTAAAGATGTTTGCAGAATTGTAAAGAAGGAAGAACCTGGAACAAGTTTGTCGTTAATGATGGATTTGTGTTCCGTGCTAACAAGCTATGCATTCCAGCTAGCTCTCTTCGTCTTTTGTTGTTGCAGGAGGCGCATGGAGGAGGATTAATGGGACACTTTGGCGTGAAGAAGACGGAGGACGTACTTGCTACACATTTCTTTTGGCCAAAGATGAGACGGGATGTTGAGCGTTTTGTTGCTCGCTGCACTACATCTCAAAAAGCTAAGTCACGACTCAATCCTCATGGTTTATATATGCCTTTGCCTGTACCTAGTGTTCCTTGGGAGGATATATCTATGGACTTTGTTTTAGGTTTACCTCGAACAAAGAAGGGGAGGGATAGCATATTAGTTGTCGTGGATAGATTCTCAAAAATGGCACACTTTATACCATGTCATAAAAGCGATGATGCTGTTAATGTTGCTGATTTGTTCTTCCGTGAAATTATTCGTTTGCATGGTGTGCCAAATACTATTGTTTCAGATCGTGATACTAAATTTCTTAGCCAATTTTGGAGATGTTTATGGGCTAAGTTGGGGACTAAACTGCTTTTTAGTACTACTTGTCACCCCCAAACTGATGGACAAACTGAAGTAGTCAATAGAACATTGTCTACAATGCTTAGGGCTGTTTTGAAGAATAATAAGAAAATGTGGGAAGAATGCTTGCCTCATATTGAGTTTGCTTATAATCGTTCATTGCATTCTACTACTAAGATGTGCCCTTTTGAAATTGTGTATGTTTTCCTACCTCGTGCACCTATTGATTTGTTGCCTCTTCCATCTTCGGAGAAGGTTAATTTTGATGCTAAACAACGTGCTGAATTGATCTTAAAAATGCATGAGTTAACTAAGGAAAACATTGAGCGTATGAATGCTAAATATAAACTTGCTGGAGATAAGGGTAGAAAACATGTTGTGTTTGCACCTGGAGATCTTGTTTGGTTACATTTGCGTAAGGATAGATTTCCTGATTTGCGCAAATCAAAGCTAATGCCACGTGCTGATGGTCCTTTTAAGGTGTTAGAGAAAATAAATGATAATGCATATAAACTTGAGCTGCCTGCAGATTTTGGGGTTAGTCCCACTTTTAACATTGCAGATTTGAAGCCTTATTTGGGTGAGGGACATGAGATTCCGTCGAGGACGACTTCATTTCAAGAAGGGGAGGATGATGAGGACATCAATACCATTGTTACACCCACAGCCCCTGCTGCTATACATACTGGACCAATTACTACAGCTCGCGCAGGCCAATTAAATTACCAGGTACTTCCGTTTCTTGGTAATGATTCTAATTTAATTGGCGTGCGCGAGCTCTAGTAATCGGTCCAGTATGTATAGTAGCAGGGGTTGTGGGTGTAACAATGGTATTGATGTCCTCATCATCCTCCCCTTCTTGAAATGAAGTCGTCCTCAACGGAAGCTCATCTTCCTCACTCAAATAAGGCTTCAAATCAGCAATGTTAAAAGTGCGACTAACCCCAAAATCTGCAGGCAGCTCAAGTTTATATGCATTATCATTTATTTTCTCTAACACCTTAAAAGGACCATCAGCACGTGGCATTAGCTTTGATTTGCGCAAATTAGGAAACCTATCCTTACGCAAATGTAACCAAACATGATCTCCAGGTGCAAAGACAACATGTTTTCTACCCTTATCTCCAGCAAGTTTATATTTAGCATTCATACGCTCAATGTTTTCCTTAGTTAACTCATGCATTTTTAAGATCAATTCAGCACGTTGTTTAGCATCAAAATTAACCTTCTCCGAAGATGGAAGAGGCAACAAATCAATGGGTGCATGAGGTAGGAAACCATACACAATTTCAAAAGGGCACATCTTACTAGTAGAATGCAACGAACGATTATAAGCAAATTCAATATGAGGCAAGCATTCTTCCCACATTTTCTTATTATTCTTCAAAACAGCCCTAAGCATAGTAGACAATGTTCTATTGACTACTTCAGTTTGACCATCAGTTTGGGGGTGACAAGTAGTACTAAAAAGCAGTTTAGTCCCCAACTTAGCCCATAAACATCTCCAAAAGTGACTAAGAAATTTAGTATCACGATCTAAAACAATAGTATTTGGCACACCATGCAAGCGAATAATTTCACGAAAGAACAAATCAGCAACATTAAAAGCATCATCGCTTTTATGACAGGGTATAAAGTGTGCCATTTTCGAGAACCTATCCACGACAACAAATATGCTATCCCTCCCCTTCTTTGTTCGAGGTAAACCTAAAACAAAGTCCATAGATATATCCTCCCAAGGAACACTAGGTACAGGCAAAGGCATATATAAACCATGAGGATTGAGTCGTGACTTAGCTTTTTGACATGTAGTGCAGCGAGCAACAAAATGCTCAACATCCCGTCTCATCTTTGGCCAAAAGAAATGTGTAGCAAGTATATCCTCTGTCTTCTTCACACCAAAGTGTCCCATTAATCCTCCTCCATGCGCCTCCTGCAACAACAAAAGACGAACGGAGCTAGCTGGAATGCATAGCTTGTTAGCACGAAACACTAATCCATCGTTAACGACGAACTTGTTCTATGTTCTACCTTCTTTACAATTCTGCAATACATCTTTAAATTCAGCATCATGCACATATTGATCTTTGATGGTCTCCAAACCAAATATTTTAAAGTCAAGTTGTGAAAGCATAGTATAACGACGGGACAATGCATCAGCAATAACATTTTCTTTACCCTTCTTGTGTTTAATGACATAAGGGAAAGTCTCAATGAATTCAACCCATTTAGCATATCTACGGTTCAGTTTTGCTTGACTTTTAATGTGTTTCAAAGATTCATGATCAGAATGTATAACAAATTCTTTCGGCCATAAATAATGTTGCCATGTTTCTAAAGTCCGAACAAGAGCATATAATTCTTTATCATAAGTAGAATAGTTCAGACTAGGCCCACTCAATTTTTCAGAAAAGTATGCAACAGGTTTGCCATCTTGTAATAACACACCTCCTAATCCAATTCCACTAGCATCACATTCAAGCTCAAAAGTCTGATTAAAATCAGGAAGTTGGAGTAAAGGAGCATGTGTCAACTTATCTTTCAATACCGTGAAGGCTTCTTCCTGTGCGGTACCCCAAACAAAAGGCACATCCTTCTTTGTAAGCTCGTTGAGAGGTGCAGCAATGGTGCTAAAATCTCTCACAAAACGCCTATAGAAACCAGCGAGTCCAAGAAAACTCCGCACTTGTGTGACCGTTTTGGGCTGCGGCCAACTCTCAATAGCTTCAATCTTGGCTTTATCAACTTCAATTCCCTGTGGAGTAACAACATAGCCAAGAAAAGATACTCGGTCGGTGCAAAAGGTGCACTTCCCAAGGTTACCAAACAAACGTGCATCACGTAGAGCAATAAAAACAGCACGTAAATGTTCCAAATGTTCTTCCAAAGATTTGCTATAAATCAGTATATCATCAAAATAGACTACCACAAATCGTCCAATGAAAGCACGTAAAACTTCGTTCATTAGTCTCATGAAAGTACTAGGTGGATTAGTTAACCCAAAAGGCATGACTAACCACTCATATAAACCAAACTTAGTTTTAAATGATGTTTTCCATTCATCTCCCAATTTCATACGAATTTGATGGTATCCACTACGCAAATCAACTTTGGAGAATATTGTAGAGCCACTCAATTCATCAAGCATATCATCTAGCCTAGGAATAGGATGACGATAACGAATAGTAATATTATTAATGCCTCTACAATCAACACACATACGCGATGTACCATCCTTTTTAGGCACTAGTATAATAGGAACAGCACAAGGACTAAGAGATTCGCGTATATAAACTTTGTCGAGCAGCTCCTGTACTTGACGCATAATCTCCTTCGTCTCCTCTGGATTGGTACGGTATGGTGCACGGTTGGGTAGCGATGCATCGGGAATTAAGTCAATTTGATGCTCAATCCCTCGAATAGGTGGTAATCCCGGTGGCACGTCTTGTGGGAAGACGTCAGCGAACTCCTGCAAAATGTTAGTGACTGCAGGGGGCAAAGAGGAAGGCACGTCCTCGAATGAAAATAATGCCTCTTTGCACACAAAAGCATAGCAAACAGATTTGCTAAAAACTAGCTCATCAATATCAGATTTGGTGGCAAGTAAACATGCATTTTTCAATTTAATTTCAGAAGCAACAGTAGGTGGTTTATTATTAGGCTTCATTTGTTGCTCAAATTCTTTTGCCACAATCTGATTTTCACTCTTATTTTTCTCCTGTTTTGCTTTATTAGCTCTATGAATATCATCTTTCAAAATGGAATCAGGAGTCATAGGAAGCAGAGTAATATTTGTATCCTTATGAACAAGAGTATACTGATTGTTTCTACCATGGTGTACAGAATTTTTATCAAATTGCCATGGTCTACCAAGTAATAAGGAACATGCTTGCATAGGTACCACATCACAATCAACATAATCAGCATATGTAGAGATACTAAAATGCACCCGTACAGTACGTGTTACCTTAACCTTGCTGCTGTTGTTGAACCATTGGATGTAGTAAGGATGTGGATGTGGTCTTGTGGTGAGAGATAGCTTCTCCACCATCTCCATGCTAGCCAAGTTGTTGCAGCTCCCTGCATCTATGATGACGCGAATAGAATGTTCCTTCACAACTCCCTTTGTATGGAACAAATTATGCCTCTGATTTTGCTCAGCTTGTGTAACCTGCACACTCAAAACACGTTGAGCAACTAAACATTCATACCTGTCAACATCTTCAGCAGCCATGTATTGCGTCTCATGATCAGAATCATCTCCACCATGTTCTTCATGTGTAATAAGAGCCAAAGTCTCCTCATCATAGTCACTAGCGGAGTCGTACCCACCATCCTCAGTAGCAATCATCACACGCTGAGATTTGCATTCTCTCAAAAAATGTCCTCTTCCCTTACAACGACGACAAATAATATCACTTGTGTGCCCTGTTGACGCCATGGAAGAAGAAGAGCTCTGTGCAGGCCCGACAGGTGTGCTCTTGGCAGATAGTGGTGGTTGTGCCTGCTTTCTTGTATCACGGTTGGAGGTGGCACCCGAAGGAGGTGATGGTGCAGTGGAAGTAGATGATGCACGTGGTGTCCATGATGAAGGTCGACCTGCAGAAAAGTTAGTTCGCGCCAATGCCTGTCGATCCTGCACTTCACGTTCAGCTTTACAAGCAAGATGGAATAAACGAGTGATATTATTATAATCCTTATACTCTAGAATGGTCTGAATCTCTCTATTTAATCCACCCATAAAACGTGCAAGCATAGCTTCATTCTCCTCAACAATACCACATCTAATCAAGCCAGTTTATAATTCCTGATAATATTCTTCTACAGAATTTCTTCCTTGTCTTAAGCGCTGCAATTTTTGAAGTAATTCACGTTGATAATATGGTGGAACCCAATGAGTACGCATAGCAGTTTTCAAAGCAGCCCAAGTAGCTGGAACAGGATATAATCTACAATGTTCAGACCACCAAACACATGCAAAGCTAGTGAAAGCACAAACAGCAGCAGGAACAGGTCTCTGCTCAGGATATTGTAAACATGTAAATCGTTGTTCAGTTTCTAACTCCCAAGTAAGATATATATCAGGAACATATCTACCCTCAAATGGCGGAATATTCAATTTCAGTTTAGGGAGATGGTCATGATGCGGAGCATCCTACGGTCATCCCCATGGACCTACCATCGTCTCATCAAGAGCCAAGAGGGCCTATGACACGAGCACGAGCTAGAGCTCTCGAGTACGAGGTGACTTCCTTCCTTAGTGATATCACATATGATCCACTCGAGACATGGCTACTACCGAAGTCCGATATGCTATGCATGATCAGGTGTCAAGAGGACCCTCACGAAGATGCACGTGAAGACGGACAAGCCACCAAGTCCATGGATGAAGAGAACCAACGGAAGAAGGCAAGTCCACCTTCCAGGCCCCGGACATCCGGCCCCTGGAGATGTAAACAATAGCAGCAGCCCAGCCATCGAAGTGCTACAGGGCCCGGACATCCGGGCCCAGCCCTGGACATCCGGCTCCTCCCGAAGCCCCAGAAATCCGGCCCCTCGCCCGAACATCCGGCGCCACGCGACAGAAACTACAGTAGCTGAACCCTCCAGCCCGGACATCCGGCCGCCATGCCCGGACATCCGGCCCCTCGGGAAGGCCCGGACATCCGGCCCCTCTGTCTGCGCACAGTAAAGGGCCGAAGCCCGTGTACCCCTTCGGCCCTCTAGACTATATATACTCCTTCACCCCCATCTTTCTAGGGTTAGCATTGGTTTAGCTCATATGTGAGATAGAGCATTGCTCATCCATACGGATCTCCTCCTCGAGAGAGACTGCGGCCCTCTTCGGAGACGATCCACGTTGGATTCAAGACCCCCTCTTGGGTGCCCCCCCCCTCAAGACCTCCTTTCGGAGAAGAACCGGTTACCTATGTATCGTCCCTTGTTGGATTTGGATCGTGTATCTCTTTGTGTTTCGAGGATCTAGCACATGTGTGATTGTTCTTGTTGGTTTGAGTGATTCTCTCGTGTCTTCCCCTCGTGTTTCCCCTCGTGTTCTTCGTGTTCTTAGTTGGGATCCGCTCCTTTCATGAAAGATCGGCTATCTCTTTGTGTTTCGAGGATCTAGCACATGTGTGATTGTTCTTGTTGGTTTGAGTGATTCTCTCGTGTCTTCCCCTCGTGTTTCCCCTCGTGTTCTTCGTGTTCTTAGTTGGGATCCGCTCCTTTAATGAAAGATCGGCTATGTAGGGTTCCACCCTACATCATCTTGGTATCATGAGCCACGTTGATCACGATTTCGGAGCCCCCTCTCTTTGTTTTCTAGCTTGATTTTGTTGTTTTTCGTCCTAACCCGAAAATTGCCCCACAAAAATAGCTCCAATTTTTTTTTTGATTTGTTGGTGTGATGAAGTTTTGTTGGATTTGATCAGCGGATTTCGTTTGTTGCAGGTAGATCTAGCTTTTCCCCGTCTTTTCCCCAATTTCCATCCACAAATTCCTCCGAATTTTTGCCCTGGATTTAACCTCTCCACGCGGTGTTCATCCACGGATCCCGAGCCCGGACATCCGGCCCGACCAGCCTGGACATCCGGCCCGACCAGCCTGGACATCCGGCCCGGCCTGGACATCCGGCCATCAGCCCGGACATCCGGCCCCTGACAGCATCAACTCCATCCTCCACTCCGTTTACCGCCTAACTTTCGTCCAATTTTGTTCCGGAGCCCACATACACTTCCGCATACCACCACCATTTCCGCATAGCACCACCATAGCCTTTCCCGCTACCAACTCCGACAATTTTGACCCGTTTTGTTTTGAGAATTTGAGTTGTGGTTTCCGTATCCTATTGTGTTTCGGCTATCTAGGTACGGTTCGGCAACAACATCACCACCGCTCATCTTCGCCAAGGACGTCTACGAACGGCTACATTGGTATCACCTTCACCTTCATATCATCTTGGTATATTGATATCATCATACTCTCTTGCATTTGCATTGATAAACCCATGGCCTTACTTTTGCGTAGCTTACCCATCGAGACTAGCCTTTGAGTATTGCCGGTAACGTGACTTGTGCACATTAGTGTTCATACTTCACATAGCATACATACCATCATTGAGTTGCATATCTTGGTATCATCTCTTGTGTCACAAAAGTTGTGTTCGCATACACAATTGCTATCTTGGTTCGTGAAGCATTGCATGAGAAAAGAGCTCAAACAACAAAGAGCCAAACAAGCTTTTAAGCAAAAGGGAACGATAAGCAAAGAGCTTATAAGCAAGAACCATAGCATCATACAACATTAAGATTGTCATACTCGATCCTCTTGGATCAAAGCATAGAAACATCATACATATAGCATACCTGGGATAGAAGTCGTTGCATTTTTGCTTAGTAGGATGTGCACAAGTTCGTATCCGCCTATTGTGCAATTGATGAGGACATCAATACCATT
The DNA here is from genome assembly GCF_002575655.3 of Aegilops tauschii subsp. strangulata. Lineage (NCBI taxonomy): Eukaryota > Viridiplantae > Streptophyta > Magnoliopsida > Poales > Poaceae > Aegilops > Aegilops tauschii. Next base: position 252,771,842 of record NC_053037.3, read on the forward strand.
GTTACACCCACAGCCCCTGCTGCTATACATACTGTACCAATTATTAGAGCTCGCGCACGCCAATTAAATTACCAGGTACTTTCGTTTCTTGGTAATGATTCTAATGTTCATGAGAATATGATGCTGCCTAAATTGGATACATTTGTTTTGCTTACAAATGAAGGGCCTAGCTTTTAGAAGGATGAACATTGGAGCAAGAACAAGCATGGAGATGATGGCATGCGCATGGGGAACAAGAACGGAGTTACAAGTGATGATTTCAGGACGTTGAAGCCACCATAATGCGTGAATGAAGCCTTGGACGAAATATAATAGATGCTACTTCATAACTTTCATCCAGAGGCTATTCTAGGTGCTGCGTCACCTTATTATTGGGCCAGGCCCATGTAATTTCGAAATACTTGAGTATAGGCTGTTTTTAGAGTCCGTATGTGTGGGGAAACAAGAGATAGGGTTGGTTTCGGACCCCTTCCTCAAGGGCCACGAAATTCCCCCCTCTTCCTCCATATATACAGCCCTTAGGGCGTCATTTAGACTTTGGGTTTTGTTTAGATTAAAAGTTCGCCATAGCTGCAACTTCGCGTACTTCGTTTGTGTTCAACGACCAGACAAAGGCGTCACAGAACCCCACCTTGATCAATAAAGCTTTCATCTTATATTCGCAATATCCAGATTGCAATCTCAGTTTCTTGCTTGTTCTTCGTTTGCTCGCAGGAAACAGACCCTCGTGGTCAGGTTGATCGTGCTCCGGCGTGGCCAATAACCTCCCGGAGTTGGTTTAGCGATTGCTAAGGCGCGACGTCATCGCACGTTCGTAGTCGGATCGTCAAAGTCGACTTCCACCAAAGCGATATCCATCATCTCATTGAAAGACGGGACACCTTTGCCTCTATCAAGTGGTATCAGATTTCCAGGTTGCTCGGTGAGATTTTAAAGTTTTTCGTAGTTTAGATCGAGTTTGTTCTTCATACCTATAGTCCATGAAAAAGCCAAAAAAAAATTAGGGTTAGTTCATCCTATCCGAACCAATCTGAGCCTTTGCATAATCTTTTCTGTGTTTGCTTTGTTGAATTTGCGGTTGCATCGTCGTGTCAAGTTGCTGGTCTTAGCGTCTAGTCCTTTAGAGTTTTGAGTTCTGTTCACAGGTTGTCACGTCGCCGCTGCCATATATCACCACCGCATCATCATCATCGCTGCTGCCATATACCACCACCGCACCAACTTCATCGCCGCTGCCATATACCACCACCACATATTCACCACCAATCCGAGTCCATATACGCCACCACATATCCGCCGCCATCACGCCAATTCGAGTACGCCTGCAACATATATCCGCCACCAGTCCGAGTTCCACCAGATTCATCTCCGCCACCAGTCCGAGTTCCACCAGATTCAGCTCCGCCACCAGTCCTTGTCCAAGTCCAGTATTTTGTTACTCTGTTTTCGATTTCCAGATCACGCCATACTCCGAGTCGTGACAGAGAAGGACTCCCAAACTTTTGTGTTACCCGCAGTAGAAAAATAGTTCCAGTTTCAAAAAAAAAGTAAGTCTGGAAAATTCTGGCTAGGCAGTTTTTAGACCATTTGTAGACTTTTTCGAAAAAAAATTATTACGGGGCAAAAAAAAAGAGAAAAAAAAGTGCAAAAAAATAGTAAAAAAATTCAGAGTGTCCTCCTCCCTTGTTTACGTGCAGCGCCGTGATTTTGTTAGTGTTCTAGGCTCGCGTCTCTAGCACGGTCTAGCCTAGGACCAGCACAGTACCGTCGTTGAGCGTTTATTCAACTTTGCATATCTGAATTGATTATTGCTGACCCTTTTTGCTACCATATTATAAGCCTTCCCAGCTCCACATACATCTACGTCGTGCGTTTGACTCTCCCTGGTAATCGCTCTATCCAAGCTTTGAGAGTTTTGACTACAACGGTTGCCGATGACCACCTGCTGCTGGGTAAGAACTGGTAAGAATTTGAGATTCGCTTGAAGGATTCGTGACACACCACCATCACCACCACTTCCTAGTAGTCTGTAGGATCATATTCTTTTGTGTTTCTATTGCTGCTAACCATGGCAGGATCACAAGCTGATGAGACTGATTGGGAGAACATGACGAAGAAGGGGTTGCATGATAAATTTCAGCAAATGATAAGTGGCCAGGTGGGAGATGTGCTAAACAGATTTGAAGAGGCTATTGAGAAGATAGATGCCGTGGAGAAGTCGTTTGAGACAATGCTGGATAACAAGTTTAATGAATTGCTCAAGCGTCTTCCCCAACCACCACCGGCTGCACCTGTCGCACCTCTACAACAACAACAACCACATCTCCAACGCCGCCTTCCAAATCAAGTGGGACGAGCACAGCGCGTTCCAATTGAGACTGGTCAAAATTCGGGTGCCGCTACACCTACTGTTGATGCTTCTTTGGCTCCTGCTACTGCGGCGGCTGAGGAGGATGATGATTATGCGGGCGATTATGAGGATGAGGTTGATCAAAATCAGAACTACGTGCAGCCACCAGCACCACCTCCAGCAAGTCAACCTCAGGTATATATTCGCAATGGTAGGCCTGCACCACCTACGCGATCATGACCATGTTCCTAAACTAAAATTGAATATTCCACCGTTTGAGGGTAGATACATTCCTGATGTATATCTTACTTGGGAGTTAGAAACTAAACAACGTTTTACATGTTTACAATATCCCGAGGAGAGACGGGTTGCTGCTGCTGTTTGTGCTTTCACTAGTTTTGCATGTGTATGGTGGTCTGAACATTGTAGATTATATCCTATTCCAGCTACTTGGGCTGCTTTGAAAACTGCTATGCGTACTCGTTGGGTTCCACCATATTATCAACGTGAATTGCTTCAAAAACTACAGCGTTTACGACAAGGGAAAAATTCTGTAGAAGAATATTATCAGGAATTACAAACTGGCATGATTAGATGTGGTATTGTTGAGGAGAATGAAGCTATGCTTGCACGTTTTATGGCTGGTTTAAATAGAGAGATTCAGACCATTCTAGAGTATAAGGAGTATACTAATATCACTCGTTTATTCCATCTTGCTTGTAAAGCTGAACGTGAAGTGCAGGATCGACAAGCATTGGCGCGAACTAACTTTTCTGCAGGTCGACCTTCATCATGGACACCGCGTGCATCTTCTACTTCCACTGCACCAGCACCTCCATCAGGTTCCACCTCCAGCCTTGATACAAGAAAGCAGGCACAACCACCACTATCTGCCAAGAGCGCACCTGCCGGGCCTGCACATAGCTCTTCTTCTTCCATGGCATCAACAGGGCACACAAGTGATATTATTTGTCGTCGTTGTAAGGGAAGAGGACATTATGCGCGAGAATGCAAATCTCAGCGTGTAATGATTGCTACTGAGGATGGTGGGTATGAGTCCGCTAGTGACTATGATGAGGAGACTTTGGCTCTTATTACACGTGAAGAACATGGTGAAGATGATTCTGAAAATGAGACGCAATACATGGCTCCTGAAGACGCTGACAGGTATGAATGTTTAGTTGCTCAACGTGTTTTGAGTGTGCAGGTCACACAAGCAGAGCAAAATCAGAGGCATAATTTGTTCCATGCAAAGGGAGTTGTGAAGGAACGTTCTGTTCGCGTCATCATAGATGGAGGGAGCTGTAACAACTTGGCTAGCATGGAGATGGTGGAGAAACTATCTCTCACCACAAGACCACATCCACATCCTTACTACATCCAATGGTTCAACAACAGCGGCAAGGTTAAGGTAACACGTACTGTTCGTGTGCATTTTAGTATCTCTACATATGCTGATTATGTTGATTGTGATGTGAAACCCACGCAAGCATGTTCCTTATTACTTGGTAGACCATGGCAATTTGATAAAAATTCTGTACAAAATGGTAGAAACAATCAGTATACTCTTGTTCATAAGGATAAAAATATTACTTTGCTTCCTATGACTCCTGATTCCATTTTGAAAGATGACATTAATAGAGCTAATAAAGCAAAACAGGAGAAAAATAAGAGTGAAAATCAGATTGTGGCAAAAGAATTTGAGCAACAAATGAAACCTAATAATAAACCATCTAGTGTTGTTTCTGAAATTAAATTGAAAAGTGCATGTTTACTTGCCACAAAATCTAATATTGATGAGCTAGATTTATGCAAATCTGTTTGCTATGCTTTTGTGTGCAAAGAGGCATTATTTTCATTCGAGGACGTGCCTTCCTCTTTGCCCCTTGCTGTCACTAACATTTTGCAGGAGTTCGCTGACGTCTTTCCACAAGACGTGCCACCGGGATCACCACCTATTCGAGGGATTGAGCATCAAATTGACTTAATTCCCGGTGCATCGCTACCCAACGGTGCACCACACCGTACCAATCCAGAGGAAACGAAGGAGATTATGCGTCAAGTACAGGAGCTGCTCGACAAAGGTTATATACGCGAATCTCTTAGTCCTTGTGCCGTTCCTATTATACTTGTGCCTAAAAAGGATGGTACATCGCGTATGTGTGTTGATTGTAGATGATGAGGACATCAATACCATTGTTACACCCACAACCCCTGCTGCTATACATACTGGACCAATTACTAGAACTCGCGCACGCCAATTAAATTACCAGGTACTTTCGTTTCTTGGTAATGATTCTAATGTTCATGAGAATATGATGCTGCCTAAATTGGATACATTTGTTTTGCTTACAAATGAAGGGCCTAGCTTTGAGAAGGATGAACATTGGAGCAAGAACAAGCATGGAGATGATGGCATGCGCATGGGGGACAAGAACGGAGTTACAAGTGATGATTTCAGGACATTGAAGCCACCATAATGCGTGCATGAAGCCTGGGACGAAATATACAAGATGCTACTTCATAACTTTCGTCTAGAGGCTATTCTAGGTGCTGCGTCACCTTATTATTGGGCCAGGCCCATGTAATTTCGAAATACTTGAGTATAGGCTATTTTTAGAGTCCGTATGTGTGGGGAAACAAGAGATAGGGTTGGTTTCGGACCCCTTCCCCAAGGGCCACGAAATTCCCCCCTCTTCCTCCATATATACAGCCCTTAGGGCGTCGTTTAGACTTTGGGTTTTGTTTAGATTAAAATTTCGCCATAGCTGCAACTTCGCGTACTTCGTTTGTGTTCAACGACCAGAAAAAGGCGTCACAGAACCCCACCTTGATCAATAAAGCTTTCATCTTATATTCGCAATATCCAGATTGCAATCTCAGTTTCTTGCTTGTTCTTCGTTTGCTCGCAGGAAACAGACCCTCGTGGTCAGGTTGATCGTGCTCCGGCGTGGTCAATAACCTCTCGGAGTTGGTTTAGCGATTGCTAAGGCGCGACGTCATCGCACGTTCGTAGTCCGATCGTCAAAGTCGACTTCCACCAAAGCGATATCCATCATCTCATCGAAAGACGGGACACCTTTGCCTCTATCAAGTGGTATCAGATTTCCAGGTTGCTCGGTGAGATTTTACAGTTTTTCGTAGTTTAGATCGAGTTTGTTCTTCATACCTACAGTCCACGAAAAAGCCACACAAAAAAAAATTAGGGTTAGTTCATCATATCCGAACCAATCTGAGTCTTGCATAATCTTTTTAGGGTTTTTGCTTTGTTGAATTTGCGGTTGCTTCGTCGTGTCAAGTTGCTGGTCTTAGAGTCTAGTCTTTTAGAGTTTCGAGGTCTGGTCATAAGTTGTCACACCGCCGCCGCACCATCATCATCGCCTTGCCATCTACCACCATTGCTTATCCGCCACCGCTTTGAATCCGTATCCATATACCACCACCAATCCGTATCCATATACCACCACCGATCCGTATCCATATACCACCACCGCTGCCATATCCTACCACCATATATCCACAACCAATCCAAGTTCTTTTCATATTCGGTTTGTTTTAGAGATCCATCTATTTTCTGTTTCGTGTTTCCTTGCCTGAGTAGGTCTCGGAAAAAAAAAGTCTGGAGACCCCCGGGCAGTTTTTAGGCCAAAATTTCGGCGACCGAAAATATTTTTTCCCTATCCTATTTTTAGGTCCCGGGGAGTGTTTTGAGACACTCGCCATCATAGTGATTTTTTGTCGCACTTTTTCATCGTCGCTACCCTGATTTCCGAAAAAAAATAGTCAAAAACATTTTGTGCCTATCCTGTCAGTTTGACCTGGGAAGAGTTTTGAGACACTCGCCATTATAGTGATTTTTCGCAAAAAAAAGAGGAGCGCAAAAAAAAGAGCGCGAAAAAAAGAGCAAAAAAAAATTCCAGAGTGTGGTTTTGCCTTGTTTACATGCAGCGCCGTGATTTTGTTAGTGTTCTAGGCTCGCGTCTCTAGCACGGTCTAGCCTAGGACCAGCACGGTACCGTCGTTGAGCGTTTATTCAACTTTGCATCTCTGAATTGATTATTGCTGACCATTTTTGCTACCATATTATAAGCCTTCCCAGCTCCACATACATCTACATCGTGCGTTTGACTCTCCCTGGTAATCGCTCTATCCAAGCTTTGGGAGTTTTGAATACAACGGTTGCCGATCAACACCTGCTGCTGGGTAAGAACTGGTAAGAATTTGAGATTCGTTTGAAGGATTTGTGACACACCACCATCACCACCACTTCCTAGTAGTATGTAGGATCATATTCTTTTGTGTTTCTATTGCTGCTAACCATGGCAGGATCACAAGCCGATGAGACTGATGGGGAGAACATGACGAACAAGGAGTTGCATGATAAATTTCAGCAAATGATGAGTGGCCAGGTGGGAGATGTGCTAAACAGATTTGAAGAGGCTATGGGGAAGATAGATGCCGTGGAGAAGTCGTTCGAGACAAAGCTGGATAACAAGTTTACTGAATTATTCAAGCGTCTTCCCCAACCACCACCGGCTGCATATGTCGCACCTCTACAACAACAACAACCACATCTCCAACGCCGCCTTCCAAATCAAGTGGGACGAGCACAGCGCGTTCCAATCGAGACTGGTCAAAATTCGGGTGCCGCTGCACCTACTGTTGATGCTTCTTTAGCTCCTGCTACTACGGCGGCTGAGGAGGATGACGATTATGCGGGCGATTATGAGGATGAGGTTGATCAAAATCAGAACTACGTGCAGCCACCAGCACCACCACCAGCAGGTCGACCTCAGGTATATATTCGCAACGGTAGGCCGGCACCACCACCTCAGGTACGAGATCATGACCATCTCCCTAAACTGAAATTGAATATTCCACCATTTGAGGGTAGATATGTTCCTGATATATATCTTACTTGGGAGTTAGAAACTGAACAACGATTTACATGTTTACAATATCCTGAGGAGAGACGTGTTCCTGCTGCTGTTTGTGCTTTCACTAGCTTTGCATGTGTTTGGTGGTCTGAACATTGTAGATTATATCCTGTTCCAGCTACTTGGGCTGCTTTTAAAACTGCTATGCGTACTCGTTGGGTTCCACCATATTATCAACGTGAATTACTTCAAAAATTGCAGCGCTTAAGACAAGGGAAAAATTATGTAGAAGAATATTATCAGGAATTACAAACCGGCATGATTAGATGTGGTATTGTTGAGGAGAATGAAGCTATGCTTGGACGTTTTATGGGTCGATTAAATAAAGAGATTCAGACCATTCTAGAGTATGAGGATTATAATAATATCACTCGTTTATTCCATCTTGCTTGTAAAGCTGAACGTGAAGTGCAGGATCGACAGGCATTGGCGCGAACTAACTTTTCTGCAGGTCGACCTTCATCATGGACACCACGTGCATCCTCTACTTCCACTTCACCATCCCCTCCATCAGGTGCCACCTCCAGCCGTGATACAAGAAATCAGGCACAACCACCACTCTCTGCCAAGAGCACACCTGCCGGGCCTGCGCAGAACTCTTCTTCTTCCATGGCGTCAACAGGGCACACAAGTGATATTATTTGTCGTCGTTGTAAGGGAAGAGGACATTATGCGAGAGAATGCAAATCTCAGCGTGTGATGATTGCTACTGAGGATGGTGGGTATGAGTCCGCTAGTGACTATGATGAGGAGACTTTGGCTCTTATTACACGTGAAGAACATGGTGGAGATGATTCTGAAAATGAGACGCAATACATGGCTCCTGAAGAAGCTGACAGGTATGAATGTTTAGTTGCTCAACGTGTTTTGAGTGTGCAGGTCACACAAGCAGAGCAAAATCAGAGGCATAATTTGTTCCATACAAAGGGAGTTGTGAAGGAACGTTCTGTTCACGTCATCATAGATGGAGGGAGCTGTAACAACTTGGCTAGCATGGAGATGGTGGAGAAACTATCTCTCACCACAAGACCACATCCACATCCTTACTACATCCAATGGTTCAACAACAGCAGCAAGGTTAAGGTAACACATACTGTTCGTGTGCATTTTAGTATCTCTACATATGTTGATTATGTTGATTGTGATGTGGTACCCACGCAAGCATGTTCCTTATTACTTGGTAGACCATGGCAATTTGATAAAAATTCTGTACACCATGGTAGAAACAATCAGTATACTGTTGTTCATAAGGATACAAATATTACTTTGCTTCCTATGACTCCTGATTCCATTTTGAAAGATGACATTAATAGAGCTAATAAAGCAAAACAGGAGAAAAATAAGAGTGAAAATCAGATTGCGGCAAAAGAATTTGAGCAACAAATGAAACCTAATAATAAACCATCTAGTGTTGTTTCTGAAATTAAATTGAAAAGTGCATGTTTACTTGCCACAAAATCTGATATTGATGAGCTAGATTTCAACAAATCTGTTTGCTATGCTTTTGTGTGCAAAGAGGCATTATTTTCATTCGAGGACATGCCTTCCTCTTTGCCCCCTGCTGTCACTAACATTTTGCAGGAGTTCGCTGAAGTCTTCCCACAAGACGTGCCACCGGGATTACCACCTATTCGAGGGATTGAGCATCAAATTGATTTAATTCCCGGTGCATCGCTACCCAACCATGCACCATACCGTACCAATCCAGAGGAGACGAAGGAGATTATGCGTCAAGTACAGGAGCTGCTCGACAAAGGTTATATACGCGAATCTCTTAGTCCTTGTGCTGTTCCTATTATACTAGTGCCTAAAAAGGATGGTACGTCGCGCTTGTGTGTTGATTGTAGAGGCATTAATAATATTACTATTCGTTATCGTCATCCTATTCCTAGGCTAGATGATATGCTTGATGAATTGAGTGGCTCTACAATATTCTCCAAAGTTGATTTGCGTAGTGGATACTATCAAATTCGTATGAAATTGGGAGATGAATGGAAAACTGCATTTAAAACTAAGTTTGGTTTATATGAGTGGTTAGCCATGCCTTTTGGGTTAACTAATGAACGAAGTTTTACGTGCTTTCATTGGACGATTTGTGGTAGTCTATTTTGATGATATACTGATTTATAGCAAATCTTTGGAAGAACATTTGGAACATTTACGTGCTGTTTTTATTGCTCTACGTGATGCACGTTTGTTTGGTAACCTTGGGAAGTGCACCTTTTGCACCGACCGAGTATCTTTTCTTGGCTATGTTGTTACTCCACAGGGAATTGAAGTTGATAAAGCCAAGATTGAAGCTATTGAGAGTTGGCCGCAGCCCAAAACGGTCACACAAGTGCGGAGTTTTCTTGGACTCGCTGGTTTCTATAGGCGTTTTGTGAGAGATTTTAGCACCATTGCTGCACCTCTCAACGAGCTTACAAAGAAGGATGTGCCTTTTGTTTGGGGTACCGCACAGGAAGAAGCCTTCACGGTATTGAAAGATAAGTTGACACATGCTCCTTTACTCCAACTTCCCAATTTTAATAAGACTTTTGAGCTTGAATGTGATGCTAGTGGAATTGGATTAGGAGGTGTGTTATTACAAGATGGTAAACCTGTTGCATACTTTTCTGAAAAACTGAGTGGGCCTAGTCTGAATTATTCTACTTATGATAAAGAACTATATGCTCTTGTTCGGACTTTAGAAACATGGCAACATTATTTATGGCCCAAAGAATTTGTTATACATTCTGATCATGAATCTTTGAAACATATTAAAAGTCAAGCTAAACTGAATCATAGACATGCTAAATGGGTTGAATTCATTGAAACTTTCCCTTATGTCATTAAACACAAGAAGGGTAAAGAAAATGTTATTGCTGATGCATTGTCTCGTTGCTATACTATGCTTTCACAACTTGACTTCAAAATATTTGGTTTGGAGACCATTAAAGATCAATATGTGCATGATGCTGATTTTAAAGATGTTTTGTAGAATTGTAAAGAAGGAAGAACCTGGAACAAGTTTGTCGTTAATGATGGATTTGTGTTCCGTGCTAACAAGCTATGCATTCCAGCTAGCTCTCTTCATCTTTTGTTGTTGCAGGAGGCGCATGGAGGAGGATTAATGGGACACTTTGGCGTGAAGAAGACGGAGGACGTACTTGCTACACATATCTTTTGGCCAAAGATGAGACGGGATGTTGAGCGTTTTGTTGCTCGCTGCACTACATGTCAAAAAGCTAAGTCACGAATCAATCCTCATGGTTTACATATGCCTTTGCCTGTACCTAGCGTTCCTTGGGAGGATATATCTATGGACTTTGTTTTAGGTTTACCTCGAACAAAGAAGGGGAGGGATAGCATATTTGTTGTCGTGGATAGATTCTCGAAAATGGCACACTTTATACCATGTCATAAAAGCGATGATGCTGTTAATGTTGCTGATTTGTTCTTCCGTGAAATTATTCGTTTGCATGGTGTGCCAAATATTATTTTTTCAGATCGTGATACTAAATTTCTTAGCCACTTTTGGAGATGTTTATGGGCTAAGTTGGGGACTAAACTGCTTTTTAGTACTACTTGTCACCCCCAAACTGATGGACAAACTGAAGTAGTCAATAGAACATTGTCTACTATGCTTAGGGCTGTTTTGAAGAATAATAAGAAAATGTGGGAAGAATGCTTGCCTCATATTGAGTTTGCTTATAATCGTTCATTGCATTCCACTACTAAGATGTGCCCTTTTGAAACTGTGTATGGTTTCCTACCTCGTGCACCTATTTATTTGTTGCCTCTTCCATCTTTGGAGAAGGTTAATTTGATGCTAAACAACGTGCTGAATTGATCTTAAAAATGCATGAGTTAACTAACGAAAATATTGAGCGTATGAATGCTAAATATAAACTTGCTGGAGATAAGGGTAGAAAACATGTTGGGTTTGCACCTGGAGATCTTGTTTGGTTACATTTGCGTAAGGATAGATTTCCTGATTTGCGCAAACCAAAGCTAATGCCACGTGCTGATGGTCCTTTTAAGGTGTTACAGAAAATAAATGATAATGCATATAAACTTGAGCTGCCTGCAGATTTTGGGGTTAGTCCCACTTTTAACATTGCAGATTTGAAGCCTTATTTGGGTGAGGGAGATGAGCTTCCGTCGAGGACGACTTCATTTCAAGAAGGGGAGGATGATGAGGACATCAATACCATTGTTACACCCACTGCCCCTGCTGTTATACATACTGGACCAATTTCTAGAGCTCGCGCACGCCAATTAAATTACCAGGTACTTTCGTTTCTTGGTAATGATTCTAATGTTCATGAGAATATGATGCTGCCTAAATTGGATACATTTGTTTTGCTTACAAATGAAGGGCCTAGCTTTGAGAAGGATGAACATTGGAGCAAGAACAAGCATGGAGATGATGGTATGCGCATGGGGGACAGGAACGGAGTTACAAGTGATGATTTCAGGACATTGAAGCCACCATAATGCGTGCATTAAGCCTTGGACGAAATATACAAGATGCTACTTCATAACTTTCGTCCAGAGGCTATTCTAGGTGCTGCGTCACCTTATTATTGGGCCAGGCCCATGTAATTTCGAAATACTTGAGTATAGGCTATTTTTAGAGTTCGTAGGTGTGGGGAAACAAGAGATAGGGTTGGTTTCGGACCCCTTCCCCAAGGGCCACGAAATTCCCCCCTCTTCCTCCATATATACAGCCCTTAGGGTGTCGTTTAGACTTTGGGTTTTGTTTTGATTAAAAGTTCGCCATAGCTGCAACTTCGCGTACTTCGTTTGTGTTCAACGACCAGACAAAGGCGTCACAGAACCCCACCTTGATCAATAAAGCTTTCATCTTATATTCGCAATATCCAGATTGCAACCTCAGTTTCTTGCTTGTTCTTCGTTTGCTCGCAGGAAACAGACCCTCGTGGTCAGGTTGATCGTGCTCCGGCGTGGTCAATAACCTCTCAGAGTTGGTTTAGCGATTGCTAAGGCGCGACGTCCTCGCACGTTCGTAGTCGGATCGTCAAAGTCGACTTCCACCAAAGCGATATCCATGATCTCATCGAAAGACGGGACACCTTTGCTTCTATCAGATACAAGATTCAAATACAACAAAGGACGGTACAAAGGGTAACCGGTTCTTCTCCTAGAGCAGATCTTGATGGGACCACCCAAGAGGGGGTCTTGAATCCAAGGGGGATCTTCTCCGTAGAGGGGCCGCGGTCTCTCTCGAGGACATGATCCGTATGGATGAGCAAAAGCTATCCTCACATATGAGCTAAACCAATGCTAACCCTAGGAAGAGGTGGAGGAGTCATATATATAGAGGTTGGGGGGCGAAGGGGTACATGGGCCTCGGCCCAATATCATGCACGCAGGCACTGTCCGGATGATCCGGGTCAGCGTCCGGATGATCCGGCTGTGTCGTGGCCGCCGCGGAGGGTCCGGATGTCCGGGGCCTGGTCCAGACGTCCGGGTGTGGTCGGATGATCCGGGCCTGGGTCCGGATGATCCGGCTTCGTGGTGAAGCTTCGGGTGTCCTTGGGCGAGGTAGCCGGATCGTCCGGGCCGGGGTCCGGATCGTCCGGACGGCGGTCCGGATCTTCCGGGCTTCTGTTGACTTTGCCCTTCTTCTTTTCCGTCTTCACGTCCATCTTCCTCTTCGGATTCTCCTTGCTCCTTAGTGTCTCCATGGCTAACTCCTTTATACCTGAGTATGCACAACGTCTCCGTTTGAGGTAGTAGCCATGTCTCATGTTCATCGAAGTGGAATTGTGAGAGGAGAGATGTCACCTCGGTTTCGAGAGCTCTTGCACGTGCTCGTGTCATGGGTCCACTAGGCACTTGGTGAGACGATGGTGGGTCCATGGTGAAGACCTTGGGATGCTCCGCATCATCTCCCCTCCCTTGGGAAAGATCCGACCTCGGATCGAAATCCTCATCACCATGGTACCGAGAGAGATCTTTGACGTTGAAGATGTCGCTCACGGAGTACTTGTCGCGTGGGATGTCGATCTTGTATGTGTTGTTGTTGTAGCGTGCAAGCACCTTGAAGGGTCCATCGGCTTGTGGTAGAAGTTTGGACTTGCGTTCGTTGGGGAAGCGGTCCTTGCGAAGGTGTAGCCACACAAGATCTCCAATGTTGAATATCATGGGTTTCTTGTTGATGTTGAGCTTGGTCGCGAGTCGTTGTACTTGGCGCTCGATGGTGTGCCTTGTATCTTCATGCATCTTCACTCGCGTCCATGTTTGTGCGCTCTTGTAGTGGTAAAGGTAGAATGTCCAATGGGGACAACGGGTTGAAGCCGTAGACGACCTCGAAGGGGGACTTGCCGGTAGTCTTATGTCTTGCGCGGTTGTAGGCTTACTCGGCAATAGGTAGGCACTCCTCCCACTCCTTGATATTCCTCTTTATCAACACACGTAGTAGAGTGGAGAGCGTGCGGTTTGTCACCTCCGTTTGGCCGTCGGTTTGTGGATGATAGGCCGTGGAGAATAGTAGCTTGATTCCGAGCTTGGCGCATAAGGTCTTCCAAAAGTAACTCAAGAACTTGACGTCGCGGTCCGAGACAATCGTCTTTGGCACTCCATGTAGACGCGGTATTTCCCTACAAAAGAGATTGGCAACATGTGAAGCATCATCTATCTTGTTGCAAGGAATGAAATGAGCCATTTTGGAGAATCGGTCCACAACAACAAAAACGGAATCCTTGCCATTTCTAGTTTTAGGCAAACCAAGCACAAAATCCATGCTAATATCTTCCCATGGTTGATACGGAATTGGAAGAGGCATGTATATTCCATGAGATTGAGCTTTAGACTTAGCTTTGCGACATGTAGAGCATCGGTTGGTGAAGCGGTTGACGTCACGGAACATCTTAGGCAAAAAGTAGTTCTTAGAGAGCGTAGCAAGGGTCTTGTCGCGTCCAAAATGTCCCATTAGTCCTCCTCCATGAGATTCTTGCAAAAGCAACAAACGAAGAGAATACTCGGGGATGCAAAGTTTGTTAGCTCTCATAAGATATCCATCTTTGATGTAATAGCGTTCACAAGATGTATGCGTCAAACATTTGGCATAAGGGATGGCGAAAGTAGGATCATGCTCATACAAGTCTTTTATGTGCTGAAAACCAATGACATTCAATTCAAGTTGAGTAACAAGCATGCATATACGTGAAAGCGCATCCGCCACAACATTTTCCTTACCTTTAATATACTTGATGACATAAGGAAAAGACTCAATAAATTCACTCCACTTAGCATGACGCTTGTTCAACTTAGTTTGACCCTTAAGATATTTAAGTGTTTCATGATCGGTGTGGATGATGAATTCATGAGGGCGGAGGTAATGTTCCCATTCACGCAAAACTCGCACTAAAGCATATATCTCTTTGTCATAAATGGGGTAATTGAGTTGCGCGCTGGAAAGTTTCTCACTAAAATATGCTATGGGGCGCTTCTCTTGCGTTAATACACCTCATATGCCATTACCACTAGCATCGCAATGAATTTCAAAAGGTTTGTCAAAGTTGGGTAATGCAAGCACGGGAGCATGAGTAAGCAAATTCTTAAGCTCATTGAAAGCGGTGTCTTGGGATGATCCCCAAACAAATGGTGCATTTTTCTTACTCAAAGCATGCAAAGGTGAAGCAATAGTGCTAAAATCCTTCACAAATCTACGGTAGAACCGGCTAAACCAAGGAAACTACGCACTTGTTGCAAATTGGTTGGTTGGGGCTAAGTTTTAATAGCATTGATCTTAGAGTCATCAACATGAACACCCTTAGAAGATACTACAAAACGCAAAAAAAACAGGCTTATCAACACCAAAAAGGCATTTTTCCATATTAGCACAAAGTTGCTCTTTTCATAGAGTTTGTAGCATGGTGCGAAGGTGGGTGACATGCTCTTTGAGAGATTTGCTAAAAACAAGAATATCATCAAAGTAGACAACAACAAATTCACCCATATAGGGGCGAAACACATAATGCATAAGACGCATGAAAGTACCCGGTGCTTCCGATAAACCCATAGGCATGACTAACCACTCATACAAACCAAACTTTGTTTTGAAAGCGGTTTTCCATTCATCACCCTCTTGTATGCGTATTTGATAGTAACCACTTTTAAGATCAATTTTGGAAAAGATAGTGGCACCGCTAAGTTCATCTAGCATATCGTCAAGGCGCGGAATGGGATACCTATAGCGAACGGTGATAGCATTGATGGGTCTACAATCGGAACACATGCGAAAGCTACCGCCTCTTTTTGGGACAAGAATGACCGGTACGGCACAAGGACTCAAACTTTCACGCACATGTCCATGGTCTATGAGATGCTTTACTTGCCTTTGTATTTCTTTGGTTTCTACGGAGTTT
Organism: Aegilops tauschii subsp. strangulata; assembly: GCF_002575655.3. Lineage (NCBI taxonomy): Eukaryota > Viridiplantae > Streptophyta > Magnoliopsida > Poales > Poaceae > Aegilops > Aegilops tauschii. The sequence continues at coordinate 252,787,507 of NC_053037.3, forward strand.
ACTCGGTAGGGAGCCTTGTTTGGAGGTGGCGCTCTGGGGATGAGGTCGATGCGGTGCTCGATGCCTCGTAGTGGAGGTAGACCCGGAGGTAGCTCATCGGGGAAAACATCTTGGAATTCCTGCAATAAAGAAGATAGCACCAAAGGTAGATTGTGAGAGGTGTTAGTTTTTGGTGCCTCGTCCTTGCACAATAGGACATAGTGTAGGACACTTGATGGGTTCTCACACACTTCTCTCATCTCACGTTTGGTGGCAAATAGAACTAAGGTTTTCTTGTCGCTCATCGTGGAGGCACTCAATTTGGGCTTGTGGCGCTCACTCTCTTTTTGGTGGTTCGCTCTCTCACTATTCTCTCCACGATGGGGTGCTCGCTTGTCCGCGATCACTTGGCTTGGAGACATAGGTCGTAGCACATACTCCTTTCCTTTCATCTTGAAGCTATAGTGGTTTGTACGCCCATTGTGGATGACACCTCGGTCAAATTGCCATGGCCGTCCAAGAAGGAGGCGGCAAACGGTCATCGGTAGGACATCACACTCCAAAGTGTCTTCGTAAGCTCCGATCTTGAAAGAAACTTGTACTCTACGCTCGACTTGGATTGTTCCGGTGTCGCTTAGCCATTGAACCTTGTAGGGGTGCGGGTGCTTCATCTTGACCAATTGGAGCTTGGAGCATAGTTCTTCACTTGCGAGGTTATGGCAACTCCCTCCATCAATGGTGACCTTGACAGACCTTCCATTGATGCCGGCCTTGGTGTGGAAGATATGGCATCTTTGGTCTTCATCTTGTTGATGTTGTAGAGTCAAGACCTTGGAGACAACAAGAGCGGGGCTTGAATCTTCGTCACAAAAGATTTGATCATCTTCATCATCGTTGTTCACTTGTTGGTGCATGGCCACTTGCTCAAGGGCTTCTATTTTTCCTTCACTCATTGAGTCATAGGTTCCGTCGTCGTTGAGGATCATGGTGCGCTTGTTTGTGCACTCGAAGGACTTGTGGCCTCGGCCGCCGCATGTGAAGCATTTGAAGGAACTTGTCTTGATGGTCTCATCGGTTTGGGTAGATGATGATGAGGCTCTTGGCTTGAAGTTGCTTTTAGTAGGAGGACGACTTGAGGTTGTCGAAGTTTTCTTGTAGCTTGACTTGTCGCCGTTGCTTGTAGATGGCTTGGTTGAGGTAGAAGTTGTTGGAGTCGTTGAAGCTTGGGTGTTGGAGAAGCCATAGGACTTGGATGAGAACTTGGCATACTTGAAGTCGTCTTGTACTTGCCGTTCTGCTTTGGTAGCTTGATGCACTAGCTCGATGAGGTTCGAGTATGGTTGGAAGTCGGCAATCTTCTTGATAGGATGATTGAGTCCATTCAAGAAACGTGCCATAGTTTGCTCATCATCTTCCGTGACATTGGCTCTTATCATGGCAATCTCCATTTCCTTGTAGTACTCTTCAACGCTCTTGGTTCCTTGCTTGAGGAGTTGGAGTTTCTTGAAGAGGTCGCGGTTGTAGTAGTTTGGCATGAATCATGCTCTCATGACATCCTTCATTTGCGCCCAAGTAGTGATGGGTGGTTCACCTCTTGCCTCTCGGCGCTCAATGACTTGTTCCCACCAAATGAGGACGTAGTCTTGGAATTCAAGAGATGCCATCGCGTTCTTCTTCTCTTCTTCGTAGTTGTGCAAGCGGAAGATTTTGTCAACCTTCAATGCCCATGATATGTACTCTTCGGGGTCGTTGCTACCGGTGAACTTGGGCATGGTGAACTTTAGCTTGCCGTATCGTTGCTCGTCATTGTGTTGGGGTCGAGGATCATGACGCCCATGTCATTGAGGATTGACAAACTCGTGTTGCTCTTGGCGAGGAGGGTTGTTGACCTCATGTTGCTCTTGTCTTGGAGGATTTCCATTGTCTTCATGCTCTTGATGAACTTGATGCTCTTGTCGAACTTGTGGATGAGCTTGACGAGGAACATGACGATGCACACGTGCTTGATAAATCCTTTCTTGAACTTCATAGCGAAGTGCTTCTTGTTCCTCACGAGCTTGCCGGTTGCGCGTGGCTACAGCGTGACTTGAATCTCGGAAGGCACGTTGCGCCTCAGGTGCTTGAACTTCACGGAGTTGTTGTTCTTGTCGTTGTGCCTCGGCATCTTTGTGCATCTTGATGTTGTCGCGCTCGCTCCTCTTGTTCTTGTTGGCGTTGACGTCGCCGTTCTTGTGCCTGCGCAAATGTAGCTTGGTTTTGACGACGTCGGTGCTATTGAGAGTCGGTCTCGTGTAGCGGATTGTGGTTGGCTTGACGATCTTGACGCGCGGCACGACGAAGAGTATTCGATGTCGGGGTACTTGAGCCGGAGATAGTGTCGTCGGAATGTCGACTCGAGCGGCTCCGTCTTGAGTAGGACGAAGTGGTAGAAGAGCGGTTGACCAACAAGGCATGAATCTCGTCCATTCTTGTGTCATTCTCGTGCTTGTGTGCGTCGCGCTTGTGGTCGAAGTAGTCTCTTGTACGTTGCTCAGAGAGTCGCAAGTCGGTGGCAAGGTTGTCGATGCGGTCGCTCATTGCTAGTTGCTCTTCATGCAATGCTCGTTGCGTTCCAAATAGGTGTAGTTTGGTGACGTAGTTGTTCGGATCGTCATCTTGCTCAAGGAAGAGTGGGTTTGTAGAGGTACTTGTCCTATCCATCATTCCAAACAAAGATATGTGAGTGGGAGAAAGAGAAGAACCAATACCAAATGTACCTTGGCCGATGTTGAAGACGAATCAATGATCACTCCAATGTGTAACAAGAAAATAGCACAATTGGTACCAATTCTTGTCGGTTTCTCACGCCTACACAAGTAAAAGCTTATGGTGGAGCTTGGTTAGGATGGTGGCACAAATTTTTTGATGTGATAGTAAGCAAGATTCAATAATGTTGGAAAAGATTCGCAAGTTGAAAATGCAACAAGTAGACCAACAGCAAAAAGAGTACACGGAAACGCACACACAAAAGGATAAGTGGGGTCGTGCAACCAAGGAATGAGCCAAAATGTGGAATCCTTGCACAACACTAGAGAGACGCTAGCATGGTTGCACAATAGGCGGATACGAACTTGTGCACAACCTACTAAGCAAAAATGCGACGACTTCTATCCCAAGTATGCTCTACGTATGACGTTCCGATGATATGATCCAAGATGATCGAGTATGACAATCTTAATAATGTATGATGCTATGGTTCTTGCTTATAAGCTCTTTGCATATCTTTCCCTTTTGCTTAAAAGCTTGTTTGGCTCTTTGTGTGTTGAGCTCTTTTCTCATGCAATGCTTCACGAACCAAGATAACAATTGTGTATGCGATGACAACTTTGTGACACAAGAGATGATATCGAGATATGCAACCCGATGATATGATATGTATGCGATGGGAAGTATGATCACTAATGTGCACAAGTCACGTTGCCGGCAATACTCAAAGGCTAGTCTCGATGGGTAAGTGACGCAAAAGTAAGGCTATGGGGTTATCAATGCAAATGCAAGAGAGTATGATGATATCACAATACCAATATGAGGTTGATACCACAATGATGTAGCCGTTCGTAGTAGTCCTTGGCGAAGATGAGCTGTGGTGATGTTGATGTCGAACCGTCCCTAATGATAGAGGCAAAGGTGTCCCGTCTTTCGATGAGATGATGGATATCGCTTTGGTGGAAGTCGACTTTGACGATCCGACTACGAACATGCGATGACGTCGTGCCTTAGCAATCGCTAAACCAACTCCGAGAGGTTATTGACCACGCCGGAGCACGATCAACCTGACCACGAGGGTCTGTTTCCTGCGTGCAAACAAAGAACAAGCAAGAAACTGAGATTGCAGCAATGTTTCTAAAGTCCGAACAAGAGCATATAATTCTTTATAATAAGTAGAATAATTCAGACTAGGCCCACTCAATTTTTCAGAAAAGTATGCAACATGTTTGCCATCTTGTAATAACACACCTCCTAATCCAATTCCACTAGCATCACATTCAAGATCAAAAGTCTTATTAAAATCAGGAAGTTGGAGTAAAGGAGCATGTGTCAACTTATCTTTCAATACCGTGAAGCCTTCTTCCTGTGTAGTACCCCAAACAAAAGGCACATCCTTCTATGTAAGCTCATTGAGAGGTGCAGCAATGGTGCTGAAATCTCTCACAAAACGCCTATAGAAACCAGCGAGGCCAAGGAAACTCCTCACTTGTGTGACCGTTTTGGGCTGCGGCCAACTTTCAATAGCTTCAATCTTGGCTTTATCAACTTCAATTCCCTGTGGAGTAACAACATAGCCAAGAAAAGATACTCGGTCGGTGCAAAAGGTGCACTTCCCAAGGTTACCAAACAAACGTGCATCACATAGAGCAATAAAAACAGCACGTAAATGTTCCAAATGTTCTTCCAAAGATTTGCTATAAATCAGTATATCATCAAAATAGACTACCACAAATCGTCCAATAAAAGCACGTAAAACTTCGTTCATTAGTCTCATGAAAGTAGTAGGTGCATTAGTTAACCCAAAAGGCATGACTAACCACTCATATAAACCAAACTTAGTTTTAAATGTTGTTTTCCATTCATCTCCCAGTTTCATACGAATTTGATGGTATCCACTACGCAAATCAACTTTGGAAAATATTGTAGAGCCACTCAATTCATCAAGCATATCATCTAGCCTAGGAATAGGATGACGATAACGAATAGTAATGTTATTAATGCCTCTACAATCAACACACATACGCGATGTACCATCCTTTTTAGGCACAAGTATAATAGGAACAACACAAGGACTAGAGATTCGCGTATATAACCTTTGTCGAGCAGCTCCTGTACTTGACGCATAATCTCCTTCGTCTCCTCTGGATTGGTACGGTATGGTGCACGGTTGGGTAGCGATGCACCGGGAATTAAGTCAATTTGATGCTCAATCCCTCGAATAGGTGGTAATCCCGGTGGCACGTCTTGTGGGAAGACGTCAGCGAACTCCTGCAAAATGTTAGTGACAGCAGGGGGCAAAGAGGAAGGCACGTCCTCGAATGAAAATAATGCCTCTTTGCACACAAAAGCATAGCAAACAGATTTGTTGAAATCTACCTCATCAATATCAGATTTTGTGGCAAGTAAACATGCACTTTTCAATTTAATTTCAGAAACAACACTAGATGGTTTATTATTAGGTTTCATTTGTTGCTCAAATTCTTTTGCCACAATCTGATTTTCACTCTTATTTTTCTCCTGTTTTGCTTTATTAGCTCTATTAATGTCATCTTTCAAAATGGAATCAGGAGTCATAGGAAGCAAAGTAATATTTTTATCCTTATGAACAAGAGTATACTGATTGTTGCTACCATGGTGTACAGAATTTTTATCAAATTGCCATGGTAAAAGATGCACGCGGTGTCCATGATGAAGGTCGACCTGCAGAAAAGTTAGTTCGCGCCAATGGCTGTCGATCCTGCACTTCACGTTCAGCTTTACAAGCAAGATGGAATAAACGAGTGATATTAGTATACTCCTTGTACTCTAGAATGGTCTGAATCTCTTTATTTAATCCACCCATAAAACGTGCAAGCATAGCTTCATTCTCCTCAACAATACCACATCTAATCATGCCAGTTTGTAATTCCTGATAATATTCTTCTACAGAATTTTTCCCTTGTCTTAAACGCTGCAATTTTTGAAGTAATTCACGTTGATAATATGGTGGAACCCAACGAGTACGCATAGCAGTTTTCAAAGCAGCCCAAGTAGTTGGAACAGGATATAATCTACAATGTTCAGACCACCAAACACATGCAAAGCTAGTGAAAGCACAAACAGCAGCAGGAACACGTCTCTCCTCAGGATATTGTAAACATGTAAATCGTTGTTCAGTTTCTAACTCCCAAGTAAGATATATATCAGGAACATATCTACCCTCAAATGGTGGAATATTCAATTTCAGTTTAGGGAGATGGTCATGATCTCGTACCTGAGGTGGTGGTGCCGGCCTACCGTTGCGAATATATACCTGAGGTCGACCTGCTGGTGGTGGTGCTGGTGGCTGCACGTAGTTCTGATTTTGATCAACCTCATCCTCATAATCGCCCGCATAATCGTCATCCTCCTCAGCCGCCGCAGGAGCAGGAGCCAAAGAAGCATCAACAGTAGGTGCAGCAGCACCCGAATTTTGACCAATCTCAATTGGAACGCGCTGTGCCCGTCCCACTTGATTTGGAAGGCGGCGTTGGAGATGTGGTTGTTGTTGTTGTAGAGGTGCGACATGTGCAGCCGGTGGTGGTTGGGGAAGACGCTTGAGTAATTCAGTAAACTTGTTATCCAGCTTTGTCTCAAACGACTTCTCCACGGCATCTATCTTCTCCATAGCCTCTTCAAATCTGTTTAGCACATCTCCCACCTGGCCACTCATCATTTGCTGAAATTTATCATGCAACTCCTTGTTCGTCATGTTCTCCCAATCAGTCTCATCGGCTTGTGAACCTGCCATGGTTAGCAGCAAAAGAAACACAAAGGAATATGATCCTGCAGACTACTAGAAGTGGTGGTGATGGTGGTGTGTCACAAAACCTTCAAGCGAATCTCAAATTCTTACCAGTTCTTACCCAGCAGCAGGTGGTGATCGGCAACCGTTGTAGTCAAAAACTCTCAAAGCTTGGATATAGCGATTACCAGGAAGAGTCAAACGCACGATGTAGACTTATGTGGAGCTGGGAAGGCTTATAATATGGTAGCAAAATGGTAAGCAATAATCAATTCAGAGATGCAAAGTTGAATAAACGCTCAACGACGGTACTGTGCTGGTCCTAGGCTAGACCGTGCTAGAGACGCGAGCCTAGAACACTAACAAAATCACGGCGCTACACGTAAACAAGGGAAAAGCACACTCTGGAATTTTTTTTTCGCTCTTTTTTTTTGCGCTCTTTTTTTTTGCGCTCCTCTTTTTTTTTTTTTTTGCGAAAAATCACTATAATGGCGAGTGTCTCAAAACTCTTCCCAGGTCAAACTGACAGGATGGGCACAAAAAATTTTGACTATTTTTTTTCGGAAATCAGGGCAGCGACGACGAAAAAGTGCGACAAAAAATCACTATGATGGCGAGTGTCTCAAAACACTACCCGGGGCCTAAAAATAGGATAGGGAAAAAATATTTTTGGTTGCCGAAATTTTGGCCTAAATTTTTTTTTTCCGAGACCTACTCAGGCAAGGAAACACGAAACGGAAAATATATGGATCTCTAAAACCAACCGAATATGAAAAGAACTCGGATTGGTGGTGGATATATGGCGGTAGGATATGGCAGCGGTGGTGGTATATGGTAGCGGTAGTGGTATATGGATACGGATCGGTGGTGGTATATGGATACGGATTGGTGGTGGTATATGGATACGGATGCAAAGCGGTGGCGGATAAGCAATGGTGGTAGATGGCAAGGCGATGATGATGGTGCGGCGGCGGCGTGACAACTTATGACCAGAACTCGAAACTCTAAAAGACTAGGCTCTAAGACCAGCAACTTGACACGACGATGCAACCGCAAATTCAACAAAGCAAAAACCCTAAAAAGATTATGCAAAGGCTCAGATTGGTTCGGATATGATGAACTAACCCTAATTTTTTTTGTGGCTTTTTCGTGGACTGTAGGTATGAAGAACAGACTCGATCTAAACTATGAAAAACTGTAAAATCTCACCGAGCAACCTGGAAATCTGATACCACTTGATAGAGGCAAAGGTGTCCCGTCTTTCGATGAGATGATGGATATCGCTTTGGTGGAAGTCGACTTTGACGATCCGACTACGAACGTGCGAGGACGTCGCGCCTTCGCAATCGCTAAACCAACTCCGAGAGGTTATCGACCACGCCGGAGCACGATCAACCTGACCACGAGGGTCTGTTTCCTGCGAGCAAACGAAGAACAAGCAAGAAACTGAGATTGCAATCTGGATATTGCGAATATAAGATGAAAGCTTTATTGATCAAGGTGGAGTTCTGTGACGCCTTTGTCTGGTCGCTGAACACAAACGAAGTACGCGAAGTTGCAGCTATGGCGAACTTTTAATCTAAACAAAACCCCCCAAAGTCTAAACGACGCCCTAAGGGCTGTATATATGGAGGAAGAGGGGGGGAATTTCGTGGCCCTTGAGGAAGGGGTCCGAAACCAACCCTATCTCTTGTTTCCCCACACATACGGACTCTAAAAACAGCCTATACTGATGTATTTCGAAATTACATGGGCCTGGCCCAATAATAAGGTGACGCAGCACCTAGAATAGCCTCTGGACGAAAGTTATGAAGTAGCATCTTGTATATTTCGTCCAAGGTTTCATGCACGCATTATGGTGGCTTCAATGTCTTGAAATCATCACTTGTAACTCCGTTCTTGTTCCCCATGCGCATGCCATCATCTCCATGCTTGTTCTTGCTCCAATGTTCATCCTTCTCAAAGCTAGGCCCTTCATTTGTAAGCAAAACAAATGTATCCAATTTAGGCAGCATCATATTCTCATGAATATTAGAATCATTACCAAGAAACGAAAGTACCTGGTAATTTAATTGGCGTGCGCGAGCTGTAGTAATTGGTCCAGTATGTATAGCAGCAGGGGCTGTGGGTGTAACAATGGTATTGATGTCCTCATCAGCGGCCGGTCGTCCGGAGGCTCGCGGAGGTCCGGATGTCCGTAGATCTTCGGATGTTCGTGCATTAGGTTCTGTTGCCGCGGCGTCGGACGGCCGTAGGTGTCCGGCCGTCCGGTGGCCGGTCGTCCGGTCTTCCTTGGATTTCCGTAGATTTTGTTCTGTTGGCGTAGTGTCGGTCGTCCGGGGCCTGGGAATTGTTGGATGTCCGGTCCTGGTCGGACGTCCGGGCGCTGTAGCGTTTGCTGGCCTGGTTTCCTTGGGCTGTTGCGACCTCCAGGGGTCGGACGTTTGGGGTGGGCCGGTCGTCCGGAGCCTGTAGCTTCCATGGCAGCTCTTCCTCTTGATCTTCGCGCTTGGTGTCCTCGCCATCTTGTCCGTTGTATGTAGACGTTCCGTGGCTTTCCTCCGAGTACCTGATCACACATAGTGTTTCCGCTTGAGGTAGCAGCCATGTCTCATGCATAGAAAGTGGTAGTTTGGAAAGGAGCGAGTTCACCTTATCTTCGATAGCCTTTGCTCGGGCTCTTGTCATTGGTCCAAGTGGTGTCGTTGGAGGTGTAGATGCGTCCATGGGGACGATCGTGGGATGCTCCGCATCATCTCCCCTCCCTTGGGAAAGATCCAACCTCAGATCGAAATCTTCATCACCATGGTAGGGCGAAAGATCCTTGATGTTGAAGACGTCGCTCACGTTGTACTTGTCGCGCGGGAGGTCGATCTTTTAAGCTATGTTGTTGTAGCGTGCTAGCACCTTGAAGGGTCCATCGGCTCATGGGAGAAGTTTGGACTTGCGTTCGTTGGGGAAGCGGTCCTTGCGAAGGTGTAGCCACACAAGATCTCCAATGTTGAATATCATGGGTTGCTTGTTGACATTGAGCTTGGTCGCGAGTCATTGTACTTGGCGCTCGATGGTGTGCCTTGTATCTTCATGCATCTTCTTGAGGTAGTTGACTCGGGCACTCGCGTCCATGTTGATGCGCTCTTGTAGTTGATAGAGGCAAAGGTGTCCCGTCTTTCGATGAGATGGTGGCTATCATTTTGGAGGAAGTCGACTTTGACGATCCGACTACGAACGTGCGAGGACTTCACGCCTTAGCAATCGCTAAACCAACTCCGAGAGGTTATTGACCACGCCGGAGCATGATCAACCTAACCACGAAGGTCTGTTTCCTGCAGGCAAATGAAGAACAAGCAAGAAACTAAGATTGCAATCTGGATATTGCGAATATAAGAGGAAAGCTTTATTGATCAAGGTGGGGTTCTGTGACGCCTTTGTCTGGTCGTTGAACACAGACGAAGTACGCGAAGTTGCAGCTATGGCGAACTTTAATCTAAACAAAACCCAAAGTCTGTAAGGGCTGTATATATGGAGGAAGAGGGGGGATTTCGTAGCCCTTGGGGAAGGGGTCCGAAACCAGCCCTATCTCTTGTTTCCCCACACATACGGACTCTAAAAACAGCCTATACTTATGTATTTCGAAATTACATGGGCCTGGCCCAATAATAAGGTGACGCAGCACCTAGAATAGCCTCTGGACGAAATTTATGAAGTGGCATCTTGTATATTTCGTCCAAGGCTTCATGCACTCCTTATGGTGGCTTCAAAGTCCTGAAATCATCACTTGTAACTCCGTTCTTGTCCCCCTTGCGCATGCCATCAACTCCATGCTTGTTCTTGCTCCTATGTTCATCCTTCTCCAAGCTAGGTGATGTAGGGTGGAACCCTAGATGGCCGATCTTCCACGAAAGGAGCGGATCCCAACTAAGAACACGAAGAACACGAGGGGAAGCACGAGGGGAAGACACGAGAGAATCACTCAAACCAACAAGAACAATCACACATGTGCTAGATCCTTGAAACACAAAGAGATACACGATCCAAATCCAACAAGGGATGATACATAGGTAACCGGTTCTTCTCCGGAAGGAGGTCTTGAGGGGGGGTCTTCTCCATGAGGAGGTCTTGAATCCAAGGGGATCTTCTCCGTAGAGGGGCCGCGGTCTCTCTCGTGGAGTAGATCCGTAATGGATGAGCAATGCTCTATCTCACAAATGAGCTAAACCAATGCTAACCCTAGAATGGTGGAGGGGGTGGTCTATTTATAGTCTAAGTCACGAAAGGGTAAGTGGGAAAGGGATACATGGGCCTCTGGCCCGTGGCTGCGCGCAGGCAGGCGCCGGATGTCCGGGCTGGGGGGCGGATGTCCGGGGCTCGGGCCGGATGTCCGGGCTGAAGTGGCCAAACTTCGGGTGCCTTCTGTTGTCGATGCCGGATTTCCGGGGGAAGGGCCGGATGTCCGGGCTTTGGCGAGGCGCCAGATGTCCGGGGCTGGCGCCGGATGTCCGGCCGCTGATGGTACTTGGCAGCTGGGCGGCTGCTGTGGGTGAGGTTCCAGGGGCCGGATGTCCGGGTCCTGGGAGCTATCTCCGTCTTCTTCTTCCGTCGTCGCTTCCATGCTTCTCTCGCGGATGGTGTAGTTGTTCCTTGGCGCTTGCACTCCTCCTCGTCGTCCATAGTGTTCCGACAATACCTATGCATGCACACGAGTGGAGTGTCAAGTAGTATACCATCCTCGAAGGGGTCAAGTGAGCACGTGTAAACGAGATGATTCACCTTTGTGTATGTGAAGTAGATGTCGCACGTGTCACTTGCCAAACGAACTCTTGACATGGTGATTTCCATAGGATGCTCTGCATCATCTCCCCTCCCTTGGGAAAGATCCGACCTCGGATCGAAAACCAAATCACCATGGGAAAGAGGTGGCTTCGCCATGTAGAAGTGGACGTTCACCAAGTACTTGTCATCTTGAAGCTCGAAATGGGCACTCTACAATGTCGCACCATCTTGTGATTCCTTCAAAAGGAGTAAGGACAACAAACACTTGGAAAAACAAATGTGGTTAGCGTTAGTGCAAAACCAAGCATTCAAGAGGTGGTTCACCAAACAAGTGTCGTCATCATGCAAAGCATATGGTTTGACAAAAGATTGTGACATGGCATGTAAGCATATCAATTGATCACAAGCAAAGATATCATGGGGACAAGCATGTAAATGGGAGGTAGAGATGCAAATATGTGTGTCAAGTGAATAAGCATCTACCTCAAGTTCATAGCAAGCATTCACAAATTGCTCAATGAAAGGTCTATGGTAGGCATATGAATCATTCACAACACCAAATAAGATGAGATGTCTAAACATATGGGTCAAGTGCAAGGCAATCCAAGCATAATGTGCATAGGGTGTAGTGAACATAGTGTGGCACTCAACACATTAGATAGAGCAATTGTTCATCATGTGTGAGGCAATCAAGTCAATCATGTGACAAACAATGGGACATGGCATATGTGAAGTGATGACATTGTTGCAACCAAACATATGAGAGGAGCAAATAATCCAAGAATTGGATGCAACACCCAAGGCATATATATCATGATGCATGGAATGGTTAAAATGACAAGTCGAAGCAAGATCTCTAACAAGTGTGCAATCAAGTGAACCAAGATGAACAATAAGTTTCATGGGGAAAGCAACACAAGTAGTATGATCCATAATATCCATGATCATGGTTTGGGGGTTCTCAAAAGAGAAGGATATCATCGTGAAAGCGTGTCCTTGTGCGTCCTTCACAATGCCGAAGCACAAGCAAGTGCGATGTAGAATCGTCGTGGTAGAAGGTGGTTCGCTCTCAAGAGCTCGAATGGTCAACTCACGTGAAGCGGAAGTCGACACAAAGTCCAAGTATCCTACACATGCACACAACAAAACAAAGAACGTATGCGCATGGTAGATAAACACATCATCCATCATGATGGTTCTCTTCTTTTGCACATAACCATTAGAAGCACAAGTGCATGAATAATATGATGCAATAATGGCAATATTCATGGCACTAGGTATATGGTGCAAAGAGGTAAGACAAGCATGCTTCACAAGAAATATGTCAAAATCTCCAATCATATGTGAGAATGCTATGAGGGCAAACTCATAAGCAAGACTAATAGCATTGTGGACTCAATACATGGCAAATCATCTAGCATGAGGGAGGCAACATATGGAGAGATATGACAAGAAGCAATAACAATCATGTGCAAAGCATGTAGATAGTTGTCATCAACCGCATGAAGTGAGCAAGTATAAATCATTGGTGATGCAACAAGGCAAGCAATAATAATCAAGTCGTGCAAACTAGTGGAGCGAAGATGCAACACACTAGAGGGGATCATGGCAATCATGTCATGTGAGTAAAGAATAGGCATAGGCAATGTACATGACATATCGCAAGCACCAACACAAAGCAAGATCATAGTATCATCATAGGCATGGGGCACAAAGCAATCATGGCAATAACAAATAATATCTCCACCACGCTTGCAAATACACATACAAGTACTAGAATCTATCATCATGTGTAATGCAAAGCATGGGTCACAAATGCATGGCAAAGGCATAGTAATGGGCATATCATGCAAAGTGAACATGGCAAGATGGGCATATGATATGTAATGGACAATAACCCATAACCATGTGAGGGCCATGTAAAAGAAATGCGCGAAGTGTTTGCGTGAAGTGAGCGGTGGGAAAGGCAGTCCATGGGATCCCAAGTCATCATTGCTCTCTAGAGCTCGTTTTGTCAACTCGTGGGATTGCGAGGTTGACAAGTATTCATGGGTACCTGCACAAAAGAGACACAAACCAAAGAAATTGTGCGCGTGGTAAATGTACACATCATCCATCATGATGTGTATGTGCAAGTGAGTGTTAGCACAAGATAAGCATCGCTCAAAGAAATTTGATGCATGGTATAAGAACATGTCATCCATCATGAAAGAATAGTTGTTATGTATGACACGATGGGGATGCAAATTGAGCATACTAGTATATGGCACAACAATATCATTATGATTCATGGGGAGCATATTGTGCACATAATTATTGGGATCATGCAATGGATAGGATGGATCAAAATCTCCTAAAATGTATGAGGAAACTATGGGGGTCTCCTCATGAGCAATATTGTAATCATATGGAGAAAATGGACAACATCCACAACAATGCATATCCGAAGCTAGGTGGTCATGGCATGGCATATGAGATAAATGATGCAAAGGGAGCATGTCAATATCATCACAAGACAAACAAATGCCAATAACCATGGGCTTGTCATCTATGCCATATGTGCAAATTGGGTTAATTTTAATGGCATATGCATAGTCACTACAAAGAGATTGCAAATATGACATATGATTGATCTCATGCATAGCATATGACAAGTCAAGCGGGTTGTCAAACATGATGTGACCTAAAGAATTGTCACAAGAAATCCTATGTAACATGGCATCACAACTAATAGACTCCACATGGCAATCATCAAACTCATCATAAATGGGTAGATCATCGCATGGGGAAATCATACTAGCATGAAGCATGGTAATAGGTTGATCAACATCATGCAAGCAATCAATGTCAAGAATGTCCACTAGTGGGACTAGAGCATCACCTTCACCTATGTTACCTTTGTCATTCCACTCAAGTGGTGTAGGTGAGGTGGGAAAGACCAAATTGTGGTCATCTTCATCTTGATGGAACCATGTGGGGGGTGCATCATATTCCACCATGGCCATCGTCATGTCCATAGGAAGGACGAAGTCGTCGTGAATCGGCGCGTCATCATAAATGAGACCTAACACCAAATGAGAAGACACAATAGAGGTAGAGGTTAAGTCGTTAGAGTTCAAAATCTCCTCACTCTCTCTATGTGGTGGTTCACTCACTCCCTCAAAGTAGGTGCACTCAATCGCACGTATGGTGGAGTCACTCATCTCACTCAAGTGGTGGGGGTTGTGGCTCTCCTCACATGGGAATTGGGGCAACACATCGGATATGGGGCTAGTGGTGAAGTCACTCTCACTCTCAATATGGTGGCACAAGTCAGTCAAGTCATCATACGTCGCCGTGGTCGAAGTGAAATACTCAACCATCTCAGCGCCGTCGCCGTGGATGAAGGCCGAAGATGGCACATCATCACTCTTGCCTCCTAAGATGGAAGCATCATCCTTGCTCGTCACCATGTCGCTTGCCTCAAAAGCATGGTCCTTGAAGGTCTCCGTAGTCGTACTCGTTGCCGCACCATCTTGAAAAAGAGTCGTGGAGGACTCGGCATCATCAATGCCACAAAGAGGGATGGCGGTGAAGTCGAACTTGGGAGCATCGTCTTGGAGCTCGTCGGGCTTGGACATCTTGGTGGTACTAGCCTCATGCTCGTCGTCTTTGAGCTTGGTCTTCGAGAAGTGTGCTTGGGGTGGAGAAGCCTTGGCCTTCATGAGTTCTTGTTCCACCTTGAGAGCACCAATGTAGTTGTCGTCGAGGGACTTGTAGTTCTCGAGGAAGATAGTCTTGGAGATGGCATTGTTCAATCCCATCATGAAATGGAACTTCATTGACATGGGGTCGTCCACGCCGGCTCGTCGCAAGGCAATCTTCATCTCCTTGAAGTACGCGTCGATGGACTTGGATCCTTGGTTGGTGTTCTCCAATTGGCGTAGAAGTTGTTCCGTGTAGGTTGGAGGCACAAACTCTCGCCGCCAAGCTTTCTTCGTCTTGGGCCAATTCATGTCGGAGGTTTCCGAAGGTGTGTGAAGCCACCATGTCGAGGCGTAGTCATGGAAGTTTCTTGTGGTGCACTTCACTTGATCTTCGGGAGGAACTTGATGTAGCTTGAGGTAATCGTCCATTAGGTGCTCCCACTCGAGATACTCCTCGGGTTCTTGAGTCCCATAGAAAGGAATCTCATGGTCGGTGTCGAGGTCGTAGTAGCTTGTGGAATTCGCGGACTTGAGCTTGGGGAGCTTCTCTTGAGCGTAGTCTTGAGGTGCTTGTTGGCGAAGATGCCGTATATCCGTAGGCGAAGATGCCTTGAAGTCGCTTGGCGAAGATGCCAAGGGAGATGGTGAAGTCGTTGAGCGGTTGTTGGTGTAGAGCTCTTGACCTTCACGTTCTTGGTGGTGATGGTGTCGATGCCGATGTGACCTTGCCGGAGATGGTAGCTCGGAGGCATGTGCTCTTGAGCGTCTTCTCGAAGATGATGAAGATCGCTTGTATGACTTGATGAGGGATTTGATCTCCTCCATTTGAGCTTGCATCTTGGCGTCGTTGGAGTTGTTCGTGGCATCGAACTTGTCGTTGTTGTTGTAGACCGAAGGTGAAATACCTTGCCTATCCATCACAAGACTCGAGCAAATATTAGTGGGAGAAAGAGAAGAACGATACCAAATGTACCTTGACCGATGTTGAAGATGGATCAATGATCACTCAATGTGTAACAAGGAAATAGCACAATTGCTACCAATTCTTGTCGGTTTCTCACACCTACACAAGTAAGGCTTATAGTGGAGCTCGGTGAGGATAGTGGCACAAAAAATTTGATGCAAAATGTTAGCAAGAGTCAATAATGTTGAAAAAGATTCACAAATTCGCAAGTGAAACAAGTAGACCAATAGCAAAGAGCGGCACACGGAAACACACACACACGGATAGATAAATGGGGTCGTGCAACCAAGGAATGAGCACAAAATGTGGATTCCACGGAAAACGCTCGTGTTGCACAACTCAAGAGAGACGCTAGCACGATTGCTCAATAGGCGGATACGACACTTGTGCACAACCTATGATATGCAAAATGGATAAACTTCTATCCCAAGTATGCTATGTATGTATGGTTCCCCGTGTTTCTCTCAAGATGATCCAAGATGATCGGATATGACAATCTTATATGCAATGTGGTATGATGCTATGGCACTTGCTTACAAGTTATTTGCTCTTTCTCTTTTGCTTAAAAGCTTATTTTTTTTGTATGGCCACTTTGCAAAATGCACAAACCAAGATAGCAATAGTGTGTATGCGGGAACAAACTTCTGACACAAGAGATGATATGATACCAATATGGTATGGTATGTATGCTATGGGAAGTATGATCACTAATGTGCACAAGTACCATTGCTGACAATACTCAAATGGCTAGTCTCGATAGGCAAGTGACGCAAAATGGGCTAGGGGTTAACAATGCAATTGCAAGGGGAATATACAATGGTGTCGTCGAGGTTACCATCCTTGGCGATGATGAGTGGCGGTGTTCTTGATGTAGATATCAAGATGATGGAGACTCGCCCCTAAGTAGCCGAAACACCTTAGGAAACGGAAAAACCGCGAACTCAAAATCTCAAATGTCAAAAGTCAAAACGGTGGTAGCGGGAACTCAAAGGGATTGCAGAAATGCAATGATGGGGTTTTTGCGAGTAGGCAATGCGGAAGTGGAGGGTAAGGTGGTGAACTATACACGGTGTCGGAATTGGAAGCACGGTCCCTAAGTAGCCGAAACACCTTAGGAGACTCGAATCACAACTCAAACAACCACAAATGCTATGGGGAACAAAATTGGTGAGGTTGCAGAAGTCGGTGGTGGTTATGCGGAAATGGTTGTGGTATGCGGAAGTGTATGTGGGCTCCGGAACAAAATTGGACGAAAGTTAGGCGGTAAACGGAGTGGAGGATGGAGTTGATGTTGTCAGGGGCCGGATGTCCGGGCTGATGGCCGGATGTCCGGGCTGGTCGGGCTGGATGTCCGGGCTGGTCGGGCTGGATGTCCGGGCTCGGGATCCGTGGATGAACACCGCGTGGAGAGGTCAAATCCGGGGCAAAATTCGGAAGATTTTGTGGATGGAAATTGGGGAAAAGATGGGGAAACGCTAGATCTACCTGCAACACACGAAATCCGCGGATCAAATCCAACAAAACTTCATCACACCAACAAATCACAAAAAAAAATTGGGGCTATTTTTGGTGGGTGATGAGGACATCAATACCATTGTTACACCCACAGGCCCTGCTGCTATACATACTGGACCAATTACTAGAGCTCGCGCACGCCAATTAAATTACCAGGTACTTTCGTTTCTTGGTAATGATTCTAATGTTCATGAGAATATGATGCTGCCTAAATTGGATACATTTGTTTTGCTTACAAATGAAGGGCCTAGCTTTGAGAAGGATGAACACTGGAGCAAGAACAAGCATGGAGATGATGGCATGCGCATGGGGGACAAGAACGGAGTTACAAGTGATGATTTCAGGACATTGAAGCCACCATAATGCGTGCATGAAGCCTTGGACGAAATATACAAGATGCTACTTCATAACTTTCGTCCAGAGGCTATTCTAGGTGCCGCGTCACCTTATTATTGGGCCAGGCCCATGTAATTTCGAAATACTTGAGTATAGGCTATTTTTAGAGTCCGTATGTGTGGGGAAACAAGAGATAGGGTTGGTTTCGGACCCCTTCCCCAAGGGCCACGAAATTCCCCCCTCTTCCTCCATATATACAGCCCTTAGGGCGTCGTTTAGACTTTGGGTTTTGTTTAGATTAAAAGTTCGCCATAGCTGCAACTTCGTGTACTTCGTTTGTGTTCAACGACCAGACAAAGGCGTCATAGAACCCCACCTTGATCAATAAAGCTTTCATCTTATATTCGCAATATCCAGATTGCAATCTCAGTTTCTTGCTTGTTCTTCGTTTGCTCGCAGGAAACAGACCCTCGTGGTCAGGTTGATCGTGCTCCGGCGTGGTCAATAACCTCTCGGAGTTGGTTTAGCGATTGCTAAGGCGCGACGTCATCGCACGTTCGTAGTCGGATCGTCAAAGTCGACTTCCACCAAAGCGATATCCATCATGTCATCGAAAGACGGGACACCTCTGCCTCTATCAGTGGGGATTTTCGAAATTGGGGAAGAAATCAACAAAACTAGGCTACAAAACACAACGGGGAGGCTCCGAAATCGTGATCAACGTGGCTCATGATACCAAGATGATATCATGAGACAAGCTGGCTCTGATACCAAGATGATGTAGGGTGAAACCCTAGATGGTCGATCTTTCACGAAAGGAGCGGATCCCAACTAAGAACACGAAGAACACAAGGGGAAGCACGAGGGGAAGACACGAGAGAATCACTCAAACCAACAAGAACAATCACACATGTGCTAGATCCTCGAAACACAAAGAGATACACGATCCAAATCCAACAAGGGACGATACATAGGTAACCGGTTCTTCTCCGAAAGGAGGTCTTGAGGGGGGGTCTTCTCCGTGAGGAGGTCTTGAATCCAAGGGGATCTTCTCCGTAGAGGGGCCGCGGTCTCTCTCGTGGAGTAGATCCGTAATGGATGAGCAATGCTCTATCTCACAAATGAGCTAAACCAATGCTAACCCTAGAATGGAGGAGGGGGTGGTCTATTTATAGTCTAAGTCACGAAAGGGTAGGTGGGAAAGAGATACATGGGCCTCTGGCCCGTGGCTGCGCGCAGGCAGGCGCCGGATGTCCGGGGCTCGTGCCGGATGTCCGGGCTGAAGTGGCCAAACTTCGGGTGCCTTCTGTTGTCGATGCCGGATTTCCGGGGGAGGGCCGGATGTCCGGGCTTTGGCGAGGCGCCGGATGTCCGGCCGCTGATGGTACTTGGCGGCTGCTGTGGGTGAGGTTCCAGGAGCCGGATGTCCGGGGTCCTGGCCGGATGTCCGGGTCCTGGGAGCTATCTCCGTCTTCTTCTTCCGTCGTCGCTTCCATGCTTCTCTCGCGGATGGTGTAGTTGTTCCTTGGCGCTTGCACTCCTCCTCGTCGTCCGTAGTGTTCCGACAATACCTATGCATGCACACGAGTGGAGTGTCAAGTAGTATACCATCCTCGAAGGGGTCAAGTGAGCACGTGTAAAGGAGATGATTCACCTTTGTGTATGTGAAGTAGATGTCGCACGTGTCACTTGCCAAACGAACTCTTGACATGGTGATGTCCATAGGATGCTCTGCATCACTAGGCCCTTCATTTGTAAGCAAAACAAATATATCCAATTTAGGCAGCATCATATTCTCATGAACATTAGAATCATTACCAAGAAACGAAAGTACCAAGTAATTAAATTGGCGTGCGCGAGCTCTAGTAATTGGTCCAGTATATGTAACAGTATGATAGAGGCAAAGGTGTCCCGTCTTTCGATGAGATGATGGATATCGCTTTGGTCGAAGTCGACTTTGACGATCCGACTACGAATGTGCGATGACGTCGCGCCTTAGCAATCGCTAAACCAACTCCGAGAGGTTATTGACCACGCCGAAGCACGATCAACCTGACCATGAGGGTCTGTTTCCTGCGAGCAAACGAAGAACAAGCAAGAAACTGAGATTGCAATCTGGATATTGCGAATATAAGATGAAAGATTTATTGATCAAGGTGGGGTTCTGTGACGCCTTTGTCTGGTCGTTGAACACAAACGAAGTACGCGAAGTTGCAGCTATGGCGAACATTTAATCTAAACAAAACCCAAAGTCTAAACGGTGTCCTAAGGGCTGTATATATGGAGGAAGAGGGGGGAATTTCGTGGCCCTTGGGGAAGGGGTCCGAAACCAACCCTACCTCTTGTTTCCCCACACACACGGACTCTAAAAACAACCTATACTTATGTATTTCAAAATTACATGGGCCTGGCCCAATAATAAGGTGACGCAGCACCTAGAATAGCCTCTGGACGAAATTTATGAAGTCGCATCTTGTATATTTCGTCCAAGGCTTTATTCACTCCTTATGGTGGCTTCAAAGTCCTGAAATCATCACTGGTAACTCCGTTCTTGTTCCCCTTGCGCATGCCATCAACTCCATGCTTGTTCTTGCTCCAATGTTCATCCTTCTCCAAGCCAGGCCCTTCATTTGTATGCAAAACAAAAGTATCCAATTTAGGCAGCATCATATTGTCATGAACATTAGAATCATTACCAAGAAACGAAAGTACCTGGTAATTTAATTGGCGTGCGCGAGCTCTAGTAATTGGTCCATTATATGTAACAGTAGGGGTTGTGGGTGTAACAATGGTATTGATGTCCTCATCATCCTCCCCTTCTTGAAAAGAAGTCGTCCTCGACGGAAGCTCATCTTCCTCACCCAAATAAGGCTTCAAATCTGCAATGTTAAAAGTAGGACTAACCCCAAAATCTGCAGGTAGCTCAAGTTTATATGCATTATCATTTATTTTCTCTAACACCTTAAAAGGACCATCAGCATGTGGCATTAGCTTTGATTTGCGCAAATTAGGAAATCTATCCTTACGCAAATGTAACCAAACAAGATCTCCAGGTGCAAACACAACATGTTTTCTACCCTTATCTCCAGCAAGTTTATATTTAGCATTCATACGCTCAATGTTGTCCTTAGTTAAGTCATGCATTTTTAAAATCAATTCAGCACGTTCTTTAGCATCAAAATTAACCTTCTCCGAAGATGGAAGAGGCAAGAAATCAATTGGTGCACGAGGTAGGAAACCATACACAATTTGAAAAGGGCACATCTTAGTAGTAGAATGCAATGAACGATTATAAGCAAATTCAATATGAGGCAAGCATTCTTCCCACATTTTCTTATTATTCTTCAAAACAGCCCTAAGCATAGTAGACAATGTTCTATTGACTACTTCAGTTTGTCCATCAGTTTGGGGGTGACAAGTAGTACTAAAAAGCAGTTTAGTCCCCAACTTAGCCCATAAACATCTCCAAAAGTGGCTAAGAAATTTAGTATCACGATCTGAAACAATAGTATTTGGTACACCATGCAAGCGAATAATTTCACGAAAGAACAAATCAACAACATTAACAACATCATCACTTCTATGACATCGTATAAAGTGTGCCATTTTCGAGAATCTATCCACGACAACAAATATGCTATCCCTCCCCTTCTTTGCTCATCAATATAAGATTTTGTGGCAAGTAAACATGCACTTTTCAATTTAATTTCAGAAACAACACTAGATGGTTTATTATTAGGTTTCATTTGTTGCTCAAATTCTTTTGCCACAATCTGATTTTCACTCTTATTTTTCTCCTGTTTTGCTTTATTAGCTCTATTAATGTCATCTTTCAAAATGGAATCAGGAGTCATAGGAAGCAAAGTAATATTTTTATCCTTATGAACAAGAGTATACTGATTGTTTCTACCATGGTGTACAGAATTTTTATCAAATTGCCATGGTCTACCAAGTAATAAGGAACATGCTTGCATGGGTACCACATCACAATCAACATAATCAGCATATGTAGAGATACTAAAATGCACACGAACAGTACGTGTTACCTTAACCTTGCCGCTGTTGTTGAACCATTGGATGTAGTAAGGATGTGGAGGTGGTCTTGTGGTGAGAGATAGCTTCTCCACCAACTCCATGCTAGCCAAGTTGTTACAGCTCCCTCCATCTATGATGACGCGAACAGAACGTTCCTTCACAACTCCCTTTGTATGGAACAAATTATGCCTCTGATTTTGCTCTGCTTGTGTGACCTGCACACTCAAAACACGTCGAGCAACTAAACATTCATACTTGTCAGCGTCTTTAGGAGCCATGTATTGCGTCTCATTTTCAGAATCATCTCCACCATGTTCTTCACGTGTAATAAGAGCCAAAGTCTCCTCATCATAGTCACTAGCGGACTCATACCCACCATCCTCAGTAGCAATCATTACACGCTGAGATTTGCATTCTCTCACATAATGTCCTCTTCCCTTACAACGACGACAAATAATATCACTTGTGTGCCCTGTCGATGCCATGGAAGAAGAGCTCTGTGCAGGCCCGGCAGGTGCCCTCTTGGCAGATAGTGGTGGTTGTGCCTGCTTTCTTGTATCACGGCTGGAGGTGGAACCTGATGGAGGTGTAGGTGCAGTGGAAGTAGAAGATGCACGCGGTGTCCATGATGAAGGTCGACCTGCAGAAAAGTTAGTTCGCGCCAATGCCTGTCGATCCTGCACTTCACGTTCAGCTTTACAAGCAAGATGGAATAAACGAGTGATATTATTATAATCCTTATACTCTAGAATGGTCTGAATCTCTTTATTTAATCCACCCATAAAACGTGCAAGCATAGCTTCATTCTCCTAAAAAATACCACATCTAATCATGCCAGATTGTAATTCCTGATAATATTCTTCTACAGAATTTTTCCCTTGTCTTAAGCGCTGCAATTTTTGAAGTAATTCACGTTGATAATATGGTGGAACCCAACGAGTACGCATAGCACTTTTCAAAGCAGCCCAAGTAGCTGGAACAGGATATAATCTACAATGTTCAGACCACCAAACACATGCAAAGCTAGTGAAAGCACAAACAGCAGCAGGAACACGTCTCTCCTCAGGATATTGTAAACATGTAAATCGTTGTTCAGTTTCTAACTCCCAACTAAGATATATATCAGGAACATATCTACCCTCAAATGGTGGAATATTCAATTTCAGTTTAGGGAGATGGTCATGATCTCGTACCTGAGGTGGTGGTGCCGGCCTACCGTTGCGAATATATACCTGAGGTCGACCTGCTGCTGGTGGTGCTGGCGGCTGCACATAGTTCTGATTTTGATCAACCTCATCCTCATAATCGCCCGCATAATCGTCATCCTCCTGAGCCGCCGCAGTAGCAGGAGCCAAAGAAGCATCAACAGTAGGTGCAGCGGCACCCGAATTTTGACCAGTCTCAATTGGAACGCGCTGTGCTCGTCCCACTTGATTTGGAAGGCGGCGTTGGAGATGTGGTTGTTGTTGTTGTAGCGGTGCGACATGTGCAGCCGGTGGTGGTTGGGGAAGACGCTTGAGTAATTCAGTAAACTTGTTATCCAGCTTTGTCTCTAACGACTTCTCCACGGCATCTATCTTCTCCATAGCCTCTTCAAATCTGTTTAGCACATCTCCCACCTGGCCACTCATCATTTGCTGAAATTTATCATGCAACTCCTTGTTCGTCATATTCTCCCAATCAGTCTCATCGGCTTGTGATCCTGCCATAGTTAGTAGCAATAGAAACACAAAAGAATATGATCCTGCAGACTACTAGGAAGTGGTGGTGATGGTGGTGTGTCACAAAACCTTCAAGCGAATCTCAAATTCTTACCAGTTCTTACCCAGCAGCAGGTGGTGATCGGCAACCGTTGTAGTCAAAACTCTCAAAGCTTGGATAGAGCGATTACCAGGGAGAGTCAAACGCACGATGTAGATGTATGTGGAGCTGGGAAGGCTTATAATATGGTAGCAAAAATGGTCAGCAATAATCAATTCAGAGATGCAAAGTTGAATAAACGCTCAACGACGGTACTGTGCTGGTCCTAGGTTAGACCGTCCTAGAGACGCGAGCCTAGAACACTAACATAATCATGGCACTGCACGTAAACAAGGGAAAATCACACTCTGAAAAAAAATTGCTCTTTTTTTCGCTCTTTTTTTTCGCTCTTTTTTTGCGCTATTTTTTTTTGCGAAAAATCACTATAATGGCGAGTGTCTCAAAACTCTTCCCAGGTCAAACTGACAGGATGGGCACAAAATTTTTTGACTATTTTTTTCGGAAATCAGGGCAGCGACGACGAAAAAGTGCGACAAAAAATCACTATGATGGCGAGTGTCTCAAAACACTCCCCGGGACCTAGAAATAGGATAGGGAAAAAATATTTTTGGTTGCCGAAGTTTTGGCCTAAAAACTGCCCGGGGGTCTCCAGACTTCTTTTTTGAGACCTACTCAGGCAAGGAAACACGAAACGGAAAATAGATGGATCTCTAAAGCAAACCGAATATGAAAAGAACTCGGATTGGTGGTGGATATATGGTGGTAGGATATGGTAGCGGTGGTGGTATATGGATACGGATCGGTGGTGGTATATGGATACGGATTCAGAGCGGTGGCGGATAAGCAATGGTGGTAGATGGCAAGGCGATGATGATGGTGCGGCGGCGGCGTGACAACTTATGACCAGAACTCGAAACTCTAAAAGAATAGACTCTAAGACCAGCAACTTGACACGACGATGCAACCGCAGATTCAACAAAGCAAAAACCCTAAAAAGATTATGCAAAGGCTCAGATTGGTTCGGATATACTGAACTAACCCTAATTTTTTTTGTGGCTGATAGAGGCAAAGGTGTCCCGTCTTTCGAAGAGATGATGGATATCGCTTTGGTGGAAGTCGACTTTGACGATCCGACTACGAATGTGCGAGGACGTCGTGCCTTAGCAATCGCTAAACCAACTCCGAGAGGTTATTGACCACGCCGGAGCACGATCAACCTGACCACGAGGGTCTGTTTCCTGCGAGCAAACGAAGAACAAGCAAGAAACTGAGATTGCAATCTGGATATTGCGAATATAAAATGAAAGCTTTATTGATCAAGGTGGAGTTCTGTGACGCCTTTGTCTGGTCGCTGAACACAAACGAAGTACGCGAAGTTGCAGCTATGGCGAACTTTTAATCTAAACAAAACCCAAAGTCTAAACGACGCCCTAAGGGCTGTATATATGGAGGAAGAGGGGGGAATTTCGTGGCCCTTGAGGAAGGGGTCCGAAACCAACCCTATCTCTTGTTTCCCCACACAAACGGACTCTAAAAACAGCCTATACTTACGTATTTCGAAATTACCTGGGCCTGGCCCAATAATAAGGTGACGCAGCACCTAGAATAGCCTCTGGACGAAAGTTATGAAGTAGCATCTTGTATATTTCGTCCAAGGCTTCATGCACGCATTATGGTGGCTTCAACGTCCTGAAATCATCACTTGTAACTCCGTTCTTGTTCCCCATGCGCATGCCATCATCTCCATGCTTGTTCTTGCTCCAATGTTCATCCTTCTCAAAGCTAGGCCCTTCATTTGTAAGCAAAACAAATGTATCCAATTTAGGCAGCATCATATTCTCATGAACATTAAAATCATTACCAAGAAATGAAAGTACCTGGTAATTTAATTGGCGTGCGCGAGCTCTAGTAATTGGTCCAGTATGTATAGCAGCAGGGGCTGTGGGTGTAATAATGGTAATATATCTTCTACTTCCACTTCACCATCACCTCCATCAGGTGCCACCTCTAGCCGTGATACAAGAAAGCAGGCACAACCACCACACTCTGCCAAGAGCACACCTGCCGGGCCTGCGCAGAGCTCTTCTTCTTCCATGGCATCGACAGGGCACACAAGTGATATTATTTGTCGTCGTTGTAAGGGAAGAGGACATTTTGCAAGAGAATGCAAATCTCAGCGTGTCATGATTGCTACTGAGGATGGTGGGTATGAGTCCGCTAGTGACTATGATGAGGAGACTTTGGCTCTTATTACACGTGAAGAACATGGTGGAGATGATTCTGAACCAATACCATTCTTATGACAGGGCACACAAGTGATATCTCTTAGTGATGAGGACATCAATACCATTGTTACACCCACAACCCCTGCTGCTATACATACTGGACCAATTACTAGAGCTCGCGCACGCCAATTAAATTACCAGGTACTTTTGTTTCTTGGTAATGATTCTAATGTTCATGAGAATATGATGCTGCCTAAATTGGATATATTTGTTTTGCTTACAAATGAAGGGCCTAGCTTTGAGAAGGATGAACATTGGAGAAAGAACAAGCATGGAGATGATGGCATGCACATGGGGAACAAGAACGGAGTTACAAGTGATGATTTCAGGACGTTGAAGCCACCATAATGCGTGCATGAAGCCTTGGACGAAATATACAAGATGCTACTTCATAAGTTTCGTCCAAAGGCTATTCTAGGTGCTGCGTCACCTTATTATTGGGCCAGGCCCATGTAATTTCGAAATACTTGAGTATAGGCTGTTTTTAGAGTCCGTATGTGTGGGGAAACAAGAGATAGGGTTGGTTTCGGACCCCTTCCCCAAGGGCCACGAAATCCCCCCCCCCCTCTTCCTCCATATATACAGCCCTTAGGGCGTCATTTAGACTTTGGGTTTTGTTTAGATTAAAAGTTCGCCATAGCTGCAACTTCGCGTACTTCGTTTGTGTTCAACGACCAGACAAAGGCGTCACAGAACCCCACCTTGATCAATAAAGCTTTCATCTTATATTCGCAATATCCAGATTGCAATCTCAGTTTCTTGCTTGTTCTTCGTTTGCTCACAGGAAACAGACCCTCGTGGTCAGGTTGATCGTGCTCCGGCGTGGTCAATAACCTCTCGGAGTTGGTTTAGCGATTGCTAAGGCGCGACGTCATCACACGTTCGTAGTCGGATCATCAAAGTCTACTTCCACCAAAGCGATATCCATCATCTCATCGAAAGACGGGACACCTTTGCCTCTATCAAGTGGTATCAGATTTCCAGGTTGCTCGGTGAGATTTTACAGTTTTTCGTAGTTTAGATCGAGATTGTTCTTCATAGCTATAGTCCACGAAAAAGCCAAAAAAAATTTAGGGTTAGTTCATCCTATCCTAACCAATCTGAGCCTTTGCATAATCTTTTCTGTGTTTGCTTTGTTGAATTTGCGGTTGCATCGTCGTGTCAAGTTGCTGGTCTTAGCGTCTAGTCCTTTAGAGCTTCGAGTTCTGTTCACAGGTTGTCACGTCGCCGCTGCCATATATCACCATCGCATCATCATCATCGCTGCTGCCATATACCACCACCGCACCAACTTCATCGCCGCTGCCATATACCACCACCACATATTCACCGCCAATCCGAGTCCATATACGCCACCACATATCCGCCGCCATCACGCCAATCCGAGTACACCTGCAACATATATCCGCCACCAGTCCGAGTTCCACCAGATTCATCTCCGCCACCAGTCCGAGTTCCACCAGATTCATCTCCGCCACCAGTCCTAGTCCAAGTCCAGTATTTTGTTACTCTGTTTTGGATTTCCAGATCACGCCATACTCCGAGTCGTGACAGAGAAGGACTCCCAAACTTTTGTGTTACCCGCAGTAGAAAAATAGTTCCAGTTTCAAAAAAAAGTAAGTCTGGAAAATTCTGGCTAGGCAGTTTTTAGACCATTTGTAGACTTTTTCGAAAAAAATTGTTGCGGAGCAAAAAAAAAGAGGAAAAAAAGTGCAAAAAAAAAGTGAAAAAAATTCAGAGTGTGCTCCTCCCTTGTTTCCGTGCAGCGCCGTGATTTTGTTAGTGTTCTAGGCTCGCGTCTCTAGCACGGTCTAGCCTAGGACCAGCACAGTACTGTCGTTGAGCGTTTATTCAACTTTGCATATCTGAATTGATTATTGCTGACCCTTTTTGCTACCATATTATAAGCCTTCCCAGCTCCACATACATCTACATCGTGCGTTTGACTCTCCCTGGTAATCGCTCTATCCAAGCTTTGAGAGTTTTGACTACAACGGTTGCCGATCACCACCTGCTGCTGGGTAAGAACTGGTAAGAATTTGAGATTCGCTTGAAGGATTTGTGACACACCACCATCACCACCACTTCCGAGTAGTCTGTAGGATCATATTCTTTTGTGTTTCTATTTCTGCTAACCATGGCAGGATCACAAGCCGATGAGACTGATTGGGAGAACATGACGAACAAGGAGTTGCATGATAAATTTCAGCAAATGATGAGTGGCCAGGTGGGAGATGTGCTAAACAGATTTGAAGAGGCTATGGAGAGGATAGATGCCATGGAGAAGTCGTTCGAGACAAAGCTGGATAACAAGTTTAATGAATTGCTCAAGCGTCTTCCCCAACCGCCACCGGCTGCACCTGTCGCACCTCTACAACAACAACAACCACATCTCCAACGCCGCCTTCCAAATCAAGTGGGATGAGGACAGCGCGTTCCAATTGAGACTGGTCAAAGTTCGGGTGCCGCTGCACCTACTGTTGATGCTTCTTTAGCTCCTGCTACTGTGGCGGCTGAGGAGGATGACGATTATGCGGGCGATTATGAGGATGAGGTTGATCAAAATCAGAACTACGTGAAGCCACCAGCACCACCACCAGCAGGTCGACCTCAGGTATATGTTCGCAACGGTAGGCCTGCACCACCACCTCAGATACGAGATCATGACCATGTTCCTAAACTGAAATTGAATATTCCACCGTGGAGGGTAGATACATTCTTGATGTATATCTTACTTGGGAGTTAGAAACTGAACAACGTTTTACATGTTTACAATATCCCGAGGCGAGACGGGTTGCTGCTGCTGTTTGTGCTTTCACTAGTTTTGCATGTGTATGGTGGTCTGAACATTGTAGATTATATCCTATTCCAGCTACTTGGGCTGCTTTGAAAACTGCTATGCGTACTCGTTGGGTTCCACCATATTATCAACGTGAATTGCTTCAAAAATTGCAGCGTTTACGGCAAGGGAAAAATTCTGTAGAAGAATATTATCAGGAATTAAAAACTGGCATGATTAGATGTGGTATTGTTGAGGAGAATGAAGCTATGCTTGCACGTTTTATGGGTGGTTTAAATAGAGAGATTCAGACCATTCTAGAGTATAAGGAGTATACTAATATCACTCGTTTATTCCATCTTGCTTGTAAAGCTGAACGTGAAGTGCAAGATCGACAAGCATTGGCGCGAACTAACTTTTCTGCAGGTCGACCTTCATCATGGATACCGCGTGCATCTTCTACTTCCACTGCACCAGCACCTCCATCAGGTTCCACCTCCAGCCGTGATACAAGAAAGCAGGCACAACCACCACTATCTGCCAAGAGCGCACCTGCCGGGCCTGCACAGAGCTCTTCTTCTTCCATGGCATCAACAGGGCACACAAGTGATATTATTTGTCGTCGTTGTAAGGGAAGAGGACATTATGCGCGAGAATGCAAATCTCAGCGTGTAATGATTGCTACTGAGGATGGTGGGTATGAGTCCGCTAGTGACTATGATGAGGAGACTTTGGCTCTTATTACACGTGAAGAACATGGTGGAGATGATTCTGAAAATGAGACGCAATACATGGCTCCTGAAGACGCTGACAGGTATGAATGTTTAGTTGCTCAATGTGTTTTGAGTGTGCAGGTCACACAAGCAGATCAAAATCAGAGGCATAATTTGTTCCATACAAAGGGAGTTGTGAAGGAACATTCTGTTCGCGTAATCATAGATGGAGGGAGCTGTAACAACTTGGCTAGCATGGAGATGGTGGAGAAACTATCTCTCACCACAAGACCACATCCACATCCTTACTGCATCCTATGGTTCAACAACAGCGGCAAGGTTAAGGTAACATGTACTGTTCGTGTGCATTTTAGTATCTCTACATATGCTGATTATGTTGATTGTGATGTGGTACCCATGCAAGCATGTTCCTTATTACTTGGTAGACCATGGCAATTTGATAAAAACTCTGTACACCATGGTAGAAACAATCAGTATACTCTTGTTCATAAGGATAAAAATATTACTTTGCTTCCTATGACTCCTGATTCCATTTTGAAAGATGACATTAATAGAGCTAATAAAGCAAAACAGGAGAAAAATAAGAGTGAAAATCAGATTGTGGCAAAAGAATTTGAGCAACAAATTAAACCTAATAATAAACCATCTAGTGTTTTTTGAAATTAAATCGAAAAGTGCATGTTTACTTGCCACAAAATCTGATATTGATGAGCTAGATTTCAACAAATCTGTTTGCTATGCTTTTGTGTGCAAAGAGGCATTATTTTCATTCGAGGACGTGCCTTCCTCTTTGCCCCCTGCTGTCAC
Organism: Aegilops tauschii subsp. strangulata; assembly: GCF_002575655.3. Classification (NCBI taxonomy): domain Eukaryota; kingdom Viridiplantae; phylum Streptophyta; class Magnoliopsida; order Poales; family Poaceae; genus Aegilops; species Aegilops tauschii. The sequence goes on from NC_053037.3 coordinate 252,817,672, forward strand.
TAACATTTTGCAGGAGTTCGCTGACGTCTTTCCACAAGACGTGCCACCGGGATTACCACCTATTCGAGGGATTGAGCATCAAATTGAGTTAATTCCCGGTGCATCGCTACCCAACCGTGCACCATACCGTACCAATCCAGAGGAGACGAAGGAGATTATGCGTCAAGTACAGGAGCTGCTCGACAAAGGTTATATATGCGAATCTCTTAGTCCTTGTGCTGTTCCTATTATACTTGTGCCTAAAAAGGATGGTATATCGCGTATGTGTGTTGATTGTAGAGGCATTAATAACATTACTATTCGTTATCGTCGTCCTATTCCTAGGCTAGATGATATGCTTGATGAATTGAATGGCTCTACAATATTTTCCAAAGTTGATTTGCGTAGTGGATACCATCAAATTCGTATGAAACTGGGAGATGAATGGAAAACAGCATTTAAAACTAAGTTTGGTTTATATGAGTGGTTAGTCATGCCTTTTGGGTTAACTAATGCACCTAGTACTTTCATGAGACTAATGAACGAAGTTTTACGTGCTTTTATTGGACGATTTGTGGCAGTCTATTTTGATGATATACTGATTTATAGCAAATCTTTGGAAGAACATTTGGAACATTTACGTTCTGTTTTTATTGCTCTACGTGATGCACGTTTGTTTGGTAACCTTGGGAAGTGCACCTTTTGCACCGACCGAGTATCTTTTCTTGGCTATGTTATTACTCCACAGGGAATTGAAGTTGATAAAGCCAAGATTGAAGCTATTGAGAGTTGGCCGCAGCCCAAAACGGTCACACAAGTGAGGAGTTTCCTTGGCCTCGCTTGTTTCCATAGGCGTTTTGTGAGAGATTTCAGCACCATTGCTGCACCTCTCAACGAGCTTACAAAGAAGGATGTGCCTTTTGTTTGGGGTACCGCACAGGAAGAAGCCTTCACGGTATTGAAAGATAAGTTGACACATGCTCCTTTACTCCAACTTCCTGATTTTAATAAGACTTGTGAGCTTGAATGTGATGCTAGTGGAATTGGATTAGGAGGTGTGTTATACAAGATGGTAAACCTGTTGCATACTTTTCTGAAAAATTGAGTGGGCCTAGTCTGAATTATTCTACTTATGATAAAGAACTATATGCTCTTGTTCGGACTTTAGAAACATGGCAACATTATTTATGGCCCAAAGAATTTGTTATACATTCTGATCATGAATCTTTGAAACATATTAAAAGTCAAGCTAAACTGAATCGTAGACATGCTAAATGGGTTGAATTCATTGAAACTTTCCCTTATGTCATTAAACACAAGAAGGGTAAAGAAAATGTTATTGGTGATGCATTGTCTCGTCGCTATACTATGCTTTCACAACTTGACTTCATAATATTTGGTTTGGAGACCATCAAAGAACAATATGTGCATGATGCTGATTTTAAAGATGTTTTGCAGAATTGTAAAGAAGGAAGAACCTGGAACAAGTTTGTCGTTAATGATGGATTTGTGTTCCGTGCTAACAAGCTATGCATTCCAGCTAGCTCTCTTCGTCTTTTGTTGTTGCAGGAGGCGCATGGAGGAGGATTAATGGGACACTTTGGCGTGAAGAAGAAGGAGGACGTACTTGCTACACATTTCTTTTGGCCAAAGATGAGACGGGATGTTGAGCGTTTTGTTGTTCGCTGCACTACATGTCAAAAAGCTAAGTCATGAATCAATCCTCATGGTTTATATATGCCTTTGCCTGTACCTAGTGTTCCTTGGGAGGATATATCTATGGACTTTGTTTTAGGTTTACCTCGAACAAAGAAGGGGAGGGATAGCATATTTGTTGTCGTGGATAGATTCTCAAAAATGGCACACTTTATACCATGTCATAAAAGCGATGATGCTGTTAATGTTGCTGATTTGTTCTTCCGTGAAATTATTCGTTTGCATGGTGTGCCAAATACTATTGTTTCAGATCGTGATACTAAATTTCTTAGCCACTTTTGGAGATGTTTATGGGCTAAGTTGGGGACTAAACTGCTTTTTAGTACTACTTGTCACCCCCAAACTGATGGACAAACTGAAGTAGTCAAGAGAACATTGTGTACTATGCTTAGGGCTGTTTTGAAGAATAATAAGAAAATGTGGGAAGAATGCTTGCCTAATATTGAGTTTGCTTATAATCGTTCATTGCATTCTACTACTAAGATGTGCCCTTTTGAAATTGTGTATGGTTTCCTACCTCGTGCACCTATTGATTTGTTGCCTCTTCCATCTTCGGAGAAGGTTAATTTTGATGCTAAACAACGTGCTGAATTGATCTTAAAAATGCAAGAGTTAACTAAGGAAAACATTGAGCGTATGAATGCTAAATATAAACTTGCTGGAGATAAGGGTAGAAAACATGTTGTGTTTGCACCTGGAGATCTTGTTTGGTTACATTTGCGTAAGGATAGATTTCCTGATTTGCGCAAATCAAAGCTAATGCCACGTAATGATGGTCCTTTTAAGGTGTTAGAGAAAATAAATGATAATGCATATAAACTTGAGCTGCCTGCAGATTTTGGGGTTAGTCCCACTTTTAACATTGCAGATTTGAAGGCTTATTTGGGTGAGGGAGATGAGCTTCCGTCGAGGACGACTTCATTTCAAGAAGGGGAGGATGATGAGGACATCAATACCATTGTTACACCCACAACCCCTGCTGCTATACATACTGGACCAATTACTAGAGCCCGCGCACGCCAATTAAATTACCAGGTACTTTCGTTTCTTGGTAATGATTCTAATGTTCATGAGAATATGATGCTGCCTAAATTGGATACATTTGTTTTGCTTACAAGTGAAGGGCCTAGCTTTGAGAAGGATGAACATTGGAGCAAGAACAAGCATGGAGATGATGGCATGCGCATGGGGAACAAGAACGGAGTTACAAGTGATGATTTCAGGACGTTGAAGCCACCATAATGCGTGCATGAAGCCTTGGACGAAATATACAAGATGCTACTTCGTAACTCTCGTCCAGATGCTATTCTAGGTGCTGCGTCACCTTATTATTGGGCCAGGCCCATGTAATTTCGAAATACTTGAGTATAGGCTGTTTTTAGAGTCCGTATGTGTGGGGAAACAAGAGATAGGGTTGGTTTCGAACCCCTTCCCCAAGGGCCAAGAAATCGCCCCCCCTCTTCCTCCATATATACAGCCCTTAGGGCGTCGTTTAGACTTTGGGTTTTGTTTAGATTAAAAGTTCGCCATAGCTGCAACTTCGCGTACTTCGTTTGTGTTCAACGACCAGACAAAGGCGTCACAAAACCCCACCTTGATCAATAAAGCTTTCATCTTATATTCGCAATATCCAGATTGCAATCTCAGTTTCTTGCTTGTTCTTCGTTTGCTCGCAGGAAACAGACCCTCGTGGTCAGGTTGATCGTGCTCCGGCGTGGTCAATAACCTCTTGGAGTTGGTTTAGCGATTGCTAAGGCGCGACGTCATCGCACGTTCATAGTCGGATCGTCAAAGTCGGCTTCCACCAAAGCGATATCCATCATCTCATCGAAAGACGGGACACCTTGATAGAGGCAAAGGTGTCCCGATCTTTCGATGAGATGATAACTATCGATTTGGTGGAGACGACTTTGACGATCCGACTACAAACGTGCACGACGTTGCGCCTTATCAATCGCTAAACCAATCTCCTGAGGTTACTGACGATGCCGGAAGCACGATCAGCCTGACCACGAAGGTCTATTCCTGCAAACAATCGAAGAACGAGCAAGAATATGATAATGCAATCTGAATATTGTGAATATATATGAAGTATTGATAGTGGTGGGAATCCGTAAGCGGTCTTGGTCTGGTCGTTGGACACAAACGAAGTACACGAAGTTGCAATGGCTAACTTTTAACTAAACAAATTCCAAGGAAAAAGCTACTAGATGGATCTACTTATATAGGAGCAAGGGGTGGCGGCCAAGGAGGTGGGAGGACGTCCCAAGGCAGCCTAAAACCAACCCTAGGTCGTACAAGGCTCATGGGCCCAAGTGGAGGTGATGCAACACCTTTGGACTTGTAGTTTGACTCGGATTCTGGTGCAACGTCAGATTGTTTCGACCATAACTCAATGCTCCGGACGAATTTAAAGGTGAATCCAATTGGGTTGGAAAGAGCACGAAATCTGGTTTCCAACAAAAAAAGAATCACCCAATTCGGAGTCCGTATGAAAAGGTTGTTGGCGTTTTGAGTCAGGTATGTCTGTGTAGTCCGAATCTGAATCCAGAACGTGAGAGACTTGGACTCTATCTTCTCTTGGCCCAAAAGTGACGTGAGAGGACTTTTTGAACAGAACCTAAACTTCTCCTTTTGCCTTATCTTCATATGTGGATTGTACAAATGTCCCATACACCTGCAATTAGACAAAACACAAAAGTGTGTGAAGTATTTTTGTTCTGGATAACATAAATAGATTATTGAATAGTTTGCACTAGAAATCACCTGACAAATATGCATGTATGCAATATTTTTGGTCGTATCCAAGGTAGTCATGTCCTCATCATCCTCCCCTTCTTGAAAACAAAGCCGTCCTCGGCGTTGCTTAATCTGAAATGTGGCTAACAAAAGAGACAAGGTGTACATGTTGTATATGTATATGTCATCCATTTTTACTTCCCGTGGATTTTGCACATATGACACATGTATACATGAGTAACTTTCATAGTTAATAAAATATAAAGCCAAAATATTATCACAAGAAGTAGAAGGCATGAAAGTATTGCAACTCAGTTTGCACATATAAGTGAAGCTCTTATTCATATGAAAAGATTGACAATATTCATCATTAAACCATCCCAACATTGATGAACCATCACCAAGATTAGAGGTCATATCAAAATGATTAAACATTGGCACAATTATTTTCAAACATATTTGATCCAAATCTGATTTATTCCCTGATTCACTTGATTCTTTTGCATCGATAGTTAATTCAATGGGCTCACTCAAAATTGTTTGATCACATGGCAAAGTCAAATCATCAACATAGTCCTCTAAGGTAGCTGGTGTGATCAAAGTAGAGGGTAGCTCACCGCATGGTGCACTTAAATTGACAAGACATTCATCATACTCATGTGGAAGTGGAAGATTAGTACCTTTGTCATTACCTCTTATGATCAACTCAGATGAGGTAGGCACTCTCGGTGATGATGTGTCACATGGTGGAGGTGATGTAGTCCTCACAACAACGGATGTGGTTGTCATAGTATGCTTAGTAGTTGAAGGGACAACCGTATCAACTCTTGGAATGTGCATCTCGCGCTTGTTCTCCTTGTGCGCAACACGTCGTTTTATTTCCTGTTCAGCTTTGCAAGCAAGATGAAACAAATGGTCCATAGGATAACACTCTTCATGTATTAGTATCTCCTGAATGTCACGATTTAATCCTCCCCAAAATCTATCCATAAAATCTTCTTCACTTTGTTCTAAAGAGGAATGCAGCAAGGTAGTTTGTAAAGTATCATAATATTTCGTTACGGTGTCACTACCTTGTTTTAAATGTTGCAACTTTGTAATCATGTCACGAGTATAATAAGCGGGAACGAATGTATGTCGCATGGCAAGTTTCAAATCATCCCAAGTAGTAGGTATATCATTAGGGTGTAACCGACAATATTCACTCCACCAAACTACAGCATAACCAGTGAAAGAACCAACCGCAACCTTAACTTTTCTACGTACATCAAAATTATTGGAAGCAAATATATTATTTAGGTCAAACTCCCATTCAATATATAAAGCAGGTCTAAAACGGCCATTAAATGGTGGTATAGAAACATTAACCTGATCATGTGCATTTGGATGTTTGTGCACCTCTCGTGACGGTTGTGGTATTTGCATAGGTGATGGCACATCTCCCACGATCGACAAACCCCATGAATTGACTCTAGATCCTGTCATGATTAGTAGAAACAAGAAACAAAATTCAAGAATAATGTTCCTATGAACTACTAGGATGTGGTGGTAAAGCGCTCACAGTAAAGCAAATATCAATATCTTACAAGTTCTTACCAAGCAGCAGGTGGTGACAGGCAACCAGCGGTGTCAAATAACTCCAAAGATTGAGTAAAGTGATTGCCAGGGGAACGTACGTATACACGGTGTAGAAATATGTGGAGCTGGGTTGGCTATATATGGTAGCAAAATATTAGCAATAATCAATTCAGAGATGCAATGTTGAATAAACGCTCAACGACGGTACTGTGCTGGTCCTAGGCTAGACCGGACTAGAGACGCGAGCCTAGAACACTAATGAGGTCACGGCGTAGCACAACTAGCATCAATGAAGGATACTAAGTAGCTCTGGACAGCAAGATATAAGTGAAGATCACAACGGCAGTAAAGATAATGATGAAAAACAACTGCCAAGCAGGATATACAACAACTCTCTCCAACTTTCCTCTTGAAAAGTTTGTGCCAATTTTCTGATAAATTTTTTCAAAGAATGCTACTAACTCAAGCTTTCCAATGCAAAAAGAATCACTCAATTCCGAGTTGATATGAGGAGTGAAAGAATTCTGAAACTGGCTTGAAAAACTGGAATAAGCTGTGTCCGCGAACTTCGGAGGGCAAAAATACCTATTTAGAAGACGATTTTGAGGTGTCAAATATTGAACTAGTCTCTGCAACTATTTAGATGCGGCTCGTCGGTAGCTTTCATTTGAGTACTCGCGGAGTCAAAACGGACTTCGTATGAGGAAGGTATGCCTGTTTTACTAAACAGTGCACAAAACAGATTCCAATCCGAATTCAACTACGAGATTGAGTCTAGATAGATCCGAATTTTGTTTTTTTTCTTCTCTCTTTTTTTTTCCTCACACTTTTTTTCTTTCTCTTTTTTTTCTGACTTCTTTTTTTTTCTCTCTTTTTTTTCTCTGTCTTTTTTTCTCTCCCTCTTTCCAAGACAAACTAGATAAGATGCAGATTGGATCAAGCGAAGATGTGAACGACCTCAACTATGATTGTGACAATGAACTATGGGTAGCACATGGTGGAATTTGATGGATGGTGTGGTGGACAGCAGAAGGGATAACGATGCAGCGGCGACGTGACTAATGTGAACAGAACTCGAAACTCTAAACGAACTAGACCCTAAGACCAGCAACTCGACACGACGATGCAACCGATAATTGAATAATGCAAACAATGAATAGAAAATTGCAAAGGCTCAGACTGGCTTGGACAAAAGGATGAATAGATCTAACTTTTTTGTGGCTTCTTCTTGGACAATAGGTAAGAAAATAAATCTAATCTAGGGGAAACTGGAAATTCTCACCGAGCAACCTGAAAACTGATACCACTTGATAGAGGCGAGGGTGTCCCGATCTTTCGATGAGATGATAACTATCGATTTGGTGGAGACGACTTTGACGATCCGACTATAAACGTGCACGACGTTGCGCCTTATCAATCGCTAAACCAATCTCCTGAGGTTACTGACGATGCCGGAAGCACGATCAGCCTGACCACGAAGGTCTATTCCTGCAAGCAATCGAAGAACGAGCAAGAATATGATAATGCAATCTGAATATTGCGAATATATATGAAGTATTGATAGTGGTGGGAATCCGTAAGCGGTCTTGGTCTGGTCGTTGGACACAAACGAAGTACACGAAGTTGCAATGGCTAACTTTTAACTAGACAAATTCCAAGGAAAAAGCTACTAGATGGATCTACTTATATAGGAGCAAGGGGTGGCGGCCAAGGAGGTGGGAGGACGTCCCAAGGCAGCCTAAAACCAACCCTAGGTCGTACAAGGCTCATGGGCCCAAGTGGAGGTGATGCAACACCTTTGGACTTGTAGTTTGACTCGGATTCTGGTGCAACGTCAGATTGTTTCGACCATAACTCAATGCTCCGGACGAATTTAAAGGTGAATCCAATTGGGTTGGAAAGAGCACGAAATCTAGTTTCCAACAAAAAAAGAATCACCCAATTCGGAGTCCGTATGAAAAAGTTGTTGGCGTTTTGAGTCAGGTATGTCTGTGCAGTCCGAATCTGAATCCAGAACGTGAGAGACTTGGACTCTATCTTCTCTTGGCCCAAAAGTGACGTGAGAGGACTTTTTGAACAGAACCTAAACTTCTCCTTTTGCCTTATCTTCATATGTGGATTGTACAAATGTCCCATACACCTGCAATTAGACAAAACACAAAAGTGTGTGAAGTCTTTTTGTTCTGGATAACATAAATAGATTATTGAATAGTTTGCACTAGAAATCACCTGACAAATATGCATGTATGCAATATTTTTGGTCGTATCCAAGGTAGTCATGTCCTCATCAGTTCTTCGTTTGCCTGCAGGAAACATACCTTCGTGGTCAGGTTGATCGTGCTCCGGCGTGGTCAATAACCTCTCGGAGTTGGTTTAGCGATTGCTAAGGCGCGACGTTGATACGGGGCTAACCCGGTGTAGTCCGATCTTTCACGATTGAAGTGGGTTCCCTCGAAGAACACGATGAACACAGTGATAGAGGCAAAGGTGTCCCGTCTTTCGATGAGATGATGGACATCGCTTTGGTGGAAGTCGACTTTGACGATCCGACTACGAACGTGCGAGGACGTCGCGCCTTAGCAATCACTAAACCAACTCCGAGAGGTTATCGTCCACGCCGGAGCACGATCAACCTGACCACGAGGGTCTGTTTCCTGCGAGCAAACGAAGAACAAGCAAGAAACTGAGATTGCAATCTGGATATTGCGAATATAAGATGAAAGCTTTATTGATCAAGGTGGAGTTCTGTGACGCCTTTGTCTGGTCGCTTAACACAAACGAAGTACGCGAAGTTGCAGCTATGGCGAAATTTTAATCTAAACAAAACCCAAAGTCTAAACGACGCCCTAAGGGCTGTATATATGGAGGAAGAGGGGGGGGGGAATTTCGTGGCCCTTGGTGGCTTCAACGTCCTGAAATCATCACTTGTAACTCCGTTCTTGTTCCCCATGCGCATGCCATCATCTCCATGCTTGTTCTTGCTCCAATGTTCATCCTTCTCAAAGCTAGGCCCTTCATTTGTAAGCAAAACAAATGTATCCAATTTAGGCAGCATCATATTCTCATGAACATTAGAATCATTACCAAGAAACGAAAGTACCTGGTAATTTAATTGGCGTGCGCGAGCTCTAGTAATTGGTCCAGTATGTATAGCAGCAGGGCCTGTGGGTGTAACAATGGTATTGATGTCCTCATCATCCTCCCCTTCTTGAAATGAAGTCGTCCTCGACGGAAGCTATCTTCCTCACCCAAATAAGGCTTCAAATCTGCAATGTTAAAAGTGGGACTAACCCCAAAATCTGCAGGCAGCTCAAGTTTATATGCATTATCATTTATTTTCTCTAACACCTTAAAAGGACCATCAGCACGTGGCATTAGCTTTGATTTGCGCAAATCAGGAAATCTATCCTTACGCAAATGTAACCAAACAAGATCTCCAGGTGCAAACACAACATGTTTTCTACCCTTATCTCCAGCAAGTTTATATTTAGCATTCATACGCTCAATGTTTTCCTTAGTTAACTCATGCATTTTTAAGATCAATTCAGCACGTTGTTTAGCATCAAAATTAACCTTCTCCGAAGATGGAAGAGGCAACAAATCAATAGGTGCACGAGGTAGGAAACCATACACAATTTCAAAAGGGCACATCTTAGTAGTATAATGCAATGAACGATTATAAGCAAACTCAATATGAGGCAAGCATTCTTCCCACATTTTCTTATTATTCTTCAAAACAGCCCTAAGCATAGTAGACAATGTTCTATTGACTACTTCAGTTTGACCATCAGTTTGGGGGTGACAAGTAGTACTAAAAAGCAGTTTAGTCCCCAACTTAGCCCATAAACATCTCCAAAAGTGGCTAAGAAATTTAGTATCACGATCTGAAACAATAGTATTTGGCACACCATGCAAGCGAATAATTTCACGAAAGAACAAATCAGCAACATTAACAGCATCATCGCTTTTATGACATGGTATAAAGTGTGCCATTTTCGAGAATCTATCCACGACAACAAATATGCTATCCCTCCCCTTCTTTGTTCGAGGTAAAACTAAAACAAAGTCCATAGATATATCCTCCCAAGGAACACTAGGTACAGGCAAAGGCATATATAAACCATGAGGATTGAGTCGTGACTTAGCTTTTTGACATTAGTGCAGCGAGCAACAAAACGCTCAACATCCCGTCTCATCTTTGGCCAAAAGAAATGTGTAGCAAGTACGTCCTCCATCTTCTTCACGCCAAAGTGTCCCATTAATCCTCCTCCATGCGCCTCCTGCAACAACAAAAGACGAAGAGAGCTAGCTGGAATGCATAGCTTGTTAGCACGGAACACAAATCCATCATTAATGACAAACTTGTTCCAGGTTCTTCCTTCTTTACAATTCTGCAATACATCTTTAAAATCAGCATCATGCACATATTGATCTTTGATGGTCTCCAAACCAAATATTTTGAAGTCAAGTTGTGAAAGCATAGTATAGCGACGAGACAATGCATCAGCAATAACATTTTCTTTGCCCTTCTTGTGTTTAATGACATAAGGGAAAGTTTCAATGAATTCAACCCATTTAGCATGTCTACGATTCAGTTTAGCTTGACTTTTAATATGTTTCACAGATTCATGATCAGAATGTATAACAAATTCTTTGGGCCATAAATAATGTTGCCATGTTTCTAAAGTCCGAACAAGAGCATATAGTTCTTTATCATAAGTAGAATAATTCAGACTAGGCCCACTCAATTTTTCAGAAAAGTATGCAACAGGTTTGCCATCTTGTAATAACACACCTCCTAATCCAATTCCACTAGCATCACATTCAAGCTCAAAAGTCTTATTAAAATCAGGAAGTTGGAGTAAAGGAGCATGTGTCAACTTATCTTTCAATACCGTGAAGGCTTCTTCCTGTGCGGTACCCCAAACAAAAGGCACATCCTTCTTTGTAAGCTCGTTGAGAGGTGCAGCAATGGTGCTAAAATCTCTCACAAAACGCCTATAGAAACCAGCGAGTCCAAGAAAACTCCGCACTTGTGTGACCGTTTTGGGCTGCGGCCAACTCTCAATAGCTTCAATCTTGGCTTTATCAACTTCAATTCCCTGTGGAGTAACAACATAGCCAAGAAAAGATACTCGGTCGGTGCAAAAGGTGCACTTCCCAAGGTTACCAAACAAACGTGCATCACGTAGAGCAATAAAAACAGCACGTAAATGTTCCAAATGTTCTTCCAAAGATTTGCTATAAATCAGTATATCATCAAAATAGACTACCACAAATCGTCCAATGAAAGCACGTAAAACTTCGTTCATTAGTCTCATGAAAGTACTAGGTGCATTAGTTAACCCAAAAGGCATGACTAACCACTCATATAAACCAAACTTAGTTTTAAATGCAGTTTTCCATTCATCTCCCAATTTCATACGAATTTGATGGTATCCACTACGCAAATCAACTTTGGAGAATATTGTAGAGCCACTAAATTCATCAAGCATATCATCTAGCCTAGGAATAGGATGACGATAACGAATAGTAATATTATTAATGCCTCTACAATCAACACACATACGCGACGTACCATCCTTTTTAGGCACTAGTATAATAGGAACGGCACAAGGATTAAGAGATTCGCGTATATAACCTTTGTCGAACAGCTCCTGTACTTGACGCATAATCTCCTTCGTCTCCTCTGGATTGGTACGGTATGGTGCACGGTTGGGTAGCGATGCACCGGGAATTAAGTCAATTTGATGCTCAATCCCTCGAATAGGTGGTAATCCCGGTGGCACGTCTTGTGGGAAGACGTCAGCGAACTCCTGCAAAATGTTAGTGACAGCAGGGGGCAAAGAGGAAGGCACGTCCTCGAATGAAAATAATGCCTCTTTGCACACAAAAGCATAGCAAACAGATTTGCTGAAATCTAGCTCATCAATATCAGATTTTGTGGCAAGTAAACATGCACTTTTCAATTTAATTTCAGAAACAACACTAGATGGTTTATTATTAGGTTTCATTTGTTGCGCAAATTCATTTGCCACAATCTGATTTTCACTCTTATTTTTCTCCTGTTTTGCTTTATTAACTCTATTAATGTCATCTTTGAAAATGGAATCAGGAGTCATAGGAAGCAACGTAATATTTTTATCCTTATGAACAAGAGTATACTGATTGTTTCTACCATGGTGTACAGAATTTTTATCAAATTGCCATGGTCTACCTAGTAATAAGGAACATGCTTGCATGGGTACCACATCACAATCAACATAATCAGCATATGTAGAGATACTAAAATGCACACGAACAGTACGTGTTACCTTAACCTTGCCGCTGTTGTTGAACCATTGGATGTAGTAAGGATGTGGATGTGGTCTTGTGGTGAGAGATAGCTTCTGCACCATCTCCATGCTAGCCAAGTTGTTACAGCTCCCTCCATCTATGATGACGCGAACAGAACGTTCCTTCACAACTCCCTTTGTATGGAACAAATTATGCCTCTGATTTTGCTCTGCTTGTGTGACCTGCACACTCAAAACACGTTGAGCAACTAAACATTCATACCTGTCAGCGTCTTCAGGAGCCATGTATTGCGTCTCATTTTCAGAATCATCTCCACCATGTTCTTCACGTGTAATAAGAGCCAAAGTCTCCTCATCATAGTCACTAGCGGACTCATACCCACCATCCTCAGTAGCAATCATGACACGCTGAGATTTGCATTCTCTCGCAAAATGTCCTCTTCCCTTACAACGACGACAAATAATATCACTTGTGTGCCCTGTCGATGCCATGGAAGAAGAAGAGCTCTGCGCAGGCCCGACAGGTGTGCTCTTGGCAGAGAGTGGTGGTTGTGCCTGCTTTCTTGTATCACGGCTGGAGGTGGCACCTGATGGAGGTGATGGTGAAGTGGAAGTAGAAGATGCACGCGGTGTCCATGATGAAGGTCGACCTACAGAAAAGTTAGTTCGCGCCAATGGCTGTCGATCCTGCACTTCACGTTCAGCTTTACAAGCAAGATGGAATAAACGAGTGATATTATTATAATCCTTATACTCTAGAATGGTCTGAATCTCTTTATTTAATCCACCCATAAAACGTGCAAGCATAGCTTCATTCTCCTCAACAATACCACATCTAATCATGCCAGTTTGTAATTCCTGATAATATTCTTCTACAGAATTTTTCCCTTGTCTTAAACGCTGTAATTTTTGAAGTAATTCACGTTGATAATATGGTGGAACCCAACGAGTACGCATAGCAGTTTTCAAAGCAGCCCAAGTAGCTGGAACAGGATATAATCTACAATGTTCAGACCACCAAACACATGCAAAGCTAGTGAAAGCACAAACAGCAGCAGGAACACGTCTCTCCTCAGGATATTGTAAACATGTAAATCATTGTTCAGTTTCTAACTCCCTAGTAAGATATATATCAGGAACATATCTACCCTCAAATGGTGGAATATTCAATTTCAGTTTAGGGAGATGGTCATGATCTCGTACCTGAGGTGGTGGTGCCGGCCTACCGTTGCGAATATATACCTGAGGTCGACTTGCTGGTGGTGGTGCTGGTGGCTGCACGTAGTTCTGATTTTGATCAACCTCATCCTCATAATCGCCCGCATAATCGTCATCCTCCTCAGCCGCCGCAGGAGCAGGAGCCAAAGAAGCATCAACAGTAGGTGCAGCAGCACCCGAATTTTGACCAATCTCAATTGGAACGCGCTGTGCCCGTCCCACTTGATTTGGAAGGCGGCGTTGGAGATGTGGTTGTTGTTGTTGTAGAGGTGCGACATGTGCAGCCGGTGGTGGTTGGGGAAGAAGCTTGAGTAATGCAGTAAACTTGTTATCCAGCTTTGTCTCGAACGACTTCTCCACGGCATCTATCTTCTCCATAGCCTCTTCAAATCTGTTTAGCACATCTCCCACCTGGCCACTCATCATTTGCTGAAATTTATCATGCAACTCCTTGTTCGTCATGTTCTCCCAATCAGTCTCATCGGCTTGTGAACCTGCCATGGTTAGCAGCAATAGAAACACAAAAGAATATGATCCTGCAGACTACTAGAAGTGGTGGTGATGGTGGTGTGTCACAAAACCTTCAAGCGAATCTCAAATTCTTACCAGTTCTTACCCAGCAGCAGGTGGTGATCGGCAACCGTTGTAGTCAAAAACTCTCAAAGCTTGGATATAGCGATTACCAGGGAGAGTCAAACGCACGATGTAGACTTATGTGGAGCTAGGAAGGCTTATAATATGGTTGCAAAATGGTAAGCAATAATCAATTCAGAGATGCAAAGTTGAATAAACGCTCAACGACGGTACTGTGCTGGTCCTAGGCTAGACCGTGCTAGAGACGCGAGCCTAGAACACTAACAAAATCACGGCGCTGCACGTAAACAAGGGAAAAGCACACTCTGGATTTGTTTTTCGCTCTTTTTTTTTGCGCTCTTTATTTTTTGCGCTCCTCTTTTTTTTTGCGAAAAATCACTATAATGGCGAGTGTCTCAAAACTCTTCCCAGGTCAAACTGACAGGATGGGCACAAAATTTTTTGACTATTTTTTTTTCGGAAATCAGGGCAGCGACGACGAAAAAGTGCGACAAAAAATCACTATGATGGCGAGTGTCTCAAAACACTACCCGGGGCCTAAAAATAGGATAGGGAAAAAATATTTTTGGTTGCCGAAATTTTGGCCTAAAAACTGCCCGGGGGTCTCCAGACTCTTTTTTTTCCGAGACCTACTCAGGCAAGGAAACACGAAACGGAAAATATATGGATCTCTAAAACCAACCGAATATGAAAAGAACTCGGATTGGTGGTGGATATATGGCGGTAGGATATGGCAGCGGTGGTGGTATATGGTAGCGGTAGTGGTATATGGATATGGATCGGTGGTGGTATATGGATACGGATTGGTGGTGGTATATAGATACGGATTCAGAGCGGTGGCGGATGAGCAATGGTGGTAGATGGCAAGGCGATGATGATGGTGCGGCGGCGGCGTGACAACTTATGACCAGAACTCGAAACTCTAAAAGACTAGACTCTAAGACCAGCAACTTGACACGACGATGCAACCGCAAATTCAACAAAGCAAAAACCCTAAAAAGATTATGCAAAGGCTCAGATTGGTTCGGATATGATGAACTAACCCTAATTTTTTTTTGTGGCTTTTTCGTGGACTGTAGGTATGAAGAACAGACTCGATCTAAACTACGAAAAACTGTAAAATCTCACCGAGCAACCTGGAAATCTGATACCACTTGATAGAGGCAAAGGTGTCCCGTCTTTCGATGAGATGATGGATATCGCTTTGGTGGAAGTCGACTTTGACGATCCGACTACGAACGTGCGAGGACGTCGCGCCTTAGCAATCGCTAAACCAACTCCGAGAGGTTATCGTCCACGCCGGAGCACGATCAACCTGACCACGAGGGTCTGTTTCCTGCGAGCAAACGAAGAACAAGCAAGAAACTGAGATTGCAATCTGGATATTGCGAATATAAGATGAAAGCTTTATTGATCAAGGTGGAGTTCTGTGACGCCTTTGCCTGGTCACTGAACACAAACGAAGTATGCGAAGTTGCAGCTATGGCGAACTTTTAATCTAAACAAAACCCAAAGTCTAAACGACGCCCTAAGGGCTGTATATATATGGAGGAAGAGGGGGGGAATTTCGTGGCCCTTGAGGAAGGGGTCCGAAACCAACCCTATCTCTTGTTTCCCCACACATACGGACTCTAAAAACAGCCTATACTTATGTATTTCGAAATTACATGGGCCTGGCCCAATAATAAGGTGACGCAGCACCTAGAATAGCCTCTGGATGAAAGTTATGAAGTAGCATCTTGTATATTTCTTCCAAGGCTTCATGCACGCATTATGGTGGCTTCAACGTCCTGAAATCATCACTTGTAACTCCGTTCTTGTTCCCCATGCGCATGCCATCATCTCCATGCTTGTTCTTGCTCCAATGTTCATCCTTCTCAAAGCTAGGCCCTTCATTTGTAAGCAAAACAAATGTATCCAATTTAGGCAGCATCATATTTCATGAACATTAGAATCATTACCAAGAAACGAAAGTACCTGGTAATTTAATTGGCGTGCGCGAGCTCTAGTAATTGGTCCAGTATGTATAGCAGCTGGGCCTGTGGGTGTAACAATGGTAGTGATGTCCTCATCACACGGGGAAGAACAGAGAGAAATCACAAGGGGAAACACTCAAGAACAAGTCCAATCACACATCCACTAGACAATCAAAGACACAAGATCCAAAAGGTACATGAACAACAAAGGAAAAGATAAAGGGTAGAGTTCATCTTCGTGAGGAGGTCTTGAAGGGGGGCCGCCCAAGAGGGGGTCTTGATGATATATCCCGCAGGATCTTCTCCTAGATGGAGGTCTTGGCCTCCATAAGGAGTAGTAGTCTCTCTCTCTCTCTCTCTCTCAAGAGTAGAGTGGTACAAGGAGCAAAGCTCTCTATCAAATGAGCTATCACTTTGCTAACCCTAACTAGGAGGAGGGGGAGTAGTATATATAGTCTAAGCCACGAAGGGGTAAGTGGGAAAGAGAGATACATGGGCCTCTGGCCCGTGGCTACGCGCAGGCAGGCGCCGGATGTCCGGGGCTTCGCGAGGCGCCGGATGTCCGGGGCTCGGGCCGGATGTCCGGGCTGAAGTGGCCAAACTTCGGGTGCGTTCTGTCGTCGATGCCGGAATTCCGGGGGAAGGGCCGGATGTCCGGGCTTTGACGAGGCGCCGGATGTCCGGCCGCTGATGATGTTGGTCGTCTGTTGGTGTAGCTCCTTGGCGGCTGCACAGGCGCCGGATGTCCGACCTCTGGCCCGGATGTCCGGCCGCTGTAGCTTCAGCAGCTCCGTTGATAGAGGCGAGGGTGTCCCGATCTTTTCGATGAGATGATAACTATCGATTTGGTGGAGTCGACTTTGACAATCCGACTACAAACGTGCACGACGTTGCGCCTTAGCAATCGCTAAACCAATCTCCTGAGGTTAGTGACGATGCCGGAAGCACGATCAGCCTGACCACGAAGGTCTATTCCTGCAAGCAATCGAAGAACGAGCAATAATATGATAAAGCAATCTGAATATTGCGAATATATATGAAGTATTGATAATGGTGGAGATCCGTAAGCGGTCTTGGTCTGGTCGTTGGACACAAACGAAGTACACGAAGTTGCAATGGCTAACTTTTAACTAAACAAATCCCAAGGAAAAAGCTACTTGATGGATCTACTTATATAGGAGCAAGGGGTGGAGGCCAAGGAGGTCGGAGGACGTCCCAAGGCAGCCTAAAACCAACCCTAGGTCGTACAAGGCTCATGGGCCCAAGTGGAGGTGATCCAACACCTTTGGACTTGTTGTTTGACTCGGATTCTGCTGCAGCGTCAGATTGTTTCGTGGATATCTCAACGCTCCGGACGAATTTAAAGGTGAATCCAATTGGGTTGGAAAGAGGACGAAATCTACTTTCCAACAAAAAAGAATCACCCAATTCGGAATCCGTATGAATAAGTTATTGGCGTTTTGATTCAGGTATGTCTGTGCAGTCCGAATCTGAATCCAGAACGTGAGAGACTTGGACTCTATTTTCTCTTGGCCCAAAAGTGACGTGAGAGGACTTTTTGAACAGAACCTAAACTTCTCCTTTTGCCTTATCTTCATATGTGGATTGTACAAATGTCCCATACACCTGCAATTAGACAAAACACAAAAGTGTGTGAAGTATTTTTGTTCTGGATAACATAAATAGATTATTGAATAGTTTGCACTAGAAATCACCTGACAAATATGCATGTATGCAATATTTTTGGTCGTATCCAAGGTAGTCACGTCCTCATCATCCTCCCCTTCTTGAAAATAAAACCGTCCTCGGTGTTGCTTAATCTGAAATGTGGCTAACAAAAGAGACAAGGTGTACATGTTGTATATGTATATGTCATCCATTTTTACTTCCCGTGGATTTTGCACATATGACACATGTATACATGAGTAACTTTCATAGTTAATAAAATATAAAGCCAAAATATTATCACAAGAAGTAGAAGGCATGAAAGTATTGCAACTCAGTTTGCACATATAAGTGAAGCTCTTATTGATATGAAAAGATTGAAAATATTCATCATTAAACCATCCCAACATTGGTGAGTAAACCTTACTTGCATCAAATTTACATGCTACAACATGCTTAAATAAGCAAACATGCAATAAGTCATTTGACACAGAATCATCACCAAGATTTGAGGTCATATCAAAATGATTAAACAATGGTTCTTTTTCATCAACAGTTAATTCATTGGGTGCACTCAAAATTATTGGTATTTCAGTTGTTTGATCACATGACGCATTCATGACAGTAACATGATTCTCTAAAATAGGTGATGCGCTCAAATCAACAGGTAACTCAACACATGATGTATTCAAGTTAACTAGGCATGCATCATTCTCATGTGAAATTATATCATCAATACCTTTACAGTTACCTTGTCGCAAAGATGTAGCTGATGTAGGTACGGATGATGGCAATGTACCATACTCTTGAGATGATGTCGCGCTCACAATCTAAGGTGTGGCTGCTCTAGTAGGTGCAACGGTGGAGGAACCAAGTGGTGGTGGTGAGCATGAACTAGAATAGTAGTTGTTGTAGTCACCCAATGCATCCTCCTGTAACTGTCTCTGAAAGGTACAAGCACGAACATACATACCAGTAATGCAACAAGGAATATACTGAAATCGTGCCTGAATATCATTGTTCAAACCACCCAAAAAATCTATTCATTGTATCATCCTCAGATTCTTCTATGTCACAATGATGCATATAAGATTTGAACTCTTGGTAGTAAGCATGAACAGTGTTGTTGCCTTGTTTAAATTGTTCAAATTTGTGAAGCAATTCACGGCAATAGTAAGGAGGGAAAAATTGTGGTCTCATTACATCTTTCAAATCTTTTCAAGTTGTGGGTTGGTTATCAATGTTTTTCTTACAATGCACACTCCACCAAACAGAAGCAAAACCAGTAAATGCTCTAGTGGCAGCTCGTACTCGCTCAAGTTCAGAAAAGTCATGGTGACTAAATGATAGAGGCAAAGGTGTCCCGTCTTTCGATGAGATGATGGATATCACTTTGATGGAAGTCGACTTTGACGATCCGACTACGAACGTGCGATGACGTCGCGCCTTAGCAATCGCTAAACCAACTCCGAGAGGTTATTGACCACGCCGGAGCACGATCAACCTGACCACGAGGGTCTGTTTCCTGGGAGCAAACGAAGAACAAGCAAGAAACTGAGATTGCAATCTGGATATTGCGAATATAAAATGAAAGCTTTATTGATCAAGGTGGGGTTCTGTGACGGCTTTGTCTGGTTGTTGAACACAAACGACGTACGCGAAGTTGCAGCTATGGCGAACTTTTAATTTAAACAAAACCCAAAGTCTAAACGACGCCCTAAGGGCTGTATATATGGAGGAAGAGGGGGGAATTTCGTGGCCCTTGGGGAAGGGGTCCGAAACCAACCCTATCTCTTGTTTCCCCACACATACGAACTCTAAAAATAGCCTATACTTATGTATTTCGAAATTACATGGGCCTGGCCCAATAATAAGGTGACGCAGCACCTAGAATAGCCTCTGGACGAAAGTTATGAAGTAGCATCTTGTATATTTCGTCCAAGGCCTCATGCACGCATTATGGTGGCTTCAACGTCCTGATATCATCACTTGTAACTCCGTTCTTGTCTCCCATGCGCATGCCATCATCTCCATGCTTGTTCTTGCTCCAATGTTCATCCTTCACAAAGCTAGGCCCTTCATTTGTAAGCAAAACAAATGTATCCAATTTAGGCAGCATCATATTCTCATGAACATTAGAATCATTACCAAGAAACGAAAGTACCTGGTAATTTAATTGGCGTGCGCGAGCTCTAGTAATTGGTCCAGTATGTATAGCAGCAGTGATAGAGGCAAAGGTGTCTCGTCTTTCGATGAGATAATGGATATCGCTTAGGTGGAAGTCGACTTTGACGATCCGACTACGAACGTGCGATGACGAGCCTTAGCAATCGCTAAACCAACTCCGAGAGGTTATTGACCACGACGGAGCACGATCAACCTGACCACGAGGGTCTGTTTCCTGCGAGCAAACGAAGAACAAGCAAGAAACTGAGATTGCAATCTGGATATTGCGAATATAAGATGAAAGCTTTATTGATCAAGGTGGGGTTCTGTGACGCCTTTGTCTGGTCGTTGAACACAAACGAAGTACGCGAAGTTGCAGCTATGGCAAACTTTTAGTCTAAACAAAACCCAAAGTCTAAACGACGCCCTAAGGGCTGTATATATGGAGGAAGAGGGGGAATTTCGTGGCCCTTGGGGTAGGGGTCCGAAACCAACCCTATATCTTGTTTCCCACACATACGGAGTCTAAAAACAGCCTATACTCAAGTATTTCAAAATTACATGGGCCTGGCCCAAGGAATAGCCTCTGGACGAAAGATATGAAGTAGCATCTTGTATATTTCGTCCAAGGCTTCATGCACGCATTATGGTGGCTTCAACGTCCTGAAATCATCACTTGTAACTCCGTTCTTGTTCCCCATGCGCATGCCATCATCTCCATGCTTGTTCTTGCTCCAATGTTCATCCTTCTCAAAGCTAGGCCCTTAATTTGTAAGCAAAACAAATGTATCCAATTTAGGCAGCATCATATTCTCATGCACATTAGAATCATTACCAAGAAACGAAGTACCTGGTAATTTCATTGGCGTGCGCGAGCTCTAGTAATTGGTCCAGTATGTATAGCAGCAGGGGCTGTGGGTGTAACAATGGTATTGATGTCCTCATCATCCTCCCCTTCTTGAAGTGAAGTCATCCTCGACGGAAGCTCATCTCCCTCACCCAAATAAGGCTTCAAATCTGCAATGTTAAAAGTGGGACTAACCCCAAAATCTGCAGGCAGCTCAAGTTTATATGCATTATCATTTATTTTCTCTAACACCTTAAAAGGACCATCAGCACGTGGCATTAGCTTTGATTTGCGCAAATCAGGAAATCTATCCTTACGCAAATGTAAACAAACAAGATCTCCAGGTGCAAACACAACATGTTTTCTACCCTTATCTCCAGCAAGTTTATATTTAGGATTCATATGCTCAATGTTTTCCTTAGTTAACTCATGCATTTTTAAGATCAATTCAGCACGTTGTTTAGCATCAAAATTAACCTTCTCCGAAGATGGAAGAGGCAACAAATCAATAGGTGCACGAGGTAGGAAACCATACACAATTTCAAAAGGGCACATCTTAGTAGTAGAATGCAATGAACGATTATAAGCAAACTCAATATGAGGCAAGCATTCTTCCCACATTTTCTTATTATTCGTCAAAGCAGCCCTAAGCATAGTAGACAATGTTCTATTGACTACTTCAGTTTGTCCATCAGTTTGGGGGTGACAAGTAGTACTAAAAAGCAGTTTAGTCCCCAACTTAGCCCATAAACATCTCCAAAAGTGGCTAAGAAATTTAGTATCACGATCTGAAACAATAGTATTTTGCACACCATGTAAACGAATAATTTCACGAAAGAACAAATCAGGAACATTAGTAGCATCATCGCTTTTATGACATGGTATAAAGTGTGCCATTTTTGAGAATCTATCCACGACAACAAATATGCTATCCCTCCCCTTCTTTGTTCGAGGTAAACCTAAAACAAAGTCCATAGGTATATCCTCCCAAGGAACACTAGGTACAGGCAAAGGCATATATAAACCATGAGGATTGAGTCGTGACTTAGCTTTTTGACATGTAGTGCAGCGAGCAACAAAACGCTCAACATCCCGTCTCATCTTTGGCCAAAAGAAATGTGTAGCAAGTACGTCCTCCGTCTTCTTCACGCCAAAGTGTCCCATTAATCCTCCTCCATGCGCCTCCTGCAACAACAAAAGACGAAGAGAGCTAGCTGGAATGCATAGCTTGTTAGCACGGAACACAAATCCATCATTAACGACAAACTTGTTCCGGTTTCTTCCTTCTTTACAATTCTGCAAAACATCTTTAAAATCAGCATCATGCACATATTGATCTTTGATGGTCTCCAAACCAAATATTTTGAAGTCAAGTTGTGAAAGCATAGTATAGCGACGAGACAATGCATCAGCAATAACATTTTCTTTACCCTTCTTGTGTTTAATGACATAAGGGAAAGTTTCAATGAATTCAACCCATTTAGCATGTCTACGATTCAGTTTAGCTTGACTTTTAATATGTTTCAAAGATTCATGATCAGAATGTATAACAAATTCTTTGGGCCATAAATAATGTTGCCATGTTTCTAAAGTCCGAACAAGAGCATATAGTTCTTTATCATAAGTAGAATAATTCAGACTAGGCCCACTCAATTTTTTCAGAAAAGTATGCAACAGGTTTACCATCTTGTAATAACACACCTCCTAATCCAATTCCACTAGCATCACATTCAAGCTCAAAAGTCTTAGTAAAATCAGGAAGTTGGAGTAAAGGAGCATGTGTCAACTTATCTTTCAATACCGTGAAGGCTTCTTCCTGTGCGGTACCCCAAACAAAAGGCACATCCTTCTTTGTAAGCTCGTTGAGAGGTGCAGCAATGGTGCTGAAATCTCTCACAAAATGCCTATAGAAACCAGCAAGGCCAAGGAAACTCCTCACTTGTGTGACCGTTTTGGGCTGCGGCCACCTCTCAATAGCTTCAATCTTGGCTTTATCAACTTCAATTCCCTGTGGAGTAACAACATAGCCAAGAAAAGATACTCGGTCGGTGCAAAAGGTGCACTTCCCAGGGTTACCAAACAAACGTGCATCACGTAGAGCAATAAAAACAACACATAAATGTTCCAAATGTTCTTCCAAAGATTTGCTATAAATCAGTATATCATCAAAATAGACTACCACAAATCGTCCAATAAAAGAACGTAAAACTTCGTTCATTAGTCTCATGAAAGTACTAGGTGCATTAGTTAAACCAAAAGGCATGACTAATCACTCATATAGACCAAACTTAGTTTTAAATGTTGTTTTCCATTCATCTCCCAGTTTCATACGAATTTGATGGTATCCACTATGCAAATGAACTTTGGAAAATATTGTAGAGCCACTCAATTCATGAAGCATATCATCTAGCCTAGGAATAGGATGACGATAACGAATAGTAATGTTATTAATGCCTCTACAATCAACACACATACGCGATGTACCATCCTTTTTAGGAACAAGTATAATAGGAACAGCACAAGGACTAAGAGATTCGCGTATATAACCTTTGTCGAGCAGCTCCTATACTTGACGCATAATCTCCTTCGTCTCCTCTGGATTGGTACGGTATGGTGCACGGTTGGGTAGCGATGCACCGGGAAGTAAGTCAATTTGATGCTCAATCTCTCGAATAGGTGGTAATCCCGGTAGCACGTCTTGTGGAAAGACGTCAGCGAACTCCTGCAAAATGTTGGTGACAGCAGGGGGCAAAGAGGAAGGCACGTCCTCGAATGAAAATAATGCCTCTTTGCACACAAAAGCATAGCAAACAGATTTGTTGAAATCTAGCTCATCAATATCAGATTTTGTGGCAAGTAAACATGCACTTTTCAATTTAATTTCAGAAACAACACTAGATGGATTATTATTAGGTTTCATTTGTTGCTCAAATTCTTTTGCCATAATCTGATTTTCACTCTTATTTTTCTCCTATTTTGCTTTATTAGCTCTATTAATGTCATCTTTCAAAATGGAATCAGGAGTCATAGGAAGCAAAGTAATATTTTTATCCTTATGAACAAGAGTATACTGATTGTTTCTACCATGGTGTACAGAATTTTATCAAATTGCCATGGTCTACCAAGTAATAAGGAACATGCTTGCATGGGTACCACATCATAATCAACATAATCAGCATATGTAGAGATACTAAATGCACATGAACAGTACGTGTTACCTTAACCTTGCCGCTGTTGTTGAACCATTGGATGTAGTAAGGATGTGGATGTGGTCTTGTGGTGAGAGATAGTTTCTCCACCATCTCCATGCTAGCCAAGTTGTTACAGCTCCCTCCATCTATGACGACGCGAACAGAACGTTCCTTCACAACTCCTTTTGTATGGAACAAATTATGCCTTTGATTTTGCTCTGCTTGTGTGACCTGCACACTAAAAACACGTTGAGCAACTAAACATTCATACCTGTTAGCGTCTTCAGGAGCCATGTATTGCGTCTCATTTTCAGAATGATCTCCACCATGTTCTTCACGTGTAATAAGAGCCAAAGTCTCCTCATCATAGTCACTAGCGGACTCATACCCACCATCCTCAGTAGCAATCATTACACGCTGAGATTTGCATTCTCGCACATAATGTCCTCTTCCCTTACAACGACGACAAATAATATCACTTGTGTGCCCTGTTGATGCCATGGAAGAAGAAGAGCTCAGTGCAGGCCCGGCAGTTGCGCTCTTGGCAGATAGTGGTGGTTGTGCCTGCTTTCTTGTATCACGGCTGGAGGTGGAACCTGATGGAGGTGTTGGTGCAGTGGAAGTAGAAGATGCACGCGGTGTCCATGATGAAGGTCGACCTGCAGAAAAGTCAGTTCGCGCCAATGCTTGTCGATCCTGCACTTCACGTTCAGCTTTACAAGCAAGATGGAATAAACGAGTGATATTAGTATACTCCTTATACTCTAGAATGGTCTGAATCTCTCTAGTTAAACCACCCATAAAACGTGCAAGCATAGCTTCATTCTCCTCAACAATACCACATCTAATCATGCCAGTTTGTAATTCCTGATAATATTCTTCTACAGAATTTTTCCCTTGTCGTAAACGCTGCAGTTTTTGAAGCAATTCACGTTGATAATATGGTGGAACCCAACGAGTACGCATAGCAGTTTTCAAAGCAGCCCAAGTAGCTGGAATAGGATATAATCTACAATGTTCAGACCACCATACACATGCAAAACTAGTGAAAGCACAAAGAGCAGCAGCAACCCGTCTCTCCTCGGGATATTGTAAACATGTAAAACATTGTTCAGTTTCTAACTCCCAAGTAAGATATACATCAGGAATGTATCTACCCTCAAACGGTGGAATATTCAATTTCAGTTTAGGAACATGGTCATGATCTCGTACCTGAGGTGGCGGTGCAGGCCTACCGTTGCGAATATATACCTGAGGTCGACCTGCTGGAGGTGGTGCTGGTGGCTGCACGTAGTTCTGATTTTGATCAACCTCATCCTCCTAATCGCCCGCATAATCGTCATCCTCCTCAGCCGCCGCAGTAGCAGGAGCCAAAGAAGCATCAACAGTAGGTGCAGCGGCACCCGAATTTTGACCAGTCTCAATTGGAACTCGTTGTGCTTGTCCCACTTGATTTGGAAGGCGGCGTTGGAGATGTGGTTGTTGTTGTTGTAGAGGTGCGACAGGTGCAGCCGGTGGTGGTTGGGGAAGACGCTTGAGCAATTCATTAAACCTGTTATCCAGCTTTGTCTCAAACGACTTCTCCACGGCATCTATCTTCTCCATAGCCTCTTCAAATCTGTTTAGCACATCTCCCACCTGGCCACTCATCATTTGCTGAAATTTATCAGGCAACCCCTTGTTCGTCATGTTCTCCCAATCAGTCTCAACGGCTTGTGATCCTGCCATGGTTAGCAGCAATAGAAACACAAAAGAATATGATCCTACAGACGACTAGGAAGTGGTGGTGATGGTGGTGTGTCACAAATCCTTCAAGCGAATCTCAAATTCTTACCAGTTCTTACCCAGCAGCAGGTGGTGATCGGCAACCGTTGTAGTCAAAACTCTCAAAGCTTGGATAGAGCGATTACCAGGGAGAGTCAAACGCACGACGTCGACGTATGTGGAGCTGGGAAGGCTTATAATATGGTAGCAAAAAGGGTCAGCAATAATCAATTCAGATAAGCAAAGTTGAATAAACGCTCAACGACGGTACTGTGCTGGTCCTAGGCTAGACCGTGCTAGAGACGCGATCCTAGAACACTAACAAAATCACGGCGCTGCACGTAAACAAGGGAGGAGCACACTCTGAATTTATTTATTTTCACTTTTTTTTTGCACTTTTTTTCCTTTTTTTGCTCCGCAACAATTTTTTTTCGAAAATGTCTACAAATGGTCTAAAAACTGCCTAGCCAGAATTTTCCAGACTTAGTTTTTTTTTGAAACTGGAACTATTTTTCTACTGCGGGTAACACAAAAGCTTGGGAGTCCTTCTCTATCACGACTCGGAGTATGGCGTGATCTGGAAATCCAAAACAGAGTAACAAAATACTGGACTTGGACTAGGACTGGTGGCGGAGATGAATCTGGTGGAACTCGGACTGGTGGCGGAGATGAATCTGGTGGAACTCGGACTGGTGGCGGATATATGTTGCAGGTGTACTCGGATTGGCGTGATGGCGGCGGATATGTGGTGGCGTATATGGACTCGGATTGGCGGTGAATATGTGGTGGTGGTATATGGCAGCGGCGATGAAGTTGGTGCGGTGGTGGTATATGGCAGCAGCGATGATGATGATGCGGTGGTGATATATGGCAGCGGTGACGTGACAACCTATGAACAGAACTCGAAACTCTAAAGGACTAGCCGCTAAGACCAGCAACTTGACACGACGATGCAACCGCAAATTCAACAAAGCAAGCACAAAAAAGATTATGCAAAGGCTTAGATTGGTTCGGATAGGATGAACTAACCCTAAATTTTGTTTTGGCTTTTTCGTGGACTATAGGTATCAAGAACAAACTCGATCTAAACTACGAAAAACTGTAAAATCTCACCGAGCAACCTGGAAATATGATACCACTTGATAGAGGCAAAGGTGTCCCGTCTTTCGATGAGATGATGGATATCGCTTTGGTGGAAGTCGACTTTGACGATCCGACTACGAACGTGCGATGACGTCGCGCCTTAGCAATCGCTAAACCAACTCCGAGAGGTTATTGACCACGCCGGAGCACGATCAACCTGACCACGAGGG
Organism: Aegilops tauschii subsp. strangulata; assembly: GCF_002575655.3. NCBI lineage: Eukaryota > Viridiplantae > Streptophyta > Magnoliopsida > Poales > Poaceae > Aegilops > Aegilops tauschii. The sequence continues at coordinate 252,844,714 of NC_053037.3, forward strand.
TCTGTTTCCTGCGAGCAAACAAAGAACAAGCAAGAAACTGAGATTGCAGTCTGGATATTGCGAATATAAGATGAAAGCTTTATTGATCAAGGTGGGGTTCTGTGACGCCTTTGTCTGGTCGTTGAACACAAACGAAGTACGCGAAGTTGCAGCTATGGCGAACTTTTAGTCTAAACAAAACCCAAAGTCTAAACGATGCCCGAAGGGCTGTATATATGGAGGAAGAGGGGGGAATTTCGTGGCCCTTGGGGAAGGGTCCGAAACCAACCCTATCTCTTGTTTCCCCACACATACGGACTCTAAAAACAACCTATACTCAAGTATTTCGAAATTACATGGGCCTGGCCCAATAAAAAGGTGACGCAGCACCTAGAATATTCTCTGGACGAAAGTTATGAAGTAGCATCTTGTATATTTCGTCCGAGGCTTCATGCACGCATTATGGTGGCTTCAACGTCCTAAAATCATCACTTGTAACTCCGTTCTTGTTCCCCATGTGCATGCCATCATCTCCATGCTTGTTCTTGCTCCAATGTTCATCCTTCTCAAAGCTAGGCCCTTCATTTGTAAGCAAAACAAATGTATCCAATTTAGGCAGCATCATATTCTCATGAACATTAGAATCATTACCAAGAAACGAAAGTACCTGGTAATTTAATTGGCGTGCGTGAGCTCTAGTAATTGGTCCAGTATGTATAGCAGCAGGGGCTGTGGGTGTAACAATGGTATTGATGTCCTCATCAAGCAGGGGCTGTGTAACAATGGTATTGATGTCCTCATCATCCTCCCCTTCTTGAAATGAAGTCGTCCTCGACGGAAGCTTATCTCCCTCACCCAAATAAGGCTTCAAATCTGCAATGTTAAAAGTGGGACTAACCCCAAAATCTGCAGGCAGCTCAAGTTTATATGCATTATCATTTATTTTCTCTAACACCTTAAAAGGACCATCAGCACGTGGCATTAGCTTTGATTTGCGCAAATCAGGAAATCTATCCTTACGCAAATGTAACCAAACAAGATCTCCAGGTGCAAACACAACATGTTTTCTACCCTTATCTCCTGCAAGTTTATATTTAGCATTCATACACTCAATGTTTTCCTTTGTTAACTCATGCATTTTTAAGATCAATTCAGCACGTTGTTTAGCATCAAAATTAACCTTCTCCGAAGATGGAAGAGGCAACAAATCAATAGGTGCACGAGGTAGGAAACCATACACAATTTCAAAAGGGCACATCTTAGTAGTAGAATGCAATGAACGATTATAAGCAAACTCAATATGAGGCAAGCATTCTTCCCACATTTTCTTAGTATTCTTCAAAACAGCCCTAAGCATAGTAGACAATGTTCTATGGACTACTTCAGTTTGTCCATCAGTTTGGGGGTGACAAGTAGTACTAAAAAGCAGTTTGGTCCCCAACTTAGCCCATAAACATCTCCAAAAGTGGCTAAGAAATTTAGTATCACGATCTGAAACAATAGTATTTGGCACACCATGCAAACGAATAATTTCACGGAAGAACAAATCAGCAACATTAGCAGCATCATCGCTTTTATGACATGGTATAAAGTGTGCCATTTTTGAGAATCTATCCACGACAACAAATATGCTATCCCTCCCCTTCTTTGTTCGAGGTAAACCTAAAACAAAGTCCATAGATATATCCTCCCAAGGAACACTAGGTACAGGCAAAGGCATATATAAACCATGAGGATTGATTCGTGACTTAGCTTTTTGACATGTAGTGCAGCGAGCAAACAAAACGCTCAACATCCCGTCTCATCTTTGGCCAAAAGAAATGTGTAGCAAGTACGTCCTTCGTCTTCTTCACGCGAAAGTGTCCCATTAATCCTCCTCCATGCGCCTCCTGCAACAACAAAAGACGAAGAGAGCTAGCTGGAATGCATAGCTTGTTAGCACGGAACACAAATCCATCATTAACGACAAACTTGTTCCAGTTTCTTCCTTCTTTACAATTCTGCAAAACATCTTTAAAATCAGCATCATGCACATATTGATCTTTGATGGTCTCCAAACCAAATATTTTGAAGTCAAGTTGTGAAAGCATAGTATAGCGACGAGAGAATGCATCAGCAATAACATTTCCTTTACCCTTCTTGTGTTTAAAGACATAAGGGAAAGTTTCAACGAATTCAACCCATTTAGCATGTCTACGATTCAGTTTAGCTTGACTTTTAATATGTTTCAAAGATTCATGATCAGAATGTATAACAAATTCTTTGGGCCATAAATAATGTTGCCATGTTTCTAAAGTCCGAACAAGATCATATAGTTCTTTATCATAAGTAGAATAATTCAAACTAGGCGCACTCAATTTTTCAGAAAAGTATGCAACAGGTTTACCATCTTGTAATAACACACCTCCTAATCCAATTCCACTAGCATCACATTCAAGCTCAAAAGTCTTATTAAAATCAGGAAGTTGGAGTAAAGGAGCATGTGTCAACTTATCTTTCAATACCGTGAAGGCTTCTTCCTGTGCGGTACCCCAAACAAAAGGCACATCCTTCTTTGTAAGCTCGTTGAGAGGTGCAGCAATGGTGCTAAAATCTCTCACAAAACGCCTATAGAAACCGGCGAGTCCAAGAAAACTCCGCACTTGTGTGACCGTTTTGGGCTGCGGCCAACTCTCAATAGCTTCAATCTTGGCTTTATCAACTTCAATTCCCTGTGGAGTAACAACATAGCCAAGAAAACATACTTGGTCGGTGCAAAAGGTGCACTTCCCAAGATTACCAAACAAACGTGCATCACGTAGAGCAATAAAAACAGCACATAAATGTTCCAAATGTTCTTCCAAAGATTTGCTATAAATCAGTATATCATCAAAATAGACTGCCACAAATCGTCCAATGAAAGCACGTAAAACTTCGTTCATTAGTCTCATGAAAGTACTAGGTGCATTAGTTAACCCAAAAGGCATGACTAACCACTCATATAAATCAAACTTAGTTTTAAATGCAGTTTTCCATTCATCTCCCAATTTCATACGAATTTGATGGTATCCACTGCGCAAATCAACTTTGGAGAATATTGTAGAGCCACTCAATTCATCAAGCATATCATCTAGCCTAGGAATAGGATGACGATAACGAATAGTAATATTATTAATGCCTCAACAATCAACACACATACGCGATGTACCATCCTTTTTAGGCACTAGTATAATAGGAACAGCACAAGGACTAAGAGATTCGTGTATATAACCTTTGCGAGCAGCTCCTGTACTTGACGCATAATCTCCTTCGTCTCCTCTAGATTGGTACGGTATGGTGCACGGTTGGGTAGCGATGCACCGGGAATTAAGTCAATTTGATGCTCAATCCCTCGAATAGGTGGTAATCCCGGTGGCACGTCTTGTGGGAAGACGTCAGCGAACTCCTGCAAAATGTTAGTGACAGCAGGGGGCAAAGAGGAAGGCACGTCCTCGAATGAAAATAATGCCTCTTTGCACACAAAAGCATAGCAAACAGATTTGTTGAAATCTAGCTCATCAATATCAGATTTTGTGGCAAGTAAACATGCACTTTTCAATTTAATGTCAGAAACAACACTAGATGGTTTATTATTAGGTTTCATTTGTTGCTCAAATCCCGCACTTCACGTTCAGCTTTACAAGCAAGATGGAATAAACGAGTGATATTATTATAATCCTTATACTCTAGAATGGTCTGAATCTCTTTATTTAATCCACCCATAAAACGTGCAAGCATAGCTTCATTCTCCTCAACAATACCACATCTAATCATGCCAGTTTGTAATTCCTGATAATATTCTTCTACAGAATTTTTCCCTTGTCTTAAGCGCTACAATTTTTGAAGTAATTCACATTGATTGGTGGAACCCAACGAGTACGCATAGCAGTTTTCAAAGCAGCCCAAGTAGCTGGAACAGGATATAATCTACAATGTTCAGACCACCAAACACATGCAAAGCTAGTGAAAGCACAAACAGCAGCAGGAACACGTCTCTCCTCAGGATATTGTAAACATGTAAATTGTTGTTCAGTTTCTAACTCCCAAGTGAGATATATATCAGGAACATATCTACCCTCAAATGGTGGAATATTCAATTTCAGTTTAGGGAGATGGTCATGATCTCGTACTTGAGGTGGTGGTGCCGGCCTACCGTTGCGAATATATACCTGAGGTCGACCTGCTGGTGGTGGTGCTGGTGGCTGCACGTAGTTCTGATTTTGATCAACCTCATCCTCATAATCGCCCGCATAATCGTCATCCTCCTCAGCCGCCGCAGTAGCAGGAGCCAAAGAAGCATCAACAGTAGGTGCAGCGGCACCCGAATTTTGACCAGTCTCAATTGGAACGCGCTGTGCTCGTCCCACTTGATTTGGAAGGCGGCGTTGGAGATGTGGTTGTTGTTGTTGTAGAGGTGCGACATGTGCAGCCGGTGGTGGTTGGGAAAGACGCTTGAGTAATTCAGTAAACTTGTTATCCAGCTTTGTCTCGAACGACTTCTCCACGACATCTATCTTCTCCATAGCCTCTTCAAATCTGTTTAGCATATCTCCCACCTGGCCACTCATCATTTGCTGAAATTTATCATGCAACTCCTTGTTCGTCATGTTCTCCCAATCAGTCTCATCGGCTTGTGATCCTGCCATAGTTAGCAGCAATAGAAACACAAAAGAATATGATCCTGCAGACTACTAGGAAGTGGTGGTGATGGTGGTGTGTCACAAAACCTTCAAGCGAATATCAAATTCTTACCAGTTCTTACCCAGCAGCAGGTGGTGATCGGCAACCGTTGTAGTCAAAACTCTCAAAGCTTGGATAGAGCGATTACCAGGGAGAGTCAAACGCACGATGTAGATGTATGTGGAGCTGGGAAGGCTTATAATATGGTAGCAAAAATGGTCTGCAATAATCAATTCAGAGATGCAAAGTTGAAGAAACGCTCAACGACGGTACTGTGCTGGTCCTAGGCTAGACCGAGCTAGAGACGCGAGCCTAGAACACTAACAAAATCACGGCGGTGCACATAAACAAGAGAAAAGCACACTCTGGATTCTTTTTTTTTGCTCTTTTTTTTCGCTCCTTTTTTTGCGAAAAATCACTATAATGGCGAGTGTCTCAAAACTCTTCCCAGGTTAAACTGACAGGATGGGCACAAAATTTTTTTGACTATTTTTTTCGGAAATCAGGGCAGCAACGACGAAAAAGTGCGACAAAAAATCACTATGATGGCGAGTGTCTCAAAACACTCCCCGGGACCTAAAAATAGGATAGGGAAAAAATATTTTTGGTTGCCGAAATTTTGGCCTAAAAACTGCCCGGGGGTCTCTAGACTTTTTTTTCCGAGACCTACTCAGGCAAGGAAACACGAAACGGAAAATAGATGGATCTCTAAAACAAACCGAATATGAAAAGAACTCGGATTGGTGGTGGATATATGGTGGTAGGATATGGCAGCGGTGGTGGTATATGGTAGCGGTGGTGGTATATGGATACGGATCCGTGGTGGTATATGGATACGGATTGGTGGTGTTATATGGATACGGATTCAGAGCGGTGGCGGATAAGCAATAGTGGTAGATGGCAAGGCGATGATGATGGTGCGGCGGTGGCGTGACAACTTATGACCAGAACTCGAAACTCTAAAAGACTAGACTCTAAGACCAGCAACTTGACACGACGAAGCAACCGCAAATTGAACAAAGCAAAAACCCTAAAAAGATTATGCAAAGGCTCAGATTGGTTCGGATATACTGAACAAACCCTAATTTTTTTGTGGCTTTTTCGTGGACTGTAGGTATGAAGAACAGACTCGATCTAAACTACGAAAAACTGTGAAATCTCACCGAGCAACCTGGAAATCTGATACCACTTGATAGAGGCAAAGGTGTCCCGTCTTTCGATGAGATGATGGATGTCGCTTTGATGGAGGTCGACATTGACGATCCGACTACGAACGTGCGAGGACGTCGCGCCTTAGCACTCGCTAAACCAACTCCGAGAGGTTATTGACCACGCCGGAGCACGATCAACCTGACCACGAGGGTCTGTTTCCTGCGAGCAAACGAAGAACAAGCAAGAAACTGAGATTGCAATCTGGATATTGCGAATATAAAATGAAAGCTTTATTGATCAAGGTGGGGTTCTGTGACGCCTTTGTCTGGTCGGTGAACACAAACGAAGTACGTGATGAGGACATCAATACCATTGTTGCACCCACGGCCCCTGCTGCTATACATACTTGACCAATTACTAGAGCTCGCGCACGCCAATTAAATTACCAGGTACTTTCGTTTCTTGGTAATGATTCTAATGTTCATGAGAACATGATGCTGCCTAAAGTGGATACATTTGTTTTGCTTACAAATGAAGGGCCTAGCTTTGAGCAGGATGAACATTGGAGCAAGAATAGGCATGGAGATGATGGCATGCGCATGGGGGACAAGAACGGAGTTACAAGTGATGATTTCAGGACATTGAAGCCACCATAATGCGTGCATGAAGCCTTGGATGAAATATACAAGATGCTACTTCATAACTTTCGTCCAGAGGCTATTCTAGGTGCTGCGTCACCTTATTATTGGGCCAGGCCCATGTAATTTCGAAATACTTGAGTATAGGCTATTTTTAGAGTCCGTATGTGTGGGGAAACAAGAGATAGGGTTGGTTTCGGACCCCTTCCCCAAGGGCCACGAAATTCCCCGCTCTTCCTCCATATATACAGCCCTTAGGGCGTCGCTTAGACTTTGGGTTTTGTTCAGATTAAAAGTTTGCCATAGCTGCAACTTCGCGTACTTCGTTTGTGTTCAATGACCAGACAAAGGCGTCACAGAACCCCACCTTGATCAATAAAGCTTTCATCTTATATTCGCAATATCCAGATTGCAATCTCAGTTTCTTGCTTGTTCTTCGTTTGCTCGAAGGAAACAGACCCTCGTGGTCAGGTTGATCGTGCTCCGGCGTGGTCAATAACCTCTCGGAGTTGGTTTAGCGATTGCTAAGGCGCGACGTCATCGCACGTTCGTAGTCGGATCGTCAAAGTCGACTTCCACCAAAGCGATATCCATCATCTCATCGAAAGACTGGACACCTTTGCCTCTATCAGTACGCGAAGTTGCAGCTATGGCGAACTTTTAATCTAAACAAAACCCAAAGTCTAAACGATGCCCTAAGGGCTGTATATATGGAGGAAGAGGGGGGAATTTTGTGGCCCTTGGGGAAGGGGTCCGAAACCAACCCTATCTCTTGTTTCCCCACACATACGGACTCTAAAAATAGCCTATACTCAAGTATTTCGAAATTACATGGGCCTGGCCCAATAATAAGGTGACGCAGCACCTAGAATAGCCTCTGGACGAAAGTTATGAAGTAGCATCTTGTATATTTCGTCCAAGGCCTCATGCACGCATTATGGTGGCTTCAACGTCCTGAAATCATCACTTGTAACTCTGTTCTTGTCCCCCATGCGCATGCCATCATCTCCATGCTTGTTCTTGCTCCAATGTTCATCCTTCTCAAAGCTAGGCCCTTCATTTGTAAGCAAAACAAATGTATCCAATTTAGGCAGCATCATATTCTCATGAACATTAGAATCATTACCAAGAAACGAAAGTACCTGGTAATTTAATTGGCGTGCGCGAGCTCTAGTAATTGGTCCAGTATGTATAGCATCAGGGGCTGTGGGTGTAACAATGGTATTGATGTCCTCATTACTAAAAACTTGTTCTACTTCAAGCTCCCAAGCTAGATAAATAGCAGGATTAAATCTACCCTCAAATGACGGTAAATAGATAACCTGACCATGTGCTTGTGTGTGTTGTCCCAACTCTCGTGATGGTGAAGATGTGTCCGTCATCCAAGAACGTCTATCTCCGGATCCTGTCATGATTAGTAGAAACAAGAAACAAAATTCCAGAATAATGTTCCTATGAACTACTAGGATGTGGTTGTAAAGTGCTCACAGTAAAGCAAATATCAATATCTTACAAGTTCTTACCAAGCAGCAGGTAGTGATAGGCAACCAGCGGTGTCAAATAACTCTGAAGGTTGTGTAAAGCGATTGCCAGGGGAACGTACGTATACATGGTGCAGAAATATGTGGAGCTGGGTTGGCTATATATGGTAGCAAAATATTAGCAATAATCAATTCAGAGATGCAATGATGAATAAACGCTCAACGACGGTACTGTGCTGGTCCTAGGCTAGACCGGACTAGAGACGCGAGCCTAGAACACTAATGAGGTCACGACTTAGCACAACTAGCATCAATGAAGGATACTAAGTAGCTCTGGACATCAAGATATAAGTGAAGATCACAACGGCAGTAAAGATAATGATGAAAAACAACTGCCAAGCAGGATATACAACAACTCTCTCTCCAACTTTCCTCTTGAAAAGTTTGAGCCAATTTTCTGATAACTTTTTTCAAAGAATGCTACTAACTCAAGCTTTCCAATGCAAAAAGAATCACTCAATTCCGAGTTGATATGAGGAGTCAAAGAATTCTGAAACTGGGCTGAAAAACTGGAATAAGCTGTGTTCGCGAATTTCGGAGGGCAAAAAGACCTATTTAGAAGACGATTTTGAGGTGTCAAATATTGAATGGGTCTCTGCAACTATTTATATGCGGCTCGTCGCTAGCTTTCATTTGAGTACTCGCGGAGCCAAAACGGACTTCGTATAAGGAAGTTATGCATGTTTTACTGAACAGTGCACAAAACAGATTCCAATCCGAATTCAACTACGAGTTTGAGTCTAGATAGATCCGAATTTTGTTTTCTTTTCTACTCTCTTTTTTGCCTCACACTTTTTTTTTCTCTCTTTTTTTTCTCTGACTTCTTTTTCTTTTTTTTTCTCTGTCTTTTTTTCTCTCCCTCTTTCCAAGACAAACTAGATAAGATGCAAATTGGATCAAGCGAAGATGTGAACGACCTCAACTATGATTGTGACAATGAACTATGGGTAGCACGTGGTGGAAATTAATGGATGGTGTGATGAGGACATGGCTACCACAGTTACACCCATATCCCCTGTTGTTTTACCTCTTGGAACAGTTGCTAGAGCCCAGATACGCCAATTAAATTATCAGGTACTTTCGTTTCTTGGTAATGTTTCTAGTGTTCATGAGAATATGATGCTGCCTAACTTAGCTACATTTGTGTTGCTTGCAATTGAAGGGCCTAGCACGGACAAGAAGGATGAACATTGGAGCATGGTCAAGCACGGAGATGAAGGTGCGTGCGAAGAGAACAAGAACGGAGGTTCAAGTAGAGATTTCCGGACTTTGAAGCCACCATGATGACATACAAGAAGATGGACGAAATATACAAGATGGCCTTTCATAAATTTCGTCCATAGCTTATTATTGGTGTTGCGCCACCTTATTTTGGGCCAGGTCCATGATCTATTTTTAGAGTCCATATTGTAGGGGAAACGACTTAGGAGGTGTTTTAGTCCCACCTTGCCAAGGGTGGACAAAATCCCCTCTCTTTTCCCTATAAATATAGCCCTTAAGGCTTCGTTTAGACTTGGGTTTTATTTAGTTAAAAGTTAGCCATTGCTGCAACTTCGTGTACTTTGTTTGTGTCCAACGACCAGACCAAGACCGCTTTTAGAACCCCACTGTTATCAATACTTCATCCACATTCGCAATATTCAGATTGCTTAATCATATTCTTGCTTGTTCTTCGATTGCTTGCAGGAATAGACCTTCGTGGTCAGGTTGATCATGCTCCGGCGTGGTCAATAACCTCTCGGAGAGCTCGCGCACGCCAATTAAATTACCAGGTACTTTCGTTTCTTGCTAATGATTCTAATGTTCATGAGAATATGATGCTGCCTAAATTGGATACATTTGTTTTGCTTACAAATGAAGGGCCTAGCTTTGAGAAGGATGAACATTGGAGCAAGAACAAGCATGGAGATGATGGCATGCGCATGGGGAACAAGAACGGAGTTACAAGTGATGATTTCAGGACGTTGAAGCCACCATAATGCGTGCATGAAGCCTTGGACGAAATATACAAGATGCTACTTCATAACTTTCGTCCAGAGGCTATTCTAGGTGCTGCGTCACCTTATTATTGGGCCAGGCCCATGTAATTTCGAAATACATAAGTATAGGCTGTTTTTAGAGTCCGTATGTGTGGGGAAACAAGAGATAGGGTTGGTTTCGGACCCCTTCCTCAAGGGCCACGAAATTCCCCCCCTCTTCCTCCATATATACAGCCCTTAGGGCGTCGTTTAGACTTTGGGTTTTGTTTAGATTAAAAGTTCGCCATAGCTGCAACTTCGCGTACTTCGTTTGTGTTCAGCGACCAGACAAAGGCGTCACAGAACCCCACCTTGATCAATAAAGCTTTCATCTTATATTCGCAATATCCAGATTGCAATCTCAGTTTCTTGCCTGTTCTTCGTTTGCTCGCAGGAAACAGACCCTCGTGGTCAGGTTGATCGTGCTCCGGCGTGGTCGATAACCTCTCGGAGTTGGTTTAGCGATTGCTAAGGCGCGACGTCCTCGCACGTTCGTAGTCGGATCGTCAAAGTCGACTTCCATCAAAGCGATATTCATCATCTCATCGAAAGACGGGACACCTTTGCCTCTATCAAGTGGTATCAGATTTCCAGGTTACTCGGTGAGATTTTACAGTTTTTCGTAGTTTAGATCGAGTCTGTTCTTCATACCTACAGTCCACGAAAAAGCCACAACAAAAAAAATTAGGGTTAGTTCATCATATCCGAACCAATCTGAGCCTTTGCATAATCTTTTTAGGGTTTTTGCTTTGTTGAATTTGCGGTTGCATCGTCGTGTCAAGTTGCTGGTCTTAGAGTCTAGTCTTTTAGAGTTTCGAGTTCTGGTCATAAGTTGTCACGCCGCCGCCGCACCATCATCATCGCCTTGCCATCTACCACCATTGCTTATCCGCCACCGCTTTGAATCCGTATCCATATACCACCACCGCTGCCATATACTACCGCCATATATCCACCACCAATCCGAGTTCTTTTCATAGTCGGTTTGTTTTAGAGATCCATATATTTTCCGTTTCGTGTTTCCTTGCCTGAGTAGGTCTCGGAAAAAAAAAAAAAAAAAAAGAGTCTGGAGACCCCCGGGCAGTTTTTAGGCCAAAATTTCGGCAACCAAAAATATTTTTTCCCTATCCTCTTTTTAGGCCCCGGGTAGTGTTTTGAGACACTCGCCATCATAGTGATTTTTTGTCGCACTTTTTCGTCGTCGCTGCCCTGATTTCCGAAAAAAAAAAATAGTCAAAAAATTTTGTGCCCATCCTGTCAGTTTGACCTGGGAAGAGTTTTGAGACACTCGCCATTATAGTGATTTTTTCGCAAAAAAAAAAAAAAAGAGGAGCGCAAAAAAAAAGAGAGCGCAAAAAAAAAAAAGAGCGAAAAAAAAAAATCCCTGAGTGTGCTTTTCCCTTGTTTACGTGCAGCGCCGTGATTTTGTTAGTGTTCTAGGCTCGCGTCTCTAGCACGGTCTAGCCTAGGACCAGCAAAGTACCGTCGTTGAGCGTTTATTCAACTTTGCATCTCTGAATTGATTATTGCTTACCATTTTGCTACCATATTATAAGCCTTCCCAGCTCCACATAAGTCTACATCGTGCGTTTGACTCTCCCTGGTAATCGCTATATCCAAGCTTTGAGAGTTTTTGACTACAACGGTTGCCGATCACCACCTGCTGCTGGGTAAGAACTGGTAAGAATTTGAGATTCGCTTGAAGGTTTTGTGACACACCACCATCCCACCACTTCTAGTAGTCTGCAGGATCATATTCTTTTGTGTTTCTATTACTGCTAACCATGGCAGGTTCACAAGCCGATGAGACTGATTGGGCGAACATGACGAACAAGGAGTTGCATGATAAATTTCAGCAAATGATGAGTGGCCAGGTGGGTGATGTGCTAAACAGATTTGAAGAGGCTATGGAGAAGATAGATGCCGTGGAGAAGTCGTTTGAGACAAAGCTGGATAACAAGTTTACTGAATTACTAAAGCGTCGCCAAGAAAAAAAAAGGCCAAGGGCTGGTCGGTTTGCTTTGGCATTAATTGATTCGTATATTGGTTGTAGTACTTGATTGGAAAGAGATAGAAGGAAAGAAGGGATTGGCCGCAACAAAAGAGGCAGGTGTTGCTGCGTTTTTGGAGATCAAGAAGGAAGGGAAATAATATATTTGTGTGAACGGTTGAAGTTAAAAGGAAAGCCACCAGCGCATCTTTCTATGTTTGGCAGGTTTGGATCGATTTAAAAGAAAAACACGTGCAGATCTGTTTTTGGTTGGAGGTTTCCAAGTCTGGACGTTTTCTTTGAAGAGAAAAACAGCAAAAAAAGGCTGTTCGGTTTGGAGTCCTTGCCATTCACGTTTTTGGAAACCAAGTAAAAAAGGTGCTAACCGATTTTTGTGTTTGGAAAGAGAAAAAAAAGGCAAGAGAGAGTTTGGAAAGTAATCGTACGTACTAAGTTTTTTTGATTTTGGAAGGAGGTAATTTCGAAACAAATCTGCACGCAAATCAAGGGTTACCTTGTTGGGAAAAGATTCTGTTCGTTACTTTCCTTGTGCAGTTTACCCGGAGAGAAATATAAGGAAAGCATTGCGTGGAGAATTGTTTTGAGGAGATTGAGATCTGGTTCAGCTGCCAATATCATTCTAAAAATATTATTTGTTTCCTAGTTTGTCACGCTGGACTTTGGAAAGAAAAGATATTTTGGCTCGACCAGCGAAAAAAAAAGTGAGTTCGTTTGGAAAGACCGGATTAGTGGTTTTGAGAGTAAGATCCGTGGAGATTTATTGCAAAAAAAAATTGAGGCGCAGAATTTTGGAGTAGTACTCCACGTCAACTCTTTGGAGCCATTAAAAAAAAGAGGGCTGATTGTTTTTTTTGGAAAAGAGAGCAGATTCGTTTGGGAGAAGTGGAGCTAAAAAAACTGTTTCATTTGGAGTCTATTCACGTTTAAGGAAAGTGAGGAGGAAAAAAAAGGCAGGATTTGTTTCGGTTTTCCAAAAAGCATCATTATTGTTGAGCTTTTCCTAGTTTGTTGACTGAAGAATTCTTGTGGGCACGTTTGGATTTTGGAGAAAGAAAAAAAGCATGGCGATTTGTTGTGCTAGTACGTGGCTGTGAATAAAAAGGTGTGTTGAAGGAGACTTGTACTAATGTGTGGTGTTGGCAGCATCTATATATTATTGACAGAAGAATATGAGTGGTGATTGGTTCCATCAGCCAGAGTTGAGGGCTTGGTCCACGTGGAACAAGGCAACTTTTCTGATAAAAAAAGTGACATGGTTTACTAGCACTGCCCATTTTGTGTGCCTATTCCTTTGATCCGGTGCTCAGTAAAAGAAAATCCCCAGTTCGAGTCAGTGCGTGAATTTCGGTGTCTTAGGCTCGCGTCTCTAGTACAGTCTAGCCTAGGACCAGCACTCGACCACTTTGAGCGAATTTTCAGCTTGCATGAACTAACGTGGTTGTAGCATTTTTTTCCACATATATACAGCCAACCCAGCTCCACATAATTCTACATCGTGCATACATACATTCACCTGGCAATCGCTTTACCCAACTTTTGGAGTTATTTGACACCGTTGGTTGCCGGTCACCACCTGCTGCATGGTAAGAACTTGTAAGACTTTGATATTTGCTATACTGTGAGCGTTTTACCCCCACTTCTCAGTAGTTCATAGGAACATTATTTTCGGATTTTGTTTCTTGTTTCTACTAATCATGACAGGATCCAGAGTCAATTCATGGGCTTTGTCGATCGCAGGAGACGTGCCACCACCTATGCAAAAACCACAACCATCACGAGGGGTGCACAAACATGCAAATGCACATGATCAGGTTAATGTTTCTATACCACCATTTAATGGCCGTTTTAGACCTGCTTTATATATTGAATGGGAGTTCGACATAAATCATTTATTTGCTTCCCATAATTTTGATGAACGTAAAAAAGTTAAGGTTGCGGTTGGTTCTTTCACTGGTTATGCTTTAGTTTGGTGGAGTGAATATTGTCGGTTACACCCTAATGATATACCTTCTACTTGGGATGATTTGAAACTTGCCATGCGACATACATTCATTCCCGCTTATTATACTCGTGACATGATTAAAAAGTTGCAACTTTTAAAACAAGGTAGTGACACCGTAACGAAATATTATGATGCTTTACAAACTACCTTGTTGCATTCCTCTTTAGAAGAAAGTGAAGAAGATTCTATGGATAGATTTTGGGGAGGATTAAACCGTGATATTCAGGAGATACTAATTCATGAAGAGTGTTATCCTATGGATCGTTTGTTTCATCTTGCTTGTAAAGCTGAACAGGAAATAAAATGACGTGTTGCCCTCAAGCAGAACAAGCACAAAGTGCACATTCCAAGAGATGATACGGCTGTTCCTTCAACTACTAGGCATACTATGACAACCACATCCGTTGTTTTGAGGACTACATCACCTACACCGTGTGACACATCACCACCGACAGTGCCTACATCATCTGAGTTGATCATAAGAGGTAATGACAAAGGTACTAATCTTCTACCTCCACATGAGTATGATGAATGTCTTGTCAATTTAAATGCACCATGCGGTGAGCTACCCACTACTTTGATCACACCAACTATTTTAGAGGACTATGTTGATGATTTGACATTGCCATGTGATCAAACAATTTGGAGTGAACCCATTGAATTAACTATAGATGCAAAAGAATCAAGTGAATCAGGGAATAAATCAATTTTCGATCAAAAATGTTTGAAAATAATTGTGCCAATGTTTAATCATTTTGATATGACCTCTAATCTTGGTGATGGTTCATCAATGTTGGGATGGTTTAATGATAAGCATTGTCAATCTTTTGATATGAATAAGAGCTTCACTTATATGTGCAAACTGAGTTGCCATATTTTCATGCCTTTGACTTCTTGTGATAATATATTGGCTTTATATTTCACGAGTTTTGAAGGGTGCTCTTGTATAACTGTGTCACATGTGCCCCAACTGAGATCAGTAAAAATGGATGACATATACATATACAACGTGTACACCTTGTCTCTTTTGCTAGCCACATTTCAGTTTAAGCAACGCCGAGGACGGCTTTGTTTTCAAGAAGGGGAGGATGATGAGGACATGGCTACCACAGTTACACCCATATCCCCTGTTGTTTTACCTCTTGGAACAGTTGCTAGAGCCCAGATACGCCAATTAAATTATCAGGTACTTTCGTTTCTTGGTAATGTTTCTAGTGTTCATGAGAATATGATGCTGCCTAACTTAGCTACATTTGTGTTGCTTGCAATTGAAGGGCCTAGCACGGACAAGAAGGATGAACATTGGAGCATGGTCAAGCACGGAGATGAAGGTGCGTGCGAAGAGAACAAGAACGGAGGTTCAAGTAGAGATTTCCGGACTTTGAAGCCACCATGATGACATACAAGAAGATGGACGAAATATACAAGATGGCCTTTCATAAATTTCGTCCATAGCTTATTATTGGTGTTGCGCCACCTTATTTTGGGCCAGGTCCATGTAATCTATTTTTAGAGTCCATATTGTAGGGGAAACGACTTAGGAGGTGTTTTAGTCCCACCTTGCCAAGGGTGGACAAAATCCCCTCTCTTTTCCCTATAAATATAGCCCTTAAGGCTTCGTTTAGACTTGGGTTTTATTTAGTTAAAAGTTAGCCATTGCTGCAACTTCGTGTACTTTGTTTGTGTCCAACGACCAGACCAAGACCGCTTTTAGAACCCCACTGTTATCAATACTTCATCCACATTCGCAATATTCAGATTGCTTAATCATATTCTTGCTTGTTCTTCGATTGCTTGCAGGAATAGACCTTCGTGGTCAGGTTGATCATGCTCCGGCGTGGTCAATAACCTCTCGGAGTTGGTTTAGCGATTGATAAGGCGCAACGTCGTTGCACGTTTGTAGTCGGATCGTCAAAGTCGTCTCCACCAAATCGACAGTTATCATCTCATCGAAAGATCGGACACCCTCGCCTCTCTCATGGTGTGGTGGACAGCGGAAGGGATAACGATGCAGCGGCGACGTGACTAATGTGAACAGAACTCGAAACTCTAAACGAACTACACCCTAAGACCAGCAACTCGACACGACGATGTAACCGATAATTCAATAATGCAAACAATAAAAAGAAAATTGCAAAGGCTCAGACTGGCTTGGACAAAAGGATGAATAGATCTAACTTTTTTGTGGCTTTTTCTTGGACAATAGGTAAGAAAATAAATCTAATCTAGGGGAAACTGGAAATTCTCACCGAGCAACCTGAAAACTGATACCACTTGGTAGAGGCGAGGGTGTCCCGATCTTTCGATGAGATGATAACTATCGATTTGGTGGAGTCGACTTTGACGATCCGACTACAAACGTGCACGACGTTGCGCCTTAGCAATCGCTAAACCAATCTCCTGAGGTTACTGACGATGCCGGAAGCACGATCAGCCTGACCACGAAGGTCTATTCCTGCAAGCAATCAAAGAACGAGCAATAATATGATAAAGCAATCTGAATATTGCGAATATATATGAAGTATTGATAAGGGTGGGGATCCGTAAGCGGTCTTGGTCTGGTCGTTGAACACAAACGAAGTACACGAAGTTGCAATGGCTAACTTTTAACTAAACAAATCCCAAGGAAAAAGCTACTAGATGGATCTACTTATATAGGAGCAAGGGGTGGAGGCCAAGGAGGTGGGAGGACGTCCCAAGGCAGTCTAAAACTAACCCTAGGTTGTACAAGGCTCATGGGCCCAAGTGGAGGTGATGCAACACCTTTGGACTTGTTGTTTGACTCGAATTCTGCTGCAGCGTCAGATTGTTTCGTCCATATCTCAACGCTCCGGGCGAATTTAAAGGTGAGTTCAATTGGGTTGGAAAGAGGACGAAATCTACTTTCCAACAAAAAAAGAATCAACCAATTCGGACTCCGTATGAAAAAGTTATTGGTGTTTTGAGTCAGGTATGTCTGTGAAGTCCGAATCTGAATCCAGAACGTGAGAGACTTGGACTCTATTTTCTCTTGGACCAAAAGTGACGTGAGAGGACTTTTTGAACAGAACCTAAACTTCTCCTTTTGCCTTATCTTCATATGTGGATTGTACAAATGTCCCATACACCTGCAATTAGACAAAACACAAAAGTGTGTGAAGTATTTTTGTTCTGGATAACATAAATAGATTATTGAATAGTTTGCACTAGAAATCACCTGACAAATATGCATGTATGCAATATTTTTGGTCGTATCCAAGGTAGTCATGTCCTCATCATCCGTCTTCTTCCGTCGTCGCTTCCAGGCTTCCCTCGCGGATGGTGTAGTTGTTCCTTGGCGCTTGCCCTCCTCCTCACCATCCGTGAAGCTCCGACAATACCTATGCATGCATACGGGAGAAGTGTCAAGTAGTATTCCATCCTCGAAGGGGTCAAGTGAACACGTGTAAAGGAGATGATTCACCTTTGCGTATGTGAAGTAGATGTCGCACGTGTCACTTGCCAAACGAACTCTTGACATGGTGATGTCCATAGGATGCTCCGCATCATCTCCCCTCCCTTGGGAAAGGCCCGACCTTGGATCGAAAACCAAATCACCATGGGAAAGAGATGGCTTCGCCGTGTAGAAGTGGACTTTCACCAAGTACTTGTCATCTTGAAGCTCGAAATGGGTACTCTCCAATGTGGCAACGTCTTGTGATTCCTTCAAAAGGAGTAAGGACAACAAACACTTGGAAAAACAAATGTGGTTAGTGTTAGTGCAAAACCAAGCATTCAAGAGGTGATTCACCAAGCAAGTGTCGTCATCATGCAAAGCATATGGTGTGACAAAGGATTGTGACATGGCATGTAAGTATATCAATCGAGCACAAGCGAAGATATCATGGGGACAAGCATGTAAATGTGAGGTAGTGATGCAAATATGTGTGTCAAGAAAATAAGCATCTACCTCGAGGTCATAGCAAGCATTCACAGATTGCTCAATGAAAGGTCTATGGTAGGCATATGAATCATTCACAACACCAAATAAAATTAAGTGTCTAAACACATTGATAGAGGCAAAGGTGTCCCGTCTTTCGATGAGATGATGGATATCGCTTTGATGGAAGTCGACTTTGACGATCCGACTACGAACGTGCGAGGACGTCGCGCCTTAGCAATCGCTAAACCAACTCCGAGAGGTTATTGACCACGCCGGAGCACGATCAACCTAACCACGAGGGTTTGTTTCCTGCGAGCAAACGAAGAACAAGCAAGAAACTGAGATTGCAATCTGGATATTGCGAATATAAGATGAAAGCTTTATTGATCAAGGTGGGGTTCTGTGACGCCTTTGTCTGGTCGTTGAACACAAACGAAGTACGCGAAGTTGCAGCTATGGCGAACTTTTAATCTAAACAAAACCCAAAGTCTAAACGACGCCCTAAGGGCTGTATATATGGAGGAAGAGGGGGGAATTTCGTGACCCTTGGGGAAGGGGTCCGAAACCAACCCTATCTCTTGTTTCCCCACACATACGGACTCTAAAAATAGCCTATACTCAAGTATTTCGAAATTACATGGGCCTGGCCCAATAAAAAGGTGACGCAGCACCTAGAATAGCCTCTGGACGAAAGTTATGAAGTAGCATCTTGTATATTTCGTCCAAGGCTTCATGCACGCATTATGGTGGCTTCAACGTCCTGAAATCATCACTTGTAACTCCGTTCTTGTCCCCCATGCGCATGCCAGCATCTCCATGCTTGTTCTTGCTCCAATGTTCATCCTTCTCAAAGTTAGGCCCTTCATTTGTAAGCAAAACAAATGTATCCAATTTAGGCAGCATCATATTCTCATGAACATTAGAATCATTACCAATAAACGAAAGTACCTGGTAATTTAATTGGCGTGCGCGAGCTCTAGTAATTGGTCCAGTATGTATAGCAGCAGGGGCTGTGGGTGTAACAATGGTATTGATGTCCTCATCATCCTCCCCTTCTTGAAATGAAGTCGTCCTCGACGGAAGCTCATCTCCCTCACCCAAATAAGGCTTCAAATCTGCAATGTTAAAAGTGGGACTAACCCCAAAATCTGCAGGCAGCTCAAGTTTATATGCATTATCATTTATTTTCTCTAACACCTTAAAAGGACCATCAGCACGTGGCATTAGCTTTGATTTGCGCAAATCAGGAAATCTATCCTTACGCAAATGTAACCAAACAAGATCTCCACGTGCAAACACAACATGTTTTCTACCCTTATCTCCAGCAAGTTTATATTTAGCATTCATACGCTTAATGTTTTCCTTAGTTAACTCATGCATTTTTAAGATCAATTCAGCACGTTGTTTAGCATCAAAATTAACCTTCTCCGAAGATGGAAGAGGCAACAAATCAATAGGTGCACGAGGTAGGAAACCATACACAATTTCAAAAGGGCACATCTTAGTAGTAGAATGCAATGAACGATTATAAGCAAACTCAATATGAGGCAAGCATTCTTCCCACATTTTCTTATTATTCTTCAAAACAGCCCTAAACATAGTAGACAATGTTCTATTGACTACTTCAGTTTGTCCATCAGTTTGGGGGTGACAAGTAGTACTAAAAAGAAGTTTAGTCCCCAACTTAGCCCATAAACATCTCCAAAAGTGGCTAAGAAATTTAGTATCACGATATGAAATAATAGTATTTGGCACACCATGCAAACGAATAATTTCACGGAAGAACAAATCGGCAACATTAACAGCATCATCGCTTTTATGACATGGTATAAAGTGTGCCATTTTTGAGAATCTATCCACGACAACAAATATGCTATCCCTCCCCTTCTTTCTTCGAGGTAAACCTAAAACAAAGTCCATAGATATATCCTCCCAAGGAACACTAGGTACAGGCAAAGGCATATATAAACCATGAGGATTGATTCATGACTTAGCTTTTTGACATGTAGTGCAGCGAGCAACAAAACGCTCAACATCCCGTCTCATCTTCGGCCAAAAGAAATGTGTAGCAAGTACGTCCTCCGTCTTCTTCACGCCAAAGTGTCCCATTAATCCTCCTCCATGCGCCTCCTGCAACAACAAAAGACGAAGAGAGCTAGCTGGAATGCATAGCTTGTTAGCACGGAACACAAATCCATCATTAACGACAAACTTGTTCTAGTTTCTTCCTTCTTTACAATTCTGCAAAACATCTTTCAAATCAGCATCATGCACATATTGATCTTTGATGGTCTCCAAACCAAATATTTTGAAGTCAAGTTGTGAAAGCATAGTATAGCGACGAGACAATGCATCAGCAATAACATTTTCTTTACCCTTCTTGTGCTAATGACATAAGGGAAAGTTTCAATGAATTCAACCCATTTAGCATGTCTACGATTCAGTTTAGCTTGACTTTTAATATGTTTCAAAGATTCATGATCAGAATGTATAACAAATTCTTTGGGCCATAAATAATGTTGCCATGTTTCTAAAGTCCGAACAAGAGCATATAGTTCTTTATCATAAGTAGAATAATTCAGACTAGGCCCACTCAATTTTTCAGAAAAGTATGCAACAGGTTTACCATCTTGTAATAACACACCTCCTAATCCAATTCCACTAGCATCACATTCAAGCTCAAAAGTCTTATTAAAATCAGGAAGTTGGAGTAAAGGAGCATGTGTCAACTTATCTTTCAATACCGTGAAGGCTTCTTCCTGTGCGGTACCCCAAACAAAAGGCACCATCCTTCTTTGTAAGCTCGTTGAGAGGTGCAGCAATGGTGCTAAAATCTCTCACAAAACGCCTATAGAAACCAGCGAGTCCAAGAAAACTCCGCACTTGTGTGACCGTTTTGGGCTGCGGCCAACTCTCAATAGCTTCAATCTTGGCTTTATCAACTTCAATTCCCTGTGGAGTAACAACATAGCCAAGAAAAGATACTCAGTCGGTGCAAAAGGTGCACTTCCCAAGGTTACCAAACAAACGTGCATCACGTAGAGCAATAAAAACAGCACGTAAATGTTCCAAATGTTCTTCCAAAGATTTGCTATAAATCAGTATATCATCAAAATAGACTACCACAAATCGTCCAATGAAAGCACGTAAAACTTCGTTCATTAGTCTCATGAAAGTACTAGGTGCATTAGTTAACCCAAAAGGCATGACTAACCACTCATATAAACCAAACTTAGTTTTAAATGCAGTTTTCCATTCATCTCCCAATTTCATACAAATTTGATGGTATCCACTACGCAAATCAACTTTGCAGAATATTGTAGAGCCACTCAACTCATCAAGCATATCATCTAGCCTAGGAATAGGATGACGATAACGAATAGTAATATTATTAATGCCTCTACAATCAACACACATACGCGACATACCATCCTTTTTAGGCACTAGTATAATAGGAACAGCACAAGGACTAAGAGATTCACGTATATAACCTTTGTCGAGCAGCTCTTGTACTTGACGCATAATCTCCTTCGTCTCCTCTGGATTGGTACGGTATGGTGCACGGTTGGGTAGCGATGCACCGGGAATTAAGTCAATTTGATGCTCAATCCCTCGAATAGGTGGTAATCCCGGTGGCACGTCTTGTGGGAAGACGTCAGCGAACTCCTGCAAAATGTTAGTGACAGCAGGGGGCAAAGAGGAAGGCACGTCCTCGAATGAAAATAATGCCTCTTTGCACACAAAAGCATAGCTAACAGATTTGCTGAAATCTAGCTCATCAATATCAGATTTTGTGGCAAGTAAACATGCACTTTTCAATTTAATTTCAGAAACAACACTAGATGGTTTATTATTAGGTTTCATTTGTTGCTCAAATTCTTTTGCCACAATCTGATTTTCACTCTTATTTTTCTCCTGTTTTGCTTTATTAGCTCTATTAATGTCATCTTTCAAAATGGAATCAGGAGTCATAGGAAGCGAAGTAATATTTTTATCCTTATGAACAAGAGTATACTGATTGTTTCTACCATGGTGTACAGAATTTTTATCAAATTGCCATGGTCTACCAAGTAATAAGGAACATGCTTGCATGGGTACCACATCACAATCAACATAATCAGCATATGTAGAGATACTAAATGCACACGAACAGTACATGTTACCTTAACCTTGCCGCTGTTGTTGAACCATTGGATGTAGTAAGGAGGTGGATGTGGTCTTGTGGTGAGAGATAGCTTCTCCACCTTCTCCATGCTAGGCAAGTTGTTACAGGTCCCTCCATCTATGATGACGCGAACAGAACGTTCCTTCACAACTCCCTTTGTATGGAACAAATTATGCCTCTGATTTTGCTCTGCTTGTGTGACCTGCACACTCAAAACACGTTGAGCAACTAAACATTCATACCTGTCAGCGTCTTCAGGAGCCATGTATTGCGTCTCATTTTCAGAATCATCTCCACCATGTTCTTCACATGTAATAAGAGCCAAAGTCTCCTCATCATAGTCACTAGCGGACTCATACCCACCATCCTCAGTAGCAATCATTACACGCTGAGATTTGCATTCTCTCGCATAATGTCCTCTTCCCTTACAACGACGACAAATAATATCACTTGTGTGCCTTGTCGATGCCATGGAAGAAGAAGAGCTCTGTGCAGGCCCGGCAGGTGCGCTCTTGGCAGATAGTGGTGGTTGTGCCTGCTTTCTTGTATCACGGCTGGAGGTGGAACCTGATGGAGGTGCTGGTGCAGTGGAAATAGAAGATGCACGCGGTGTCCATGATGAAGGTCGACCTGCAGAAAAGTTAGTTCGCGCCAATGGCTGTCGATCCTGCACTTCACGTTCAGCTTTACAAGAAAGATGGAATAAACGAGTGATATTATTATAATCCTTATACTCTAGAATGGTCTGAATCTCTTTATTTAATCCACTCATAAAACGTGCAAGCATAGCTTCATTCTCCTCAACAATACCACATCTAATCATGCCAGTTTGTAATTCCTGATAATATTCTTCTACAGAATTTTTCCCTTGTCTTAAGCGCTGCAATTTTTGAAGTAATTCACGTTGATAATATGGTGGAACCCAACGAGTACGCATAGCAGTTTTCAAAGCAGCCCAAGCTGGAACAGGATATAATCTACAATGTTCAGACCACCAAACACATGCAAAGCTAGTGAAAGCACAAACAGCAGCAGGAACACGTCTCTCCTCAGGATATTGTAAACATGTAAATCGTTGTTCAGTTTCTAACTCCCAAGTAAGATATATATCAGGAACATATCTACCCTCAAATGGTGGAATATTCAATTTCAGTTTAGGGAGATGGTCATGATCTCGTACCTGAGGTGGTGGTGCCGGCCTACCGTTGCGAATATATGTCGGAGGTCGACCTGCTGGAGGTGGTGCTGGTGGCTGCACGTAGTTCTGATTTTGATCAACCTCATCCTCATAATCGCCCGCATAATCGTCATCCTCCTCAGCCGTCGCAGTAGCAGGAGCCAAAGAAGCATCAACAGTAGGTGTAGCGGCACCCGAATTTTGACCAGTCTCAATTGGAACGCGCTGTGCCCGTCCCACTTGATTTGGAAGGCGGCGTTGGAGATGTGGTTGTTGTTGTTGTAGAGGTGCGACATGTGCAGCCGGTGGTGGTTGGGGAAGACGCTTGAGTAATTCAGTAAACTTGTTATCCAGCTTTGTCTCGAACGACTTCTCCACGGCATCTATCTTCTCCATAGCCTCTTCAAATCTGTTTAGCACATCTCCCACCTGGCCACTCATCATTTGCTGAAATTTATCATGCAACTCCTTATTCGTCATGTTCTCCCAATCAGTCTCATCGGCTTGTGATCCTGCCATAGTTAGCAGCAATAGAAACACAAAAGAATATGATCCTGCAGACTACTAGGAAGTGGTGGTGATGGTGGTGTGTCACAAAACCTTCAAGCGAATCTCAAATTCTTACCAGTTCTTACCCAGCAGCAGGTGGTGATCGGCAACCGTTGTAGTCAAAACTCTCAAAGCTTGGATAGAGCGATTACCAGGGAGAGTCAAACGCACGATGTAGATGTATGTGGAGCTGGGAAGGCTTATAATATGGTAGCAAAAATGGTCTGCAATAATCAATTCAGAGATGCAAAGTTGAAGAAACGCTCAACGACGGTACTGTGCTGGTCCTAGGCTAGACCGTGCTAGAGACGCGAGCCTAGAACACTAACAAAATCACGGCGCTGCACGTAAACAAGGGAAAAGCACACTCTGGATTCTTTTTTTTTGCTCTTTTTCGCTCTTTTTTTTGCGCTCCTTTTTTTTGCGAAAAATCACTATAATGGCTAGTGTCTCAAAACTCTTCCCAAGTCAAACTAACAGGATGGGCACACAATTTTTTTGACTATTTTTTCGGAAATCAGGGCAGCGACGACGAAAAAGTGCGACAAAAAATCACTATGATGGCGAGTGTCTCAAAACACTCCCCGGGACCTAAAAATAGGATAGGGAAAAAATATTTTTGGTTGCCGAAATTTTGACCTAAAAACTGCCCGGGGGTCTCCAGACTTTTTTTTTCGAGACCTACTCAGGCAAGGAAACACGAAACGGAAAATAGATGGATCTCTAAAACAAACCGAATATGAAAAGAACTCGGATTGGTGGTGGATATATGGTGGTAGGATATGGCAGCGGTGGTGGTTTATGGATACAGATCGGTGGTGGTATATGGATACGGATTGGTGGTGGCATATGGATACGGATTCAGAGCGGTGGCGGATAAGCAATAGTGGTAGATGGCAAGGCGATGATGATGGTGCGGCGGCGGCGTGACAACTTATGACCAGAACTCGAAACTCTAAAAGACTAGACTCTAAGACCAGCAACTTGACACGATGATGCAACCGCAAATTCAACAAAGCAAAAACCCTAAAAAGATTATGCAAAGGCTCAGATTGGTTCGGATATACTGAACTAACCCTAATTTTTTTGTGGCCTTTTCGTGGACTGTAGGTATGAAGAACAGACTCGATCTAAACTACGAAAAACTGTAAAATCTCACCAAGCAACCTGGAAATCTGATACCACTTGATAGAGGCAAAGGTGTCCCGTCTTTCGATGAGATGATGGATATCGCTTTGATGGAATTCGACTTTGACGATCTGACTACGAACGTGCGAGGACGTCGCGCCTTAGCAATCGCTAAACCAACTCCGAGAGGTTATTGACCACGCCGGAGCACGATCTACCTGACCACGAGGGTCTGTTTCCTGCGAGCAAACGAAGAACAAGCAAGAAACTGAGATTGCAATCTGGATATTGCGAATATAAGATGAAAGCTTTATTGATCAAGGTGGGGTTCTTTGACGCCTTTGTCTGGTCGTTGAACACAAACGAAGTACGCGAAGTTGCAGCTATGGCGAACTTTTAATCTAAACAAAACCCAAAGTCTAAACGACGCCCTAAGGGCTGTATATATGGAGGAAGAGGGGGGAATTTCGTGGCCCTTGGGGAAGGGGTCCGAAACCAACCCTATCTCTTGTTTCCCCACACATACGGACTCTAAAAATAGCCTATACTCAAGTATTTCGAAATTACATGGGCCTGGCCCAATAATAAGGTGACGCAGCACCTAGAATAGCCTCTGGACGAAAGTTATGAAGTAGCATCTTGTATATTTCGTCCAAGGCTTCATGCACGCATTATGGTGGCTTCAACGTCCTGAAATCATCACTTGTAACTCTGTTCTTATCCCCCATGCGCATGCCATCATCTCCATGCTTGTTCTTGCTCCAATGTTCATCCTTCTCAAAGCTAGGCCCTTCATTTGTAAGCAAAACAAATGTATCCAATTTAGGCAGCAGCATATTCTCTTGAACATTAGAATCATTACCAAGAAACGAAAGTACCTGGTAATTTAATTGGCGTGCGCGAGCTCTAGTAATTGGTCCAGTATGTATAGCAGCAGGGGCTGTGGGTGTAACAATGGTATTGATGTCCTCATCACACATGGGTCAAGTGCAAGACAATCCAAGCATAATGTGCATGGGGTGTAGTGAATACCGTGTGGCACTCAACACAATGGAAAGAGCAATTGTTCATCATGTGTGAGGCAATCAAGGCAAGCATGTAGCAATCAATCGGACATGGCATATGTGAAGTGATGACATTGTTGCAACCAAACATATGAGAGGAGCAAGTAATCCAAGAATTGGATGCAACACACAAGGCATATATATCATGATGCATGGGACGGTGAAAATGACAAGTCGAAGCAAAATCTCTAACAAGTGTGCAATCAAGTGATCCAAGATGAACAATAAGTCTCATGGGGAAAGCAACACACGTAGTATGATCCATAATATCCATGATCATGGTTTGGGGTTCTCAAAAGAGAAGGATATCACCGTGAAAGCGTGTCCTTGTGCGTCCTTCACAACGCCGAAGTACAAGCAAGTGTGATGTAGAATCGTCGTGGTAGAAGGTGGTTCGCTCTCAAGAGCTCGAATGGTCAACTCACGTGAAGCGGAAGTCCACACAAAGTCCAAGTATCCTACACATGCACACAACAAAACAAAGAACGTATGCGCATGGTAGATAAACACATCATCCATTATGATGGTTCTCTTCTCTTGCACATAACCATTAGAAGCACAAGTGCACGAATAATATGATGCAACAATGGCAATATTCATGGCACTAGGTATATGGTGCAAAGAGGTAAGACAAGCATGCTTCACAAGAAATATGTCAAAATCTCCAAATATATGTGAGAATGCTATGGGGGCAAACTCATTGTCAAGACTAAGGGCATTGTTGCACTCAATGCATGTCAAATCATCTATCATGATAGAGGCAACATATGGAGAGATATGACAAGAAGCAATAACAATCATGTGCAAAGCGTGTAGATGGTTGTCATCAACCGCATGAAGTGAGCAAGTATAAATCATTGGTGATGCAGCAAGGCAAGCAATAGTAATCAAGTCGTGCAAACTAGTGGAGCGAAGATGCAACACACTAGAGGAAATCATGGCAATCATGTCATGTGAGCAAAGAATAGGCATAGGCAATGTACATGACATATCGCAAGCACGAACACAAAGCAAGATCATAGTATCATCATAGGCATGGGGCACAAGGCAATCATGGCAATAACAAACAATATCTCCAACACGCTTACAAATACACATACAAGTACTAGAATCAATCATCATGTGTAATGCAAAGCATGGGTCACAAATGCATGGGAAAGGCATAGGAATGGGCATATCATGCAAAGTGAACATGGCAAGATGGGCAAAGGATATATAATGGACAACAACCCATAACCACGTGAGGGCCATGTAAAAGAAATGCGCGAAGTGAGCGGTGGGAAAGGCAATCCATGGGATCCCAAGTCATCATTGCTCTCTAGAGCTCGTTTTGTCAACTCGTGGGATTGCGAGGTTTACAAGTATTCATGGGTACCTACACAAAACAGACACAATCAAATAAATTGTGCACGTGGTAAATGATGCGGAGCATCCTATGGACATCACCATGTCAAGAGTCCATTCGGCGAGTGACACGTGCGACATCTACTTCACATACACAAAGGTGAATCATCTCCTTTACACGTGCTCACTTGACACCTTCGAGGATGGTATACTACTTGACACTCCACTCGTGTGCATGCATAGGTATTGTCGGAACACTACGGACAACGAGGAGGAGTGCAAGCGCCAAGGAACAACTACACCATCCGCGAGAGAAGCATGGAAGCGACGACGGAAGAAGAAGAGGGAGATAGCTCCCAGGACCCGGACATCCGGCCAGTACCCCGGACATCCGGCCCCTGGAACCTCATCCACAGCAGCCGCCCCAGCCGCCAAGTACCATCAGCGGCCGGACATCCGGCGCCAGCCCCGGACATCCGGCGCCTCGCCAAAGCCCGGACATCCGGCCCTTCCCCCGGAAATCCAGCATCGACAACAGAAGGCACCCGAAGTTTGGCCACATCAGCCCGGACATCCGGCCCGAGCCCCGGACATCCGGCGCCTCACGAAGCCCCGGACATCCGGCCCCCGGCCCGGACATCCGGCACCTGCCTGCGCGCAGCCACGGGCCAGAGGCCCATGTATCTCTCTTTCCCACTTAACCCTTCGTGGCTTAGACTACTCCCTCTCCTCCTAGTTAGGGTTAGCATTGGTTTAGCTCAGAGTTGAGATAGAGCTTTGCTCATCCATTACGGATCTCCTCCTCGAGAGAGACTGCGGCCCCTCTTCGGAGAAGATCACCTTGGATTCAAGACCCCCTCTTGGGTGGCCCCCATCAAGACCTCCTTACGGAGAAGAACCGGTTACCTTTGTATCGTCCTTTGTTGACTTTGGATCTTGTATCTTACCTTTGTGTTCATCGATCTAGCGCAAGTGTGATCTACTCTTGTTGGTTGAGTGATTTCTCTCGTGTTTCCCTCGTGTTTCCCCTCGTGTTCATCGCGTTCTTCGTAGGGATCCGCTCCTTTCGTGAAAGATCGGCCATCTAGGGTTCCACCCTACATCATCTTGGTATCATGAGCCACGTTGATCACGATTTCGGAGCCTCCCCATTGTGTTTTATAGCCTAGTTTTGTTGATTTCTTCCCCAATTTCGAAAATCCCCACCAAATATATCCCTAATTTTTTTTTTGTGATTTGTTGGTGTGATGAAGTTTTGTTGGATTTGATCCGCGGATTTCGTGTGTTGCAGGTAGATCTAGCTTTTCCCCATCTTTTCCCCAATTTCCATCCACAAAATCTTCCGAATTTTGCCCCGGATTTGACCTCTCCACGCAGTGTTCATCCACGGATCCCGAGCCCGGACATCCGGCCCGACCAGCCCGGACATCCGGCCCCTGACAGCATCAACTCCATCCTCCACTCCGTTTACCGCCTAACTTTCGTCCAATTTTGTTCCGGAGCCCACATACACTTCTACATACCACCACAACTTCCGCATTGCCACCACCGACTTCCGCAACCTCACCAATTTTGTTCCCCATAGCATTTGTGGTTGTTTGAGTTGTGATTCGAGTCTCCTAAGGTGTTTTGGCTACTTAGGGACGGTTGCTTCTTCATCAACCACCACCATAACTTCCGCATAGGCTTACCCACAATACACTTCCGCCAACCCAACTTACCCAATTTTGTTTGTGTTGTGAGTTGTGTCTCCTAAGGTGTTTCGGCTACTTAGGGACGTGCTTCCAACCCCGACATCGTGTATAGTTCACCACCTTACCCTCCATTTCCGCATTGCGTTTCAAAAACCCCATCATTGCATTTCCGCAATCCATTGAGCTTCCGCAAAACCACCACCGCTTTCCACTACCACCGTTTGACTTTTGTCCTTGAGATTTTGAGTTGTGGTTTTTCCGTTTCCTAAGGTGTTTCGGCTACATAGGGACGAGTCTCCATCATCTTGGTATCTATATCAAGAACACCGCCACTCATCATGGCCAAGGACGGTAACCTCGATGACTCCATTGTATTTTCCCCTTGCAATTGCATTGATAACCCCTAGCCCATTTTGCGTCACTTTGCCTATCGAGACTAGCCAGTTGAGTATTGCCGGCAACGTTACTTGTGCACATTAGTGGTCTACAACTTCCATTGCATACATACCATATCATATTGGTATCATATCATCTCGTGTGCCTCAAGTTTGTTCCCGCATATACACAATTGCTATCTTGGTTTGTGCATTTCGCAAAGTGGCCATACATACAAAAAAAAGCTTTTAAGCAAAAGAGAAAGAGCAAATAACTTGTAAGCAAGTGCCATAGCATCATACAACATTGCATATAAGATTGTCATATCCGATCATCTTGGATCATCCTGAGAGAAACACTGGGAACCATACATACATAGCATACTTGGGATAGAAGTTTATCCATTTTGCATACCATAGGTTGTGCACAAGTGTCGTATCCGCCTATTGAGCAATCGTGCTAGCGTCTCTCTTGAGTTGTGCAACACGAGCGTTTTCCGTGGACTCCACATTTTGTGCTCATTCCTTGGTTGCACGATCCCATTTATCTATCCGTGTGTGTGTTTCCGTGTGCCATTCTTTGCTATTGGTCTACTTGTTTCACTTGCGAATTTGTGAATCTTTTTCAACATTATTGACTCTTGCTAACATTTTGCATCAAATTTTTTGTGCCACTATCCTCACCAAGCTCCACTATAGCCTTACTTGTGTAGGTGTGAGAAACCGACAAGAATTGGTACCAATTGTGCTATTTCCTTGTTACACATTGAGTGATCATTGATCCATCTTCAACATCGGTCAAGGTACATTTGGTATCGTTCTTCTTTTTCTCCCACTCATATTTGCTCGAGTCTCGTGATGGATAGGCAAGGCATTTCACCTCCGGTCTACAACAACAAAGACAAGTTCGATGCCACGAACAACAACTTCGACGCCAAGATGCAAGCTCAAATGGAGGAGATCAGATCCCTCATTAAGTCATACAAGCGATCTTCCTCATCTTCGAGAAGACGCTCAAGAGCACATGCCTCCGAGCTACCATCTCCGGCAAGGACACATCGGCATCGACACCATCACCACCAAGAACATGAAGGTCGAGAGCTCTACACCAACAACCGCTCAACGACCTCACCATCTCCCTTGGCATCTTCGCCAAGCGACTTTGAGGCATCTTCGCCTACGGATATACAGCATCTTCGCCAACAAGCACCTCAAGACTACGCTCAAGAGAAGCTCCCCAAGCTCAAGTACGCGACTTCCACGAGCTACTACGACCTCGACACCGACCATGAGATTCCTTTCTATGGGACTCAAGAACCCGAGGAGTATCTCGAGTGGGAGCACCTAATGGACGACTACCTCAAGCTACATCAAGTTCCTCCCGAAGATCAAGTGAAGTGCGCCACAAGAAACTTCCACGACTACGCCTCGACATGGTGGCTTCACACACCTTCGGAAACCTGCGACATGAGTTGGCCCAAGACGAAGAAAGCTTTGCGGCGAGAGTTTGTGCCTCCAACCTACACGGAACAACTTCTACGCCAATTGGAGAACACCAACCAAGGATCCAAGTCCATCGACGCGTACTTCAAGGAGATGAAGATTGCCTTGCGACGAGCCGGTGTGGACGACCCCATGTCAATGAAGTTCCACTTCGCGATGGGATTGAACAATGCCATCTCCAAGACTATCTTCCTCGAGAACTACAAGTCCCTCGATGACAACTACATTGGTGCTCTCAAGGCGGAACAAGAACTCATGAAGGCCAAGGCTTCTCCACCCCAAGCACACTTCTCGAAGTCCAAACTCAAAGATGACGAGCATGAGGCTAGTACCACCAAGATGTCCAAGCCCGACGAGCTCCAAGACGACGCCCCAAGTTCGACTTCACCGCCATCCCTCTTTGTGGCATTGATGATGCCGAGTCCTCCACGACTCTTTTTCAAGATGGTGCGGCGACGAGTACGACTACGGATGATAGAGGCAAAGGTGTCTAAACACATTGATAGAGGCAAAGGTGTCCCGTCTTTCGATGAGATGATGGATATCGCTTTGGTGGAAGTCGACTTTGACGATCCGACTACGAACGTGCGAGGACGTCGCGCCTTAGCAATCGCTAAACCAACTCCGAGAGGTTATCGACCACGCGGGAGCACGATCAACCTGACCACGAGGGTCTGTTTCCTGCGAGCAAACGAAGAACAAGCAAGAAACTGAGATTGCAATCTGGATATTGCGAATATAAGATGAAAGCTTTATTGATCAAGGTGGAGTTCTGTGACGCCTTTGTCTGGTCGCTGAACACAAACGAAGTACGCGAAGTTGCAGCTATGGCGAACTTTTAATCTAAACAAAACCCAAAGTCTAAACGACGCCCTAAGGGCTGTATATATGGAGGAAGAGGGGGGAATTTCGTGGCCCTTGAGGAAGGGGTCCGAAACCAACCCTATCTCTTGTTTCCCCACACATACGGACTCTAAAAACAGCCTATACTTATGTATTTCGAAATTACATGGGCCTGGCCCAATAATAAGGTGACGCAGCACCTAGAATAGCCTCTGGACGAAAGTTATGAAGTAGCATCTTGTATATTTCGTCCAAGGCTTCATGCACGCATTATGGTGGCTTCAACGTCCTGAAATCATCACTTGTAACTCCGTTCTTGTTCCCCATGCGCATGCCATCATCTCCATGCTTGTTCTTGCTCCAATGTTCATCCTTCTCAAAGCTAGGCCCTTCATTTGTAAGCAAAACAAATGTATCCAATTTAGGCAGCATCATATTCTCATGAACATTAGAATCATTACCAAGAAACGAAAGTACCTGGTAATTTAATTGGCGTGCGCGAGCTCTAGTAATTGGTCCGGTATGTATAGCAGCAGGGCCTGTGGGTGTAACAATGGTATTGATGTCCTCATCATCCTCCCCTTCTTGAAATGAAGTCGTCCTCGACGGAAGCTCATCTTCCTCACCCAAATAAGGCTTCAAATCTGCAATGTTAAAAGTGGGACTAACCCCAAAATCTGCAGGCAGCTCAAGTTTATATGCATTATCATTTATTTTCTCTAACACCTTAAAAGGACCATCAGCACGTGGCATTAGCTTTGATTTGCGCAAATCAGGAAATCTATCCTTACGCAAATGTAACCAAACAAGATCTCCAGGTGCAAACACAACATGTTTTCTACCCTTATCTCCAGCAAGTTTATATTTAGCATTCATACGCTCAATGTTTTCCTTAGTTAACTCATGCATTTTTAAGATCAATTCAGCACGTTGTTTAGCATCAAAATTAACCTTCTCCGAAGATGGAAGAGGCAACAAATCAATAGGTGCACGAGGTAGGAAACCATACACAATTTCAAAAGGGCACATCTTAGTAGTAGAATGCAATGAACGATTATAAGCAAACTCAATATGAGGCAAGAATTCTTCCCACATTTTCTTATTATTCTTCAAAACAGCCCTAAGCATAGTAGACAATGTTCTATTGACTACTTCAGTTTGTCCATCAGTTTGGGGGTGACAAGTAGTACTAAAAAGCAGTTTGGTCCCCAACTTAGCCCATAAACATCTCCAAAAGTGGCTAAGAAATTTAGTATCACGATCTGAAACAATAGTATTTGGCACACCATGCAAGCGAATAATTTCACGAAAGAACAAATCAGCAACATTAACAGCATCATCGCTTTTATGACATGGTATAAAGTGTGCCATTTTCGAGAATCTATCCACGACAACAAATATGCTATCCCTCCCCTTCTTTGTTCGAGGTAAACCTAAAACAAAGTCCATAGATATATCCTCCCAAGGAACACTAGGTACAGGCAAAGGCATATATAAACCATGAGGATTGAGTCGTGACTTAGCTTTTTGACATGTAGTGCAGCGAGCAACAAAACGCTCAACATCCCGTCTCATCTTTGGCCAAAAGAAATGTGTAGCAAGTACGTCCTCCGTCTTCTTCACGCCAAAGTGTCCCATTAATCCTCCTCCATGCGCCTCCTGCAACAACAAAAGACGAAGAGAGCTAGCTGGAATGCATAGCTTGTTAGCACGGAACACAAATCCATCATTAACGACAAACTTGTTCCAGGTTCTTCCTTCTTTACAATTCTGCAAAACATCTTTAAAATCAACATCATGCACATATTGATCTTTGATGGTCTCCAAACCAAATATTTTGAAGTCAAGTTGTGAAAGCATAGTATAGCGACGAGACAATGCATCAGCAATAACATTTTCTTTACCCTTCTTGTGTTTAATGACATAAGGGAAAGTTTCAATGAATTCAACCCATTTAGCATGTCTACGATTCAGTTTAGCTTGACTTTTAATATGTTTCAAAGATTCATGATCAGAATGTATAACAAATTCTTTGGGCCATAAATAATGTTGCCATGTTTCTAAAGTCCGAACAAGAGCATATAGTTCTTTATCATAAGTAGAATAATTCAGACTAGGCCCACTCAATTTTTCAGAAAAGTATGCAACAGGTTTGCCATCTTGTAATAACACACCTCCTAATCCAATGCCACTAGCATCACATTCTAGCTCAAAAGTCTTATTAAAATCAGGAAGTTGGAGTAAAGGAGCATGTGTCAACTTATCTTTCAATACCGTGAAGGCTTCTTCCTGTGCGGTACCCCAAACAAAAGGCACATCCTTCTTTGTAAGCTCGTTGAGAGGTGCAGCAATGGTGCTAAAATCTCTCACAAAACGCCTATAGAAACCAGCGAGTCCAAGAAAACTCCGCACTTGTGTGACCGTTTTGGGCTGCGGCCAACTCTCAATAGCTTCAATCTTGGCTTTATCAACTTCAATTCCCTGTGGAGTAACAACATAGCCAAGAAAAGATACTCGGTCGGTGCAAAAGGTGCACTTCCCAAGGTTACCAAACAAACGTGCATCACGTAGAGCAATAAAACAGCACGTAAATGTTCCAAATGTTCTTCCAAAGATTTGCTATAAATCAGTATATCATCAAAATAGACTACCACAAATCGTCCAATGAAAGCTCGTAAAACTTCGTTCATTAGTCTCATGAAAGTACTAGGTGCATTAGTTAACCCAAAAGGCATGACTAACCACTCATATAAACCAAACTTAGTTTTAAATGCAGTTTTCCATTCATCTCCCAATTTCATACGAATTTGATGGTATCCACTACGCAAATCAACTTTGGATAATATTGTAGAGCCACTCAATTCATCAAGCATATCATCTAGCCTAGGAATAGGATGACGATAACGAATAGTAATATTATTAATGCCTCTACAATCAACACACATACGCGACGTACCATCCTTTTTAGGCACGAGTATAATAGGAACAGCACAAGGACTAAGAGATTCGCGTATATAACCTTTGTCGAGCAGCTCCTGTACTTGACGCATAATCTCCTTCGTCTCCTCTGGATTGGTACGGTATGGTGCACGGTTGGGTAGCGATGCACCGGGAATTAAGTCAATTTGATGCTCAATCCCTCAAATAGGTGGTAATCCGGTGGCACGTCTTGTGGGAAGACGTCAGCGAACTCCTGCAAAATGTTATTGACAGCAGGGGGCAAAGAGGAAGGCACGTCCTCGAATGAAAATAATGCCTCTTTGCACACAAAAGCATAGCAAACAGATTTGCTGAAATCTAGTTCATCAATATCAGATTTTGTGGCAAGTAAACATGCACTTTTCAATTTAATTTCAGAAACAACACTAGATGGTTTATTATTAGGTTTCATTTGTTGCTCAAATTCCTTTGCCACAATCTGATTTTCACTCTTATTTTTCTCCTGTTTTGTTTTATTAGCTCTATTAATGTCATCTTTCAAAATGGAATCAGGAGTCATAGGAAGCAAAGTAATATTTTTATCCTTATGAACAAGAGTATACTGATTGTTTCTACCATGGTGTACAGAATTTTTATCAAATTGCCATGGTCTACCTAGTAATAAGGAACATGCTTGCGTGGGTACCACATCACAATCAACATAATCAGCATATGTAGAGATACTAAAATGCACACGAACAGTACGTGTTACCTTAACCTTGACGCTGTTGTTGAACCATTGGATGTAGTAAGGATGTGGATGTGGTCTTGTGGTGAGAGATAGCTTCTCCACCATCTCCATGCTAGCCAAGTTGTTACAGCTCCCTCCATCTATGATGACGCGAACAGAACGTTCCTTCACAACTCCCTTTGTATGGAACAAATTATGCCTCTGATTTTGCTCTGCTTGTGTGACCTGCACGCTCAAAACACGTTGAGCAACTAAACATTCATACCTGTCAGCGTCTTCAGGAGCCATGTATTGCGTCTCATTTTCAGAATCATCTCCACCATGTTCTTCACGTGTAATAAGAGCCAAAGTCTCCTCGTCATAGTCACTAGCGGACTCATACCCACCATCCTCAGTAGCAATCATGACACGCTGAGATTTGCATTCTCTCGCAAAATGTCCTCTTCCCTTACAACGTCGACAAATAATATCCCTTGTGTGCCCTGTCGATGCCATGGAAGAAGAAGAGCTCTGCGCAGGCCCGGCAGGTGTGCTCTTGGCAGAGAGTGGTGGTTGTGCCGGCTTTCTTGTATCACGGCTGGAGGTGGCACCTGATGGAGGTGATGGTGAAGTGGAAGTAGAAGATGCACGCGGTGTCCATGATGAAGGTCGACCTGCAGAAAAGTTAGTTCGCGCCAATGGCTGTCGATCCTGCACTTCACGTTCAGCTTTACAAGCAAGATGGAATAAACGAGTGATATTACTATAATCCTTATACTCTAGAATGGTCTGAATCTCTTTATTTAATCCACCCATAAAACGTGCAAGCATAGCTTCATTCTCCTCAACAATACCACATCTAATCATGCCAGTTTGTAATTCCTGATAATATTCTTCTACAGAATTTTTCCCTTGTCTTAAGCGCTGCAATTTTTGAAGTAATTCACGTTGATAATATGGTGGAACCCAACGAGTACGCATAGCAGTTTTCAAAGCAGCCCAAGTAGCTGGAACAGGATATAATCTACAATGTTCAGACCACCAAACACATGCAAAGCTAGTGAAAGCACAAACAGCAGCAGGAACACGTCTCTCCTCAGGATATTGTAAACATGTAAATCGTTGTTCAGTTTCTAACTCCCAAGTAAGATATATATCAGGAACATATCTACCCTCAAATGGTGGAATATTCAATTTCAGTTTAGGGAGATGGTCATGATTTCGTACCTGAGGTGGTGGTGCCGGCCTACCGTGGCGAATATATACCTGAGGTCGACCTGCTGGTGGTGGTGCTGGTGGCTGCACGTAGTTCTGATTTTGATCAACCTCATCCTCATAATCGCCCGCATAATCGTCATCCTCCTCAGCCGCCGCAGGAGCAGGAGCCAAAGAAGCATCAACAGTAGGTGCAGCAGCACCCGAATTTTGACCAATCTCAAGTGGAACGCGCTGTGCCCGTCCCACTTGATTTGGAAGGCGGCGTTGGAGATGTGGTTGTTGTTGTTGTAGAGGTGCGACATGTGCAGCCGGTGGTGGTTGGGGAAGACGCTTGAGTAATTCAGTAAACTTGTTATCCAGCTTTGTCTCAAACGACTTCTCCACGGCATCTATCTTCTCCATAGCCTCTTCAAATCTGTTTAGCACATCTCCCACCTGTCCACTCATCATTTGCTGAAATTTATCATGCAACTCCTTGTTCGTCATGTTCTCCCAATCAGTCTCATCGGCTTGTGAACCTGCCATGGTTAGCAGCAATAGAAACACAAAAGAATATGATCCTGCAGACTACTAGAAGTGGTGGTGATGGTGGTGTGTCACAAAACCTTCAAGCGAATCTCAAATTCTTACCAGTTCTTACCCAGCAGCAGGTGGTGATCGGCAACCGTTGTAGTCAAAAACTCTCAAAGCTTGGATATAGCGATTACCAGGGAGAGTCAAACGCACGATGTAGATGTATGTGGAGCTGGGAAGGCTTATAATATGGTAGCAAAAATGGTAAGCAATAATCAATTCAGAGATGCAAAGTTGAATAAACGCTCAACGACGGTACTGTGCTGGTCCTAGGCTAGACCGTGCTAGAGACGCGAGCCTAGAACACTAACAAAATCACGGCGCTGCACGTAAACAAGGGAAAAGCACACTCTGGAAATTTTTTTCGCTCTTTTTTTTTGCGCTCCTTTTTTTTTGCGAAAAATCACTATAAGGGCGAGTGTCTCAAAACTCTTCCCAGGTCAAACTGACAGGATGGGCACAAAATTTTTTGACTATTTTTTTCGGAAATCAGGGCAGCGACGACGAAAAAGTGCGACAAAAAATCACTATGATGGCGAGTGTCTCAAAACACTCCCCGGGACCTAAAAATAGGATAGGGAAAACATATTTTTTGTTGCCGAAATTTTAGCCTAAAAACTGCCCGGGGGTCTCCAGACTCTTTTTTTTTTCGAGACCTACTCAGGCAAGGAAACACGAAACGGAAAATATATGGATCTCTAAAACCAACCGAATATGAAAAGAACTCGGATTGGTGGTGGATATATGGCGGTAGGATATGGCAGCGGTGGTGGTATATGGTAGCGGTAGTTGTATATGGATACGGATCGGTGGTGGTATATGGATACGGATTGGTGGTGGTATATGGATACGGATTCAAAGCGGTGGCGGAGAAGCAATGGTGGTAGATGGCAAGGCGATGATGATGGTGCGGCGGCGGCGTGACAACTTATGACCAGAACTCGAAACTCTAAAAGACTAGACTCTAAGACCAGCAACTTGACACGACGATGCAACCGCAAATTCAACAAAGCAAAAACCCTTAAAAGATTATGCAAAGGCTCAGATTGGTTCGGATATGATGAACTAACCCTAATTTTTTTTGTGGCTTTTTCATGGACGGTAGGTATGAAGAACAGACTCGATCTAAACTACGAAAAACTGTAAAATCTCACCGAGCAACCTGGAAATCTGATACCACTTGATAGAGGCAAAGGTGTCCCGTCTTTCGATGAGATGATGGATATCGCTTTGGTGGAAGTCGACTTTGACGATCCGACTACGAACGTGCGAGGACGTCGCGCCTTAGCAATCGCTAAACCAACTCCGAGAGGTTATCGACCACGCGGGAGCACGATCAACCTAACCACGAGGGTCTGTTTCCTGCGAGCAAACGAAGAACAAGCAAGAAACTGAGATTGCAATCTGGATATTGCGAATATAAGATGAAAGCTTTATTGATCAAGGTGGAGTTCTGTGACGCCTTTGTCTGGTCGCTGAACACAAACGAAGTACGCGAAGTTGCAGCTATGGCGAACTTTTAATCTAAACAAAACCCAAAGTCTAAACGACGCCCTAAGGGCTGTATATATGGAGGAAGAGGGGGGAATTTCGTGGCCCTTGAGGAAGGGGTCCGAAACCAACCCTATCTCTTGTTTCCCCACACATACGGACTCTAAAAACAGCCTATACTTATGTATTTCGAAATTACATGGGCCTGGCCCAATAATAAGGTGACGCAGCACCTAGAATAGCCTCTGGACGAAAGTTATGAAGTAGCATCTTGTATATTTCGTCCAAGGCTTCATGCACGCATTATGGTGGCTTCAACGTCCTGAAATCATCACTTGTAACTCCGTTCTTGTTCCCCATGCGCATGCCATCATCTCCATGCTTGTTCTTGCTCCAATGTTCATCCTTCTCAAAGCTAGGCCCTTCATTTGTAAGCAAAACAAATGTATCCAATTTAGGCAGCATCATATTCTCATGAACATTAGAATCATTACCAAGAAACGAAAGTACCTGGTAATTTAATTGGCGTGCGCGAGCTCTAGTAATTGGTCGAGTATGTATAGCAGCAGGGCCTGTGGGTGTAACAATGGTATTGATGTCCTCATCAACGGAGATCTTCAAGGACCAAGCTTTTGAGGCAAGCGACATGGTGACGAGCAAGGATGATGCTTCCATCTTAGGAGGCGAGAGTGATGATGTGCCATCTTCGGCCTTCATCCACGACGACGGCGATGAGATGGTTGAGTATTTCACTTCGACCACGGCGACGTATGATGACTTGAGTGACTTGTGCCACCATATTGAGAGTGAGAGTGACTTCACCACTAGCCCCATATCCGATGTGTTGCCCCAATTCCCATGTGAGGAGAGCCACAACCCCCACCACTTGTGTGAGATGAGTGACTCCACCATACGTGCGATTGAGTGCACCTACTTTGAGGGAGTGAGTGAACCACCACATAGAGAGAGTGAGTCCACTTCGATTTCTAACGACTTAACCTCTACCTCTATTGTGTCTTCTCATTTGGTGCTAGGTCTCATTTATGATGACGCGCCGATTCACGACGACTTCGTCCTTCCTATGGACATGACGATGGCCATGGTGGAATATGATGCACCCCCCACATGGTCCCATCAAGATGAAGATGACCACCATTTGGTCTTTCCCACCTCACCTAAACCACTTGAGTGGAATGAACAAGGTAACATAGGTGCCGGTGATGCTCTAGTCCCACTAGTGGACATTCTTGACATTGATTGCTTGCATGATGTTGATCCACCTATTACCTTGCTTCATGCTAGTGAGATTTCCCCATGGGATGATTTACCCATTTATGATGAGTATGATGATTGCCATGTGGAGTCTATTAGTTGTGATGCCATGTTACATAGGATTTCTTGTGACAATTCTTTAGGTCACATCATGTTTGACAATCCGCTTGACTTGTCATATGCTATGCATGAGATCAATCATATGTCATATTTGCAATCTCTTTGTAGTGACTATGCATATGCCATTAAAATTAACCCAATTTGCACATATGGCATAGATGACAAGCCCATGGTTATTGGCATTTGTTTTTCTTGTGATGATATTGACATGCTCCCTTTGCATCATTTATCTCATATGCCATGCCATGACCACCTAGCTTCGGATATGCATTGTTGTGGATGTTGTCCATTTTCTCCATATGATTACAATATTGCTCATGAGGAGACCCCCATAGTTTCCTCATACATTTTAGGAGATTTTGATCCATCCTATCCATTGCATGATCCCAATAATTATGTGCACAATATGCTCCCCATGAATCATAATGATATTGTTGTGCCATATACTAGTATGCTCAATTTGCATCCCCATCGTGTCATACATAACAACTATTCTTTCATGATGGATGACATGTTCTTATACCATGCATCAAATTTCTTTGAGCGATGCTTATCTTGTGCTAACACTCACTTGCACATACACATCATGATGGATGATGTGTACATTTACCACGCGCACAATTTCCTTGGTTTGTCTCTCTTTTGTGTAGGTACCCATGAATACTTGTCAACCTCGCAATCCCACGAGTTGACAAAACGAGCTCTAGAGAGCAATGATGACTTGGGATCCCATGGATTGCCTTTCCCACCGCTCACTTCGCGCAAACACTTCGCACATTTCTTTTACATGGCCCTCACATGGTTATGGGTTATTATCCATTACGTATTCTATGCCCATCTTGCCATGTTCACTTTGCATGATATGCTCATTCCTATGCCTTTGCCATGCATTTGTGACCCATGCTTTGCTTACACATAATGATTGATTCTAGTACTTGTATGTGTATTTGCAAGCTTGGTGGAGATATCACGTGTTATTGCCATGTTTGCTTTGTGCCCAATGCCTATGATGATACTATGATCTTGATTTGTGTTCGTGCTTGCGATATGTCATGTACATTGCCTATGCCTATTCTTCACTCACATGACATGATTGCCATGATTCCCTCTAGTGTGTTGCATCTTCGCTCCACTAGTTTGCACGACTTGATTATTATTGCTTGCCTTGTTGCATCACCAATGATTTATACTTGCTCACTTCATGCGGTTGATGACAACTATCTACATGCTTTGCACATGATTGTTATTGCTTCTTGTCATATCTCTCCATATGTTGCCTCCCTCATGCTAGATGATTTGCCATGTATTGAGTGCAACAATGCTATTAGTCTTGCTTATGAGTTTGCCCCCATAGCATTCTCACATATGATTGGAGATTTTGACATATTCCTTGTGAAGCATGCTTGTCTTACCTCTTTGCACCATATACCTATTGCCATGAATATTGCCATTGTTGCATCATATTATTCGTGCACTTGTGCTTCTAATGGTTATGTGCAAGAGAAGAGAACCATCATGATGGATGATGTGTTTATCTACCATGCGCATATGTTCTTTGTTTTGTTGTGTGCATGTGTAGGATACTTGGACTTTGTGTCGACTTCCGCTTCACGTGAGTTGACCATTCAAGCTCTTGAGAGCGAGCCTCATACATTCGACCACGACTCGTTTCTACGCCACCTTTCCTACCACTTCGGCATTGTGAAGAATGCACAAGGACACGCCATCAAGGTGATATCTTTCTTGAGCATGGATATTGCGGATCATACTACTTGTGTTGCTTGCACCATGAGACTTATTGTTCATCTTGGACCACTTGATTGCACAATTGATAGAGATCTTGCTTCGACTTGCCATTTTCACCGTCCCATGCATCATGATATATATGCCTTGTGTGTTGCATCCAATTCTTGGATTACTTGCTCCTCTCATATGTTTGGTTGCAACAATGTCATCCCTTCACATATGCCATGTCCCATTGCTTGTCACATGATTGACTTGATTGCCTCACACATGATGAACAATTGCTCTTTCTATTGTGTTGAGTGCC
Source organism: Aegilops tauschii subsp. strangulata (assembly GCF_002575655.3). NCBI lineage: Eukaryota > Viridiplantae > Streptophyta > Magnoliopsida > Poales > Poaceae > Aegilops > Aegilops tauschii. The sequence goes on from NC_053037.3 coordinate 252,886,868, forward strand.
ACACTATGTTCGCTACACCCTATGCACATTATGCTTGGATTGTCTTGCACTTAACCCATGTGTTTAGACATCTCATCTTCTTAGGTGTCGTGAATGATTCCTATGCCTACCATAGACCTTTCATTGAGCGCTTTGCCCATGCTTGCTATGCACCTGAGGTAGATGCTTATTCTCTTAACACACATATTTGCATCTCTACCTCCAATTTACATGCTTGTCCCCATGATATCTTTGCTTGTGCTCGATTGATATACTTACATGCCATGTCTCAATCCTTTGTCACACCATATGCTTTGCATGATGACGACACTTGTTTGGTGAATCACCTCTTGAATGCTTGGTTTTGCACTAACGCTAACCACATTTGTTTTTCCAAGTGTTTGTTGTCCTTACTCCTTTTGAAGGAATCACAAGACGGTGCGACATTGGAGAGTGCCCATTTCGAGCATCAAGATGACAAGTACTTGGTGAACGTCCACTTCTACACGGCGAAGCCATCTCTTTCCCATGGTGATTTGGTTTTCGATCCGAGGTCGGATCTTTCCCAAGGGAGGGGAGATGATGCGGAGCATCCTATGGACATCACCATGTCAAGAGTCCATTCGGCGAGTGACACGTGCGACATCTACTTCACATACACAAAGGTGAATCATCTCCTTTACACGTGCTCACTTGACACCTTCGAGGATGGTATACTACTTGACACTCCACTCGTGTGCATGCATAGTGATGTAGGGTGGAACCTTAGATGGCCGATCTTTCACGAAAGGAGCGGATCCCAACTAAGAACACGAAGAACGAGAGGGGAAACACGAGGGGAAGACACGAGAGAATCACTCAAACCAACAAGAACAATCACACATGTGCTAGATCCTCAAAACACAAAGAGATACACGATTCAAATCCAACAAGGGACGATACATAGGTAACTGGTTCTTCTCCGAAAGGAGGTCTTGAAGGGGGCCACCCAAGAGGGGGTCTTGAATCCAACGTGGATCGTCTCCGAAGAGGGGCCGCAGTCTCTCTCTCTCTCGAGGAGGAGATCCATATGGATGAGCAATGCTCTATCTCACATATGAGCTAAACCAATGCTAACCCTAGAAAGATGGAGGAGAAGGAGTATATATAGTCTAGGGGGTCGAAGGGGTACACGGGCCTCGGCCCTTACTGTGCGCAGACAGGGGTGGCCGGATGTCCGAGCATCGGGCCGGATGTCCGGGGCTTCAGGAGAGGCCGGATGTCCGGGCTGGAGGGCAAAACTTCTGGATGTTCTGTAGCGTGGCGCCGGATGTTCGGGCTGGGGCCGGATGTACGGGCTGGACGCCGGATGTCCGGGCTTGAGGGTTCAGCTACTGTAGTTTCTGTCGCGTGGCGCCGGATGTCCGGGCGAGGGGCCGGATTTCCGGGGCTTCGTGAGGAGCCGGATGTCCGGGGCTGGGGCCGGATGTTCGGGCCCTGTAGCACTTCGATGGCTGGGCTGCTGCTGTTGTTGACATCTTCAGGGGCCGGATGTCCGGGGCCTGGAAGGTGAACTTGCCTTCTTCCGTTGGTTCTCTTCATCCATGGACTTGGTGGCTTGTCCGTCTTCACGTGCATCTTCGTGACGGTCCTCTTGACACCTGATCATGCATAGCATATCGGACTTAGGTAGTAGCCATGTCTCGAGTGGATCATATGTGATATCACTAAGGAAGGAAGTCACCTCGTTCTCGAGAGCTCTAGCTCTAGCTCGTGTCATAGGTCCTCTTGGCTCTTGATGAGACGATGGTAGGTCCATGGGGATGACCGTAGGATGCTCCGCATCATCTCCCCTCCCTTGGGAAAGATCCGACCTCGGATCGAAATCCTCATCACCATGGTACGGGGATAGATCTTTGATGTTGAAGATGTCGCTCATGGAGTACTTGTCGCGTGGGATGTCGATCTTGTATGCGTTGTTGTTGTAGCGTGCAAGCACCTTGAAGGGTCCATCCACTCGGGGTAGTAGCTTGGACTTGCGTTCCTTGGGGAAGCGATCCTTGCGAAGGTGTAGCCACACAAGATCTCCAACATTGAACATCATGGGTTGCTTGTTGACGTTGAGCTTGGTCGCGAGTCGTTGTACTTGGCGCTCGATGGTGTTTCTTGTATCTTCGTGCATCTTCTTGAGGAAGTTGACTCGGGCACTCGCGTCCATGTTTGTGTGCTCTTGTAGCAGTAGAGGTAGAATGTCCAATCGAGACAATGGGTTGAAGCCATAGACGACCTCGAAGGGGGACTTGCCGGTAGTCGAATGTCTTGCACGATTGTAGGCGTACTCGGCGATGGGTAGGCACTCCTCCCACTCCTTGATGTTCTTCTTTATCAACACGCGTAGTAGAGTGGAGAGCGTGCGGTTGGTCACCTCCGTTTGGCCGTCGGTTTGTGGATGGTATGCCGAAGAGAACAAAAGCTTGATTCCGAGCTTGGCGCACAATGTCTTCCAAAAGTAACTCAAGAACTTGACGTCGCGGTCCGAGACAATCGTCTTTGGCACTCCCTGAAGGCGCAAGATTTCCCTACAAAACAAATTTGCAACATGTGAAGCATCGTCTATCTTGTTGCAAGGAATGAAATGTGCCATTTTGGAGAATCGGTCCACAACAACAAAAACGGAATCCTTGCCATTTCGAGTTCTAGGCAAACCAAGCACAAAGTCCATGCTAATGTCTTCCCGTGGGTGATATGGAATTGGAAGTGGCATATAGAGGCCATTAGATTGAGCTTTGGACTTAGCTTTGCGACATGTAGAGCATCGGTTGGTGAAGCGATTGACGTCGCGGAACATCTTGGGTCAAAAGTAGTTCTTGGAGAGCGTAGCAAATGTCTTGTCGCGTCCGAAGTGTCCCATGAGTCTGCCTCCATGAGATTCCTGCAAAAGCAACAAGCGAAGAGAGGACTCGGGGATGCAAAGTTTGTTAGCTCTCATAAGATATCCATCTTTGATGTAGTATCGATCCCAAGAAGTATGCGTCAAACACTTGGCATAAGGAATAGAAAATGTAGGATCATGCTCATACAAGTCTTTTATATGCTCAAAGCCAATGACATTTAACTCAAGTTGATTAACAAGCATGCATATACGGGAAAGTGCATCCGCCACAACATTTTCCTTACCTTTAATATACTTGATGACATAAGGAAACGACTCAATGAACTCACTCCATTTAGCATGACGCTTGTTCAACTTAGTTTGACCCTTAAGGTATTTAAGCGTTTCATGGTCGGTATGGATGATGAACTCATGAGGGCGTAGGTAATGTTCCCATTCATGCAAAACTCGCACCAAAGCATATAGCTCTTTGTCATAGATAGGGTAATTGAGTTGCGCTCCGGAGAGTTTCTCACTAAAATAAGCAATTGGGCGCTTCTCTTGCGTTAACACACCTCCTATGCCATTACCACTAGCATCGCAATGAATTTCGAAAGGTTTGTCAAAGTTGGGTAATGCAAGCACGGGAGCATGAGTAAGCAAATTCTTAAGCTCATTGAAAGCGATATCTTGAGATGTTCCCCAAACAAACGGTGCATTTTTCTTACTCAAAGCATGCAAAGGTGAAGCAATGGTGCTAAAATCCTTACAAATCTGCGATAGAAACCGGCTAAACCAAGAAAACTACGCACTTGTTGCAAATTGGTTGGTTGGGGCCGAATAAAAATAGATCATGATATGATCATGAGACTTGACAAATCGAGATTCGTCTATTCTATATATCTAGAATATATATATTAAGGTATAATACAATAAAGAAATACAATAAAATAATAAAATATAGTATTATCAATTGTATGCGCTTCTAGAGAAGTATGTATGCAGGAAGTAAATTCTAACCGCTTTCTTTTGAATCCAATTTCAAATTAGATTAGAAAGATAGAAAGGCCATGAGGATGGGAAAATCAAAATAAAATCTTTTTAATTTAATAGCATTGATCTTAGATTCATCAACATGAACACCCTTAGAAGATACTACGAAACCCAAGAAAACAAGCTTATCAACACCAAATAGGCATTTTTCCATATTAGCATAAAGTTGCTCTTTTCGAAGAGTTTGTAGCACGGTGCGAAGGTGGGTGACATGCTCTTTGAGAGATTTGCTAAACACAAGGATATCATCAAAGTAGACAACAACAAATTCACCAATGTAAGGGCGAAACACGTAATGCATAAGACGCATGAAAGTATCGGGTGCTTCCGATAAACCCATAGGCATGACTAACCACTCATATAGACCAAACTTTGTTTTGAAAGCGGTTTTCCATTCATCACCCTCTTGTATGCGGATTTGATAGTAACTACTTTTAAGATCAATTTTGGAAAAGATAGTGGCACCGCAAAGTTCATCAAGCATATCATCAAGGCGTGGAATGGGATACCTATAACGAACGGTGATAGCATTGATAGGTCTACAATCGGAACACATGCGAAAGCTACCGTCTCGTTTTGGCACAAGAATGACCGGTACGGCACAAGGACTCAGACTTTCACGCACATGTCCATGGTCTATGAGATGCTTTACTTGCCTTTGAATGCCTTTGGTTTCTTCGGGGTTGACGCGGTAGGGCGCTTTGTTTGGAAGCGGCGCTCCGGGGATGAGACAATTCGGTGCTCAATGCCTCGTAGTGGAGGTAGACCCGGAGGTAGCTCATCGGGGAAAACATCTTGGAATTCCTGCAATAAAGAAGATAACACCAAAGGTAGTTCGTGAGAGTTGTTAGTTTTTGGTGCGTCATCCTTGCACAATAGGACATAGTGTAGGACACTTGATGGGTTCTCACACACTTCTCTCATCTCACGTTTGGTGGCAAATAGGACTAAGTTTTTCTTGTCGCTCATCGTGGAGGCACTCAATTTGGGCTTGTGGCGCTCACTCTCTTTTTGGTGGTTCACTCTCTCACTATTCTCTCCACGATGGGTGTTTTGCTTGTCGGCGAGCACTTGGCTTGGAGACATAGGACGTAGCACAAACTCTTTCCCTTTCATCTTGAAGCTATAGTGATTTGTACGCCCATTCTGAATGACACCTCGGTCAAATTCCCATGGCCGTCCAAGAAGGAGGTGGCACACGGTCATCGGAAGGACATCACACTCCAAAGTGTCTTCATAGGCGCCGATCTTGAAAGAGACTTGTACTCTCTGCTTGATGAGGACATCAATACCATTGTTACACCCACAGCCCCTGCTGCTATACATACTGGACCAATTACTAGAGCTCGCGCACGCCAATTAAATTACCAGGTACTTTCGTTTCATGGTAATGATTCTAATGTTCATGAGAATATGATGCTGCCTAAATTGGATACATTTGTTTTGCTTACAAATTAAGGGCCTAGCTTTGAGAAGGATGAACATTGGAGCAAGAACAAGCATGGAGATGATGGCAAGCGCATGGGGAACAAGATCGGAGTTACAAGTGATGATTTCAGGACGTTGAAGCCACCATAATGCGTGCATGAAGCCTTGGACGAAATATACAAGATGCTACTTCATAACTTTCGTCCAGAGGCTATTCTAGGTGCTGCGTCACCTTATTATTGGGCCAGGCCCATGTAATTTCGAAATACTTGAGTATAGGCTGTTTTTAGAGTCCGTATGTGTGGGGAAACAAGAGATAGGGTTGGTTTCGGACCCCTTCCCCAAGGGCCACGAAATTCCCCCCTCTTCCTCCATATATACAGCCCTTAGGGCGTCGTTTAGACTTTGGGTTTTGTTTAGATTAAAAGTTTGCCATAGCTGCAACTTCGCGTACTTCGTTTGTGTTCAACGACCAGACAAAGGCGTCACAGAACCCCACCTTGATCAATAAAGCTTTCATCTTATATTCGCAATCTTCAGATTGCAATCTCAGTTTCTTGCTTGTTCTTCGTTTGCTCGCAGGAAACAGACCCTCGTGGTCAGGGTGATCGTGCTCCGGCGTGCTCAATAACCTCTCGGAGTTGGTTTAGCGATTGCTAAGGCGCGACGTCATCGACGTTCGTAGTCGGATCGTCAAAGTCGACTTCCACCAAAGCGATATCCATCATCTCATCGAAAGACGGGACACCTTTGCCTCTATCACCATGCAAGCATGTTCCTTATTACTTGGTAGACCATGGCAATTTGATAAAAATTCTGTACACCATGGTAGAAACAATCAGTATACTCTTGTTCATAAGGATAAAAATATTACTTTGCTTCCTATGACTCCTGATTCCATTTTGAAAGATGATATTAATAGAGCTAATAAAGCAAAACAGGAGAAAAATAAGAGTGAAAATCAGATTGTGGCAAAAGAATTTGAGCAACAAATTAAACCTAATAATAAACCATCTAGTGTTGTTTCTGAAATTAAATTGAAAAGTGCATGTTTACTTGACACAAAATCTGATATTGATGAGCTAGATTTCAACAAATCTGTTTGCTATGCTTTTGTGTGCAAAGAGGCATTATTTTCATTCGAGGACGTGCCTTCCTCTTTGCCCCCAGCTGTCACTAACATTTTGCAAGAGTTTGCTGACGTCTTTCCACAAGACGTGCCACCGGGATTACCACCTATTCGAGGGATTGAGCATCAAATTGACTTAATTCCCGGTGCATCGCTACCCAACCGTGCACCATACCGTACCAATCCAGAGGAGACTAGGAGATTATGCGTCAAGTACAGGAGCTGCTCGACAAAGGTTATATACGCGAATCTCTTAGTCCTGGTGCTGTTCCTATTATACTTGTGCCTAAAAAGGATTGTACATCGCGTATGTGTGTTGATTGTAGAGGCATTATAACATTACTATTTGTTATCGTCATCCTATTCCTAGGCTAGATGATATGCTTGATGAATTGAGTGGCTCTACAATATTTTCCAAAGTTGATTTGCCTAGTGGATACCATCAAATTCGTATGAAACTGGGAGATGAATGGAAAACAACATTTAAAACTAAGTTTGGTTTATATGAGTGCTTAGTCATGCCTTTTGGGTTAAGTAATGCACCTAGTACTTTCATGAGACTAATGAACGAAGTTTTACGTGCTTTTATTGGACGATTTGTGGTAGTCTATTTTGATGATATACTGATTTATAGCAAATCTTTGGAAGAACATTTGGAACATTTACGTGCTGTTTTTATTGCTCTACGTGATGCACGTTTGTTTGGTAACCTTGGGAAGTGCAGCTCTTGCACCGACCAAGTATCTTTTCTTGGCTATGTTGTTACTCCACAGGGAATTGAAGTTGATAAAGCCAAGATTGAAGCTATTGAGAGTTGGCCGCAGCCCAAAACGGTCACACAAGTGAGGAGTTTCTTTGGCCTCGCTGGTTTCTATAGGCGTTTTGTGAGAGATTTCAGCACCATTGCTGCACCTCTCAACGAGCTTACAAAGAAGGATGTGCCTTTTGTTTGGGGTACCGCACAGGAAGAAGCCTTCACGGTATTGAAAGATAAGTTGACACATGCTCCTTTACTCCAACTTCCTGATTTTAATAAGACTTTTGAGCTTGAATGTGATGCTAGTGGAATTGGATTAGGAGGTGTGTTATTACAAGATGGTAAACCTGTTGCATACTTTTCTGAAAAATTGAGTGGGCCTAGTCTGAATTATTCTACTTATGATAATGAACTATATGCTCTTGTTCGGACTTTAGAAACATGGCAACATTATTTATGGCCAAAGAATTTGTTATACATTCTGATCATGAATCTTTGAAACATATTAAAAGTCAAGCTAAACTGAATCGTAGACATGCTAAATGGGTTGAATTCATTGAAACTTTCCCTTATGTCATTAAACACAAGAAGGGTAAAGAAAATGTTATTGCTGATGCATTGTCTCATCGCTATACTATGCTGTCACAACTTGACTTCAAAATATTTGGTTTGGAGACCATCAAAGATCAATATGTGCATCATGCTGATTTTAAAGATGTTTTGCAGAATTGTAAATAAGTAAGAACCTGGAACAAGTTTGTCGTTAATGATGGATTTGTGTTCCGTGCTAACAAGCTATGCATTCCAGCTAGCTCTCTTCGTCTTTTGTTGTTGCAGGAGGCGCATGGAGGAGGATTAATGGGACACTTTAGCGTGAAGAAGACGGAGGACGTACTTGCTACACATTTCTTTTGGCCAAAGATGAGACGGGATGTTGAGCGTTTTGTTGCTCGCTGCACTACATGTCAAAAAGCTAAGTCACGACTCAATCCTCATGGTTTATATATGCCTTTGCCTGTACCTAGTGTTCCTTGGGAGGATATATCTATGGACTTTGTTTTAGGTTTACCTCGAACAAGGAAGGGGAGGGATAGCATATTTGTTGTCGTGGATAGATTCTAAAAAATGGCACACTTTATACCATGTCATAAAAGCGATGACGCTGTTAATGTTGCTGATTTGTTCTTCCGTGAAATTATTCGTTTGCATGGTGTGCCAAATACTATTGTTTCAGATCGTGATACTAAATTTCTTAGCCACTTTTGGAGATGTTTATGGGCTAAGTTGGGGAGTAAACTGCTTTTTAGTACTACTTGTCACCCCCAAACTGATGGACAAACTGAAGTAGTCAATAGAACATTGTCTACTATGCTTAGGGTTGTTTTGAAGAATAATAAGAAAATGTGGGAAGAATGCTTGCCTCATATTGAGTTTGCTTATAATCGTTCATTGCATTCTACTACTAAGATGTGCCCTTTTGAAATTGTGTATGGTTTCCTACCTGGTGCACCTATTGATTTATTGCCTCTTCCATCTTCGGAGAAGGTTAATTTTGATGCTAAACAACGTGCTGAATTGATCTTAAAAATGCATGAGTTAACAAAGGAAAACATTGAGCGTATGAATGCTAAATATAAACTTGCTAGAGATAAGGGTAGAAAACATGTTGTGTTTGCACCTGGAGATCTTGTTTGGTTACATTTGCGTAAGGATAGATTTCCTGATTTGCGCAAATCAAAGCTAATGCCACGTGCTGATGGTCCTTTTAATGTGTTAGAGAAAATAAATGATAATGCATATAAACTTGAGCTGCCTACAGATTTTGGGGTTAGTCCCACTTTTAACATTGCAGATTTGAAGCCTTATTTGGGTGAGGGAGATGAGCTTCCGTCGAGGACGACTTCATTTCAAGAAGGGGAGGAGGATGAGGACATCAATACCATTGTTACACCCACAGCCCCTGCTGCTATACATACTGGACCAATTACTAGAGCTCGCGCACGCCAATTAAATTACCAGGTACTTTCGTTTCTTGGTAATGATTCTAATGTTCATGAGAATATGATGCTGCCTAAATTGGATACATTTGTTTTGCTTACAAATGAAGGGCCTAGCTTTGAGAAGGATGAACATTTGATAGAGGCAAAGGTGTCCCGTCTTTCGATGAGATGATGAATATCGCTTTGATGGAAGTCGACTTTGACGATCCGACTACGAACGTGCGAGGACGTCGCGCCTTAGCAATCGCTAAACCAACTCCGAGAGGTTATCGACCACGCCGGAGCACGATCAACCTGACCACGAGGGTCTGTTTCCTGCGAGCAACGAAGAACAGGCAAGAAACTGAGATTGCAATCTGGATATTGCGAATATAAGATGAAAGCTTTATTGATCAAGGTGGGGTTCTGTGACGCCTTTGTCTGGTCGCTGAACACAAACGAAGTACGCGAAGTTGCAGCTATGGCGAACTTTTAATCTAAACAAAACCCAAAGTCTAAACGACGCCCTAAGGGCTGTATATATGGAGGAAGAGGGGGGGAATTTCGTGGCCCTTGAGGAAGGGGTCTGAAACCAACCCTATCTCTTGTTTCCCCACACATACGGACTCTAAAAACAGCCTATACATATGTATTTCGAAATTACATGGGCCTGGCCCAATAATAAGGTGACGCAGCACCTAGAATAGCCTCTGGACGAAAGTTATGAAGTAGCATCTTGTATATTTCGTCCAAGGCTTCATGCACGCATTATGGTGGCTTCAACGTCCTGAAATCATCACTTGTAACTCCGTTCTTGTTCCCCATGCGCATGCCATCATCTCCATGCTTGTTCTTGCTCCAATGTTCATCCTTCTCAAAGCTAGGCCCTTCATTTGTAAGCAAAACAAATGTATCCAATTTAGGCAGCATCATATTCTCATGAACATTAGAATCATTAGCAAGAAACGAAAGTACCTGGTAATTTAATTGGCGTGCGCGAGCTCTAGTAATTGGTCCAGTATGTATAGCAGCAGGGCCTGTGGGTGTAATAATTGTATTGATGTCCTCATCATCCTCCCCTTCTTGAAATGAAGTCGTCCTCGACGGAAGCTCATCTTCCTCACCCAAATAAGGCTTCAAATCTGCAATATTAAAAGTGGGACTAACCCCAAAATCTGCAGGCAGCTCAAGTTTATATGCATTATCATTTATTTTCTCTAACACCTTAAAAGGACCATCAGCACGTGGCATTAGCTTTGATTTGCGCAAATCAGGAAATCTATCCTTACGCAAATGTAACCAAACAAGATCTCCAGGTGCAAACACAACATGTTTTCTACCCTTATCTCCAGCAAGTTTATATTTAGCATTCATACGCTCAATGTTTTCCTTTGTTAACTCATGCATTTTTAAGATCAATTCAGCACGTTGTTTAGCATCAAAATTAACCTTCTCCGAAGATGGAAGAGGCAATAAATCAATAGGTGCACCAGGTAGGAAACCATACACAATTTCAAAAGGGCACATCTTAGTAGTAGAATGCAATGAACGATTATAAGCAAACTCAATATGAGGCAAGCAGTCTTCCCACATTTTCTTATTATTCTTCAAAACAGCCCTAAGCATAGTAGACAATGTTCTATTGACTACTTCAGTTTGTCCATCAGTTTGGGGGTGACAAGTAGTACTAAAAAGCAGTTTAGTCCCCAACTTAGCCCATAAACATCTCCAAAAGTGGCTAAGAAATTTAGTATCACGATCTGAAACAATAGTATTTGGCACACCATGCAAGCGAATAATTTCACGAAAGAACAAATCAGCAACATTAACAGCATCATCGCTTTTATGACATGGTATAAAGTGCGCCATTTTCGAGAATCTATCCACGACAACAAATATGCTATCCCTCCCCTTCTTTGTTCGAGGTAAACCTAAAACAAAGTCCATAGATATATCCTCCCAAGGAACACTAGGTACAGGCAAAGGCATATATAAACCATGAGGATTGAGTCGTGACTTAGCTTTTTGACATGTAGTGCAGCGAGCAACAAAACGCTCAACATCCCATCTCATCTTTGGCCAAAAGAAATGTGTAGCAAGTACGTCCTCCGTCTTCTTCACGCCAAAGTGTCCCATTAATCCTCCTCCATGCGCCTCCTGCAACAACAAAAGACGAAGAGAGCTAGCTGGAATGCATAGCTTGTTAGCACGGAACACAAATCCATCATTAACGACAAACTTGTTCCAGGTTCTTCCTTCTTTACAATTCTGCAATACATCTTTAAAATCAGCATCATGCACATATTGATCTTTGATGGTCTCCAAACCAAATATTTTGAAGTCAAGTTGTGAAAGCATAGTATAGCGACGAGACAATGCATCAGCAATAACATTTTCTTTACCCTTCTTGTGTTTAATGACATAAGGGAAAGTTTCAATGAATTCAACCCATTTAGCATGTCTACGATTCAGTTTAGCTTGACTTTTAATATGTTTCAAAGATTCATGATCAGAATGTATAACAAATTCTTTGGGCCATAAATAATGTTGCCATGTTTCTAAAGTCCGAACAAGAGCATATAGTTCTTTATCATAAGTAGAATAATTCAGACTAGGCCCACTCAATTTTTCAGAAAAGTATGCAACAGGTTTGCCATCTTGTAATAACACACCTCCTAATCCAATGCCACTAGCATCACATTCAAGCTCAAAAGTCTTATTAAAATCAGGAAGTTGGAGTAAAGGAGCATGTGTCAACTTATCTTTCAATACCGTGAAGGCTTCTTCCTGTGCGGTACCCCAAACAAAAGGCACATCCTTCTTTGTAAGCTCGTTGAGAGGTGCAGCAATGGTGCTAAAATCTCTCACAAAACGCCTATAGAAACCAGCGAGTCCAAGAAAACTCCGCACTTGTGTGACCGTTTTGGGCTGCGGCCAACTCTCAATAGCTTCAATCTTGGCTTTATCAACTTCAATTCCCTGTGGAGTAACAACATAGCCAAGAAAAGATACTCGGTCGGTGCAAAAGGTGCACTTCCCAAGGTTACCAAACAAACGTGCATCACGTAGAGCAATAAAAACAGCACGTAAATGTTCCAAATGTTCTTCCAAAGATTTGCTATAAATCAGTATATCATCAAAATAGACCACCACAAATCGTCCAATGAAAGCACATAAAACTTCGTTCATTAGTCTCATGAAAGTACTAGGTGCATTAGTTAACCCAAAAGGCATGACTAACCACTCATATAAACCAAACTTAGTTTTAAATGCAGTTTTCCATTCATCTCCCAATTTCATACGAATTTGATGGTATCCACTACGCAAATCAACTTTGGAGAATATTGTAGAGCCACTCAATTCATCAAGCATATCATCGAGCCTAGGAATAGGATGACGATAACGAATAGTAATATTATTAATGCCTCTACAATCAACACACATACGCGACGTACCATCCTTTTTCGGCACGAGTATAATAGGAACAGCACAAGGACTAAGAGATTCGCGTATATAACCTTTGTCGAGCAGCTCCTGTACTTGACGCATAATCTCCTTCGTCTCCTCTGGATTGGTACGGTATGGTGCACGGTTGGGTAGCGATGCACCGGGAATTAAGTCAATTTGATGCTCAATCCCTCGAATAGGTGGTAATCCCGGTGGCACGTCTTGTGGGAAGACGTCAGCGAACTCCTGCAAAATGTTAGTGACAGCAGGGGGCAAAGAGGAAGGCACGTCCTCGAATGAAAATAATGCCTCTTTGCACACAAAAGCATAGCAAACAGATTTGCTGAAATCTAGTTCATCAATATCAGATTTTGTGGCAAGTAAACATGCACTTTTCAATTTAATTTCAGAAACAACACTAGATGGTTTATTATTAGGTTTCATTTGTTGCTCAAATTCCTTTGCCACAATCTGATTTTCACTCTTAGTTTTCTCCTGTTTTGCTTTATTAGCTCTATTAATGTCATCTTTCAAAATGGAATCAGGAGTCATAGGAAGCAAAGTAATATTTTTATCCTTATGAACAAGAGTATACTGATTGTTTCTACCATGGTGTACAGAATTTTTATCAAATTGCCATGGTCTACCTAGTAATAAGGAACATGCTTGCATGGGTACCACATCACAATCAACATAATCAGCATATGTAGAGATACTAAAATGCACACGAACAGTACGTGTTACCTTAACCTTGCCGCTGTTGTTGAACCATTGGATGTAGTAAGGATGTGGATGTGGTCTTGTGGTGAGAGATAGCTTCTCCACCATCTCCATGCTAGCCAAGTTGTTACAGCTCCCTCCATCTATGATGACGCGAACAGAACGTTCCTTCACAACTCCCTTTGTATGGAACAAATTATGCCTCTGATTTTGCTCTGCTTGTGTGACCTGCACACTCAAAACACGTTGAGCAACTAAACATTCATACCGGTCAGCGGCTTCAGGAGCCATGTATTGCGTCTCATTTTCAGAATCATCTCCACCATGTTCTTCACGTGTAATAAGAGCCAAAGTCTCCTCATCATAGTCACTAGCGGACTCATACCCACCATCCTCAGTAGCAATCATGACACGCTGAGATTTGCATTCTCTCGCAAAATGTCCTCTTCCCTTACAACGACGACAAATAATATCACTTGTGTGCCCTGTCGATGCCATGGAAGAAGAAGAGCTCTGCACAGGCCCGGCAGGTGTGCTCTTGGCAGAGAGTGGTGGTTGTGCCTGCTTTCTTGTATCACGGCTGGAGGTGGCACCTGATGGAGGTGATGGTGAAGTGGAAGTAGAAGATGCACGCGGTGTCCATGATGAAGGTCGACCTGCAGAAAAGTTAGTTCGCGCCAATGGCTGTCGATCCTGCACTTCACGTTCAGCTTTACAAGCAAGATGGAATAAACGAGTGATATTATTATAATCCTTATACTCTAGAATGGTCTGAATCTCTTTATTTAATCCACCCATAAAACGTGCAAGCATAGCTTCATTCTCCTCAACAATACCACATCTAATCATGCCAGTTTGTAATTCCTGATAATATTCTTCTACAGAATTTTTTCCTTGTCTTAAACGCTGCAATTTTTGAAGTAATTCACGTTGATAATATGGTGGAACCCAACGAGTACGCATAGCAGTTTTCAAAGCAGCCCAAGTAGCTGGAACAGGATATAATCTACAATGTTCAGACCACCAAACACATGCAAAGCTAGTGAAAGCACAAACAGCAGCAGGAACACGTCTCTCCTCAGGATATTGTAAACATGTAAATCGTTGTTCAGTTTCTAACTCCCAAGTAAGATATATATCAGGAACATATCTACCCTCAAATGGTGGAATATTCAATTTCAGTTTAGGGAGATGGTCATGATCTCGTACCTGAGGTGGTGGTGCCGGCCTACCGTGGCGAATATATACCTGAGGTCGACCTGCTGGTGGTGGTGCTGGTGGCTGCACGTAGTTCTGATTTTGATCAACCTCATCCTCATAATCGCCCGCATAATCGTCATCCTCCTCAGCCGCCGCAGGAGCAGGAGCCAAAGAAGCATCAACAGTAGGGACAGCAGCACCCGAATTTTGACCAATCTCAATTGGAACGCGTTGTGCCCGTCCCACTTGATTTGGAAGGCGGCGTTGGAGATGTGGTTGTTGTTGTTGTAGAGGTGCGACATGTGCAGCCGGTGGTGGTTGGGGAAGACGCTTTAGTAACTCAGTAAACTTGTTATCCAGCTTTGTCTCAAACGACTTCTCCACGGCATCTATCTTCTCCATAGCCTCTTCAAATCTGTTTAGCACATCTCCCACCTGGCCACTCATCATTTGCTGAAATTTATCATGCAACTCCTTGTTCGTCATGTTCGCCCAATCAGTCTCATCGGCTTGTGAACCTGCCATGGTTAGCAGTAATAGAAACACAAAAGAATATGATCCTGCAGACTACTAGAAGTGGTGGGATGGTGGTGTGTCACAAAACCTTCAAGCGAATCTCAAATTCTTACCAGTTCTTACCCAGCAGCAGGTGGTGATCGGCAACCGTTGTAGTCAAAAACTCTCAAAGCTTGGATATAGCGATTACCAGGGAGAGTCAAACGCACGATGTAGACTTAGGTGGAGCTGGGAAGGCTTATAATATGGTAGCAAAATGGTAAGCAATAATCAATTCAGAGATGCAAAGTTGAATAAACGCTCAACGACGGTACTGTGCTGGTCCTAGGCTAGACCGTGCTAGAGACGCGAGCCTAGAACACTAACAAAATCACGGCGCTGCACGTAAACAAGGGAAAAGCACACTCAGGAATTTTTTTTTTCGCTCTTTTTTTTTTTTTTGCGCTCCTCCTTTTTTTTTTTTTGCGAAAAAAATCACTATAATGGCGAGTGTCTCAAAACTCTTCCCAGGTCAAACTGACAGGATGGGCACAAAATTTTTTGACTATTTTTTTTTTCGGAAATCAGGGCAGCGACGACGAAAAAGTGCGACAAAAAATCACTATGATGGCGAGTGTCTCAAAACACTACCCGGGGCCTAAAAATAGGATAGGGAAAAAATATTTTTGGTTGCCGAAATTTTGGCCTAAAAACTGCCCGGGGGTCTCCAGACTTTTTTTTTTTTTTTTTCCGAGACCTACTCAGGCAAGGAAACACGAAACGGAAAATATATGGATCTCTAAAACAAACCGACTATGAAAAGAACTCGGATTGGTGGTGGATATATGGCGGTGGTATATGGCAGCGGTGGTGGTATATGGATACGGATTCAAAGCGGTGGCGGATAAGCAATGGTGGTAGATGGCAAGGCGATGATGATGGTGCGGCGGCGGCGTGACAACTTATGACCAGAACTCGAAACTCTAAAAGACTAGACTATAAGACCAGCAACTTGACACGACGATGCAACCACAAATTCAACAAAGCAAAAACCCTAAAAAGATTATGCAAAGGCTCAGATTGGTTCGGATATGATGAACTAACCCTAATTTTTTTTTTGTGGCTTTTTCGTGGACTGTAGGTATGAAGAACAGACTCGATCTAACCTACGAAAAACTGTAAAATCTCACCGAGCAACCTGGAAATCTGATACCACTTGATAGAGGCAAAGGTGTCCCGTCTTTCGATGAGATGATGAATATCGCTTTGATGGAAGTCGACTTTGACGATCCGACTACGAACGTGCGAGGACGTCGCGCCTTAGCAATCGCTAAACCAACTCCGAGAGGTTATCGACCACGCCGGAGCACGATCAACCTGACCACGAGGGTCTGTTTCCTGCGAGCAACGAAGAACAGGCAAGAAACTGAGATTGCAATCTGGATATTGCGAATATAAGATGAAAGCTTTATTGATCAAGGTGGGGTTCTGTGACGCCTTTGTCTGGTCGCTGAACACAAACGAAGTACGCGAAGTTGCAGCTATGGCGAACTTTTAATCTAAACAAAACCCAAAGTCTAAACGACGCCCTAAGGGCTGTATATATGGAGGAAGAGGGGGGGAATTTCGTGGCCCTTGAGGAAGGGGTCCGAAACCAACCCTATCTCTTGTTTCCCCACACATACGGACTCTAAAAACAGCCTATACATATGTATTTCGAAATTACATGGGCCTGGCCCAATAATAAGGTGACGCAGCACCTAGAATAGCCTCTGGACGAAAGTTATGAAGTAGCATCTTGTATATTTCGTCCAAGGCTTCATGCACGCATTATGGTGGCTTCAACGTCCTGAAATCATCACTTGTAACTCCGTTCTTGTTCCCCATGCGCATGCCATCATCTACATGCTTGTTCTTGCTCCAATGTTCATCCTTCTCAAAGCTAGGCCCTTCATTTGTAAGCAAAACAAATGTATCCAATTTAGGCAGCATCATATTCTCATGAACATTAGAATCATTAGCAAGAAACGAAAGTACCTGGTAATTTAATTGGCGTGCGCGAGCTCTAGTAATTGGTCCAGTATGTATAGCAGCAGGGCCTGTGGGTGTAATAATTGTATTGATGTCCTCATCAACATTGGAGCAAGAACAAGCATGGAGATGATGGCATGCGCATGGGGAACAAGAACGGAGTTACAAGTGATGATTTCAGGACGTTGAAGCCACCATAATGCGTGCATGAAGCCTTGGACGAAATATACAAGATGCTACTTCATAACTTTCGTCCAGAGGCTATTCTAGGTGTTGCGTCACCTTATTATTGGGCCAGGCCCATGTAATTTCGAAATACTTGAGTATAGGCTGTTTTTAGAGTCCGTATGTGTGGGGAAACAAGAGATAGGGTTGGTTTCGGACCCCTTCCCCAAGGGCCACGAAATTCCCCCCTCTTCCTCCATATATACAGCCCTTAGGGCGTCGTTTAGACTTTGGGTTTTGTTTAGATTAAAAGTTCGCCATAGCTGCAACTTCGCGTACTTCGTTTGTGTTCAACGACCAGACAAAGGCGTCACAGAACCCCACCTTGATCAATAAAGCTTTCATCTTATATTCGCAATATCCAGATTGCAATCTCAGTTTCGTGCTTGTTCTTCGTTTGCTCGCAAGAAACAGACCCTCGTGGTCAGGTTGATCGTGCTCCGGCGTGGTCAATAACCTCTCGGAGTTGGTTTAGCGATTGCTAAGGCGCGACGTCATCGCACGTTCGTAGTCGGATCGTCAAAGTCGACTTCTACCAAAGCGATATCCATCATCTCATCGAAAGACGGGACACCTTTGCCTCTATCAAGTGGTATCAGATTTCCAGGTTGCTCGGTGAGATTTTACAGTTTTTCGTAGTTTAGATCGAGTATGTTCTTCATACCTCTAGTCCACGAAAAAGCCAAAAAAATATATTTAGGGTTAGTTCATCCTATCCGAACCAATCTGAGCCTTTGCATAATCTTTTCTGTGTTTGCTTTGTTGAATGTGCGGTTGCATCATCGTGTCAAGTTGCTGGTCTTAGCGTCTAGTCCTTTAGAGTTTCGAGTTCTGTTCACAGGTTGTCACGTCGCCGCTGCCATATATCACCACCGCATCATCATCATCGCTGCTGCCATATACCACCACCGCACCAACTTCATCGCCGCTGCCATATACCACCACCACATATTCACCGCCAATCCGAGTCCATATACGCCACCACATATCCGCCGCCATCACGCCAATCCGAGTACACCTGCAACATATATCCGCCACCAGTCCGAGTTCCACCAGATTCATCTCCGCCACCAGTCCGAGTTCCACCAGATTCATCTCCGCCACCAGTCCAAGTCCAGTATTTTGTTACTCTGTTTTGAATTTCCAGATCACGCCATACTCCGAGTCGTGACAGAGAAGGACTCCCAAACTTTTGTGTTACCCGCAGTAGAAAAATAGTTCCAGTTTCAAAAAAAAACTAAGTCTGGAAAATTCTGGCTAGGCAGTTTTTAGACCATTTGTAGACTTTTTCGAAAAAAAATTGTTGCGGAGCAAAAAAAAGGGGTCGTTGTTCAATCCCATCATGAAGTGGAAATTCATTGACATGGGGTCGTCCGCGCCGGCTCGTCGCAAGGCTTTCTTCATCTCCTTGAAGTACTCGTCGATGGACTTGGATCCTTGGATGGTGTTCTCCAATTGGCGTAGAAGTTGTTCCGTGTAGGTTGGAGGCACGAACTCTCGCCGCAAAGCTTTCTTCGTCTTGGGCCAACTCATGTCGTAGGTCTTCGAAGGTGTGTGAAGCCACCATGTCGAGGCGTAGTCGTGGAAGTTTCTTGTGGCGCACTTCACTTGATCTTCGGGAGGAATTTGATGTAGCTTGAGGTAGTCGTCCATCAAACGCTCCCACTCGAGATACTCCTCGGGTTCTAGAGTCCCATAGAAAGGAATCTCATGGTCGGTGTCGAGGTCGTAGTAGCTCGTGGAAGTCGCGGACTTGAGCTTGGGGAGCTTCTCTTGAGCGTAGTCTTGAGGTGCTTGTTGGCGAAGATGCCGTATGTCCGTAGGCGAAGATGCCTTGAAGTCGCTTGGCGAAGATGCCAAGGGAGATGGTGAAGTCGTTGAGCGGTTGTTGGTGTTGAGCTCTTAACCTTCACGTTCGTGGTGGTGATGGTGTCGATGCCGATGTGACCTTGCCGGAGATGGTAGCTCGGAGTCATGTGCTCTTGAGCGTCTTCTTGAAGATGAGGAAGATCCCTTGTAGGACTTGATGAGGGCTTTGATCTCCTCCATTTGAGCATTCATCTTGGCGTCGTTGGAGTTGTTCGTGGCATCGAACTCGTTGTTGTTGTTGTATACCGAGGGTGAAATACCTTGCCTATCCATCACAAGACTCGAGTAGAGGTGAGTAGGAAATGAGATAAACAATACCAAGTTACCTTTTCCCAAAGTTGAGGATGTATCTCGTTTCACTCAATGTGAGATGAAAGAATAGTGGAATTGGTACCGGACTTGTTCACTCACACCTATCAAGTAAAGCTTATGGAGTGGCTCGGTGAGGATAGTGGCACAAAAATTTGAAGCAAAATGTTAGCAAGAGTCAATAATGTTGAAGAGATTCACAAATTCGTGCAAGAGACCAATAGCAATGAATGGCACACGGAAACACACACACGGATAGATAAATGGGGTCGTGCAACCAAGGAATGAGCACAAAATGTGGAATCGACGGAAAACGCTCGTGTTGCACAACTCAAGAGAGACGCTAGCACGATTGCTCAATAGGCAGATACGACACTTGTGCACAACCTATAAGATGCAAAATGGATAAACTTTCTATCCCAAGTATGCTATGTATGTATGGTTCCCGGTGTTTCTCACACGATGATCCAAGATGATCAAGTATGATACCATATGATATATTGTGATGCTATGGCTATTGCTTACAAGCTCTTTGTTCACTCTTTTTCCTTGCTTAAAAGCTTATTCTTTTTTTTTGGATAGCCACTATGCGAAATGCACAAACCAAGGTAGCAATTGTGTATATGCGGGAATAATCTTGTGACACAAGAGATGATATGATGATACCAATATGATATGGTATGTATGCAATGGAAGGTGTAGATCACTAATGTGCACAAGTAACGTTGCCGGCAATACTCAAATGGCTAGTCTCAATAGGCAAGTGACGCAAAATGGGCTAGGGGTTAACAATGTAATGGTAAGGGAGAATGTACAATGATGTCGTCGAGGTTACCGTCCGTGTCGATGATGAGAGGCGGTGTTGTCGATGTGAACCCGTCCTAATTAGCCGAAACACCTTAGGAAACGGAAAAACCACAACTCAAAATCTCAAGGACAAAAGTCAAATGGTGGTAGCGGGAATGCGGTGGTGGTTTTGCGGAAGCTCAATGGGATTGCGGAAATGCAATGATGGGTTTAGGAGTACGCAATGCGGAAGTCGAGGGTAAGGTTGATGGACTACACACAGTGTCGGAGTTGGAAGCACGGTACCTAAATAGCCGAAACACCTTAGGAGACACAACTCACAACACAAACAAAATTGGGTTAAGTTGGGATGGTGGAAGTGTATGGTGGGCAAGCCTATGCGGAAGTTATGGTGGTGGTTGATGAACAAGCAACCGTCCCTAAGTAGCCGAAACACCTTAGGAGACTCGAATCGCAACTCAAACAACCACTAAAGCTATAAGGAACAAAATTGGTTAGGTTGCGGAAGGCTATGGTGGTTTTGCGGAAGTTATGGTGGAAGCCCTAGGCAAAGATGCCAAAATGCCAAAATTTATATGGAGTCAAATGGGGATGGAACCTATCTAGATTGATAGAGGATGTCAATAGCTACTCAACGAGCTAAAGAACGCGAAAATCGGACTCCGGATGTGAAAGTTATGCACAAAACGGTGAAACACGGAAGGCTGAAATCTACAGGGGTCGGACATCCGGGGTTGGGTCGGGATTTCCGGGGGTCAGTGTCTAGAACCGTGCAGATTTGGTGCTCCAGGAGCCGGATGTCCGGCTTGGGGCCCGGATGTCCGGCCCGACGATTCCAGATCGGGATTTGGATTTCGAAACTCGATTTGGGGCGGAAATGGATGATTTCGGGGGCAAAATTTGATGGATTTTGTGGATGGAAAGGGGGAAAAGATGGGGGAAAGCTAGATCCACTTGAAACCAAGCAAATCCATGGATCAAAATCAACAAAACATCATCAAACCAACAAATCACAAAAAAAATTGGGGGCTATTTTTGGTGGGGATTTTCGAATTTAGGATGAAATCAAGCAAAAGAAGGCTAGAAAACGGTGGGAGGGAGTCCAAATACGTGATGAACGTGGCTCATGATACCATATGATATGGGGCTAACCCGGTGTAGGCCGATCTTTCATGATTGGAGTGGGTTCCCTCGAAGAACACGATGAACACGAGGAAGAACGGAGAGAAATCACAAGGGGAAACACTCAAGAACAAGTCCAATCACACATCCACTAGACAATCAAACACACAAGATCCACAAGGTACATGAACAACAAAGGGAAAGATACAAGGTAGAGTTCATCTCCGTGAGGAGGTCTTGAAGGGGGGCCGCCCAAGAGGGGGCCTTGATGATATATCCCGTAGGATCTTCTCCTAGATGGAGGTCTTGGCCTCCATAAGGAGTAGTAGTCTCTCTCTCTCTCAAGAGTAGACTGGTACAAGGAGCAAAGCTCTCTATCAAATGAGCTATCACTTTGCTAACCCTAACTAGGAGGAGGGGGAGTACTATATATAGTCTAAGCCACGAAGGGGTAAGTGGGAAAGAGAGATACATGGGCCTCTGGCCCGTGGCTGCGCGCAGGCAGGCGCCGGATGTCCGGGCTGGGGGCCGGAGGTCCGGGGCTTCGCGAGGCGCCGGATGTCCGGGCCTCGGGCCGGATGTCCGGGCTGAAGTGGCCAGACTTCGGGTGCGTTCTGTCGTCGATGCCGGATTTCCGGGGGAAGGGCCGGATGTCTGGGCTTTGGCGAGGCGCCGGATGTCCGGCCGCTGATGCTGTTGGCCGTCTGTTGGTGCAGCTCCTTGGCGGCTGCACAGGCGCCGGATGTCCGGCCTCTGGCCCGGATGTCCGGCCGCTGTAGCTTCAGCAGCTCCGTCTTCTTCCGTCGTCGCTTCCAGGCTTCCCTCGCGGATGGTGTACTTGTTCCTTGGCGCTTGCACTCCTCCTCACCATCCGTGAAGCTCCGACAATACCTATGCATGCACACGGGAGAAGTGTCAAGTAGTATACCATTCTCGAAGGGGCCAAGTGAACACGTGTAAAGGAGATGATTCACCTTTGTGTATGTGAAGTAGATGTCGCACGTGTCACTTGCCAAACGAACTCTTGACATGGTGATGTCCATAGGATGCTCCGCATCAGACGTCCTCGCACGTTCGTAGTCGGATCGTCAAAGTCGATTTCCTCCAAAACGGTAGCCACCATCTCATCGAAAGACGGGACACCTTTGCCTCTATCAAGAACGATAATGCTCCCATTCACGTAAAACTCGCGCTAAAACATATAGCCCTTTGTCATAGATGGGGTAATCGAGTTGCGCTCCGGAAAGTTTCTCATTAAAGTATGCTATGGGGCGCTTCTCTTGCGTTAACACACCTCCTATGCCATTACCACTAGCATCGCTATGATTTTCAAAAGGTTTGTCAAAGTTGGGTAATGCAAGCACGGGAGCATGAGTAAGCAAATTCTTAAGCTCATTGAAAGCACTATCTTGAGATGGTCCCGAAACAAAGGGTGCATTTTTCTTACTCAAAGCATGTAAAGGAGATGCAATGGTGCTAAAATCCTTCACAAGTCGACGGTAGAAACCGGCTAAACCAAGAAAACTTCGCACTTGTTGCAAATTGGTTGGTTGGGGCCAAGTTTTATAGCATTGATCTTAGATTCATCAACATGAACACCCTTAGAAGATACTACAAAACCCAAGAAAACAAGCTTATCAACACCCAAAAGGCATTTTTCCATATAAGCATAAAGTTGCTCTTTTCGAAGAGTTTGTAGCACGGTTCGAAGGTGGGTGACATGCTCTTTGAGAGATTTGCTAAAAACAAGGATATCATTGAAGTAGACAACAACAAATTCACCAATGTAAGGGCGAAACACATAATGCATAAGACGCATGAAAGTACCCGGTGCTTCCGATAAACCCATAGGCATGACTAACCACTCATACAAACCAAACTTTGTTTTGAAAGCGGTTTTCCATTAATCACCCTCTTGTATGCGGATTTGATAGTAACCACTTTTAAGATCAATTTGGAAAAAATAGTGGCACCGCTAAGTTCATCTAGCATATCGTCAAGGCGTGGAATGGGGTACCTATATCGAACGGTGATAGCATTGATGGGTCTACAATCGGAACACATGCGAAAGCTACCGTCTCTTTTTGGCACAAGAATGACCGGTACGGCACAAGGACTCAAACTTCCGCGCATGTCCATGGTCTATGAGGTGCTTTACTTGCCTTTGTATTTCTTTGGTTTCTTCGGGGTTGACTCGGTAGGGAGCCTTGTTTGGAAGTGGCGCTTCGGGGATGAGGTCGATGCAGTGCTCGATTTCGCGTAGTGGAGGTAGACCCGGAGGTAGCTCGTCAGGGAAAACGTCTTGGAATTCCTGCAAAATAGAAGATAACACTAGAGAAGATTATGAGAGGTGTTAGCTTTTGGTGCCTCATCTTTGCACAAAAGGACATAGTGTAGGACACTTGATGGGTTCTCACACACTTCTTTCATCTCATGTTTGGTGGCAAATAGAACTAAGTTTGTCTTGTCGCTCATCGTGGAGGCACTCAATTTGGGCTTGTGGCGCTCACTCTCTTTTTGGTGGTTCGCTCGCTCACTAGTCTCTCCACGATGGGTGGCTTGCTTGTCGGCGATCACTTGGCTTGGAGACATAGGTCATAGCACATACTCCGTCCCTTTCATCTTGAAGCTATATTTGTTTGTGCGACCATTGTGGATGACACCTCGGTCATATTGCCATGGCCGTCCAAGAAGGAGGTGGCAGACGGTCATCGGAAGGACATCACACTCCAAAGTGTCTTCGTAAGCTCCGATCTTGAAGGAGACTTGTACCCTATGCTCAACTTGGATGGTGCCGTTGTCGCTTAGCCATTGTACTTTGTAAGGGTGCGGGTGCTTCATCTTGACCAATTGGAGCTTGGAGCATAGTTCTTCGCTTGCTAAGTTATGGCAATTCCCTCCATCGATGATGACCTTGACGGACCTTCCCTTGATGCCGGCTTTGGTGTGGAAGATATGGCATCTTTGGTCGTCTTCTTGTTGATGTTGAAGAGTCAAGACCTTGGAGACAACGAGAGCGGGACTTGAATCTTCGTCACAAAAGACTTGATCATCTTCATCTTCGTTGTTCACTTGTCGGTGCATGGCCACTTGCTCAAGGGCTTCCATTTCTCCTTCACTCATTTCGTCGTTGAGGATCATGGTGCGCTTGTTTGTGCACTCGAAGGACTTGTGGCCTCGGCCGCCGCATGTGAAGCATTTGAAGAAACTTGTCTTGATGGTCTCATCGGTTGGGATAGATGATGATGAAGCTTTCGGCTTGAAGTTGCTTGTAGTAGGAGGACGACTTGAGCTTGTCAAAGTTTTCTTGTAACTTGACTTGTCGCCGTTGTGTGTAGATGGCTTGGTTGAGGTAGAAGGTGTTGGAGTCGTTGATGCTTGAGAGTTGGAGAAGCCATAGGACTTGGATGAGAACTTTGCATACTTGAAGTCATCTTGCACTTGGCGTTCCGCTTTGGTAGCTTGGTGTACTAGCTCGATGAGGTTCGAGTATGGTTGGAAGTCGGCAATCTTCTTGATAGGATGATTGAGTCCATTCAAGAAACGTGCCATAGTTTGCTCATCATCTTCCGTGACATTGGCTCATATCATGGCAATCTCCATTTCCTTGTAGTACTCTTCAACGCTCTTGGGTCCTTGCTTGAGGAGTTGGAGTTTCTTGAAGAGGTCGCGGCTGGAGTAGTTTGGCACGAATCATGCTCTCATGACATCCTTCATTTGCGCCCAAGTAGTGATGGGTGGTTCACCTTTGGCCTCTCAGCGCTCAATGACTTGTTCCCACCAAATGAGGATGTAGTCTTGGAATTCAAGGGATGCCATCGCGATCTTCTTCTCTTCTTCGTAGTTGTGCAAGCGGAAGATTTTGTCGACCTTCAATGCCCATGAAATGTACTCTTCGGGGTCATTGCTTCCGGTGAACTTGGGCATGGTGAACTTGAGCTTGCCGTATCGTTGTTCTTCATTGTGTTGGGGTCGAGGATGCTGACGCCCATGTTGTTGAGGATTGACAATCTCATGTTGCTCTTGGCGAGGAGGGTTATCGACCTCATGTTGCTCTTGTCTTGTAGGAGGTCCATTGTCTTCATGCTCTCGATGGACTTTGATGAGGACATGACTACCTTGGATACGACCAAAAATATTGCATACATGCATATTTGTCAGGTGATTTCTAGTGCAAACTATTCAATAATCTATTTATGTTATCCAGAACAAAAATACTTCACACACTTTTGTGTTTTGTCTAATTGCAGGTGTATGGGACATTTGTACAATCCACATATGAAGATAAGGCAAAAGGAGAAGTTTAGGTTCTGTTCAAAAAGTCCTCTCACGTCACTTTTGGGCCAAGAGAAGATAGAGTCCAAGTCTCTCACGTTCTGGATTCAGATTCGGACTGCACAGACATACCTGATTCAAAACGCCAACAACTTTTTCATACGGACTCCGAATTGGGTGATTCGTTTTTTGTTGGAAACTAGATTTCGTGCTCTTTCCAACCCAATTGGATTCACCTTTAAATTCATCCGGAGCGTTGAGTTATGGTCGAAACAATCTGACGTTGCACCAGAATCCGAGTCAAACTACAAGTCCAAAGGTGTTGCATCACCTCCACTTGGGCCCATGAGCCTTGTACGACCTAGGGTTGGTTTTAGGCTGCCTTGGGACGTCCTCCCACCTCCTTGGCCGCCACCCCTTGCTCCTATATAAGTAGATCCATCTAGTAGCTTTTTCCTTGGGATTTGTTTAGTTAAAAGTTAGCCATTGCAACTTCGTGTACTTCGTTTGTGTCCAACGACCAGACCAAGACCGCTTACGGATTCCCACCACTATCAATACTTCATATATATTCGCAATATTCAGATTGCATTATCATATTCTTGCTCGTTCTTCGATTGCTTGCAGGAATAGACCTTCGTGGTCAGGCTGATCGTGCTTCCGGCATCGTCAGTAACCTCAGGAGATTGGTTTAGCGATTGATAAGGCGCAACGTCGTGCACGTTTGTAGTCGGATCGTCAAAGTCACACCTTTGCCTCTATCAAGTGGTATCAGTTTTCAGGTTGCTCGGTGAGAATTTCCAGTTTCCCCTAGATTAGATTTATTTTCTTACCTATTGTCCAAGAAAAAGCCACAAAAAAGTTAGATCTATTCATCCTTTTGTCCAAGCCAGTCTGAGCCTTTGCAATTTTCTATTCATTGTTTGCATTATTGAATTATCGGTTGCATCGTCGTGTCGAGTTGCTGGTCTTAGGGTCTAGTTCGTTTAGAGTTTCGAGTTCTGTTCACATTAGTCACGTCGCCGCTGCATCGTTATCCCTTCTGCTGTCCACCACACCATCCATCAAATTCCACCATGTGCTACCCATAGTTCATTGTCACAATCATAGTTGAGGTCGTTCCCATCTTCGCTTGATCCAATCTGCATCTTATCTAGTTTGTCTTGGAAAGAGGGAGAGAAAAAAAGACAGAGAAAAAAAAAAGAGAGAAAAAAAAAGAGAGAAAAAAAAAGAGAGAAAAAAAGAAAAAGAAGTCAGAAAAAAAGAGAAAGAAAAAAAGTGTGAGGAAAAAAAGAGAGAAGAAAAAAAACAAAATTCGGATCTATCTAGACTCAATCTCGTAGTTGAATTCGGATTGGAATCTGTTTTGTGCACTGTTTAGTAAAACAGGCATACCTTCCTCATACGAAGTCCGTTTTGACTCCGCGAGTACTCAAATGAAAGCTAGCGACGAGCCGCATCTAAATAGTTGCGGAGACTAGTTCAATATTTGACACCTCAAAATCGTCTTCTAAATAGGTCTTTTTGCCCTCCGAAGTTCGCGGACACAGCTTATTCCAGTTTTTCAAGCCAGTTTCAGAATTCTTTCACTCCTCATATCAACTCGGAATTGAGTGATTCTTTTTGCATTGGAAAGCTTGAGTTAGTAGCATTCTTTGAAAAAAATTATCAGAAAATTGGCACAAACTTTTCAAGAGGAAAGTTGGAGAGAGTTGTTGTATATCCTGCTTGGCAGTTGTTTTTCATCATTATCTTTACTGCCGTTGTGATCTTCACTTATATCTTGCTGTCCAGAGCTACTTAGTATCCTTCATTGATGCTAGTTGTGCTACGCCGTGACCTCATTAGTGTTCTAGGCTCGCGTCTCTAGTCCGGTCTAGCCTAGGACCAGCACAGTACCGTCGTTGAGCGTTTATTCAACATTGCATCTCTGAATTGATTATTGCTAATATTTTGCTACCATATATAGCCAACCCAGCTCCACATATTTCTACACCGTGTATACGTACGTTCCCCTGGCAATCGCTTTACTCAATCTTTGGAGTTATTTGACACCGCTGGTTGCCTGTCACCACCTGCTGCTTGGTAAGAACTTGTAAGATATTGATATTTGCTTTACTGTGAGCGCTTTACCACCACATCCTAGTAGTTCATAGGAACATTATTCTTGAATTTTGTTTCTTGTTTCTACTAATCATGACAGGATCTAGAGTCAATTCATGGGGTTTGTCGATCGTGGGAGATGTGCCATCACCTATGCAAATACCACAACCGTCACGAGAGGTGCACAAACATCCAAATGCACATGATCAGGTTAATGTTTCTATACCACCATTTAATGGCCGTTTTAGACCTGCTTTATATATTGAATGGGAGTTTGACCTAAATAATATATTTGCTTCCAATAATTTTGATGTACGTAAAAAAGTGAAGGTTGCGGTTGGTTCTTTCACTGGTTATGCTGTAGTTTGGTGGAGTGAATCTTGTCGGTTACACCCTAATGATATACCTACTACTTGGGATGATTTGAAACTTGCCATGCGACATACATTCGTTCCCGCTTATTATACTCGTGACATGATTACAAAGTTGCAACATTTAAAACAAGGTAGTGACACCGTAACGAAATATTATGATACTTTACAAACTACCTTGCTGCATTCCTCTTTAGAAGAAAGTGAAGAAGATTTTATGGATAGATTTTGGGGAGGATTAAATCGTGACATTCAGGAGATACTAATACATGAAGAGTGTTATCCTATGGACCATTTGTTTCATCTTGCTTGCAAAGCTGAACAGGAAATAAAACGACGTGTTGCGCACAAGGAGAACAAGCGCGAGATGCACATTCCAAGAGTTGATACGGTTGTCCCTTCAACTACTAAGCATACTATGACAACCACATCCGTTGTTGTGAGGACTACATCACCTCCACCATGTGACACATCATCACCGAGAGTGCCTACCTCATCTGAGTTGATCATAAGAGGTAATGACAAAGGTACTAATCTTCCACTTCCACATGAGTATGATGAATGTCTTGTCAATTTAAGTGCACCATGCGGTGAGCTACCCACTACTTTGATCACACCAGCTACCTTAGAGGACTATGTTGATGATTTGACTTTGCCATGTGATCAAACAATTTTGAGTGAGCCCATTGAATTAACTATCGATGCAAAAGAATCAAGTGAATCAGGGAATAAATCAGATTTGGATCAAATATGTTTGAAAATAATTGTGCCAATGTTTAATCATTTTGATATGACCTCTAATCTTGGTGATGGTTCATCAATGTTGGGATGATTTAATGATGAATATTGTCCATCTTTTCATATGAATAAGAGCTTCACTTATATGTGCAAACTGAGTTGCAATACTTTCATGCCTTCTACTTCTTGTGATAATATTTTGGCTTTATATTTTATTAACTATGAAAGTTACTCATGTATACATGTGTCATATGTGCAAAATCCACGGGAAGTAAAAATGGATGACATATACATATACAACATGTACACCTTGTCTCTTTTGTTAGCCACATTTCAGATTAAGCAACGCCGAGGACGGCTTTGTTTTCAAGAAGGGGAGGATGATGAGGACATGACTACCTTGGATACGACCAAAAATATTGCATACATGCATATTTGTCAGGTGATTTCTAGTGCAAACTATTCAATAATCTATTTATGTTATCCAGAACAAAAATACTTCACACACTTTTGTGTTTTGTCTAATTGCAGGTGTATGGGACATTTGTACAATCCACATATGAAGATAAGGCAAAAGGAGAAGTTTAGGTTCTGTTCAAAAAGTCCTCTCACGTCACTTTTGGGCCAAGAGAAGAAAGAGTCCAAGTCTCTCACGTTCTGGATTCAGATTCGGACTGCACAGACATACCTGACTCAAAACGCCAACAACTTTTTCATACGGACTCCGAATTGGGTGATTCTTTTTTTGTTGGAAACTAGATTTCGTGCTCTTTCCAACCCAATTGGATTCACCTTTAAATTCGTCCGGAGCATTGAGTTATGGTCGAAACAATCTGACGTTGCACCAGAATCCGAGTCAAACTACAAGTCCAAAGGTGTTGCATCACCTCCACTTGGGCCCATGAGCCTTGTACGACCTAGGGTTGGTTTTAGGCTGCCTTGGGACGTCCTCCCACCTCCTTGGCCGCCACCCCTTGCTCCTATATAAGTAGATCCATCTAGTAGCTTTTTCCTTGGGATTTGTTTAGTTAAAAGTTAGCCATTGCAACTTCGTGTACTTCGTTTGTGTCCAACGACCAGACCAAGACCGCTTACGGATCCCCACCACTATCAATACTTCATATATATTCGCAATATTCAGATTGCATTATCATATTCTTGCTCGTTCTTCGATTGCTTGCAGGAATAGACCTTCGTGGTCAGGCTGATCGTGCTTCCGGCATCGTCAGTAACCTCAGGAGATTGGTTTAGCGATTGATAAGGCGCAACGTCGTGCACGTTTGTAGTCGGATCGTCAAAGTCGTTTCCACCAAATCGATAGTTATCATCTCATCGAAAGATCGGGACACCCTCGCCTCTATCAGACTTGATGTTCTTGTCTTGCTAGAGGAGGAGCTTGTCGAGCTTGACGAGGAGCGTGACGATGCACACGTGCTTGGAAAATCCTTTCTTGAACTTCATCGCGAAGTGCTTCTTGATGTTCACGAGCTTGTCGTCCTCGGTTGGCTACGGCTTGACTTGATTCATGAAGGGCACGTTGCGCCTCAAGAGCTTGAGCTTCATGTAGTTGTTGTTCTTGACGTTGTGCCTCGGCATCTTGTGCATCTTGATGTCGCGCTCGCTCCTCTTGTTCTTGTTGTTGTTGGTGTTGCCGTTCTTGTGCTTGCGTGAATGCAGCTTGGGTTTGACGTTGTCGATGCTCGTGAGAGTTGGTGTCGTGTAGAGGATTGCGGTTTGCTTGACGGTCTTGACGCGCGGCACGACGAAGAGTGTTTGATGTCGGGGTACTTGAACCGGAGAGAGGGTCGTCGGAGTGTCGACTCGAGCGGCTCCGTCTTGAGTAGGACGAAGTGGTAGAAGAGCGGTTGACCATCATGGTTCGGATATCTTCTTTGAGGGAACTCATTGATGTGTCGAAGTAGTCTCTTGTACGTTGCTCGGATTGTCGTAGGTCGGTGGCGAGGTTGTCGATGCGGTCGCCCAAAGCTAGTTGTTCTTGATGCAAAGCTCGTTGTGCGCCAAATAGTTGATTCTTGGTGACGTAGGAGGTCATGTCATCGTCTTGCTCGATGAAGAGTGGGTTGGTAGAAGTACTTGGCCTGTCCATCATTCCAAACAAAGATATGTGAGTGGGAGAAAGAGAAGAACCAATACCAAATGTACCTTGACCGATGTTGAAGATGGATCAAGATCACTCCAATGTGTAACAAGGAAATAGCACAATTGGTACCAATTCATGTCGGTTTCTCACACCTACACAAGTAAAAGCTTATGGTGGAGCTTGGTTAGGATGGTGGCACAAAATTTGATGCAATTGTAAGTGAGACTCAATAATGTTGGAAAAGATTCACAAATTTGCAAATGCAACAAGTAGACCAAGCAAGATAAGGTACACGAAAACACACACACAAATAGATAAGTGGGGTTGGGCAACCAAGGATGAGCCAAAATGTGGAAACCACAAAAATGCTCTTGTTGCACAACACTACAGAGACGCTAGCACGATTGCACAATAGGCGGATACGAACTTGTGCACAACCTACTAAGCAAAAATGCAACGACTTCTATCCCAAGTATGTTATATGTATGATGTTTCTATGCTATGATCCAAGATGATCGAGTATGACAATCTTAATGTTGTATGATGCTATAGTTCTTGCTTATAAGCTCTTTGCTTATCATTCCCTTTCGCTTAAAAGCTTGTTTGGCTCTTTGTTGTTTGAGCTCTTTTCTCATGCAATGCTTCATGATGAGGACATCAATACCATTGTTACACCCACAACCCCTGCTGCTATACATACTGGACCAATTACTAGAGCTCGCGCACGCCAATTAAATTACCAGGTACTTTCGTTTCTTGGTAATGATTCTAATGTTCATGAGAATATGATGCTGCCTAAATTGGATACATTTGTTTTGCTTACAAATGAAGGGCCTAGCTTTGAGAAGGATGAACATTGGAGCAAGAACAAGCATGGAGATGATGGCATGCGCATGGGGAACAAGAACGGAGTTACAAGTGATGATTTCAAGACGTTGAAGCCACCATAATGCGTGCATGAAGCCTTGGACGAAATATACAAGATGCTACTTCATAACTTTCGTCCAGAGGCTATTCTAGGTGCTGCGTCACCTTATTATTGGGCCAGGCCCATGTAATTTCGAAATACATAAATATAGGCTGTTTTTAGAGTCCGTATGTGTGGGGAAACAAGAGATAGGGTTGATTTCGGACCCCTTCCTCAAGGGCCACGAAATTCCCCCCCTCTTCCTCCATATATACAGCCCTTAGGGCGTCGTTTAGACTTTGCGTTTTGTTTAGATTAAAAGTTCGCCATAGCTGCAACTTCGCGTACTTCGTTTGTGTTCAGCGACCGGACAAAGGCGTCACAGAACTCCACCTTGATCAATAAAGCTTTCATCTTATATTCGCAATATCCAGAATTGCAATCTCAGTTTCTTGCTTGTTCTTCGTTTGCTCGCAGGAAACAGACCCTCGTGGTCAGGTTGATCGTGCTCCGGCGTGGTCGATAACCTCTCGGAGTTGGTTTAGCGATTGCTAAGGCGCGACGTCCTCGCACGTTCGTAGTCGGATCGTCAAAGTCGACTTCCACCAAAGCGATATCCATCATCTCATCGAAAGACGGGACACCTTTGCCTCTATCAAGTGGTATCAGATTTCCAGGTTGCTCGGTGAGATTTTACATTTTTCGTAGTTTAGATCGAGTCTGTTCTTCATACCTACAGTCCACGAAAAAGCCACAAAAAAATTAGGGTTAGTTCATCATATCCGAACCAATCTGAGCCTTTGCATAATCTTTTTAGGGTTTTTGCTTTGTTGAATTTGCGGTTGCATCGTCGTGTCAAGTTGCTGGTCTTAGAGTCTAGTCTTTTAGAGTTTCGAGTTCTGGTCATAAGTTGTCACGCCGCCGCCGCACCATCATCATCGCCTTGCCATCTACCACCATTGCTTATCCGCCACCGCTTTGAATCCGTCTCGATATACCACCACCAATCCGTATCCATATACCACCACCGATCCGTATCCATATACCACTACCGCTACCATATACCACCACCGCTGCCATATCCTGCCGCCATATATCCACCACCAATCCGAGTTCTTTTCATATTCGGTTGGTTTTCGAGATCCATATATTTTCCGTTTCGTGTTTCCTTGCCTGAGTAGGTCTCGGAAAAAAAAAGTCTGGAGACCCCCGGGCAGTTTTTAGGCCAAAATTTCGGCAACCAAAAATATTTTTTCCCTATCCTATTTTTAGGCCCCGGGTAGTGTTTTGAGACACTCGCCATCATAGTGATTTTTTGTCGCACTTTTTCGTCGTCGTTGCCCTGATTTTCGAAAAAAAATAGTCAAAAAAATTTGTGCCCATCCTGTCAGTTTGACCTGGGAAGAGTTTTGAGACACTCGCCATTATAGTCATTTTTCGCAAAAAAAAGAGGAGCGCAAAAAAAGAGAGCGAAAAATAAAAGTTCCAGAGTTTGCTTTTCCCTTGTTTACGTGCAGCGCCGTGATTTTGTTAGTGTTCTAGGCTCGCGTCTCTAGCACGGTCTAGCCTAGGACCAGCACAGTACCGTCGTTGAGCGTTTATTCAACTTTGCATCTCTGAATTGATTATTGCTTACCATTTTGCTACCATATTATAAGCCTTCCCAGCTCCACATAAGTCTACATCGTGCGTTTGACTCTCCCTGGTAATCGCTATATCCAAGCTTTGAGAGTTTTTGGCTACAACGGTTGCCGATCACCACCTGCTGCTGGGTAAGAACTGGTAAGAATTTGAGATTCGCTTGAAGGTTTTGTGACACACCACCATCACCACCACTTCTAGTAGTCTGCAGGATCATATTCTTTTGTGTTTCTATTGCTGCTAACCATGGCAGGTTCACAAGCCGATGAGACTGATTGGGAGAACATGACGAACAAGGAGTTGCATGATAAATTTCAGCAAATGATGAGTGGCCAGGTGGGAGATGTGCTAAACAGATTTGAAGAGGCTATGGAGAAGATAGATGCCGTGGAGAAGTCGTTTGAGACAAAGCTGGATAACAAGTTTACTGAATTACTCAAGCGTCTTCCCCAACCACCACCGGCTGCACATGTCACACCTCTACAACAACAACAACCACATCTCCAACGCCGCCTTCCAAATCAAGTGGGACGGGCACAGCGCGTTCCAATTGAGATTGGTCAAAATTCGGGTGTTGCTGCACCTACTGTTGATGCTTCTTTGGCTCCTGCTCCTGCGGCGGCTGAGGAGGATGACGATTATGCGGGCGATTATGAGGATGAGGTTGATCAAAATCAGAACTACGTGCAGCCACCAGCGCCACCACCAGCAGGTCGACCTCAGGTATATATTCGCAACGGTAGGCCGGCACCACCACCTCAGGTACGAGATCATGACCATCTCCCTAAACTGAAATTGAATATTCCACCATTTGAGGGTAGATATGTTCCTGATATATATCTTACTTGGGAGTTAGAAACTGAACAACGATTTACATGTTTACAATATCCTGAGGAGAGACGTGTTCCTGCTGCTGTTTGTGCTTTCACTAGCTTTGCATGTGTTTGGTGGTCTGAACATTGTAGATTATATCCTGTTCCCCCTACTTGGGCTGCTTCGAAAACTGCTATGCGTACTCGTTGGGTTCCACCATATTATCAACGTGAATTACTTCAAAAATTGCAGCGTTTAAGACAAGGGAAAAATTCTGTAGAAGAATATTATCAGGAATTACAAACTGGCATGATTAGATGTGGTATTGTTGAGGAGAATGAAGCTATGCTTGCACGTTTTATGGGTGGATTAAATAAAGAGATTCAGACCATTCTAGAGTATAAGGATTATAATAATATCACTCGTTTATTCCATCTTGCTTGTAAAGCTGAACGTGAAGTGCAGGATCGACAGCCATTGGCGCGAACTAACTTTTCTGCAGGTCGACCTTCATCATGGACACCGCGTGCATCTTCTACTTCCACTTCACCATCACCTTCATCAGGTGCCACCTCCAGCCGTGATACAAGAAAGCAGGCACAACCACCACTCTCTGCCAAGAGCACACCTGCCGGGCCTGCGCAGAGCACTTCTTCTTCCATGGCATCGACAGGGCACACAAGTGATATTATTTGTCGTCGTTGTAAGGGAAGAGGACATTTTGCGAGAGAATGCAAATCTCAGCGTGTCATGATTGCTACTGAGGATGGTGGGTATGAGTCCGCTAGTGACTATGATGAGGAGACTTTGGCTCTTATTACACGTGAAGAACATGGTGGAGATGATTCTGAAAATGAGACGCAATACATGGCTCCTGAAGACGCTGACAGGTATGAATGTTTAGTTGCTCAACGTCTTTTGAGTGTGCAGGTCACACAAGCAGAGCAAAATCAGAGGCATAATTTGTTCCATACAAAGGGAGTTGTGAAGGAACGTTCTGTTCGCGTCATCATAGATGGAGGGAGCTGTAACAACTTGGCTAGCATGGAGATGGTGGAGAAGCTATCTCTCACCACAAGACCACATCCACATCCTTACTACATCCAATGGTTCAACAACAGCGGCAAGGTTAAGGTAACACGTACTGTTCGTGTGCATTTTAGTATCTCTACATATGCTGATTATGTTGATTGTGATGTGGTACCCATGCAAGCATGTTCCTTATTACTAGGTAGACCATGGCAATTTGATAAAAATTCTGTACACCATGGTAGAAACAATCAGTATACTCTTGTTCATAAGGATAAAAATATTACTTTGCTTCCTATGACTCCTGATTCCATTTTGAAAGATGACATTAATAGAGCTAATAAAGCAAAACAGGAGAAAAATAAGAGTGAAAATCAGATTGTGGCAAAGGAATTTGAGCAACAAATGAAACCTAATAATAAACCATCTAGTGTTGTTTCTGAAATTAAATTGAAAAGTGCATGTTTACTTGCCACAAAATCTGATATTGATGAACTAGATTTCAGCAAATCTGTTTGCTATGCTTTTGTGTGCAAAGAGGCATTATTTTCATTCGAGGACGTGCCTTCCTCTTTGCCCCCTGCTGTCACTAACATTTTGCAGGAGTTCGCTGACGTCTTCCCACAAGACGTGCCACCGGGATTACCACCTATTCGAGGGATTGAGCATCAAATTGACTTAATTCCCGGTGCATCGCTACCCAACCGTGCACCATACCGTACCAATCCAGAGGAGACGAAGGAGATTATGCGTCAAGTACAGGAGCTGCTCGACAAAGGTTATATACGCGAATCTCTTAGTCCTTGTGCTGTTCCTATTATACTCGTGCCTAAAAAGGATGGTACGTCGCGTATGTGTGTTGATTGTAGAGGCATTAATAATATTACTATTCGTTATCGTCATCCTATTCCTAGGCTAGATGATATGCTTGATGAATTGAGTGGCTCTACAATATTCTCCAAAGTTGATTTGCGTAGTGGATACCATCAAATTCGTATGAAATTGGGAGATGAATGGAAAACTGCATTTAAAACTAAGTTTGGTTTATATGAGTGGTTAGTCATGCCTTTTGGGTTAACTAATGCACCTAGTACTTTCATGAGACTAATGAACGAAGTTTTACGTGCTTTCATTGGACGATTTGTGGTAGTCTACTTTGATGATATACTGATTTATAGCAAATCTTTGGAAGAACATTTGGAACATTTACGTGCTGTTTTTATTGCTCTCCGTGATGCACGTTTGTTTGGTAACCTTGGGAAGTGCACCTTTTGCACCGGCCGAGTATCTTTTCTTGGCTATGTTGTTACTCCACAGGGAATTGAAGTTGATAAAGCCAAGATTGAAGCTATTGAGAGTTGGCCGCAGCCCAAAACGGTCACACAAGTGCGGAGTTTTCTTGGACTCGCTGGTTTCTATAGGCGTTTTGTGAGAGATTTTAGCACCATTGCTGCACCTCTCAACGAGCTTACAAAGAAGGATGTGCCTTTTGTTTGGGGTACCGCACAGGAAGAAGCCTTCACGGTATTGAAAGATAAGTTGACACATGCTCCTTTACTCCAACTTCCTGATTTTAATAAGACTTTTGAGCTTGAATGTGATGCTAGTGGCATTGGATTAGGAGGTGTGTTATTACAAGATGGCAAACCTGCTGCATACTTTTCTGAAAAATTGAGTGGGCCTAGTCTGAATTATTCTACTTATGATAAAGAACTATATGCTCTTGTTCGGACTTTAGAAACATGGCAACATTATTTATGGCCCAAAGAATTTGTTATACATTCTGATCATGAATCTTTGAAACATATTAAAAGTCAAGCTAAACTGAATCGTAGACATGCTAAATGGGTTGAATTCATTGAAACTTTCCCTTATGTCATTAAACACAAGAAGGGTAAAGAAAATGTTATTGCTGATGCATTGTCTCGTCGCTATACTATGCTTTCACAACTTGACTTCAAAATATTTGGTTTGGAGACCATCAAAGATCAATATGTGCATGATGCTGATTTTAAAGATGTATTGCAGAATTGTAAAGAAGGAAGAACCTGGAACAAGTTTGTCGTTAATGATGGATTTGTGTTCCGTGCTAACAAGCTATGCATTCCAGCTAGCTCTCTTCGTCTTTTGTTGTTGCAGGAGGCACATGGAGGAGGATTAATGGGACACTTTGGCGTGAAGAAGACAGAGGACGTACTTGCTACACATTTCTTTTGGCCAAAGATGAGACGGGATGTTGAGCATTTTGTTGCTCGCTGCACTACATGTCAAAAAGCTAAGTCACGACTCAATCCTCATGGTTTATATATGCCTTTGCCTGTACCTAGTGTTCCTTGGGAGGATATATCTATGGACTTTGTTTTAGGTTTACCTCGAACAAAGAAGGGGAGGGATAGCATATTTGTTGTCGTGGATAGATTCTCGAAAATGGCACACTTTATACCATGTCATAAAAGCGATGATGCTGTTAATGTTGCTGATTTGTTCTTTCGTGAAATTATTCGCTTGCATGGTGTGCCAAATACTATTGTTTCCGATCGTGATACTAAATTTCTTAGCCACTTTTGGAGATGTTTATGGGCTAAGTTGGGGACTAAACTGCTTTTTAGTACTACTTGTCACCCCCAAACTGATGGACAAACTGAAGTAGTCAATAGAACATTGTCTACTATGCTTAGGGCTGTTTTGAAGAATAATAAGAAAATGTGGGAAGAATGCTTGCCTCATATTGAGTTTGCTTATAATCGTTCATTGCATTCTACTACTAAGATGTGCCCTTTTGAAATTGTGTATGGTTTTCTACCTCGTGCACCTATTGATTTGTTGCCTCTTCCATCTTCGGAGAAGGTTAATTTTGATGCTAAACAACGTGCTGAATTGATCTTAAAAATGCATGAGTTAACTAAGGAAAACATTGAGCGTATGAATGCTAACTATAAACTTGCTGGAGATAAGGGTAGAAAACATGTTGTGTTTGCACCTGGAGATCTTTTTTGGTTACATTTGCGTAAGGATAGATTTCCTGATTTGCGCAAATCAAAGCTAATGCCACGTGCTGATGGTCCTTTTAAGGTTTTAGAGAAAATAAATGATAATGCATATAAACTTGAGCTGCCTGCAGATTTTGGGGTTAGTCCCACTTTTAACATTGCAGATTTGAAGCCTTATTTCGGTGAGGAAGATGAGCTTCCGTCGAGGACGACTTCATTTCAAGAAGGGGAGGATGATGAGGACATCAATACCATTGTTACACCCACAGCCCCTGCTGCTATACATACGGGACCAATTACTAGAGCTCGCGCACGCCAATTAAATTACCAGGTACTTTCGTTTCTTGGTAATGATTCTAATGTTCATGAGAATATGATGCTGCCTAAATTGGATACATTTGTTTTGCTTACAAATGAAGGGCCTAGCTTTGAGAAGGATGAACATTGGAGCAAGAACAAGCATGGAGATGATGGCATGCGCATGGGGAACAAGAACGGAGTTACAAGTGATGATTTCAAGACGTTGAAGCCACCATAATGCGTGCATGAAGCCTTGGACGAAATATACAAGATGCTACTTCATAACTTTCGTCCAGAGGCTATTCTAGGTGCTGCGTCACCTTATTATTGGGCCAGGCCCATGTAATTTCGAAATACATAAATATAGGCTGTTTTTAGAGTCCGTATGTGTGGGGAAACAAGAGATAGGGTTGGTTTCGGACCCCTTCCTCAAGGGCCACGAAATCCCCCCCCCCTCTTCCTCCATATATACAGCCCTTAGGGCGTCGTTTAGACTTTGCGTTTTGTTTAGATTAAAAGTGATAGAGGCAAAGGTGTCCCGTCTTTCGATGAGATGATGGATATCGCTTTGGTGGAAGTCGACTTTGACGATCCGACTACGAACGTGCGAGGACGTCGCGCCTTAGCAATCGCTAAACCAACTCCGAGAGGTTATCGACCACGCCGGAGCACGATCAACCTGACCACGAGGGTCTGTTTCCTGCGAGCAAACGAAGAACAAGCAAGAAACTGAGATTGCAATCTGGATATTGCGAATATAAGATGAAAGCTTTATTGATCAAGGTGGAGTTCTGTGACGCCTTTGTCTGGTCGCTGAACACAAACGAAGTACGCGAAGTTGCAGCTATGGCGAACTTTTAATCTAAACAAAACCCAAAGTCTAAACGACGCCCTAAGGGCTGTATATATGGAGGAAGAGGGGGGGAATTTCGTGGCCCTTGAGGAAGGGGTCCGAAACCAACCCTATCTCTTGTTTCCCCACACATACGGACTCTAAAAACAACCTATACTGATGTATTTCGAAATTACATGGGCCTGGCCCAATAATAAGGTGACGGAGCACCTAGAATAGCCTCTGGACGAAAGTTATGAAGTAGCATCTTGTATATTTCGTCCAAGGTTTCATGCACGCATTATGGTGGCTTCAACGTCTTGAAATCATCACTTGTAACTCCGTTCTTGTTCCCCATGCGCATGCCATCATCTCCATGCTTGTTCTTGCTCCAATGTTCATCCTTCTCAAAGCTAGGCCCTTCATTTGTAAGCAAAACAAATGTATCCAATTTAGGCAGCATCATATTCTCATGAATATTAGAATCATTACCAAGAAACGAAAGTACCTGGTAATTTAATTGGCGTGCGCGAGCTCTAGTAATTGGTCCAGTATGTATAGCAGCAGGGGCTGTGGGTGTAACAATGGTATTGATGTCCTCATCAAAAAGTTCGCCATAGCTGCAACTTCGCGTACTTCGTTTGTGTTCAGCGACCAGACAAAGGCGTCACAGAACTCCACCTTGATCAATAAAGCTTTCATCTTATATTCGCAATATCCAGAATTGCAATCTCAGTTTCTTGCTTGTTCTTCGTTTGCTCGCAGGAAACAGACCCTCGTGGTCAGGTTGATCGTGCTCTGGCGTGGTCGATAATCTCTCGGAGTTGGTTTAGCGATTGCTAAGGCGCGACGTCCTCGCACGTTCGTAGTCGGATCGTCAAAGTCGACTTCCACCAAAGTGATATCCATCATCTCATCGAAAGACGGGACACCTTTGCCTCTATCACTTCACGAACCAAGATAGCAATTGTGTATGCGATGACAACTTTGTGACATAAGAGATGATACCAAGATATGCACCACGATGATATGGTGCTATGGGAAGTATGATCACTAATGTGCACAAGTCACGTTGCCAGCAATACTCAAAGGCTAGTATCGATGGGTAAGCTACGCAAAGAGTAAGGCTATGGGGTTATCAACGCAAATGCAAGAGTGTATGAGGATATCACGATACCAAGATGAGGTTGATACCAAAATGATGTCGCCGATCGTAGTAGTCCGTGTCGAAGATGAGCGGTAGTGATGTCGATGTCGAGCCGTACCTAGATAGCCGAAACACAAAAGGACACGGTTACCACGACTCAAATTCTCCAAGACCGAAACGTGTCAAAATGTGTCGGAGTTGGTAGCGGTCAAGAGGTGGTATGGTTTTGTTTATTGAAAGGGTTTGCGGAAGTTAGGTGGTGGTATAGGAAGGTGTAAGCGGAAATGGAAAGTGGGGAGGTGGTGGTGGCCGAACTGAAACTTTTCAGTTTCGTCAGGGTATTGCGGACGTCTGGGGTTTTGTGGTCGTCCGGTCGTCGGATGTCCGGAGGATGTCGGACGTTCGGTGCCTGGGCGATTTCGGGCACGGGATGAACTGCTAGGGTTCGTGGTGGGAGTGGCGAAATTGGTCAAATCCAGGCGATTTTGTGGATGGAAAAGGTAGAGATGATGGGGAAAAGCTAGATCCACTCAAGGCAAGGCAAATCCATGGATCAAATCCAACAAAATTTCATCACACCAACAAATCACAAAAAAAATTGGGGCTATTTTTGTGGGGAATTTTTGGATAAGGACGAAAAACAACAAAATCAAGGTAGAAAACGAAGAGGGGAGGCTCCGAAATCGTGATCAACGATGCTCATGATACCAAGATGATGTAGGGTGGAACCCTATACGCCCGATCTTTCACGAAAGGAGCGGATGCCGCGATGATGAGGACATCAATACCATTGTTACACCCACAACCCCTGCTACTATACATACTAGACCGATTACTAGAGCTCGCGCACGCCAATTAAATTACCAGCTACTTTCGTTTCTTGGTAATGATTCTAATGTTCATGAGAATATGATGCTGCCTAAATTGGTTACATTTGTTTTGCTTACAAATGAAGGGCCTAGCTTGGAGAAGGACGAACACTGGAGCAAGAACAAGCATGGAGTTGATGGCATGCGCAAGGGAGACAAGAACAGAGTTTTCAAGTGATGATTTCAGGACTTTGAAGCCACCATAATGAGTGCATGAAGCCTTGGACGAAATATACAAGATGCCACTTCATAATTTTCGTCCAGAGGCTATTCTAGGTGCTGCGTCACCTTATTTTTGGGCCAGGCCCATGTAATTTCGAAATACTTCAATATAGGCTGTTTTTAGAGTCCGTATGTGTGGGGAAACAAGAGTTAGGGTGGGTTTCGGACCCCTCCTCCAAGGGCCACGAAATCCCCCCTCCCCCACTTCCTCCATATATACAGCCCCTAGGGCATCGTTTAGACTTGCGGGTTTTGTTTAGATTAAAAGTTCGCCATAGCTGCAACTTCGCGTACTTCGTTTGTGTTCAACGACCAGACAAAGGCGTCACGGAACCCCACCTTCATTAATAAAGCTTTCCTCTTTTATTCGCAATATCCAGATTGCAATCTCAGTTTCTTGCTTGTTCTTCGTTTGCTCGCAGGAAATAGACCCTCGTGGTCAGGTTGATCGTGCTCCGGCGTGGTCAATAACCCCTCGGAAGTTGGTTTAGCGATTGCTAAGGCGCGACGTCTTCGCACGTTCGTAGTCGGATCGTCAAAGTCGACTCCCACAGAAAACGATTGCTATCTCATCGAAACATCGGGACACCTTTGCCTCTATCAAGTGGTATCAGATTTCTAGGTTGCTCGGTGAGATTTTACAGTTTTTCGTAGTATAGATCGAGTCTGTTCTTCATACCTATAGTCCACGAAAAAGCCAAAAAAAATTAGGGTTAGTTCATCTTATCCGAACCAATCTGAGCCTTTGCATAATCTTTTCGGTATTTGCTTTGTTGAATTTGCGGTTGCATCGTCGTGTGAAGTTGCTGGTCCTAGCGTCTAGTCCTTTAGAGTTTCGAGTTCTGTTCACAAGTTGTCACGCCGCCGCCGCACCATCGTCATCACCGCTGCCATATACCACCATTGTCATCACCGCTGCCATATACCACCATCATCATCACCGCTGCCATATACCACCATCATCATCACCGCTGCCATATACCACATATCCATCGCCATCACGCTAATCTGATTCCACCTCCATCACAGATTCGCCACCAGTCCGTGTTCCACCGCCCTGCATATATCCGCCACCAGTCCGAGTTTCCACCAGATTCATCTCCGCCACCAGTCCTAGTCCGAGTCCAGTAATTGTTACTTTGTTCTCGATTTCCAGATCACGCGGTACTCCGAGTCGTGACAGAGTAGGACTCCCCAACTTTCGAGCCATCCGCAGAAGAAAAATAGTTCCAGTTTAAAAAAACAAAGTCTGAAAAATTCCGGCTAGGCAGTTTTTAGGACATTTGTAGACATTTTCGAAAAAAAATTGTTGTGGAGCAAAAAAAATGAGAAAAAAAGTGCAAAAAAAAGTGGAAAAAAAGAAGAAAAAATCAGAGAGTGCTCCTCCCTTGTTTACGTGCAACGTCGTGATTTTGTTAGTGTTCTAGGCTCGCGTCTCTAGTACGGCTAGCCTAGGACCAGCACAATATCGTCGTTGAGCGTTTATTCAACTTTGCATATCTGAATTGATTATTGCTGACCCTTTTTGCTACCATATTATAAGCCTTCCCAGCTCCACAAACATCTACATCGTGCGTTTGACTCTCCCTAGTAATCTCTTTATCCAAGCTTTGAGAGTTTTGACTACATCGGTTGTTGATCACCGCCTGCTGCTGGGTAAGAACTGGTAAGAATTTGAGATTTGCTTGACGGATTTGTGACACCCACCACCACCACCACTTGTTAGTAGTCTGTAGGATCATATTCTTGTGTGTTTCTATTGCTGCTAACCATGCCAGGATCACAAGCCGACGAGATTAACTGGGAGAACTTAACGAACAAGGAGCTTCATGATAAGTTTCAGCAAATGATGACTGAACAGGTGCAGGATGTGCTAAACAATTTTGAAGAGGCCATGGAGAAGATCACTGGCCTTGAGAAGACGTTCGAAACAAAGCTCGATAACAGATTTAATGAACTGCTTGCGCGTCTTCCACCACCGGCTGCACCTGCCGCACCTCTGCAACAACAACAACAACAACAACAACAACGACTACCTCCACGTCGCGAAATAGCCCTCCGCCGAGCGAGCCATGTTCCTCTTCAGCCTGGCCAAACTGTTGGTGCTGCTGTTGATAACTCTGTGGCTCCTGCTGCTGATGGGGAGGAGGATGATTATGCGGGAGATTACGAGGATGAGGTTGATCAAAATCAGAACTACGTGCAACCACCAGCACCACAACCACCAGGTCGTCCACATGCAAATAATGGCAATGTTAGGGCTCCCCCTCAGGTACGAGATCATGACCATCTCCCTAAATTGAAATTGAATATTCCACCATTTGAGGGTAGATATGTTCCTGATATATATCTTACTTGGGAGTTAGAAACTGAACAACGATTTACATGTTTACAATATCCTGAGGACAGACGTGTCCCTGCTGCTGTTTGTGCTTTCACTAGTTTTGCATGTGTTTGGTGGTCTGAACATTGTAGATTATATCCTGTTCCAGCTACTTGGGCTACTTTGAAAACTGCTATGCGTACTCGTTGGGTTCCACCATATTATCAACGTGAATTACTTCAAAAATTGCAGCGGTTAAGACAAGGAAAAAATTCTGTAGAAGAATATTATCAGGAATTACAAACTTGCTTGATTAGATGTGGTATTGTTGAGGAGAATGAAATTATGCTTGCACGTTTTATGGGTGGATTAAATAGAGAGATTCAGACCATTCTAGAGTATAAGGATTATAATAATATCACTCGTTTATTCCATCTTGCTTGTAAAGCTGAACGTGAAGTGCAGGATCGACATGCATTGGCTTGAACTAACTTTTCTGCAGGTCGACCTTCATCATGGACACCACGTGCATCATCTACTTCCACTGCACCATCACCTCCTTCAGGTGC
Organism: Aegilops tauschii subsp. strangulata; assembly: GCF_002575655.3. Lineage (NCBI taxonomy): Eukaryota > Viridiplantae > Streptophyta > Magnoliopsida > Poales > Poaceae > Aegilops > Aegilops tauschii. Next base: position 252,931,499 of record NC_053037.3, read on the forward strand.
CACCTCCAACCGTGATACAAGAAAGCAGGCACAACCACCACTATTTGCCAAGAGCACACCTGTCGGGCCTGCACAGAGCTCTTCTTCTTCCATGGCGTCAACAGGGCACACAAGTGATATTATTTGTCGTCGTTGTAAGGGAAGAGGACATTTTGCGAGAGAATGCAAAACTCAGCGTGTGATAATTGCTACTAAGGATGGTGGGTATGAGTCCGCTAGTGACTATGATGAGGAGACTTTGGCTCTTATTACACATGAAGAACACGGTGGAGATGATTCTGATCATGAGACGCAATACAGGGCTGCTGAAGATGCTGACAGGTATGAATGTTTAGTTGCTCAACGTGTTTTGAGTGTGCAGGTTACACAAGCTGAGCAAAATCAGAGGCATAATTTGTTCCATACAAAGGGAGTTGTGAAGGAACGTTCTACTCGCGTCATCCTAGATGGAGGGAGCTGCAACAACTTGGCTAGCATGGAGATGGTGGAGAAGCTATCTCTCACCACAAGACCACATCCACATCCTTACTACATCCAATGGTTCAACAACAGCGGCAAGGTTAAGGTAACACGTACTGTTCGGGTGCATTTTAGTATCTCTACATATGCTGATTATGTTGATTGTGATGTGGTACCTATGCAAGCATGTTCCTTATTACTTGTTAGACCATGGCAATTTGATATAAATTCTGTACACCATGGTAGAAACAATCAGTATACTCTTGTTCATATGGATACAAATATTACTTTGCTTCCTATGACTCCTGATTCCATTTTGAAAGATGATATTCATAGAGCTAATAAAGCAAAACAGGAGAAAAATAAGAGTGAAAATCAGATTGTGGCAAAAGAATTTGAGCAACAAATGAAGCCTCATAATAAACCATCTAGTGTTACTTCTGAATTTAAATTGAAAAGTGCATGTTTACTTTCCACCAAATCTTATACTGATGAGCTAGTTTTTAGCAAATCTGTTTGCTATGCTTTTGTGTGCAAAGAGGCATTATTTTCAGTCGAGGACATGCCTTCCTCTTTACCCCCTGTAGTCACTAACATTTTGCAGGAGTTCGCTGACGTCTTCCCACAAGACATGCCACCGGGATTACCACCTATTCGAGGGATTGAGCATCAAATTGACTTAATTCCCGGTGCATTGCTACCCAACCGTGCACCATACCGTACCAATCCAGAGGAGACGACGGAGATTATGCGTCAAGTACAGGAGCTGCTCGACAAAGGTTATATTCGCCAATCCCTTACTCCTTGTGCTGTTCCTATTATTCTAGTGCCGAAAAAGGATGGTACATCGCTTATGTGTGTTGATTGTGGAGGCATTAATAATATTACTATTCGTTATCGTCATCCTATTCCTAGGCTAGATGATATGTTTGATGAATTGAGTGGCTCTACAATATTCTCCAAAGTTGATTTGTGTAGTGGATACCATCAAATTCGTATGAAATTGGGAGATGAATGGAAAACAGCTTTTAAAACTAAGTTTGGTTTATATGAGTGGTTAGTCATGCCTTTTGGGTTAACTAGTGCACCTTGTACTTTCATGAGACTAATGAACGAAGTTTTACGTGCTTTCATTGGACGATTTGTGGTAGTCTATTTTGATGATATACTGATTTATAGCAAATCTTTGGAAGAACATTTGGAACATTTACGTGTTGTTTTTATTGCTCTACGTGATGCACGTTTGTTTGGTAACCTTGGGAAGTGCACCTTTTGCACCGACCGAGTATCTTTTCTTGGCTATGTTGTTACTCCACAGGGAATTGAAGTTGATAAAGCCAAGATTGAAGCTATTGAGAGCTGGCCGCAGCCCAAAACGGTCACACAAGAAGAAGCCTTCATGATATTGAAAGATCAGTTGACACATGCTCCTTTACTCGAACTTCCTGATTTTAATAAGACTTTTGAGCTTGAATGTGATGCTACTGGAATTGGATTAGGAGGTGTGTTATTACAAGATGGCAAACCTGCTGCATACTTTTCTGAAAAATTGAGTGGGCCAAGTCTGAACTATTCTACTTATGATAAAGAATTATATGCTCTTGTTCGGACCTTAGAAACATCACAACATTATTTATGGCCCAAAGAATTTGTTATACATTCTGATCATGAATCTTTGAAACATATTAAAAGTCAAGCTAAACTGAACCGTAGACATGCTAAATGGGTTGAATTCATCGAGACTTTCCCTTATGTCATTAAACACAAGAAGGGTAAAGAAAATGTTATTGTTGATGCATTGTCTCGTCGTTATACTATGCTTTCACAACTTGACTTTAAAATATTTGGTTTGGAGACCATCAAAGATCAATATGTGCATGATGCTGAATTTAAAGATGTATTGCAGAATTGTAAAGAAGGTAGAACATGGAACAAGTTCGTCGTTAACGATGGATTTGTGTTTCGTGCTAACAAGCTATGCATTCCAGCTAGCTCCGTTCGTCTTTTGTTGTTGCAGGAGGCGCATGGAGGAGGACTAATGGGACACTTTGGCGTGAAGAAGACGGAGGATATACATGCTACACATTTCTTTTGGCCAAAGCTGAGACGGGATGTTGAGCGTTTTGTTGCTCGCTGCACTACATGTCAAAAAGCTAAGTCACGACTCAATCCTCATGGTTTATATATGACTTTCCTGTACCTAGTGTTCCTTGGGAGGATATATCTATGGACTTTGTTTTAGGTTTACCTCGAACAAAGAAGGGGAGGGATAGTGATAGAGGCAAAGGTGTCCCGTCTTTCGATGAGATGATGGATATCGCTTTGGTGGAAGTCGACTTTGACGATCCGACTACGAACGTGCGAGGACGTCGCGCCTTAGCAATCGCTAAACCAACTCCGAGAGGTTATCGACCACGCCGGAGCACGATCAACCTGACCACGAGGGTCTGTTTCCTGCGAGCAAACGAAGAACAAGCAAGAAACTGAGATTGCAATCTGGATATTGCGAATATAAGATGAAAGCTTTATTGATCAACGTGGAGTTCCGTGACGCCTTTGTCTGGTCGCTGAACACAAACGAAGTACGCGAAGCTGCAGCTATGGCGAACTTTTAATCTAAACAAAACCCAAAGTCTAAACGACGCCCTCAGGGCTGTATATATGGAGGAAGAGGGGGGAATTTCGTGGCCCTTGAGGAAGGGGTCCGAAACCAACCCTATCTCTTGTTTCCCCACACATACGGACTCTAAAAACAGCCTATACTTATGTATTTCGAAATTACATGGGCCTGGCCCAGTAATAAGGTGACGCAGCACCTAGAATAACCTCTGGACGAAAGTTATGAAGTAGCATCTTGTATATTTCGTCCAAGGCTTCATGCACACATTATGGTGGCTTCAACGTCCTGAAATCATCACTTGTAACTCCGTTCTTGTTCCCCATGCGCATGCCATCATCTCCATGCTTGTTCTTGCTCCAATGTTCATCCTTCTCAAACCTAGGCCCTTCATTTGTAAGCAAAACAAATGTATCCAATTTAGGCAGCATCATATTCTCATGAACATTAGAATCATTACCAAGAAACGAAAGTACCTGGTAATTTAATTGGCGTGCGCGAGCTCTAGTAATTGGTCCAGTATGTATAGCAGCAGGGCCTGTGGGTGTAACAATGGTATTGATGTCCTCATCAGATAGCATATTTGTTGTCGTGGATAGGTTCTCGAAAATGGCACACTTTATACCATGTCATAAAAGCGATGATGCTGTTAATGTTGCTGATTTGTTCTTTCATGAAATTATTCGCTTGCATGGTGTGCCAAATACTATTGTTTCAGATCGTGATACTAAATTTCTAAGCCACTTTTGGAGATGTTTATGGGCTAAGTTGGGGACTAATCTGCTTTTTAGTACTACTTGTCACCCCCAAACTGATGGTCAAACTGAAGTAGTCAATAGAACATTGTCTACTATGCTTAGGGCTGTTTTGAAGAATGATAAGAAAATGTGGGAAGAATGCTTGCCTCATATTGAATTTGCTTATAATCGTTCATTGCATTCTACTACTAAGATGTGCCCTTTGAAATTGTGTATGGTTTCCTACCTCGTGCACCCATTGATTTGTTGCCTCTTCCATCTTCGGAGAAGGTTAATTTTGATGCTAAACAACGTGCTGAATTGATCTTAAAAATGCATGAGTTAACTAAGGAAAACATTGAGCGTATGAATGCTAAATATAAACTTGCTGGAGATAAGGGTAGAAAACATGTTGTCTTTGCACCTGGAGATCTTGTTTGGTTACATTTGCGTAAGGATAGGTTTCCTAGTTTGCGCAAATCAAAGCTAATGCCACGTGCTGATGGTCCTTTTAAGGTGTTAGAGAAAATAAATGATAATGCATATAAACTTGAGCTGCCTGCAGATTTTGGGGTTAGTCCCACTTTTAACATTGCTGATTTGAAGCCTTATTTGGGTGAGGAAGATGAGCTTCCGTCGAGAACGACTTCATTTCAAGAAGGGGAGGATGATGAGGACATCAATACCATTGTTACACCCACAACCCCTGCTACTCTACATACTGGACCGATTACTAGAGCTCGCGCACGCCAATTTAATTACCAGGTACTTTCGTTTCTTGGTAATGATTCTAATGTTCATGAGAATATGATGCTGCCTAAATTGGATACATTTGTTTTGCTTACAAATGAAGGGCCTAGCTTGGAGAAGGATGAACATTGGAGCAAGAACAAGCATGGAGTTGATGGCATGCGCAAGGGAGACAAGAACAGAGTTTCAAGTGATGATTTCAGGATTTTGAACATAATGAGTGCATGAAGCCTTGGACGAAATATACAAGATGCCACTTCATAATTTTCGTCCAGAGGCTATTCTAGGTGCTGCGTCACCTTATTTTTGGGCCAGGCCCGTGTAATTTCGAAATACTTCAATATAGGTTGTTTTTAGAGTCCGTATGTGTGGGGAAACAAGAGTTAGGGTGGGTTTCAGACCCCTCCTCCAAGGGCAACGAAATCCCCCCCCCCCTCTTCCTCCATATATACAGCCCCTAGGGCATCGTTTAGACTTCGGGGTTTTGTTTAGATTAAAAGTTCGCCATAGCTGCAACTTCGCGTACTTCGTTTGTGTTCAACGACCAGACAAAGGCGTCATGGAACCCCACCTTCATTAATAAAGATTTCCTCTTTTATTCGCAATATCCAGATTGCAATCTCAGTTTCTTGCTTGTTCTTCGTTTGCTCGCAGGAAATAGACCCTCGTGGTCAGGTTGATCGTGCTCCGCCGTGGTCAATAACCCCTCGGAAGTTGGTTTAGCGATTGCTAAGGCGCGACGTCTTCGCACGTTCGTAGTCGGATCGTCAAAGTCGACTCCCACAGAAAACGATTGCTATCTCATCGAAACATCGGGACACCTTTGCCTCTATCACGCGATGAACGCGAAGAACACGAGGGGGAAACACAAGGGAATCACGAGGGGAATACGAGAGAAATCACTCAACCAACAAGAATAGATCACACATGCGCTAGATCCTCGAAACACGAGAGGAGATACAAGATCCAAAGTCAACAACGAACGATACAAAGGGTAACCGGTTCTTCTCCGTGAGGAGGTCTTGATGGGGCCACCCAAGAGGGGGTCTTGAATCCAAGGGGATCTTCTCCGTAGAGGGGTCGCGGTCTCTCTCGTGGAGTAGATCCGTAATGGATGAGCAAAGCTCTATGTCACATATGAGCTAAACCAATGCTAACCCTAACTAGGAGGAGGGAGAGGTCTATTTATAGTCTTAGTGCAAAAGAGGGGCGAAGTGGAGGGGTACATGGGCTTCGGCCCGAAACTGGACGCAGCCAGGGTCCGGACGTCCGTGAGGGGCCGGTCGTCCGGAGGCTCGCGGAGGTCCGGACGTCCGTAGATCTTCGGATGTCCGTGAATTAGGTTCTCTTGCCGCGGCGTCGGACGTCCGTAGGTGTCCGGTCGTCCGGTCTTCCTCGGATTTCCGTAGATTTGGTTCTGTTGGCATAGTGTCGGTCGTCCGGAGGGGCTCGGTCGTCCGGGGCCTGGGAATTGTCGGACGTCCGGCCGCTGTAGCGTTTGCTGGCCTGGTTTCCTTGGGCTGTTGCGACCTCTAGGGGTTGCACGTCCGGGCTGGGCCGGTCGTCCGGAGCCTGTAGCTTCCATGGCAGCTCTTCCTCTTGATCTTCGTGCTTGGTGTCCTCGCCATCTTATCCATTGTATGTAGACATTTCGTGGCTTTCCTCCGAGTACCTGATCACACATAGTGTTTCCGCTTGAGGTAGCAGCCATGTCTCATACACAGAAAGTGGTAGTTTGGAAAGGAGCGAGTTCACCTTATCTTCGATAACCTTTGCTCGGGCCCTTTTCATTGGTCCAAGTGGTGTCGTCGAAGGTGTAGATGCGTCCATGGGGACGATCGTGGGATGCTCCACATCATACAGCGCCCGCTGCTCATTTAGGAAGCCAGGATCATCGGACAGCTATGAGCACCTTCGAGAGACTAAGACGGCATGAAACGGTAAGGCCGCGCTTGGGAGCTCTGGTTTATTTCACACCTGTATTAAGATACAAGTGTAATTTACTCGTCATCGAAAACAACGCGTAAAATACAGGCGTAGTGAAACCGAGGGCCCGAGGTCTGTAAGTAAAACCGGTGGGTTACGCGTGTAATTTGAGAGACCAGTGTATATTTTACTAGTCGAAATCGACCAACCAAGCGCTTCGCCCGAGACCATCTGCTTTTATTTACAAGCGTCAGTTTTACAAGCGTCAGTTTTACAAGCGGTTGGAAAACGACGATCCAATCATGGCCTAAGATGATGAGTTGGTCGGAAGATCATATGGTTTCACGTCTAACCTACCCGACTTGTCGTATAGGCTATGAATGAAACATAAGACGATGAACTTCTTAAGCATGGAAACAACAGAAGAGGATGATCTTCTTAACAAGCAAATCATTGGCATAAGATCGACATGCAAAACAATATGAAGCATTATTCTCAGGAGGCACGGTGAACAGCTCGTGATGCCGCATGCCACAACATTCCAAGCTCAACTTTGCAATCAAACACAAGGCATGGCATTACATAGACAATATTCAGAACAAACTCTTAAAATATCTTACATAAGTCAACATTCATGTGACTATGCATCTCAGCAGAGTAAATATTTACTTCTGAACTGAAGACAAGAATAGGAAAAAACGATAGACGTTGCTCCAGCAAAGGGCGTCCCACTCAAAAATATCAAATGCATGTCTTCTGGCTAACATCAATGAGCAAAAATTGACAAGGTTTTCCAATTCCAATATATTAAAGTAATGTCAACTTTGACAAGCTTTTCCCATTCAAAATATGTAATGCATATGATTGTGGAACAGGCAGGGTTTGTCATCAGTTTGTCATCTGATAGTCCGGTGGCTCAAGGTGACGATGAATGATTAGAGAACCATTCCATGTATTGTGCATGATGAAGTATTATGGAGGACACGAACCATCTGAACATTTTGTGCAGTTCCACTAAAATCAAGCTGAGCATCCCTGTGGATTTCGTATTTATATGCTGCCAGAAAACAAAGACACATCAGCACACACATGAATATTGGCCCCAGTGTCAACCCACCAATCGGTGGACTAACAAACTGAAAGTACGGTAAACAGATTACCATACCCAGATGCCCCATCATTGTTGCTTAGAGTTACATTGACAGACTTGGAGTCCTGTCCTGGCTTCTTGGTACTTGTTTGGGCACTTGTTTGCCCAGTGTTCCTCCGAACCACAAGTAAAGCAGCCATCTCTCCTTTTGTCTTTCTTCTTACCCTTCTTAATGGCCGACACTGGCAGCACCATTCAAACATATAGTCCGGTGGCTCAAGGTGACGACGAATGATTAGAGAACCATTCGATGTATTGTGCATGATGAAGTATTATGGAGGACACAAACCATCTGGACATTTTGTGTAGTTCCACTAAAATCAAGCTGAGCATCCCTGTGGATATCGTATTTATATGCTGCAAGTAAACAAAGACACAACAGCACACACATGAATATTGGCCCCAGTGTCAACCCACCAATCGGTGGACTAACAAACTGAAAGTACGGTAAACAGATTACCATACCCAGATGCCCCATCATTGTTGCTTAGAATGACATTGACAGATTTGGAGTCCTGTCCTGGCTTCCTGTACTAGTTTGGGCAATTTTTGCCCGGTGCACTCCACGTGTTGTAGAGTTTCCTATGCTCTTTGTAGACTAGTCATGTCACCAGCGTCTACTAATACTCTGTAAAGCTTCTCGATCATTCCTTGTGTAATGTAGCAAACAGTGACTGCTTCTTTCTGCAAAGTGGTAAGACCAACTAGACCCACTAATGCAGCAGTTTGCCTTAGACACATTGGCTCCTTTTGTGCAGTTCAACTAAAATCAAAGTCGGAATAAAACCGAGCTTTAATTTTGATATCCCTGTAAGCAACAATAGGTATAAGGGAAACAATTACTGAGAAATAACGGTTGATGACTTGTACTCCCAGAAGAAAAACATCTACTGATCTACCTTATCTTAATGGGAAACAAAGCAGGAGAGTAGCAATTCTCAATCAGTGTGATTCGTTCATATTAACTGAGACATTATCTTAACAATGCCTTGTTTCAACATGTATAAAGAACGACAAAGCAGAAAAGTATCATTCCTAAAACAATGCGACTGATTCATTTTAACAGAGACATTATCTTAACAATACCTTGGTTAAACATGTAGAAAGAACTACAAAACAGGATAGTACCATTTGTAAAACACTATAACTGATATATAATAACAAAGACATTATCTGAACAATACATTTCTTAAACATGTACTCCGGCCGATCCCTAACCGAAATGGTACTCCCGCCGATCCCTAACAAGTGTTGCAGTTTTGAACTAAGATTCAGTAGTTAATTCTGAGGAAAGTAGGTACTGACCTTTCAAGACCAAGATTTGAAACAACTCCTGAGGAAGATCTAAAAGAGATCTCAACACATATGGAAATCCGGTCTCATTTTGTGCAGTTCCACCAAAATTAAGCGAAGCAAAATGTCGCAATAGCAACAAGTTGAATAGATATCCCTGTTTTAACAGAGGCAAAAAAGGAATCAATTACTGGCCAATAAAGGAGGATGAAACGTGCGGCCACAAAAATGGTAATCCCGCCAATCCCTAACAAGTGTTGCGGTTTTGAAATAAGATTCAGTAGTTAATTCTGAGAGTGGCATTGCTTAATTTTACTAGCGGCATTAGATTAACAAAAAGCATAAACAGTTCCAGGGGAGAGTGGGCGCAACAACATGTGCTTCCATCTACTTATAAAGGGGGTGATGCAGAGTTTGTTGTAACAAAGCAACAAGCATAATGTCTGGGTTGGTCCCATTTTTGTTCACTACTTAATGGGAAAAGACAACAATACAATAGCTTCAATTCAATATTTATTTAAAACAGTACCAATACAAGTAGCACCACATCTCAAAACACACTGCACGATCATGTGGATGAAGGCAAGTACCAACCTGTCATGACGCACACAAGATCACATACGAATCTGCCAATATCGAATAGGAAATCCAATCTCATTTTGTGCAGTTGCACTGAAATCAAGTAAAGTCGCCGGTGTCACATTTAAGTTTGCTATAGCAACAAGTTGAATAGATATCCCTGATTTAACAGAGGCAAAAAGGAAACAATTACTGCCAATAAAGGAGGATGAAACATGCGGCCACAAAAAGAAGCATCTACCTTATCTTGATGGAAAACAAAGTATAGGATAGTAGCATTTCTAAAACGGTTGCATTGATTCATATTAACAGAGAAATTCTCTTAAAATAGTTCAGTAGTTAATTCTGAGAGTTGGCATTGCTTAATTTTACCATCAGCATTAGATTAAGAAAAAGCATAAACAGTTCCAGTGATGGAGGCAAAGGTGTCCCGTCTTTCGATGAGATGATGGATATCGCTTTGGTGGAAGTCGACTTTGACGATCCGACTACGAACGTGCGATGACGTCGCGCCTTAGCAATCGCTAAACCATCTCCGAGAGGTTATTGACCACGCCGGAGCACGATCAACCTGACCACGAGGGTCTGTTTCCTGCAAGCAAACGAAGAACAAGCAAGAAACTAAGATTGCAATTTGGATATTGCGAATATAAGATGAAAGCTTTATTGATCAAGGTGGGGTTCTGTGACGCCTTTGTCTGGTCGTTGAACACAAACGAGGTACGCGAAGTTGCAGCTATGGCGAACTTTTAATCTAAACAAAATCCAAAGTCTAAACGACGCCCTAAGGGCTGTATATATGGAGGAAGAGGGGGGAATTTCGTGGCCCTTGGGGAAGGGGTCCGAAACAAACCCTATCTCTTGTTTGCCCACACATACGGACTCTAAAAACAGCCTATACTCAAGTATTTCGAAATTACATGGGTTTGGCCCAATAATAAGGTGACGCAGCACCTAGAATAGCCTCTGGACGAAAGTTATGAAGTAGCATCTTGTATATTTCGTCCAAGGCTTCATGCACGCATTATGGTGGCTTCAACGTCCTGAAATCATCACTTGTAACTCTGTTCTTGTTCCCCATGCGCATGCCATCATCTCCATGCTTGTTCTTGCTCCAATGTTCATCCTTCTCAAAGCTAGGCCCTTCATTTGTTAGCAAAACAAATGTATCCAATTTAGGCAGTGATAGAGGCAAAGGTGTCCCGATCTTTCGATGAGATGATAACTATCGATTTGGTGGAGACGACTTTGACGATCCGACTACAAACATGCACGACGTTGCGCCTTATCAATCGCTAAACCAATCTCCTGAGGTTACTGACGATGCCGGAAGCACGATCAGCCTGACCACGAAGGTCTATTCCTGCAAGCAATCGAAGAACGAGCAAGAATATGATAATGCAATCTGAATATTGCGAATATATATGAAGTATTGATAGTGGTGGGAATCCGTAAGCGGTCTTGGTCAGGTCGTTGGACACAAACGAAGTACACGAAGTTGCAATGGCTAACTTTTAACTAAACAAATTCCCAAAGTCCAAACGACGCCCTAAGGGCTGTATATATGGAGGAAGAGGGGGGGAATTTCGTGGCCCTTGAGGAAGGGGTCCGAAACCAACCCTATCTCTTGTTTCCCCACACATACGGACTCTAAAAACAGCCTATACTTATGTATTTCGAAATTACATGGGCCTGGCCCAATAATAAGGTGACGCAGCACCTAGAATAGCCTCTGGACGAAAGTTATGAAGTAGCATCTTGTATATTTCGTCCAAGGCTTCATGCATGCATTATGGTGGCTTCAACGTCCTGAAATCATCACTTGTAACTCCGTTCTTGTTCCCCATGCGCATGCCATCATCTCCATGCTTGTTCTTGCTCCAATGTTCATCCTTCTCAAAGCTAGGCCCTTCATTTGTAAGCAAAACAAATGTATCCAATTTAGGCAGCATCATATTCTCATGAACATTAGAATCATTAGCAAGAAACGAAAGTACCTGGTAATTTAATTGGCGTGCGCGAGCTCTAGTAATTGGTCCAGTATGTATAGCAGCAGGGGCTGTGGGTGTAACAATGGTATTGATGTCCTCATCATCCTCCCCTTCTTGAAATGAAGTCGTCCTCGACGGAAGCTCATCTCCCTCACCCAAATAAGGCTTCAAAGCTGCAACGTTAAAAGTGGGATTAACCCCAAAATCTGCAGGCAGCTCAAGTTTATATGCATTATCATTTATTTTCTCTAACACCTTAAAAGGACCATCAGCACGTGGCATTAGCTTTGATTTGCGCAAATCAGGAAATCTATCCTTACGCAAATGTAACCAAACAAGATCTCCAGGTGCAAACACAACATGTTTTCTAACCTTATCTCCAGCAAGTTTATACTTAGCATTCATACGCTCAATGTTTTCCTTAGTTAACTCATGCATTTTTAAGATCAATTCAGCACGTTGTTTAGCATCAAAATTAACCTTCTCCGAAGATGGAAGAGGCAACAAATCAATAGGTGCACGAGGTAGGAAACCATACACAATTTCAAAAGGGCACATCTTAGTAGTAGAATGCAATGAACGATTATAAGCAAACTCAATATGAGGCAAGCATTCTTCCCACATTTTCTTATTATTCTTCAAAACAGCCCTAAGCATAGTAGACAATGTTCTATTGACTACTTCAGTTTGTCCATCAGTTTGGGGGTGACAAGTAGTACTAAAAAGCAGTTTAGTCCCCAACTTAGCCCATAAACATCTCCAAAAGTGGCTAAGAAATTTAGTATCATGATCTGAAACAATCGTATTTGGCACACCATGCAAACGAATAATTTCACGGAAGAACAAATCAGCAACATTAATAGCATCATCGCTTTTATGACATGGTATAAAGTGTGCCATTTTTGAGAATCTATCCACGACAACAAATATGCTATCCCTCCCCTTCTTTGTTCGAGGTAAACCTAAAACAAAGTCCATAGATATATCCTCCCAAGGAACTCTAGGTACAGGCAAAGGCATATATATAAACCATGAGGATTGAGTCGTGACTTAGCTTTTTGACATGTAGTGCAGCGAGCAACAAAACGCTCAACATCCCGTCTCATCTTTGGCCAAAAGAAATGTGTAGCAAGTACGTCCTCCGTCTTCTTCACGCCAAAGTGTCCCATTAATCCTCCTCCATGCGCCTCCTGCAACAACAAAAGACGAAGAGAGCTAGCTGGAATGCATAGCTTGTTAGCTCGGAACACAAATCCATCATTAACGACAAACTTGTTCCAGGTTCTTCCTTCTTTACAATTCTGCAATACATCTTTAAAATCAGCATCATGCACATATTGATCTTTGATGGTCTCCAAACCAAATATTTTGAAGTCAAGTTGTGAAAGCATAGTATAGCGACGAGACAATGCATCAGCAATAACATTTTCTTTACCCTTCTTGTGTTTAATGACATAAGGGAAAGTTTCAATGAATTCAACCCATTTAGCATGTCTACGATTCAGTTTAGCTTGACTTTTAATATGTTTCAAAGATTCATGATCAGAATGTATAACAAATTCTTTGGGCCATAAATAATGTTGCCATGTTTCTAAAGTCCGAACAAGAGCATATAGTTCTTTATCATAAGTAGAATAATTCAGACTAGGCCCACTCAATTTTTCAGAAAACTATGCAACAGGTTTGCCATCTTGTAATAACACACCTCCTAATCCAATTCCACTAGCATCACATTCAAGCTCAAAAGTCTTATTAAAATTAGGAAGTTGGAGTAAAGGAGCATGTGTCAACTTATCTTTCAATACCGTGAAGGCTTCTTCCTGTGCGGTACCCCAAACAAAAGGCACATCCTTCTTTGTAAGCTCGTTGAGAGGTGCAGCAATGGTGCTAAAATCTCTTGCAAAACGCCTATAGAAACCAGCGAGTCCAAGAAAACTCCGCACTTGTGTGACCGTTTTGGGCTGCGGCCAACTCTCAATAGCTTCAATCTTGGCTTTATCAGCTTCAATTCCCTGTGGAGTAACAACATAGCCAAGAAAAGATACTCGGTCGGTGCAAAAGGTGCACTTCCCAAGGTTACCAAACAAACGTGCATCACGTAGAGCAATAAAAACAGCACGTATGTTCCAAATGTTCTTCCAAAGATTTGCTATAAATCAGTATATCATCAAAATAGACTACCACAAATCGTCCAATGAAAGCACGTAAAACTTCGTTCATTAGTCTCATGAAAGTACTAGGTGCATTAGTTAACCCAAAAGGCATGACTAACCACTCATATAAACCAAACTTAGTTTTAAATGCAGTTTTCCATTCATCTCCCAATTTCATACGAATTTGATGGTATCCACTACGCAAATCAACTTTGGAGAATATTGTAGAGCCACTCAATTCATCAAGCATGTCATCTAGCCTAGGAATAGGATGACGATAACGAATAGTAATATTATTACTGCCTCTACAATCAACACACATACGCGACGTACCATCCTTTTTAGGCACTAGTATAATAGGAACAGCACAAGGACTAAGAGATTCGCGTATATAACCTTTGTCGAGCAGCTCCTGTACTTGACGCATAATCTCCTTCGTCTCCTCTGGATTGGTACGGTATGGTGCACGGTTGGGTAGCGATGCACCGGGAATTAAATCAATTTGATGCTCAATCCCTCGAATAGGTGGCAATCCCGGTGGCACGTCTTGTGGGAAGACGTCCGCGAACTCCTACAAAATGTTAGTGACAGCAGGGGGCAAAGAGGAAGGCACGTCCTCGAATGAAAATAATGCCTCTTTGCACACAAAAGCATAGCAAACAGATTTGTTGAAATCTAGCTCATCAATATCAGATTTTGTGGCAAGTAAACATGCACTTTTCAATTTAATTTCAGAAACAACACTAGATGGTTTATTATTAGGTTTCATTTGTTGCTCAAATTCTTTTGCCACAATCTGATTTTCACTCTTATTTTTCTCCTGTTTTGCTTTATTAGCTCTATTAATGTCATCTTTCAAAATGGAATCAGGAGTCATAGGAAGCAAAGTAATATTGTTATCCTTATGAACAAGAGTATACTGATTGTTTCTACCATGGTGTACAGAATTTTTATCAAATTGCCATGGTCTACCAAGTAATAAGGAACATGCTTGCATGGGTACCACATCACAATCAACATAATCAGCATATGTAGAGATACTAAAATGCACACAAACAGTACGTGTTACCTTAACCTTGCCGCTGTTGTTGAACCATTGGATGTAGTAAGGATGTGGATGTGGTCTTGTGGTGAGAGATAGTTTCTCCACCATCTCCATGCGAGCCAAGTTGTTACGGCTCCCTCCATCTATGATGACGCGAACAGAACGTTCCTTCACAACTCCCTTTGTATGGAACAAATTATGCCTCTGATTTTGCTCTGCTTGTGTGACCTGCACACTCAAAACACGTTGAGTAACTAAACATTCATACCTGTCAGCGTCTTCAGGAGCCATGTATTGCGTCTCATTTTCAGAATCATCTCCACCATGTTCTTCACGTGTAATAAGAGCCAAAGTCTCCTCATCATGGTCACTAGCGGACTCATACCCACCATCCTCAGTAGCAATCATCACACGCTGAGATTTGCATTCTCTCGCATAATGTCCTCTTCCCTTACAACGACGACAAATAATATCACTTGTGTGCCCGATTGACGCCATGGAAGAAGAAGAGCTCTGCGCAGGCCCGGCAGGTGTGCTCTTGGCAGAGAGTGGTGGTTGTGCCTGCTTTCTTGTATCACGGCTGGAGGTGGCACCTGATGGAGGTGATGGTGAAGTGGAAGTAGAGGATGCACGTGGTGTCCATGATGAAGGTCGACCTGCAGAAAAGTTAGTTCGCGCCAATGCCTGTCGATCCTGCACTTCATGTTCAGCTTTACAAGCAAGATGGAATAAATGAGTGATATTATTATAATCCTTATACTCTAGAATGGTCTGAATCTCTTTATTTAATCCACCCATAAAACGTGCAAGCATAGCTTCATTCTCCTCAACAATACCACATCTAATCATGCCAGTTTGTAATTCCTGATAATATTCTTCTAAAGAATTTTTCCCTTGTCTTAAGCGCTGCAATTTTTGAAGTAATTCACGTTGATAATATGGTGGAACCCAACGAGTACGCATAGCAGTTTTCAAAGCAGCCCAAGTAGCTGGAACAAGATATAATCTACAATGTTCAGACCACCAAACACATGCAAAGCTAGTGAAAGCACAAACAACAGCAGGAACACGTCTCTCCTCAGGATATTGTAAACATGTAAATCGTTGTTCAGTTTCTAACTCCCAAGTAAGATATATATCAGGAACATATCTACCCTCAAATGGTGGAATATTCAATTTCAGTTTAGGGAGATGGTCATGATCTCGTACCTGAAGTGGTGGTGCCGGCCTACCATTGCGAATATATACCTGAGGTCGACCTGCTGGTGGTGGTGCTGGTGGCTGCACGTAGTTCTGATTTTGATCAACCTCATCCTCATAATCGCCCGCATAATCGTCATCCTCCTCAGCCGCCGCAGTAGCAGGAGCCAAAGAATCATCAACAGTAGGTGCAGCGGCACCCGAATTTTGACCAGTCTCAATTGGAACGCGCTGTGCTCGTCCCACTTGATTTGGAAGGCGGCGTTGGAGATGTGGTTGTTGTTGTTGTAGAGGTGCGACATATGCAGCTGGTTGTGGTTGGGGAAGACGCTTGAGTAATTCAGTAAACTTGTTATCCAGCTTTCTCTCGAACGACTTCTCCACGGCATCTATCTTCTCCATAGCCTCTTCAAATCTGTTTAGCACATCTCCCACCTGGCCACTCATCATTTGCTGAAATTTATCATGCAACTCCTTGTTCGTCATGTTCTCCCAATCAGTCTCATCGGCTTGTGATCCTGCCATGGTTAGCAGCAATAGAAACACAAAAGAATATGATCCTAGAGACTACTAGGAAGTGGTGGTGATGGTGGTGTGTCACAAATCCTTCAAGCGAATCTCAAATTCTTACCAGTTCTTACCCAGCAGCAGGTGGTGATCGGCAACCGTTGTAGTCAAAACTCTCAAAGCTTGGATAGAGCGATTACCAGGGAGAGTCAAACGCACGATGTAGATGTATGTGGAGCTGGGAAGGCTTATAATATGGTAGCAAAAATGGTCAGCAATAATCAATTCAGGGATGCAAAGTTGAATAAACGCTCAACGACGGTACTGTGCTGGTCCTAGGCTAGACCGTGCTAGAGACGCGAGCCTAGAATACTAACAAAATCATGGCGCTGCACGTAAACAAGGGAAAAGCACACTCTGAAATTTTTTTTGCTCTTTTTTTTCGCGCTCTTTTTTTTGCGCTCCTCTTTTTTTTTGCGAAAAATCACTATAATGGTGAGTGTCTCAAAACTCTTCCCAGGTCAAACTGACAGGATAGGCACAAAATTTTTTTGACTATTTTTTTTCGGAAATCAGGGCTGCGACGACGAAAAAGTGCGACAAAAAATCACTATGATGGCGAGTGTCTCAAAACACTCCCCGGGACCTAAAAATAGGATAGGGAAAAAATATTTTTGGTCGCCGAAATTTTGGCCTAAAAACTGCCCGGGGGTCTCCAGACTTTTTTTTTCCGAGACCTACTCAGGCAAGGAAACACGAAACGGAAAATAGATGGATCTCTAAAACAAACCGAATATGAAAAGAACTCGGATTGGTTGTGGATATATGGTGGTAGGATATGGCAGCGGTGGTGGTATATGGTAGCGGTGGTGGTATATTGATGAGGACATCAATACCATTGTTACACCCACAGGCCCTGCTGCTATACATACTGGACCAATTACTAGAGCTCGCGCACGCGAATTAAAGTACTAGGTACTTTCGTTTCTTGCTAATGATTCTAATGTTCATGAGAATATGATGCTGCCTAAATTGGATACATTTGTTTTGCTTACAAATGAAGGGCCTAGCTTTGAGAAGGATGAACATTGGAGCAAGAACAAGCATGGAGATGATGGCATGCGCATGGGGAACAAGAACGGAGTTACAAGTGATGATTTCAGGACGTTGAAGCCACCATAATGCGTGCATGAAGCCTTGGACGAAATATACAAGATGTTACTTCATAACTTTCGTCCAGAGGCTATTCTAGGTGCTGCGTCACCTTATTATTGGGCCAGGCCCATGTAATTTCGAAATACATAAGTATAGGCTGTTTTTAGAGTCCGTATGTCTGGGGAAACAAGAGATAGGGTTGGTTTCGGACCCCTTCCTCAAGGGCCACGAAATTCCCCCCTCTTCCTCCATATATACAGCCCTTAGGGCGTCGTTTAGACTTTGGGTTTTGTTTAGATTAAAAGTTTGCCATAGCTGCAACTTCGCATACTTCGTTTGTGTTCAGCGACCAGACAAAGGCGTCACAGAACCCCACCTTGATCAATAAAGCTTTCATCTTATAGTCGCAATATCCAGATTGCAATCTCAGTTTCTTGCTTGTTCTTCGTTTGCTCGCAGGAAACAGACCCTCGTAGTCAGGTTGATCGTGCTCCGGCGTGGTCGATAACCTCTCGGAGTTGGTTTAGCGATTGCTAAGGCGCGACGTCCTCGCACGTTCGTAGTCGGATCGTCAAAGTCGACTTCCACCAAAGCGATATCCATCATCTCATCGAAAGACGGGACACCTTTGCCTCTATCAAGTGGTATCAGATTTCCAGGTTGCTGATGAGGACATCAATACAATTATTACACCCACAGGCCCTGCTGCTATACATACTGGACCAATTACTAGAGCTCGCGCACGCCAATTAAATTACCAGGTACTTTCGTTTCTTGCTAATGATTCTAATGTTCATGAGAATATGATGCTGCCTAAATTGGATACATTTGTTTTGCTTACAAATGAAGGGCCTAGCTTTGAGAAGGATGAACATTGGAGCAAGAACAAGCATGGAGATGATGGCATGCGCATGGGGAACAAGAACGGAGTTACAAGTGATGATTTCAGGACGTTGAAGCCACCATAATGCGTGCATGAAGCCTTGGACGAAATATACAAGATGCTACTTCATAACTTTCGTCCAGAGGCTATTCTAGGTGCTGCGTCACCTTATTATTGGGCCAGGCCCATGTAATTTCGAAATACATAAGTATAGGCTGTTTTTAGAGTCCGTATGTCTGGGGAAACAAGAGATAGGGTTGGTTTCGGACCCCTTCCTCAAGGGCCACGAAATTCCCCCCTCTTCCTCCATATATACAGCCCTTAGGGCGTCGTTTAGACTTTGGGTTTTGTTTAGATTAAAAGTTTGCCATAGCTGCAACTTCGCGTACTTCGTTTGTGTTCAGCGACCAGACAAAGGCGTCACAGAACCCCACCTTGATCAATAAAGCTTTCATCTTATATTCGCAATATCCAGATTGCAATCTCAGTTTCTTGCCTGTTCTTCGTTTGCTCGCAGGAAACAGACCCTCGTGGTCAGGTTGATCGTGCTCCGGCGTGGTCGATAACCTCTCGGAGTTGGTTTAGCGATTGCTAAGGCGCGACGTCCTCGCACGTTCGTAGTCGGATCGTCAAAGTCGACTTCCATCAAAGCGATATTCATCATCTCATCGAAAGACGGGACACCTTTGCCTCTATCAAGTGGTATCAGATTTCCAGGTTGCTCGGTGAGATTTTACAGTTTTTCGTAGTTTAGATCGAGTCTGTTCTTCATACCTACAGTCCACGAAAAAGCCACAAAAAAAAATTAGGGTTAGTTCATCATATCCGAACCAATCTGAGCCTTTGCATAATCTTTTTAGGGTTTTTGCTTTGTTGAATTTGCGGTTGCATCGTCGTGTCAAGTTGCTGGTCTTAGAGTCTAGTCTTTTAGAGTTTCGAGTTCTGGTCATAAGTTGTCACGCCGCCGCCGCACCATCATCATCGCCTTGCCATCTACCACCATTGCTTATCCGCCACCGCTTTGAATCCGTATCCATATACCACCACCGCTACCATATACCACCACCGCTGCCATATACTACCGCCATATATCCACCACCAATCCGAGTTCTTTTCATAGTTGGTTTGTTTTAGAGATCCATATATTTTCCGTTTCGTGTTTCCTTGCCTGAGTAGGTCTCGAAAAAAAAAAAATATTCGGCAACCAAAAATATTTTTTCCCTATCCTATTTTTAGGCCCCGGGTAGTGTTTTGAGACACTCGCCATCATAGTGATTTTTTGTCGCACTTTTTCGTCGTCGCTGCCCTGATTTCCGAAAAAAAAATAGTTAAAAAATTTTGTGCCCATCCTGTCAGTTTGACCTGGGAAGAGTTTTGAGACACTCGCCATTATAGTGATTTTTCGCAAACAAAAAAAAAAAAAAGGAGCGCAAAAAAAAAAAGAGCGAAAAAAAAATTCCAGAGTGTGCTTTTCCCTTGTTTACGTGCAGCGCCGTGATTTTGTTAGTGTTCTAGGCTCGCGTCTCTAGCACGGTCTAGCCTAGGACCAGCACAGTACCGTCGTTGAGCGTTTATTCAACTTTGCATCTCTGAATTGATTATTGCTTACCATTTTGCTACCATATTATAAGCCTTCCCAGCTCCACATAAGTCTACATCGTGCGTTTGACTCTCCCTGGTAATCGCTATATCCAAGCTTTGAGAGTTTTTGACTACAACGGTTGCCGATCACCACCTGCTGCTGGGTAAGAACTGGTAAGAATTTGAGATTCGCTTGAAGGTTTTGTGACACACCACCATCACCACCACTTCTAGTAGTCTGCAGGATCATATTCTTTTGTGTTTCTATTGCTCTAACCATGGCAGGTTCACAAGCCGATGAGACTGATTGGGCGAACATGACGAACAAGGAGTTGCATGATAAATTTCAGCAAATGATGAGTGGCCAGGTGGGAGATGTGCTACACAGATTTGAAGAGGCTATGGAGAAGATAGATGCCGTGGAGAAGTCGTTTGAGACAAAGCTGGATAACAAGTTTACTGAATTACTCAAGCGTCTTCCCCAACCACCACCGGCTGCACATGTCGCACCTCTACAACAACAACAACCACATCTCCAACGCCGCCTTCCAAATCAAGTGGGACGGGCACAGCGCGTTCCAATTGAGATTGGTCAAAATTCGGGTGCTGCTGCCCCTACTGTTGATGCTTCTTTGGCTCCTGCTCCTGCGGCGGCTGAGGAGGATGACGATTATGCGGGCGATTATGAGGATGAGGTTGATCAAAATCAGAACTACGTGCAGCCACCAGCACCACCACCAGCAGGTCGACCTCAGGTATATATTCGCAACGGTAGGCCGGCACCACCACCTCAGGTACGAGATCATGACCATCTCCCTAAACTGAAATTGAATATTCCACCATTTGAGGGTAGATATGTTCCTGATATATATCTTACTTGGGAGTTAGAAACTGAACAACGATTTACATGTTTACAATATCCTGAGGAGAGACGTGTTCCTGCTGCTGTTTGTGCTTTCACTAGCTTTGCATGTGTTTGGTGGTCTGAACATTGTATATTATATCCTGTTCCAGCTACTTGGGCTGCTTTGAAAACTGCTATGCGTACTCGTTGGGTTCCACCATATTATCAACGTGAATTACTTCAAAAATTGCAGCGTTTAAGACAAGGAAAAAATTCTGTAGAAGAATATTATCAGGAATTACAAACTGGCATGATTAGATATGGTATTGTTGAGGAGAATGAAGCTATGCTTGCACGTTTTATGGGTGGATTAAATAAAGAGATTCAGACCATTCTAGAGTATAAGGATTATAATAATATCACTCGTTTATTCCATCTTGCTTGTAAAGCTGAACGTGAAGTGCAGGATCG
This sequence comes from Aegilops tauschii subsp. strangulata, assembly GCF_002575655.3. NCBI lineage: Eukaryota > Viridiplantae > Streptophyta > Magnoliopsida > Poales > Poaceae > Aegilops > Aegilops tauschii. The sequence continues at coordinate 252,952,840 of NC_053037.3, forward strand.
ACAGCCATTGGCGCGAACTAACTTTTCTGCAGGTCGACCTTCATCATGGACACCGCGTGCATCTTCTACTTCCACTTCACCATCACCTCCATCAGGTGCCACCTCCAGCCGTGATACAAGAAAGCAGGCACAACCACCACTCTCTGCCAAGAGCACACCTGCCGGGCCTGTGCAGAGCTCTTCTTCTTCCATGGCATCGACAGGGCACACAAGTGATATTATTTGTCGTCGTTGTAAGGGAAGAGGACATTTTGCGAGAGAATGCAAATCTCAGCGTGTCATGATTGCTACTGAGGATGGTGGGTATGAGTCCGCTAGTGACTATGATGAGGAGACTTTGGCTCTTATTACACGTGAAGAACATGGTGGAGATGATTCTGAAAATGAGACGCAATACATGGCTCCTGAAGACGCTGACAGGTATGAATGTTTAGTTGCTCAACGTGTTTTGAGTGTGCAGGTCACACAAGCAGAGCAAAATCAGAGGCATAATTTGTTCCATACAAAGGGAGTTGTGAAGGAACGTTCTGTTCGCGTCATCATAGATGGAGGGAGCTGTAACAACTTGGCTAGCATGGAGATGGTGGAGAAGCTATCTCTCACCACAAGACCACATCCACATCCTTACTACATCCAATGGTTCAACAACAGCGGCAAGGTTAAGGTCACACGTACTGTTCGTGTGCATTTTAGTATCTCTACATATGCTGATTATGTTGATTGTGATGTGGTACCCATGCAAGCATGTTCCTTATTACTAGGTAGACCATGGCAATTTGATAAAAATTCTGTACACCATGGTAGAAACAATCAGTATACTCTTGTTCATAAGGATAAAAATATTACTTTGCTTCCTATGACTCCTGATTCCATTTTGAAAGATGACATTAATAGAGCTAATAAAGCAAAACAGGAGAAAAATAAGAGTGAAAATCAGATTGTGGCAAAGGAATTTGAGCAACAAATGAAACCTAATAATAAACCATCTAGTGTTGTTTCTGAAATTAAATTGAAAAGTGCATGTTTACTTGCCACAAAATCTGATATTGATGAACTAGATTTCAGCAAATCTGTTTGCTATGCTTTTGTGTGCAAAGAGGCATTATTTTCATTCAAGGACGTGCCTTCCTCTTTGCCCCCTGCTGTCACTAACATTTTGCAGGAGTTCGCTGACGTCTTCCCACAAGACGTGCCACCGGGATTACCACCTATTCGAGGGATTGAGCATCAAATTGACTTAATTCCCGGTGCATCGCTACCCAACCGTGCACCATACCGTACCAATCCAGAGGAGACGAAGGAGATTATGCGTCAAGTATAGGAGCTGCTCGACAAAGGTTATATACGCGAATCTCTTAGTCCTTGTGCTGTTCCTATTATACTCGTGCCTAAAAAGGATGGTACGTCGCGTATGTGTGTTGATTGTAGAGGCATTAATAATATTACTATTCGTTATCGTCATCCTATTCCTAGGCTCGATGATATGCTTGATGAATTGAGTGGCTCTACAATATTCTCCAAAGTTGATTTGCGTAGTGGATACCATCAAATTCGTATGAAATTGGGAGATGAATGGAAAACTGCATTTAAAACTAAGTTTGGTTTATATGAGTGGTTAGTCATGCCTTTTGGGTTAACTAATGCACCTAGTACTTTCATGAGACTAATGAACGAAGTTTTACGTGTTTTCATTGGACGATTTGTGGTAGTCTATTTTGATGATATACTGATTTATAGCAAATCTTTGGAAGAACATTTGGAACATTTACGTGCTGTTTTTATTGCTCTACGTGATGCACGTTTGTTTGGTAACCTTGGGAAGTGCACCTTTTGCACCGACCGAGTATCTTTTCTTGGCTATGTTGTTACTCCACAGGGAATTGAAGTTGATAAAGCCAAGATTGAAGCTATTGAGAGTTGGCCGCAGCCCAAAACGGTCACACAAGTGCGGAGTTTTCTTGGACTCGCTGGTTTCTATAGGCGTTTTGTGAGAGATTTTAGCACCATTGCTGCACCTCTCAACGAGCTTACAAAGAAGGATGTGCCTTTTGTTTGGGGTACCGCACAGGAAGAAGCCTTCACGGTATTGAAAGATAAGTTGACACATGCTCCTTTACTCCAACTTCCTGATTTTAATAAGACTTTTGAGCTTGAATGTGATGCTAATGGCATTGGATTAGGAGGTGTGTTATTACAAGATGGCAAACCTGTTGCATACTTTTCTGAAAAATTGAGTGGGCCTAGTCTGAATTATTCTACTTATGATAAAGAACTATATGCTCTTGTTCGGACTTTAGAAACATGGCAACATTATTTATGGCCCAAAGAATTTGTTATACATTCTGATCATGAATCTTTGAAACATATTAAAAGTCAAGCTAAACTGAATCGTAGACATGCTAAATGGGTTGAATTCATTGAAACTTTCCCTTATGTCATTAAACACAAGAAGGGTAAAGAAAATGTTATTGCTGATGCATTGTCTCGTCGCTATACTATGCTTTCACAACTTGACTTCAAAATATTTGGTTTGGAGACCATTAAAGATCAATATGTGCATGATGCTGATTTTAAAGATGTATTGCAGAATTGTAAAGAAGGAAGAACCTGGAACAAGTTTGTCGTTAATGATGGATTTGTGTTCCGTGCTAACAAGCTATGCATTCCAGCTAGCTCTCTTCGTCTTTTGTTGTTGCAGGAGGCGCATGGAGGAGGATTAATGGGACACTTTGGCGTGAAGAAGACGGAGGACGTACTTGCTACACATTTCTTTTGGCCAAAGATGAGACGGGATGTTGAGCGTTTTGTTGCTCGCTGCACTACATGTCAAAAAGCTAAGTCACGACTCAATCCTCATGGTTTATATATGCCTTTGCCTGTACCTAGTGTTCCTTGGGAGGATATATCTATGGACTTTGTTTTAGGTTTACCTCGAACAAAGAAGGGGAGGGATAGCATATTTGTTGTCGTGGATAGATTCTCGAAAATGGCGCACTTTATACCATGTCATAAAAGCGATGATGCTGTTAATGTTGCTGATTTGTTCTTTCGTGAAATTATTCGCTTGCATGGTGTGCCAAATACTATTGTTTCAGATCGTGATACTAAATTTCTTAGCCACTTTTGGAGATGTTTATGGGCTAAGTTGGGGACTAAACTGCTTTTTAGTACTACTTGTCACCCCCAAACTGATGGACAAACTGAAGTAGTCAATAGAACATTGTCTACTATGCTTAGGGCTGTTTTGAAGAATAATAAGAAAATGTGGGAAGAATGCTTGCCTCATATTGAGTTTGCTTATAATCGTTCATTGCATTCTACTACTAAGATGTGCCCTTTTGAAATTGTGTATGGTTTCCTACCTCGTGCACCTATTGATTTGTTGCCTCTTCCATCTTCGGAGAAGGTTAATTTTGATGCTAAACAACGTGCTGAATTGATCTTAAAAATGCATGAGTTAACTAAGGAAAACATTGAGCGTATGAATGCTAAATATAAACTTGCTGGAGATAAGGGTAGAAAACATGTTGTGTTTGCACCTGGAGATCTTGTTTGGTTACATTTGCGTAAGGATAGATTTCCTGATTTGCGCAAATCAAAGCTAATGCCACGTGCTGATGGTCCTTTTAAGGTGTTAGAGAAAATAAATGATAATGCATATAAACTTGAGCTGCCTGCAGATTTTGGGGTTAGTCCCACTTTTAATATTGCAGATTTGAAGCCTTATTTGGGTGAGGAAGATGAGCTTCCGTCGAGGACGACTTCATTTCAAGAAGGGGAGGATGATGAGGACATCAATACAATTATTACACCCACAGGCCCTGCTGCTATACATACTGGACCAATTACTAGAGCTCGCGCACGCCAATTAAATTACCAGGTACTTTCGTTTCTTGCTAATGATTCTAATGTTCATGAGAATATGATGCTGCCTAAATTGGATACATTTGTTTTGCTTACAAATGAAGGGCCTAGCTTTGAGAAGGATGAACATTGGAGCAAGAACAAGCATGGAGATGATGGCATGCGCATGGGGAACAAGAACGGAGTTACAAGTGATGATTTCAGGACGTTGAAGCCACCATAATGCGTGCATGAAGCCTTGGACGAAATATACAAGATGCTACTTCATAACTTTCGTCCAGAGGCTATTCTAGGTGCTGCGTCACCTTATTATTGGGCCAGGCCCATGTAATTTCGAAATACATAAGTATAGGCTGTTTTTAGAGTCCGTATGTGTGGGGAAACAAGAGATAGGGTTGGTTTCGGACCCCTTCCTCAAGGGCCACGAAATTCCCCCCTCTTCCTCCATATATACAGCCCTTAGGGCGTCGTTTAGACTTTGGGTTTTGTTTAGATTAAAAGTTCGCCATAGCTGCAACTTCGCGTACTTCGTTTGTGTTCAGCGACCAGACAAAGGCGTCACAGAACCCCACCTTGATCAATAAAGCTTTCATCTTATATTCGCAATATCCAGATTGCAATCTCAGTTTCTTGCCTGTTCTTCGTTTGCTCGCAGGAAACAGACCCTCGTGGTCAGGTTGATCGTGCTCCGGCGTGGTCGATAACCTCTCGGAGTTGGTTTAGCGATTGCTAAGGCGCGACGTCCTCGCACGTTCGTAGTCGGATCGTCAAAGTCGACTTCCATCAAAGCGATATTCATCATCTCATCGAAAGACGGGACACCTTTGCCTCTATCAGTTGCTCGGTGAGATTTTACAGTTTTTTGTAGTTTAGATCGAGTCTGTTCTTCATACCTACAGTCCACGAAAAAGCCACAAAAAAAAATTAGGGTTAGTTCATCATATCCGAACCAACCTGAGCCTTTGCATAATCTTTTTAGGGTTTTTGCTTTGTTGAATTTGCGGTTGCATCATCGTGTCAAGTTGCTGGTCTTAGAGTCTAGTCTTTTAGAGTTTCGAGTTCTGGTCATAAGTTGTCACGCCGCCGCCGCACCATCATCATCGCCTTGCCATCTACCACCATTGCTTATCCGCCACCGCTTTGAATCCGTATCCATATACCACCACCAATCCGTATCCATATACCACCACCGATCCGTATCCATATACCACGACCGCTACCATATACCACCACCGCTGCCATATCCTACCGCCATATATCCACCACCAATCCGAGTTCTTTTCATATTCGGTTTGTTTTAGAGATCCATATATTTTCCGTTTCGTGTTTCCTTGCCTGAGTAGGTCTCAAAAAAAAAAGAGTCTGGAGACCCCCGGGCAGTTTTTAGGCCAAAATTTCGGCAACCAAAAATATTTTTTCCCTATCCTATTTTTAGGCCCCGGGTAGTGTTTTGAGACACTCGCCATCAAAGTGATTTTTTGTCGCACTTTTTCGTCGTCGCTGCCCTGATTTCCGAAAAAAAAATAGTCAAAAATTTTTGTGCCCATCCTGTCAGTTTGACCTGGGAAGAGTTTTGAGACACTCGCCATTATAGTGATTTTTCGCAAAAAAAAAGAGGAGCGCAAAAAAAATAGAGCAAAAAAAAATTCCAGAGTGTGCTTTTCCCTTGTTTACGTGCAACGCCGTGATTTTGTTAGTGTTCTAGGCTCGCGTCTCTAGCACGGTCTAGCCTAGGACCAGCACAGTACCGTCGTTGAGCGTTTATTCAACTTTGCATCTCTGAATTGATTATTGCTTACCATTTTGCTACCATAAGCCTTCCCAGCTCCACATAAGTCTACATCGTGCGTTTGACTCTCCCTGGTAATCGCTATATCCAAGCTTTGAGAGTTTTTGACTACAACGGTTGCCGATCACCACCTGCTGCTGGGTAAGAACTAGTAAGAATTTGAGATGCTGCTAACCATGGCAGGTTCACAAGCCGATGAGACTGATTGGGAGAACATGACGAACAAGGAGTTGCATGATAAATTTCAGCAAATGATGAGTGGCCAGGTGGGAGATGTGCTAAACAGATTTGAAGAGGCTATGGAGAAGATAGATGCCGTGGAGAAGTCGTTTGAGACAAAGCTGGATAACAAGTTTACTGAATTACTCAAGCGTCTTCCCCAACCACCATCGGCTGCACATGTCGCACCTCTACAACAACAACAACCACATCTCCAACGCCGCCTTCCAAATCAAGTGGGACGGGCACAGCGCGTTCCAATTGAGATTGGTCAAAATTCGGGTGCTGCTGCACCTACTGTTGATGCTTCTTTGGCTCCTGCTCCTGCGGCGGCTGAGGAGGATGACGATTATGCGGGCGATTATGAGGATGAGGTTGATCAAAATCAGAACTACGTGCAACCACCAGCACCACCACCAGCAGGTCGACCTCAGGTATATATTCGCAACGGTAGGCCGGCACCACCACCTCAGGTACGAGATCATGACCATCTCCCTAAACTGAAATTGAATATTCCACCATTTGAGGGTAGATATGTTCCTGATATATATCTTACTTGGGAGTTAGAAACTGAACAACGATTTACATGTTTACAATATCCTGAGGAGAGACGTGTTCCTGCTGCTGTTTGTGCTTTCACTAGCTTTGCATGTGTTTGGTGGTCTGAACATTGTAGATTATATCCTGTTCCAGCTACTTGGGCTGCTTTGAAAACTGCTATGCGTACTCGTTGGGTTCCACCATATTATCAACGTGAATTACTTCAAAAATTGCAGCGTTTAAGACAAGGGAAAAATTCTGTAGAAGAATATTATCAGGAATTACAAACTGGCATGATTAGATGTGGTATTGTTGAGGAGAATGAAGCTATGCTTGCACGTTTTATGGGTGGATTAAATAAAGAGATTCAGACCATTCTAGAGTATAAGGATTATAATAATATCACTCGTTTATTCCATCTTGCTTGTAAAGCTGAACGTGAAGTGCAGGATCGACAGCCATTGGCGCGAACTAACTTTTCTGCAGGTCGACCTTCATCATGGACACCGCGTGCATCTTCTACTTCCACTTCACCATCACCTCCATCAGGTGCCACCTCCAGCCGTGATACAAGAAAGCAGGCACAACCACCACTCTCTGCCAAGAGCACACCTGCCGGGCCTGCGCAGAGCTCTTCTTCTTCCATGGCATCGACAGGGCACACAAGTGATATTATTTGTCGACGTTGTAAGGGAAGAGGACATTTTGCGAGAGAATGCAAATCTCAGCGTGTCATGATTGCTACTGAGGATGGTGGGTATGAGTCCGCTAGTGACTATGATGAGGAGACTTTGGATCTTATTACACGTGAAGAACATGGTGGAGATGATTCTGAAAATGAGACGCAATACATGGCTCCTGAAGACGCTGACAGGTATGAATGTTTAGTTGCTCAACGTGTTTTGAGTGTGCAGGTCACACAAGCAGAGCAAAATCAAAGGCATAATTTGTTCCATACAAAGGGAGTTGTGAAGGAACGTTCTGTTCGCGTCATCATAGATGGAGGGAGCTGTAACAACTTGGTAGCATGGAGATGGTGGAGAAGCTATCTCTCACCACAAGACCACATCCACATCCTTACTACATCCAATGGTTCAACAACAGCGGCAAGGTTAAGGTAACACGTACTGTTCGTGTGCATTTTAGTATCTCTACATCTGCTGATTATGTTGATTGTGATGTGGTACCCATGCAAGCATGTTCCTTATTACTAGGTAGACCATGGCAATTTGATAAAAATTCTGTACACCATGGTAGAAACAATCAGTATACTCTTGTTCATAAGGATAAAAATATTACTTTGCTTCCTATGACTCCTGATTCCATTTTGAAAGATGACATTAATAGAGCTAATAAAGCAAAACAGGAGAAAAGTAAGAGTGAAAATCAGATTGTGGCAAAGGAATTTGAGCAACAAATGAAACCTAATAATAAACCATCTAGTGTTGTTTCTGAAATTAAATTGAAAAGTGCATGTTTACTTGCCACAAAATCTGATATTGATGAACTAGATTTCAGCAAATCTGTTTGCTATGCTTTTGTGTGCAAAGAGGCATTATTTTCATTCGAGGACGTGCCTTCCTCTTTGCCCCCTGCTGTCACTAACATTTTGCAGGAGTTCGCTGACGTCTTCCCACAAGACGTGCCACCGGGATTACCACCTATTCGAGGGATTGAGCATCAAATTGACTTAATTCCCGGTGCATCGCTACCCAACCGTGCACCATACCGTACCAATCCAGAGGAGACGAAGGAGATTATGCGTCAAGTACAGGAGCTGCTCGACAAAGGTTATATACGCGAATCTCTTAGTCCTTGTGTTGTTCCTATTATACTCGTGCCTAAAAAGGATGGTACGTCGCGTATGTGTGTTGATTGTAGAGGCATTAATAATATTACTATTCGTTATCGTCATCCTATTCCTAGGCTAGATGATATGCTTGATGAATTGAGTGGCTCTACAATATTCTCCAAAGTTGATTTGCGTAGTCGATACCATCAAATTCGTATGAAATTGGGAGATGAATGGAAAACTGCATTTAAAACTAAGTTTGGTTTATATGAGTGGTTAGTCATGCCTTTTGGGTTAACTAATGCACCTAGTACTTTCATGAGACTAATGAACGAAGTTTTACGTGCTTTCATTGGACGATTTGTGGTAGTCTATTTTGATCATATACTGATTTATAGCAAATCTTTGGAAGAACATTTGGAACATTTACGTGCTGTTTTTATTGCTCTACGTGATGCACATTTGTTTGGTAACCTTGGGAAGTGCACCTTTTGCACCGACCAAGTATCTTTTCTTGGCTATGTTGTTACTCCACAGGGAATTGAAGTTGATAAAGCCAAGATTGAAGCTATTGAGAGTTGGCCGCAGCCCAAAACGGTCACACAAGTATGGAGTTTTCTTGGACTCGCTGGTTTCTATAGGCGTTTTGTGAGAGATTTTAGCACCATTGCTGCACCTCTCAACGAGCTTACAAAGAAGGATGTGCCTTTTGTTTGGGGTACCGCACAGGAAGAAGCCTTCACGGTATTGAAAGATAAGTTGACACATGCTCCTTTACTCCAACTTCCTGATTTTAATAAGACTTTTGAGCTTGAATGTGATGCTAGTGGCATTGGATTAGGAGGTGTGTTATTACAAGATGGCAAACCTGTTGCATACTTTTCTGAAAAATTGAGTGGGCCTAGTCTGAATTATTCTACTTATGATAAAGAACTATATGCTCTTGTTCGGACTTTAGAAACATGGCAACATTATTTATGGCCCAAAGAATTTGTTATACATTCTGATCATGAATCTTTGAAACATATTAAAAGTCAAGCTAAACTGAATCGTAGACATGCTAAATGGGTTGAATTCATTGAAACATTCCCTTATGTCATTAAACACAAGAAGGGTAAAGAAAATGTTATTGCTGATGCATTGTCTCGTCGCTATACTATGCTTTCACAACTTGACTTCAAAATATTTGGTTTGGAGACCATCAAAGATCAATATGTGCATGATGCTGATTTTAAAGATGTATTGCAGAATTGTAAAGAAGGAAGAACCTGGAACAAGTTTGTCGTTAATGATGGATTTGTGTTCCGTGCTAACAAGCTATGCATTCCAGCTAGCTCTCTTCGTCTTTTGTTGTTGCAGGAGGCGCATGGAGGAGGATTAATGGGACACTTTGGCGTGAAGAAGACAGAGGACGTACTTGCTACACATTTCTTTTGGCCAAAGATGAGACGGGATGTTGAGCGTTTTGTTGCTCGCTGCACTACATGTCAAAAAGCTAAGTCACGACTCAATCCTCATGGTTTATATATGCCTTTGCCTGTACCTAGTGTTCCTTGGGAGGATATATCTATGGACTTTGTTTTAGGTTTACCTCGAACAAAGAAGGGGAGGGATAGCATATTTGTTGTCGTGGATAGATTCTCGAAAATGGCACACTTTATACCATGTCATAAAAGCGATGATGCTGTTAATGTTGCTGATTTGTTCTTTCATGAAATTATTCGCTTGCATGGTGTGCCAAATACTATTGTTTCAGATCGTGATACTAAATTTCTTAGCCACTTTTGGAGATGTTTATGGGCTAAGTTGGGGACTAAACTGCTTTTTAGTACTACTTGTCACCCCCAAACTGATGGACAAACTGAAGTAGTCAATAGAACATTGTCTACTATGCTTAGGGCTGTTTTGAAGAATAATAAGAAAATGTGGGAAGAATGCTTGCCTCATATTGAGTTTGCTTATAATCGTTCATTGCATTCTACTACTAAGATGTGCCCTTTTGAAATTGTGTATGGTTTCCTACCTCGTGCACCTATTGACTTGTTGCCTCTTCCATCTTCGGAGAAGGTTAATTTTGATGCTAAACAACGTGCTGAATTGATCTTAAAATGCATGAGTTAACTAAGGAAAACATTGAGCGTATGAATGCTAAATATAAACTTGCTGGAGATAAGGGTAGAAAACATGTTGTGTTTGCACCTGGAGATCTTGTTTGGTTACATTTGCGTAAGGATAGATTTCCTGATTTGCGCAAATCAAAGCTAATGCCACGTGCTGATGGTCCTTTTAAGGTGTTAGAGAAAATAAATGATAATGCATATAAACTTGAGCTGCCTGCAGATTTTGGGGTTAGTCCCACTTTTAACATTGCAGATTTGAAGCCGTATTTGGGTGAGGAAGATGAGCTTCCGTCGAGGACGACTTCATTTCAAGAAGGGGAGGATGATGAGGACATCAATACCATTGTTACACCCACAGGCCCTGCTGCTATACATACTGGACCAATTACTAGAGCTCGCGCACGCCAATTAAAGTACCAGGTACTTTCGTTTCTTGCTAATGATTCTAATGTTCATGAGAATATGATGCTGCCGAAATTGGATACATTTGTTTTGCTTACAAATGAAGGGCCTAGCTTTGAGAAGGATGAAGATTGGAGCAAGAACAAGCATGGAGATGATGGCATGCGCATGGGGAACAAGAACGGAGTTACAAGTGATAATTTCAGGACGTTGAAGCCACCATAATGCGTGCATGAAGCCTTGGACGAAATATATAAGATGTTACTTCATAACTTTCGTCCAGAGGCTATTCTAGGTGCTGCGTCACCTTATTATTGGGCCAGGCCCATGTAATTTCGAAATACATAAGTATAGGCTGTTTTTAGAGTCCGTATGTGTGGGGAAACAAGAGATAGGGTTGGTTTCGGACCCCTTCCTCAAGGGCCACGAAATTCCCCCCTCTTCCTCCATATATACAGCCCTTAGGGCGTCGTTTAGACTTTGGGTTTTGTTTAGATTAAAAGTTCGCCATAGCTGCAACTTCGCGTACTTCGTTTGTGTTCAGCGACCAGACAAAGGCGTCACAGAACCCCACCTTGATCAATAAAGCTTTCATCTTATAGTCGCAATATCCAGATTGCAATCTCAGTTTCTTGCTTGTTCTTCGTTTGCTCGCAGGAAACAGACCCTCGTGGTCAGGTTGATCGTGCTCCGGCGTGGTCGATAACCTCTCGGAGTTGGTTTAGCGATTGCTAAGGCGCGACGTCCTCGCACGTTCGTAGTCGGATCGTCAAAGTCGACTTCCACCAAAGCGATATCCATCATCTCATCGAAAGACGGGACACCTTTGCCTCTATCATAGTTGTTCACGCCGTCGTTGTTGTCGAAGACCGGACATGAAATGCCTTGCCTATCCATCACAAGACTCGAGCAAATATGAGTGGGAGAAAGAGAAGAACTTATACCAAATGTACCTTGACGGATGTTGAAAATGTCTTCACGTGCAGCAGACGATCATCAGTAATAAGGGGCTCTCCGGGTGAAAGTGATAACGAGATCCTAATGTTAGATTTAGTAAAATTCACTTAACCCGAATAGAAGAGAGATCAGAGTCCCAGAGTAAAGGTCGAGGAGTAAAAGATACTAGTACCACCCAATGGCGACGTGGGCCCGTAAGACACACAGCCATATTAGTAAAAGTTTTGTAATGTCTAGACTCGACTTCGGCCAAGGAGTGTGGAAAGGGGGATTCCTACAGGCAGTCGGCTCTGATACCAACTTGTGACGCCCCCGATTTGACCGTACACTAATCATGCACGCAAATGTGTACGATCAAGGTCAGGGACTCACGGGAAGATATCACAACACAACTCTACAACATAATTAAGTCATACAAGCATCATAATACAAGCCAGGGGCCTCGAGGGCTCGAATACAAGTGCTCGATCACAGACGAGTCAGCGGAAGCAACAATATCTGAGTACAGACATAAGTTAAACAAGTTTTGCCTTAAGAAGGCTAGTACAAAAGCAGCAACGATCGAAGAGGCAAGGCCTCCTGCCTGGGACCTCCTAACTACTCCTGGTCGTCGTCAGCGGCCTGCACGTAGTAGTAGGCACCTCCAGTGCCGTGGGAGTCGTCGTCGACGGTGGCGTCTGGCTCCTGGACTCCAACATCTGGTTGCGACAACCAGATAGAAAGGAAAGGGGGAAAAGGAGGGAGAGAAGCAACCGTGAGTACTCATCCAAAGTACTCGCAAGCAAGGAGCTACACTACATATGCATGGGTATATGTGTAAAGGGGCATATCAGTGGACTGAACTGCAGAATGCCAGAATTAAAAGGGGGATAGCTAGTCCTGTCGAAGACTACGCTTCTGGTCATCTCCATCTTGCAGCATGTAGAAGAGAGTAGATTGAAGTCCTCCAAGTAGCATCGCATAGCATAATCCTACCCGGCGATCCCCTCCTCGTCACCCTGTTAGAGAGCGATCACCGGGTTGTATCTGGCACTTGGAAGGGTGTATTTTATTCAGTATCCAGTTCTAGTTGTCATAAGCTCAAGGTACAACTCCGGGTCGTCCTTTTACCGAGGGACACGGCTATTCGAATAGATAAACTTCCCTGCAGGGGTGCACCACATAACCCAACACGCTCGATCCCAATTGGCCGGACACACTTTTCTGGGTCATGCCCGACCTCGTAAGATCAACACGTCGCAGCCCCACCTAGGCTCAACAGAGAGGTCAGCACGCCGGTCTAAACCTATGCGCGCAAGGGTCTGGGCCCATCGCCCTATGCACACCTGCACGTTGCGAACGCGGCCGCGAGCAGACCTAGCAACCCACACGATCACGGCGGTTACGTCAAAGCGGTCCAACACGGCGCGCGCCACTCAGTCGCTGACGTCAAAAGAGCTTCGGCTGATACCACGACGCCGGGATACCCATAACTACTCCCACGTAGATGGTTAGTGTATAGACCAAATGGCCAGACTCAGATCAAATACCAAGATCTCGTTAAGCGTGTTAAGTATCCGCGAACGCCGACCAGGGCCAGGCCCACCTCTTACCTAGGCGGTCTCAACCTGCCCTGTCGCTCCGCCACAAAGATCCACTTGCGGGTACTCCTACGAGCCGACCCGACTTTAGTCATCACATGTGTCATGTATATAGTATATAAGTATATGCCCGTGATCACCGCCCAGGTGATCACGGCCCGATAGTATAGCACAGCAGACGGACAAGAATGTAGGGCCACTGATGGAAAGCTAGCATCCTATACTAAGCATGTAGGATTGCAGGTAAAGGTATCAACAGTAGTAGCAAGGATAGGCTATGCATCAGAATAGGATATCGAAAAGCAGTAACATGCTACACTACTCTAATGCAAGCAGTATAGAGGAGAGTAGGCGATATCTGGTGATCAAGGGGGGGGCTTGCCTGGTTGCTCTGGCAAGTAGGAGGGGTCGTCGACTCCGTAGTCGAACTGGGCAGCAGCAGTGTCGGTCTCGTAGTCTACCGGAGAGAAGAGGGGGAAGAAACAGTAAATACAATGCAAACATAAGCATGACGATGCGTGACATGACAGTGAGCGGTGCTAGGGGTGTCCTAACGCGACAGTAGGTGGTACCGGTGAAGGGGGGGGGGAACATCCGGGAGGTATTCCCGATGTTTCACGTTTTCGGACAGACGGACCGGAGGGGGAAAGTTGCTAGTTCGATAGGTTAGGGAGGTGTGGTGGACGAACGGACTGCGTATTCGGATTCGTCTCGTCGTTCTGAGCAACTTTCATATAGAAAACATTTTCATCCGAGTTACGGTTTAAAAGATATGAATTTTCAAAGTTTATTTGAATTTCTGGAATTATTTAATGAACAGAAAAAGGGATATGACGTCAGCATGACGTATGAGTGACGTCAGCGGTCAACAGTCCGGGTTGACTGGTCAAACTGACAAGGGGGACCCACCTGTCATAGACAGTGGGTTAACAGAGGATTAAACTAATTAGTTTTTTAGTTAATTAACTACTGGGCCCACCTGTCAGTGAGAGATTAATTAAGCTAATTATTTTTATTTATAAAACATTTTCTTTTTCTTTTCTTTTCTTTTTTTAATTTTTGCGGCGGGGCCCGCATGTCAGTGACTGGGCCTGCCCAGTCAGCAGTTGACTGGGTCAACCCAGTCAACTGGGCCCGTGGGGGCCACTGGCAGTGACCCAGGGGTGGCCCCAGGTGTGCCACGTCGGCGGCCGGCGCCGGAGTATCGCCGGCGACCAAAACGCACGGCGGCGCGCGCGGGAGGGGCGCGGGTTTCACCCACTGTGGGTTTGCGGGGGCGGGGCTGGGCGCGTTCGACGCGGCTCGACGTCGCGCGTCCAACGGCGGTGGTCGGAGGGGCTGGAACGGACGGGGTCGACCGCTACGGGCTCGCCGGCGGCGAGGAGCTACGGGTGCCCGACGGAAGCTACGCTAGAGCGCGCGAATGGCCGAACTAGCTAGCTAGGCGGGTGCGGCATGGTGCGGTCGGGCTAGCGGGCCAACGCCCGTGACCACTTGGTCACCGGAGACACGCCGGCGGCGAGCTCCGCGGCGTGGCGTTCGGGCGCGCGCGGGGAAGAAGCTAGGGAGCGCGGGCGAGCTAGCGGAGAGGGGGAGGAGGTAGAGGAGCTCACAGCGGAGCCGTAGGGAGTGGCAGCGAGCTCGGGGAGGGCGCGGGGTAGCCGGAGTCGGCGACGATCGACGGCGGCCGTGCGGGGAAGACGAGCTCGGGGAGGTCGATGTAGTGGCGCTCGGCTCGTTCCCGATGGCGCAGTCGGCGTAGTCGACGGCGGGGAGTCGTTCGGGCACGTCGTCGGGGCGATCTGGGCACGGTGGCCGCGGGAACTACGGTGAACGGCGGCGAGCGCGCTCGGGCAGAGGGGAACAGAGGGGAGAGGGAGGGGGATCTGGCGGGGGAGAAGGCGCAGAGGCCGAGGGAGAGCGGGGGCGAGTGGGAGAGAGGCCCGAGGGAGCGGGGGGGCTGGCGCCCTTATCCTCTCGCGGGGTTCACCGCCGGCGAGGGGGTTCGGCGGCGACGCTCCCCTGTTCCGACCCGGTCGGGGGAACAGGAAGGGGACGCGGGGGAAGGTGGGCTGGGCCGGGGCGCGGGTGGCGGCCCAGCTTGGGCCGGGGGGGGGGGGTTTGGGCCGCGGGTCTAGTGGGGGGGGAGGCCTGCTCTTTTTTTCTTTTGACTGTTTTGTTTTCTGTTTTCTCTTATTTGTTTATTTCCTTTTTTGTTTTATTTCATTTAAAAGTATTTAGACATTTTATAAAAATGTGATTTCTCCACCATAATTACCAGTGTATTATTTAGAACCCACTGAACATTTTTGTTTGAATTTTTGAAAACTTTTATTTTCCACTTTTAAATTTAATTGAAGTTTGAACTAGGAGTTTGACAAGGGTGTGGTTCAAATGTGATCAAGCCCTGTTTAGCAACATGATTAGCTTAATCACAGGGAGTTACTGTAGCATGATTCTCAGGGTGTTACAAATCTCCTCCACTACAAGAAATCTCGTCCCGAGATTTTAAGAGGGGAGTAAGGGGGAAAGGTTTGGTAACGAATCTAGCGGGTCTTCTCATCCTGGCTTGCTCTTCTCGAAGAGGCTGGTCCAATACATTGATGTCTTCATTCTGCTGTTTCAGGTCATCATGATAAAGTTGTCGTCCTTTCTTCGGGAACTCCATCGTACTTCCGACAGAGTAAGGGGGTATTCTGGAAGAACGGACTTCTGCAGGGTTTACTATCTGGTCAATATCATCGGGAAGGTGGCGGAAAGTATCTCTCGAATTGCAACTTAAGAAATTATCGAGAACAAAGTAAGAAGGTACAAAATAGAAGTTTTCAAGCGCATAGGCAATCGTTCGTTGCCTGAAACAAAGTGTTGAAGGGGTTTAGAGCAATGTGAATAAGCATTGCATCTAATACGAGTATAGATCACTAGGCAGGTGGCCCGTGAATTACATACAAAGTCAAGAGCGAGGAATAACTCTGACAACACGGTGTACAGGAGAGTCAGTTTCCGATCCTGTGGAACTGTGGGTTATGGGCCCACCATGTGGGTTAAAAGTAGGAAGGGCGGTGACATCTTGCACGATCATGATAGCAAGGCATGTCAGAGGGTAGCCTGTCAGTTATATGTCAGCGACATCGTCGGTACCAAGGGTGAGGGACGAAGAGAACCATTTTCCTGTTCGTTGAAACGAGGCGGACCATTAGGCAAAGTTCTCGTCCATCGGTGGTTACCGAAATGTCACCAACAATAATAACAGGGTCTTACTGACAGAGTTGTACACCGAGGTGTTTACATAAGCAGGAGAATATTACTGCTTAGATCATATAGATCACCAGAAAGGTTAAACCAAACAATGGAAAGGAAAATATGATTATTAGATTAAACAGAAGAATGGAAAGGAAAATGTGTTTAAACACATAATTCAAGGTTATATCCTTCCCAAGGACAAGCTGAGCATGATATTCATGACAGGATATAATGTAGAAAACTCTTTAGGTAGGGGAGAGAAATTTCATGACATTACCCATACAACGGTGTTTGGATAATTGAGCAGGAAACATTTAGCATTAGGCTTCAAATGTTCCTGTTTTAAAATCGGAGTACCATAGACATGCTTCGAGATAGCATTGACATGGTCAACAGGGGAAGATCAGACTTTGGAAACAAAAAGGATCCATCAGGAACAACTTATAGAATAAGTCTTACAATTTCCTCATGGAAGAACAGCTAACCTTGCTAAAAGGAAAAACTTATAACAATAGGGCCTCCCGCCAGGTGTGCTGGGTATCATCACCTTACCGGGTCATAAATAGGCCAATGTTATAACTCTTGGAAATATGTTCCAACCATCATATCTGACCGAGATTCAGATCTGATTGGTGTCAGGATAACTCAGACTTAGGAGGCCTGAGAAGAAAAGGTGCAACACAAATTGTCGAAACGACATCGAAGATTCTCGGGAGATGAGCTATGGAAGCGAGTTCCGAACAAGGGTTCATAATTAAATCAAGGAGAGGTGAGGAGGTGACTGCTTGACTCAGCGACAATCCATTGAGATTTCCAAAAGATGGATTTCCACCACTATGTGAACAAGGAGATAACATTAACTAGATCGAATGACTTAATGATGTATGCTCGAGGAAAACATACACAGTTAAACATTGGTTGAAATGTGCACCCGAAATATGGGCTAGGTAGCACAATCAATGTTCGAATGATGATTCATTAAGTCATAGACGTAGAATGAAGCTATAGACCAATAACTTCAAAGCAATAGGGTTGCTAGAAGTTTAGAATTTACACATCACAGATCATTGGTCGGTATTCCTTTTAGAAACAACACGGGGACCAAGAAAGAATGGTGATGGGGAGAAGTATCACTGTACCGAGATGTCATACGAGGTGGTGAAATTCTTACGACATACTTGACGTAAAATTTGGTAATACTCCAGGGTAGAACATATCATAAGCTAGATAGCAGGGAAATCAAGGTACAACACAAAACACGCACAAGTTTGTGTTGAATGGAAGGCAATAAAATGGTCGATGATAAAACAAATCATCGAGGGCAAGGATGGTATTTCTCATCCAGAATTCGATAGATATCTTGGAAGAGCTCAGAATGTTGATGGTGATCACGACATTTTGTTGTCGAGGGGATCCACGAAGAAGCAATTGATCAGCGACTGCATCAAGCAAAAGGACTGATGCAACAAAAGATTATTGGAGCCACGGATACTACACAAACTCGGGGCAAGTTTGTTGTTCGAGGTGAAACGATATGACAAGGAAAATCGACGTAAGCTTAGCTCATCGTCGAAAGTGGTGCTCCGGGAATAAGGACCAGGTAGCACAGTTAAAATCATCAAGATAATGATATAGCCAAACAGGCTAGGAATGACGCGATCGGGTACAAACTCGTAGGTAAGGAACATTACTAAAAGTTGTTGAACCGTAGTGCGGATTCGATTCATTTATCGATGTCCTTGAGTGTTTAATAACTCGGAGCCCGTGAAAAATTGGAATAAATGAGAATGTAATACTTGATGGAGAACTCATAATAAGTTATGCAGTTCCGTGATAATCTCGAGATACCAGGGGGGTAATACTCGACGACAAACCAAAGTAGAGGTTGGACTGGGGTATTGCTCTGCAGAAGACAAGTGCTTAAACTTGCACGAGAAATGGTATTTAAAAGAGAATATGGTTGGAACCACGATTGCAAAATGTCAGATCCCATATATAAGACGAACTTATACCAAGGGAATAATTAATTTAAGAAAAGCTTTAATGATAAGATCTACACCGTGTCCATGGGCATGAACGCAAAGTTCAAGGTCGACTCCCACTTCTCCAATGCATAACCTTTCATTTACTTCTCATTTTTCAAAGAAGTTGTAGTGTTGAAATTTTATCTGGCAAAATACCAGAAGAGTATGACTCATGAAAATTTTCGAGTTCACACATATTATGAAAGGCATAGGTTCAACCCATCAAGGCATCTTAGGAACATATACCACAAACTTCGGAGTAAATATTACAAGCTCGAAAGAAGAGCATTATTCAAAAACAGATGATACTATTTACCAAATGCATTATACACCCATGGAAAGGCTCACAAGGTTATTCAATATGAAGGACACTGTCGGATAAAATCCAACAAAGGAACCGATGGTCCACAAGGGATCTGATGTGAGCATCGGTACTCAACCAGAGGAAGAAGAATGCAAGGAGATCTGATTATAGAAACAACTGACTAACTCAAAGTTCAAAAGCACAAGAATTACGATTTCCAAATCAGGGGGTCAGAAGCAACGCTCTGATCAAGGATGGATAAGTTGAGTAGGCTTAGGGGTACAATCGATGGCAATTTGATAGGTCGAGATCCAGCTCACGTTTTAAATGACGTCTGAGCCGGAAGAATGAATTCTAGGATATGATTGAGGATTGCGAGCATTCGCAACAATTTGAATCAACGGACTCAAAATGATAATGACAAGAGATGCCAATAAGATTACGAGACTTATGGGATTAACCATAATGCAAGCAAACAAGAATTTCAAGAGCAATAGGCTCCTGAGGATTTTAGGAAGATCGAATAGTATTTTGAAGACTATTGTGGAATACTTGAATCAACTGGGGATGACCGGATACTTGGTAAGTGCGAGAATTATCCGTAGGGGTATTCAGGTGACAAAGAACCGCAAGGCAGTAAGCTCAAAGGATTCTCGGAACAACAGAGAGAATTTCGGGGTATCTTGTAATAACAAGATCAACTGGGAAACATTGTATGAGTGGCGAGTATACGTGGTTATCCATAGGAGTTTATCGATGAAAGGGAATTGCAAAAGCGATGAACACAAGTTCTCGGGTTATCAGCGGAGAGTATCTTCAGGGTCTTCACGTGCAGCAGACGATCATCAGTAATAAGGGGCTCTCCGGGTGAAAGTGATAACGAGATCCTAATGTTAGATTTAGTAAAATTCACTTAACCCGAATAGAAGAGAGATCAGAGTCCCAGAGTAAAGGTCGAGGAGTAAAAGATACTAGTACCACCCAATGGCGACGTGGGCCCGTAAGACACACAGCCATATTAGTAAAAGTTTTGTAATGTCTAGACTCGACTTCGGCCAAGGAGTGTGGAAAGGGGGATTCCTACAGGCAGTCGGCTCTGATACCAACTTGTGACGCCCCCGATTTGACCGTACACTAATCATGCACGCAAATGTGTACGATCAAGGTCAGGGACTCACGGGAAGATATCACAACACAACTCTACAACATAATTAAGTCATACAAGCATCATAATACAAGCCAGGGGCCTCGAGGGCTCGAATACAAGTGCTCGATCACAGACGAGTCAGCGGAAGCAACAATATCTGAGTACAGACATAAGTTAAACAAGTTTTGCCTTAAGAAGGCTAGTACAAAAGCAGCAACGATCGAAGAGGCAAGGCCTCCTGCCTGGGACCTCCTAACTACTCCTGGTCGTCGTCAGCGGCCTGCACGTAGTAGTAGGCACCTCCAGTGCCGTGGGAGTCGTCGTCGACGGTGGCGTCTGGCTCCTGGACTCCAACATCTGGTTGCGACAACCAGATAGAAAGGAAAGGGGGAAAAGGAGGGAGAGAAGCAACCGTGAGTACTCATCCAAAGTACTCGCAAGCAAGGAGCTACACTACATATGCATGGGTATATGTGTAAAGGGGCATATCAGTGGACTGAACTACAGAATGCCAGAATTAAAAGGGGGATAGCTAGTCCTGTCGAAGACTATGCTTCTGGTCATCTCCATCTTGCAGCATGTAGAAGAGAGTAGATTGAAGTCCTCCAAGTAGCATCGCATAGCATAATCCTACCCGGCGATCCCCTCCTCGTCACCCTGTTAGAGAGCGATCACCGGGTTGTATCTGGCACTTGGAAGGGTGTATTTTATTCAGTATCCAGTTCTAGTTGTCATAAGCTCAAGGTACAACTCCGGGTCGTCCTTTTACCGAGGGACACGGCTATTCGAATAGATAAACTTCCCTGCAGGGGTGCACCACATAACCCAACACGCTCGATCCCAATTGGCCGGACACACTTTTCTGGGTCATGCCCGGCCTCGTAAGATCAACACGTCGCAGCCCCACCTAGGCTCAACAGAGAGATCAGCACGCCGGTCTAAACCTATGCGCGCAGGGGTCTGGGCCCATCGCCCTATGCACACCTGCACGTTGCGAACGCGGCCGCGAGCAGACCTAGCAACCCACACGATCACGGCGGTTACGTCAAAGCGGTCCAACATGGCGCGCGCCACTCAGTCGCTGACGTCAAAAGAGCTTCGGCTGATACCACGACGCCGGGATACCCATAACTACTCCCACGTAGATGGTTAGTGCGTATAGACCAAATGGCCAGACTCAGATCAAATACCAAGATCTCGTTAAGCGTGTTAAGTATCCGCGAACGCCGACCAGGGCCAGGCCCACCTCTTACCTAGGCGGTCTCAACCTGCCCTGTCGCTCCGCCACAAAGATCCACTTGCGGGTACTCCTACGAGCCGACCTATATAAGTATATGCCCGTGATCACCGCCCAGGTGATCACGGCCCGATAGTATAGCACAGCAGACGGACAAGAATGTAGGGCCACTGATGGAAAGCTAGCATCCTATACTAAGCATGTAGGATTGCAGGTAAAGGTATCAACAGTAGTAGCAAGGATAGGCTATGCATCAGAATAGGATATCGAAAAGCAGTAACATGCTACACTACTCTAATGCAAGCAGTATAGAGGAGAGTAGGCGATATCTGGTGATCAAGGGGGGGCTTGCCTGGTTGCTCTGGCAAGTAGGAGGGGTCGTCGACTCCGTAGTCGAACTGGGCAGCAGCAGTGTCGGTCTCGTAGTCTACCGGAGAGAAGAGGGGGAAGAAACAGTAAATACAATGCAAACATAAGCATGACGATGCGTGACATGACAGTGAGCGGTGCTAGGGGTGTCCTAACGCGACAGTAGGTGGTACCGGTGAAGGGGGGGGGACATCCGGGAGGTATTCCCGATGTTTCACGTTTTCGGACAGACGGACCGGAGGGGGAAAGTTGCTAGTTCGATAGGTTAGGGAGGTGTGGTGGACGAACGGACTGCGTATTCGGATTCGTCTCGTCGTTCTGAGCAACTTTCATATAGAAAACATTTTCATCCGAGTTACGGTTTAAAAGATATGAATTTTCAAAGTTTATTTGAATTTCTGGAATTATTTAATTAACAGAAAAAAGGGATATGACGTCAGCATGACGTATGAGTGACGTCAGCGGTCAACAGTCCGGGTTGACTGGTCAAACTGACAAGGGGGACCCACCTGTCATAGACAGTGGGTTAACAGAGGATTAAACTAATTAGTTTTTTAGTTAATTAACTACTGGGCCCACCTGTCAGTGAGAGATTAATTAAACTAATTATTTTTATTTATAAAACATTTTCTTTTTCTTTTCTTTTCTTTTTTTAATTTTTGCGGCGGGGCCCGCATGTCAGTGACTGGGCCTGCCCAGTCAGCAGTTGACTGGGTCAACCCAGTCAACTGGGCCCGTGGGGGCCACTGGCAGTGACCCAGGGGTGGCCCCAGGTGTGCCACGTCGGCGGCCGGCGCCGGAGTATCGCCGGCGACCAAAACGCACGGCGGCGCGCGCGGGAGGGGCGCGGGTTTCACCCACTGTGGGTTTGCGGGGGCGGGGCTGGGCGCGTTCGACGCGGCTCGACGTCGCGCGTCCAACGGCGGTGGTCGGAGGGGCTGGAACGGACGGGGTCGACCGCTACGGGCTCGCCGGCGGCGAGGAGCTACGGGTGCCCGACGGAAGCTACGCTAGAGCGCGCGAATGGCCGAACTAGCTAGCTAGGCGGGTGCGGCATGGTGCGGTCGGGCTAGCGGGCCAACGCCCGTGACCACTTGGTCACCGGAGACACGCCGGCGGCGAGCTCCGCGGCGTGGCGTTCGGGCGCGCGCGGGGAAGAAGCTAGGGAGCGCGGGCGAGCTAGCGGAGAGGGGGAGGAGGTAGAGGAGCTCACAGCGGAGCCGTAGGGAGTGGCAGCGAGCTCGGGGAGGGCGCGGGGTAGCCGGAGTCGGCGACGATCGACGGCGGCCGTGCGGGAAGACGAGCTCGGGGAGGTCGATGTAGTGGCGCTCGGCTCGTTCCCGATGGCGCAGTCGGCGTAGTCGACGGCGGGGAGTCGTTCGGGCACGTCGTCGGGGCGATCTGGGCACGGTGGCCGCGGGAACTACGGTGAACGGCGGCGAGCGCGCTCGGGCAGAGGGGAACGGAGGGGAGAGGGAGGGGGATCTGGCGGGGGAGAAGGCGCAGAGGCCGAGGGAGAGCGGGGACGAGTGGGAGAGAGGCCCGAGGGAGCGGGGGGGGGGGGGGGGCTGGCGCCCTTATCCTCTCGCGGGGTTCACCGCCGGCGAGGGGGTTCGGCGGCGACGCTCCCCTGTTCCGACCCGGTCGGGGGAACAGGAAGGGGACGCGGGGGAAGGTGGGCTGGGCCGGGGCGCGGGTGGCGGCCCAGCTTGGGCCGGGGGGGGGGGGGGGTTTGGGCCGCGGGTCCAGTGGGGGGGGAGGCCTGCTCTTTTTTTCTTTTGACTGTTTTGTTTTCTGTTTTCTCTTATTTGTTTATTTCCTTTTTTGTTTTATTTCATTTAAAAGTATTTAGACATTTTATAAAAATGTGATTTCTCCACCATAATTACCAGTGTATTATTTAGAACCCACTGAACATTTTTGTTTGAATTTTTGAAAACTTTTATTTTCCACTTTTAAATTTAATTGAAGTTTGAACTAGGAGTTTGACAAGGGTGTGGTTCAAATGTGATCAAGCCCTGTTTAGCAACATGATTAGCTTAATCACAGGGAGTTACTGTAGCATGATTCTCAGGGTGTTACAATATACTCCCCCACCTCCTCCTAGTTAGGGTTAGCATTGGTTAGCTCATATGTGAGATAGAGCATTGCTCATCCATACGGATCTCCTCCTCGAGAGAGACTGCGGCCCCTCTCCGAAGACGATCCACGTTGGATTCAAGACCCCCTCTTGGGTGGCCCCCCCTCAAGACCTCCTTTCGGAGAAGAACCGGTTACCTATGTATCGTCCCTTGTTGGATTTGGATCGTGTATCTCTTTGTGTTTCGAGGATCTAGCAGATGTGTGATTGTTCTTGTTGGTTTGAGTGATTCTCTCGGGTCTTCCCCTCGTGTTTCCCCTCGTGTTCTTCGTGTTCTTAGTTGGGATCCGCTCCTTTCGTGAAAGATCGGCCATCTAGGGTTCCACCCTACATCATCAGGTGGGCGAGATGTCGCTTAGGCGGGCGGGCGGGATCTGCCCACACGACGGCAGCGAACAAGGGCGCGGAGGACCTTCGTCCGCGCCAGCGCTGGCTCCGAGAGGACGGTGCACATCGGCTTCCTCCATCGCCGACGGCGGCAACGTCAACGCTGCACCTCCTCACCTCCCGCAGCAGACGGGATTCGGCCGGATTTGTGACCACCGGTGAGGAGGGAGATAGTGTGGACACTGTCATCTTGTTTTGATATGGAGAGGGTGAGAGAGTGAGACGCGAGAAACTCTATCAAACAAGAGGCTATAATGGAGTAAAACAATCTCTCCATAGCGGTGGTTTTAAATAGAATACGCGCGTTCTCGGAAAAAAGAAACGAAAACTGGCGGACAATTTTTTAACGTACCAAGAAAGAAAACTCGATCAAAAACACGCCCCCGCTTCCAGGTCGCGAGAGTCGTCGCGCACACACATACACATAGACATGCATATCCGTGTTTACGTAAAATACCATTGTTACACCCACAACCCCTATTGTTACATATAATGGACCAATTACTAGAGCTCGCGCACGCCAATTAAATTACCAGGTACTTTCGTTTCTTGGTAATGATTCTAATGTTCATGAGAATATGATGCTGCCTAAATTGGATACTTTTGTTTTGCTTACAAATGAAGGGCCTGGCTTGGAGAAGGATGAACATTGGAGCAAGAACAAGCATGGAGTTGATGGCATGCGCAAGGGGAACAAGAACGGAGTTACCAGTGATGATTTCAGGACTTTGAAGCCACCATAAGGAGTGAATGAAGCCTTGGACGAAATATACAAGATGCCACTTCATAAATTTCGTCCAGAGGCTATTCTAGGTGTTGCGTCACCTTATTATTGGGCCAGGCCCATATAATTTCGAAATACTATAGGCTGTTTTTAGAGTCCGTGTGTGTGGGGAAACAAGAGATAGGGTTGGTTTCGGACCCCTTCTCCAAGGGCCACGAAATCCCCCCTTCTTCCTCCATATATACAGCCCTTAGGGCACCGTTCAGACTTTGGGTTTTGTTTAGATTAAAAGTTCGCCATAGCTGCAACTTCGCGTACTTCGTTTGTGTTCAACGACCAGACAAAGGCGTCACAGAACCCCACCTTGAGCAATAAAGCTTTCATCTTATATTCGCAATATCCAGATTGCAATCTCAGTTTCTTGCTTGTTCTTCGTTTGCTCGCAGGAAACAGACCCTCGTGGTCAGGTTGATCGTGCTCCGGCGTGGTCAATAACCTCTCGGAGTTGGTTTAGCGATTGCTAAGGCGCGATGTCATCGCACGTTCGTAGTCAGATCGTCAAAGTCGACTTCCACCAAAGCGATATCCATCATCTCATCGAAAGACGGGACACCTTGGCCTCTATCAAGTGGTATCAGATTTCCAGGTTGCTCGGTGAGATTTTATAGTTTTTCGTAGTTTAGATCGAGTCCGTTCTTCATACCTACAGTCCTCGAAAAAGCCACAAAAAAATTAGGGTTAGTTCATCATATCCGAACCAATCTGAGCCTTTGCATAATCTTTTTAGGGTTTTTGCTTTGTTGAATTTGCGGTTGCATCGTCGTGTCAAGTTGCTGGTCTTAGAGTCAAGTCTTTTAGAGTTTCGAGTTCTGGTCATAAGTTGTCACGCCGCCGCCGCACCATCATCATCGCCTTGCCATCTACCACCATTACTTATCCGCCACCGCTTTGAATCCGTATCCATATACCACCACCGATCCGTATCCATATACCACCACCGCTACCATATACCACCACCGCTGCCATATCCTACCACCATATATCCACAACCAATCCGAGTTCTTTTTCATATTCGGCTTGTTTTAGAGATCCATCCATTTTCCGTTTCGTGTTTCCCTGCCTGAGTAGGTCTCGGAAAAAAAGAGTCTGGAGACCCCCGGGCAGTTTTTAGGCCAAAATTTCGGCGAGCAAAAATATTTTTCCCTATCCTATTTTTAGGTCCCGGGGAGTGTTTTGAGACACTCGCCATCATAGTGATTTTTTGTCGCACTTTTTTCGTCGTCGCTGCCCTGATTTCCAAAAAAAATAGTCAAAAAAATAAATTTTGTGCCTATCCTGTCAGTTTGACCTGGGAAGAGTTTTGAGACACTCGCCACTATAGTGATTTTTCGCAAAAAAAAAGCGCGAAAAAAAAGAGCAAAAAAAAATTCCAGAGTGTGCTTTTCCCTTGTTTACGTGCAGCGCCGTGATTTTGTTAGTGTTCTAGGCTCGCGTCTCTAGCAAGGTCTAGCCTAGGACCAGCACAGTACCGTCGTTGAGCGTTTATTCAACTTTGCATCTCTGAATTGATTATTGCTGACCATTTTTGCTACCATATTATAAGCCTTCCCAGCTCCACATACATCTACATCGTGCGTTTGACTCTCCCTGGTAATCGCTCTATCCAAGCTTTGAGAGTTTTGACTACAAGGGTTGCCGATCACCACCTGCTGCTGGGTAAGAACTGGTAAGAATTTGAGATTCGCTTGAAGGATTTGTGACACACCACCATCACCACCACTTGTTAGTAGTCTATAGGATCATATTCTTTTGTGTTTCTATTGCTGCACCATGGCAGGATCACAAGCCAATGAGACTGATTGGGAGAACATGACGAACAAGGAGTTGCATGATATATTTCAGCAAATGATGAGTGGCCAGGTGGGAGATGTGCTAAACAGATTTGAAGAGGCTATGGAGAAGATAGATGCAGTGGAGAAGTCGTTCGAGACAAAGCTGGATAACAAGTTTACTGAATTACTCAAGCGTCTTCCCCAACCACCACCGGCTGCATATGTCGCACCTCTACAACAACAACAACCACATCTCGAACGCCGCCTTCCAAATCAAGTGGGACGAGCACAGCGCGTTCCAATTGAAACTGGTCAAAATTCGGGTGCCGCTGCACCTACTGTTGATGCTTCTTTGGCTCCTGCTACTGCGGCGGCTGAGGAGGATGACGATTATGCGGGCGATTATGAGGATGAGGTTGATCAAAATCAGAACTACGTGCAGCCACCAGCAGGTCGACCTTAGGTATATATTCGCAACGGTAGGCTGGCACCACCACCTCAGGTACGAGATCATGACCATCTCCCTAAACTGAAATTGAATATTCCACCATTTGAGGGTAGATATGTTCCTGATATATATCTTACTTAGGAGTTAGAAACTGAACAACCATTTACATGTTTACAATATCCTGAGGAGAGACGTGTTCCTGCTGCTGTTTGTGCTTTCACTAGCTTTGCATGTGTTTGGTGGTCTGAACATTGTAGATTATATCCTGTTCCAGCTACTTGGGCTGCTTTGAAAACTGCTATGCGTACTCGTTGGGTTCCACCATATTATCAACGTGAATTACTTCAAAAATTGCAGCGCTTAAGACAAGGGAAATTTTTTGTAGAAGAATATTATCAGGAATTACAAACTGGCATGATTAGATGTGGTATTGTTGAGGAGAACGAAGCTATGCTTGCACGTTTTATGGGTGGATTAAATAAAGAGATTCAGGCCATTCTAGAGTATAAGGATTATAATAATAGCACTCGTTTATTCCATATTGCTTGTAAAGCTGAACGTGAAGTGCAGGATCGACAGGCATTGGCGCGAACTAACTTCTCTGCAGGTCGACCTTCATCATGGACACCGCGTACATCTTCTACTTCCACTGCACCAGCACCTCCATCAGGTTCCACCTCCAGCCGTGATACAAGAAAGCAGGCACAACCACCACTATCTGCCAAGAGTGCACCTGCCGGGCCTGCACAGAGCTCTTCTTCTTCCATGGCATCGATAGGGCACACAAGTGATATTATTTGTCGTCGTTGTAAGGGAAGAGGACATTATGCGAGAGAATGCAAATCTCAGCGTGTAATGATTACTACTGAGGATGGTGGGTATGAGTCCGCTAGTGACTATGATGAGGAGACTTTGGCTCTTATTACACGTGAAGAACATGGTGGAGATGATTCTGAAAATGAGACGCAATACATGGCTCCTGAAGACGCTGACAGGTATGAATTTTTAGTTGCTCAACGTGTTTTGAGTGTGCAGGTCACACAAGCAGAGCAAAATCAGAGGCATAATTTGTTCCATACAAAGGGAGTTGTGAAGGAACGTTCTGTTCGCGTCATCATAGATGGAGGGAGCTGTAACAACTTGGCTAGCATGGAGATGGTGGAGAAGCTATCTCTCCCCACAAGACCACATCCACATCCTTACTACATCCAATGGTTCAACAACAGCGGCAAGGTTAAGGTAACACGTACTGTTCGTGTGCATTTTAGTACCTCTACATATGCTGATTATGTTGATTGTGATGTGGTACCCATGCAAGCATGTTCCTTATTACTTGGTAGACCATGGCAATTTGATAAAAATTCTGTACACCATGGTAGAAACAATCAGTATACTCTTGTTCATAAGGATAAAAATATTACTTTGCTTCCTATGACTCCTGATTCCATTTTGAAAGATGACATTAATAGAGCTAATAAAGCAAAACAGGAGAAAAATAAGAGTGAAAATCAGATTGTGGCAAAAGAATTTGAGCAACAAATGAAACCTAATAATAAACCATCTAGTGTTGTTTCTGAAATTAAATTGAAAAGTGCATGTTTACTTGCCACAAAATCTGATATTGATGAGCTAGATTTCAACAAATCTGTTTGCTATGCTTTTGTGTGCAAAGAGGCATTATTTTCATTCGAGGACGTGCCTTCCTCTTTGCCCCCTGCTGTCACTAACATTTTTCAGGAGTTCGCTGACGTCTTCCCACAAGACGTGCCACCGGGATTACCACCTATTCGAGGGATTGAGCATCAAATTGATTTAATTCCCGGTGCATCGCTACCCAACCGTGCACCATACCGTACCAATCGAGGGGAGACGAAGGAGATTACGCGTCAAGTACAGGAGCTGCTCGACAAAGGTTATATACGTGAATCTCTTAGTCCTTGTGTTGTTCCTATTATACTAGTGCCTAAAAAGGATGGTACGTCGCGTATGTGTGTTGATTGTAGAGGCATTAATAATATTACTATTCGTTATCGTCATCCTATTCCTAGGCTAGATGATATGCTTGATGAATTGAGTGGCTCTACAATATTCTCCAAAGTTGATTTGCGTAGTGGATACCATCAAATTCGTATGAAATTGGGAGATGAATGGAAAACTGCATTTAAAACTAAGTTTGGTTTATATGAGTGGTTAGTCATGCCTTTTGGGTTAACTAATGCACCTAGTACTTTCATGAGACTAATGAACGAAGTTTAACGTGCTTTCATTGGACGATTTGTGGTAGTCTATTTTGATGATATACTGATTTATAGCAAATCTTTGGAAGAACATTTGGAACATTTACGTGCTGTTTTTAATGCTCTACGTGATGCACGTTTGTTTGGTAACCTTGGGAAGTGCACCTTTTGCACCAACCGAGTATCTTTTCTTGGCTATGTTGTTACTCCACAGGGAATTGAAGTTGATAAAGCCAAGATTGAAGCTATTGAGAGTTGGCCGCAGCCCAAAACGGTCACACAAGTGCGGAGTTTTCTTGGACTCGCTGGTTTCTGTAGGCGTTTTGTGAGAGATTTTAGCACCATTGCTGCACCTTTCAACGAGCTTACAAAGAAGGATGTGCCTTTTGTTTGGGGTACCGCACAGGACGAAGCCTTCACGGTATTGAAAGAGAAGTTGACACATGCTCCTTTACTCCAACTTCCTGATTTTAATAAGACTTTTGAGCTTGAATGTGATGCTAGTGGAATTGGATTAGGAGGTGTGTTATTACAAGATGGCAAACCTGTTGCATACTTTTCTGAAAAATTGAGTGGGCCTAGTCTGAATTATTCTACTTATGATAAAGAACTATATGCTCTTGTTCGGACTTTAGAAACATGGCAACATTATTTATGGCCCAAAGAATTTGTTATACATTCTGATCATGAATCTTTGAAACATATTAAAAGTCAAGCTAAACTGAATCGTAGACATGCTAAATGGGTTGAATTCATTGAAACTTTCCCTTATGTCATTAAGCACAAGAAGGGTAAAGAAAATGTTATTGCTGATGCATTGTCTCGTCGCTATACTATGCTTTCACAACTTGACTTCAAAATATTTGGTTTGGACACCATCAAAGATCAATATGTGCATGATGCTGATTTTAAAGATGTTTTGCAGAATTGTAAAGAAGGAAGAACCTGGAACAAGTTTGTCGTTAATGATGGATTTGTGTTCCGTGCTAACAAGCTATGCATTCCAGCTAGCTCTCTTCGTCTTTTGTTGTTGCAGGAGGCGCATGGAGGAGGATTAATGGGACACTTTGGCGTGAAGAAGACGGAGGACGTACTTGCTACACATTTCTTTTGGCCAAAGATGAGACGGGATGTTGATCGTTTTGTTGCTCGCTGCACTACATGTTAAAAAGCTAAGTCACGACTCAATCCTCATGGTTTATATATGCCTTTGCCTGTACCTAGTGTTCCTTGGTGATAGAGGCAAAGGTGTCCCGATCTTTCGATGAGATGATAACTATCGATTTGGTGGAGACGACTTTGACGATCCGACTACAAACGTGCACGACGTTGCGCCTTATCAATCGCTAAACCAATCTCCTGAGGTTACTGACGATGCCGGAAGCACGATCAGCCTGACCACGAAGGTCTATTCCTGCAAGCAATCGAAGAACGAGCAAGAATATGATAATGCAATCTGAATATTGCGAATATATATGAAGTATTGATAGTGGTGGGAATCCGTAAGCGGTCTTGGTCTGGTCGTTGGACACAAACGAAGTACACGAAGTTGCAATGGCTAACTTTTAACTAAACAAATTACAAGGAAAAAGCTACTAGATGGATCTACTTATATAGGAGCAAGGGGTGGCGGCCAAGGAGGTGGGAGGACGTCCCAAGGCAGCCTAAAACCAACCCTAGGTCGTACAAGGCTCATGGGCCCAAGTGGAGGTGATGCAACACCTTTGGACTTGTAGTTTGACTCGGATTCTGGTGCAACGTCAGATTGTTTCGACCATAACTCAATGCTCCGGACGAATTTAAAGGTGAATCCAATTGGGTTGGAAAGAGCACGAAATCTAGTTTCCAACAAAAAAAGAATCACCCAATTCGGAGTCCGTATGAAAAAGTTGTTGGCGTTTTGAGTCAGGTATGTCTGTGCAGTCCGAATCTGAATCCAGAACGTGAGAGACTTGGACTCTATCTTCTCTTGGCCCAAAAGTGACGTGAGAGGACTTTTTGAACAGAACCTAAACTTCTCCTTTTACCTTATCTTCATATGTGGATTGTACAAATGTCCCATACACCTGCAATTAGACAAAACACAAAAGTGTGTGAAGTATTTTTGTTCTGGATAACATAAATAGATTATTGAATAGTTTGCACTAGAAATCACCTGGCAAATATGCATGTATGCAATATTTTTGGTCGTATCCAAGGTAGTCATGTCCTCATCATCCTCCCCTTCTTGAAAACAAAGCCGTCCTCGGCGTTGCTTAATCTGAAATGTGACTAACAAAAGAGACAAGGTGTACATGTTGTATATGTATATGTCATCCATTTTTACTTCCCGTGGATTTTGCACATATGACACATGTATACATGAGTAACTTTCATAGTTAATAAAATATAAAGCCAAAATATTATCACAAGAAGTAGAAGGCATGAAAGTATTGCAACTCAGTTTGCACATATAAGTGAAGCTCTTATTCATATGAAAAGATTGACAATATTCATCATTAAACCATCCCAACATTGATGAACCATCACCAAGATTAGAGGTCATATCAAAATGATTAAACATTGGCACAATTATTTTCAAACATATTTGATCCAAATCTGATTTATTCCCTGATTCACTTGATTCTTTTGCATCGATAGTTAATTCAATGGGCTCACTCAAAATTGTTTGATCACATGGCAAAGTCAAATCATCAACATAGTCCTCTAAGGTAGCTGGTGTGATCAAAGTAGTGGGTAGCTCACCGCATGGTGCACTTAAATTGACAAGACATTCATCATACTCATGTGGAAGTGGAAGATTACCTTTGTCATTACCTCTTATGATCAACTCAGATGAGGTAGGCACTCTCGGTGATGATGTGTCACATGGTGGAGGTGATGTAGTCCTCACAACAACGGATGTGGTTGTCATAGTATGCTTAGTAGTTGAAGGGACAACCGTATCAACTCTTGGAATGTGCATCTCGCGCTTGTTCTCCTTGTGCGCAACACGTCGTTTTATTTCCTGTTCAGCTTTGCAAGCAAGATGAAACAAATGGTCCATAGGATAACACTCTTCATGTATTAGTATCTCCTGAATGTCACGATTTAATCCTCCCCAAAATCTATCCATAAAATCTTCTTCACTTTCTTCTAAAGAGGAATGCAGCAAGGTAGTTTGTAAAGTATCATAATATTTCGTTACGGTGTCACTACCTTGTTTTAAATGTTGCAACTTTGTAATCATGTCACGAGTATAATAAGCGGGAACGAATGTATGTCGCATGGCAAGTTTCAAATCATCCCAAGTAGTAGGTATATCATTAGGGTGTAACCGACAATATTCACTCCACCAAACTACAGCATAACCAGTGAAAGAACCAACCGCAACCTTAACTTTTTTACGTACATCAAAATTATTGGAAGCAAATATATTATTTAGGTCAAACTCCCATTCTATATATAAAGCAGGTCTAAAACGGCCATTAAATGGTGGTATAGAAACATTAACCTGATCATGTGCATTTGGATGTTTGTGCACCTCTCGTGACGGTTGTGGTATTTGCATAGGTGATGGCACATCTCCCACGATCGACAAACCCCATGAATTGACTCTAGATCCTGTCATGATTAGTAGAAACAAGAAACAAAATTCAAGAATAATGTTCCTATGAACTACTAGGATGTGGTGGTAAAGCGCTCACAGTAAAGCAAATATCAATATCTTACAAGTTCTTACCAAGCAGCAGGTGGTGACAGGCAACCAGCGGTGTCAAATAACTCCAAAGATTGAGTAAAGCGATTGCCAGGGGAACGTACGTATACACGGTGTAGAAATATGTGGAGCTAGGTTGGCTATATATGGTAGCAAAATATTAGCAATAATCAATTCAGAGATGCAATGTTGAATAAACGCTCAACGACGGTACTGTGCTGGTCCTAGGCTAGACCGGACTAGAGACGCGAGCCTAGAACACTAATGAGGTCACGGCGTAGCACAACTAGCATCAATGAAGGATACTAAGTAGCTCTGGACAGCAAGATATAAGTGAAGATCACAACGGCAGTAAAGATAATGATGAAAAACAACTGCCAAGCAGGATATACAACAACTCTCTCCAACTTTCCTCTTGAAAAGTTTGTGCCAATTTTCTGATAATTTTTTTCAAAGAATGCTACTAACTCAAGCTTTCCAATGCAAAAAGAATCACTCAATTCCGAGTTGATATGAGGAGTGAAAGAATTCTGAAACTGGCTTGAAAAACTGGAATAAGCTGTGTCCGCGAACTTCGGAGGGCAAAAAGACCTATTTAGAAGACGATTTTGAGGTGTCAAATATTGAACTAGTCTCTGCAACTATTTAGATGCGGCTCGTCGCTAGCTTTCATTTGAGTACTCGCGGAGTCAAAACGGACTTCGTATGAGGAAGGTATGCCTGTTTTACTAAACAGTGCACAAAACATATTCCAATCCGAATTCAACTACGAGATTGAGTCTAGATAGATCCGAATTTTGTTTTTTTTTCTTCTCTCTTTTTTTTCCTCACACTTTTTTTCTTTCTCTTTTTTTTCTGACTTCTTTTTCTTTTTTTTTCTCTTTTTTTTTCTCTATCTTTTTTTTCTCTCCCTCTTTCCAAGACAAACTAGATAAGATGCAGATTGGATCAAGCGAAGATGTGAACGACCTCAACTATGATTGTGACAATGAACTATGGGTAGCACATGGTGGAATTTGATGGATGGTGTGGTGGACAGCAGAAGGGATAACGATGCAGCGGCGACGTGACTAATGTGAACAGAACTCGAAACTCTAAACGAACTAGACCCTAAGACCAGCAACTCGACACGACGATGCAACCGATAATTCAATAATGCAAACAATGAATAGAAAATTGCAAAGGCTCAGACTGGCTTGGACAAAAGGATGAATAGATCTAACTTTTTTGTGGCTTTTTCTTGGACAATAGGTAAGAAAATAAATCTAATCTAGGGGAAACTGGAAATTCTCACCGAGCAACCTGAAAACTGATACCACTTGATAGAGGCAAAGGTGTCCCGATCTTTCGATGAGATGATAACTATCGATTTGGTGGAGACGACTTTGACAATCCGACTACAAACGTGCACGACGTTGCGCCTTATCAATCGCTAAACCAATCTCCTGAGGTTACTGACGATGCCGGAAGCACGATCAGCCTGACCACGAAGGTCTATTCCTGCAAGCAATCGAAGAACGAGCAAGAATATGATAATGCAATCTGAATATTGCGAATATATATGAAGTATTGATAGTGGTGGGAATCCGTAAGCGGTCTTGGTCTGGTCGTTGGACACAAACTAAGTACACGAAGTTGCAATGGCTAACTTTTAACTAAACAAATTCCAAGGAAAAAGCTACTAGATGGATCTACTTATATAGGAGCAAGGGGTGGCGGCCAAGGAGGTGGGAGGACGTCCCAAGGCAGCCTAAAACCAACCCTAGGTCGTACAAGGCTCATGGGCCCAAGTGGAGGTGATGCAACACCTTTGGACTTGTAGTTTGACTCGGATTCTGGTGCAACGTCAGATTGTTTCGACCATAACTCAATGCTCCGGACGAATTTAAAGGTGAATCCAATTGGGTTGGAAAGAGCACGAAATCTAGTTTCCAACAAAAAAAGAATCACCCAATTCGGAGTCCGTATGAAAAAGTTGTTGGCGTTTTGAGTCAGGTATGTCTGTGCAGTCCGAATCTAAATTCAGAACGTGAGAGACTTGGACTCTATCTTCTCTTGGCCCAAAAGTGACGTGAGAGGACTTTTTGAACAGAACCTAAACTTCTCCTTTTACCTTATCTTCATATGTGGATTGTACAAATGTCCCATACACCTGCAATTAGACAAAACACAAAAGTGTGTGAAGTATTTTTGTTCTGGATAACATAAATAGATTATTGAATAGTTTGCACTAGAAATCACCTGGCAAATATGCATGTATGCAATATTTTTGGTCGTATCCAAGGTAGTCATGTCCTCATCACTTGGGAGGATATATCTATGGACTTTGTTTTAGGTTTTACCTCGAACAAAGAAGGGGAGGGATAGCATATTTGTTGTCGTGGATAGATTCTCGAAAATGGCACACTTTATACCATGTCATAAAAGTGATGATGCTGTTAATGTTGCTGATTTGTTCTTTCGTGAAATTATTCGCTTGCATGCTGTGCCAAATACTATTGTTTCAGATCGTGATACTAAATTTCTTAGCCAC
The DNA here is from genome assembly GCF_002575655.3 of Aegilops tauschii subsp. strangulata. Lineage (NCBI taxonomy): Eukaryota > Viridiplantae > Streptophyta > Magnoliopsida > Poales > Poaceae > Aegilops > Aegilops tauschii. The sequence continues at coordinate 252,988,425 of NC_053037.3, forward strand.
TTTTGGAGATGTTTATGGGCTAAGTTGGGGACTAAACTGCTTTTTAGTACTGCTTGTCACCCCAAACTGATGGACAAACTGAAGTAGTCAATAGAACATTTTCTACTATGCTTAGGGCTGTTTTGAAGAATAATAAGAAAATGTGGGAAGAATGCTTGCCTCATATTGAATTTGCTTATAATCGTTCATTGCATTCTACTACTAAGATGTGCCCTTTTGAAATTGTGTATGGTTTCCTACCTCGTGCACCTATTGATTTGTTGCCTCTTCCATCTTCGGAGAAGGTTAATTTTGATGCTAAAGAACGTGCTAAATTGATTTTAAAAATGCATGAGTTAACTAAGGACAACATTGAGCGTATGAATGCTAAATATAAACTTGCTGGAGATAAGGGTAGAAAACATGTTGTGTTTGCACCTGGAGATCTTGTTTGGTTACATTTGCGTAAGGATAGATTTCCTAATTTGCGCAAATCAAAGCTAATGCCACGTGCTGATGGTCCTATTAAGGTGTTAGAGAAAATAAATGATAATGCATATAAACTTGAGCTACCTGCAGATTTTGGGGTTAGTCCCACTTTTAACATTGCAGATTTGAAGCCTTATTTGGGTGAGGAAGATGAGCTTCCGTCGAGGACGACTTCATTTCAAGAAGGGGAGGATGATGAGGACATCAATACCATTGTTACACCCACAACCCCTATTGTTACATATAATGGACCAATTACTAGAGCTCGCGCACGCCAATTAAATTACCAGGTACTTTCGTTTCTTGGTAATGATTCTAATGTTCATGAGAATATGATGCTGCCTAAATTGGATACTTTTGTTTTGCTTACAAATGAAGGGCCTCGCTTGGAGAAGGATGAACATTGGAGCAAGAACAAGCATGGAGTTGATGGCATGCGCAAGGGGAACAAGAACGGAGTTACCAGTGATGATTGCAGGACTTTGAAGCCACCATATGGAGTGAATGAAGCCTTGGACGAAATATACAAGATGCCAGTTCATAAATTTCGTCCAGAGGCTATTCTAGGTGCTGTGTCACCTTATTATTGGGCCAGGCCCATGTAATTTCGAAATACATAAGTATAGGCTGTTTTTAGAGTCCGTGTGTGTGGGGAAACAAGAGATAGGGTTGGTTTCGGACCCCTTCTCCAAGGGCCACGAAATTCCCCTTCTTCCTCCATATATACAGCCCTTAGGGCACCGTTCAGACTTTGGGTTTTGTTTAGATTAAAAGTTCGCCATAGCTGCAACTTCGCGTACTTCGTTTGTGTTCAACGACCAGACAAAGGCGTCACAGAACCCCACCTTGATCAATAAAGCTTTCATCTTATATTCGCAATATCCAGATTGCAATCTCAGTTTCTTGCTTGTTCTTCGTTTGCTCGCAGGAAACAGACCCTCTTGGTCAGGTTGATCGTGCTCCGGCGTGGTCAATAACCTCTCGGAGTTGGTTTAGCGATTGCTAAGGCGCGACGTCATCGCACGTTCGTAGTCGGATCGTCAAAGTCGACTTCCACCAAAGCGATATCCATCATCTCATCGAAAGACGGGACACCTTGGCCTCTATCACATCTCCATCTCCAATCATATTTGTCCAACTGGCACATTATTTACGTTGTTAATTATATACGCGGCAATATTAACGTACATCATCTCTTGTTTGCGGGCGTCCGGACCGCTGCCACGGCCGCTCCTGACCAACCCGAACCCTCTTCATCACCCGCGCGTGCTTCCCGCTCGAAATGGTCAGTGCCGCATTCATGCCCGGCCAGAGCGGACGCGACCTCTCACTGGCGCCGGCATGGAAGCGGCGCGCCGGCCGAGAGAGCGTCGCCCGTGCCGCTTCCTAGTGCACGGGACTGCTCCGCGTTCAAATGTCGCAATAGCCGGCCACAACATGCATGTAAAAAGTTCTTGGGAGCCGTTCTACAGCTAGCTGTCCTGCCCCAACTCGTCAATCTCTTCCAGTAGTACTAGTACTCCATGGCGCGATCCATCGACAAGCAGGCGGGAAAGTTATCGTATACTCGGTTTGCGGTGAGTGGCATGCCGAGTGACCGTGTGGGGTCGAGCCGTGGAGGAGGGTGAGACACGAACGCGACATACGTGATTTAAATGTAGGTTTTGCTCGATGGCGCGATCCAACGAAACGAAACGTTGGTTTCTCTCCGTTTCCATTTTTTGTCCGGAAAAATGGAAACTTCCCACTCCATTTTCATTCCTACTCCAAGGTTGCCCCCTTACAACATTCCATCAAATACAAAGGAAAACTAACACGCATGCTGATGCATCTCAATGATTCACATATCATAGCCAATATTTACTTCACAACTAAAGGCAAAAGTTGTTGATAGAGGCAAAGGTGTCCCGTCTTTCGATGAGATGGTGGCTATCGTTTTGGAGGAAGTCGACTTTGACGATCCGACAACGAACGTGCGAGGACGTCGCGCCTTAGCAATCGCTAAATTAACTCCGAAAGGTTATTGACCACGCCGGAGCACGATCAACCTGACCACGAAGGTCTGTTTCCTGCAGGCAAACGAACAACAAGCAAGAAGCTAAGATTGCAATCTGGATATTGCGAATATAAGAGAAAGCTTTATTGATCAAGGTGGGGTTCTGTGACGCCTTTGTCTGGTCGTTGAATATAAACGAAGTACGCGAAGTTGCAGCTATGGCAAACTTTTAATCTAAACAAAACCCAAAGTCTAAACGACGCCCTAAGGGCTATATATATGGAGGAAGAGGAGGGAATTTCGTGGCCCTTGAGGCAGGGGTCCGAAACCAACCCTAACTCTTGTTTCCCCACACATACGGACTCTAAAAACAGCCTATACTCAAGTATTTCGAAATTACATGGGCCTGGCCCAATAATAAGGTGACGCAGCACCTAGAATAGCCTATGGACGAATATTATGCAGTGGTATCTTGTATATTTCGTCCAGGGCTTCATGCACTCATTATGGTGGCTTCAAAGTCCTGAAATCATCACTTGTAACTCCGTTCTTGTTCCCCTTGCGCATGCCATCATCTCCATGCTTGGTCTTGCTCCAGTGTTCATCCCTCTTATCCATGCCGGGCCCTTCATTTGTAAGCAAAACAAATGTATCCAATTTAGGCAGCATCATATTCTCATGAACATTAGAATCATTACCAAGAAACGAAAGTAGCTGGTAATTTAATTGGCGTGCGTGAGCTCTAGTAATTGGTCCAGTATGTATAGCAGCAGGGGTTGTGGGTGTAACAATGGTATTGATGTCCTCATCATCCTCCACTTCTTGAAATGAAGTCGTCCTCGACGGAAGCTCATCTCCCTCACCCAAATAAGGCTTCAAATCTGCAATGTTAAAAGTGGGACTAACCCCAAAATCTGCAGGCAGCTCAAGTTTATATGCATTATCATTTATTTTCTCTAACACCTTAAAAGGACCATCAGCACGTGGCATTAGCTTTGATTTGCGCAAATCAGGAAATCTATCCTTACGCAAATGTAACCAAACAAGATCTCCAGGTGCAAACACAACATGTTTTCTACCCTTATCTCCAGCAAGTTTATATTTAGCATTCATACGCTCAATGTTTTCCTTAGTTAACTCATGCATTTTTAATATCAATTCAGCACGTTGTTTAGCATCAAAATTAACCTTCTCCGAAGATGGAAGAGGCAACAAATCAATAGGTGCACGAGGTAGGAAACCATACACAGTTTCAAAAGGGCACATCTTAGTAATAGAATGCAATGAACGATTATAAGCAAATTCAATATGAGGCAAGCATTCTTCCCACATTTTCTTATTATTCTTCAAAACAACCCTAAGCATAGTACACAATGTTCTATTGACTACTTCAGTTTGTCCATCAGTTTGGGGGTGACAAGTAGTACTAAAAAGCAGTTTAGTCCCCAACTTAGCCCATAAACATCTCCAAAAGTGGCTAAGAAATTTAGTATCACGATCTGAAACGATAGTATTTGGCACACCATGCAAGCGAATAATTTCATGAAAGAATAAATCAGCAACATTAACATCATCATCGCTTTTATGACATGGTATAAAGTGTGCCATTTTCAAGAATCTATCCACGACAACAAATATGCTATCCCTTCCCTTCTTTGTTTGAGGTAAACCTAAAACAAAGTCCAAAGATATATCCTCCCAAGGAACACTAGGTACATGCATAGGCATATATAAACCATGAGGATTGAGTCGTGACTTAGCTTTTTGACATGTAGTGCAACGAGCAACAAAACGCTCAATATCCCGTCTCATCTTTGGCCAAAAGAAATGTGTAGCAAGTACGTCCTCCGTCTTCTTCACGCCAAAGTGTCCCATTAATCCTACTCCATGCGCCTCCTGCAACAACAAAAGACGAACAAAGCTAGCTGGAATGCATAGCTTGTTAGCACGGAACACAAAGCCATCATTAATAACGAACTTGTTCCATGTTCTTCCTTCTTTACAATTTTGCATTACATCTTTAAAATCAGCATCATGCACATATTGATCTTTGATGGTCTCCAAACCAAATATTTTGAAGTCAAGTTGTTAAAGCATAGTATAGCGACGAGACAATGCATCAGCAATAACATTTTCTTTACCCTTCTTGTGTTTAATGACATAAGGGAAAGTCTCAATGAATTCAACCCATTTAGCATGTCTACGATTCAGTTTAGCTTGACTTTTAATATGTTTCAGAGATTCATGATCAGAATGTATAACAAATTTTTTGGGCCATAAATAATGTTGCCATGTTTCTAAAGTCCGAACAAGAGCATATAATTCTTTATAATAAGTAGAATAATTCAGACTAGGCCCACTCAATTTTTCAGAAAAGTATGCAACATGTTTGCCATCTTGTAATAACACACCTCCTAATCCAATTCCACTAGCATCACATTCAAGATCAAAAGTCTTATTAAAATCAGGAAGTTGGAGTAAAGGAGCATGTGTCAACTTATCTTTCAATACCGTGAAGCCTTCTTCCTGTGTAGTACCCCAAACAAAAGGCACATCCTTCTATGTAAGCTCATTGAGAGGTGCAGCAATGGTGCTGAAATCTCTCACAAAACGCCTATAGAATCCAGCGAGTCCAAGAAAACTCCTCACTTGTGTGACCGTTTTGGGCTGCGCCAACTCTCAATAGCTTCAATCTTGGCTTTATCAACTTCAATTCCCTGTGGAGTAACAACATAGCCAAGAAAAGATACTCGGTCGGTGCAGAAGGTGCACTTCCCAAGGTTACCAAACAAACGTGCATCAGGTAGAGCAATAAAAACAACACGTAAATGTTGCAAATGTTCCTCCAAAGATTTGCTATAAATCAGTATATCATCAAAATAGACTACCACAAATCGTCCAATGAAAGCACGTAAAACTTCGTTCATTAGTCTCATGAAAGTACTAGGTGCATTAGTTAACCCAACAGGCATGACTAACCACTCATATAAACCAAACTTAGTTTTAAATGCTGTTTTCCATTCATCTCCCAGTTTCATACGAATTTGATGGTATCCACTACGCAAATCAACTTTGGAGAATATTGTAGAGCCACTCAATTCATCAAGCATATCATCTAGCCTAGGAATAGGATGACGATAACGAATAGTAATATTATTAATGCCTCTACAATCAACACACATACGCGACGTACCATCCTTTTTAGGCACTAATATAATAGGACCAGCACAATGACTAAGAGATTCGCGTAGATAACCTTTGTCGAGCAGCTCCTGTACTTGACGCATAATCTCCTTCGTCTCCTCTGGATTGGTACGGTATGGTGCACGGTTGGGTAGCGATGCACCGGGAACTAAGTCAATTTGATGCTCAATCCCTCGAATAGGTGGTAACCACGGTGGCACGTCTTGTGGGAAGACGTCAGCGAACTCCTGCAAAATGTTAGTGACAACAGGGGGCAAAGAGGAAGGCACGTCCTCGAATGAAAATAATGCCTCTTTGCACACAAAAGCATAGCAAACAGATTTGCTAAAATCTAGCTCATCAATATCAGATTTGGTGGCAAGTAAACATGCACTTTTCAATTTAATTTCAGAAGCAACACTAGATGGTTTAGTATTAGGCTTCATTTGTTGCTCAAATTCTTTTGCCACAATCTGATTTTCACTCTTATTTTTCTCCTGTTTTGCTTTATTAGCTCTATTAATATCATCTTTCAAAATGGAATCAGGAGTCATAGGAAGCAAAGTACTATTTTTATCCTTATGAACAAGAGTATACTGATTGTTTCTACCATGGTGTACAGATTTTTTATCAAATTCCCATGGTCTACCAAGTAATAAGGAACATGCTTGCATAGGTACGACATCACAATCAACATAATCAGCATATGTAGAGATACTAAAATGCACACGAACAGTACGTGTTACCTTAACCTTGCCGCTGTTGTTGAACCATTGGATGTAGTAAGGATGTGGATGTGGTCTTGTGGTGAGAGATAGCTTCTCCACCATATGCATGCTAGCCAAGTTGTTGCAGCTCCCTCCATCTATGATGACGCAAACAGAACGTTCCTTCACAACTCCCTTTGTATGGAGCAAATTATGCCTCTGATTTTGCTCAGCTTGTGTAACCTGCACACTCAAAACACGTTGAGCAACTAAACATTCATACCTGTCAGCATCTTCAGCAGCCATGTATTGCGTCTCATGATCAGAATCATCTCCACCATGTTCTTCATGTGTAATAAGAGCCAAAGTCTCCTCATCATAGTCACTGGCAGACTCATACCCACCATCCTCGGTAGCAATCATCACACGCTGAGATTTGCATTCTCTCGCAAAATGTCCTCTTCCCTTACAACGACGACAAATAATATCACTTGTGTGCCCTGTTAATGCCATGGAAGAAGAAGAACTCTGTGCAGGCCCGATAGGTGTGCTCTTGGCAGATAATGGTGGTTGTGCCTGCTTCCTTGTATCACGGCTGGAGGTAACAGCTGATGGAGGTGTCGGTGAAGTAGAATGTGTGGAAGTAGAGGATGCACGCGGTGTCGATGATGAAGGTCGACCTGCAGAAAAGTTAGTCCGCGCCAATGCCTGTCGATCCTGCACTTCACGTCCTCGAATGAAAATAATGCCTCCTTGCACACAAAAGCATAGCAAACAGATTTGCTAAAATCTAGCTCATCAATATCAGATTTTGTGGCAAGTAAACATGCACTTTTCAATTTAATTTCAGAAGCAACACTAGATGGTTCATTATTAGGTTTCATTTGTTGCTCAAATTCTTTTGCCACTATCTGATTTTCACTCTTATTTTTCTCCTATTTTGCTTTATTAGCTCTATTAATACCATCTTTCAAAATGGAATCATGAGTCATAGGAAGCAAAGTAATATGGCTATCCTTATGAACAAGAGTATACTGATTATTTCTACCATGGTGTATAGAATTTTGATCAAATTGCCATGGTCTACCAAGTAATAAGGAACATGCTTGCATGGGTACCACATCACAGTCAACATAATCAGCATAGGTAGAGATACTGAAATGCACTCGAACAGTACGTGTTACCTCAACCTTGCCGCTGTTGTTGAACCATTGGATGTAGTAAGGATGTGGATGTGGTCTTGTGGTGAGAGATAGTTTCTCCACCATCTCCATGCTAGCCAAGTTGTTGCAGCTCCCTCCATCTATGATGACGCGAATAAAACGTTCCTTCACAACTCCCTTTGTATGGAACAAATTATGCCTCTGATTTTGCTCAACTTGTGTGACATGCACACTCAAAACACGTTGAGCAACTAAACAGTCATACCTGTCAGCATCTTCAGGAGCCATGTATTGCGTCTCATGATCAGAATCATCTCCACCATGTTCTGCACGTGTAATAAGAGCCAAAGTCTCCTCGTCATAGTCACTAGCGGACTCATACCCACCATCCTCGGTAGCAATCATCACACGCTGAGATTTGCATTCTCTCGCAAAATGTCCTCTTTGATGAGGACATCAATACCATTGTTACACCCACAGCCCCTGCTGCTATACATACTGGACCAATTACTAGAGCTCGCGCACGCCAATTAAATTACCAGGTACTTTCGTTTCTTGGTAATGATTCTAATGTTCATGAGAATATCATGCTGCCTAAATTGGATACATTTGTTTTGCTTACAAATGAAGGGCCTAGCTTTGAGAAGGATGAACATTGGAGCAAGAACAAGCATGGAGATGATGGCATGCGCATGGGGAACAAGAACGGGGTTACAAGTCATGATTTCAGGACGTTGAAGCCACCATAATGCGTGCATGAAGCCTTGGACGAAATATACAAGATGCTACTTCATAACTTTCGTCCAGAGGCTATTCTAGGTGCTGCGTCACCTTATTATTGGGCCAGGCCCATGTAATTTCGAAATACTTGAGTATAGGCTGTTTTTAGAGTCCGTATGTGTGGGGAAACAAGAGATAGGGTTGGTTTCGGACCCCTTCCCCAAGGGCCACGAAATTCCCCCCTCTTCCTCCATATATACAGCCCTTAGGGCGTCGTTTAGGCTTTGGGTTTTGTTTAGATTAAAAGTTCGCCATAGCTGCAACTTCGCGTACTTCGTTTGTGTTCAATGACCAGCCAAAGGCGTCACAGAACCCCACCTTGATCAATCAAGCTTTCATCTTATATTCGCAATATCCAGATTGCAATCTCAGTTTCTTACTTGTTCTTCGTTTGCTCGCAGGAAACAGACCCTCGTGGTCAGGTTGATCGTGCTCCGGCGTGGTCAATAACCTCTCGGAGTTGGTTTAGCGATTGCTAAGGCGCGACGTCCTCGCACGTTTGTAGTCGGATCGTCAAAGTCGACTTCCATCAAAGCGATATCCATCATCTCAACGAAAGACGGGACACCTTTGCCTCTATCAAGTGGTATCAGATTTCCAGGTTGCTCGGTGAGATTTTACAGTTTTTCGTAGTTTAGATCGAGTCTGTTCTTCATACCTACAGTCCACGAAAAAGCCACACAAAAAATTTAGGGTTAGTTCAGTATATCCGAACCAATCTGAGCCTTTGCATAATCTTTTTAGGGTTTTTGCTTTGTTGAATTTGCGGTTGCATCGTCGTGTCAAGTTGCTGGTCTTAGAGTCTAGTCTTTTAGAGTTTCGAGTTCTGGTCATAAGTTGTCACGCCGCCGCCGCACCATCATCATCGCTTTTATAGCAAATCTTTGGAAGAACATTTGGAACATTTACGTGCTGTTTTTATTGCTCTACGTGATGCACGTTTGTTTGGTAACCTTGGGAAGTGCACCTTTTGCACCGACTGAGTATCTTTTCTTGGCTATGTTGTTACTCCACAGGGAATTGAAATTGATAAACCAAGATTGAAGCTATTGAGAGTTGGCTGCAGCCCAAAACAGTCACACAAGTGCGGAGTTTTCTTTGACTCGCTGGTTTCTATAGGCGTTTTGTGAGAGATTTTAGCACCATTGCTGCACCTCTCAATGAGCTTACAAGGAAGGATGTGCCTTTTGTTTGGGGTACCGCACAGGAAGAAGCCTTCACGGTATTGACAGATAAGTTGACACATGGTCCTTTACTCCAAATTCCTGATTTTAATAAGACTTTTGAGTTTGAATGTGATGCTAGTGGAATTGGATTAGGAGGTGTGTGATTACAAGATGGTAAACCTGTTGCATACTTTTCTGAAAAATTGAGTGGGCCTAGTCTGAATTATTCTACTTATGATAAAGAACTATATGCTCTTGTTTGGACTTTAGAAACATGCCAACATTATTTATGGCCCAAAGAATTTGTTATACATTCTGATCATGAATCTTTGAAACATATTAAAAGTCAAGTTAAACTGAATCGTAGACATGCTAAATGGGTTGAATTCATTGAAACTTTCCCTTATGTCATTAAACACAAGAAGGGTAAAGAAAATGTTATTGCTGATGCATTGTCTCGTCGCTATATTATGCTTTCACAACTTGACTTCAAAATATTTGGTTTGGAGACCATCAAAGATCATTATGTGCATGATGCTGATTTTAAAGATGTTTTGCAGAATTGTAAAGAAGGAAGAACCTGGAACAAGTTTGTCGTTAATGATGGATTTGTGTTCCGTGCTAACAAGCTATGCATTCCAGCTAGCTCTCTTCGTCTTTTGTTGTTGCAGGAGGCGCATGGAGGAGGATTAATGGGACACTCTAGCGTGAAGAAGACGGAGGACGTACTTGCTACACATTTCTTTTGGCCAAAGATGAGACGGGATGTTGAGCGTTTTGTTGCTCGCTACATGTCAAAAAGCTAAGTCACGACTCAATCCTCATGGTTTATGTATGCCTTTGCCCGTACCTAGTGTTCCTTGGGAGGATATATCTATGGACTTTGTTTTAGGTTTACCTCGAACAAAGAAGGGGAGGGATAGCATATTTGTTGTCGTGGATAGATTCTCAAAAATGGCACACTTTATACCATGTCATAAAAGCGATGATGCTGTTAATGTTGCTGATTTGTTCTTCCGTGAAATTATTCGTTTGCATGGTGTGCCAAATACTATTGTTTCAGATCGTGATACTAAATTTCTTAGCCACTTTTGGAGATGTTTATGGGCTAAGTTGGGGACTAAACTGCTTTTTAGTACTATTTGTCACCCCCAAACTGATGGACAAACTGAAGTAGTCAATAGAACATTGTCTACTATGCTTAGGGCTGTTTTGAAGAATAATAAGAAAATGTGGGAAGAATGCTTGCCTCATATTGAGTTTGCTTATAATCGTTCATTGCATTCTACTACTAAGATGTGCCCTTTTGAAATTGTGTATGGTTTCCTACCTCGTGCACCTATTGATTTGTTGCCTCTTCCATCTTCGGAGAAGGTTAATTTTGATGCTAAACAACGTGTTGAATTGATCTTAAAAATGCATGAGTTAACTAAGGAAAACATTGAGCGTATGAATGCTAAATATAAACTTGCTGGAGATAAGGGTAGAAAACATGTTGTGTTTGCACCTGGAGATCTTGTTTGGTTACATTTGCGTAAGGATAGATTTCCTGATTTGCGCAAATCAAAGCTAATGCCACGTGCTGATGGTCCTTTTAAGGTGTTAGAGAAAATAAATGATAATGCATATAAACTTGAGCTGCCTGCAGATTTTGGGGTTAGTCCCACTTTTAACATTGCAGATTTGAAGCCTTATTTGGGTGAGGGAGATGAGCTTCCGTCGAGGACGACTTCATTTCAAGAAGGGGAGGATGATGAGGACATCAATACCATTGTTACACCCACAGCCCCTGCTGCTATACATACTGGACCAATTACTAGAGCTCGCGCACGGCAATTAAATTACCAGGTACTTTCGTTTCTTGGTAATGATTCTAATGTTCATGAGAATATGATGCTGCCTAAATTGGATACATTTGTTTTGCTTACAAATGAAGGGCCTAGCTTTGAGAAGGATGAACATTGGAGCAAGAACAAGCATGGAGATGATGGCATGCGCATGGGGAACAAGAACGGAGTTACAAGTGATGATTTCAGGACGTTGAAGCCACCATAATGCGTGCATGAAGCCTTGGACGAAATATACAAGATGCTACTTCATAACTTTCGTCCAAAGGCTATTCTAGGTGCTGCGTCACCTTATTATTGGGCCAGGCCCATGTAATTTCGAAATACTTGAGTATAGGCTGTTTTTAGAGTCCGTATGTGTGGGGAAACAAGAGATAGGGTTGGTTTCGGACCCCTTCCCCAAGGGCCACGAAATTCCCCCCTCTTCCTCCATATATACAGCCCTTAGGGCGTCGTTTAGGATTTGGGTTTTGTTTAGATTAAAAGTTCGCCATAGCTGCAACTTCGCGTACTTCGTTTGTGTTCAACGACCAGACAAAGGCATCACAGAACCCCACCTTGATCAATAAAGCTTTCATCTTATATTCGCAATATCCAGATTGCAATCTCAGTTTCTTGCTTGTTCTTCGTTTGCTCGCAGGAAACAGACCCTCGTGGTCAGGTTGATCGTGCTCTGGCGTGGTCAATAACCTCTCGGAGTTGGTTTAGCAATTGCTAAGGCGCGACGTCCTCGCACGTTCGTAGTCGGATCGTCAAAGTCGACTTCCATCAAAGCGATATCCATCATCTCATCGAAAGACGGGACACCTTTGCCTCTATCACTCTTCCCTTACAACGACGACAAATAATATCACTTGTGTGCCCTGTTGATGCCATGGAAGAAGAACCCTGTGCAGGCCCGGCAGGTGTGCTCTTGGCAGATAGTGGTGGTTGTGCCTGCTTTCTTGTATCACGGTTGGAGGTGGCACCTGATGGAGGTGATGGTGCAGTGGAAGTAGGGGATGCACGTGGTGTCCATGATGAAGGTCGACCTACAGAAAAGTTAGTCCACACCAATGCATGTCGATCCTGCACTTCACGTTCAGCTTTACAAGCAAGATGGAATAAACGAGTGATATTATTATAATCCTTATACTCTAGAATGGTCTGAATCTCTATATTTAATCCACCCATAAAACGTGCAAGCATAGCTTCATTCTCCTCAACAATACCACATCTAATCATGCCAGTTTGTAATTCCTGATAATATTCTTCTACATAATTTTTTCCTTGTCTTAAGCGCTGCAATTTTTGAAGTAATTCACATTGATAATACCCAATGAGTACGCATAGCAGTTTTCAAAGCAGCCCAAGTAGCTGGAATAGGATATAATCTACAATGTTCAGACCACCAAACACATGCAAAACTAGTGAAAGCACAAACAGCAGCAGGAACACGTCTCTCCTTGGGATATTGTAAACATGTAAAACGTTGTTTAGTTTCTAACTCCCAAGTAAGATATATATCAGGAACATATCTACCCTCAAATGGTGGAATATTCAATTTCAGTTTAGGAAGATGGTCATGATCTCGTACCTCATGTGGTGGTGCATCCCTACCGTTGCGATGATATGCAGGAGGACGACCTGGTGGTGGTGGTGCTGGTGGTTGCACGTAGTTCTGATTTTGATCAACCTCATCCTTGTAATGGTCCTCCACCTCTGCAGTAGCAGCAGGAGCTACAGAAGCATCAACACCAGGTACAGCAGCTCCAGAAGTTTGACCATCCTCAAGAGGAACACGCCTCGCTCGTCCGAACTGATTCGGAAGGGGATGTTGTTGTTGTTGTTGTTGTTGTTGTAGAGGTGCGATAGGTGCAGCGGGCGGTGGTTGTGGAAGACGCGCGAGCAATTCATTAAACTTGTTATCGAGCTTTGTTGGAACGCCTTCTCAATGCCATCTATCTTCTCCATGGCCTCTTCAAATCTATTTAGCACATCTTCCACCTGTCCACTCATCATTTGCTGAAACTTATCATGTAACCCTTTGTTTGTCATGTTCTCCCAGTCAATCTCGTCGGCTTGTGATCCTTTCATGGTTAGCAGCAATAGAAACACACAAGAATATGATCCTACAGACTACTAGGAAGCGGTGGCAGTGGTGTGGTGGACAGTCACAAATCCGTCAAGTGAATCTCAAATTCTAACCAGTTCTTAACAAGCAGCAGGTGGTGATCGGCAACTGTTGAGGTCAAAACTCTCAAAGCTTGGATAGAGCGATTACCAGGAAGAGTCAAACACATGGCGTAGATGTATGTGGAGCTGGGAAGGCTTATAATATGGTAGCAAAAAAGGTCAGCAATAATCACTTCAGAGATGCAAAGTTGAATAAATGCTCAACGACGGTACCGTGCTGGTCCTAGGCTAGACCGTGCTAGAGACGCAAGCCTAGACCACTAGCAAAATCACGGCGCTGCACGTAAACAAGGGAGGAGCACACTCTGAATTTTCTCTCTCTTTTTTTCACTTTTTTGGCACCTTTTTGCCCTCTTTTTTTTGAAACTGGAACTATTTTTCTTATACGGGTAGCACGAAAGTTCGGGAGTCCTAGTCTGTCACGACTCGGAGTATGGCGTGATATGGAAATCCAAAACAGAGTAACAAAATACTGGACTCGGACTGGTGGCGGAGATGAATCTGGTGGAACTCGGATTGGTGGCGGAGATGAATCTGGTGGAACTCGGACTGGTGGCGGATATATGTTGCAGGTGGACTCGGATTGGCGTGATGGCGGCGGATATGTGGTGGCGTATATGGACTCGAATTGGCGGTGAATATGTGGTGGTGGTGGTATATGGCAGCGGTGATGAAGTTGGTGCGGTGGTGGTATATGGCAGCAGCGATGATGATGATGCAGTGGTGATATATGGCAGCGGCGATGTGACAACCTGTGAACAGAACTCGAAACTCCAAAGGACTAGACGCTAAGACCAGCAACTTGACACGACGATGCAACCGCAAATTCAACAAAGCAAATACAGAAAAGATTATGCAAAGGCTCAGATTGGTTCGGATATGATGAACTAACCCTAAAAATTTTTTTGGCTTTTTCGTGGACTGATGTAGGGTGGAACCCTAGATGGCCGATCTTTCACGAAAGGAGCGGATCCCAACTAAGAACACGAAGAACATGAGGGGAAACACGTGGAAAAACACGAGAGAATCACTCAAACCAACAAGATTCGATTACACATGTGCTAGATCCTCGAAACATGAGAGGAGATACAAGATCCAAAGTCAACAACGGACGATACAAAGGGTAACCGGTTCTTCTACGTGAGGAGGTCTTGATGGGGCCACCCAAGAGGGGGTCTTGAATCCGCTTGGAAGGATCTTCTCCGGTGGAGGTGCGATCTCCGAGGAGAAGGTAACCAAGTGGATGAGCAAAACTCTCACACAAACATGAGCTAATCCTTTGCTAACCCTAACTAGGAGGAGGAGGGGGTCTATATATAGTGCTAAGCCACCAAGGGGTAAGTGAGGGGCGAAGGGGTACATGGGCCTCGGCCCAAGACATGCACGCAGGCGGGGTCCGGATGATCCGGATGGTGGCCCGGATGATCCGGATGTCGGGGGTCCGGATGATCCGGCTTCAGGTGAAACCTTCGTGTGTCTTCGGGCACATTACCCGGATCGTCCGGGTGGGGGTCCGGATCATCCGGGCTTGGCCGGATCGTCCGACTGGGGATCCGAATGATCCGGGCAAGTCCTGTCTTGCTCCGTCTTCTTCTTCCTTCTCCTCTTCCATGCTTGGCCTTGGTCCTTGGATCCTCCATGGTCATCACGGTTGTTCCTGAGTATATGCAATGATGCGGAGCATCCTATGGGCATCACCATGTCAAGAGTCCATTCGGCGAGTGACACGTGCGACATCTAATTCACATACGCAAAGGTGAATCATCTCCTTTACACGTGCTCACTTGACCCCTTCGAGGATGGTATACTACTTGACACTCCACTCGTGTGATGAGGACATCAATACCATTGTTACACCCACAGCCCCTACTGCTATACATACTGGACCAATTACTAAAGCTCGCGCACGCCAATTAAATTACCAGGTACTTTTGTTTCTTGGTAATGATTCTAATGTTCATGAGAATATGATGTTGCCTAAATTGGATACATTTGTTTTGCTTACAAATGAAGGGCCTAGCTTTGAGAAGGATGAACAATGGAGCAAGAACAAGCATGGAGATGATGGCATGCGCATGGGGGACAAAAACGGAGTTACAAGTGATGATTTCAGGACGTTGAAGCCACCATAATGCGTGCATGAAGCCTTGGACGAAATATACAAGATGCTACTTCATAACTTTCGTCCAGTGGCTATTCTAGGTGCTGCGTCACCTTATTATTGGGCCAGGCCCATGTAATTTCGAAATACTTGAGTATAGGCTGTTTTTAGAGTCCGTATGTGTGGCGGAACAAGAGATAGGGTTGGTTTCAGACCCCTTCCCCAAGGGCCACGAAATTCCCCCCTCTTCCTCCATATATACAGCCCTTAGGGCGTCGTTTAGACTTTGGGGTTTTGTTTAGATTAAAAGTTCGCCATAGCTGCAACTTCGCGTACTTCGTTTGTGTTCAACGACCAGACAAAGGCGTCACGGAACCCCACCTTGATCAATAAAGTTTTCATCTTATATTCGCAATATCCAGATTGCAATCTCAGTTTCTTGCTTGTTCTTCGTTTGCTCGCAGGAAACAGACCCTCGTGGTCAGGTTGATCGTGCTCCGGCGTGGTCAATAACCTCTCGGAGTTGGTTTAGCGATTGCTAAGGCGCGACCATCACACGTTCGTAGTCGGATCGTCAAAGTCGACTTCCACCAAAGCGATATCCATCATCTCATCGAAAGACGGGACACCTTTGCCCCTATCATCGTGTGCATGCATAGGTATTGTCGGAACACTACTGAGGACGAGGAGGAGTGCAAGCGCCAAGGTACAACTACACCATCCGCGAGGGAAGCCTGGAAGCGACGACGGAAGAAGACGGAGCTGCTGAAGCTACAGCGGCCGGACATCCGGGCCAAGGGCCGGACATCCGGCGCCTGTGCAGCCGCCAAGGAGCTGCACCAACAGACGGCCAACAGCATCAGCGGACGGACATCCGGCGCCAGCTCCGGACATCTGGTGCCTCGCCAAAGCCCGGACATCCGGCCCTTCCCCCGGAAATCCGGCATCGACGACAGAACGCACCCGAAGTTTGGCCACTTCAGCCCGGACATCCGGCCCGAGCCCCGGACATCTGGCGCCTCGCGAAGCCCCGGACATCCGGCCCCCAGCCCGGACATCCGGCGCCTGCCTGCGCGCAGCCACGGGCCAGAGGCCCATGTATCCCTTTCCCACTTACCCTTTCGTGACTTAGACTATAAATAGACAACCCCCTCCTCCATTCTAGGGTCAGCAAAGGATTAGCTCATTTAGAGATAGAGCTTTGCTCATCCATATCGGATCTACTCCACGAGAGAGACTGCGGCCCCTCTACGGAGAAGATCCACCTTGGATTCAAGACCCCTCACGGGAAGATCCCCTCGTGGATTCAAGACCTCCTCATGGAGAAGAACCGGTTACCGTTTGTATCGTCCGTTGTTTACTTTGGATCTTGTATCTTACCTTTGTGTTCATCGATCTAGCGCATGTGTGATCGAATCTTGTTGGTTAAGTGATTTCTCTCGTGTTCCTCTCATGTTTCCCTTCGTGTTCATCATGTTCTTCGTAGGGATCCGCTCCTTTCGTGAAAGATCGGCCATCTAGGGTTCCACCCTACATCATCTTGGTATCATGAGCCACGTTGATCACGATTTCGGAGCCTCCCCGTTGTGTTTCCTAGCCTAGTTTTGTTGATTTTGTCCCAAAATTCGAAAATCCCCACCAAAAAATAGCCCCAAATTTTTTTGTGATTTGTTGGTTTGATGATGTTTTGTTGAATTTGTGATGCGGAGCATCCTACGGTCATCCCCATGGACCTACCATCGTCTCATCAAGAGCCAAGAGGACCTATGACACGAGCACGAGCTAGAGCTCTCGAGAACGAGGTGACTTCTTTCCTTAGTGATATCACATATGATCCACTCGAGACATGGCTACTACCTAAGTCCGATATGCTATGCATGATCAGGTGTCAAGAGGACCCTCACGAAGATGCACGTGAAGACGGACAAGCCACCAAGTCCATGGATGAAGAGAACCAACGGAAGAAGGCAAGTCCACCTTCCAGGCCCGGGACATCCGGCCAAGGCCCCGGACATCCGGCCCTTGAAGATGTCAACAACAGCAACAGCCCAGCATCTGGCCCCAGCCCCGGACATCCGGCTCCTCCCGAAGCCCCGGAAATCCGGCCCCTCGCCCGGACATCCGGCGCCACGCGACAGAAACTACAATAGCTGAACCCTCAAGCCCTGACATCCGGCGTCCAGCCCGGACATCCGGCCCTAGCCCGGAAATCCGGCCAAAAGCCCGGACATCCGGCGCCACGCTACAGAACGTCCAGAAGTTTTGCCCTCCAGCCCGGACATCCGGCCCCTCCTGAAGCCCCGGACATCCGGCCCGACGCTCGGACATCCGGCCACCCCTGTCTGCGCACAGTAAGGGCCGAGGCCCATGTACCCCTTCGACCCCCTAGACTACATATACTCCTTCTCCTCCATCTTTCTAGGGTTAGCATTGGTTTAGCTGATATGTGAGATAGAGCATTGCTCATCCATACGGATATCCTCCTCGAGAGAGACTGCGGCCCCTCTTCGGAGACGATCCACGTTGGATTCAAGACGCCCTCTTGGGTGGCCCCCTTCAAGACCTCCTTTCGGAGAAGAACCGGTTACCTATGTATCGTCCCTTGTTGGATTTGGATCGTGTATCTCTTTGTGTTTTGAGGATCTAGCACATGTGTGATTGTTCTTGTTGGTTTGAGTGATTCTCTCGTGTCTTCCCCTCGTGTTTCCCCTCGCGCTCTTCGTGTTCTTAGTTGGGATCCGCTCCTTTCGTGAAAGATCGGCCATCTACGGTTCCACCCTACATCATCTTGGTATCATGTGCCACGTTGATCACGATTTCGGAGCCCCCTCTCTTTGTTTTCTAGCTTGATTTTGTTGTTTTTCGTCCTAACCCGAAAATTGCCCCACAAAAATAGCCCCAATTTTTTTTTGTGATTTGTTGGTGTGATGAAGTTTTGTTGGATTTGATCCGCGGATTTCGTGTGTTGCAGGTAGATCTAACTTTTCCCCATCTTTTCCCCAATTTCCATCCACAAAATCTTCCGAATTTTGCCCCGGATTTGACCTCTCCACGCGGTGTTCATCCACGGATCCCAAGCCCGGACATCCGGCCCGACCAGCCCGGACATCCGGCCCGACCAGCCCGGACATCTGGCCCCTGACAGCATCAACTCCATCCTCCACTCCGTTTACCGCCTAACTTTCGTCCAATTTTGTTCCGGAGCCCACATACACTTCCGCATACCACCACCACTTCCGATAGCACCAACATAGCCTTTCCCGTTACCAACTCCGACAATTTTGACCCGTTTTGTTTTGAGAATTTGAGTGTGGTTTCCGTGTCCTATTGTGTTTCGGCTATCTAGGTACGGTTCGGCAACAACATCCACCGCTCATCTTCACCAAGGACTACTACGAACGGCTACATTGGTATCACCTTCACCTTCATATCATCTTAGTATAGCGATATCATCATACTCTCTTGCATTTGCATTGATAAACCCATGGCCTTACTTTTGCGTACCTTACCCATCGAGACTAGCCTTTGAGTATTGCTGGCAACGTGACTTGTGCACATTAGTGTTCATACTTCACATAGCATACATACCATCATTGAGTTGCATATCTTGGTATCATCTCTTGTGTCACAAAAGTTGTCTTCGCATACACAATTGCTATCTTGGTTCGTGAAGCATTGCATGAGAAAAGAGCTCAAACAACAAAGAGCCAAACAAGCTTTTAAGCAAAAAGGAGAAAGATAAGCAAAGAGCTTATAAGCAAGAACCATAGCATCATACAACATTAAGATTGTCATACTCGATCATCTTGGATCAAAGCATAGAAACATCATACATATAGCATACTTGGGATAGAAGTCGTTGCATTTTTGCTTAGTAGGTTGTCCACAAGTTCGTATCCGCCTATTGTGCAATCGTGCTAGCGTCTCTCTAGTGTTGTGCAACAAGAGCATCTTGGTGGATTCCATATTTTGGCTCACCCTTGGTTGCCCAACCCCACTTATCTATTTGCGTGTGTGTTTCCGTGTACCATATCTTGCTATTGGTCTACTTGTTGCATTTGCAAATTTGTGAATCTTTTCCAACATTATTGAGTCTCACTTACAATTGCATCAAATTTTGTGCCACCATCCTAACCAAGCTCCACCATAAGCTTTTACTTGTATAGGTGTGAGAACCGACAAGAAACGGTACCAATTGTGCTATTTCCTTGCTACACATTGGAGTGATCTTTGATCCATTTTCAAGATCGGTCAAGGTACATTTGGTATTGGTTCTTCTCTTTCTCCCACTCACATATCTTTGTTTGGAATGATGGATAGGCCAAGTACTTCTACCAATCCACTCTTCTTGGAGCAAGACGACGACATGTCATCCTACGTCACCAAGATTCAACTATTTGGTGCACACCGAGCTTTGCATCAAGAACAACTTGCTTTGGGCGATCGCATCGACAACCTCGCCACCGATCTACGACAATCTGAGCAACGTACAAGAGACTACTTCGACACATCCATGAGTTCCTCAAAGAAGATATCCGAACCATGATGGTCCGCTCTTCTACAACTTCGTCCTCGTCAAGACGGAGCCGCTCAAGTCGACACTACGACGACACCATCTCCGGTTCAAGTACACCGACATCGAACACTCTTCGTCGTGCCGCGCGTCAAAACCGTCAAGCTAACCGCAATCCTCTACACGACACCAACTCTCAAGAGCATCGACATCGTCACAACCAAGCTGCTTTCGCACAAGCACAAGAACGGCAACGCCAACGACAACAAGAACAAGAGGAGCGAGCGCGACAACATCAAGATGCACAAGACGCCGAGGCGCAACGTCAAGAACGACAACTACGTGAAGCTCAAGCACTTGAAGCGCAACGTGCTCTTCAAGACTCAAGTCGTGCCGTAGCCAATCGAGGCCGACAAGCTCGACTACATCAAGAAGCACTTCGCGACGAAGCTCAAGAAAGGATTTACGAAGCACGTGTGCATCGACAAGCTCCTCGACATGATCGACAAGTTCCTCGTCAAGATCGACAAGCTCCTCCTCATGCGAGACAAGAACGTCAAGTCCATCGAGAGCAAGAAGACAATGGACCACCTCCTCGCCAAGAGCATCATGAGGAAGACAACCCTCCTCACCAAGAGCAACATGAGGAAGACAACCCTCCTCGCCAAGAGCGACATGAGATTGCCAATCCTCACCGACATGGGCGTCATCATCCCCGACCCCAACACAATGAAGAGCAACGATATGGCAAGCTAAAGTTCACCATGCCCAAGTTTACCGGAAGCAATGACCCCGAAGAGTACATATCATGGGCATTGAAGGTTGACAAAATCTTCCGCTTGCACAACTACGAAGAAGAGAAGAAGATCGCAATGGCATCCCTCGAATTCCAAGACTACGTCCTCATTTGGTGGGAACAAGTCATTGAGCGCCGAGCGGCAAGAGGTGAACCACCCATCACCACTTGGGCACAAATGAAGGATGTCATGAGAGCACGATTCGTGCCAAACTACTACAACCGCGACCTCTTCAAGAAACTCCAACAACTCAAGCAAGGAACCAAGAGCGTTGAAGAGTACTACAAGGAAATGGAGATTGCCATGATACGAGCCAATGTCAAAGAAGATGATGAGCAAACTATGGCACGTTTCTTGAATGGACTCAATCACCCTATCAAGAAGATTGCCGACTTCCAACCATACTCGAACTTCATCGAGCTAGTGCATCAAGCTACCAAAGCGGAACGGCAAGTACAAGACGACTTCAAGTATGCCAAGTTCTCATCCAAGTCCTATGGCCTCTCCAACAATCAAGCTTCAACGACTCCCACCACGAGCAATGGCGACAAGTCAAGTTACAAGAAAGCTTCGACAAGCTCAAGTCGTCCTCCTACTACAAGCAACTACAAGCCGAAAGCTTCATCATCATCTACTCCAACCGATGAGACCATCAAGACAAGTTCCATCAAATGTTTCACATGCAGAGGCCGAGGCCACAAGTCCTTCGAGTGCACAAACAAGCGCACCATGATCCTCAATGATGACGGCACCTACGACTCCATGAGTGAAGGAGAAATGGAAGCTCTTGAGCAAGTGGCCATGCACCGACAAGTGAACAATGAAGAAGAAGATGATCACATCTTTTGTGACGAAGACTCAAGTCCCGCTCTTGTTGTCTCCAAGGTCTTGACTCTTCACCATCAACAAGACGAAGACCAAAGATGCCATATCTTCCACACAAAGGCCGGCATCAATGGACAGTCCGTCAAGGTCATCATCGATGGATGGAGTTGCCATAACTTGGCAAGTGAAGAGCTATGCTCCAAACTCCAATTGGTCAAGATGAAGCACCCGCACCCCTACAAGGTTCAATGGCTAAGCGACACCGGCACCATACAAGTCGAGCAGAGAGTACAAGTCTCTTTCAAGTTCGGCACCTATGAAGACACTTTGGAGTGTGACGTCCTTCCGATGACCGTGTGCCACCTCCTTCTTGGACGGCCATGGCAATTTGACCGAGGCGTCATTCACAATGGGCGTACAAATCACTATAGCTTCAAGATGAAAGGTGATAAAGGCAAAGGTGTCCCGTCTTTTGATGAGATGATGGATATCGCTTTGGTGGAAGTCGACTTTGACGATCCGACTACGAACGTGCGATGACGTCGCGCCTTAGCAATCGCTAAACCAACTCCGGGAGGTAATTGACCACGCCGGAGCACGATCAACCTGACCACGAGGGTCTGTTTCCTGCGAGCAAACGAAGAACAAGCAAGAAACTGAGATTGCAATCTGGATATTGCGAATATAAGATGAAAGCTTTATTGATCAAGGTGGGGTTCTGTGACGCCTTTCTGTGGTCGTTGAACACAAACGAAGTACGCGAAGTTGCAGCTATGGCGAACTTTTAATCTAGACAAAACCCAAAGTTTAAACGACGCCCTAAGGGCTGTATATATGGAGGAAGAGGGGGGAATTTCGTGTCCCTTGGGGAAGGGGTCCGAAACCAACCCTATCTCTTGTTTCCCCACACATACGGACTCTAAAAATAGCCTATACTCAAGTATTTCGAAATTACATGGGCCTGGCCCAATAATAAGGTGACGCAGCACCTAGAATAGCCTTTGGACGAAAGTTATGAAGTAGCATCTTGTATATTTCGTCCAAGGCTTCATGCACGCATTATGGTGGCTTCAACGTCCTGAAATCATCACTTGTAACTCCGTTCTTGTTCCCCATGCGCATGCCATCATCTCCATGCTTGTTCTTGCTCCAATGTTCATCCTTCTCAAAGCTAGGCCCTTCATTTGTAAGCAAAACAAATGTATCCAATTTAGGCAGCATCATATTCTCATGAACATTAGAATCATTACCAAGAAACGGAAGTACCTGGTAATTTAATTGGCGTGCGCGAGCTCCAGTAATTGGTCCAGTATGTATAGCAGCAGGGGCTGTGGGTGTAACAATGGTATTGATGTCCTCATCACATCATCTCATCGAAAGACGGGACACCTTTGCCTCTATCAGTTTCCTAATTTGCGCAAATCAAAGCTAATGCCACGTCTTGATGGTCCTTTTAAGGTGTTAGAGAAAATAAATGATAATGCATATAAACTTGAGCTGCCTGCAGATTTTGGGGTTAGTCCCACTTTTAACATTGCAGATTTGAAGCCTTATTTGGGTGAGGAAGATGAGCTTCCGTCGAGGACGACTTCATTTCAAGAAGGGGAGGATGATGAGGACATCAATACCATTGTTACACCCACAACCCCTACTACTACATATATTGGACCAATTACTAGAGCTCGCGCACGCCAATTAAATTATCAGGTACTTTCGTTTCTTGGTAATGATTCTAATGTTCATGAGAATATGATGCTGCCTAAATTGGATACATTTGTTTTGCTTACAAATGAAGGGCCTGACATGGATAAGAGGGATGGACATTGGAGCAAGACCAAGCATGGAGATGATGGCATGCGCAAGGGGAACAAGAACGGAGTTACAAGTGATGATTTCAGGACTTTGAAGCCACCATAATGAGTGCATGAAGCCTTGGACGAAATATGCAAGATGCTCGTCTAGAGGCTATTATATGTGCTGCGTCACCTTATTATTGGGCCAGACCCATGTAATTTCGAAATACTTGAGTATAGGCTGTTTTTAGAGTCCGTATGTGTGGGGAAACAAGAGATTGGGTTGGTTTCGTACCCCTCCCCCAGGGGCCACGAAATTCCCCTCCTCATCCTCCATATATACAACCCTTAGGGCACCGTTTAGACTTTGGGTTTTGTTTAGATTAAAGTTCGCCATAGCTGCAACTTCGCGTACTTCGTTTGTGTTCAACGACCAGAGAAAGGCGTCACAGAACCCCACCTTTGATCAATAAACCTTCCTCTTATATTCGCAATATCCATATTGCAATCTTAGTTTCTTGCTTGTTCTTCGTTTGCCTGCAGGAAACAGGCCTTCGTGGTCAGGTTGATCGTGCTCCGGCATGGTCAATAACCTCTTGGAGTTGGTTTAGCGATTGCTAAGGCGCGACGTCCTCGCACATTCGTAGTCGGATCGCGAAAGTCGACTTCCTCCGAAACGATAGCCACCATCTCATCGAAAGACGGGACACCTTTGCCTCTATCAACGGGAGAAGCTTGCGCGCGGTGGCTCGCAGGACAAGGAGAAACTTTTGACTAATGCAAGCTCTCCCTCGCTCAGGCAGTGGACGTGCAACAGTTAATTCGGTGTCAGATTGCCAGAAGCATACACTATACTACTAGTACTATTATTGTTCGACTTCCCAAAGTGGCGAACAGCCTAGCGCAAAGTTTACTAGTACTAGTACTACTACTATAGTCTATAGAGGTATGTACTGTACTAGTACTAGGAACCGGATGGAGGAGCGTCTACACTCTTATTATATTTTTAAAATGTGATAAAGCAATCTTCAACACATTTGGTTCTCTTCGAGGGTTCTCGCATGTGATAATGGAAGTTGATTGCATGGAACACTCGCCACAATTCTCGCTTAATTCTGGCTCATATCCTTTTACAAATAGGAGCGCTCGGTAATATTTCCTCCTTTTTGTTATTCAGCATGTAAACAGGTCAGCAAACCTTGCGGCGCATCTTTGTGCGAACCGTGCTTGCTGCACTTTGAATGTGGCCGAGAGCTGGCTTGATGAAACACCTCGCTTCCTACTTCTTTTTTTGCGGGGTACCTCGCTTCCTAGTGACCAGTGTCTTGGCTGATTGTCCTAAGAATGCTTATATATGAATAAAGCTCTCTCATTTACCCGCAAAAAAGATTAAGCCATATTAGAGCATGGTTTATAAAGTCTGCTGCTGGCTATATACCAATGCCATGTCACTTGAAGCCTTCGTAATAGCCTGCTAGTATAATAGGTGGGCTGTAAACTAGCTACTAGTACTTAATGCTTGCATGTGCAGGAAGGGAAGAAGACACATGCTAATTGGTGGAAAGGAGATGCGGGTTGGCTCACGGGGCTGCATGCGGGCTGCAAGCAAGCTGCACGTCTTGTTTTTTGCGCTCTAGCCGGCGCTTGCTCAAGCGCCCGCTGCCTTGTTTTTTCTTCTTTCTCTCTTCCAGCTATCAATTTGATGACATGGAACTGCTTATAGCCTGCTGACTATGTACTATTATACTCGCTCTTAACCGGAAAGGAGGGAGTATGGACTAGCACTACTTTTTGGTGTGTCCCGTCAACTCGCAGAACGAGGAGAAGCTTGCAGGACAAGGTGAAGCTCGCTTACGCCTTTTGACTAATGCAACCTACCCTCGCCCAGGCGGTGGACATGCATCAGTTCATTCGGTGTTAGATTGCCAGAGGCATAAACCGTAGTACCGAACATGCGGAGTACCATCATTGTTCGACTTCACGAAGAGGCGAAGAGCCAAGCGCAAGGTTTAGTAGTACGAGTAGTACTACTACTAGAACCGCATGGTGGAGCGTCTGTACTCTTATTTTTTTAATCTCTGATAAAGTACACATTTATTCCAGAGAAGGGCGGAAAACGGCAGCCCAACATGTAATGATGATATCGATCAACCATGCTCGAATATATCTTGGCCTCCGTGCGAGCCCGTCTGTGTGTTCTCACTCCTCGTCTCTCTCAAGGAACGGCAGGTTGGCCATTTTGCCGTCAATTGAGATTGGTTTGCTCACACTCCGGTCCCACATGTCAGTGATATGCCAAGAGGAGGTGCGTTGACCGACTGGCCATACGCGTACTTGGTTTTGCACCTTCATACTACTCCTCCCTCCGTCACAGTTTACAGGGCGCGCTTCATTATGATGCATTTCTCTCAATGCATTTCCACCACCAGAGAGACTTTAGACGCGTTTGGTTTAATGCTTAATTAATTAAGGCGTGGTAACCGCAATCAAGTCCACAATTTTCTCTCGATGTACTACGGAGTGGAGTAAGTGCATGCATGTGTGTACCCGGGGTGGAAGCACTGCATGCATGTGTGTACGCATTATTTCCTCTAGTAATAGACGCCGTGCTATAACTACCAATGCTATTTTTCAGGCCGATCGCTAGTCGCCTTGGTCCCAGAGATTTTTTCTTTTTCTGAAGCGCGCTCTATAAACAGTGACGGATGGAGTAGTATGAGCGGATTCAAAGAAGAGCGTACTGATGGTTGCTTCTTCCGAGCAATTTACAGTGGGAAAGGTGAGGCTTAGGATTTGACTGCTCATTACTCACTATTAATGTGGCGCAACGACTGGGCTGAGTCTCCCATGCGGCTGTGCACTACCCCCTCGGTTCTTAAATATACTCCGGAGTATTTGTCTTTCTAGAGATTTCAACGAGTGACTACTCAAATGTTTGTCTTTTTAGAGATTCAAATGGACTACTACATACGGATGTATATAGACATATTTTAGAGTGTAGATTCACTCATTTTGCTTCGTATGTAGTCACTTGTTGAAATCTCTAGAAAGACAAATATTTGTGAACGGAGGGAGTACACATACGAAGCAAAATGAGTGAATCCACACTCTAAAATATGCCCATTTGAAATTTGTAAAAAGACAAATATTTAGGAATGAAGGAGTATAATTTTGTACATGGCACATGGACCCAGATGCCAAAGAGGCTTCTGGCAATGCTATCAAGCTTCCAGCATTTGTTTACATAATTGACGTACTATACAAATAATTTTCCAGTGACATGAAATTGTACAATGGTGTGAGCTTTCAGCTTTTGTTTCGTGTGTCTTGCCATCGATGCTCTTTTGGAAACAATAAAAAACTAACTTCCTTGCTAATGCATCTCAATTATTAGCAGATCAGAGCTAATATTTACATCACAACTGAAGACAAAGTTGTGAGAAGGTGTTAAATTAAAATTGATCCATGCTTTCATTGGCAGCAACGTCCCCCCAGGTCTGTCTAAATCAACAAGGCATGTTGGGAAAAAAAGTAGCTGTCTGGAGCATGCAACATTCCGATCATTTTGTGCAGTTCCACTAAAATAGAGCTGAGCGTCCCTGTTCCAAAGATATTAAGTGTGATTACGATAACAGAGCACTGCTGATGAAACAATAAACACACAAATAGAAGCCGGTCACCTTTGCAGTCTCTCTTAAGACTAACTAGTTGGAGAAGATTAGGCTCGGAGTTGGATGAGGAGGATAGAGAAAAACCAATCTCCCTTTGTGCAGTCGCACTGAAATGTAGAGACGTTGCCCATGTGACATTTTAGTACAACTGCACAAAACACTCTTAAGAAAAAAGTGATTTGTGCAGTTCACCAAAAGGTTGCAATAGCAACGAGTGAAATGGATACTCCTATTTGCAAAAAAGAGGTAGAAAGGAAACAATTACTGGCCAATAACAGTTGATGACACATTGATAGAGGCAAAGGTGTCCCGTCTTTCGATGAGATGATGGATATCGCTTTGGTGGAAGTCGACTTTGACGATCCGACTACGAACGTGCGATGACGTCGCGCCTTAGCAATCGCTAAACCAACTCCGAGAGGTTATTGACCACGCCGGAGCACGATCAACCTGACCACGAGGGTCTGTTTCCTGCGAGCAAATGAAGACCAAGCAAGAAACTGAGATTGCAATCTGGATATTGCGAATATAAGATGAAAGCTTTATTGATCAAGGTGGGGTTCTGTGACGCCTTTGTCTGGTCGTTGAACACAAACAAAGTACACGAAGTTGCAGCTATGGCGAACTTTTAATCTAAACAAAACCCAAAGCCTAAACGGTGCCCTAAGGGCTGTATATATGGAGGAAGAGGGGGGAATTTCTTGGCCCTTGGAGAAGAGGTCCGAAACCAACCCTATCTCTTGTTT
The DNA here is from genome assembly GCF_002575655.3 of Aegilops tauschii subsp. strangulata. Classification (NCBI taxonomy): domain Eukaryota; kingdom Viridiplantae; phylum Streptophyta; class Magnoliopsida; order Poales; family Poaceae; genus Aegilops; species Aegilops tauschii. The sequence continues at coordinate 253,016,356 of NC_053037.3, forward strand.
CCCCACACATACGGACTCTAAAAACAGCCTATACTTATGTATTTCGAAATTACATGGGCCAGGCCCAATAATAAGGTGACGCAGCACCTAGAATAGCCTCTGGACGAAATTTATGAAGTGGCATCTTGTATATTTCGTCCAGGGCTTCATTCACTCCTTATGGTGGCTTCAAAGCCTGAAATCATCACTGGTAACTCCGTTCTTGTTCCCCTTGCGCATGCCATCAACTCCATGCTTGTTCTTGCTCCAATGTTCATCCTTCTCAAAGCTAGGCCCTTCATTTGTAAGCAAAACAAATATATCCAATTTAGGCAGCATCATATTCTCATGAACATTAGAATCATTACCAAGAAACGAAAGTACCTGGTAATTTAATTGGCGTGCGCGAGCTCTAGTAATTGGTCCAGTATGTATAGCAGTAGGGGCTGTGGGTGTAACAATGGTATTGATGTCCTCATCATCCTCCTCTTCTTGAAATAAAGTCGTCCTCGACGGAAGCTCATCTCCCACACCCAAATAAGGCTTCAAATCTGCAATGTTAAAAGTGGGACTAACCCCAAAATCTGCAGGAAGCTCAAGTTTATATGCATTATCATTTATTTTCTCTAACACCTTAAAAGGACCATCAGCACGTGGCATTAGCTTTGATTTGCACAAATCAGGAAATCTATCCTTACGCAAATGTAACCAAACAAGATCTCCAGGTGCAAACACAACATGTTTTCTACCCTTATCTCCAGCAAGTTTATATTTAGCATTCATACGCTCAATGTTTTCCTTAGTTAACTCATGCATTTTTAAGATCAATTCAGCACGTTGTTTAGCATCAAAATTAACCTTCTCCGAAGATGGAAGAGGCAACAAATCAGTAGGTGCACGAGGTAGGAAACCATACACAATTTCAAAAGGGCACATCTTAGTAGTAGCCAATGAACGATTATAAGCAAACTCAATATGAGGCAAGCATTCTTCCCACACTTTCTTATTATTCTTCAAAACAGCCCTAAGCATAGTAGACAATGTTCTATTGACTACTTCAGTTTGTCCATCAGTTTGGGGGTGACAAGTAGTACTAAAAAGCAGTTTAGTCCCCAACTTAGCCCATAAACATCTCCAAAAGTGGCTAAGAAATTTAGTATCATGATCTGAAACAATAGTATTTGGCACACCATGCAAACGAATAATTTCACGGAAGAACAAATCAGCAACATTAACAGCATCATCGCTTTTATGACATGGTATAAAGTGTGCCATTTTTGAGAATCTATCCACGACAACAAATATGCTATCCCTCCCCTTCTTTGTTCGAGGTAAACCTAAAACAAAGTCCATAGATATATCCTCCCAAGGAACACTAGGTACAGGCAAAGGCATATATAAACCATGAGGATTGAGTCGTGACTTAGCTTTTTGACATGTAGTGCAACGAGCAACAAAACGCTCAACATCCCGTCTCATCTTTGGCCAAAAGAAATGTGTAGCAAGTACGTCCTCCGTCTTCTTCACGCCAAAGTGTCCCATTAATCCTCCTCCATGCGCCTCCTGCAACAACAAAAGACGAAGAGAGCTAGCTGGAATGCATAGCTTGTTAGCACGGAACACAAATCCATCATTAACGACAAACTTGTTCCAGGTTCTTCCTTCTTTACAATTCTGCAAAACATCTTTAAAATCAGCATCATGCACATATTGATCTTTGATGGTCTCCAAACCAAATATTTTGAAGTCAAGTTGTGACAGCATAGTATAGCGACGAGACAATGCATCAGCAATAACATTTTCTTCACCCTTCTTATGTTTAATGACATAAGGGAAAGTTTCAATGAATTCAACCCATTTAGCATGTCTACGATCAGTTTAGCTTGACTTTTAATATGTTTCAAAGATTCATGATCAGAATGTATAACAAATTCTTTGGGCCATAAATAATGTTGCCATGTTTCTAAAGTCCGAACAAGAGCATATAGTTCTTTATCATAAGTAGAATAATTCAGACTAGGCCCACTCAATTTTTCAGAAAAGTATGCAACAGGTTTACCATCTTGTAATAACACACCTCCTAATCCAATTCCACTAACATCACATTCAAGCTCAAAAGTCTTATTAAAATTAGGAAGTTGGAGTAAAGGAGCATGTGTCAACTTATCTTTCAATACCGTGAAGGCTTCTTCCTGTGCGGTACCCCAAACAAAAGGCACATCCTTCTTTGTAAGCTCGTTGAGATGTGCAGCAATGGTGCTGAAATCTCTCACAAAACGCCTATAGAAACCAGCGAGTCCAAGCAAACTCCGCACTTGTGTGACCGTTTTGGGCTGCGGCCAACTCTCAATACCTTGAATCGTGGCTTTATCAACTTCAATTCCCTGTGGAGTAACAGCATAGCCAAGAAAAGATACTCGGTCGGTGCAAAAGGTGCACTTCCCAAGGTTACCAAACAAACGTGCATCACGTAGAGCAATAAAAACAACACGTAAATGTTCCAAATGTTCTTCCAAAGATTTGCTATAAATCAGTATATCATCAAAATAGACTACCACAAATCGTCCAATGAAAGCACGTAAAACTTCGTTCAGTAGTCTCATGAAAGTACTAGGTGCATTAGTTAACCCAAAAGGCATGACTAACCACTCATATAAACCAAACTTAGTTTTAAATGCAGTTTTCCATTCATCTCCCAATTTCATATGAATTTGATGGTATCCACTACGCAAATCAACTTTGGAGAATATTGTAGAGCCACTCAATTCATCAAGCATATCATCTAGCCTAGGAATAGGATGACGATAACGAATAGTAATATTATTAATGCCTCTACAATCAACACACATACGCGACGTACCATCCTTTTTAGGCACTAGTATAATAGGAACAACACAAGGACTAAGAGATTCGCGTATATAACCTTTGTCGAGCAGCTCCTGTACTTGACGCATAATCTCCTTCGTCTCCTCTGGATTGGTACTGTATGGTGCACGGTTGGGTAGCGATGCACCGGGAATTAAATCAATTTGATGCTCAATCCCTCGAATAGGTGGTAATCCCGGTGGCACGTCTTGTGGGAAGACGTCAGCGAACTCCTGCAAAATGTTAGTGACAGCAGGGGGCAAAGAGGAAGGCACGTCCTCGAATGAAAATAATGCCTCTTTGCACACAAAAGCATAGCAAACAGATTTGTTGAAATCTAGCTCATCAATATCAGATTTTGTGGCAAGTAAACATGCACTTTTCAATTTAATTTCTGAAACAACACTAGATGGTTTATTATTAGGTTTCATTTGTTGCTCAAATTCTTTTGCCACAATCTGATTTTCACTCTTATTTTTCTCCTGTTTTGCTTTATTAGCTCTATTAATGTCATCTTTCAAAATGGAATCAGGAGTCATAGGAAGCAAAGTAATATTTTTATCCTTATGAACAAGAGTATACTGATTGTTTCTACCATGGTGTACAGAATTTTTATCAAATTGCCATGGTCTACCAAGTAATAAGGAACATGCTTGCATGGGTACCACATCACAATCAACATAATCAGCATATGTAGAGATACTAAAATGCACACGAACTGTACGTGTTACCTTAACCTTGCCGCTGTTGTTGAACCATTGGATGTAGTAAGGATGTGGATGTGGTCTTGTGGTGAGAGATAGTTTCTCCACCATCTCCATGCTAGCCAAGTTGTTACAGCTCCCTCCATCTATGATGACGCGAACAGAACGTTCCTTCACAACTCCCTTTGTATGGAACAAATTATGCCTCTGATTTTGCTCTGCTTGCGTGACCTGCACACTCAAAACACGTTGAGCAACTAAACATTCATACCTGTCAGTGTCTTCAGGAGCCATGTATTGCGTCCCATTTTCAGAATCATCTCCACCATGTTCTTCACGTGTAATAAGAGCCAAAGTCTCCTCATCATAGTCACTAGCAGACTCATACCCACCATCCTCAGTAGCAATCATCACACGCTGAGATTTGCATTCTCTCGCATAATGTCCTCTTCCCTTACAACGACGACAAATAATATCACTTGTGTGCCCTGTTGACGCCATGGAAGAAGAAGAGCTCTGCGCAGGCCCGGCAGGTGTGCTCTTGGCAGAGAGTGGTGGTTGTGCCTACTTTCTTGTATCACGGCTGGAGGTGGCACCTGATGGAGGTGATAGTGAAGTGGAAGTAGAGGATGCACGTGGTGTCCATGATGAAGGTCGACCTGCAGAAAAGTTAGTTCGCGCCAATGACTATCGATCCTGCACTTCACGTTCAGCTTTACAAGCAAGATGGAATAAACGAGTGATATTATTATAATCCTTATACTCTAGAATGGTCTGAATCTCTTTATTTAATCCACCCATAAAACGTGCAAGCATAGCTTCATTCTCCTCAACAATACCACATCTAATCATGCAAGTTTGTAATTCCTGATAATATTCTTCTACAGAATTTTTCCCTTGTCTAAGCGCTGCAATTTTTGAAGTAATTCACGTTGATAATATGGTGGAACCCAACGAGTACGCATAGCAGTTTTCAAAGCAGCCCAAGTAGCTGGAACAGGATATAATCTACAATGTTCAGACCACCAAACACATGCAAAGCTAGTGAAAGCACAAACAGCAGCAGGAACACGTCTCTCCTCAGGATATTGTAAACATGTAAATCGTTGTTCAGTTTCTAACTCCCAAGTAAGATATATATCAGGAACATATCTACCCTCAAATGGTGGAATATTCAATTTCAGTTTAGGGAGATGGTCATGATCTCGTACCTGAGGTGGTGGTGCCGGCCTACCGTTGCGAATATATACCTAAGGTTGACCTGCTGGTGGTGGTGCTGGTAGCTGCACGTAGTTCTGATTTTGATCAACCTCATCCTCATAATCGCCCGCATAATCGTCATCCTCCTCAGCCGCCGCAGTAGCAGGAGCCAAAGAAGCATCAACAGTAGGTGCAGCGGCACCCGAATTTTGACCAGTCTCAATTGGAACGCGCTGTGCTCGTCCCACTTGATTTGGAAGGCGGCGTTGGAGATGTGGTTGTTGTTGTTGTAGCGTTGCGACATATGCAGCCGGTGGTGGTTGGGGAAGACGCTTGAGTAATTCAGTAAACTTGTTATCCAGCTTTGTCTCGAACGACTTCTCCACGGCATCTATCTTCTCCATAGCCTCTTCAAATCTGTTTAGCACATCTCCCACCTGGCCACTCATCATTTGCTGAAATTTATCATGCAACTCCTTGTTCGTCATGTTCTCCCAATCAGTCTCATCGGCTTGTGATCCTGCCATGGTTAGCAGCAATAGAAACACAAAAGAATATGATCCTACAGACTACTAGGAAGTGGTGGTGATGGTGGTGCGTCACAAATCCTTCAAGCGAATCTCAAATTCTTACCAGTTCTTACCCAGCAGCAGGTGGTGATCGGCAACCGTTGTAGTCAAAACTCTCAAAGCTTGGATAGAGCGATTACCAGGGAGAGTCAAATGCATGATGTAGATGTATGTGGAGCTGGGAAGGCTGATAATATGGTAGCAAAAATGGTCAGCAATAATCAATTCAGAGATGCCAAGTTGAATAAACGCTCAACGACGGTACTGTGCTGGTCCTAGGCTAGACCGTGCTAGAGATGCGAGCCTAGAACACTAACAAAATCATGGCGCTGCACTTAAACAAGGGAAAAGCACACTCTGGAATTTCTTTTTGCTCTTTTTTTCGCGGTTTTTTTTTGCGCTCCTCTTTTTTTTTGCGAAAAATCACTATAATGGCGAGTGTCTCAAAACTCTTCCAGGTCAAACTGACAGGATAGGCACAAAACTTTTTTGACTATTTTTTTCAGAAATCAGGGCAGCGACGACGAAAAAGTGCGACAAAAAATCACTATGATGGCGAGTGTCTCAAAACACTCCCCGGGACCTAAAAATAGGATAGGGAAAAAATATTTTTGGTCGCCGAAATTTTGGCCTAAAAACTGCCCGGGGGTCTCTAGAGTTTTTTTTTTCCGAGACCTACTCAGGCAAGGAAACACGAAACGGAAAATAGATGGATCTCTAAAACAAACCGAATATGAAAAGAACTCGGATTATGAAAAGAACTCGGATTGGTTGTGGATATATGGTGGTAGGATATGGCAGCGGTGGTGGTATATGGTAGCGGTGGTGGTATATGGATACGGATCGGTGGTGGTATATGGATACGGATTGGTGGTGGTATATGGATACGGATTCAAAGCGGTGTCGGATAAGCAATGGTGGTAGATGGCAAGGCGATGATGATGGTGCGGCGGCGGCGTGACAACTTATGACCAGAACTCGAAACTCTAAAAGACTAGACTCTAAGACCAGCAACTTGACACGACGATGCAACCGCAAATTCAACAAAGCAAAAACCCTAAAAAGATTATGCAAAGGCTCAGATTGGTTCAAAATATGATGAACTAACCCTAATTTTTTTGTGGCTTTTTCGTGGACTGTAGGTATGAAGAACAGACTCGATCTAAACTACGAAAAACTGGAAAATCTCACCGAGCAACCTGGAAATCTGATACCACTTGATAGAGGCAAAGGTGTCCCGTCTTTCGATGAGATGATGGATATCGCTTTGGTGGAAGTCGACTTTGACGATCCGACTACGAACGTGCGATGATGTCGCGCCTTAGCAATTGCTAAACCAACTCCGAGAGGTTATTGACCACGCCGGAGCACGATCAACCTGACCACGAGGGTCTGTTTCCTGCGAGCAAACGAAGAACAAGCAAGAAACTGAGATTGCAATCTGCATATTGCGAATATAAGATGAAAGCTTTATTGATCAATGTGGGGTTCTGTGACGCCTTTATCTGGTCGTTGAACACAAACGAAGTACGCGAAGTTGCAGCTATGGCGAACTTTTAATCTAAACAAAACCCAAAGTCTAAACGGTGCCCTAAAGGCTGTATATATGGAGGAAGAGGGGGGAATTTCGTGGCCCTTGGAGAAGAGGTCCGAAACCAACCCTATCTCTTGTTTCCCCACACATACGGACTCTAAAAACAGCCTATACTTATGTATTTCGAAATTACATGGGCCAGGCCCAATAATAAGGTGACGCAGCACCTAGAATAGCCTCTGGACGAAATTTATGAAGTGGCATCTTGTATATTTCGTCCAAGGCTTCATTCACTCCTTATGGTGGCTTCAAAGTCCTGAAATCATCATTGGCAACTCCGTTCTTGTTCCCCTTGCGCATGCCATCAACTCCATGCTTGTTCTTGCTCCAATGTTCATCCTTCTCAAAGCTAGGCCCTTCATTTGTAAGCAAAACAAATGTATCCAATTTAGGCAGCATCATATTCTCATGAACATTAGAATCATTACCAAGAAACGAAAGTACCTGGTAATTTAATTGGCGTGCGCGAGCTCTAGTAATTGGTCCAGTATGTATAGCAGTAGGGGCTGTGGGTGTAACAATGGTATTGATATCCTCATCACACATGCGACGACAAAAAAGAAGCATATTCCTTGTCCTAAGGGAAGATAACAACACAGTTGTGTTTGTCTAAAACGGTGTGAGGACGAGATTGCAATATGGAAAGTACGCCGGACGAGCTACGTTTTGGGCAAAGAACTATGGAAGATCCACATGCAGCGACGTGGGAAGACGGGCAGTGGAGCAAGGCCGGAGGGGATACCTGGAGGTCGTCGGGATGTAACTAGGTGAGCGGCGGCGGGCGGAATCTGCCCATACTGTGGCAGCGAGCAGGTGGCGTAGTCCCTACCGTGCTGGAGCTTGGTCAGGGAGAACGGCGTGTACCGCAGATTGAGACGTGCTGCCTCGGCGTCGTCGAACGGAGAAATGATGCACGTCCTCCCTTTTCGCCGGCGGACGGGATGCGGCCGGATCAATGACAAATGGTGAGAGAGAGAGAGGCCACCACAGCCTTGTGTGAGATACTCTGAAGAGAGACAAACCAGGCAGGCTGGCTCCATTGTATATAGTGGAGCGGACTACCTTTTTCTCCATAAAAATCGTTTTATATTCTGTGTACGTGCCATTGAGCGATATAACTTTATTTAAAAATAACGCGCCAACGCATCAAGTCGAACTTTGTTTCGTGCATGCGTGGTACACGACCTCCGTAGGTAAACAACCGCTACACGCATTCAAATTAGCGTGTGGGCTGACATTTCGTACAGAAATGAGCTCCACCGCGTACCCGCGCGGGTGTTGCTGGGCATGAAGCGTGAGTACATGCACGGTGCACCTATTCTCTTCTTGTATACGTACACCACCTACGTGGGGTTGTGTGAGAGAGATACAAACCGTAGAGAGATATAGTGTAGAGTTTTTTTGGGGGGGTCAATCAAAAAATGTAACATATGCAATGTGTGTGAAATAGAGTCCTGGATATATCATATATATATATAGAGGGGGCGATCCACGAGAAGAGAGAGGAGGTATCATCGGCTTGAGGTGTCCATAGAATCGAAGAGAGGGATGATGTGTGTGTGTGCGCGGGCGCGATCGATAAAGAGTGCCATCGAATTTGTGTGTGCCCACGTCAAAGATATAGAGTGGCTGGCCTATTGGAACGTGAGAGGGGACAGGTGCAGTTTGTCTCTGTGGCATGGATACCTACCTACAGCGCTCGACTATCGGTATGTGGTGGGGGGAGGGAGGCCTAATTAACTATAGAGGTACAATGGCTGGTATATGTGTGGAGGAGGAGAGAGGCCTACCTCAGTATTAAGGGAGATCGATCGGCATCCATGCATATGTGTAGGAGAGGAATAAGGTTGGGAAAGAGACAGAGCTAGAGTGTTGGAGGGGGTGGTAGTGGAGTTGCTTCTAACAAATGGTGGGATAGGTTTGCTAGACAACCGGAGGGCACGCCTGCAATATCAATAAGAGAGGGGATAGCTGCCTGTCTGTGCATGTGCATGTGAGAGACGGGTCAGGAGGCATGCACGAATGATGAGGGCGGACGATATGGCTGTGGTAAGCAGACGTAACTACATAGGCAGATCAATCGTCCTTTGTCAGAGAAATGAGAGACATAACTTGTGAGGTACGTCGATCGATGGGGGAATAGTTAAAGTCGACCTAGGTATATGTTGGGAGATCGATCGGTATACATGCATGTGTGTGTTAGAAGCAAATGAGACACGGGGAGAAGGATAGAGAGAGAGGGAAGCATCTAGGAGGTGATGAGGACATCAATACCATTATTACACCCACAGCCCCTGCTGCTATACATACTGGACCAATTACTAGAGCTCGCGCACGCCAATTAAATTACCAGGTACTTTCGTTTCTTGGTAATGATTCTAATGTTCATGAGAATATGATGCTGCCTAAATTGGATACATTTGTTTTGCTTACAAATGAAGGGCCTAACTTTGAGAAGGATGAACATTGGAGCAAGAACAAGCATGGAGATGATGGCATGCGCATGGGGAACAAGAACAGAGTTACAAGTGATGATTTCAGGACGTTGAAGCCACCATAATGCGTGCATGAAGCCTTGGACGAAATATACAAGATGCTACTTCATAACTTTCGTCCAGAGGCTATTCTAGGTGCTGCGTCACCTTATTATTGGGCCAGGCCCATGTAATTTCAAAATACTTGAGTATAGGCTGTTTTTAGAGTCCGTATGTGTGGGGAAACAAGAGATGGGGTTGGTTTCGGACCCCTTCCCCAAGGGCCACGAAATTCCCCCCTCTTCCTCCATATATACAGCCCTTAGGGCGTCGTTTAGACTTTGGGTTTTGTTTAGATTAAAAGTTCGCCATAGCTGCAACTTCGCGTACTTCGTTTGTGTTCAACGACCAGACAAAGGCGTTACAGAACCCCACCTTAATCAATAAAGCTTTCATCTTATATTCGCAATATCCAGACTGCAATCTCAGTTTCTTGCTTGTTCTTCGTTTGCTCGCAGGAAACAGACCCTCGTGGTCAGGTTGATCGTGCTCCGGCGTGGTCAATAACCTCTCGGAGTTGGTTTAGCGATTGCTAAGGCGCGACGTCATCGCACGTTCGTAGTCGGATCGTCAAAGTCGACTTCCACCAAAGCGATATCCATCATCTCATCGAAAGACGGGACACCTTTGCCTCTATCAGGAGGTGGTGCGAGAGTCATACTATATCGAGGGGGAAGGAGTGTGCGAGTACGAGATCGATGAAATGAGTGGTGGGAGTGCGGCATGGACGGTGATAAGGGAAGAGGGGAGGCTTGTGTTTGTGCTAGGCACACCTGGCTAGAGAGGCATATCGATCGATGTGTGCCGTAAAGAAGGAGCTGGGGGGCCTACACACACCGTGGGTGAACGACCTAAAGTGAAAAGACGAATTTGCGTGATGGAGCTAGAGAATGCTGAGGGAGTGATGAGGACATCAATACCATTGTTACACCCACAGGCCCTGCTGCTATACATACTGGACCAATTACTAGAGCTCGCGCACGCCAATTAAATTACCAGGTACTTTCGTTTCTTGGTAATGATTCTAATGTTCATGAGAATATGATGCTGCCTAAATTGGATACATTTGTTTTGCTTACAAATGAAGGGCCTAGCTTGGAGAAGGATGAACATTGGAGCAAGAACAAGCATGGAGATGATGGCATGCGCATGGGGAACAAGAACGGAGTTACAAGTGATGATTTCAGGACGTTGAAGCCACCATAATGCGTGCATGAAGCCTTGGACGAAATATACAAGATGCTACTTCATAACTTTCGTCCAGAGGCTATTCTAGGTGCTGCGTCACCTTATTATTGGGCCAGGCCCATGTAATTTCGAAATACATAAGTATAGGCTGTTTTTAGAGTCCGTATGTGTGGGGAAACAAGAGATAGGGTTGGTTTCGGACCCCTTCCTCAAGGGCCACGAAATTCCCACCTCTTCCTCCATATATACAGCCCTTATGGCGTCGTTTAGACTTTGGGTTTTGTTTAGATTAAAAGTTCGCCATAGCTGCAACTTCGCGTACTTCGTTTGTGTTCAGCGACCAGACAAAGGCGTCACAGAACTCCACCTTGATCAATAAAGCTTTCATCTTATATTCGCAATATCCAGATTGCAATCTCAGTTTCTTGCTTGTTCTTCGTTTGCTCGCAGGAAACAGACCCTCGTGGTCATGTTGATCGTGCTCCGGCGTGGTCGATAACCTCTCGGAGTTGGTTTAGCGATTGCTAAGGCGCGACGTCCTCCCACGTTCGTAGTCGGATCGTCAAAGTCGACTTCCATCAAAGCGATATTCATCATCTCATCGAAAGATGGGACACCTTTGCCTCTATCAAGTGGTATCAGATTTCCAGGTTGCTCGGTGAGATTTTACAGTTTTTCGTAGTTTAGATCGAGTCTGTTCTTCATACCTACAGTCCACGAAAAAGCCACAAAAAAAATTAGGGTTAGTTCATCATATCCGAACCAATCTGAGCCTTTGCATAATCTTTTTAGGGTTTTTGCTTTGTTGAATTTGCGGTTGCATCGTCGTGTCAAGTTGCTGGTCTTAGCGTCTAGTCTTTTAGAGTTTCGAGTTCTGGTCATAAGTTGTCACGCCGCCACTGCACCATCATCATCGCCTTGCCATCTACCACCATTGCTTATCCGCCACCGCTCTGAATCCGTATCTATATACCACCACCAATCCGTATCCATATACCACCGATCCGTACCATATACCACCACCGCTGCCATATCATACCGCCATATATCCACCACCAATCCGAGTTCTTTTCATATTCGGTTGGTTTTAGAGATCCATATATTTTCCGTTTCGTGTTTCCTTGCCTGAGTAGGTCTCGGAAAAAAAAAGAAAAAAAAGAGTCTGGAGACCCCCGGGCAGTTTTTAGGCCAAAATTTCGGCAACCAAAAATATTTTTTCCCTATCCTATTTTTAGGCCACGGGTAGTGTTTTGAGACACTCGCCATCATAGTGATTTTTTGTCGCATTTTTACGTCGTCGCTGCCCTGATTTCCGAAAAAATAGTCAAAAAAAATTTGTGCCCATCCTGTTAGTTTGACCTGGGAAGAGTTTTGAGACACTCGCCATTATAGTGATTTTTCGCAAAAAAAAAGAGGAGCGCAAAAAAAAGTGCGAAAAACAAATTTCCAGAGTGTGCTTTTCCCTTGTTTACGTGCAGCGCCGTGATTTTGTTAGTGTTCTAGGCTCGCGTCTCTAGCACGGTCTAGCCTAGGACCAGCACAGTACCGTCGTTGATCGTTTATTCAACTTTGCATCTCTGAATTGATTATTGCTTACCATTTTGCTACCATATTATAAGCCTTCCCAGCTCCACATAAGTCTACATCGTGCGTTTGACTCTCCCTGGTAATCGCTATATCCAAGCTTTGAGAGTTTTTGACTACAACGGTTGCCGATCACCACCTGCTGCTTGGTAAGAACTGGTAAGAATTTGAGATTCGCTTGAAGGTTTTGTGACACACCACCATCACCACCACTTCTTTTGTGTTTCTATTGCTGCTAACCATGGCAGGTTCACAAGCCGATGAGACTGAATGGGAGAACATGACGAACAAGGAGTTGCATGATAAATTTCAGCAAATGATGAGTGGCCAGGTGGGAGATGTGCTAAACAGATTTGAAGAGGCTATGGAGAAGATAGATGCCGTGGAGAAGTCGTTCGAGACAAAGCTGGATAACAAGTTTACTGAATTACTCAAGCGTCTTCCCCAACCACCACCGGCTGCACATGTCGCACCTCTACAACAACAACAACCACATCTCCAACGCCGCCTTCCAAATCAAGTGGGACGGGCACAGCGCGTTCCAATTGAGACTGGTCAAAATTCGGGTGCTGCTGCACCTACTGTTGATGCTTCTTTGGCTCCTGCTCCTGCGGCGGTTGAGGAGGATGACGATTATGCGGGCGATTATGAGGATGAGGTTGATCAAAATCAGAACTACGTGCAGCCACCAGCACCACCACCAGCAGGTCGACCTCAGGTATATATTCGCAACGGTAGGCCGGCACCACCACCTCAGGTACGAGATCATGACCATCTCCCTAAACTGAAATTGAATATTCCACCATTTGAGGGTAGATATGTTCCTGATATATATCTTACTTGGGAGTTAGAAACTGAACAAGATTTACATGTTTACAATATCCTGAGGACAGACGTGTTCCTGCTGCTGTTTGTGCTTTCACTAGCTTTGCATGTGTTTGGTGGTCTGAACATTGTAGATTATATCCTGTTCCAGCTACTTGGGCTGCTTTGAAAACTGCTATGCGTACTCGTTGGGTTCCACCATATTATCAACGTGAATTACTTCAAAAATTGCAGCGTTTAAGACAAGGGAAAAATTCTGTAGAAGAATATTATCAGGAATTACAAACTGGCATGATTAGATGTGGTATTGTTGAGGAGAATGAAGCTATGCTTGCACGTTTTATGGGTGGATTAAATAAAGAGATTCAGACCATTCTAGAGTATAAGGATTATAATAATATCACTCGTTTATTCCATCTGTCTTGTAAAGCTGAACGTGAAGTGCAGGATCGACAGCCATTGGCGCGAACTAACTTTTCTGCAGGTCGACCTTCATCATGGACACCGCGTGCATCTTCTACTTCCACTTCACCATCACCTCCATCAGGTGCCACCTCCAGCCGTGATACAAGAAAGCAGGCACAACCACCACTCTCTGCCAAGAGCACACCTGCTGGGCCTGCGCAGAGCTCTTCTTCTTCCATGGCATCGACAGGGTACACAAGTGATATTATTTGTCGTCGTTGTAAGGGAAGAGGACATTTTGCGAGAGAATGCAAATCTCAGCGTGTAATGATTGCTACTGAGGATGGTGGGTATGAGTCCGCTAGTGACTATGATGAGGAGACTTTGGCTCTTATTACCTGTGAAGAACATGGTGGAGATGATTCTGAAAATGAGACGCAATACATGGCTCCTGAAGACGCTGACAGGTATGAATGTTTAGTTGCTCAACGTGTTTTGAGTGTACAGGTCACACAAGCAGAGCAAAATCAGAGGCATAATTTGTTCCATACAAAGGGAGTTGTGAAGGAACGTTCTGTTCGCGTCATCATAGATGGAGGGAGCTGTAACAACTTGGCTAGCATGGAGATGGTGGAGAAGCTATCTCTCACCACAAGACCACATCCACAACCTTACTACATCCAATGGTTCAACAACAGCGGCAAGGTTAAGGTAACACGTACTGTTCGTGTGCATTTTAGTATCTCTACATATGCTGATTATGTTGATTGTGATGTGGTACCCATGCAAGCATGTTCCTTATTACTAGCTAGACCATGGCAATTTGATAAAAATTCTGTACACCATGGTAGAAACAATACGTATACTCTTGTTCATAAGGATAAAAATATTACTTTGCTTCCTATGACTCCTGATTCCATTTTGAAAGATGACATTAATAGAGCTAATAAAGCAAAACAGGAGAAAAATAAGAGTGAAAATCAGATTGTGGCAAATGAATTTGAGCAACAAATGAAACCTAATAATAAACCATCTAGTGTTGTTTCTGAAATTAAATTGAAAAGTGCATGTTTACTTGCCACAAAATCTTATATTGATGAGCTAGATTTCAGCAAATCTGTTTGCTATGCTTTTGTGTGCAAAGAGGCATTACTTTCATTCGAGGACGTGCCTTCCTCTTTGCCCCCTGCTGTCACTAACATTTTGCAGGAGTTCGCTGACGTCTTTCCACAAGACGTGCCACCGGGATTACCACCTATTCGAGGGATTGAGCATCAAATTGACTTAATTCCCGGTGCATCGCTACCCAACCGTGCACCATACCGTACCAATCCAGAGGAGACGAAGGAGATTATGCGTCAAGTACAGGAGCTGCTCGACAAAGGTTATATACGCGAATCTCTTTGTCCTTGTGCAGTTCCTATTATACTAGTGCCTAAAAAGGATGGTACGTCGCGTATGTGTGTTGATTGTCGAGGCATTAATAATATTACTATTCGTTATCGTCATCCTATTCCTAGGCTAGATGATATGCTTGATGAATTGAGTGGCTCTACAATATTCTCCAAAGTTGATTTGCGTAGTGGATACCATCAAATTCGTATGAAATTGGGAGATGAATGGAAAACTGCATTTAAAACTAAGTTTGGTTTATATGAGTGGTTAGTCATGCCTTTTGGGTTAACTAATGCACCTAGTACTTTCATGAGACTAATGAACGAAGTTTTACGTGCTTTCATTGGACGATTTGTGGTAGTCTATTTTGATGATATACTGATTTATAGCAAATCTTTGGAAGAACATTTGGAACATTTACGTGCTGTTTTTATTGCTCTACGTGATGCACGTTTGTTTGGTAACCTTGGGAAGTGCACCTTTTGCACCGACCGAGTATCTTTTCTTGGCTATGTTGTTACTCCACAGGGAATTGAAGTTGATAAAGCCAAGATTGAAGATATTGAGAGTTGGCCGCAGCCCAAAACGGTCACACAAGTGCGGAGTTTTCTTGGACTCGCTGGTTTCTATAGGCGTTTTGTGAGAGATTTTAGCACCATTGCTGCACCTCTCAACGAGCTTACAAAGAAGGATGTGCCTTTTGTTTGGGGTACCGCACAGGAAGAAGCCTTCACGGTATTGAAAGATAAGTTGACACATGCTCCTTTACTCCAACTTCCTGATTTTAATAAGACTTTTGAGCTTGAATGTGATGCTAGTGGAATTGGATTAGGAGGTGTGTTATTACACGATGGCAAACCTGTTGCATACTTTTCTGAAAAATTGAGTGGGCCTAGTCTGAATTATTCTACTTATGATAAAGAACTATATGCTCTTGTTCGGACTTTAGAAACATGGCAACATTATTTATGGCCCAAAGAATTTGTTATACATTCTGATCATGAATCTTTGAAACATATTAAAAGTCAAGCTAAACTGAATCGTAGACATGCTAAATGGGTTGAATTCATTGAAACTTTCCCTTATGTCATTAAACACAAGAAGGGTAAAGAAAATGTTATTGCTGATGCATTGTCTCGTCGCTATACTATGCTTTCACAACTTGACTTCAAAATATTTGGTTTGGAGACCATCAAAGATCAATATGTGCATGATGCTGATTTTAAAGATGTATTGCAAAATTGTAAAGAAGGAAGAACCTGGAACAAGTTTGTCGTTAATGATGGATTTGTGTTCCGTGCTAACAAGCTATGCATTCCAGCTAGCTCTCTTCGTCTGTTGTTGTTGCAGGAGGCGCATGGAGGAGGATTAATGGGACACTTTGGCGTGAAGAAGACGGAGGACGTACTTGCTACACATTTCTTTTGGCCAAAGATAAGACGGGATGTTGAGCGTTTTGTTGCTCGCTGCACTACATGTCAAAAAGCTAAGTCACGACTCAATCCTCATGGTTTATATATGCCTTTGCCTGTACCTAGTGTTCCTTGGGAGGATATATCTATGGACTTTGTTTTAGGTTTACCTCGAACAAAGAAGGGGAGGGATAGCATATTTGTTGTCGTGGATAGATTCTCGAAAATGGCACACTTTATACCATGTCATAAAAGCGATGATGCTGTTAATGTTGCTGATTTGCTCTTTCGTGAAATTATTCGCTTGCATGGTGTGCCAACTACTATTGTTTCAGATCGTGATACTAAATTTCTTAGCCACTTTTGGAGATGTTTATGGGCTAAGTTGGGGACTAAACTGCTTTTTAGTACTACTTGTCACCCCCAAACTGATGGACAAACCGAAGTAGTCAATAGAACATTGTCTACTATGCTTAGGGCTGTTTTGAAGAATAATAAGAAAATGTGGGAAGAATGCTTGCCTCATATTGAGTTTGCTTATAATCGTTCATTGCATTCTACTACTAAGATGTGCCCTTTTGAAATTGTGTATGGTTTCCTACCTCGTGCACCTATTGATTTGTTGCCTCTTCCATCTTCGGAGAAGGTTAATTTTGATGCTAAACAACGTGCTGAATTGATCTTAAAAATGCATGAGTTAACTAAGGAAAACATTGAGCGTATGAATGCTAAATATAAACTTGCTGGAGATAAGGGTAGAAAACATGTTGTGTTTGCACCTGGAGATCTTGTTTGGTTACATTTGCGTAAGGATAGATTTCCTGATTTGCGCAAATCAAAGCTAATGCCACGTGCTGATGGTCCTTTTAAGGTGTTAGAGAAAACAAATAATAATGCATATAAACTTGAGCTGCCTGCAGATTTTGGGGTTAGTCCCACTTTTAACATTGCAGATTTGAAGCCTTATTTGGGTGAGGAAGATGAGCTTCCGTCGAGGACGACTTCATTTCGAGAAGGGGAGGATGATGAGGACATCAATACCATTGTTACACCCACAGGCCCTGCTGCTATACATACTGGACTAATTACTAGAGCTCGCGCACGCCAATTAAATTACCAGGTACTTTCGTTTCTTGGTAATGATTCTAATGTTCATGAGAATATGATGCTGCCTAAATTGGATACATTTGTTTTGCTTACAAATGAAGGGCCTAGCTTGGAGAAGGATGAACATTGGAGCAAGAACAAGCATGGAGATGATGGCATGCGCATGGGGAACAAGAACGGAGTTACAACTGATGATTTCAGGACGTTGAAGCCACCATAATGCGTGGATGAAGCCTTGGACGAAATATACAAGATGCTACTTCATAACTTTCGTCCAGAGGCTATTTTAGGTGCTGCGTCACCTTATTATTGGGCCAGGCCCATGTAATTTCGAAATACATAAGTATAGGCTGTTTTTAGAGTCCGTATGTGTGGGGAAACAAGAGATAGGGTTGGTTTCGGACCCCTTCCTCAGGGGCCACGAAATTCCCACCTCTTCCTCCATATATACAGCCCTTAGGGCGTCGTTTAGACTTTGGGTTTTGTTTAGATTAAAAGTTCGCCATAGCTGCAACTTCGCGTACTTCGTTTGTGTTCAGCGACCAGACAAAGGCGTCACAGAACTCCACCTTGATCAATAAAGCTTTCATCTTATATTCGCAATATCCAGATTGCAATCTCAGTTTCTTGCTTGTTCTTCGTTTGCTCGCAGGAAACATACCCTCGTGGTCAGGTTGATCGTGCTCCGGCGTGGTCGATAACCTCTCGGAGTTGGTTTAGCGATTGCTAAGGCGCGACGTCCTCGCACGTTCGTAGTCGGATCGTCAAAGTCGACTTCCATCAAAGCGATATTCATCATCTCATCGAAAGACGGGACACCTTTGCCTCTATAAGGGAGGGTGAGAGGGATGCAGGCGTGTGCATGCATGAGAGAAAGTTAGCGCTAGCTACAAAGATAAGAGGATTGTGTGGGTGTAAAAGACGAATAGAGATCATACTTCATTATAAAAAGCGAATTCGGATATTTGAAGAATTTATCATAGTGTTTTAAACCGACGTATCTTCAAATATCGGTATTCGCTTTTTATAATGAAGTATGATCTCTATTTGTCTTTTACACCCACACAATCCTCTTATCTTTGTAGCTAGCGCTAACTTTCTCTCGTGCATGCACACGCCTGCATCCCTCTCACCCTCCCTCAGCATTCTCTAACTCCATCGCGCAAATTCGTCTTTTCACTTTAGGTCGTTCACCCACGGTGTGTGTAGGCCCCCCAGCTCCTTCTTTACGGCACACATCGATCGATATGCCTCTCTAGCCAGGTGTGCCTAGCACAAACACAAGCCTCCCCTCTTCTCTTATCACCGTCCATGCCTCACTCCCACCACTCATTTCATCGATCTCGTACTCGCACACTCCTTCCCCCTCGATATAGTATAACTCTCGCACCACCTCCTGATAGAGGCAAAGGTGTCCCGTCTTTCGAGATGATGGATATCGCTTTGGTGGAAGTCGACTTTGACGATCCGACTACGAACGTGCGATGACGTCGCGCCTTAGCAATCGCTAAACCAACTCCGAGAGGTTATTGACCACGCCGGAGCACGATCAACCTGACCACGAGGGTCTGTTTCCTGCGAGCAAACGAAGAACAAGCAAGAAACTGAGATTGCAATCTGGATATTGCGAATATAAGATGAAAGCTTTATTGATCAAGGTGGGGTTATGTGACGCCTTTGTCTGGTCGTTGAACACAAACGAAGTACGCGAAGTTGCAGCTATGGCGAACTTTTAATCTAAACAAAACCCAAAGTCTAAACGACGCCCTAAGGGCTGTATATATGGAGGAAGAGGGGGGAATTTCGTGGCCCTTGGGGAAGGGGTTCGAAACCAACCCTATCTCTTGTTTCCCCACACATACGGACTCTAAAAACAGCATATACTCAAGTATTTCGAAATTACATGGGCCTGGCCCAATAATAAGGTGACGCAGCACCTAGAATAGCCTCTGGACGAAAGTTATGAAGTAGCATCTTGTATATTTCGTCCAAGGCTTCATGCACGCATTATGGTGGCTTCAACGTCCTGAAATCATCAGTTGTAACTCCGTTCTTGTTCCCCATGCGCATGCCATCATCTCCATGCTTGTTCTTGCTCCAATGTTCATCCTTCTCAAAGCTAGGCCCTTCATTTGTAAGCAAAACAAATGTATCCAATTTAGGCAGCATCATATTATTAGAATCATTACCAAGAAACGAAAGTACCTGGTAATTTAATTGGCGTGCGCGAGCTCTAGTAATTGGTCCAGTATGTATAGCAGCAGGGGCTGTGGGTGTAACAATGGTATTGATGTCCTCATCAGTACACGGGTCCACAAGAGAGGTCACGCTCTTTTGTTTCTGCTTATGTTGTGCATTGCTTAAAATTACCTGCAACTTTATCATCCTGTTCACCTCTTGGACTCCAAGTCAGGTCCAAATTAATGTTCAAACTGGAGTTGTAAATTATTTGTGGGGCACATATCGAGGAAGCAATGAATAGTATCTCTGTCTAATATCTGGTTCACCTAGGGTATGCCTATGTTCTTCATCTTGGGTGGGAAATAAATAGTAAAGCAATCATCATCTTTCTTTTTATTAAATGAAAGCAATGATCAGCCTGCTATCATTATTTTTGGATCCATCTACTGGTTGTTACCATCACTCTAAATTTCTGCATGCTCTCCTTACATAATCTCACCATATTTTTTTCGTATGCATGTCAGATATTGTACACAGTCATGCTGAACATGTAGAGAAAAAGAGAAGAGTTTTGCGCGGCAATACAATGTCATGCAGACATCGCTCCATGGTGGGTTTGATGCAGAGCATCCTACGATCATCCCCATGTACACTCCAGCCTACACCATTTGACACAAGGTGAACTCGCTCCTTTTCGAATCTTCCCTTTCCGCATGTAAGACATGGATGCTACTTCAAGCGCGGACCTTGTTCATAATCAGGTACACCCGAGGAGACCATGGAGAACCCAAGGACCAAGGCCAAGCATGCGCGGAAGCAAAGGAAGGAGAAGGAAGAAGAGCCAGCTACTACAGGCCCCGGATATCCGGCCCCAGCCCGGACATCCGGCCCCCGCCCGGAAATCCGGCGCCCATCACAGAACGTCCCGAAGCTGAACCTCGTCAGCCCGGATGTCCGGCCGAAGGCCCGGATATCCAGCTCTTCCCGAGCCGCCGGACATCCGGCCCCCCAGCCCGGACATCCGGACCCCGCCTACAGAGAGCTCCGAGACCGGCCACGCCAGCCCGGACATCCGGCTTGTCGCGAAACCCCGGACATCCGGCGCCACCTGCCTGTGCGCGGAGAACGGGCCAAGGGCCCATGTATCCCCCATCTCACTTACCCCTTCGTGGGCTAACACTATATATAGACCCCCACCTCCTCCTACTTAGGGTTAGAAAAGGATTAGCTCATTTAGAGATAGAGCTTTGCTCATCCATATCGGATCTACTCCACGGGAGAGACTACAGCCCCTCTACGGAGAAGATCCACCTTGGATTCAAGACCCCTCACTGGAAGATCCCCTCGTGGATTCAAGACCTCCCCACGGAGAAGAACCGGTTACCCTTTGTATCGTCCTTTGTTGACTTCGGATCTTGTATCTCCTCTTGATGCGGAGCATCCCAAGGTCATCCCCATGGACCTACCATCGTCTCATCAAGTGCCTAGTGGACCCATGACTCGATCACGTGCAAGAGCTCTCGAGACCGAGGTGACATCTCTCCTCTCACAATTCCACTTCAATGACCATGAGACATGGCTACTACCTCAAACGGAGACATTGTGCATACTCAGGTATCAAGGAGTTAGCCATGGAGACGCCAAGGAGCAAGGAGAATCCGAAGAGGAAGATGGACGTGAAGACGGAGAAGAAAAAGGGCTAAGTCAGCAGAAGCCCGGACGATCCGGACCGCCATCCGGACGATCCGGCCTCAGCCCGGATGATCGGGACCCCGGCCCGGACGATCCGGCTAAGATGCCCAACGTTACCCCAAGCTTCAACATGAAGCCGGATTATCTGGACCCAGGCCCAGATCATCCGGCCACACCCGGACGTCCGGACCCGGGCCCGGACATCCGGCCCTTCCGCAGCTGCTCCAACACAACCGGATCATCCGGACGCCGACCCGGATCATCCGGACCCCCGAAGCCCGGATCATCCAGACCAACTCCCGGATCATCCGGCCACCGCCTGCGTGCGTGACCTGGGCCGAGGCCCCTATACCCGTTTCGTCCACTCACTTACCCCTTCGCTCCTTGGGCTATAAATAGACCTTCTCCTCCCCATTTTTAGGGTTAGCAAAGTAGTAGCTCATATGTGAGGATAGCTTTTGCTCATCCATACGGATCGTCTCCTCGAGAGTGACTGCGGCCCCTCTACGGAGAAGATCCCCTTGGATTCAAGACCCCCTCTTGGGTGGCCCCATCAAGACCTCCTTACGGAGAAGAACCGGTTACCGTTTGTATCGTCCGTAGTTGACTTTGGATCTTGTATCTTACCTTTGTGTTCATCGATCTAGCGCAGGTGTGATCTATTCTTGTTGGTTGAGTGATTCTCTCGTGTTTCCTCTTGTGTTTTCCCTCGTTTATCTCTCGTGTTCTTCATGTTCATCATCGGGATCCGCTCCTTTCGTGAAAGATCGTCCATCTAGGGTTCCACCCTACATCATCTTGGTATCATGAGCCACGTTGATCACGATTTCGGAGCCTCCCCTCTTCGTTTTCTAGCTTGATTTTGTTATTTTTCATCCTAATCCGAAAATCCCGACAAAAATAGCCCCAATTTTTTTTTTGTGATTTGTCAGTTTTGATGACGTTTTGTTGGTTTTGATCCGTGAGTTTGTTGTGTTGCAAGTGGATCTAGCCTTCCCTCACCATCTCCACCTCGCAATCCGTCCAAAATCCGCGAAATACCCGAATTTGTGGCCATTTTCGAGTTCATCCCGAGCGAGATTGACCTGCCCGGATCATCCGGTTGTTTACCCGGATCATCCGGATCCGCCCGGATCATCCGGCTTCTTCTGGCGAAACTGCATTTCCTGCAGTTTTTGACCATCGCCGCCTACGCCTCCGCATACCCACTTCGACCACCACCACCTAACTTTCGGAAACCCCTCCGCAAACCCTTCCAATACCCCAAACCATACCACCAATTGACCGCTACCTATTCCGACACTTTTTGTCACGTTCGGTTTTGAGAATTTGAGTTGTGGCTCACCATTTCCTCTCGTGTTTCGAGTACATAGGGACGGTTCGACATCAACATCACCACCGCTCATCTTCGCCAAGGACTACTACGAACGACTACACCCTTGTGGTATCAACTTCACATTGGTATCATCTTGGTATCGTGATCTCATTATACTCTCTTGCATTTGCATTGATAACCCCATAGCCTTACTTTTGCGTAGCTTTCCCATCGAGACTAGCCTTTGAGTATTTCTGGCAACGTGACTTGTGCACATTAGTGATCATACATCCCATAGCATAGATACTATCATCGTGTTGCATATCTTGGAATCATGTCTTGTGTCACAAAGTTGTCATTGCATTCACAATTGCTATCTTGGTTCGTGAAGCATTGCATGAAACAAGAGCTCAAACAACAAAGAGCCAAACAAGCTTTTAAGCAAAAGGGAAAGATAAGCAATGAGCTTATAAGCAAGAACCATAGCATCATACAACATTAAGATTGTCATACTCGATCATATTGGATCATATCTCCGGAACATCATACATAGAGCATACTTGGGATAGAAGTCGTTGCATTTTTGCTTAGTAGGTTGTGCACAAGTTCGTATCCGCCTTTTGTGCAATCGTGCTAGCGTCTCTCTAGTGTTGTGCAACAAGAGCATTTTCGTGGATTCCACATTTTGGCTCACCCTTGGTTGCACGACCCCATTTATCTTTCCGTGTGTTGTGTTTCCGTGTACCATATCTTGCTATTGGTCTACTTGTTGCATTTACAAGTCGCGAATCTTCTCCAACATTATTGAATCTTGCTTACATTCGCATCAAAAATTGTGCCACCATCCTAACCAAGCTCCACCATAAGCTTTTACTTGTGTAGATGTGAGGAACCGATAAGAATTAGTACCAATTGTGCTATTTCCTTGTTACACATTGGAGTGATCTTTGATCCATCTTCAACATCGGTCAAGGTACATTTGGTATTGGTTCTTCCTTTTATCCCACTCACATATCTTTGTTTGGAATGATGGATAGGCCAAGTACTTCTACCAACCCACTCTTATTGGAGCAAGACAACGACATGTCATCCTACGTCACCAAGACTCAACTATTTGGTGCACATCGGGCTTTGCATCAAGAACAACTTGCTTTGGGCGACCGCATCGACAATCTCGCCACCGACCTACGACAATCTGAGCAACGTACAAGAGACTACTTCGACACATCCATGAGTTCCCTCAAAGAAGATATCCGAACCATGATGGTCCGCTCTTCTACAACTTCGTCCTCTTCAAGACGGAGCCGCTCAATTCGACACTCCGATGACACCCTCCCTGGTTCAAGTACACCGACATCGAACACTCTTCGTCGTGCCGCGCATCAAGACCGTCAAGCTAACCGCAATCCTCTACATGACACCGACTCTCAAGAGCATCGACATCGTCAAAACCAAGCTGCTTTCGCACAAGCACAAGAACGGCAACGCCAACGACAACAAGAACAAGAGGAGCGAGCGCGACAACATCAAGATGCACAAGACGCCGAGGCGCAACGTCAAGAACAACAACTACGTGAAGCTCAAGTACTTGAGGCGCAACGTGCCCTTCACGATTCAAGTCGTGCCGTAGCCAATCGAGGCCGACAAGTTCGACTACATCAAGAAGCACTTCGCGACGAAGCTCAAGAAAGAATTTTCCAAGCACGTGTGCATCGACAAGCTCCTCGTCAAGATCGACAAGCTCCTCGTCAAGATAGACAAGCTCCTACTCAAGCGAGACAAGAACGTCAAGTCCAGCGAGAGCAAGAAGACAATGGACCCCCTCCTCGCCAAGAGCAACATGAGGAAGACAACCCTCCTCGCCAAGAGCAACATGAGATTGTCAATCCTCACCGACATGGGCGTCAACATCCCCGACCCCAACACAATGAAGAGCAACGATATGGCATGCTAAAGTTCACCATGCCCAAGTTTACCGGAAGCAATTGACCCCGAAGAATATCATGGGCATTGAAGGTTGACAAAATCTTCCGCTTGCACAACTACGAAGAAGAGAAGAAGATCGCAATGGCATCCCTCGAATTCCAAGACTACGTCCTCATTTGGTGGGAACAAGTCATTGAGCGCCAAGCGGCAAGAGGTGAATCACCCATCACCACTTGGGCACAAATGAAGGATGTCATGAGAGCACGATTCGTACCAAACTACTACAACCGCGACCTCTTCAAGAAACTCCAACAACTCAAGCAAGGAACCAAGAGCGTTGAAGAATACTTCAAGGAAATGGAGATTACCATGATACGAGCCAATGTCAAAGAAGATGGTAAGCAAACTATGGCGCGTTTCCTGAATGGACTCAATCACCCTATCAAGAAGATTGCCGACTTCCAACCATACTCGAACCTCATCGAGCTAGTGCATCAAGCTACGAAAGCGGAACGGCAATTCCAAGACGACTTCAAGTATGCCAAGTTCTCATCCAAGTCCTACGGCTTCTCCAACAATCAAGCTTCGACGACTCCCACTACATGCAACGGCGACAAGTCAAGTTACAAGAAAGCTTCGACAAGCTCAAGTCGTCCTCCTACTACAAGCAACAACAAGAAAGCTTCATCATCATCTACCCCAACCGATGAGACCATCAAGACAAGTTCCATCAAATGCTTCACATGCGGAGGCCGAGGCCACAAGTCCTTCGAGTGCACAAACAAGCGCACCATGATCCTCAACGACGACGGAACCTATGACTCCATGAGTGAAGGAGAAATGGAAGCCCTTGAGCAAGTGGCCATGCACCGACAAGTGAACAATGATGAAGAAGATGATCACATCTTTTGTGACGAAGACTCAAGTCCCGCTCTTGTTGTCTCCAAGATCTTGACTCTTCAACATCAACAAGATGAAGATCAAAGGTGCCATATTTTCCACACCAAGGCCGGAATCAATGGAAGGTCCGTCAAGGTAATCATCGATGGAGGAAGTTGCCATAACTTAGCGAGTGAAGAACTATGCTCCAAACTCCAATTGGTCAAGATAAAGCACCCGCACCCATACAAGGGTCAATGGCTAAGCGACACCGGCACCATCCAAGTCGAGTATAGAGTACAAGTCTCTTTCAAGATCGGCGCCTATGAAGACACTTTGGAGTGTGATGTCCTACTGATGACCGTGTGCCACCTCCTTCTTGGACGGCCATGGCAATTTGACCGAGGTGTCATTCACGATGGGCGTACAAATCACTATAGCTTCAAGATGAAAGGGAAAGAGTTTGTGCTACGTCCTATGTCTCCAAGCCAAGTGCTCGCCGACAAGCAAAACACCCATCGTGGAGAGAATAGTGAGAGAGCGAACCACCAAAAAGAGAGTGAGCGCCACAAGCCCAAATTGAGTGCCTCCACGATGAGCGACAAGGAAACCTTAGTTCTCTTTGCCACCAAACGTGAGATGAGAGAAGTGTGTGAGAACCCATCAAGTGTCCTACACTATGTCCTATTGTGCAAGGACGAGGAACCAACAACTAACAACTCTCACAATCTTCCTCAAGTGTTATCCTCTTTATTGCAGGAATTCCAAGATGTTTTCCCCGATGAGCTACCTCCGGGTCTACCTCCACTACGAGGCATTGATGAGGACATCAATACCATTGTTACACCCACAGCCCCTGCTGCTATACATACTGGACCAATTACTAGAGCTCGCGCACGCCAATTAAATTACCAGGTACTTTCGTTTCTTGGTAATGATTCTAATGTTCATGAGAATATGATGCTGCCTAAATTGGATACATTTGTTTTGCTTACAAATGAAGGGCCTAGCTTTGAGAAGGATGAACATTGGAGCAAGAACAAGCATGGAGATGATGGCATGCGCATGGGGAACAAGAACGGAGTTACAAGTGATGATTTCAGGACGTTGAAGCCACCATAATGCGTGCATGAAGCCTTGGACGAAATATACAAGATGCTACTTCATAACTTTTGTCTAGAGGCTATTCTAGGTGCTGCGTCACCTTATTATTGGGCCAGGCCCATGTAATTTCGAAATACTTGAGTATAGGCTGTTTTTAGAGTCCGTATGTGTGGGGAAACAAGAGATAGGGTTGGTTTCGGACCCCTTCCCCAAGGGCCACGAAATCCCCCCCCCCTTCCTCCATATATACAGCCCTTAGGGCGTCGTTTAGACTTTGGGTTTTGTTTAGATTAAAAGTTCGCCATAGCTGCAACTTCGCGTACTTCGTTTGTGTTCAACGACCAGACAAAGGCGTCACAGAACCCCACCTTGATCAATAAAGCTTTCATCTTATATTCGCAATATACAGATTGCTATCTCAGTTTCTTGCTTGTTCTTCGTTTGGTCAGGTTGATCGTGCTCCGGCGTGGTCAATAACCTCTCGGAGTTGGTTTAGCGATTGCTAAGGCGCGACGTCATCGCACGTTCGTAGTCGGATCGTCAAAGTCGACTTCCACCAAAGCGATATCCATCATCTCATCGAAAGACGGGACACCTTTGCCTCTATCAAGTGGTATCAGATTTCCAGGTTGCTCGGTGAGATTTTATAGTTTTTCGTAGTTTAGATCGAGTTTGTTCTTCATACCTATAGTCCACGAAAAAGCCAAAAAAAATTTAGGGTTAGTTCATCCTATCCGAACCAATCTGAGCCTTTGCATAATCTTTTCTGTGTTTGCTTTGTTGAATTTACGGTTGCATTGTCGTGTCAAGTTGCTGGTCTTAGCGTCTAGTCCTTTAGAGTTTCGAGTTCTGTTCACAGGTTGTCACGTCGCCGCTGCCATATATCACCACCGCATCATCATCATCGCTGCTGCCATATACCACCACCGCACCAACTTCATCGCCGCTGCCATATACCACCACCACATATTCACCGCCAATCCGAGTCCATATACGCCACCACATATCCGCCGCCATCACGCCAATCCGAGTACACCTGCAACATATATCCGCCACCAGTCCGAGTTCCACCAGATTCATCTCCGCCACCAGTCCGAGTTCCACCAGATTCATCTCCGCCACCAGTCCTAGTCCAAGTCCAGTATTTTGTTACTCTGTTTTGGATTTCCAGATCACGCCATACTCCGAAACTTCTGTGTTACCCGCAGTAGATAAATAGTTCCAGTTTCAAAAAAAACTAAGTCTGGAAAATTCTGGCTAGGCAGTTTTTAGACCATTTGTAGACTTTTTCGAAAAAAAATTGTTGCGGAGCAAAAAAAAAAGAAGAAAAAAAGAGCAAAAAAAGTGAAAAAAAAATTCAGAGTGTGCTCCTCCCTTGTTTACGTGTAGCGCCGTGATTTTGTTAGTGTTCTAGGCTCGCGTCTCTAGCACGGTCTAGCCTAGGACCAACACAGTACCGTCGTTGAGCGTTTATTCAACTTTGCATATCTGAATTGATTATTGCTGAACCTTTTTGCTACCATATTATAAGCCTTCCCAGCTCCACATACATCTACGTCGTGCGTTTACCTCTCCCTGGTAATCGCTCTATCCAAGCTTTGAGAGTTTTGACTACAACGGTTGCCGATCACCACCTGCTGCTGGGTAAGAACTGGTAAGAATTTGAGATTCGCTTGAAGGATTTGTGACACACCACCATCACCACCACTTCCTAGTAGTCTGTAGGATCATATTCTTTTGTGTTTCTATTGCTGCTAACCATGGCAAGATCACAAGCCGATGAGACTGATTGGGAGAACATGACGAACAAGGGGTTGCATGATAAATTTCAGCAAATGATGAGTGGCCAGGTGGGAGATGTGCTAAACAGATTTGAAGAGGCTATGGAGGAGATAGATGCCGTGGAGAAGTCGTTTGAGACACAGCTGGATAACAGGTATAATGAATTGCTCAAGCGTCTTCCCCAACCACCACCGTCTGCACCTGTCGCACCTCTACAACAACAACAACCACATCTCCAACGCCGCCTTCCAAATCAAGTGGGACGAGCACATCGCGTTCCAATTGAGACTGGTCAAAATTCGGGTGCCGCTGCACCTACTGTTGATGCTTCTTTGGCTCCTGCTACTGCGGCGGCTGAGGAGGATGACGATTATGCGGGCGATTATGAGGATGAGGTTGATCAAAATCAGAACTACGTGCAGCCACCAGCACCACCTCCAGTAGGTCGACCTCAGGTATATATTCGCAACGGTAGGCCTGCACCACAACCTCAGGTACGAGATCATGACCATGTTCCTAAACTGAAATTGAATATTCCACCGTTTGAGGGTAGATACATTCCTGATGTATATCTTACTTGGGAGTTAGAAACTGAACAACGTTTTACATGTTTACAATATCCCGAGGAGAGACGGGTTGCACTTGTTGTTTGTGCTTTCACTAGTTTTGCATGTGTATGGTGGTCTGAACATTGTAGATTATATCCTATTCCAGCTACTTGGGCTGCTTTGAAAACTGCTATGCGTACTCGTTGGGTTCCACCATATTATCAACGTGAATTGCTTCAAAAACTACAGCGTTTACGACAAGGGAAAAATTCTGTAGAAGAATATTATCAGGAATTACAAACTGGCATGATAAGATGTGGTATTGTTGAGGAGAATGAAGCTATGCTTGCACGTTTTATGGGTGGTTTAAATAGAGAGATTCAGACCATTCTAGAGTATAAGGAGTATACTAATATCACTCGTTTATTCCATCTTGCTTGTCAAGCTGAACGTGAAGTGCAGGATCGACAAGCATTGCCGCGAACTATCTTTTCTGCAGGTCGACCTTCATCATGGACACCGTGTGCATCTTCTACTTCCACTGCACCAGCACCTCCATCAGGTTCCACCTCTAGCCGTGATACAAGAAAGCAGGCACAACCACCACTATCTGCCAAGAGCGCACCTGCCGGGCCTGCGCAGAGCTCTTCTTCTTCCATGGCGTCAACAGGGCACACAAGTGATATTATTTGTCGTCGTTGTAAGGGAAGAGGACATTATGCGAGAGAATGCAAATCTCAGCGTGTGATGATTGCTACTAAGGATGGTGGGTATGAGTCCGCTAGTGACTATGATGAGGAGACATTGGCTCTTATTACACGTGAAGAACATGGTGGAGATGATTCTGAAAATGAGACGCAATACATGGCTCCTGAAGACGCTGACAGGTATGAATGTTTAGTTGCTCAACGTGTTTTGAGTGTGCAGGTCACACAAGCAGAGCAAAATCAGAGGCATAATTAGTTCCATACAAAGGGAGTCGTGAAGGAACGTTCTGTTCGCGTCATCATAGATGGAGGGAGCTGTAACAACTTGGCTAGCATGGAGATGGTGGAGAAACTATCTCTCACCACAAGGCCACATCCTTACTACATCCAATGGTTCAACAACAGCGGCAAGGTTAAGGTAACACGTACTGTTCGTGTGCATTTTAGTATCTCTACATATGCTGATTATGTTGATTGTGATGTGGTACCCATGCAAGCATGTTCCTTATTACTTGGTAGACCATGGCAATTTGATAAAAATTCTGTACACCATGGTAGAAACAATCAGTATACTCTTGTTCATAAGGATAAAAATATTACTTTGCTTCCTATGACTCCTGATTCCATTTTGAAAGATGACATTAATAGAGCTAATAAAGCAAAACAGGAGAAAAATAAGAGTGAAAATCAGATTGTGGCAAAAGAATTTGAGCAACAAATGAAACCTAATAATAAACCATCTAGTGTTGTTTCTGAAATTAAATTGAAAAGTGCATGTTTACTTGCCACAAAATCTGATATTGATGAGCTAGATTTCAACAAATCTGTTTGCTATGCTTTTGTATGCAAAGAGGCATTATTTTCATTCGAGGACGTGCCTTCCTCTTTGCCCCCTGCTGTCACTAACATTTTGCAGGAGTTCGCTGACGTCTTTCCACAAGACGTGCCACCGGGATTACCACCTATTCGAGGGATTGAGCATCAAATCGACTTAATTCCCGATGCATCGCTACCCAACCGTGCACCATACCGTACCAATCCAGAGGAGACGAAGGAGATTATGCGTCAAGTACAGGAGCTGCTCGACAAAGGTTATATACGCGAATCTCTTAGTCCTTGTGCTGTTCCTATTATACTTGTGCCTAAAAAGGATGGTACATCGCGTATGTGTGTTTATTGTAGAGGCATTAATAAGATTACTATTCGTTATCGTCATCCTATTCCTAGGCTAGATGATATGCTTGATGAATTGAGTGGCTCTACAATATTTTCCAAAGTTGATTTGCGTAGTGGATACCATCAAATTCGTATGAAACTGGGAGATGAATGGAAAACAGCATTTAAAACTAAGTTTGGTTTATATGAGTGGTTAGTCATGCCTTTTGGGTTAACTAATGCACCTAGTACTTTCATGAGACTAATGAACGAAGTTTTACGTGCTTTTATTGGACGATTTGTGGTAGACTATTTTGATGATATACTGATTTATAGCAAATCTTTGGAAGAACATTTGGAACATTTACGTGCTGTTTTTATTGCTCTACGTGATGCACGTTTGTTTGGTAACCTTGGGAAGTGCACCTTTTGCACTGACCAAGTATCTTTTCTTGGCTATGTTGTTACTCCACAGGGAATTGAAGTTGATAAAGCCAAGATTGAAGCTATTGAGAGTTGGCCGCAGCCCAAAACGGTCACACAAGTGAGGAGTTTCCTTGGCCTCGCTAGTTTCTATAGGCGTTTTGTGAGAGATTTCAGCACCATTGCTGCACCTCTCAACGAGCTTACAAAGAAGGATATGCCTTTTGTTTGGGGTACCGCACAGGAAGAAGCCTTCACGGTATTGAAAGATCCTTTACTCCAACTTCCTGATTTTAATAAGACTTTTGAGCTTCAATGTGATGCTAGTGGAATTGGATTAGGAGGTGTGTTATTACAAGATGGCAAACCTGTTGCATACTTTTCTGAAAAATTGAGTGGGCCTAGTCTGAATTATTCTACTTATGATAAAGAACTATATGCTCTTGTTCGGACTTTAGAAACATGGCAACATTATTTATGGCCCAAAGAATTTGTTATACATTATTTATGGCCCAAAGAATTTAGCCACTTTTGCAGATGTTTATGGGCTAAGTTGGGGACTAAACTGCTTTTTAGTACTACTTGTCACCCCCAAACTGATGGACAAACTGAAGTAGTCAATAGAACATTGTCTACTATGCTTAGGGCTGTTTTGAAGAATAATAAGAAAATGTGGGAAGAATGCTTGCCTCATATTGAGTTTTCTTATAATCGTTCATTGCATTCTACTACTAAGATGTGCCCTTTTGAAATTGTGTATGGTTTCCTACCTCGTGCACCTATTGATTTGTTGCCTCTTCCATCTTCGGAGAAGGTTAATTTTGATGCTAAACAACGTGCTGAATTGATCTTAAAAATGCATGAGTTAACTAAGGAAAACATTGAGCGTATGAATGCTAAATATAAACTTGCTGGAGATAAGGGTAGAAAACATGTTGTGTTTGCACCTGGAGATCTTGTTTGGTTACATTTGCGTAAGGATAGACTTCCTAATTTGCGCAAATCAAAGCTAATGCCATGTGCTGATGGTCCTTTTAAGGTGTTAGAGAAAATAAATGATAATGCATATAAACTTTAGCTGCCTGCAGATTTTGGGGTTAGTCCGACTTTTAACATTGCAGATTTGAAGCCTTATTTGGTTGAGGGAGATGAGCTTCCGTCGAGGACGACTTCATTTCAAGAAGGGGAGGATGATGAGGACATCAATACCATTGTTACACCCACAGCCCCTGCTGCTATACATACTGGACCAATTACTAGAGCTCGCGCATGCCAATTAAGTTACCAGGTACTTACGTTTCTTGGTAATGATTCTAATGTTCATGAGAATATGATGCTGCCTAAATTGGATACATTTGTTTTGCTTACAAATGAAGGGCCTAGCTTTGAGAAGGATGAACATTGGAGCAAGAACAAGCATGGAGATGATGGCATGCGCATGGGGGACAAGAACGGAGTTACAAGTGATGATTTCAGGATGTTGAAGCCAGCATAATGCGTGCATGAAGCCTTGGACGAAATATATAAGATGCTACTTCATAACTTTCATCCAGAGGCTATTTTAGGTGCTGCGTCACTTTATTATTGGGCCAGGCCCATGTAATTTCGAAATACTTGAGTATAGGCTATTTTTAGAGTCCGTATGTGTGGGGAAACAAGAGATAGGGTTGGTTTCGGACCCCTTCCCCAAGGGCCACGAAATTCCCCCCTCTTCCTCCATATATACAACCTTTAGGGTGTCGTTTAGACTTTGGGTTTTGTTTAGATTAAAAGTTCGCCATAGCTGCAACTTCGCGTACTTCGTTTGTGTTCAACGACTAGACAAAGGCGTCATAGAACCCCACCTTGATCAATAAAGCTTTCATCTTATATTCGCAATATCTAGATTGCAATCTCAGTTTCTTGCTTGTTCTTCGTTTGCTCGCAGGAAACAGACCCTCGTGGTCAGGTTGATCGTGCTCCGGCGTGGTCAATAACCTCTCGGAGTTGGTTTAGCGATTGCTAAGGCGCGACGTCATCGCACGTTCGTAGTCGGATCGTCAAAGTCGACTTCCACCAAAGCGATATCCATCATCTCATCGAAAGACGGGACACCTTTGCCTCTATCAGGAGGTGGTGCGAGAGTCATACTATATTGAGGGGGAAGGAGTGTGCGAGTACGAGATCGATGAAAAGAGTGGTGGGAGTGAGGCATGGACGGTGATAAGAGAAGAGGGGAGGCTTGTGTTTGTGCTAGGCACACCTGGCTAGAGAGGCATATCGATCGATGTGTGCCGTAAAGAAGGAGCTGGGGGGCCTACACACACCGTGGGTGAACGACCTAAAGTGAAAAGACGAATTTGCACGATGGAGCTAGAGAATGCTGAGGGAGGGTGAGCGGGATGCAGGCGTGTGCATGCACGAGAGAAAGTTAGCGCTAGCTACAAAGATAAGAGGATTGTGTGGGTGTAGAAGACGAATAGAGATCATACTTCATTATAAAAAGCGAATTCGGATATTTGAAGAATTTATCATAGTGTTTTAAACCGACGTATGTGTGAATATATATAACGGTGATACACATGGTGTGGTTATGAACATGTTATACTACATATAATATATTTTATCTCTACTCTTATAAAAAAACAGAGTTGTTGATGATGGTGTGCCTGCCATCCCTCTCCATATTTGCAAATTAGGCCTCCCCTTGATCATGTTCATAGTGGAACGCATGGGCATCTTGCTAGTACTACGTATAATATATAGAACATTGATCATAATTTGGGCTAATGTGTGGCTTTTGCAGCTCAGGTCTAAATACAAGTCATAATGTAGGGGGCGGCGCACTATACTATGTGTGATAAACACGGTGTACGTATGGAACATGGTTTAGATTATGAATATATAGTTAGTACATCAAATGTACTATTATTTGGAATCAACATCAAGTGTATTCAAAAAATAGAATTCGAGTTCATGTAGTACACATAGTTCATATCTATCTCTATAGTAATCATGTGGTGTGTTATTAAGGTAATACACGAATGATGGTTGAAGTTGGCAACAATCATGATTGTAGATTCTTATGAAATAGAGAAATGAATTCAAATTCAGTTCGAATTGCAGTGGTAGTATAGACATTTGGAATGCACTAAAATGTTGGTATGAGTAGGTTACATGCATTATATAGCAAGCGAAAAAATTTAATTGGACATAACATGGATTCATACTCCCTCCTTCCATCTATATAGGGCGTAATGCATTTTTTAAGACCGCCTTTGACTATTGACAAGATTAATAGTACATGACATGCACAATGTGAAAATTATATCATTGAAAGAACCTTTCACACACGAATTTAACGGTGTGCTTTGTGTAAGTTGCATGTCATATATTATTGCTCTAATATTTGGTCAAAGTTAGCACCGAAAAATGGATTAGGCCCTATATAGATGGAAGGAGGGAGTAGCTTCGAATAGCATTTTTATAGTAAAACGGGGCAAGACTCTCTCTTTGTGTAGTGTGAATAGTTTTATTTTTTCGTTTTCTTTTTGGTTGAGGGAAGTGCGAATTGATTTGGTACGTACAGGTACAATATTACACGTTAGGCTTGTCCCTAAAATTCAACTGGCACCTTGTTATATCCTGAAAATTCAGATATCGTGCTCCCAAAACTGGCGCCTTCACAACCAGCGCCTTGCTATCTCGAAATTACAACGCGCGCGAAAACTCCCTCCGGCTGCCAAATCCCGACACGCGAAATCCCCCATCTAACCCTGAGCCGAAAGGGCCGCTAGTTCAAATCGGTGGGGGGTACTTTTGTAACATACCCTACATTTTGGACAAACGCGTCCCTAAGTCATGGTTCACCCCCTCCCATCGCCTCCTTTTTGCCATTCGAAATCCCAGGCCACCATAACCTCTCCGCTCCAGCCGCGAAACCCCACCCTCCTCCGTCCGCCACCTCACCGCTGCCCAGCCGGAGCCTCTTCCCCGACGATGTCATCCATCGCAATAGCTCGACGTCCCTCGTCCACCTCCCCAGATGAGGATCCGTCGTCCATCTCGTCGTCCCGCCAGTTCAGCCATCCCGTCCTCCACCTCCAAGGAGCTGCTCCGACGATCGCCTCGTCTATCGCGGCTGCTCCATCCCCACAGCGCTGCCTTAACCTGCTCCACCGGAACCGCAGCATCCTCACCGACTCCTCGGACGAAGCCGAGGCCTACTCGGCGCCACCAAAGAGGTTGTACACTCATCGCATTGCACCTTCTCCTTAACTCGACCTCCCGGCGCTGACGGTGCTCCATCCCGCACCCCCATGGAGCGGCTACCTTGAAGCCAGCGCCACGGGCGACATCTCCACGGCGGCTCTCCCCCAGTGCGAGGCCCCTTCGGCAGCGGCGTCCATACCAGCCGGATTTGCTGCTGCTGCTCCGGCTCTCGCTCGCTCGCTCGCTCGCGCTGCTGCTGCTGCTGCTCTGCTCCGATTTAGCTACACTTCAGTCGACTGAATCGACTTTTGGGTCAGTCAATTTTCAGGGGGTGGGGGGCTCGCCGGAGTTAAGGAAGAACCATCCGCGGCGGGGACGGGGGCTCGCCGGAGAGGTACCCCACTATCTATCTTAGGGTTCAGGGTGGGGGCAGGGGGCCTAGAGGGCTGGCCGGGGCGGCGGCGGACCGGCGGTGGGGAGTTGTTTCGGGGAGGCGAGGCGGCGCTGGGGCCGGCGGTTCGACCGGTTGTGGCTGGCGGCTCAGGGGGGGTGCAGGTTGAAGATGAACTGCAAGCCCTCCCTAAACTACATGTCAAGTGCCTCTCTGCTAGCATTGCGTTTAGTTTCGACAGTAAATTTCAGATTCCACAGTAAATTTCAATTTCGACGTTCAAAGTCAACAGTTTTTACCTCATCTGTTGTAGTCAGGTGGTTTTTTGTGATGTAAAATTTACATCTATTTTACATCATCTATTGGAGATGTTATTAGAATCCCACTTGAGATTGACGATGTCTGTCTTCTGCTGCTTCAGCCTTGACGTCTTGCGGCTCACCGGAGCTGCTCCAACGATAGAAGGATCCATCACAACAGAGCAGTGCCCTGGACGCCGTCTACAGATTCCTCAGATCTTCCTTCACACCTCCGACAGCCACCTCTGCCTCAACTGCTTCAGCAACCAACCCAATGATGCTGAGGTCAACACGGCTACGGCAAAGAGGTTGTACACTTGTTGCATCACTTATTACTATACATTCATGTCGATCCATTAGGGCTATTTTGGTTCAACGGAAAAACATAGCAATAGGGAATTTTCCAATGGTACTCTACTATTCAATTATTCATGCATTTTGTTGAAAGGAATGAAGCAAAACATCCACCTGGACCTACTTTTCAAAATCCTATGCATGAAAACAAGACCAAGTGCATTAGTGGCAGAATAACATTCCAACTGTACACGCTTTCATATGGTTTCACTTTATTTTGGCCATGTTTATTTGCATTCCTCTGCTCTTCCAATTCCTGTAAACCAAACACCCAAGTTGACAGAAATCCTGTGTTTACAAATGCTCTGTTTACCATGTGCATTCCTATCCTATTCCGGTGTTTTCCTATCCCTGCGTATTTAGAATCATGGAAGCCAAATGAGCCCTTACAGAATTACTTCAGTTACAGGTAGGTGTCAAAGGGAGCTTTGTGTGGTATGTCCTGCTCCTGCCGCGACGTCGTCCACCTCACCTGAGCTGCTCCATCGACAGAAACATCCACCAAACCAGACATCATGACTCCTGACCGTCTTTCGCCGCCTCAGATCTCCTTCCCTGCCGCCGGCACCCACCGCAACGGCATCACCATCATCGACTCAGCAGATGAACCTGGGGAGTACATGATAGAGGCAAAGGTGTCCCGTCTTTCGATGAGATGATGGATATCGCTTCGGTGGAAGTCGACTTTGACGATCCGACTACGAACGTGCGATGACGTCGCGCCTTAGCAATCACTAAACCAACTCCGAGAGGTTATTGACCACGCCGGAGCATGATCAACCAGACCACGAGGGTCTGTTTCCTCCGAGCAAATGAAGAACAAGCAAGAAACTGAGATTGCAATCTGGATATTGCGAATATAAGATGAAAGCTTTATTGATCAAGGTGGGGTTCTGTGACGCCTTCGTCTGGTCGTTGAACACAAACGAAGTACGTGAAGTTGCAGCTATGGCAAACTTTTAATCTAAACAAAACCCAAAGTCTAAACGACGCCCTAAGGGCTGTATATATGGAGGAAGAGGGGGGAATTTCGTGGCCCTTGGGGAAGGGGTCCGAAACCAACCCTATCTCTTGTTTCCCCACACATACGGACTCTAAAAACAACCTATACTCAAGTATTTCGAAATTACATGGGCCTGGCCCAATAATACATTGACGCAGCAGCTAGAATAGCCTCTGGACGAAAGTTATGAAGTAGCATCTTGTATATTTCGTCCAAGGCTTCATGCACGCATTATGGTGGCTTCAACGTCCTGAAATCATCACTTGTAACTCCGTTCTTGTTCCCCATGCGCATGCCATCATCTCCATGCTTGTTCTTGCTCCAATGTTCATCCTTCTCAAAGCTAGGCCCTTCATTTTAAGCAAAACAAATGTATCCAATTTAGGCAGCATCATATTCTCATGAACATTAGAATCATTACCAAGAAACGAAAGTACCTCGTAATTTAATTGGCGTGCGCGAGCTCTAGTAATTGGTCCAGTATGTATAGCAGC
This sequence comes from Aegilops tauschii subsp. strangulata, assembly GCF_002575655.3. Classification (NCBI taxonomy): domain Eukaryota; kingdom Viridiplantae; phylum Streptophyta; class Magnoliopsida; order Poales; family Poaceae; genus Aegilops; species Aegilops tauschii. The sequence continues at coordinate 253,054,161 of NC_053037.3, forward strand.
AGGGGCTGTGGGTCTAACAATGGTATTGATGTCCTCATCATCCTCCCCTTCTTGAAATGAAGTCGTCCTCGACGGAAGCTCATCTCCCTCACCCAAATAAGGCTTCAAATCTGCAATGTTAAAAGTGGGACTAACCCCAAAATCTGCAGGCAGCTCAAGTTTATATGCATTATCATTTATTTTCTCTAACACCTTAAAAGGACCATCAGCACATGGCATTAGCTTTGATTTGCGCAAATCAGGAAATCTATCCTTACGCAAATGTAACCAAACAAGATCTCCAGGTGCAAACACAACATGTTTTCTACCCTTATCTCCAGCAAGTTTATATTTAGCATTCATATGCTCAATGTTTTCCTTAGTTAACTCATGATAGAGGCAAAGGTGTCCCGTCTTTCGATGAGATGATGGATATCGCTTTGATGAAAGTCGACTTTGACGATCCCACTACGAACGTGCGAGGACGTCGCGCCTTAGCAATCGCTAAACCAACTCCGAAAGGTTATTGACCACGCCGGAGCACGATCAACCTGACCACGAGGGTCTGTTTCCTGCGAGCAAACGAAGAACAAGCAAGAAACTGAGATTGCAATCTGGATATTGCGAATATAAGATGAAAGCTTTATTGATCAAGGTGGGGTTCTGTGACGCCTTTGTCTGGTCGTTGAACACAAACGAAGTACGCGAAGTTGCAGCTATGGCGAACTTTTAATCTAAAAAAAACCCAAAGTCTAAACGACACCCTAAAGGTTGTATATATGGAGGAAGAGGGGGGAATTTCGTGGCCCTTGGGGAAGGGGTCCGAAACCAACCCTATCTCTTGTTTCCCCACACATACGGACTCTAAAAATAGCCTATACTCAAGTATTTCGAAATTACATGGGCCTGGCCCAATAATAAGGTGACGCGGCACCTAAAATAGCCTCTGGACGAAAGTTATGAAGTAGCATCTTGTATATTTCGTCCAAGGCTTCATGCACGCATTATGCTGGCTTCAACGTCCTGAAATCATCACTTGTAACTCCGTTCTTGTCCCCCATGCGCATGCCATCATCTCCATGCTTGTTCTTGCTCCAATGTTCATCCTTCTCAAAGCTAGGCCCTTCATTTGTAAGCAAAACAAATGTATCCAATTTAGGCAGCATCATATTCTCATGAACATTAGAATCATTACCAAGAAACGTAAGTACCTGGTAATTTAATTGGCATGCGCGAGCTCTAGTAATTGGTCCAGTATGTATAGCAGCAGGGGCTGTGGGTGTAACAATGGTATTGATGTCCTCATCATCCTCCCCTTCTTGAAATGAAGTCGTCCTCGACGGAAGCTCATCTCCCTCAACCAAATAAGGCTTCAAATCTGCAATGTTAAAAGTGGGACTAACCCCAAAATCTACAGGCACCTCAAGTTTATATGCATTATCATTTATTTTCTCTAACACCTTAAAAGGACCATCAGCACGTGGCATTAGCTTTGATTTGCGCAAATCAGGAAATCTATCCTGACGCAAATGTAACCAAACAAGATCTCCAGGTGCAAACACAACATGTTTTCTACCCTTATCTCCAGCAAGTTTATATTTAGCATTCATACGCTCAATGTTTTCCTTAGTTAACTCATGCATTTTTAAGATCAATTCAGCACGTTGTTTAGCATCAAAATTAACCTTCTCCGAAGATGGAAGAGGCAACAAATCAATAGGTGCACGAGGTAGGAAACCATACACAATTTCAAAAGGGCACATCTTAGTAGTAGAATGCAATGAACGATTATAAGCAAACTCAATATGAGGCAAGCATTCTTCGCACATTTTCTTATTATTCTTCAAAACAGCCCTAAGCATAGTAGAGAATGTTCTATTGACTACTTCAGTTTGTCCATCAGTTTGGGGGTGACAAGTAGTACTAAAAAGCAGTTTAGTCCCCAACTTAGCCCATAAACATCTCCAAAAGTGGCTAAGAAATTTAGTATCACGATATGAAACAATAGTATTTGGCACACCATGCAAACGAATAATTTCACGGAAGAACAAATCAGCAACATTAACAGCATCATCGCTTTTATGACATGGTATAAAGTGTGCCATTTTTGAGAATCTATCCACGACAACAAATATGCTATCCCTCCCCTTCTTTGTTCGAGGTAAACCTAAAACAAAGTCCATAGATATATCCTCCCAAGGAACACTAGGTACAGGCAAAGGCATATATAAACCATGAGGATTGAGTCGTGACTTAGCTTTTTGACATGTAGTGCAACGAGCAACAAAACGCTCAACATCCCGTCTCATCTTTGGCCAAAAGAAATGTGTAGCAAGTACGTCCTCCGTCTTCTTCACGCCAAAGTGTCCCATTAATCCTCCTCCATGCGCCTCCTGCAACAACAAAAGACGAAGAGAGCTAGCTGGAATGCATAGCTTGTTAGCACGGAACACAAATCCATCATTAACGACAAACTTGTTCCAGGTTCTTCCTTCTTTACAATTCTGCAAAACATCTTTAAAATCAGCATCATGCACATATTGATCTTTGATGGTCTCCAAACCAAATATTTTGAAGTCAAGTTGTGACAGCATAGTATAGCGACGAGACAATGCATCAGCAATAACATTTTCTTCACCCTTCTTATGTTTAATGACATAAGGGAAAGTTTCAATGAATTCAACCCATTTAGCATGTCTACGATCAGTTTAGCTTGACTTTTAATATGTTTCAAAGATTCATGATCAGAATGTATAACAAATTCTTTGGGCCATAAATAATGTTGCCATGTTTCTAAAGTCCGAACAAGAGCATATAGTTCTTTATCATAAGTAGAATAATTCAGACTAGGCCCACTCAATTTTTCAGAAAAGTATGCAACAGGTTTACCATCTTGTAATAACACACCTCCTAATCCAATTCCACTAACATCACATTCAAGCTCAAAAGTCTTATTAAAATTAGGAAGTTGGAGTAAAGGAGCATGTGTCAACTTATCTTTCAATACCGTGAAGGCTTCTTCCTGTGCGGTACCCCAAACAAAAGGCACATCCTTCTTTGTAAGCTCGTTGAGATGTGCAGCAATGGTGCTGAAATCTCTCACAAAACGCCTATAGAAACCAGCGAGTCCAAGCAAACTCCGCACTTGTGTGACCGTTTTGGGCTGCGGCCAACTCTCAATACCTTGAATCGTGGCTTTATCAACTTCAATTCCCTGTGGAGTAACAGCATAGCCAAGAAAAGATACTCGGTCGGTGCAAAAGGTGCACTTCCCAAGGTTACCAAACAAACGTGCATCACGTAGAGCAATAAAAACAACACGTAAATGTTCCAAATGTTCTTCCAAAGATTTGCTATAAATCAGTATATCATCAAAATAGACTACCACAAATCGTCCAATGAAAGCACCTAAAATTTCGTTCATTAGTCTCATGAAAGTACTAGGTGCATTAGTTAACCCAAAAGGCATGACTAACCACTCAAATAAACCAAACTTAGTTTTAAATGCAGTTTTCCATTCATCTCCCAATTTCATACGAATTTGATGGTATCCACTACGCAAATCAACTTTGGAGAATATTGTAGAGCCACTCAATTCATCAAGCATATCATCTAACCTAGGAATAGGATGACGATAACAAATAGTAATATTATTAATGCCTCTACAATCAAAACACATACGCGACGTACCATCCTTTTTAGGCACTAGTATAATAGGAACAGCACAAGGACTAAGAGATTCGCGTATATAACCTTTGTCGAGCAGCTCCTGTACTTGACGCATAATCTCCTTTGTCTCCTCTGGATTTGTACGGTATTGATGAGGACATGATTACCTTGGATACGACCAAAAATATTGCATACATGCATATTTGTCAGGTGATTTCTAGTGCAAACTATTCAATAATCTATTTATGTTATCCAGAACAAAAATACTTCACACACTTTTGTGTTTTGTCTAATTGCAGGTGTATGGGACATTTGTACAATCCACATATGAAGATAAGGCAAAAGGAGAAGTTTAGGTTCTGTTCAAAAAGTCCTCTCACGTCACTTTTGGGCCAAGAGAAGATAGAGTCCAAGTCTCTCACGTTCTGGATTCAGATTCGGACTGCACAGACATACCTGACTCAAAACGCCAACAACTTTTTCATACGGACTCCGAATTGGGTGATTCTTTTTTTGTTGGAAACTAGATTTCATGCTCTTTCCAACCCAATTGGATTCACCTTTAAATTCGTCCGGAGCATTGAGTTATGGTCGAAACAATCTGACGTTGCACCAGAATCCGAGTCAAACTACAAGTCCAAAGGTGTTGCATCACCTCCACTTGGGCCCATGAGCCTTGTACGACCTAGGGTTGGTTTTAGGCTGCCTTGGGACGTCCTCCCACCTCCTTGGCCGCCACCCCTTGCTCCTATATAAGTAGATCCATCTAGTAGCTTTCCTTGGGATTTGTTTAGTTAAAAGTTAGCCATTGCAACTTCGTGTACTTCGTTTGTGTCCAACGACCAGACCAAGACCGCTTACGGATCCCCACCACTATCAATACTTCATATATATTCGCAATATTCAGATTGCATTATCATATTCTTGCTCGTTCTTCGATTGCTTGCAGGAATAGACCTTCGTGGTCAGGCTGATCGTGCTTCCGGCATCGTCAGTAACCTCAGGAGATTGGTTTAGCGATTGATAAGGCGCAACGTCGTGCACGTTTGTAGTCGGATCGTCAAAGTCGTCTCCACCAAATCGATAGTTATCATCTCATCGAAAGATCGGGACACCCTCGCCTCTATCAAGTGGTATCAGTTTTCAGGTTGCTCGGTGAGAATTTCCAGTTTCCCCTAGATTAGATTTATTTTCTTACCTATTGTCCAAGAAAAAGCCACAAAAAAGTTAGATCTATTCATCCTTTTGTCCAAGCCAGTCTGAGCCTTTGCAATTTTCTATTCATTATTTGCATTATTGAATTATCGGTTGCATCGTCGTGTCGAGTTGCTGGTTTTAGGGTCTAGTTCGTTTAGAGTTTCGAGTTCTGTTCACATTAGTCACGTCGCCGCTGCATCGTTATCCCTTCTGCTGTCCACCACACCATCCATCAAATTCCACCATGTGCTACCCATAGTTCATTGTCACAATCATAGTTGAGGTCGTTCACATCTTCGCTTGATCCAATCTGCATCTTATCTAGTTTGTCTTGGAAAGAGGGAGAGAAAAAAAAGACAGAGAAAGAAAAAGAGAGAAAAAAAAGAAGTCAGAAAAAAAAGAGAAAGAAAAAAAAAGTGTGAGGAAAAAAAAGAGAGAAGAAAAAAACAAAATTCGGATCTATCTAGACTCAATCTCGTAGTTGAATTCGGATTGGAATCTGTTTTGTGCACTGTTTAGTAAAACAAGCATACCTTTCCTTATACGAAGTCCGTTTTGACTCCGCGAGTACTCAAATGAAAGCTAGCGACGAGCCGCATCTAAATAGTTGCAGAGACCAGTTCAATATTTGACACCTCAAAATCGTCTTCTAAATAGGTCTTTTTGCCCTCCGAAGTTCACGGACACAGCTTATTCCAGTTTTTCAAGCCAGTTTCAGAATTCTTTCACTCCTCATATCAACTCGGAATTGAGTGATTCTTTTTGCATTGGAAAGCTTGAGTTAGTAGCATTCTTTGAAAAAAATTATCAGAAAATTGGCACAAACTTTTCAAGAGGAAAGTTGGAGAGAGTTGTTGTATATCCTGCTTGGCAGTTGTTTTTCATCATTATCTTTACTGCCGTTGTGATCTTCACTTATATCTTGCTGTCCAGAGCTACTTAGTATCCTTCATTGATGCTAGTTGTGCTACGCCGTGACCTCATTAGTGTTCTAGGCTCGCGTCTCTAGTCCGGTCTAGCCTAGGACCAGCACAGTACCGTCGTTGAGCGTTTATTTAACATTGCATCTCTGAATTGATTATTGCTAATATTTTGCTACCATATATAGCCAACCCAGCTCCACATATTTCTACACCGTGTATACGTACGTTCCCCTGGCAATCGCTTTACTCAATCTTTGGAGTTATTTGACACCGCTGGTTGCCTGTCAGCACCTGCTGCTTGGTAAGAACTTGTAAGATATTGATATTTGCTTTACTGTGAGCGCTTTACCACCACATCCTAGTAGTTCATAGGAACATTATTCTTGAATTTTGTTTCTTGTTTCTACTAATCATGACAGGATCTAGAGTCAATTCATGGGGTTTGTCGATCGTGGGAGATGTGCCATCACCTATGCAAATACCACAACCGTCACGAGAGGTGCACAAACATCCAAATGCACATGATCAGGTTAATGTTTCTATACCACCATTTAATGGCCGTTTTAGACCTGCTTTATATATTGAATGGGAGTTTGACCTAAATAATATATTTGCTTCCAATAATTTTGATGTACGTAAAAAAGTTAAGGTTGCGGTTGGTTCTTTCACTGGTTATGCTGTAGTTTGGTGGAGTGAATATTGTCGGTTACACCCTAATGATATACCTACTACTTGGGATGATTTGAAACTTGCCATGCGACATACATTCATTCCCGCTTATTATACTCGTGACATGATTACAAAGTTGCAACATTTAAAACAAGGTAGTGACACCGTAACGAAATATTATGATACTTTACAAACTACCTTGCTGCATTCCTCTTTAGAAGAAAGTGAAGAAGATTTTATGGATAGATTTTGGGGAGGATTAAATCGTGACATTCAGGAGATACTAATACATGAAAAGTGTTATCCTATGGACCATTTGTTTCATCTTGCTTGCAAAGCTGAACAGGAAATAAAACGACGTGTTGCGCACAAGGAGAACAAGCGCGAGATGCACATTCCAAGAGTTGATACGGTTGTCCCTTCAACTACTAAGCATACTATGACAACCACATCCGTTGTTGTGAGGACTACATCACCTCCACCATGTGACACATCATCACCGAGAGTGCCTACCTCATCTGAGTTGATCATAAGAGGTAATGACAAAGGTACTAATCTTCCACTTCCACATGAGTATGATGAATGTCTTGTCAATTTAAGTGCACCATGCGGTGAGCTACCTACTACTTTGATCACACCAGCTACCTTAGAGGACTATGTTGATGATTTGACTTTGCCATGTGATCAAACAATTTTGAGTGAGCCCATTGAATTAACTATCGATGCAAAAGAATCAAGTGAATCAGGGAATAAATCAGATTTGGATCAAATATGTTTGAAAATAATTGTGCCAATGTTTAATCATTTTGATATGACCTCTAATCTTGGTGATGGTTCATCAATGTTGGGATGGTTTAATGATAAGCATTGTCAATCTTTTGATATGAATAAGAGCTTCACTTATATGTGCAAACTGAGTTGCAATATTTTCATGCCTTTGACTTCTTGTGATAATATATTGACTTTACATTTCACGACTTTTGAAGGGTGCTCTTGTATAACTGAGTCACATGTGCACCAAATGAGATCAGTAAAAACGGATGACATGTACATATACAACGTGTACACCTTGTCTCTTTTGTTAGCCAGATTTCAGATTAAGCAACGCCGAGGACGGCTTTGTTTTCAAGAAGGGGAGGATGATGAGGACATGATTACCTTGGATACGACCAAAAATATTGCATACATGCATATTTGTCAGGTGATTTCTAGTGCAAACTATTCAATAATCTATTTATGTTATCCAGAACAAAAATACTTCACACACTTTTGTGTTTTGTCTAATTGCAGGTGTATGGGACATTTGTACAATCCACATATGAAGATAGGGGAAAAGGAGAAGTTTAGGTTCTGTTCAAAAAGTCCTCTCACGTCACTTTGGGCCAAGAGAAGAAAGAGTCCAAGTCTCTCACGTTCTGTATTCAGATTCTGACTGCACAGACATACCTGACTCAAAACGCCAACAACTTTTTCATATGGACTCCGAATTGGGTGATTCTTTTTTTGTTGGAAACTAGATTTCGTGCTCTTTCCAACCCAATTGGATTCACCTTTAAATTCGTCCGGAGCATTGAGTTATGGTCGAAACAATCTGACGTTGCACCAGAATCCGAGTCAAACTACAAGTCCAAAGGTGTTGCATCACCTCCACTTGGGCCCATGAGCCTTGTACGACCTAGGGTTGGTTTTAGGCTGCCTTGGGACGTCCTCCCACCTCCTTGGCCGCCACCCCTTGCTCCTATATAAGTAGATCCATCTAGTAGCTTTTTCCTTGGTATTTGTTTAGTTAAAATTTAGCCATTGCAACTTCGTGTACTTCGTTTGTGTCCAACGACCAGACCAAGACCGCTTACGGATCCCCACCACTATCAATACTTCATATATATTCGCAATATTCAGATTGCATTATCATATTCTTGCTCGTTCTTCGATTGCTTGCAGGAATAGACCTTCGTGGTCAGGCTGATCGTGCTTCCGGCATCGTCAGTAACCTCAGGAGATTGGTTTAGCGATTGATAAGGCGCAACGTCGTGCACGTTTGTAGTCGGATCGTCAAAGTCGTCTCCACCAAATCGATAGTTATCAGCTCATCGAAAGATCGGGACACCCTCGCCTCTTACCTCCTTGGCCGCCACCCCTTGCTCCTATATAAGTAGATCCATCTAGTAGCTTTTTCCTTGGGATTTGTTTAGTTAAAAGTTAGCCATTGCAACTTCGTGTACTTCGTTTGTGTCCAACGACCAGACCAAGACCGCTTACGGATCCCCACCACTATCAATACTTAATATATATTCGCAATATTCAGATTGCATTATCATATTCTTGCTCGTTCTTCGATTGCTTGCAGGAATAGACCTTCGTGGTCAGGCTGATCGTGCTTCCGGCATCGTCAGTAACCTCAGGAGATTGGTTTAGTGATTGATAAGGCGCAACGCCGTGCACGTTTGTAGTCGGATCGTCAAAGTCGTCTCCACCAAATCGATAGTTATCATCTCATCGAAAGATCGGGACACCCTCGCCTCTATCAGGTATGGTGCACGGTTGGGTAGCGATGCACCGGGAATTAAGTCAATTTGATGCTCAATCCGTCGAATAGGTGGTAATCCCGGTGGCACGTCTTGTGGGAAGACGTCAGCGAACTCCTGCAAAATGTTAGTGACAGTAGGGGGCAAAGAGGAAGGCACATCCTCGAATGAAAATAATGCCTCTTTGCACACAAAAGCATAGCAAACAGATTTGTTGAAATCTAGCTCATCAATATCAGATTTTGTGGCAAGTAAGCATGCACTTTTCAATTTAATTTCAGAAACAACACTAGATGGTTTATTATTAGGTTTCATTTGTTGCTCAAACTCTTTTGCCACAATCTGATTTTCACTCTTATTTTTCTCCTGTTTTGCTTTATTAGCTCTATTAATGTCATCTTTCAAAATGGAATCAGGAGTCATAGGAAGCAAAGTAATATTTTTGTCCTTATGAACAAGAGTATACTGATTGTTTCTACCATGGTGTACAGAATTTTTATCAAATTACCATGGTCTACCAAGTAATAAGGAACATGCTTGCATGGGTACCACATCACAATCAACATAATCAGCATATGTAGAGATACTAAAATGCACACGAACAGTACGTGTTACCTTAACCTTGCCGCTGTTGTTGAACCATTAGATGTAGTAAGGATGTGGATGTGGTCTTGTGGTGAGAGATAGTTTGTCCACCATCTTCATGCTAGCCAAGTTGTTACAGCTCCCTCCATCTATGATGACGCGAACAGAACGTTCCTTCACAACTCCCTTTGTTTGGAACAAATTATGCCTCTGATTTTGCTCTGCTTGTGTGACCTGCACACTCAAAACACGTTGAGCAACTAAACATTCATACCCATCAGCGTCTTCAGGAGCCATGTATTGCGTCGCATTTTCAGAATCATCTCCACCATGTTCTTCACGTGTAATAAGAGCCAAAGTCTCCTCATCATAGTCACTAGCGGACTCATACCCACCATCCTCAGTAGCAATCATTACACGCTGAGATTTGCATTATCGCGCATAATGTCCTCTTCCCTTACAACGACGACAAATAATATCACTTGTGTGCCCTGTTGATGCCATGGAAGAAGAAGAGCTCTGTGCAGGCCCGACAGGTGCGCTCTTGGCAGATAGTGGTGGTTGTGCCTGCTTTCTTGTATCACGGCTGGAGGTGGAACCTGATGGAGGTGCTGGTGCAGTGGAAGTAGAAGATGCACGCGGTGTCCATGATGAAGGTCGACCTGCAAAAAAGTTAGTTCGCGCCAATGCTTGTCGATCCTGCACTTCACGTTCAGCTTTACAAGCAAGATGGAATAAACGAGTGATATTAGTATACTCCTTATACTCTAGAATGGTCTGATTCTCTCTATTTAAACCACGCATAAAACGTGCAAGCATAGCTTCATTCTCCTCAACAATACCACATCTAATCATGCCAGTTTGTAATTCCTGATAATATTCTTCTACAGAATTTTTCCCTTGTCGTAAACGCTGCAGTTTTTGAAGCAATTCATGTTGATAATATGGTGGAACCCAACGAGTACGCATAGCAGTTTTCAAAGCAGCCCAAGTAGTTGTAATAGGATATAATCTACAATGCTCAGACCACCATACACATGCAAAACTAGTGAAAGCACAAACAGCAGCAGCAACCCGTCTCTCCTCGGGATATTGTAAACATGTAAAACGTTGTTCAGTTTCTAACTCCCAAGTAAGATATACATCAGGAATGTATCTACCCTCAAACGGTGGAATATTCAATTTTAGTTTAGGAACATGGTCATGATCTCGTACCTGAGGTGGTGGTGCAGGCCTACCGTTGCGAATATATACCTGAGGTCGACCTGCTGGAGGTGGTGCTGGTGGCTGCACGTAGTTCTGATTTTGATCAACCTCATCCTCATAATCGCCCGCATAATCGTCATCCTCCTCAGCCGCCGCAGTAGCAGGAGCCAAAGAAGCATCAATAGTAGGTGCAGCGGCACCCGAATTTTGAGCAGTCTCAATTGGAACGCGCTGTGCTGGTCCCACTTGATTTGGAAGGCGGCGTTGGAGATGTGGTTGTTGTTGTTGTAGAGGTGCGATAGGTGCAGCCGGTGGTGGTTGGGGAAGACGCTTGAGCAATTCATTAAACCTGTTATCCAGCTTTGTCTCAAACGACTTCTCCACGGCATCTATCTTCTCCATAGCCTCTTCAAATCCGTTTAGCACATCTCCCACCTGGCCACTCATCATTTGCTGAAATTTATCATGCAACCCCTTGTTCGTCATGTTCTCTCAATCAGTCTCATCGGCTTGTGATCCTGCCATGGTTAGCAGCAATAGAAACACAAAAGAATATGATCCTACAGACTACTAGGAAGTGGTGGTGATGGTGGTGTGTCACAAATCCTTCAAGCGAATCTCAAATTCTTACCAGTTCTTACCCAGCAGCAGGCTGTGATCGGCAACCGTTGTAGTCAAAACTCTCAAAGCTTGGATAGAGCGATTACCAGGGAGAGTCAAACGCACGACGTAGATGTATGTGGAGCTGGGAAGGCTTATAATATGGTAGTCAAAAGGGTCAGCAATAATCAATTTAGATATGCAAAAGTTGAATAAACGCTCAACGACGGTACTGTGCTGGTCCTAGGCTAGACCGTGCTAGAGACGCGAGCATAGAACACTAACAAAATCACGGCGCTGCACGTAAACAAGGGAGGAGCACACTCTGAAACTTTTTTTTGCACCTTTTTTCCTCTTTTTTTTGCTCCGCAACAATTTTTTTTCGAAAAAGTCTACAAATGGTCTAAAAACTGCCTGCCAGAATTTTCCAGACTTAGTTTTTTTTTTGAAACTGGAACTATTTTTCTACTGCGGGTAACACAGAAGTTTGGGAGTCCTTCTCTGTCACGACTCGGAGTATGGCGTGATCTGGAAATCCAAAACAGAGTAACAAAATACTGGACTTGGACTAGGACTGGTGGCGGAGATGAATCTGGTGGAACTCGGACTGGTGGCGGAGATGAATCTGGTGGAACTCGGACTGGTGGCGGATATATGTTGCAGGTGTACTCGGATTGGCGTGATGGCGGCGGATATGTGGTGGCGTATATGGACTCGGATTGGCGGTGAATATGTGGTGGTGGTATACGGCAGCGGCGATGAAGTTGGTGCGGTGGTGGTATATGGCAGCAGCGATGATGATGATGCGGTGGTGATATATGGCAGCGGCGACGTGACAACCTGTGAACAGAACTCGAAACTCTAAAGGACTAGACGCTAAGACCAGCAACTTGACACGACGATGCAACCGCAAATTCAACAAAGCAAACACAGAAAAGATTATGCAAAGGCTCAGATTGGTTCGGATAGGATGAACTAACCCTAATTATTTTTTTGCCTTTTTCATGGACTATAGGTATGATGAACAAACTCGATCTAAACTACGAAAAACTGTAAAATCTCACCGAGCAACCTGGAAATCTGATACCATTTGATAGAGGCAAAGGTGTCCCCTCTTTCGATGAGATGATGGATATCGCTTTGGTGGAAGTCGACTTTGACGATCCGACAACGAACGTGCGATGACATCGCGCCTTAACAATCGCTAAACCAACTCCGAGAGGTTATTGACCACGCCGGAGCACCATCAACCTGACCACGAGGGTCTGTTTCCTGCGAGCAAACGAAGAACAAGCAAGAAACTGAGATTGCAATCTGGATATTGCGAATATAAGATGAAAGCTTTATTGATCAAGGTGGGGTTCTGTGACGCCTTTGTCTGGTCGTTGAACACAAACGAAGCACGCGAAGTTGCAGCTATGGCGAACTTTTAATCTAAACAAAACCCAAAGTCTAAACGACGCCCTAAGGGCTGTATATATGGAGGAAGAGGGGGGAATTTCGTGGCCCTTGGGGAAGGGGTCTGAACCAACCCTATATCTTGTTTCCCCACACATACGGACTCTAAAAACAGCCTATACTCAAGTATTTCAAAATTACATGGGCCTGGCCCAATAATAAGGTGACGCAGCACCTAGAATAGCCTCTGGACGAAAGTTATGAAGTAGCATCTTGTATATTTCGTCCAAGGCTTCATGCACGCATTATGGTGGCTTCAACGTCCTGAAATCATCACTTGTAACTCCGTTCTTGTCCCCCATGGGCATGCCATCATCTCCATGCTTGTTCTTCCTCCAACGTTCATCCTTCTCAAAGCTAGGCCCTTCATTTGTAAGCAAAACAAATGTATCCAATTTAGGCAGCATCATATTCTCATGAACATTAGAATCATTACCAAGAAACGAAAGTACCTGGTAATTTAATTGGCGTGCGCGAGCTCTAGTAATTGGTCCAGTATGTATAGCAGCAGGGGCTGTGGGTTAACAATGGTATTGATGTCCTCATCAGTACACGGGTCCACAAGAGAGGCCGCACTCTTTTGTTTCTGCTTATGTTATGCATTGCTTAAAATTACCTGCAACTTTATCATCCTGTTCACCTCTTGGACTCCAAGTCAGGTCCAAATTAACTTTCAAACTTGAGTTCTAAATTATTTGTGGGGCACATATCGAGGAAGCAATGAATAGTATCTCTGTCTAATATCTGGTTCACCTAGGGTATGCCTATGTTGTTCATCTTGGGTGGGAAATAAATAGTAAAGCAATCATCATCTTTCTTTTTATTAAATTAAAGCAATGATCAGCCTGCTATCATTATTTTTGGATCCATCCACTGGTTGTTACCATCACTCTAAATTTTTGCATGCTGTCCTTACATAATCTCACCATATTTTTTTCGTATGCATGTCAGATATTGTACACAGTCATGCTGAACATGTAGGGAAAAGAGAAGAGTTTTGCGCGGCAATACAATGTCATGCAGACATCGCTCCATGGTGGGTTTGATGCAGAGCATCCTACGATCATCCCCATGTACACTCGAGCCTACACCATTTGGCACAAGGTGAACTCGCTCCTTTCCGAATCTTCCCTTTCCGCATGTAAGACATGGATGCTACTTCAAGCGCGGACCTTGTTCATAATCAGGTACACCCGGGGAGACCATGGAGAACCCAAGGACCAAGGCCAAGCATGCGCAGAAGCAAAGGAAGGAGAAGGAAGAAGAGCCAGCTGCTACAGGCCCCGGACATCCGGCCCCCGCCCGGAAATCCGGCGCCCATCACAGAACGTCCCGAAGCTGAACCTCGTCAGCTCGGACGTCCGGCCAAAGGCCCGGATATCCGGCTCTACCCGAGCCGCCGGACATCCGGCCCCCAGCCCGGACATCCGGACCCCGCCCACAGAGAGCTCCGAGACCGGCCACGCCAGCCCGGACATCCGGCCTCCCTGCCCGGACATCCGGCCCGTCGCGAAACCCCGGACATCCGGCCACCTGCCTGTGCGCAGAGAACGGGCCAAGGGCCCATGTATCCCCCTCTCACTTACCCCTTCATGGGCTAACACTATATATAGACCCCCACCTCCTCCTACTTAGGGTTAGCAAAGGATTAGCTCATTTAGAGATAGAGCTTTGCTCATCCATATCGGATCTACTCCACGGGAGAGACTGCGGCCCCTCTACGGAGAAGATCCACCTTGGATTCAAGACCCCTCACGGGAAGATCCCCTCGTGGATTCAAGACCTCCCCACGGAGAAGAACGGGTTACCCTTTGTATCGTCCTTTGTTGACTTTGGATCTTGTATCTCCTCTTGATGCGGAGCATCCCAAGGTCATCCCCATGGACCTACCATCGTCTCATCAAGTGCCTAGTGGACCCATGACTCGATCACATGCAAGAGCTCTCGAGACCAAGGTGACATCTCTCCTCTCACAATTCTACTTCGATGACCATGAGACATGGCTACTACCTCAAACGGAGACATTGTGCATACTCAGGTATCAAGGAGTTAGCCATGGAGACGCCAAGGAGCAAGGAGAATCCGAAGAGGAAGATGGACGTGAAGACGGAGAAGAAAAAGGGCTAAGTCAGCAGAAGCCCGGACGATCCGGACCGCCGTCCGGACGATCCGGCCTCAGCCCGGATGATCCGGACCCCGGCCCGGACGATCCGGCTAACATGGCCAACGACACCCGAAGCCTCAACATGAAGCCGGATTATCCGGACCCAGGCCCAGATCATCCGACCCTTCCGCAGCTGCGCCAACACAACCGGATCATCCGGACGCCGACCCGGATCATCCGGACCCCCGAAGCCCGGATCATCCAGACCAACTCCCGGATCATCCGGCCACCGCCTGCGTGCGTGACCTGGGCCGAGGCCCGTGTACCCGTTTCGTCCCCTCACTTACCCCTTCGCCCCTTGGGCTATAAATAGACCTTCTCCTCCCCATTTTTAGGGTTAGCAAAGTAGTAGCTCATATGTGAGGATAGCTTTTGCTCATCCATACGGATCGTCTCCTCGAGAGTGACCGCGGCCCCTCTATGGAGAAGATCCCCTTGGATTCAAGACCCCCTCTTGGGTGGCCCCATCAAGACCTCCTTACGGACAAGAACCGGTTACCGTTTGTATCATCCGTAGTTGACTTTGGATCTTGTATCTTACCTTTGTGTTCATCGATCTAGCGCATGTGTGATCTATTCTTGTTGGTTGAGTGATTCTCTCGTGTTTCCTCTTGTGTTTTCCCTCGTTTATCCCTCGTGTTCTTCGTGTTCATCATCGGGATCCGCTCCTTTCGTGAAAGATCGTCCATCTAGGGTTCCACCGTACATCATCTTGGTATCATGAGCCACGTTGATCACGATTTCGGAGCCTCCCCTCTTCGTTTTCTAGCTTGATTTTGTTCTTTTTCATCCTAATCCGAAAATCCCCACAAAAATAGCCCCAATTTTTTTTTTTGTGATTTGTGAGTTTTGATGATGTTTTGTTGGTTTTGATCCGTGAGTTTGTTGTGTTGCAAGTGGATCTAGCCTTCCCTCACCATCTCCACCTCCCAATCCCTCCAAAATCCGCGAAATCCCCGAATTTGTGGCCGTTTTCGAGTTTATCCTGAGCCATCCCCGAGCGAGATTGACCCGCCCGGATCATCCGGATCATCCGGATCCGCCCGGATCATCCGGCTTCTTCTGTCGAAACTGCATTTCCTGCAGTTTTTTACCACCGCCGCCTACGCCTCCGCATACCCACTTCGACCACCACCACCTAACTTCCGGAAACCCCTCCGCAAACCCTTCCAATACCCCAAACCATACCACCAATTGACCGCTACCTATTCCGACACTTTTTGTCACGTTCGGTTTTGAGAATCTGAGTTGTGGCTCAGCGTTTCCTCTCGTGTTTCGGCTACATAGGGACGATTCGACATCAACATCACCACCGCTCATCTTCGCCAAGGACTACTACGAACGACTACACCCTTGTGGTATCAACTTCACATTGGTATCATCTTGGTATCGTGATCTCATCATACTCTCTTGCATTTGCATTGATAACCCCATAGCCTTACTTTTGCGTAGCTTTCCCATCGAGACTAGCCTTTGAGTATTGCCGGCAACGTGACTTGTGAACATTAGTGATCATACTTCCCATAGCATAGATACTATCATCGTGTTGCATATCTTGGAATCATGTCTTGTGTCACAAAGTTGTCATTGCATTCACAATTGCTATCTTGGTTCGTGAAGCATTGCATGAAACAAGAGCTCAAACAACAAAGAGCCAAACAAGCTTTTAAGCAAAAGGGAAAGATAAGCAACGAGCTTATAAGCAAGAACCATAGCAGCATACAACATTAAGATTGTCATACTCGATCATCTTGGATCATATCTCCGGAACATCATACATAGAGCATACTTGGGATAGAAGTTGTTGCATTTTTGCTTAGTAGGTTGTGCACAAGTTTGTATCCGCCTTTTGTGCAATCGTGCTAACGTCTCTCTAGTGTTGTGCAACAAGAGCATTTTCGTGGATTCCACATTTTGGCTCACCCTTGGTTGCACGACCCCATTTATCTTTCCGTGTGTTGTGTTTCCGTGTACCTTATCTTGCTATTGGTCTACTTGTTGCATTTACAAGTCGCGAATCTTCTCCAACATTATTGAATCTTGCTTACATTCGCATCAAAAATTGTGCCACCATCCTAACCAAGCTCCACCATAAGCTTTTACTTGTGTAGGTGTGAGGAACCGACAAGAATTGGTACCAATTGTGCTATTTCCTTGTTACACATTGGAGTGATCTTTGATCCATCTTCAACATCGGTCAAGGTACATTTGGTATTGGTTCTTCCTTTTCTCCCACTCACATATCTTTGTTTGGAATGATGGATAGGCCAAGTACTTCTACCAACCCACTCTTATTGGAGCAAGACAACGACATGTCATCCTACGTCACCAAGACTCAACTATTTGGAGCACATCTGGCTTTGCATCAAGAACAACTTACTTTGGGCGACCGCATCGACAATCTCGCCACTGACCTACGACAATGTGAGCAACGTACAAGAGACTACTTCGACACATCCATGAATTCCCTCAAAGAAGATATCCGAACCATGATGGTCCGCTCTTCTACAACTTCGTCCTCTTCAAGACGGAGCCGCTCAATTCGACACTCCGATGACACCCTCTCCGGTTCAAGTACACCGACATCGAACACTCTTCGTCGTGCCGCGCGTCAAAACCGTCAAGCTAACCGCAATCCTCTACATGACACCGACTCTCAAGAGCATCGACATCGTCAAAACCAAGCTGCTTTCGCACAAGCACAAGAACGGCAACGCCAACGACAACAAGAACAAGAGGAGCGAGCGCGACAACATCAAGATGCACAAGACGCCGAGGCGCAACGTCAAGAACAACAACTACGTGAAGCTCAAGCACTTGAGGCGCAACGTGCCCTTCATGATTCAAGTCGTGTCGTAGCCAATCGACGCCGACAAGCTCGACTACATCAAAAGCACTTCGCGACGAAGCTCAAGAAAGAATTTTCCAAGCACGTGTGCATCGACAAGCTCCTCGTTAAGATCGACAAGCTCCTCGTCAAGATAGACAAGCTCCTACACAAGCGAGACAAGAACGTCAAGTCCAGCGAGAGCAAGAAGACAATGGACCCCCTCCTCGCCAAGAGCAACATGAGGAAGACAACCCTCCTCACCAAGAGCAACATGAGATTGTCAATCCTCACCGACATGGGCGTCAACATCCCCGACCCCAACACAATGAAGAGCAACGATATGGCAAGCTAAAGTTCACCATGCCCAAGTTTACCGGAAGCAATGACCCCGAAGAATACATATCATGGGCATTGAAGGTTGACAAAATCTTCCGCTTGCACAACTACGAAGAAGAGAAGAAGATCGCAATGGCATCCCTCGAATTCCAAGACTACGTCCTCATTTGGTGGGAACAAGTCACTGAGCGCCAAGCAGCAAGAGGTGAATCACCCATCATCACTTGGGCACAAATGAAGGATGTCATGAGAGCACGATTCGTACCAAACTACTACAACCGCGACCTCTTCAAGAAACTCCAACAACTCAAGTAAGGAACCAAGAGCGTTGAAGAATACTACAAGGAATGGAGATTGCCATGATACGAGCCAATGTCAAAGAAGATGATAAGCAAACTATGGCGCGTTTCCTGAATGGACTCAATCACCCTATCAAGAAGATTGCCAACTTCCAACCATACTCAAACCTCATCGAGCTAGTGCATCAAGCTACGAAAGCGGAACGGCAAGTCCAAGACGACTTCAAGTATGCCAAGTTCTCATCCAAGTCCTACGGCTTCTCCAACAATCAAGCTTCGACAAGCAACGGTGACAAGTCAAGTTACAAGAAAGCTTCGACAAGCTCAAGTCGTCCTCCTACTACAAGCAACAACAAGAAAGCTTCATCATCATCTACCCCAACCGATGAGACCATCAAGACAAGTTCCATCAAATGCTTCACATGCGGAGGCCGAGGCCACAAGTCCTTCGAGTGCACAAACAAGCGCACCATGATCCTCAACAACGACGGAACCTATGACTCCATGAGTGAAGGAGAAATGGAAGCCCTTGAGCAAGTGGCCATGCACCGACAAGTGAACAATGATGAAGAAGATGATCACATCTTTTGTCACGAAGACTCAAGTCCCGCTCTTGTTGTCTCCAAGATCTTGACTCTTCAACATCAACAAGATGAAGATCAAAGGTGCCATATTTTCCACACCAAGGCCGGAATCAATGGAAGGTCCGTCAAGGTAATCATCGATGGAGGAAGTTGCCATAACTTAGCGAGTGAAGAACTATGCTCCAAACTCCAATTGGTCAAGATAAAGCACCCGCACCCATACAAGGTTCAATGGCTAAGCGACACCGGCACCATCCAAGTCGAGTATAGAGTACAAGTCTCTTTCAAGATCAGCACCTATGAAGACACTTTGGAGTGTGATGTCCTTCCGATGACCGTGTGCCACCTCCATCTTGGACGGCCATGGCAATTTGACCGAGGTGTCATTCACGATGAGCGTACAAATCACTATAGCTTCAAGATGAAAGGGAAAGAGTTTGTGCTACGTCCTATGTCTCCAAGCCAAGTGTTCGCCGACAAGCAAAACACCCATCGTGGAGAGAATAGTGAGAGAGCGAACCACCAAAAAGAGAGTGAGCGCCACAAGCCCAAATTGAGTGCCTCCACGATGAGCGACAAGGAAACCTTAGTTCTCTTTGCCACCAAACGTGAGATGAGAGAAGTGTGTGAGAACCCATCAAGTGTCCTACACTATGTCCTATTGTGCAAGGACGAGGAACTAACGACTAACAACTCTCACAATCTTCCTCAAGTGTTATCCTCTTTATTGTTGGAATTCCAAGATGTTTTCCCCGATGAGCTACCTCCGGGTCTACCTCCACTACGAGGCATTGATGAGGACATCAATACCATTGTTACACCCACAGCCCCTGCTGCTATACATACTGGACCAATTACTAGAGCTCGCGCACGCCAATTAAATTACCAGGTACTTTCTTTTCTTGGTAATGATTCTAATGTTCATGAGAATATGATGCTGCCTAAATTGGATACATTTGTTTTGCTTACAAATGAAGGGCCTAGCTTTGAGAAGGATGAACATTGGAGCAAGAACAAGCATGGAGATGATGGCATGCGCATGGGGAACAAGAACGGAGTTACAAGTGATGATTTCAGGACGTTGAAGCCACCATAATGCGTGCATGAAGCCTTGGACGAAATATACAAGATGCTACTTCATAACTTTCGTCCAGAGGCTATTCTAGGTGCTGCGTCACCTTATTATTGGGCCATGCCCATGTAATTTCGAAATACTTGAGTATAGGCTGTTTTTAGAGTCCACGAAATTCCCCCCCTCTTCCTCCATATATACAGCCCTTAGGGCGTCGTTTAGACTTTGGGTTTTATTAGATTAAAAGTTCGCCATAGCTGCAACTTCGTGTACTTCGTTTGTGTTCAACGACCAGACAAAGGCGTCACAGACCCCACCTTGATCAATAAAGCTTTCATCTTATATTCGCAATATCCAGATTGCAATCTCAGTTTCTTGCTTGTTCTTCGTTTGCTCGCAGGAAACAGACCCTCGTGGTCAGGTTGATCGTGCCCCGGCGTGGTCAATAACCTCTCGGAGTTGGTTTAGCGATTGCTAAGGCGCGACGTCATCGCACGTTCGTAGTCGGATCGTCAAAGGTGTCCCGTCTTTCGATGAGATGATGGATATCGCTTTGGTGGAAGTCGACTTTGACGATCCGACTACGAACGTGCGATGACGTCGCGCCTTAGCAATCGCTAAACCAACTCTGAGAGGTTACTGACCACGCCGGAGCACGATCAACCTGACCACGAGGGTCTGTTTCCTGCGAGCAAACGAAGAACAAGCAAGAAACTGAGATTGCAATCTGGATATTGCGAATATAAGATGAAAGCTTTATTGATCAAGGTGGGGTTCTGTGACGCCTTTGTCTGGTCGTTGAACACAACGAAGTACGCGAAGTTGCAGCTATGGTGAACTTTTAATCTAAACAAAACCCAAAGTCTAAACGACGCCCTAAGGGCTATATATATGGAGGAAGAGGGGGGGAATTTCGTGGCCCTTGAGGAAGGGGTCCGAAACCAACCCTATCTCTTGTTTCCCCACACATACGGACTCTAAAAACAGCCTATACTTATGTATTTCGAAATTACATGGGCCTGGCCCAATAATAAGGTGACGCAGCACCTAGAATAGCCTCTGGACGAAAGTTATGAAGTAGCATCTTGTATATTTCGTCCAAGGCTTCATGCACGCATTATGGTTGCTTCAACGTCCTGAAATCATCACTTGTAACTCCGTTCTTGTTCCCCATGCGCATGCCATCATCTCCATGCTTGTTCTTGCTCCAATGTTCATCCTTCTCCAAGCTAGGCCCTTCATTTGTAAGCAAAACAAATGTATCCAATTTAGGCAGCATCATATTCTCATGAACATTAGAATCATTACCAAGAAACGAAAGTACCTGGTAATTTAATTGGCGTGCGCGAGCTCTAGTAATTGGTCCAGTATGTATAGCAGCAGGGCCTGTGGGTGTAACAATGGTATTGATGTCCTCATCAGAGATATACATGGGCCTCTGGCCCGTGGCTGCGCGCAGGCAGGCGCCGGATGTCCGAGCTGGGGCCCGGATGTCTGGGGCTTCGCGAGGCGCCGGATGTCCGGGCTGAAGTGGCCAAACTTTGGGTGCCTTCTGTTGTCGATGCCGGATTTCCGGGGGAAGGGCCGGATGTCCGGGCTTTGGCGAGACGCCGGATGTCCGGGGCTGGCGCCGGATGTCCGGCCGCTGATGGTACTTGGCGGTTGGGCGGCTGCTGTGGGTGAGGTTCCAGGGGCCGGATGTCCGGGGTCCTGGCCGGATGTCCGGGTCCTGGGAGCTATCTCCGTCTTCTTCTTCCGTCGTCGCTTCCATGCTTCTCTCGCGGATGGTGTAGTTGTTCCTTGGCCCTTGCACTCAATTCATCAAGCATATCATCTAGCCTAGGAATAGGATGACGATAACGAATAGTATGTTATTAATGCCTCTACAATCAACACACATACGTGATGTACCATCTCATGATGGATATCGCTTTGGTGGAAGTCGACTTTGACGATCCGACTACGAACGTGCGAGGACGTCGCGCCTTAGCAATCGCTAAACCAACTCCGAGAGGTTATCGACCACGCCGGAGCACGATCAACCTGACCACGAGGGTCTGTTTCCTGCGAGCAAACGAAGAACAAGCAAGAACCTGATATTGCAATCTGGATATTGCGAATATAAGATGAAAGCTTTATTGATCAAGGTGGAGTTCTGTGACGCCTTTGTCTGGTCGCTGAACACAAACGAAGTACACGAAGTTGCAGCTATGGCGAACTTTTCATCTAAACAAAACCCAAAGTCTAAACGACGCCCTAAGGGCTGTATTTATGGAGGAAGAGGGGGGGGGGATTTCGTGGCCCTTGAGGAAGGGGTCCGAAACCAACCCTATCTCTTGTTTCCCCACACATACGGACTCTAAAAACAGCCTATACTTATGTATTTCGAAATTACATGGGCCTGGCCCAATAATAAGGTGACGCAGCACCTAGAATAGCCTCTGGACGAAAGTTATGAAGTAGCATCTTGTATATTTCGTCCAAGGCTTCATGCACGCATTATGGTGGCTTCAACGTCCTGAAATCATCACTTCGCATGCCATCATCTCCATGCTTGTTCTTGCTCTAATGTTCATCCTTCTCAAAGCTAGGCCCTTCATTTGTAAGCAAAACAAATCTATCCAATTTAGGCAGCATCATATTCTCATGAACATTAGAATCATTACCAAGAAACGAAAGTACCTGGTAATTTAATTGGCGTGCGCGAGCTCTAGTAATTGGTCCAGTATGTATAGCAGCAGGGGCTGTGGGTGCAACAATGGTATTGATGTCCTCATCATCCTCCCCTTCTTGAAATGAAGTCGTCCTCGACGGAAGCTCATCTTCCTCACCCAAATAAGGCTTCAAATCTGCAATGTTAAAAGTGGGACTAACCCCAAAATCTGCAGGCAGCTCAAGTTTATATGCATTATCATTTATTTTCTCTAACACCTTAAAAGGACCATCAGCACGTGGCATTAGCTTTGATTTGCGCAAATCAGGAAATCTATCCTTACGCAAATGTAACCAAACAAGATCTCCAGGTGCAAACACAACATGTTTTCTACCCTTATCTCCAGCAAGTTTATATTTAGCATTCATACGCTCAATGTTTTCCTTAGTTAACTCATGCATTTTTAAGATCAATTCAGCATGTTGTTTAGCATCAAAATTAACCTTCTCCGAAGATGGAAGAGGCAACAAATCAATAGGTGCACGAGGTAGGAAACCATACACAATTTCAAAAGGGCACATCTTAGTAGTAGAATGCAATGAACGATTATAAGCAAACTCAATATGAGGCAAGCATTCTTCGCACATTTTCTTATTATTCTTCAAAACAGCCCTAAGCATAGTAGAGAATGTTCTATTGACTACTTCAGTTTGTCCATCAGTTTGGGGGTGACAAGTAGTACTAAAAAGCAGTTTACTCCCCAACTTAGCCCATAAACATCTCCAAAAGTGGCTAAGAAATTTAGTATCACGATCGGAAACAATAGTATTTGGCACACCATGCAAGCGAACAATTTCACGAAAGAACAAATCAGCAACATTAACAGCATCATCGCTTTTATGACATGGTATAAAGTGTGCCATTTTCGAGAATCTATCCACGACAACAAATATGCTATCCCTCCCCTTCTTTGTTCGAGGTAAACCTAAAACAAAGTCCATAGATATATCCTCCCAAGGAACACTAGGTACAGGCAAAGGCATATATAAACCATGAGGATTGAGTCGTGACTTAGCTTTTTGACATGTAGTGCAGCGAGCAACAAAACGCTCAACATCCCGTCTCATCTTTGGCCAAAAGAAATGTGTAGCAAGTACGTCCTCCGTCTTCTTCACGCCAAAGTGTCCCATTAATCCTCCTCCATGCGCCTCCTGCAACAACAAAAGACGAAGAGAGCTAGCTGGAATGCATAGCTTGTTAGCACGGAACACAAATCCATCATTAACGACAAACTTGTTCCAGGTTCTTCCTGCTTTACAATTATGCAATACATCTTTAAAATCAGCATCATGCACATATTGATCTTTGATGGTCTCCAAACCAAATATTTTGAAGTCAAGTTGTGAAAGCATAGTATAGCGACGAGACAATGCATCAGCAATAACATTTTCTTTACCCTTCTTGTGTTTAATGACATAAGGGAAAGTTTCAATGAATTCAACCCATTTAGCATGTCTACGATTCAGTTTAGCTTGACTTTTAATATGTTTCAAAGATTCATGATCAGAATGTATAACAAATTCTTTGGGCCATAAATAATGTTGCCATGTTTCTAAAGTCCGAACAAGAGCATATAGTTCTTTATCATAAGTAGAATAATTCAGACTAGGCCCACTCAATTTTTCAGAAAAGTATGCAACAGGTTTGCCATCTTGTAATAACACACCTCCTAATCCAATGCCACTAGCATCACATTCTAGCTCAAAAGTCTTATTAAAATCAGGAAGTTGGAGTAAAGGAGCATGTGTCAACTTATCTTTCAATACCGTGAAGGCTTCTTCCTGTGCGGTACCCCAAACAAAAGGCACATCCTTCTTTGTAAGCTCGTTGAGAGGTGCAGCAATGGTGCTAAAATCTCTCACAAAACGCCGATAGAAACCAGCGAGTCCAAGAAAACTCCGCACTTGTGTGACCGTTTTGGGCTGCGGCCAACTCTCAATAGCTTCAATCTTGGCTTTATCAACTTCAATTCCCTGTGGAGTAACAACATAGCCAAGAAAAGATACTCGGTCGGTGCAAAAGGTGCACTTCCCAAGGTTACCAAACAAACATGCATCACGTAGAGCAATAAAAACACCACGTATGTTCCAAATGTTCTTCCAAAGATTTGCTATAAATCAGTATATCATCAAAATAGGCTACCACAAATCGTCCAATGAAAGCACGTAAAACTTCGTTCATTAGTCTCATGAAAGTACTAGGTGCATTAGTTAACCCAAAAGGCATGACTAACCACTCATATAAACCAAACTTAGTTTTAAATGCAGTTTTCCATTCATCTCCCAATTTCATACGAATTTGATGGTATCCACTACGCAAATCAACTTTGGAGAATATTGTAGAGCCACTCAATTCATCAAGCATATCATCTAGCCTAGGAATAGGATGACGATAACGAATAGTAATATTATTAATGCCTCTACAATCAACACACATACGCGACGTACCATCCTTTTTAGGCACTAGTATAATAGGAACAGCACAAGGACTAAGAGATTCGCGTATATAACCTTTGTCGAGCAGCTCCTGTACTTGACGCATAATCTCCTTCGTCTCCTCTGGATTGGTACGGTATGGTGCACGGTTGGGTAGCGATGCACCGGGAATTAAGTCAATTTGATGCTCAATCCCTCGAATAGGTGGTAATCCCGGTGGCACGTCTTGTGGGAAGACGTCAGCGAACTCCTGCAAAATGTTAGTGACAGCAGGGGGCAAAGAGGAAGGCACGTCCTCGAATGAAAATAATGCCTCTTTGGACACAAAAGCATAGCAAACAGATTTGCTGAAATCTAGTTCATCAATATCAGATTTTGTGGCAAGTAAACATGCACTTTTCAATTTAATTTCAGAAACAACACTAGATGGTTTATTATTAGGTTTCATTTGTTGCTCAAATTCCTTTGCCACAATCTGATTTTCACTCTTATTTTTCTCCTGTTTTGCTTTATTAGCTCTATTAATGTCATCTTTCAAAATGGAATCAGGAGTCATAGGAAGCAAAGTAATATTTTTATCCTTATGAACAAGAGTATACTGATTGTTTCTACCATGGTGTACAGAATTTTTATCAAATTGCCATGGTCTACCTAGTAATAAGGAACATGCTTGCATGGGTACCACATCACAATCAACATAATCAGCATATGTAGAGATACTAAAATGCACACGAACAGTACGTGTTACCTTAACCTTGCCGCTGTTGTTGAACCATTGGATGTAGTAAGGATGTGGATGTGGTCTTGTGGTGAGAGATAGCTTCTCCACCATCTCCATGCTAGCCAAGTTGTTACAGCTCCCTCCATCTATGATGACGCGAACAGAACGTTCCTTCACAACTCCCTTTGTATGGAACAAATTATGCCTCTGATTTTGCTCTGCTTGTGTGACCTGCACACTCAAAACACGTTGTGCAACTAAACATTCATACCTGTCAGCGTCTTCAGGAGCCATGTATTGCGTCTCATTTTCAGAATCATCTCCACCATGTTCTTCACGTGTAATAAGAGCCAAAGTCTCCTCATCATAGTCACTAGCGGACTCATACCCACCATCCTCAGTAGCAATCATGAGACGCTGAGATTTGCATTCTCTCGCAAAATGTCCTCTTCCCTTACAACGACGACAAATAATATCACTTGTGTGCCCTGTCGATGCCATGGAAGAAGAAGAGCTCTGCGCAGGCCCGGCAGGTGTGCTCTTGGCAGAGAGTGGTGGTTGTGCCTGCTTTCTTGTATCACGGCTGGAGGTGGCACCTGATGGAGGTGATGGTGAAGTGGAAGTAGAAAATGCACGCGGTGTCCATGATGAAGGTCGACCTGCAGAAAAGTTAGTTCGCGCCAATGGCTGTCGATCCTGCACTTCACGTTCAGCTTTACACGCAAGATGGAATAAACGAGTGATATTATTATAATCCTTATACTCTAGAATGGTCTGAATCTCTTTATTTAATCCACCCATAAAACGTGCAAGCATAGCTTCATTCTCCTCAACAATACCACATCTAATCATGCCAGTTTGTAATTCCTGATAATATTCTTCTACAGAATTTTTCCCTTGTCTTAAACGCTGCAATTTTTGAAGTAATTCACGTTGATAATATGGTGGAACCCAACGAGTACGCATAGCAGTTTTCAAAGCAGCCCAAGTAGCTGGAACAGGATATAATCTACAATGTTCAGACCACCAAACACAGGCAAAGCTAGTGAAGGCACAAACAGCAGCAGGAACACGTCTCTCCTCAGGATATTGTAAACATGTAAATCGTTGTTCAGTTTCTAACTCCCAAGTAAGATATATATCAGGAACATATCTACCCTCAAATGGTGGAATATTCAATTTCAGTTTAGGGAGATGGTCATGATCTCGTACCTGAGGTGGTGGTGCCGGCCTACCGTTGCGAATATATACCTGAGGTCGACCTGCTGGTGGTGGTGCTGGTGGCTGCACGTAGTTCTGATTTTGATCAACCTCATCCTCATAATCGCCCGCATAATCGTCATCCTCCGCAGCCGCCGCAGGAGCAGGAGCCAAAGAAGCATCAACAGTAGGTGCAGCAGCCTCCGAATTTTGACCAATCTCAATTGGAACGCGCTGTGCCCGTCCCACTTGATTTGGAAGGCGGCGTTGGAGATGTGGTTGTTGTTGTTGTAGAGGTGCGACATGTGCAGCCGGTGGTGGTTGGGGAAGACGCTTGAGTAATTCAGTAAACTTGTTATCCAGCTTTGTCTCGAACGACTTCTCCACGGCATCTATCTTCTCCATAGCCTCTTCAAATCTGTTTAGCACATCTCCCACCTGGCCACTCATCATTTGCTGAAATTTATCATGCAACTCCTTGTTCGTCATGTTCTCCCAATCAGTCTCATCGGCTTGTGAACCTGCCATGGTTAGCAGCAATAGAAACACAAAAGAATATGATCCTGCAGACTACTAGAAGTGGTGGTGATGGTGGTGTGTCACAAAACCTTCAAGCGAATCTCAAATTCTTACCAGTTGATAGAGGCAAAGGTGTCCCGTCTTTCGATGAGATGATGGATATCGCTTTGGTGGAAGTCGACTTTGACGATCCGACTACGAACGTGCGAGGACGTCGCGCCTTAGCAATCGCTAAACCAACTCCGAGAGGTTATCGACCACGCCGGAGCACGATCAACCTGACCACGAGGGTCTGTTTCCTGCGAGCAAACGAAGAACAAGCAAGAACCTGAGATTGCAATCTGGATATTGCGAATATAAGATGAAAGCTTTATTGATCAAGGTGGAGTTCTGTGACGCCTTTGTCTGGTCGCTGAACACAAACGAAGTACGCGAAGTTGCAGCTATGGCGAACTTTTCATCTAAACAAAACCCCAAAGTCTAAACGACGCCCTAAGGGCTGTATTTATGGAGGAAGAGGGGGGAGGGGATTTCGTGGCCCTTGAGGAAGGGGTCCGAAACCAACCCTATCTCTTGTTTCCCCACACATACGGACTCTAAAAACAGCCTATACTTATGTATTTCGAAATTACATGGGCCTGGCCCAATAATAAGGTGACGCAGCACCTAGAATAGCCTCTGGACGAAAGTTATGAAGTAGCAACTTATATATTTCGTCCAAGGCTTCATGCACGCATTATGGTGGCTTCAACGTCCTGAAATCATCACTTCGCATGCCATCATCTCCATGCTTGTTCTTGCTCCAATGTTCATCCTTCTCAAAGCTAGGCCCTTCATTTGTAAGCAAAACAAATGTATCCAATTTAGGCAGCATCATATTCTCATGAACATTAGAATCATTACCAAGAAACGGAAGTACCTGGTAATTTAATTGGCGTGCGCGAGCTCTAGTAATTGGTCCAGTATGTATAGCAGCAGGGGATGTGGGTGCAACAATGGTATTGATGTCCTCATCATCACTTGATAGTGGCAAAGGTGTCCCGATCTTTCGATGAGATGATAACTATCGATTTGGTGGAGACGACTTTGACGATCCGACTACAAACGTGCACGACGTTGCGCCTTATCAATCGCTAAACCAATCTCCTGAGGTTACTGACGATGCCGGAAGCACGATCAGCCTGACCACGAAGGTCTATTCCTGCAAGCAATCGAAGAACGAGCAAGAATATGATAATACAATCTGAATATTGCGAATATATATGAAGTATTGATAGTGGTGGGAATCCGTAAGCGGTCTTGGTCTGGTCGTTGGACACAAACGAAGTACACGAAGTTGCAATGGCTAACTTTTAACTAAACAAATTCCAAGGAAAAAGCTACTAGATGGATCTACTTATATAGGAGCAAGGGGTGGCGGCCAAGGAGGTGGGAGGACGTTCCAAGGCAGCCTAAAACCAACCCTAGGTCGTACAAGGCTCATGGGCCCAAGTGGAGGTGATGCAACACCTTTGGACTTGTAGTTTGACTCGGATTCTGGTGCAACGTCAGATTGTTTCGACCATAACTCAATGCTCCGGACGAATTTAAAGGTGAATCCAATTGGGTTGGAAAGACCACGAAATCTAGTTTCCAACAAAAAAAGAATCACCCAATTCGGAGTCCGTATGAAAAAGTTGTTGGCGTTTTGAGTCAGGTATGTCTGTGCCGTCCGAATCTGAATCCAGAACGTGAGAGACTTGGACTCTATCTTCTCTTGGCCCAAAAGTGACGTGAGAGGACTTTTTGAACAGAACCTAAACTTCTCCTTTTGCCTTATCTTCATATGTGGATTGTACAAATGTCCCATACACCTGCAATTAGACAAAACACAAAAGTGTGTGAAGTATTTTTGTTCTGGATAACATAAATAGATTATTGAATAGTTTGCACTAGAAATCACCTGACAAATATGCATGTATGCAATATTTTTGGTCGTATCCAAGGTAGTCATGTCCTCATCATCCTCCCCTTCTTGAAAACAAAGCCGTCCTCGGCGTTGCTTAATCTGAAATGTGGCTAACAAAAGAGACAAGGTGTACATGTTGTATATGTATATGTCATCCATTTTTACTTCCCGTGGATTTTTCACATATGACACATGTATACATGAGTAACTTTCATAGTTAATAAAATATAAAGCCAAAATATTATCACAAGAAGTAGAAGGCATGAAAGTATTGCAACTCAGTTTGCACATATAAGTGAAGCTCTTATTCATATGAAAAGATGGACAATATTCATCATTAAACCATCCCAACATTGATGAACCATCACCAAGATTAGAGGTCATATCAAAATGATTAAACATTGGCACAATTATTTTCAAACATATTTGATCCAAATCTGATTTATTCCCTGATTCACTTGATTCTTTTGCATCGATAGTTAATTCAATGGGCTCACTCAAAATTGTTTGATCACATGGCAAAGTCAAATCATCAACATAGTCCTCTAAGGTAGCTGGTGTGATCAAAGTAGTGGGTAGCTCACCGCATGGTGCACTTAAATTGACAAGACATTCATCATACTCATGTGGAAGTGGAAGATTAGTACCTTTGTCATTACCTCTTATGATCAACTCAGATGAGGTAGGCACTCTCGGTGATGATGTGTCACATGGTGGAGGTGATGTAGTCCTCACAACAACGGATGTGGTTGTCATAGTATGCTTAGTAGTTGAAGGGACAACCGTATCAACTCTTGGAATGTGCATCTCGCGCTTGTTCTCCTTGTGCGCAACACGTCGTTTAATTTCCTGTTCAGCTTTGCAAGCAAGATGAAACAAATGGTCCATAGGATAACACTCTTCATGTATTAGTATCTCCTGAATGTCACGATTTAATCCTCCCCAAAATCTATCCATAAAATCTTCTTCACTTTCTTCTAAAGAGGAATGCAGCAAGGTAGTTTGTAAAGTATCATAATATTTCGTTACGGTGTCACTACCTTGTTTTAAATGTTGCAACTTTGTAATCATGTCACGAGTATAATAAGCGGGAACGAATGTATGTCGCATGGCAAGTTTCAAATCATCCCAAGTAGTAGGTATATCATTAGGGTGTAACCGACAATATTCACTCCACCAAACTACAGCATAACCAGTGAAAGAACCAACCGCAACCTTAACTTTTTTACGTACATCAAAATTATTGGAAGCAAATATTTATTTAGGTCAAACTCCCATTCAATATATAAAGCAGGTCTAAAACGGCCATTAAATGGTGGTATAGAAACATTAACCTGATCATGTGCATTTGGATGTTTGTGCACCTCTCGTGACGGTTGTGGTATTTGCACAGGTGATGGCACATCTCCCACGATCGACAAACCCCATGAATTGACTCTAGATCCTGTCATGATTAGTAGAAACAAGAAACAAAATTCAAGAATAATGTTCCTATGAACTACTAGGATGTGGTGGTAAAGCGCTCACAGTAAAGCAAATATCAATATCTTACAAGTTCTTACCAAGCAGCAGGTGGTGACAGGCAACCAGCGGTGTCAAATAACTCCAAAGATTGAGTAAAGCGATTGCCAGGGGAACGTACGTATACACGGTGTAGAAATATGTGGAGCTGGGTTGGCTATATATGGTAGCAAAATATTAGCAATAATCAATTCAGAGATGCAATGTTGAATAAACGCTCAACGACGGTACTGTGCTGGTCCTAGGCTAGACCGGACTAGAGACGCGAGCCTAGAACACTAATGAGGTCACGGCGTAGCACAACTAGCATCAATGAAGGATACTAAGTAGCTCTGGACAGCAAGATATAAGTGAAGATCACAACGGCAGTAAAGATAATGATGGAAAACAACTGCCAAGCAGGATATACAACAACTCTCTCCAAATTTCCTCTTGAAAAGTTTGTGCCAATTTTCTGATAATTTTTTTCAAAGAATGCTACTAACTCAAGCTTTCCAATGCAAAAAGAATCACTCAATTCCGAGTTGATATGAGGAGTGAAAGAATTCTGAAACTGGCTTGAAAAACTGGAATAAGCTGTGTCCGCGAACTTCGGAGGGCAAAAAGACCTATTTAGAAGACGATTTTGAGGTGTCAAATATTGAACTAGTCTCTGCAACTATTTAGATGCGGCTCGTCGCTAGCTTTCATTTGAGTACTCGCGGAGTCAAAACGGACTTCGTATAAGGAAGGTATGCCTGTTTTACTAAACAGTGCACAAAACAGATTCCAATCCGAATTCAACTACGAGATTGAGTCTAGATAGATCCGAAGTTTGTTTTTTTTCTTCTCTTTTTTTTTCCTCACACTTTTTTTCTTTCTCTTTTTTTTCTGACTTTTTTTTCTCTCTTTTTTTTTCTCTGTCTTTTGTTTCTCTCCCTCTTTCCAAGACAAACTAGATAAGATGCAGATTGGATCAAGCGAAGATGTGAATGACCTCAACTATGATTGTGACAATGAACTATATGGGTAGCACATGGTGGAATTTGATGGATGGTGTGGTGGACAGCAGAAGGGATAACGATGCAGCGGCGACGTGACTAATGTGAACAGAACTCGAAACTCTAAACGAACTAGACCCTAAGACCAGCAACTCGACACGACGATGCAACCGATAATTCAATAATGCAAACAATGAATAGAAAATTGCAAAGGCTCAGACTGGCTTGGACAAAAGGATGAATAGATCTAACTTTTTGGTGGCTTTTTCTTGGACAATAGGTAAGAAAATAAATCTAATCTAGGGGAAACTGGAAATTCTCACCAAGCAACTTGAAAACTGATACCACTTGATAGAGGCAAAGGTGTCCCGTCTTTCGATGAGATGATGGATATCGCTTTGGTGGAAGTCGACTTTGACGATCCGACTACGAACGTGCGAGGACGTCGCGCCTTAGCAATCGCTAAACCAACTCCGAGAGGTTATCGACCACGCCGGAGCACGATCAACCTGACCACGAGGGTCTGTTTCCTGCGAGCAAACGAAGAACAAGCAAGAACCTGAGATTGCAATCTGGATATTGCGAATATAAGATGAAAGCTTTATTGATCAAGGTGGAGTTCTGTGACGCCTTTGTCTGGTCGCTGAACACAAGCGAAGTACGCGAAGTTGCAGCTATGGCGAACTTTTCATCTAAACAAAACCCCAAAGTCTAAACGACGCCCTAAGGGCTGTATTTATGGAGGAAGAGGGGGGGGGGAATTTCGTGGCCCTTGAGGAAGGGGTCCGAAACCAACCCTATCTCTTGTTTCCCCACACATACGGACTCTAAAAACAGCCTATACTTATGTATTTCGAAATTACATGGGCCTGGCCCAATAATAAGGTGACGCAGCACCTAGAATAGCCTCTCGACGAAAGTTATGAAGTAGCATCTTGTATATTTCGTCCAAGGCTTCATGCACGCATTATGGTGGCTTCAACGTCCTGAAATCATCACTTCGCATGCCATCATCTCCATGCTTGTTCTTGCTCCAATGTTCATCCTTCTCAAAGCTAGGCCCTTCATTTGTAAGCAAAACAAATGTATCCAATTTAGGCAGCATCATATTCTCATGAACATTAGAATCATTACCAAGAAACGAAAGTACCTGGTAATTTAATTGGCGTGCGCGAGCTCTAGTAATTGGTCCAGTATGTATAGCAGCAGGGGCTGTGGGTGCAACAATGGTATTGATGTCCTCATCAATCTTCGGATTCTCCTTGTTCCTTGGCGTATCCATGGCTAACTCCTTGGTACCTGAGTATGCACAATGTCTCCGTTTGAGGTAGTAGCCATGTCTCATGTTCATCGAAGTGGAATTGTGAGAGGAGAGATGTCACCTCGGTTTCAAGAGCTCTTGCACGTGATCGAGTCATGGGTCCACTAGACACTTGGTGAGACGATGGTAGGTGATGCGGAGCATCCTATGGACATCACCATGTCAAGAGTTCGTTTGGCAAGTGACACGTGCAACATCTACTTCACATACACAAAGGTGAATCATCTCCTTTACACGTGCTCACTTGACCCCTTCGAGGATGGTATGCTACTTGACACTCCACTCGTGTGCATGCATAGGTATTGTCGGAACACTACGGACGACGAGGAGGAGTGCAAGGGCCAAGGAACAACTACACCATCCGCGAGAGAAGCATGGAAGCGACGACGGAAGAAGAAGACGGAGATAGCTCCCAGGACCCGGACATCCGGCCAGGACCCCGGACATCCGGCCCCTGGAACCTCACCCACAGCAGCCGCCCAACCGCCAAGTACCATCAGCGGCCGGACATCCGGCGCCAGCCCCGGACATCCGGCCCTTCCCCCAGAAATCCGGCATCGACAACAGAAGGCACCCGAAGTTTGGCCACTTTAGCCCGGACATCCGGCTTGAGCCCCGGACATCCGGCGCCTCGCGAAGCCCCAGACATCCGGGCCCCAGCTCGGACATCCGGCGCCTGCCTGCGCGCAGCCACGGGCCAGAGGCCCATGTATATCTCTGATGAGGACATCAATACCATTGTTACACCCACAGGCCCTGCTGCTATACATACTGGACCAATTACTAGAGCTCGCGCACGCCAATTAAATTACCAGGTACTTTCGTTTCTTGGTAATGATTCTAATGTTCATGAGAATATGATGCTGCCTAAATTGGATACATTTGTTTTGCTTCCAAATGAAGGGCCTAGCTTGGAGAAGGATGAACATTGGAGCAAGAACAAGCATGGAGATGATGGCATGCGCATGGGGAACAAGAACGGAGTTACAAGTGATGATTTCAGGACGTTGAAGCCACCATAATGCGTGCATGAAGCCTTGGACGAAATATACAAGATGCTACTTCATAACTTTCGTCCAGAGGCTATTCTAGGTGCTGCGTCACCTTATTATTGGGCCAGGCCCATGTAATTTCGAAATACATAAGTATAGGCTGTTTTTAGAGTCCGTATGTGTGGGGAAACAAGAGATAGGGTTGGTTTCGGACCCCTTCCTCATGGGCCACGAAATTCCCCCCTCTTCCTCCATATATACAGCCCTTAGGGCGTCGTTTAGACTTTGGGTTTTGTTTAGATTAAAAGTTCGCCATAGCTGCAACTTCGCGTACTTCGTTTGTGTTCAGCGACCAGACAAAGGCGTCACAGAACTCCACCTTGATCAATAAAGCTTTCATCTTATATTCGCAATATCCAGATTGCAATCTCAGTTTCTTGCTTGTTCTTCGTTTGCTCGCAGGAAACAGACCCTCGTGGTCAGGTTGATCGTGCTCCGGCGTGGTCGATAACCTCTCGAAGTTGGTTTAGCGATTGCTAAGGCGCGACGTCCTCGCACGTTCGTAGTCGGATCGTCAAAGTCGACTTCCATCAAAGCGATATTCATCATCTCATCGAAAGACGGGACACCTTTGCCTTTATCAAGTGGTATCAGATTTCCAAGTTGCTCGGTGAGATTTTACAGTTTTTCGTAGTTTAGATCGAGTCTGTTCTTCATACCTACAGTCCACGAAAAAGCCACAAAAAAATTTTTAGGGTTAGTTCATCATATCCGAACCAATCTGAGCCTTTGCATAATCTTTTTAGGGTTTTTGCTTTATTGAATTTGCGGTTGCATCGTCGTGTCAAGTTGCTGGTCTTAGAGTCTAGTCTTTTAGAGTTTCGAGTTCTGGTCATAAGTTGTCACGCCGCCGCCGCACCATCATCATCGCCTTGCCATCTACCACCATTGCTTATCCGCCACCGCTCTGAATCCGTATCTATATACCACCACCAATCCGTATCCATATACCACCGATCCGTATCCATATACCACTACCGCTACCATATACCACCACCGCTGCCATATCCTACCGCCATATATCCACCACCAATCCGAGTTCTTTTCATATTCGGTTGGTTTTAGAGATCCATATATTTTCTGTTTCGTGTTTCCTTGCCGGAGTAGGTCTCGGAAAAAAAAAATTCGGCAGTTTTTAGGCCAAAATTTCGGCAACCAAAAATATTTTTCCCTATCCTATTTTTAGGCCCCGGGTAGTGTTTTAAGACACTCGCCATCATAGTGATTTTTTGTCGCACTTTTTCGTCGTCGCTGCCCTGATTTCCGAAAAAAAATAGTCAAAAAATTTTGTGCCCGTCCTGTCAGTTTGACCTGGGAAGAGTTTTGAGACACTCGCCATTATAGTGATTTTTTGCAACAAAAAAAAAGAGGAGCGCAAAAAAAAAAGAGCAAAAAAAAAATTCCAGAGTGTGCTTTTCCCTTGTTTACGTGCAGCGCCGTGATTTTGTTAGTGTTCTAGGCTCGCGTCTCTAGCACGGTCTAGCCTAGGACCAGCACAGTACCGTCGTTGAGCGTTTATTCAACTTTGCATCTCTGAATTGATTATTGCTTACCATTTTGCTACCATATTATAAGCCTTCCCAGCTCCACATAAGTCTACATCGTGCGTTTGACTCTCCCTAGTAATCGCTATATCCAAGCTTTGAGAGTTTTTGACTACAACGGTTGCCGATCACCACCTGCTGCTGGGTAAGAACTGTTATGAATTTGAGATTCGCTTGAAGGTTTTGTGACACACCACCATCACCACCACTTCTAGTAGTCTGCAGGATCATATTCTTTTGTGTTTCTATTGCTGCTAACCATGGCAGGTTCACAAGCCGATGAGACTGATTGGGAGAACATGACGAACAAGGAGTTGCATGATAAATTTCAGCAAATGATGAGTGGCCAGGTGGGAGATGTGCTAAACAGATTTGAAGAGGCTATGGAGAAGATAGATGCCGTGGAGAAGTCGTTCGAGACAAAGCTGGATAACAAGTTTACTGAATTACTCAAGCGTCTTCCCCAACCACCACCGGCTGCACATGTCGCACCTCTACAACAACAACAACCACATCTCCAACGCCGCCTTCAAAATCAAGTGGGACGGGCACAGCGCGTTCCAATTGAGACTGGTCAAAATTCGAGTGCTACTGCACCTACTGTTGATGCTTCTTTGGCTCCTGCTCCTGCGGCGGCTGAGGAGGATGACGATTATGCGGGCGATTATGAGGATGAGGTCGATCAAAATCAGAACTACGTGCAGCCACCAGCACCACCACCAGCAGGTCGACCTCAGGTATATATTCGCAACGGTAGGCCGGCACCACCACCTCAGGCACGAGTTCATGACCATCTCCCTAAACTGAAATTGAATATTCCACCATTTGAGGGTAGATATGTTCCTGATATATATCTTACTTGGGAGTTAGAAACTGAACAACGATTTACATGTTTACAATATCCTGAGGACAGACGTGTTCCTGCTGCTGTTTGTGCTTTCACTAGCTTTGCATGTGTTTGGTGGTCTGAACATTGTAGATTATATCCTGTTCCAGCTAGTTGGGCTGCTTTGAAAACTGCTATGCGTACTCGTTGGGTTCCACCATATTATCAACGTGAATTACTTCAAAAATTGCAGCGTTTAAGACAAGGGAAAATTTTTGTAGAAGAATATTATCAGGAATTACAAACTGGCATGATTAGATGTGGTATTGTTGAGGAGAATGAAGCTATGCTTGCACGTTTTATGGGTGGATTAAATAAAGAGATTCAGACCATTCTAGAGTATAAGGATTATAATAATATCACTCGTTTATTCCATCTTGCTTGTAAAGCTGAACGTGAAGTGCAGGATCGACAGCCATTGGCGCGAACTAACTTTTCTGCAGGTCGACCTTCATCATGGACACCGCGTGCATCTTCTACTTCCACTTCACCATCACCTCCATCAGGTGCCACCTCCAGCCGTGATACAAGAAAGCAGGCACAACCACCACTCTCTGCCAAGAGCACACCTGCCGGGCCTGCGCAGAGCTCTTCTTCTTCCATGGCATCGACAGGGCACACAAGTGATATTATTTGTCGTCGTTGTAAGGGAAGAGGGTATTTTGCGAGAGAATGCAAATCTCAGCGTGTAATGATTGCTACTGAGGATGGTGGGTATGAGTCCGCTAGTGACTATGATGAGGAGACTTTGGCTCTTATTACCCGTGAAGAACATGGTGGAGATGATTCTGAAAATGAGACGCAATACATGGCTCCTGAAGACGCTGACAGGTATGAATGTTTAGTTGCTCAACGTGTTTTGAGTGTGCAGGTCACACAAGCAGAGCAAAATCAGAGGCATAATTTGTTC
This sequence comes from Aegilops tauschii subsp. strangulata, assembly GCF_002575655.3. Lineage (NCBI taxonomy): Eukaryota > Viridiplantae > Streptophyta > Magnoliopsida > Poales > Poaceae > Aegilops > Aegilops tauschii. The sequence continues at coordinate 253,092,007 of NC_053037.3, forward strand.
CATACAAAGGGAGTTGTGAAGGAACGTTCTGTTCGCGTCATCATAGATGGAGGGAGCTGTAACAACTTGGCTAGTATGGAGATGGTGGAGAAGCTATCTCTCACCACAAGACCACATCCACATCCTTACTACATCCAATGGTTCAACAACAGCGGCAAGGTTAAGGTAACACGTACTGTTCGTGTGCATTTTAGTATCTCTACATATGCTGATTATGTTGATTGTGATGTGGTACCCATGCAAGCATGTTCCTTATTACTAGGTAGACCATGGCAATTTGATAAAAATTCTGTACACCATGGTAGAAACAATCGGTATACTCTTGTTCATAAGGATAAAAATATTACTTTGCTTCCTATGACTCCTGATTCCATTTTGAAAGATGACATTAATAGAGCTAATAAAGCAAAACAGGAGAAAAATAAGAGTGAAAATCAGATTGTGGCAAATGAATTTGAGCAACAAATGAAACCTAATAATAAACCATCTAGTGTTGTTTCTGAAATTAAATTGAAAAGTGCATGTTTACTTGCCACCAAATCTGATATTGATGAGCTAGATTTCAGCAAATCTGTTTGCTATGCTTTTGTGTGCAAAGAGGCATTATTTTCATTCGAGGACGTGCCTTCCTCTTTGCCCCCTGCTGTCACTAACATTTTGCAGGAGTTCGCTGACGTCTTTCCACAAGACGTGCCACCGGGATTACCACCTATTCGAGGGATTGAGCATCAAATTGACTTAATTCCCGGTGCATCGCTACCCAACCGTGCACCATACCGTACCAATCCAGAGGAGACGAAGGAGATTATGCGTCAAGTACAGGAGCTGCTCGATAGAGGTTATATACGCGAATCTCTTAGTCCTTGTGCTGTTCCTATTATACTAGTGCTTAAAAAGGATGGTACGTCGCGTATGTGTGTTGATTGTCGAGGCATTAATAATATTACTATTCGTTATCGTCATCCTATTCCTAGGCTAGATGATATGCTTGATGAATTGAGTGCAAGGGCCAAGGAACAACTACACCATCCGCGAGAGAAGCATGGAAGCGACGACGGAAGAAGAAGACGGAGATAGCTCCCAGGACCCGGACATCCGGCCAGGACCCCAGACATCCGGCCCCTGGAACCTCACCCACAGCAGCCGCCCAACCGCCAAGTACCATCAGTGGCCGGACATCCGGCCAGCCCCGGACATCCGGCGTCTCGCCAAAGCCCGGACATCCGGCCCTTCCCCCGGAAATCCGGCATCGACAACAGAAGGCACCCGAAGTTTGGCCACTTTAGCCCGGACATCCGGCCCGAGCCCCGGACATCCGGCGCCTCGCGAAGCCCCAGACATCCGGGCCCCAGCTCGGACATCCGGCGCCTGCCTGCGCGCAGCCACGGGCCAGAGGCCCATGTATATCTCTGATGAGGACATCAATACCATTGTTACACCCACAGGCCCTGCTGCTATACATACTGGACCAATTACTAGAGCTCGCGCACGCCAATTAAATTACCAGGTACTTTCGTTTCTTGGTAATGATTCTAATGTTCATGAGAATATGATGCTGCCTAAATTGGATACATTTGTTTTGCTTCCAAATGAAGGGCCTAGCTTGGAGAAGGATGAACATTGGAGCAAGAACAAGCATGGAGATGATGGCATGCGCATGGGGAACAAGAACGGAGTTACAAGTGATGATTTCAGGACGTTGAAGCCACCATAATGCGTGCATGAAGCCTTGGACGAAATATACAAGATGCTACTTCATAACTTTCGTCCAGAGGCTATTCTAGGTGCTGCGTCACCTTATTATTGGGCCAGGCCCATGTAATTTCGAAATACATAAGTATAGGCTGTTTTTAGAGTCCGTATGTGTGGGGAAACAAGAGATAGGGTTGGTTTCGGACCCCTTCCTCAAGGGCCACGAAATTCCCCCCCTCTTCCTCCATATATACAGCCCTTAGGGCGTCGTTTAGACTTTGGGTTTTGTTTAGATTAAAAGTTCGCCATAGCTGCAACTTCGCGTACTTCGTTTGTGTTCAGCGACCAGACAAAGGCGTCACAGAACTCCACCTTGATCAATAAAGCTTTCATCTTATATTCGCAATATCCAGATTGCAATCTCAGTTTCTTGCTTGTTCTTCGTTTGCTCGCAGGAAACAGACCCTCGTGGTCAGGTTGATCGTGCTCCGGCGTGGTCGATAACCTCTCGGAGTTGGTTTAGCGATTGCTAAGGCGCGACGTCCTCGCACGTTCGTAGTCGGATCGTCAAAGTTGACTTCCATCAAAGCGATATTCATCATCTCATCGAAAGACGGGACACCTTTGCCTCTATCAATCTCTTTTCCACTTACCCCTTCGTGGCTTAGACTATATATACTACTCCCCCTCCTCCTAGTTAGGGTTAGCAAAGGATTAGCTCATTTAGAGATAGAGCTTTCCTCATCCATATCGGATCGACTCCACGAGAGAGACCGCGGCCTCTACGGAGAAGATCCACCTTGGATTCAAGACCCCTCACGGGAAGATCCCCTCGTGGATTCAAGACCTCCTCACAGAGAAGAACCGGTTACCGTTTGTATCGCCCGTTGTTGACTTTGGATCTTGTATCTTACCTTTGTGTTCATCAATCTAGCGCATGTGTGATCTATTCTTGTTGGTTGAGTGATTTCTCTCGTGTTCCTCTCGTGTTTCCCTCGTGTTCATCACGTTCTTCGTAGGGATCCGCTCCTTTCGTGAAAGATCGGCCATCTAGGGTTCCACCCTACATCATCTTAGATCAGAGCCAGCTTGTCTCATGACATCATCTTGGTATCATGAGCCACGTTGATCACGATTTCGGAGCCCCCTCTCTTTGTTTTCTAGCTTGATTTTGTTGTTTTTCGTCCTAACCCGAAAATTGCCCCACGAAAATAGCCCCAATTTTTTTTTTGTGATTTGTTGGTGTGATGAAGTTTTGTTGGATTTGATCCACGGATTTCGTGTGTTGCAGGTAGATCTAGCTTTTCCCCGTCTTTTCCCCAATTTCCATCCACAAAATCTTCCGAATTTTGCCCCGAATTTGACCTCTCCACGCGGTGTTCATCCACGGATCCCGAGCCCGGACATCCGGCCCGACCAGCCCGGACATCCGGCTCGGCCCGGACATCCGGCCATCAGCCCGGACATCCAGCCCCTGACAGCATCTACTCCATCCTCCACTCCGTTTACCGCCTAACTTTTGTCCAATTTTGTTCCGGAGCCCACATACACATCTGCATAACCACCACCGACTTCCGCAACATAACCAATTTTGTTCCCCTTAGCATTTGAGGTTGTTTGAGTTTTGATTCGAGTCTCCTAAGGTGTTTCGGCTACTCAGGGACGGTTGCTTCTTCATCAACCACCACCACCACTATAACTTCCGTATAGGCTTACCCACCATACACTTCCACCACTCCATATAACCCAATTTTGTTTGTGTTGTGAGTTGTGTCTCCTAAGGTGTTTCGGATACTTAGGGACCGTGTTTCGAACTCCGACACCGGGTATAGTCCATCCACTTTACCCTCGACTTCCGCATTGCGTCTCAAAACCCATCATTGCATTCCCGCAATCCCTTTGAGCTTCCGCAAAACCACCTCCGCTTACACTACCACCGTTTGACTTTTGTCCTTGAGATTTTGAGTTGTGGTTTTTCCGTTTCCTAAGGTGTTTCGGCTACTTAGGGACGAGTCTCCATCATCTTGGTATCTACATCAAGAACACCGCCACTCATCATCGCCAAGGATGGTAACCTCGACGACACCATTGTATATTCCCCTTGCAATTGCATTGATAACCCCTAGCCCATTTTGCGTCACTTGCCTATCGAGACTAGCCATTTGAGTATTGCCGGCAACGTTACTTGTGCACATTAGTGATCATACTTCCCATAGCATACATACCATACCATATTGGTATCATATCATCTCTTGTGTCACAAGTTTGTTCCCGCATACACACTATTGCTATCTTGGTTTGTGCATTTTGCAAAGTGGCCATACATACAAAAAAAAGAATAAGCTTTTAAGCAAAAGAGAAAGAGCAAATAACTTGTAAGCAAGTGCCATAGCATCATACCACATTGTATATAAGATTGTCATATCCGATCATCTTGGATCATCTTGTGAGAAACACCGGGAACTATACATACATAGCATACTTGGGATAGAACTTTATCCATTTTGCATATCATAGGTTGTGCACAAGTGTCGTATCCGCCTATTGAGCAATCGTGCTAGCGTCTCTCTTGAGTTGTGCAACACGAGCGTTTTCCGTGGACTCCACATTTTGTGCTCATTCCTTGGTTGCACGACCCCATTTATCTATTCGTGTGTGTGTTTCCGTGTGCCATTCTTTGCTATTGGTCTACTTGTTTCACTTGCGAATTTGTGAATCTTTTTCAACATTATTGACTCTTGCTAACATTTTGCATCAAATTTTTTGTGCCACTATCCTCACCGAGCTCCACTATAAGCCTTACTTGTGTAGGTGTGAGAAACCGACAAGAATTGGTACCAATTGTGCTATTTCCTTGTTACACATTGAGTGATCATTGATCCATCTTCAACATCGGTCAAGGTACATTTGGTATCGTTCTTCTCTTTCTTCCACTAATATTTGCTCGAGTCTTGAGATGGATAGGCAAGGTATTTCACCTTCGATCTACAACAACGACGAGTTCGATGCCACGAACAACTCCAACGGCGCCAAGACGCAAGCTCAAATGGAGGAGATCAAATCCCTCATCAAGTCATACAAGCGATCTTCCTCATCTTCGAGAAGACGCTCAAGAGCACATGCCTCCGAGCTACCATCTCCGGCAAGGTCACATCGGCATCACCACCATCACCACCAAGAACGTGAAGGTCAAGAGCTCTACACCAACAACCGCTCAACGACTTCACCATCTCCCTTGGCATCTTCGCCAAGCGACTTCAAGGCATCTTCGCCTACGGATATACGGCATCTTCGCCAACAAGCACCTCAAGACTACGCTCAAGAGAAGCTCCCCAAGCTCAAGTCCGCGACTTCCACGAGCTACTACGACCTCGACACTGACCATGAGATTCCTTTCTATGGGACTCAAGAACCCGAGGAGTATCTCGAGTGGGAGCACCTAATGGACGACTACCTCAAGCTACATCAAGTTCCTCCCGAAGATCAAGTGAAGTGCGCCACAAGAAACTTCCACGACTACGCCTCGACATGGTGGCTTCACACACCTTCGGAAACCTACGACATGAGTTGGCCCAAGACGAAGAAAGCTTTGCGGCGAGAGTTTGTGCCTCCAACCTACACGGAACAACTTCTACGCCAATTGGAGAACACCAACCAAGGATCCAAGTCCATCACGCGTACTTCAAGGAGATGAAGATTGCCTTGCGACGAGCCGGCGTGGACGACCCCATGTCAATGAAGTTCCACTTCATGATGGGATTGAACAATGCCATCTCCAAGACTATCTTCCTCGAGAACTACAAGTCCCTCGACGACAACTACATTGGTGCTCTCAAGGCGGAACAAGAACTCATGAAGGCTAAGGCTTCTCCACCCCAAGCACACTTCTCGAAGTCCAAACTCAAAGATGACGAGCATGAGGCTAGTACCACCAAGATGTCCAAGCCCGACGAGCTCCAAGACGATGCTCCCAAGTTCGACTTCACCGCCATCCCTCTTTGTGGCATTGATGATGCCGAGTCCTCCACGACTCTTTTTCAAGATGGTGCGGCGACGAGTAAGACTACGGAGATCTTCAAGGACCAAGCTTTTGAGGCAAGCGACATGGTGACGAGCAAGGATGATGCTTCCATCTTAGGAGGCGAGAGTGATGATGTGCCATCTTCGGCCTTCATCCACGACTACGGCGATGAGATGGTTGAGTATTTCACTTCGACCACGGCGACGTATGATGACTTGAGTGACTTGTGCCACCATATTGAGAGTGAGAGTGACTTCACCACTAGCCCCATATCCGATGTGTTGCCCCAATTCCCATGTGAGGAGAGCCACAACCCCCACCACTTGAGTGAGATGAGTGACTCCACCATACGTGCGATTGAGTGCACCTACTTTGAGGGAGTGAGTGAACCACCACATAGAGAGAGTGAGGAGATTTTGAACTCTAACGATTTAACCTCTACCTCTATTGTGTCTTCTCATTTGGTGCTAGGTCTCATTTATGATGACGCGCCGATTCACGACGACTTCATCCTTCCTATGGACACGACGATGGCCATGGTGGAATATGATGCACCCCCCACATGGTTCCATCAAGATGAAGATGACCACCATTTGGTCTTTCCCACCTCACCTACACCACTTGAGTGGAATGAACAAGGTAACATAGGTGACGGTGATGCTCTAGTCCCACTAGTGGACATTCTTGACATTGATTGCTTGCATGATGTTGATCCACCTATTACCTTGCTTCATGCTAGTGAGATTTCCCCATGGGATGATTTACCCATTTATGATGAGTATGATGATTGCCATGTGGAGTCTATTAGTTGTGATGCCATGTTACATAGGATTTCTTGTGACAATTCTTTAGGTCACATCATGTTTGACAATTCGCTTGACTTGTCATATGCTATGCATGAGATCAATCATATGTCATATTTGCAATCTCTTCGTAGTGACTATGCATATGCCATTAAAATTAACCCAATTTGCACATATGGCATAGATGACAAGCCCATGGTTATTGGCATTTGTTTTTCTTGTGATGATATTGACATGCTCCCTTTGCATCATTTATCTCATATGCCATGCCATGACCACCTAGCTTCGGATATGCATTGTTGTGGATGTTGTCCATTTTCTCCATATGATTACAATATTGCAGATAAGGAGACCCCCGTAGTTTCCTCATACATTTTAGGAGATTTTGATCCATCCTATCCATTGCATGATCCCAATAATTATGTGCACAATATGCTCCCCATGAATCATAATGATATTGTTGTGCCATATACTAGTATGCTCAATTTGCATCCCCATCGTGTCATACATAACAACTATTCTTTCATGATGGATGACATGTTCTTATACCATGCATCAAATTTCTTTGAGCGATGCTTATCTTGTGCTAACACTCACTTGCACATACACATCATGATGGATGATGTGTACATTTACCACGCGCACAATTTCTTTGGTTTGTGTCTCTTTTGTGTAGGTACCCATGAATACTTGTCAACCTCGCAATCCCACGAGTTGACAAAACGAGCTCTAGAGAGCAATAATGACTTGGGACCCCATGGATTGCCTTTCCCACCGCTCACTTCGCGCAAACACTTCGCGCATTTCTTTTACATGGCCCTCACATGGTTATGGGTTGTTGTCCATTATATATCATTTCCCCATCTTGCCATGTTCACTTTGCATGATATGCCCATTACTATGCCTTTGCCATGCATTTGTGACCCATGCTTTGCATTACACATGATGATTGATTCTAGTACTTGTATGTGTATTTGCAAGTGTGGTGGAGATATTGTTTGTTATTGCCATGATTGCTTTGTGCCCCATGCCTATGATGATACTATGATCTTGATTTGTGTTCGTGCTTGCGATATGTCATGTACATTGCCTATGCCTATTCTTTACTCACATGACATGATTGCCATGATTCCCTCTAGTGTGTTGCATCTTCGCTCCACTAGTTTGCACGACTTGATTACTATTGCTTGCCTTGTTGCATCACCAATGATTGATACTTGCTCATTTCATTCGGTTGATGACAACCACCTACATGCTTTGCACTGATTGTTATTGCTTCTTGTCATATCTCTCCATATATTGCCTCTATCATGATAGATGATTTGACATGTATTGAGTGCACCAATGCCCTTAGTCTTGATAATGAGTTTGCCCCCATAGCATTCTCACATATATTTGGAGATTTTGACATATTTCTTGTGAAGCATGCTTGCCTTACCTCTTTGCACCATATTCCTCGTGCCATGAATATAGCCATTATTGCATCATATTATTCATGCACTTGTGTTTCTAATGGCTATGTGCAAGAGAAGAAAACCATCATGATGGATGATGTATTTATCTACCATGCGCATACGTTCTTTGTTTTGTTGTGTGCATGTGTAGGATACTTGGACTTTGTGTCGACTTCCGCTTCACGTGAGTTGACCATTCGAGCTCTTGAGAGCGAGCCTCATACATTCGACCACGACTCGTTTCTACGCCACCTTTCCTACCACTTCGGCATTGTGAAGAATGCACAAGGACACGCCATCAAGGTGATATCTTTCTTGAGCATGGATATTGCGGATCATACTACTTGTGTTGCTTGCACCATGAGACTTATTGTTCATCTTGGACCACTTGATTGCACACTTGATAGAGATCTTGCTTCGACTTGTCATTTTCACCGTCCCATGCATAATGATATATATGCCTTGTGTGTTGCATCCAATTCTTGGATTACTTGCTCCTCTCATATGTTTGGTTGCAACAATGTCATCCCTTCACATATGCCATGTCCCATTGCTTGTCACATGATTGACTTGATTGCCTCACACATGATGAACAATTGCTCTTTCTATTGTGTTGAGTGCCACACTATGTTCACTACACCCTATGCACATTATGCTTGGATTGTCTTGCACTTAACCCATGTGTTTAGACATCTCATCTTCTTAGGTGTCGTGAATGATTCCTATGCCTACCATAGACCTTTCATTGAGCGCTTTGCCCATGCTTGCTATGAACCTAAGGTAGATGCTTATTCCCTTGACACACTTATTTGCATCTCTACCTCCAATTTACATGCTTGTCCCCATGATATCTTTGCTTGTGCTCGATTGATATACTTACATGCCATGTCTCAATCCTTTGTCACACCATATGCTTTGCATGATGACGACACTTGTTTGGTGAATCACCTCTTGAATGCTTGGTTTTGCACTAACGCTAACCACATTTGTTTTTCCAAGTGTTTGTTGTCCTTACTCCTTTTAAAGGAATCACAAGACGGTGCGACATTGGAGAGTGCCCATTTCGAGCTTCAAGATGACAAGTACTTGGTGAACGTCCACTTCTACACGGCGAAGCCATCTCTTTTCCATGGTGATTTGGTTTTTGATCCGAGGTCGGATCTTTCCCAAGGGAGGGGAAATGATGCGGAGCATCCTATGGACATCACCATGTCAAGAGTTCGTTTGGCAAGTGACACGTGCGACATCTACTTCACATACACAAAGGTGAATCATCTCCTTTACATGTGCTCACTTGACCCCTTCGAGGATGGTATGCTACTTGACACTCCACTCGTGTGCATGCATAGGTATTGTCGGAACACTACGGACGACGAGGAGGAGTGCAAGCACCAAGGAACAACTACACCATCCGCGAGAGAAGCATGGAAGCGACGACGGAAGAAGACGGAGATAGCTCCCAGGACCCGGACATCCGGCCAGGACCCCGGACATCCGGCCCCTGGAACCTCACCCACAGCAGCCGCCCAACCGCCAAGTACCATCAGCGGCCGGACATCCGGCGCCAGCCCCGGACATCCGGCGTCTCGCCAAAGCCTGGACATCCGGCCCTTCCCCCGGAAATCCGGCATCGACAACAGAACGCACCCGAAGTTTGGCCACTTCAGCCCGGACATCCGGCCCGAGCCCCGGACATCCGGCGCCTCGCGAAGCCCCGGACATCCGGGCCCCAGCCCGGACATCCGGCGCCTGCCTGCGCGCAGCCACGGGCCAGAGGCCCATGTATCTCTCTTTCCCACTTACCCCTTCGTGGCTTAGACTATATATACTACTCCCCCTCCTCCTAGTTAGGGTTAGCAAAGGATTAGCTCATTTAGAGATAGAGCTTTGCTCATCCATATCGGATCGACTCCACGAGAGAGACCTCGGCCTCTACGGAGAAGATCCACCTTGGATTCAAGACCCCTCACGGGAAGATCCCCTCGTGGATTCAAGACCTCCTCACGGAGAAGAACCGGTTACCGTTTGTATCGCCCGTTGTTGACTTTGGATCTTGTATCTTACCTTTATGTTCATCGATCTAATGCATGTGTGATCTATTATTGTTGGTTGAGTCATTTCTCTCGTGTTCCTCTCGTGTTTCCCCTCGTGTTCATCACGTTCTTCGTAGGGATCCGCTCCTTTTGTGAAAGATCGGCCATCTAGGGTTCCACCCTACATCAGTAGGTCCATGGGGATGACCTTGGGATGCTCCGCATCAAGGTGCCACATCATATGGGCCTCCAACAACAAGACGGGGACAAGACGGTCGAGCAAGGGCCATCCCCTTCGACCACGGTAACGAGCACGAACCTCTTCAACTACATGAAGACGGCGCCCCAAAAGGACTCATACTCCGAGTCAAGCTACGAGACCGCACATGACACCTTATCTTTGGTCTTGGAGGAGAATGTTGATGTGCCATCTTCGGCCTTCTTCCACGGCTACGATTGCGACATGATTGAGCGTGGAGACATTTGCACCAACATCTCTCCGACACCCACATATGTGCCCCAATTCCCATGTGAGGAGAGCCACCCCACCATGAGTGATATGAGTGACTCCACCATATGTGACATTGAGTGCATTTCCTATGAGAGGATGAGTGTGACCACCACTAGCCCCACACATGAGAGCATGCCACACATCCTATGTGAGGTTGAGAGCCATTTGAGTGACTCCACCAACCATATGAGTGAGAGCATCTTTGAGGAAGTGAGTGAGCCACGACACTTAGTGAGTGAGGTAGTTGAGAGTGCACATGAGGCCACTATGATTTCTAATGACTTAGCCTCTACTCCTAGTGTGTTTTCTTCTTTGGTGCTAGGTCTCCTACATGACGACATGCCTATCCTCGACGAGTCCATACCTCCAATGGAGACGACGATGGCCATGGTGGAAGAAGATGCACCCCCCACATGGTTCCATCAAGATGAAGATGACAACGACTTGGTCTTCGACACCTCACCTACAACACATGAGCCATACTCCAAAGGTAACATAGGTGATGGTGCTTCTCTTGTCCCACTAGTGGACTATCTCACCAATGATTGCTTGCATGATGTTGATCCACCTATTCCCATGCTTCATGCTAGTGCCACTTCTTCATGTCATGACTTACCAATTTATGATGAATATGATGATGAGCATGTTGAGTTGCCTAGTTGTGATGCTATGCTCCATAGGATATCTTGTGAAAATTCTATTGGTCACTTCATGTTTGACAATCCATTGAACTTGTCATATGCTATGAGTGAGATCTCCCATATTGCTTCATTTCAATCTCAACATAGTAACTATGCATGCCCCATTAAAATAAATCCCATCTGCACTTATGGCATAGATGACGAGATGATGGTCATTGGCTTTTGATTTTCATGCGATGATATTGCTATGCTTCCTTTACATGATTTGCGCAATTCATCTACTATGCCATGCCATGATCACATTGTTCCAAATATGCATTGTTTTGGATGTTGTCAATATTCTCCATGTGATGTTTCCATTAATGCTCATGAGGAGACCCCCATAGTTTCCTCATACATATTAGGAGAACTTGATGCATTCCATACTTTGCATTATCCCCATAATTGCGTGCACCATATGCATTCCATGAATAACAATGCTCTACATATTTCTCATGATGCACTACACAATTTGAGTCTCCATTATGCTATACATAAAAAAAAACCCCATCATGATGGATGACATGTTTCTATATCACGCATCTCATTTATTTGAGCATTGGATATTTTGTGCTAACCAACACATGCACGTGGATGGATGATGTGTACATATACCACGCACACACAATTTTCCCTTTGTCTTTGTTTTGTGTAGATACTCACGTATACTCGTCAACCTCTCAATCCCAAGAGTTGACGAAACGAGCTCTTGAGAGCAACGATGATTTGGGATCCCGTGGACTATCCTTACCACCATTCCTTTTGCGCAAGGACTACCCGGACCTCTTTTACTTGGCTCTCACACGGCTATGGGCTATATATCACTTGTTACCTTATGCCCATTCTATCGTGTTCACTTTGCATGTTATGCCTCTTACATGACTTTGTCATGCAATTGTGACCCTTGCTTGCACTTACATGTGATTCACCATTATACTACTTCTATGTGTATTTGCATGCTTGGTGGAGATCCTTGTTGCTATTGCCATGTTTTCCTTGTACCTCATGCTATTATTGATTGTTGTGTTGGGAGAGTCATGATGCCCCATTGCTATTTACATATGGCCTCTCGCCAATACATTGATGATATTTTACTCATATCTTGCTTTCATGCTTGTGATATGTCATGCGCATTATTCATGACCATTATTTGCACACATGACATGCTTGCCATGATTCCTCATAGTAGGTTGCATCTTTGCACTACTAGCTTGCTTGACTTGATCACTATGATTGATTGCTTTGTCGCATCACCCATGTTCCATTATTACTCGCTTTCTTGGGTTGATGACATATATTTTCATGCCTCTCACATGATATATCTTGCTCATTGTCTCTTGTGTCGATTAGTTGTCTCTCTCATATCTACTTGTAGTGAGTGCAACCATTGCTTATTGATCTTGGAGACTTTGACACCTTACTTGTGATGCATGCTTGTTTTATTGAGCCTATTGTCTTTGGTTGTAGTTGCATCATGATGCGGAGCATCCTACGATCATCCCCATGGACCTACCACTGTCTCATCAAGAGCCAAGAGGACCCATGACACGAGCACGAGCTAGAGCTCTCAAGAACGAGGTGACTTCCTTCCTTAGTGATATCACATATGATCCACTCGAGACATGGCTACTACCTAAGTCCGATATGCTATGCATGATCAGGTGTCAAGAGAACTCTCCCGAAGATGCACGTGAAGAAGGACAAGCCGCCAAGTCCATGGATGAAGAGAACCAACGGAAGAAAGCAAGTTCACCTTCCAGGCCCCGGACATCCGGCCCCTGGAGCGACCACATCAGCAGGAGCCCTGCCGCCCACGTCTACACGGCCCTGACATCCGGCGTCCAGCCCGGACATCCGGCCCGAGCCCGGAAATCCGGCGCCACGCACCAGAACCTAAAGAAGCTATCACTGTCAGCCCGGACATTCGGCCCCTCCCAAAGGCCCGGACATCCGGCCCGACGCTCGGACATCCGGCCCCGCCTGTCTGGGCACAGTAAAGGGCCGAGGCCCATGTACCTCTTCGCCCCCTAGACTATATATACTCCATCCCCTTCCTCTTTCTAGGGTTAGCATTGGTTTAGCTCATATGTGAGATAGAGCATTGCTCATCCATTACGGATCTACTCCACGAGAGAGACCGCGGCCTCTCCACGGAGAAGATCACCTTGGATTCAAGACCCCCTCTTGGGTGGCCCCCATCAAGACCTCCTCACGGAGAAGAACCGGTTACCGTTTGTATCGTCCGTTGTTGACTTTGGATCTTGTATCTCACCTTTGTGTTCATCGATCTAGCGCATGTGTGATCTGTTCTTGTTGGTTTGAGTGATTCTCTTGTGTTTTCCCTCGTTTTCCCCTCGTGTTCTTCGTGTTCTTAGTTGGGATCCGCTCCTTCCGTTGATGAGGACATCAATACAATTATTACACCCACAGTCCCTGCTGCTATACATACTGGACCAATTACTAGAGCTCGCGCACGCCAATTAAATTACCAGGTACTTTCGTTTCTTGCTAATGATTCTAATGTTCATGAGAATATGATGCTGCCTAAATTGGATACATTTGTTTTGCTTACAAATGAAGGGCCTAGCTTTGAGAAGGATGAACATTGGAGCAAGAACAAGCATGGAGATGATGGCATGCGCATGGGGAACAAGAACGGAGTTACAAGTGATGATTTCAGGACGTTGAAGCCACCATAATGCGTGCATGAAGCCTTGGACGAAATATACAAGATGCTACTTCATAACTTTCGTCCAGAGGCTATTCTAGGTGCTGCGTCACCTTATTATTGGGCCAGGCCCATGTAATTTCGAAATACATAAGTATAGGCTGTTTTTAGAGTCCGTATGTGTGGGGAAACAAGAGATAGGGTTGGTTTCGGACCCCTTCCTCAAGGGCCACGAAATTCCCCCCCTCTTCCTCCATATATACAGCCCTTAGGGCGTCGTTTAGACTTTGGGTTTTGTTTAGATTAAAAGTTCGCCATAGCTGCAACTTCGCGTACTTCGTTTGTGTTCAGCGACCAGACAAAGGCGTCACAGAACCCCACCTTGATCAATAAAGCTTTCATCTTATATTCGCAATATCCAGATTGCAATCTCAGTTTCTTGCCTGTTCTTCGTTTGCTCGCAGGAAACAGACCCTCGTGGTCAGGTTGATCGTGCTCCGGCGTGGTCGATAACCTCTCGGAGTTGGTTTAGCGATTGCTAAGGCGCGACGTCCTCGCACGTTCGTAGTCGGATCGTCAAAGTCGACTTCCATCAAAGCGATATTCATCATCTCATCGAAAGACGGGACACCTTTGCCTCTATCAAGTGGTATCAGATTTCCAGGTTGCTCGGTGAGATTTTACAGTTTTTCGTAGTTTAGATCGAGTCTGTTCTTCATACCTACAGTCCACGAAAAAGCCACAAAAAAAATTAGGGTTAGTTCATCATATCCGAACCAATCTGAGCCTTTGCATAATCTTTTTAGGGTTTTTGCTTTGTTGAATTTGCGGTTGCATCGTCGTGTCAAGTTGCTGGTCTTAGAGTCTAGTCTTTTAGAGTTTCGAGTTCTGGTCATAAGTTGTCACGCCGCCGCCGCACCATCATCATCGCCTTGCCATCTACCACCATTGCTTATCCGCCACCGCTTTGAATCCGTATCCATATACCACCACCGCTGCCATATACCACCGCCATATATCCACCACCAATCCGAGTTCTTTTCATAGTCGGTTTGTTTTAGAGATCCATATATTTTCCGTTTCGTGTTTCCTTGCCTGAGTAGGTCTCGGAAAAAAAAAAAAAAAAAAAGTCTGGAGACCCCCGGGCAGTTTTTAGGCCAAAATTTCGGCAACCAAAAATATTTTTTCCCTATCCTATTTTTAGGCCCCGGGTAGTGTTTTGAGACACTCGCCATCATAGTGATTTTTTGTCGCACTTTTTCGTCGTCGCTGCCCTGATTTCCGAAAAAAAAAATAGTCAAAAAATTTTGTGCCCATCCTGTCAGTTTGACCTGGGAAGAGTTTTGAGACACTCGCCATTATAGTGATTTTTTCGCAAAAAAAAAAAAAAGGAGGAGCGCAAAAAAAAAAAAGAGCGCAAAAAAAAAAAAAAAAGCGAAAAAAAAAAATTCCTGAGTGTGCTTTTCCCTTGTTTACGTGCAGCGCCGTGATTTTGTTAGTGTTCTAGGCTCGCGTCTCTAGCACGGTCTAGCCTAGGACCAGCACAGTACCGTCGTTGAGCGTTTATTCAACTTTGCATCTCTGAATTGATTATTGCTTACCATTTTGCTACCATATTATAAGCCTTCCCAGCTCCACATAAGTCTACATCGTGCGTTTGACTCTCCCTGGTAATCGCTATATCCAAGCTTTGAGAGTTTTTGACTACAACGGTTGCCGATCACCACCTGCTGCTGGGTAAGAACTGGTAAGAATTTGAGATTCGCTTGAAGGTTTTGTGACACACCACCATCCCACCACTTCTAGTAGTCTGCAGGATCATATTCTTTTGTGTTTCTATTGCTGCTAACCATGGCAGGTTCACAAGCCGATGAGACTGATTGGGCGAACATGACGAACAAGGAGTTGCATGATAAATTTCAGCAAATGATGAGTGGCCAGGTGGGAGATGTGCTAAACAGATTTGAAGAGGCTATGGAGAAGATAGATGCCGTGGAGAAGTCGTTTGAGACAAAGCTGGATAACAAGTTTACTGAATTACTAAAGCGTCTTCCCCGACCACCACCGGCTGCACATGTCGCACCTCTACAACAACAACAACCACATCTCCAACGCCGCCTTCCAAATCAAGTGGGACGGGCACAGCGCGTTCCAATTGAGATTGGTCAAAATTCGGGTGCTGCTGTCCCTACTGTTGATGCTTCTTTGGCTCCTGCTCCTGCGGCGGCTGAGGAGGATGACGATTATGCGGGCGATTATGAGGATGAGGTTGATCAAAATCAGAACTACGTGCAGCCACCAGCACCACCACCAGCAGGTCGACCTCAGGTATATATTCGCAACGGTAGGCCGGCACCACCACCTCAGGTACGAGATCATGACCATCTCCCTAAACTGAAATTGAATATTCCACCATTTGAGGGTAGATATGTTCCTGATATATATCTTACTTGGGAGTTAGAAACTGAACAACGATTTACATGTTTACAATATCCTGAGGAGAGACGTGTTCCTGCTGCTGTTTGTGCTTTCACTAGCTTTGCATGTGTTTGGTGGTCTGAACATTGTAGATTATATCCTGTTCCAGCTACTTGGGCTGCTTTGAAAACTGCTATGCGTACTCGTTGGGTTCCACCATATTATCAACGTGAATTACTTCAAAAATTGCAGCGTTTAAGACAAGGAAAAAATTCTGTAGAAGAATATTATCAGGAATTACAAACTGGCATGATTAGATGTGGTATTGTTGAGGAGAATGAAGCTATGCTTGCACGTTTTATGGGTGGATTAAATAAAGAGATTCAGACCATTCTAGAGTATAAGGATTATAATAATATCACTCGTTTATTCCATCTTGCTTGTAAAGCTGAACGTGAAGTGCAGGATCGACAGCCATTGGCGCGAACTAACTTTTCTGCAGGTCGACCTTCATCATGGACACCGCGTGCATCTTCTACTTCCACTTCACCATCACCTCCATCAGGTGCCACCTCCAGCCGTGATACAAGAAAGCAGGCACAACCACCACTCTCTGCCAAGAGCACACCTGCCGGGCCTGTGCAGAGCTCTTCTTCTTCCATGGCATCGACAGGGCACACAAGTGATATTATTTGTCGTCGTTGTAAGGGAAGAGGACATTTTGCGAGAGAATGCAAATCTCAGCGTGTCATGATTGCTACTGAGGATGGTGGGTATGAGTCCGCTAGTGACTATGATGAGGAGACTTTGGCTCTTATTACACGTGAAGAACATGGTGGAGATGATTCTGAAAATGAGACGCAATACATGGCTCCTGAAGACGCTGACAGGTATGAATGTTTAGTTGCTCAACGTGTTTTGAGTGTGCAGGTCACACAAGCAGAGCAAAATCAGAGGCATAATTTGTTCCATACAAAGGGAGTTGTGAAGGAACGTTCTGTTCGCGTCATCATAGATGGAGGGAGCTGTAACAACTTGGCTAGCATGGAGATGGTGGAGAAGCTATCTCTCACCACAAGACCACATCCACATCCTTACTACATCCAATGGTTCAACAACAGCGGCAAGGTTAAGGTAACACGTACTGTTCGTGTGCATTTTAGTATCTCTACATATGCTGATTATGTTGATTGTGATGTGGTACCCATGCAAGCATGTTCCTTATTACTAGGTAGACCATGGCAATTTGATAAAAATTCTGTACACCATGGTAGAAACAATCAGTATACTCTTGTTCATAAGGATAAAAATATTACTTTGCTTCCTATGACTCCTGATTCCATTTTGAAAGATGACATTAATAGAGCTAATAAAGCAAAACAGGAGAAAAATAAGAGTGAAAATCAGATTGTGGCAAAGGAATTTGAGCAACAAATGAAACCTAATAATAAACCATCTAGTGTTGTTTCTGAAATTAAATTGAAAAGTGCATGTTTACTTGCCACAAAATCTGATATTGATGAACTAGATTTCAGCAAATCTGTTTGCTATGCTTTTGTGTGCAAAGAGGCATTATTTTCATTCGAGGACGTGCCTTCCTCTTTGCCCCCTGCTGTCACTCACATTTTGCAGGAGTTCGCTGACGTCTTCCCACAAGACGTGCCACCGGGATTACCACCTATTCGAGGGATTGAGCATCAAATTGACTTAATTCCCGGTGCATCGCTACCCAACCGTGCACCATACCGTACCAATCCAGAGGAGACGAAGGAGATTATGCGTCAAGTACAGGAGCTGCTCGACAAAGGTTATATACGCGAATCTCTTAGTCCTTGTGCTGTTCCTATTATACTCGTGCCTAAAAAGGATGGTACGTCGCGTATGTGTGTTGATTGTAGAGGCATTAATAATATTACTATTCGTTATCGTCATCCTATTCCTAGGCTCGATGATATGCTTGATGAATTGAGTGGCTCTACAATATTCTCCAAAGTTGATTTGCGTAGTGGATACCATCAAATTCGTATGAAATTGGGAGATGAATGGAAAACTGCATTTAAAACTAAGTTTGGTTTATATGAGTGGTTAGTCATGCCTTTTGGGTTAACTAATGCACCTAGTACTTTCATGAGACTAATGAACGAAGTTTTACGTGCTTTCATTGGACGATTTGTGGTGGTCTATTTTGATGATATACTGATTTATAGCAAATCTTTGGAAGAACATTTGGAACATTTACGTGCTGTTTTTATTGCTCTACGTGATGCACGTTTGTTTGGTAACCTTGGGAAGTGCACCTTTTGCACCGACCGAGTATCTTTTCTTGGCTATGTTGTTACTCCACAGGGAATTGAAGTTGATAAAGCCAAGATTGAAGCTATTGAGAGTTGGCCGCAGCCCAAAACGGTCACACAAGTGCGGAGTTTTCTTGGACTCGCTGGTTTCTATAGGCGTTTTGTGAGAGATTTTAGCACCATTGCTGCACCTCTCAACGAGCTTACAAAGAAGGATGTGCCTTTTGTTTGGGGTACCGCACAGGAAGAAGCCTTCACGGTATTGAAAGATAAGTTGACACATGCTCCTTTACTCCAACTTCCTGATTTTAATAAGACTTTTGAGCTTGAATGTGATGCTAGTGGCATTGGATTAGGAGGTGTGTTATTACAAGATGGCAAACCTGTTGCATACTTTTCTGAAAAATTGAGTGGGCCTAGTCTGAATTATTCTACTTATGATAAAGAACTATATGCTCTTGTTCGGACTTTAGAAACATGGCAACATTATTTATGGCCCAAAGAATTTGTTATACATTCTGATCATGAATCTTTGAAACATATTAAAAGTCAAGCTAAACTGAATCGTAGACATGCTAAATGGGTTGAATTCATTGAAACTTTCCCTTATGTCATTAAACACAAGAAGGGTAAAGAAAATGTTATTGCTGATGCATTGTCTCGTCGCTATACTATGCTTTCACAACTTGACTTCAAAATATTTGGTTTGGAGACCATCAAAGATCAATATGTGCATGATGCTGATTTTAAAGATGTATTGCAGAATTGTAAAGAAGGAAGAACCTGGAACAAGTTTGTCGTTAATGATGGATTTGTGTTCCGTGCTAACAAGCTATGCATTCCAGCTAGCTCTCTTCGTCTTTTGTTGTTGCAGGAGGCGCATGGAGGAGGATTAATGGGACACTTTGGCGTGAAGAAGACGGAGGACGTACTTGCTACACATTTCTTTTGGCCAAAGATGAGACGGGATGTTGAGCGTTTTGTTGCTCGCTGCACTACATGTCAAAAAGCTAAGTCACGACTCAATCCTCATGGTTTATATATGCCTTTGCCTGTACCTAGTGTTCCTTGGGAGGATATATCTATGGACTTTGTTTTAGGTTTACCTCGAACAAAGAAGGGGAGGGATAGCATATTTGTTGTCGTGGATAGATTCTCGAAAATGGCGCACTTTATACCATGTCATAAAAGCGATGATGCTGTTAATGTTGCTGATTTGTTCTTTCGTGAAATTATTCGCTTGCATGGTGTGCCAAATACTATTGTTTCAGATCGTGATACTAAATTTCTTAGCCACTTTTGGAGATGTTTATGGGCTAAGTTGGGGACTAAACTGCTTTTTAGTACTACTTGTCACCCCCAAACTGATGGACAAACTGAAGTAGTCAATAGAACATTGTCTACTATGCTTAGGGCTGTTTTGAAGAATAATAAGAAAATGTGGGAAGACTGCTTGCCTCATATTGAGTTTGCTTATAATCGTTCATTGCATTCTACTACTAAGATGTGCCCTTTTGAAATTGTGTATGGTTTCCTACCTCGTGCACCTATTGATTTGTTGCCTCTTCCATCTTCGGAGAAGGTTAATTTTGATGCTAAACAACGTGCTGAATTGATCTTAAAAATGCATGAGTTAACTAAGGAAAACATTGAGCGTATGAATGCTAAATATAAACTTGCTGGAGATAAGGGTAGAAAACATGTTGTGTTTGCACCTGGAGATCTTGTTTGGTTACATTTGCGTAAGGATAGATTTCCTGATTTGCGCAAATCAAAGCTAATGCCACGTGCTGATGGTCCTTTTAAGGTGTTAGAGAAAATAAATGATAATGCATATAAACTTGAGCTGCCTGCAGATTTTGGGGTTAGTCCCACTTTTAATATTGCAGATTTGAAGCCTTATTTGGGTGAGGAAGATGAGCTTCCGTCGAGGACGACTTCATTTCAAGAAGGGGAGGATGATGAGGACATCAATACAATTATTACACCCACAGTCCCTGCTGCTATACATACTGGACCAATTACTAGAGCTCGCGCACGCCAATTAAATTACCAGGTACTTTCGTTTCTTGCTAATGATTCTAATGTTCATGAGAATATGATGCTGCCTAAATTGGATACATTTGTTTTGCTTACAAATGAAGGGCCTAGCTTTGAGAAGGATGAACATTGGAGCAAGAACAAGCATGGAGATGATGGCATGCGCATGGGGAACAAGAACGGAGTTACAAGTGATGATTTCAGGACGTTGAAGCCACCATAATGCGTGCATGAAGCCTTGGACGAAATATACAAGATGCTACTTCATAACTTTCGTCCAGAGGCTATTCTAGGTGCTGCGTCACCTTATTATTGGGCCAGGCCCATGTAATTTCGAAATACATAAGTATAGGCTGTTTTTAGAGTCCGTATGTGTGGGGAAACAAGAGATAGGGTTGGTTTCGGACCCCTTCCTCAAGGGCCACGAAATTCCCCCCCTCTTCCTCCATATATACAGCCCTTAGGGCGTCGTTTAGACTTTGGGTTTTGTTTAGATTAAAAGTTCGCCATAGCTGCAACTTCGCGTACTTCGTTTGTGTTCAGCGACCAGACAAAGGCGTCACAGAACCCCACCTTGATCAATAAAGCTTTCATCTTATATTCGCAATATCCAGATTGCAATCTCAGTTTCTTGCCTGTTCTTCGTTTGCTCGCAGGAAACAGACCCTCGTGGTCAGGTTGATCGTGCTCCGGCGTGGTCGATAACCTCTCGGAGTTGGTTTAGCGATTGCTAAGGCGCGACGTCCTCGCACGTTCGTAGTCGGATCGTCAAAGTCGACTTCCATCAAAGCGATATTCATCATCTCATCGAAAGACGGGACACCTTTGCCTCTATCATCCGTGAAAGATCGGCCATCTAGGGTTCCACCCTACATCATCTTGGTATCATGAACCACGTTGATCACGATTTCGGAGCCCCCTCTCTTTGTTTTCTAGCTTGATTTTGTTGTTTTTCGTCCTAATCCGAAAATTGCCCCACAAAAATAGCCCGATTTTTTTTTTGTAATTTGTTGGTGTGATGAAGTTTTGTTGGATTTGATCCGCGGATTTCGTGTGTTGCAGGTAGATCTAGCTTTCCCCCAATTTCCATCCACAGAATCTTCCGAATTTTGCCCCAGATTTGACCTCTCCACGCGGTGTTCTTCGAGTTCGTCCACGGATCCCGAGCCCGGACATCCGGCCCGACCCGGACATCCGGCCATCAGCCCGGACATCCGGCCCCTGACAGCATCACTTCCATCCTTCACTCCGTTTCCGCCTAACTCTCACCAAATTTTGTCCCGGTGCCCACATACACTTCCGCATACCACCACCACTTCCGCATACCACCACCATAGCCTTTCCTGCTACCAACTCCAACAAATTTGACCCGTTTTGCTTTGAGAATTTGAGTTGGAGTTTCCGTGTCCTATTGTGTTTCGGCTATCTAGGTACGGTTCGGCATCAACATCCACACCGCTCATCTTCGCCAAGGACTACTACGAACGGCTACATCACTTTGGTATCACCTTCACCTTTATATCATCTTGGTTTCGTGATATCATCATACTCTCTTGCATTTGCATTGATAACCCCATAGCCATACTTTTGCGTCACTTACCCATCGAGACTAGCCTTTGAGTATTGCCGGCAACGTGACTTGTGCACATTAGTGATCATACTTCCCATAGCATACATACCATCATTGTAACGACCCGAACCTGATAAGATTCGATGTCTCTGTGCTCACTGTGCTAGTCCCTGGATCGACTCGCTAGCACACACAGTACATATGAATATCAAATAACAAGTGCATCATTTACTATAACGTATGATCCAGAATTCACAAAGTATTACAAACTGAGTAGCACATAGCTAGCTTTATTCAATAATAACAGCGGAAATGTAGCCTAACAAATGATGAGTCCCGTCAATGCCCACTGGCGAAAATGTTGAGTGAAGACTCGCGACCCTACTTATCTCACTGATCACCTGAATATCCTGCAACATGATAACTTGCAGCCACAAAGGGTCAATACATTGAATATATTGGCAATTTACACATAATGATAAAGCAAACCTACATCTACCTGCAAAGTGATAGAGGCAAAGGTGTCCCGTCTTTCGATGAGATGATGGATATCGCTTTGGTGGAAGTCGACTTTGACGATCCGACTACAAACGTGCGATGATGGCGCGCCTTAGCAATCGCTAAACCAACTCTGAGAGGTTATTGACCACGCCGGAGCACGATCAACCTGACCACGAGGGTCTGTTTCCTGCGAGCAAACGAAGAACAAGCAAGAAACTGAGATTGCAATCTGGATATTGCGAATATAAGATGAAAGCTTTATTGATCAAGGTGGGGTTCTGTGACGCCTTTGTCTGGTCGTTGAACACAAATGAAGTACGCGAAGTTGCAGCTATGGCGAACTTTTAATCTAAACAAAACCCAAAGTCTAAACGACGCCCTAAGGGCTGTATATATGGAGGAAGAGGGGGGAATTTCGTGGCCCTTGGGGAAGAGGTCCGAAACCAACCCTATCTCTTGTTTCCCCACACATACGGACTCTAAAAACAGCCTATACTCAAGTATTTCGAAATTACATGGGTCTGGCCCAATAATAAGGTGACGCAGCACCTAGAATAGCCTCTGGACGAAAGTTATGAAGTAGCATCTTGTATATTTCGTCCAAGGCTTCATGCACGCATTATGGTGGCTTCAACGTCCTGAAATCATCACTTGTAACTCAGTTCTTGTTCCCCATGCGCATGCCATCATCTCCATGCTTGTTCTTGCTCCAATGTTCATCCTTCTCAAAGCTAGGCCCTTCATTTGTAAGCAAAACAAATGTATCCAATTTAGGCAGCAT
The DNA here is from genome assembly GCF_002575655.3 of Aegilops tauschii subsp. strangulata. Classification (NCBI taxonomy): domain Eukaryota; kingdom Viridiplantae; phylum Streptophyta; class Magnoliopsida; order Poales; family Poaceae; genus Aegilops; species Aegilops tauschii. Next base: position 253,115,473 of record NC_053037.3, read on the forward strand.
CATATTCTCATGAACATTAGAATCATTACCAAGAAACGAAAGTACCTGGTAATTTAATTGGCGTGCGCGAGCTCTAGTAATTGGTCCAGTATGTATAGCAGCAGGGGCTGTGGGTGTAACAATGGTATTGATGTCCTCATCACATCACCGGAGTTGGAGAAGAACGACGCCGGTGGCTCGGGCGGTGATGGTGGCGCGTCTCCGGCGGGTCTCCGGAGGCGGTGAGTGGGTGGATGAATGCGGCGGCGTACGGAGGTTGGTTAGGTGATGTTGGACAGCAACGGGGCTTCCTCTGTTGGCGATGCCGAAGGGCTGGAGTGTCATCGGCGGTGCTCTGCTTCAGGAGGAGGTTCTAGAGCTCGTTTCAGTGACTCCCTGCGCGATAATATGAGCGAGGGAGGTAGAGGAGATAGGGGCGAATAGAATAGGGCCAAGAGATGATGCTGGGAACCTTCAGGCGCGACGGAAACGACCGGCGAAGGAGCTTCTGCGGTGGAACTCCGGCGAGATCTCGAAATCAACCTAGGGCACGGGAGACTGCGATTTTGGCAAAAAATCGGACAAGCCGGACGTGGGGAGTATATATATATATGGAGAAGGGCGTGCAGGAGGAGCAGCGAATCGATCAAATCGATCGAAGGATTCAGATCGGACTCGTTGTCCAGGAAGAACACGGCTGAGATGGGAGATGACAAACGGGACCCAATGTCAGCGGCAGAGAGGAGGTGGAAGAAGAAGAAAAATAAAAGATAGAAGGGGAGCTGCGGGGTGGGCTATGCTACGCCGAAATGGGCTGCCAGCTGCTGCACGCGCGCGAGGGGTAGCTGGCCCGCTGTGTGCCGAGGCCTGATGCACAGCGCGTGCGGTTTCTCTTTGTTTTTCTAAACTTCTCGTACAGAAATTAAATTTCTAGCTAAATAAAATACAAAACAAAAGCTAATAAAATCACCAAAGCACACAATAAAATATTATTATTACTATAATAAGTTACAGGAACACTAGTTCCACCTATAATGCAATTTTGGAAATTCTAGATTGTATGCAATAGGCCACACAAACAGCAATAAAACACTCAAATAAAATATTTTGTAGATTATGAAAAATACCAGAACATATCAACTTAACAGGAAATAATATTCTGGACATTATGAACATTTTTTTAAATAGGGGAGAAGTCATGTTATCTCCACTCCAATAAATTGCCTTTAGTTGCATAATGATTTACATATTCAGAAAATTTCAAATATGCATAGAAATCACGGTGAAAAAACAATGATCCTATTAACATAACAAATCTAAAAATTTGGGATGTTACAAATCTACCCCCCTTAAAATGAATCTCGTCCTCGAGATTCGAGTTGGCTAGCAAAGGCTAAGGATGGATACTTGATATAATCCATACTCCAAAGGTTTGAGGCTTACTCATTATATATTTCCAAATCTCCCTTGACATGACTAAATATGATGCACCAATACTGAAAGAACGGTCATAATACTTGAACTTGATTAAAACCTTACCGAAGGCTGGTGCCTTATTGGCTCTTCCCACCCTTGTGTGGTTCACATGTCCCCTTTCAACGTGATCAGACGTGTCCTCTCCGGAATTCCCACTGTCATAATTGATGTTCTTTAACAGAGGATAGTTGTTTGAATAATGTCCTAGGTCCCTGCACCTGTAACAAAGTAACTGACTGATATCCTTCTTGGTGGGCGTCGATAGGTCGTGGTTGTTGTTGCCATCCCTATGACCATTGTGGTTGCACCCATTGTCGTTGTGATGATTATGTGCATTGTGGTTATGATGGTTATGACCATTATACGCGTCCACTTCAGAATCATAGTACTCAGAAGATGCCGATGAATTACGGTGCTTCCGTTGTCCTCCAGAGTTGAACTCTGTGTCGCTTGCCTTCCTCTTGCGGTTCTCCACCTCTTGAAACTTGCCTTCAAGTACAATAGCCTTATCAATAAGCTCCTGGCAGTTATTGAATGTCGCCACTGTCAACTGAATACTCAACTCATCATCCAGTCCTTCAAGAAACTTCTCTTGTCTAGCTGCATCAGTGTTAACATCGTTAGGGGCATAGCGTGCAAGATTATTGAATTCCTCCACATATGCATTCACAATACGACCTCCCTGACGCAAGCTGTGAATCTCCTTCTTCTTTAGACTCATGGCTCCAGCAGACACATGTGCGGCGCGAAAACCTGCCTGAAACTGTGCCCAAGTGATAGTAGCAATAGGATAAGTGACCAAGTAATTGTCCCACCATGCTGCGGCTGGTCCTTCTAACAAATGCGAAGCAAACCTCACTCTCTCTACATCAGTGCAACCAACTGTCTCCAAATTTCTGTTAACTGAGCGCAGCCAATCATCAGCCACAATAGGTTCAGGGGTGCTAGAAAACCTCTGAGGATTCAATCTCAAGAAACGAGTAAGTGCATCAACTGGGGATCAACTGAGTCTGTCCCTGAAGCAACTGTTGCATATATGGAGGTATGTCATTGTTGTAGTTGTCTCCGGAACCACTCCCTCTAGAGTTACGTGATGAGGACATCAATACCATTGTTACACCCACAACCCCTGCTACTATACATACTCGACCGATTACTAGAGCTCGCGCATGCCAATTAAATTACCAGGTACTTTCGTTTCTTGGTAATGATTCTAATGTTCATAAGAATATGATGCTGCCTAAATTGGATACATTTGTTTTGCTTACAAATGAAGGGCCTAGCTTGGAGAAGGATGAACATTGGAGCAAGAACAAGCATGGAGTTGATGGCATGCGCAAGGGAGACAAGAACAGAGTTTCAAGTGATGATTTCAGGACTTTGAAGCCACCATAATGAGTGCATGAAGCCTTGGACGAAATATACAAGATGCCACTTCATAATTTTCGTCCAGAGGCTATTCTAGGTGCTGCGTCACCTTATTTTGGGCCAGGCCCATGTAATTTCGAAATACATCAATATAGGCTGTTTTTAGAGTCCGTATGTGTGGGGAAACAAGAGTTAGGGTGGGTTTCGGACCCCTCCTCCAAGGGCCACGAAATCCCCCGCCCCTCTTCCTCCATATATACAGCCCCTAGGGCATCGTTTATACTTTGGGTTTTGTTTAGATTAAAAGTTCGCCATAGCCGCAACTTCGCGTACTTCGTTTGTGTTCAACGACCAGACAAAGGCGTCACAGAACCCCACCTTGATCAATAAAGCTTTCCTCTTATATTCGCAATATCCAGATTGCAATCTTAGTTTCTTGCTTGTTCTTTGTTTGCCTGCAGGAAACAGACCTTCATGGTCAGGTTGATCGTGCTCCGGCGTGGTCAATAACCTCTCGGAGTTGGTTTAGCGATTGCTAAGGCGCGACGTCCTCGCACTTTCGTAGTCGGATCGTCAAAGTCGACTTCCTCCAAAACAATAGCCACCATCTCATCGAAAGACGGGACACCTTTGCCTCTATCAAGTGGTATCAGATTTCCAGGTTGCTCGGTGAGATTTTACAGTTTTTGTAGTTTAGATCGAGTCTGTTCTTCATACCTATAGTCCACGAAAAAGCCAAAAAATATATTAGGGTTAGTTCATCTTATCCGAACCAATCTGAGCCTTTGCATAATCTTTTCTGTATTTGCTTTGTTGAATTTGCGGTTGCATCGTCGTGTCAAGTTGCTGGTCCTAGCGTCTAGTACTTTAGAGTTTCGAGTTCTGTTCACAAGTTGTCACGCCGCCGCCGCACCATCATCATCACCGCTGCCATATACCACCATCGTCATCACCGCTGCCATATACCACTATCGTCATCGCCGCTACCATATACCACATATCCACCGCCATCATGCTAATCCGAGTCCAGCTCCATCACAGATTCGCCACCAGTCCGTGTTCCATTGCCCTGCAAATATCCGCCACCAGTCCGAGTTTCCACCAGATTCATCTCCGCCACCAGTCCTAGTCCGAGTCCAGTAATTATTGCTTTGTTCTCGATTTCCAGATCACGCGATACTCCGAGTCGTGACAGAGTAGGACTCCCCAACTTCCGAGCCATCCGCAGAAGAAAAATAGTTCCAGTTTCAAAAAAAAACTAAGTCTGGAAAATTCTGGCTACGCAGTTTTTAGGACATTTGTAGACTTTTTTGAAAAAAATTGTTGCGGAGAACAAAAAAAAGAGGAAAAAAAGTGAAAAAGAAAAAAATCAGAGTGTGCTCCTCCCTTGTTTACGTGCAGCGCCGTGATTTTGTTAGTGTTCTAGGCTCGCGTCTCTAGTGCGGTCTAGCCTAGGACCAGCACAGTACCGTCGTTGAGCGTTTATTCAACTTTGCATCTCTGAATTGATTATTGCTGACCCTTTATGCTACCATATTATAAGCCTTCCCAGCTCCACATACATCTACATCTTGCGTTTAACTCTCCCTGGTAATCGCTTTATCCAAGCTTTGAGAGTTTTGACTACATTGGTTGCCGATCACCGCCTGCTGCTGGGTAAGAACTGGTAAGAATTTGAGATTTGCTTGACGGATTTGTGACACCCACCACCACCACCACTTGTTAGTAGTCTATAGGATCATATTTTTGTGTGTTTCTATTGCTGCTAACCATGCCAGGATCACAAGCGACGAGATTGACTGGGAGAACTTAACGAACAAGGAGCTTCATGATAAGTTTCAGCAAATGATGACTCAACAGGTGCAGGATATGCTGAACCATTTTGAAGAGGCCATGGAGAAGATCACTGGCCTTGAGAAGACGTTCGAAACAAAGCTCGATAACAGATTTAATGAAATGCTAGCGCGTCTTCCACCACCGGCTGCACCTGCCGCACCTCTGCAACAACAACAACAACAACAACAACAACAACAACAACAACAACAACAACAACAACAACAACAACGACGACTACCTCCACATCGGGAAACAGCCCTCCGCCGAGCGAGTCGTGTTCCTCTTCAGTCTGGCCAAACTGCTTGATGCGGAGCATCCTACGGTCATCCCCATGGACCTACCATCGTCTCATCAAGAGCCAAGAGGACCTATGACACGAGCACGAGCTAGAGCTCTCGAGAACGAGGTGACTTCCTTCCTTAGTGATATCACATATGATCCACTCGAGACATGGCTACTACCTATATGCTATGCATGATTAGGTGTCAAGAGGAGCCTCCCGAGGATGCACGTGAAGACGGACAAGCCGCCAAGTCCATGGATGAAGAGAACCAACGAAAATGGGCAAGTTCACCTTCCAGGCCCGGACATCCGGCCATGACCCCGGACATCCAGCCCCTGGAGCATCCACAGCAGCAGCAGCCCAGACGCCAAAGCCTACAGGGCCCGGACATCCGGCATCCAGCCCGGAAATCCGGCCAAAAGCCCGGACATCCGGCGCCACGCTACAGAACATCCAGAAGTTTTGCCCTCCAGCCCGGACATCCGGCCCCCAGCCCGGACATCCGGCCTCTCCTGAAGCCCCGGACATCCGGCCCGTCGCCCGGACATCCGGCCACCCCGGTCAGCGCACAGTAAGGGCCGAGGCCCGTGTACCCCTTCGACTCCCTAGACTATATATACTCCTTCTCCTCCATCTTTCTAGGGTTAGCATTGGTTTAGCTCATATGTGAGATAGAGCATTGCTCATCCATACGGATCTCCTCCTCGAGAGAGACTGCGGCCCCTCTTCGGAGACGATCCACGTTGGATTCAAGACCCCCTCTTGGGTGGCCCCCTTCAAGACCTCCTTTCGGAGAAGAACCGGTTACCCTTTGTATCGTCCTTTGTTGATCGTGGATCGTGTATCTCCCTTTGTGTTTCGAGGATCTAGCACATGTGTGATTGTTCTTGTTGGTTTGAGTGATTCTCTCGTGTCTTCCCCTCATGTTCTTCGTGTTCTTAGTTGGGATCCGCTCCTTTCGTGAAAGATCGGCCATCTAGGGTTCCACCCTACATCACTGCTGGTGCTGCTATTGATACTTCTGTGGCTCCTGCTGCTGATGTGGAGGAGGATGATTATGCGGGAGATTACGAGGATGAGGTTGATCAAAATCAGAACTACGTGCAACCACCAGGTCGTCCACATGCAAATAATGGCAATGTTAGGGCTCCCCCTCAGGTACGAGATCATGACTATCTCCCTAAACTGAAATTGAATATTCCACCATTTGAGGGTAGATATGTTCCTGATATATATCTTACTTGGGAGTTAGAAACAGAACAACGGTTTACATGTTTACAATATCCTGAGGAGAGACATGTTCCTGCTGCTGTTTGTGCTTTCACTAGCTTTGCATGTGTTTGGTGGTCTGAACATTGTAGATTATATCCTGTTCCAGCTACTTGGGCTGCTTTGAAAACTGCTATGCGTACTCGTTGGGTTCCACCATATTATCAACGTGAATTACTTCAAAAATTGCAGTGCTTAAGACAAGGAAAAAATTCTGTAGAAGAATATTATCAGGAATTACAAACTGGCTTGATTAGATGTGATATTGTTGAGGAGAATGAAGCTATGCTTGCACGTTTTATGGGTGGATTAAATAGAGAGATTCAGACCATTCTAGAGTATAAGGATTATAATAATATCACTCGTTTATTCCATCTTGCTTGTAAAGCTGAACGTGAAGTGCAGGATCGACAGGCATTGGCGCGAACTAACTTTTCTGCAGGTCGACCTTCATCATGGACACCACGTGCATCATCTACTTCCACTGCACCATCACCTCCTTCAGGTGCCACCTCCAACCGTGATACAAGAAAGCAGGCACAACCACCACTATCTGCCAAGAGCACACCTGCCGGGCCTGCACAGAGCTCTTCTTCTTCCATGGCGTCAACATGGCACACAAGTGATATTATTTGTCGTCGTTGTAAGGGAAGAGGACATTTTGCGAGAGAATGCAAATCTCAGCGTGTGATGATTGCTACTGAGGATGGTGGGTATGAGTCCGCTAGTGACTATGATGAGGAGACTTTGGCTCTTATTACACATGAAGAACACGGTGGAGATGATTCTGATCATGAGACGCAATACATGGCTGCTGAAGATGCTGACAAGTATGAATGTTTAGTTGCTCAACGTGTTTTGAGTGTGCAGGTTACACAAGCTGAGCAAAATCAGAGGCATAATTTGTTCCATACAAAGGGAGTTGTGAAGGAACGTTCTATTCGCGTCATCATAGATGGAGGGAGCTGCAACAACTTGGCTAGCATGGAGATGGTGGAGAAGCTATCTCTCACCACAAGACCACATCCACATCCTTACTACATCCAATGGTTCAACAACAGCGGCAAGGTTAAGGTAACACGTACTGTTCGGGTGCATTTTAGTATCTCTACATATGCTGATTATGTTGATTGTGATGTGGTACCTATGCAAGCATGTTCCTTATTACTTGGTAGACCATGGCAATTTGATAAAAATTCTGTACACCATGGTAGAAACAATCAGTATACTCTTGTTCATAAGGATACAAATATTACTTTGCTTCCTATGACTCCTGATTCCATTTTGAAAGATGATATTCATAGAGCTAATAAAGCAAAACAGGAGAAAAATAAGAGTGAAAATCAGATTGTGGCAAAAGAATTTGAGCAACAAATGAAGCCTAATAATAAACCATCTAGTGTTGCTTCTGAAATTAAATTGAAAAGTGCATGTTTACTTGCCACCAAATCTGATATTGATGAGCTAGTTTTTAGCAAATCTGTTTGCTATGCTTTTGTGCGCAAAGAGGCATTATTTTCATTCGAGGACATGCCTTCCTCTTTGCCCCCTGCAGTCATTAACATTTTGCAGGAGTTCGCTGACGTCTTCCCACAAGACGTGCCACCGGGATTACCACCTATTCGAGGGATTGAGCATCAAATTGACTTAATTCCCGGCGCATCGCTAGCCAACCGTGCACCATACCGTACCAATCCAGAGGAGACGAAGGAGATTATGCGTCAAGTACAGGAGCTGCTCGACAAAGGTTATATACGCGAATTTCTTAGTCCTTGTGTTGTTCCTATTATACTAGTGCCTAAAAAGGATGGTACGTCGCGTATGTGTGTTGATTGTAGAGGCATTAATAATATTACTATTCGTTATCGTCATCCTATTCCTAGGCTAGATGATATGCTTGATGAATTGAGTGGCTCTACAATATTCTCCAAAGTTGATTTGCATAGTGGATACCATCAAATTCGTATGAAATTGGGAGATGAATGGAAAACAGCATTTAAAACTAAGTTTGGTTTATATGAGTGGTTAGTCATGCCTTTTGGGTTAACTAATGCACCTAGTACTTTGATGAGACTAACGAACGAAGTTTTACGTGCTTTCATTGGACGATTTGTGGTAGTCTATTTTGATGATATACTGATTTATAGCAAATCTTTGGAAGAACATTTGGAACATTTACGTGCTGTTTTTATTGCTCTACGTGATGCACGTTTGTTTGGTAACCTTGGGAAGTGCACCTTTTGCACCAACCGAGTATCTTTTCTTAGCTATGTTGTTACTCCACAGGGAATTGAAGTTGATAAAGCCAAGATTGAAGCTATTGAGAGTTGGCCGCAGCCCAAAACGGTCACACAAGTGAGAAGTTTCCTTGGCCTCGCTGGTTTCTATAGGCGTTTTGTGAGAGATTTTAGCACCATTGCTGCACCTCTCAACGAGCTTACAAAGAAGGATGTGCCTTTTGTTTGGGGTACCGCACAGGAAGAAGCCTTCACGGTATTGAAAGATAAGTTGACACATGCTCCTGTACTCCAACTTCCTGATTTTAATAAGAATTTTGAGCTTGAATGTGATGCTAGTGGAATTGGATTAGGAGGTGTGTTATTACAAGATGGCAAACCTGTAGCATACTTTTCTGAAAAATTGAGTGGGCCTAGTCTGAACTATTCTACTTATGATAAAAATTATCTGCTCTTGTTCGGACTTTAGAAACATGGCAACATTATTTATGGCCCAAAGAATTTGTTATACATTCTGATCATGAATCTTTGAAACACATTAAAAGTCAAGCAAAACTGAACCGTAGACATGCTAAATGGGTTGAATTCATTGAGACTTTCCCATATGTCATTAAACACAAGAAGGGTAAAGAAAATGTTATTGCTGATGCATTGTCTCGTCGCTATACTATGCTTTCACAACTTGACTTTAAAATATTTGGTTTGGAGACCATCAAAGATCAATATGTGCATGATGCTGAATTTAAAGATGTATTGCAGAATTGTAAAGAAGGTAGAACATGGAACAAGTTCGTCGTTAACGATGGATTTGTGTTTCGTGCAAACAAGCTATGCATTCCAGCTAGCTCGGTTCGTCTTTTGTTGTTGCAGGAGGCGCATGGAGGAGGACTAATGGGAATCTTTGGCGTGAAGAAGACGGAGGATATACTTGCTACACATTTCTTTTTGCCAAAGATGAGACGGGATGTTGAGCGTTTTGTTGCTCGCTGCACTACATGTCAAAAAGCTAAGTCACGACTCAATCCTCATGGTTTATATATGCCTTTGCCTGTACCTAGTGTTCCTTGGGAGGGTATATCTATGGACTTTGTTTTAGGTTTACCTCGAACAGTGAAAGGGAGGGATAGCATATTTGTTGTCGTGGATAGGTTCTCGAAAATGGCACACTTTATACCATGTCATAAAAGCGATGATGCTGTAAATGTTGCTGATTTGTTCTTTCGTGAAATTATTCGCTTGCATGGTGTGCCAAATACTATTGTTTCAGATCGTGATACTAAATTTCTTAGTCACTTTTGGAGATGTTTATGGGCTAAGTTGGGGACTAAACTGCTTTTTAGTACTACTTGTCACCCCCAAACTGATGGTCAAACTGAAGTAGTCAATAGAACATTGTCTACTATGCTTAGGGCTGTTTTGAAGAATAATAAGAAAATTTGGGAAGAATGCTTGCCTCATGCTGAATTTGCTTATAATCGTTCGTTGCATTCTACTACTAAGATGTGCCCTTTTGAAATTGTTTATGGTTTCCTACCTCGTGCACCCATTGATTTGTTGCCTCTTCCATCTTCGGAGAAGGTTAATTTTGATGCTAAACAACATGCTGAATTGATCTTAAAAATGCATGAGTTAACTAAGGAAAACATTGAGCGTATGAATGCTAAATATAAACTTGCTGGAGATAAGGGTAGAAAACATGTTGTCTTTGCACCTAGAGATCTTGTTTGCTTACATTTGCGTAAGGATACGTTTCCTAATTTGCGCAAATCAAAGCTAATGCCACGTGCTGATGGTCCTTTTAAGGTGTTAGAGAAAATAAATGATAATGCATATAAACTTGAGCTGCCTGCAGATTTTGGGGTTAGTCCCACTTTTAACATTGCAGATTTGAAGCCTTATTTCGGTGAGGAAGATGAGCTTCCGTCGAGGACGACTTCATTTCAAGAAGGGGAGGATGATGAGGACATCAATACCATTGTTACACCCACAACCCCTACTACTACATATATTGGACCAATTACTAGAGCTCGCGCACGCCAATTAAATTATCAGGTACTTTCGTTTCTTGGTAATGATTCTAATGTTCATGAGAATATGATGCTGCCTAAATTGGATATATTTGTTTTGCTTACAAATGAAGGGCCTAGCTTGGAGAAGGATGAACATTGGAGCAAGAACAAGCATGGAGTTGATGGCATGCGCAAGGGAGACAAGAACAAAGTTTCAAGTGATGATTTCAGGACTTTGAAGCCACCATAATGAGTGCATGAAGCCTTGGACGAAATATACAAGATGCCACTTCATAATTTTCGTCCAGAGGCTATTCTAGGTGCTGCGTCACCTTATTTTCGGCCAGGCCCATGTAATTTCGAAATACTTCAATATAGGCTGTTTTTAGAGTCCGTATGTGTGGGGAAACAAGAGTTAGGGTGGGTTTCGGACCCTCCTCCAAGGGCCACGAAATTCCCCCCTCTTCCTCCATATATACAGCCCCTAGGGCATCGTTTAGACTTTGGGTTTTGTTTAGATTAAAAGTTTGCCATAGCCGCAACTTCGCGTACTTCGTTTGTGTTCAACGACCAGACAAAGGCGTCACAGAACCCCACCTTGATCAATAAAGCTTTCCTCTTATATTCGCAATATCCAGATTGCAATCTTAGTTTCTTGCTTGTTCTTTGTTTGCCTGCAGGAAACAGACCTTCGTGGTCAGGTTGATCGTGCTCCGGCGTGGTCAATAACCTCTCGGAGTTGGTTTAGCGATTGCTAAGGCGCGACGTCCTCGCACGTTCGTAGTCGGATCGTCAAAGTCGACTTCCTCCAAAACGATAGCCACCATCTCATCGAAAGACGAGACACCTTTGCCTCTATCATTACGCCTCGGCGGCATCCGATGGGTAAGCAGGTGTGAGATATAGACAGAAATAGGTCTAAGGGGAAAAACACTACCCATATGCTCATGCTAGCAACTAAAACTCCAACGACAACAAAAACAAACACTAAATTCACACAAGTCACCAAAACTATCCTAAAGTAATCACATCAAAAGAGCACATATGATCAATCAAAGCACCCAATTGCATAATACAAACAATCCACGAAATATGACAACACGGAAACCAATGACCAACCAAACATATAACATATCACACAACACAAGCAAAACCTATAGGTAAGGTCATATCCACAAGAGATATGATCTCATCATACTACCGCAAATCGTTTATCGAACACAACTTAGGAATGGTGGTCTGCCAACTAACTCCTTAAATAAAACTACTATAATCCAGGGGTCATCTATATTTGAAAAGTAAAGACATGAGTACAAGAGTATGAACTAACAAGTAGACAACATGTTGTAAAGTAAGTTTTTCACTCCTATGGCTTTTCTAATCCATTTTCTAGTGTCACGACCTACAGTCAACAACTTGGCTCTGATACCATCTGTAACGACCCAAACCTGATAAGATTCGATGTCTCTGTGCTCACTGTGCTAGTCCCTGGATCGACTCGCTAGCACACACAGTACATATGAATATCAAATAACAAGTGCATCATTTACTATAACGTATGATCCAGAATTCACAAAGTATTACAAACTGAGTAGCACGTGGCTAGCTTTATTCAATAATAACAACGGAAATGTAGCCTAACAAATGATGAGTCCCGTCAATGCCCATTGGCGAAAATGTTGAGTGAAGACTCGCGACCCTACTGTATCTCACTGATCACCTGGATATCCTGCAACATGATAACTTCCAGCCACAAAGGGTCAATACATTGAATGTATTGGCAATTTACACATAATGATAAAGCAAACCTACATCTACCTGCAAAGTATGACAAACAAAACACTCAAGTTTGGTTTCGCGTAAAACTACCTTCACCTACCTCCACGACATAGGCAAGGTGCAAACAACACAGATGATAAAGACCTTCAAGATGTCTCAAGTGCGCTCAGTCCTGGCGCATTCTCTAGGGACAATAGAGCGCTCAGCAGTGACGCATTCACGTGAGAAAAAAAAGTCCCGACAACGCAAGTGCGCTCAGCCATGGCGCATTCTCTAGGGACAATAGAGCGCTCAGCCATTGATGCATTCACCGGAGAAAAAGTTCCGAGCCTACAGCTATAAGGACTCACCACTTCCATGCATCACTCGACACGTGCCCACGTCAACCATAACAAGTTGATCACACCATCACACAATACAATCAATATCAGAATATGACAACAGAGAACATACAGATCAAACCAAGCACATGTCATCGCATATAAAATCACAGATGCATAGTAGAATATATGATAAGCAAAATCAAAAGTGCACCTTGAACGATGTTGAAGTACTCTAACGCTTAATTCTGATCCGCTTCACACTCCGGACAATCTATACGATTAACGGAGTCGCCGATAAATAAACTATGCTCACATAACACTAAAATAAAGTAAACAACAAATAATTCCAATTAAACTTAAATAACAGAACATATCAATATGTATATATTATCTACATGCTAATAGGATCACAATGCAAAAGGAATCAACTGATTTGGATCAACGGTTTAAAAGATATTGCCTCCGGAAATTTGAATTCAAATTTAAACAAATTCAAATTTGAACTATTCAAAAATGTGAAATTTTGGCTCTACAATATTGTCCTGATCTGTACGAATATACAGGAGAAAGAATCGATGAATTTGGATATACGGATCTCAAGATATACCTAAATGAACATTTGATATGAAATCTAAAAACAAAAATTGTGCCAAAACAGCTTTCCTGGAAGAACTGCTGTGGATGTGCCACATGGCGGGTTTCTACTGGCTGTTAGCTGTCCGCTGGGAGGCTTAAACGGCGAACAGCCACAACATAGAGAAAAAACGGTTCGGCAGAAAAAAAAACATATGCCATCCACTATCAGCAGTTGGATGGAGATCGGACGGCTAAGGGCGGCTCACCGGAGGAATCAGGTTGAGGCATCACTGGAGTTGGAGAAAAACGACGCCGGCGGCTCGGGCGGCGATGGTGGCGCATCTCCGGCGGGTCTCCGGAGGCGGTGAGTGGGTGGATGGATGCGGCGGCGTACGGAGGTTGGTTAGGTGACGTTGCACAGCGACGGGGCTTCCTCTGTTGGCGATGCCGAAGGGCTGGAGTGGCGCCGGCGGTGCTCTGCTTCGGGAGGAGGTTCTAGAGCTTGTTTCAGTGACTCCCTGCGCGATAATATATGAGTGAGGGAGGTAGAGGAGATAGGGGCAAATAGAATAGGGCCAAGAGGAGATGCTGGGAACCTTCAGGCGCGACGGAAACGACCGGAGAAGGAGCTTCTGCGGTGGAACTCCGGCGAGATTGCGAAATCAACCTAGGGCACGGGAGACTGCGATTTTGGAAAAAAATCGGACAAGCCGGACGTGGGGAGTATATATATATATGGAGAAGGGCGTGCAGGAGGAGCAGCGGATCGATCAAATCGATCGAAGGATTCAGATCGGACTCGTTGTCTAGGAAGAACACGGCTGAGATGGGAGATGACAAACGGGACCCAATGTCAGCGGCAGAGAACAGGTGGAAGAAGAAGAAAAATAAAAGATAGAAGGGGAGCTGCGGGGTGGGCTCTGCTACGCCGAAATGGGCTGCCAGCTGCTGCGCGCGCGAGGGGTAGCTGGCCCGCTGTGTGCCGAGGCCTGATTTACAGCGCGTGCGGTTTCTCTTTGTTTTTCTAAACCTCTGGTACAGAAATTAAATTTCTAGCTAAATAAAATACAAAACAAAAGCTAATAAAATCACCAAAGCACACAGTAAAATATTATTATTACTATAATAAGTTACAGGAACACTAGTTCCACCTATAATGCAATGTTGGAAATTGATTTGTATGCAGTAGTCCACACAAACAGCAATAAAACACTCAAATAAAATATTTTGCAGATTATGAAAAATACCAGAACATATCAACTTAACAGGAAATAATATTCTGGACATTATGAAAAAAAATTTAAATAGGGGAGAAGTCATGTTATCTCCACTCCAATAAATTGCCTTTAGTTGCATAATGATTTAAATATTCAGAAAATTTCAAATATGCATAGAAATCACGGTGAAAAAACAATGATCCTATTAACATAACAAATCTAAAAATTTGGGATGTTACAATCATCGTGTTGCATATTTCGGTATCATCTCTTGTGTCACAAAGTTGTCATCGCATACACAATTGCTATCTTGGTTCGTGAAGCATTGCATGAGAAAAGAGCTCAAACAACAAAGAGCCAAACAAGCTTTTAAGCAAAAGAGGAAAGATAAGCAAAGAGCTTATAAGCTAGAACCATAGCATCATACAACATTAAGATTGTCATACTCGATCATCTTGGATCAAAGCATAGGAACATCATACATATAGCATACTTGGGATAGAAGTCGTTGCATTTTTGCTTAGTAGGTTGTGCACAAGTTCGTATCCGCCTATTGTGCAATCGTGCTAGCGTCTCTCTAGTGTTGTGCAACAAGAGCATCTTGGTGGATTCCACATTTTGGCTCATCCTTGGTTACCCAACCCCACTTATCTATTTGCGTGTGTGTTTCCGTGTACCATATCTTGCTGTTGGTCTACTTGTTGCATTTGCAAATTTGTGAATCTTTTCCAACATTATTGAGTCTCACTTACAATTACATCAAATTTTGTGCCACCATCCTAACCAAGCTCCACCATAAGCTTTTACTTGTGTAGGTGTGAGAAACCGACAAGAATTGGTACCAATTGTGCTATTTCCTTGCTACACATTGGAGTAATCTTTGATCAATTTTGAACATCGGTCAAGGTACATTTGGTATTGGTTCTTCTTTTTCTCCCACTCACATATCTTTGTTTGGAATGATGGATAGGCCAAGTACTTCTACCAACCCACTCTTCTTGGAGCAAGACGACGACATGTCATCCTACGTCACCAAGACTCAACTATTTGGTGCACATCAGGCTTTGCATCAAGAACAACTTGCTTTGGGCGCCCGCATCGACAATCTCGCCACCGACCTATGACAATCCGAGCAACGTACAAGAGACTACTTCGACACATCCATGAGTTCCCTCAAAGAAGATATCCGAACCATGATGGTCCGCTCTTCTACAACTTCGTCCTCTTCAAGATGGAGCCGCTCAAGTCGTCACTCCGACGACACCCTTCCGGTTCAAGTACACCGACATCGAATATTCTTCGTCGTGCCGCGCGTCAAGACCATCAAGCAAACTGCAATCCTCTACATGACACCGACTCTCAAGAACATCGACATCGTCAAAACCAAGCTGCTTTCGCACAAGCACAAGAACGACAACGCCAACGATAACAAGAACAAGAGGAGCGAGCGCGACAACATCAAGATGCACAAGAAGCCGAGGCACAACGTCAAGGACAACAACTACGTGAAGCTCAAGCACTTGAGGCGTAACGTGCCCTTCAAGATTCAAGTCGTGCCGTAGCCAATCGAGGCCGACAAGCTCGTCTACATCAAGAAGCACTTCGCGACGAAGCTCAAGAAAGGATTTACCAAGCACGTGTGCATCGACAAGCTTCTCGTCAAGATCGACAAGCTCCTCCTCAAGCGAGACAAGAACGTCAAGTCCATCGAGAGCAAGAAGACAATGGACCCCCTCCTCGCCAAGAGCAACATGAGGAAGACAACCCTCCTCGCCAAGAGCAACATGAGATTCTCAATCCTCAACGTCATGGGCGTCATCATCCCAGACCCCAACACAATGAAGAGCAACGATATGGCAAGCTAAAGTTCACCATGCCCAAGTTTACCGGAAGCAATGACCCCGAAGAGTACATATCATGGGCATTGAAGGTTGACAAAATCTTCCGCTTGCACAACTACGAAGAAGAGAAGAAGATCGCAATGGCATCCCTTGAATTCCAAGACTACGTCCTCATTTGGTGGGAACAAGTCATTGAGCGCCGAGCGGCAAGAGGTGAACCACCCATCACCACTTGGGCACAAATGAAGGATGTCATGAGAGCATGATTCGTGCCAAACTACTACAACCGCGACCTCTTCAAGAAACTCCAACAACTCAAGCAAGGAACCAAGAGCGTTGAAGAGTACTACAAGGAAATGGAGATTGCCATGATACGAGCCAATGTCAAAGAAGATGATGAGCAAACTATGGCACGTTTCTTGAATGGACTCAATCACCCTATCAAGAAGATTGCCGACTTCCAACCATACTCGAACTTCATCGAGCTAGTGCATCAAGCTACCAAAGCGGAACGGCAAGTACAAGACGACTTCAAGTATGCCAAGTTCTCATCCAAGTCCTATGGCTTCTCCAACACCCAAGCTTCAACGACTCCAACACCTCCTACCTCTACCAAGCCATCTACAAGCAACGGCGACAAGTCAAATTACAAGAAAGCTTCGACAAGCTCAAGTCGTGCTCCTTCTACAAGCAACTTCAAGCCGAAAGCTTCATCATCATCTACTCCAACCGATGAGACCATCAAGACAAGTTCCATCAAATGCTTCACATGCGGAGGCCGAGGCCACAAGTCTTTCGAATACACAAACAAGCGCACCATGATCCTCAACGACGACGGAACCTACGACTCAATGAGTGAAGAGAAATGGAAGCCCTTGAGCAAGTGCCATGCACCGACAAGTGAACAACGACGATGAAGATGATCAAGTCTTTTGCGACGAAGATTCAAGTCCCGCTCTTGTTGTCTCCAAGGTCTTGACTCTTCAACATCAACAAGACGAAGATCAAAGATGCCATATCTTCCACACAAAGGCCGGCATCAATGGAAGGTCCGTCAAGGTCATCATCGATTGAGGGAGTTGCCATAACTTATGATGTAGGGTGAAACCCTAGATGGCCGATCTTTCATGAAAGGAGCGGATCCCGCAGAGGAACACGAAGAACACGAGGGGAAACACGAGGGAAAACACGAGAGAATTACTCAACCAACAAGAATAGATCACACATGCGCTAGATCGATGAGCACAAAAGGAGATACATGATACAAAGTCAACAAAGGACAATATAAAGGGTAACCGGTTCTTCTCCATGAGGAGGTCTTGATGGGGGTCTTCTCCGTGAGGTCTTGAATCCAAGGTGATCTTCTCCGTAGAGGGGCCGCGGTCTCTCTCATGGAGTAGATACGTAATGGATGAGCAATGCTCTATCTCACATATGAGCTAATCCAATGCTAACCCTAACTAGGAGGAGGTGGGGGTCTATATATAGTGTTAGCCCACGAAGGGGTAAGTGAGAGGGGGATACATGGGCCCTTGGCCCGTTCTCTGCGCACAGGCAGGTGCCGGATGTCCAGCGGCTCACGAAGAGCCAGATGTCCGGGCTGACGGGGTTCAGCTTCGGGTGCGTTCTGTGATGGGCGCCGGATTTCCGGGGGTCGGGCCGGATGTCCGGGCTGGGGCCGGATGTCCGGGGCCTGTAGCAGTTGTCTCTTCTTCCTTCTCCTTCCTTCGGTCCCGCGCACACTTGGCCTTGGCTCTCCATGGTCTCTTCGGGTGTACTTGAGTATGCACAAGGTCCGCGCTTGAAGTAGCATCCATGTCTTACATGCGGAAAGGGAAGATTCGGAAAGGAGCGAATTCACCTTAGGTCCAATGGCGTAGGCTCGAGTGTACATGGGGATGATCGTCGGATGCTCCGCATCATCTCCCCTCCCTTGGGAAAGATCCGACCTCGGATCGAAAACCTCATCACCATGGAAATGGTTGTCGTGGACAGACTTGTAGTTGGACGAAGTGGAAGATATGGCGCAATCCAGGTACTCCAAGGTGTCTCCGGAGTGGTACACATGCAAAAAGAGCAAACACAAACGACACTTGGAAATACAATGGTTAGCGCACACAAGGTGTCCATCATGTAAGAATGAGTTCGTGCGGCAAGAATGTGCATAGCAAAGTGCATGAAGCTTACCAAGATGATATAGAATGATACGCAAAGTGTTCGTGGGAGCAAAAGCATTCGTTGTGCACACAAATGTGTTGTGAATATGATCCATGCAACCACGGTGCAAAATGATGTCATAGTGAGACGGTTTATCAATAGCATGAATATGGCAATGGATGCTCAATGTGACTATGTGATCATGCAATTGATGGTGGGTACTATGATCATGATGTATGAATATGCCATCAAGAATGATCACAACAAATTTGCTAAGAAAATGCACAAGCTCATATATCATGGATAACATGGGAATAGGTGCAACAAGACAATCATAATGTGTGTCAATCCATGCATAGGGTGCAAACTTGTGGTGAGTATGATATGTCCATCGAGCATGACATGTATGAGCACAATCAACAAATATGAAGGTGGGGGTGCAATGTGTCAAAGGAGTGTTGATGTACCAATGCTCGATGTCGTTGCATGAGTGGAGGTTCGAAGGTGCATCCAATAAGTGCGAGCGCTCCTCAATGTGAAGGTCCATAGAGCCAATCTTCAATGTCGGTCCTCCCTCCAATAGATGTATCATGTAGACAAGAAGAAGGAGACAACAATGAAAGAATGACCCATCCAATATGCGTAATTAAGGATGGCTCAAAGGGAAAGAGTTCACCTTTAGGAGATTCTCAAGGATGATGGAGTTGCACATCTTGTATGCCTTCACATAACCAATATGTCTCGTGATGGTACCTCCTTTTGAATCCTTCAAAATGAAAGAACATGACAAACACTCGGAAAAACAAATGAGGTTAGCGTAAATGCGAAACCTATCATTCGAGTGGTAAGATACTCAACAAGTGTATGCATCATGCTCATCATAAGAAAGGACAAGTGAGCATTTCATAGTATGGAGGCATATGATTCGAGAACAACCAAATACAATAGGCTCAATCAACCAAGCATGCATCACAAGTGAAGTGTCCAACTTTCCAAGATCATTAAGCATAGAGGGAATTATTGGAGGCAAGCGACAATAAACAAGATATATCATGTGAGAGGCATGAGCATGTATGTCATCAACCCAAGAAAGCGAGTAATGGAACATGGGTGATGCAACAAAGCAAGCAATCATAGAGATCAAGTCAAGCAAGCAACGTACTAGAAGGAATCATGGCAAACATGTCATGTGTGCAAATAGTGGGCATATATAATGCACATGACATTTCACAAGCATAAAGGCAAGATATGAGCAAAATAGCATCAATAGCATGGGGCACATGATAAACATGGCAATAGCAACAAGGATCTCCACCAAGCATGCAAATACACATAGGAGTAGCATAATGGTGAATCATGGGTAGATGCAAGCAAGGGTCACAATTGCATGGCAAAATCATGTAAAGAGGTATAACATGCAAAGTGAACACGATAGAAGGGGCATAAGGTGACAAGTGGTAAATAGCCCAAAGCCGTGTGAGAGCCAAGTAGAAGAGATGCGCGTAGTCCTTGCGCGAATGGAACTGTGGTAAGGATAGTCCACGGGATCCCAAATCGTCGTTGCTCTCAAGAGCTCGTTTCGTCAACTCGTGGGATTGAGAGGTTGACGAGTATACGTGAGTACCTACACAAAACAATGACAAAGGGAAAATTGTGTGTGCGTGGTAGATGTACACATCATCCATCATGATGCGCACGTGCATGTGTTGGTTAGCACAAAATAGCCAATGCTCAAATAAATGAGATGCGTGATATAAAAACCATGTCATCCATCATGATAGGTTTGTTATTATGTATAGCATAATGGGGACTCAAATCATGTAATGCATCATGGGAAATATCTAGAGCATTGTTATGCGTGGAATGCATATGGTGCAAGCAATTATGAGAATCATGCAAAGTATGGAATGCATCAAAATCTCCTAATATGTATGAGGAAACTATGGGGGTCTGCTCATGAGCATTATGGAAACATCACATGGAGAATATTGACAACATCCAAAACAATGCATATTTGGAACAATGTGATCATGGCATGGCATAGTAGAAGACTTGCGCAAATCATGTAAAGGAAGCATGGCAATATCATCACATGAAAAACAAAAGCCAATGACCATCATCTCGTCATCTATGCCATAAGTGCAAATGGGATTTATCTTAATGGGGCATGCATAGTTACTATGTTGAGATTGAAATGATGCAATATGGGAGATCTCACTCATAGCATATGACAGGTTCAATGGATTGTCAAACATGAAGTGACCAATAGAATTTTCACATGATATCTTATGGAGCATAGCATCACAACTAGGCAACTCAACATGCTCATCATCATATTCATCATAAATTGGTAAGTCATGACATGAAGAAGTCGCAGTAGCATGAAGCATGGGAATAGGTGGATCAACATCATGCAAGCAATCATTGGTAAGATAGTCCACTAGTGGGACAAGAGAAGCACCATCACCTATGTTACCTTTGGAGCATCGCTCATGTGTTGTAGGTGAGGTGCCGAAGATCCACTCGTTGTCATCTTCATCTTGATGGAACCATGAGGGGGGTGCATCATTGTCCACCATGGCCATCGTCGTCTCCATTGGAGGTATGGACTCGTCGAGGATAGGCATGTCGTCATGTAGGAGACCTAGCACCAAAGAAGAAAACACACTCGGGGTAGAGGTTAAGTCGTTAGAAATCATAATGGCCTCACATGCCGTGTCAACTACCTCACTCACTAAGTGTTGTGGCTCACTCACTCCCGGTATGATGCTCTCACTCATATGGTTGGTGGAGTCACTCAAATGGGTCTCAACCTCACATAGAATGTGTGGCATGCTCTCAAGTGTGGGGCTAGTGGTGGTCACACTCATCCTCTCATAGGAAATGCACTCAATGTCACATATGGTGGAGTCACTCATATCACTCATGGTGGGGTGGCTCTCCTCACATGGGAATTGGGGCACATATGTGGGTGTAGGAGAGATGTTGGTGCAAATGTCTCCATGCTCAACTATGTCGTAGCCGTGGATGAAGGCCGAAGATGGCACATCATCACTCTCCTCCAAGACCAAAGATAAGGTCCCATGTGCGGTCTCGTAGCTTGACTCGGAGTATGAGTCCAATATGGGCGCCGTCTTCGTGTTGTTGAAGAGGTTCGCGCTCGTCGTCGTAGTCGAAGGGGATGGCCCTTGCTCGACCGTCTTGTCGCCGTCTTGTTGTTGGAGGCCCATATGATGTGGCACCTCGTAGCTCGTCTCCATGACCGAAGGGAAATTCCCATGCTCGGCCATCTTCCTTGAGGGGCTTCCGAAGATGGAAGTGTCGCCCTCGCTCGTAGGTGGTCGCCTTGTTGTTGAAGATGTCGATGTAGGCGAACTCATGGGAAGTAGGCGAAGATGCCTTTATAGCACATGGCGAAGATGCCGAAGTGGTTGTTATAGCCGTAGCTCCGTCTTGGTGGTGCTCGTCTCGCGGTCTTCTCTTGTGCTCATGAAGCTTGGACTTGGCGTGAAGTAGAGCTTGTTGGGACTTGTGCATTTGCGCTTGTGGAGTATCTTCATGATGATGGTGTCGTTGTCGCACTTGAGCTCGTAGTAGATGTCGTTTGTCGTCGTCGTGCACAAGATGCTTGGAGGTGACTTGCTCTTCATGGCGATGTGGATCACGAACGTGATGGTGGTCGCCATGGAGATGTGGACGTGGACGACTTGCGCTTGCGTCGCATGGGCGCTCCGAAGATGATCGACTTGCTCGCCGCCTTGAGGATGATGAAGGGGAAGAAGACTTGTAGTCGGCCACCATGTCGCGTAGTTGATCCTTTAGCTCGCCCAACTTGGTGTCAATGTAGTCCCTTTTCCTTGCTTCAGAGTGTCGTATGTCGATGGCGAGGTTGTCGGGGCGCTGTCGCAAGGTAGATTGTGCACCTTGCATTTGTCGTTGTAGTCCGAAGATGGACGCTTTGGTGATGTAGTTGTTCACGCCGTCGTTGTTGTCGAAGACCGGAGATGAAATGCCTTGCCTATCCATCACAAGACTCAAGCAAATATGAGTGGGAGAAAGACAAGAACGATACCAAATGTACCTTGACCGATGTTGAAGATGGATCAATCACTCAATGTGTAACAAGGAAATAGCACAATTGGTACCAATTCTTGTCGGTTTCTCACACCTACATAAGTAAGACTTATGGTGGAGCTCGGTGAGGATAGTGGCACAAAAAATTTGATGCAAAATGTTAGCAAGAGTCAATAATGTTGAAAGAGATTCACAAATTCGCAAGTGAAACAAGTAGACCAATAGTAAAGAATGGCACACAGAAACACACACGCGGATAGATAAATGGGGTCGTGCAACCAAGGAATGAGCACAAAAATGTGGAGTCCACGGAAAACGCTCATGTTGCACAACTCAAGAGAGACGCTAGCACGATTGCTCTATAGGTGGATACGACACTTGTGCACAACCTATGATGTGCAAAATGGATAAACTTCTATCCCAAGTATGCTATTATGTATGGTTCCCGGTGTTTGATCCAAGATGATCGGATATGGCAATCTTATATGCAATGTGGTATGATGCTATGGCTATTGCTTACAAGCTCTTTGCTCTTTCTCTTTTGCTTAAAAGCTTTATTCTCTCTTTTTTGTGTGTATGGCCACTTTGCGAAATGCACAAACTGAGATAGCAATTGTGTATATGCGGGAACAATCTTGTGACACAAGGGATGATATGATACCAATATGATATGGTATGTATGCAATGGAAGGTATAGATCACTAATGTGCACAAGTAACGTTGCCGGCAATACTCAAATGGCTAGTCTCGATAGGCAAGTGACGCAAAATGGGCTAGGGGTTAACAATGCAATGTGCAAGGGAATATACAATGGAGGGATACCACGATACCAAGATGATATGGAGGTTACCGTCGAGGGTTTCTCGTTTGTACGCCAAGGACGGATGATGATAAAGTGGTCAATGTCGATGACGACCTCGAGGCGATGATGAGTTGCGGTGTTCTTGATGTAGATACCAAGATGATGGAGACTCGTCCCTAAGTAGCCGAAACACCTTAGGAAACGGAAAAACCGTGAACTCAAAATCTCAAATGTCAAATGTCAAATGGTGGTAGCGGGAATGCGGTGGTGGTTTTGCGGAAACTCAAAGGGATTGCGGAAATGCAATGATGGGTTTTGAGACGCAATGCGGAAGTCGAGGGTAAGGTGGATGGACTATACACGGTGTCGGAGTTCGAAGCACGGTCCCTAAGTAGCCGAAACACCTTAGGAGACACAACTCACAACACAAACAAAATTGGCTTAAGTTGGGTTGGCGGAAGTGTATGGTGGGCAAGCCTATGCGGAAGTTATGGTGGTGGTTGATGAAGAAGCAATCGTCCCTAAGTAGCCGAAACACCTTAGGAGACTCGAATCACAACTCAAACAACCACAAATGCTATAAGGAACAAAAAGGGTTAGGTTGCGGAAGGCTATGGTGGTTTTGCGGGAGTTATGGGGATGGTAGTATTTTTGTGTTATGGGGGATGTCAATAGCTTCAAAACGAGCTAAAGAACAACAAAAATGGACTCCGGATGAATTAGTTATGCACAAAACGGTGAACGGGGAAGGCTGAAATGCCAGGGGCCGGACATCCGGGGCTCGGGCCGGATTTCCGGGACCTGATGTTGATGAGGACATCAATACCATTGTTACACCCACAGCCCCTGCTGCTATACATACTGGACCAATTACTAGAGCTCGCGCACGCCAATTAAATTACCAGGTACTTTCGTTTCTTGGTAATGATTCTAATATTCATGAGAATATGATGCTGCCTAAATTGGATACATTTGTTTTGCTTACAAATGAAGGGCCTAGCTTTGAGAAGGATGAACATTGGAGCAAGAACAAGCATGGAGATGATGGCATGCGCATGGGGAACAAGAACGGAGTTACAAGTGATGATTTCAAGACGTTGAAGCCACCATAATGCGTGCATGAAGCCTTGGACGAAATATACAAGATGCTACTTCATAACTTTCGTCCAGAGGCTATTCTAGGTGCTGCGTCACCTTATTATTGGGCCAGGCCCATGTAATTTCGAAATACATCAGTATAGGCTGTTTTTAGAGTCCGTATGTGTGGGGAAACAAGAGATAGGGTTGGTTTCGGACCCCTTCCTCAAGGGCCACGAAATTCCCCCCCTCTTCCTCCATATATACAGCCCTTAGGGCGTCGTTTAGACTTTGGGTTTTGTTTAGATTAAAAGTTCGCCATAGCTGCAACTTCGCGTACTTCGTTTGTGTTCAGCGACTAGACAAAGGCGTCACAGAACTCCACCTTGATCAATAAAGCTTTCATCTTATATTCGCAATATCCAGATTGCAATCTCAGTTTCTTGCTTGTTCTTCGTTTGCTCGCAGGAAACAGACCCTCGTGGTCAGGTTGATCGTGCTCCGGCGTGGTCGATAACCTCTCGGAGTTGGTTTAGTGATTGCTAAGGCGCGACGTCCTCGCACGTTCGTAGTCGGATCGTCAAAGTCGACTTCCACCAAAGCGATATCCATCATCTCATCGAAAGACGGGACACCTTTGCCTCTATCAGATGTCCAGAACCGCGCGCGAAAATGCCCTTGAGGAGCCGGATGTCCGGGCCACGGGCCGGATGTCCGGGGCTATGGGCCGGATGTCCGGTCTCCAAATCCGAGGATGAACTCGAGGAACTCGATTTTAGGGGCGGAAATTGATGATTTCGGGGGCAAAATTGCGGAGATTTCGTGGATGGAAAGTGGGAAAACTTGGGGAAATGCTAGATCTACTCAAGACACAACGAATCCACGGATCAAAATCAGCGAAACATCATCAAACCAACAAATCACAAAAAAATTAGGGCTATTTTTGTGGGGCAATTTTCGAATTAGGAACAAAATCAACAAAACTAGGCTAGAAAACACAACAGGGAGGCTCCAAATTCGTGATAAACCTAAGCTTTGATCCAAGATGATGTAGGGTGGAACCCTAGATGGCCGATCTTTCACGAAAGGAGCGGATCCCGAAGAGGAACACGAAGAACACGAGGGGAAACACGAGGCAAAACACGAGAGAATCACTCAACCAACAAGAATAGATCACACATGCGCTAGATCGATGAACACAAAAGGGGATACATGATCCAAAGTCAACAAAGGACGATACAAAGGGTAACCGGTTCTTCTCCGTGAGGAGGTCTTGATGGGGGTCTTCTCCGTGAGGAGGTCTTGAATCCAAGGTGATCTTCTCCGTAGAGGGGCCGCGGTCTCTCTCGTGGAGTAGATCCGTAATGGATGAGCAATGCTCTATCTCACATATGAGCTAAACCAATGCTAACACTAACTAGGAGGAGGTGGGGGTCTATATATAGTGTTAGCCCACAAAGGGGTAAGTGAGAGGGGGATACATGGGCCCTTGGCCCGTTCTCTGCGCACAAGCAGGTGCCGGATGTCCGGGCTGGGGGCTGGATGTCCGGCGGCTCACGAAGAGCCGGATGTCCGGGCTGACGGGGTTCAGCTTCGGGTGCGTTCTGTGATGGGCGCCGGATTTCCGGGGGTCTGGCCAGATGTCCGGGCTGGTCCGGATGTCCGGGCTGACGGGGTTCAGCTTCGGGTGCGTTCTGTAGCAGCCGTCTCTTCTTCCTTCTCCTTCCTTCGGTCCCGCGCACACTTGGCCTTGGCTCTCCATGATCTCCTCGGGTGTACCTGAGTATGCACAAAGTCCGCGCTTGAAGTAGCATCCATGTCTTACATGCGGAAAAGGAAGATTCGGAAAGGAGCGAATTCACCTTAGGTCCAATGGCGTAGGCTCGAGTGTACATGGGGATGATCGTCGGATGCTCCGCATCAACTTAGCAAGTGAAGAACTATGCTCCAAACTCCAATTGGTCAAGACGAAGCACCCGCACCCCTACAAGGTTCAATGGCGCGACACCGGCACCATACAAGCTGAGCATAGAGTACAAGTCTCTTTCAAGATCGGCGCCTATGAAGACACGTTGGAGTGTGATGTCCTTCAGATGACCGTGTGCCACCTCCTTCCTGGACGGCGATGGCAATATGACCGAGGTGTCATCCACAATGGGCGTACAAATCACTATAGCTTTAAGATGAAAGGGAAGGAGTTTGTGCTATGTTCTATGTATCCAAGCCAAGTGCTCGCCGACAAGCAAAACACCCATCGTGGAGAGAATAGTGAGAGAGCGAACCACCAAAAAGAGAGTGAGCGCCACAAGCCCAAATTGAGTGCCTCCACGATGAGCGACAAGAAAAACTTAGTTCTCTTTGCCACCAAACGTGAGATGAGAGAAGTGTGTGAGAACCCATCAAGTGTCTTACACTATGTCCTATTGTGCAAGGACGAGGCACCAAAAACTAGCACCTCTCACGATCTACCTTTAGTGTTATCTTCTTTATTGCAGGAATTCCAAGATGTTTTCCCCGATGAGCTACCTCCGGGTCTACCTCCACTACGAGGCATTAAGCACCGAATCGACCTCATCCCCGGAGCACCACTTCCAAACAAGGCCTGATGAGGACATCAATACCATTGTTACACCCACAGCCCCTGCTGCTATACATACCGGACCAATTACTAGAGCTCGTGCACCCAATTAAATTACCAGGTACCTTCGTTTCTTGGTAATGATTCTAATGTTCATGAGAATATGATGCTGCCTAAATTGGATACATTTGTTTTGCTTACAAATGAAGGGCCTAGCTTTGAGAAGGATGAACATTGGAGCAAGAACAAGCATGGAGATGATGGCATGCGCATGGGGGACAAGAACGGAGTTACAAGTGATGATTTCAGGACATTGAAGCCACCATAATGCGTGCATGAAGCCTTGGACGAAATATACAAGATGCTACTTCATAACTTTCGTCCAGAGGCTATTCTAGGTGCTGCGTCACCTTATTATTGGGCCAGGCCCATGTAATTTCGAAATACTTGAGTATAGGCTATTTTTAGAGTCCGTATGTGTGGGGAAACAAGAGATAGGGTTGGTTTCGGACCCCTTCCCCAAGGGCCACGAAATTCCCCTCTCTTCCTCCATATATACAGCCCTTAGGGCGTCGTTTAGACTTTGGGTTTTGTTTAGATTAAAAGTTCGCCATAGCTGCAACTTCGCGTACTTCGTTTGTGTTCAACGACCAGACAAAGGCGTCACAGAACCCCACCTTGATCAATAAAGCTTTCATCTTATATTCGCAATATCCAGATTGCAATCTCAGTTTCTTGCTTGTTCTTCGTTTGCTCGCAGGAAACAGACCCTCGTGGTTAGGTTGATCGTGCTCCGGCGTGGTCAACAACCTCTCGGAGTTGGTTTAGCGATTGCTAAGGCGCGACGTCATCGCACGTTCGTAGTCGGATCGTCAAAGTCGACTTCCACCAAAGCGATATCCATCATCTCATCGAAAGACGGGACACCTTTGCCTCTATCAAGTGGTATCAGATTTCCAGGTTGCTCGGTGTGATTTTACAATTTTTCGTAGTTTAGATCGAGTCTGTTCTTCATACCTACAGTCCACGAAAAAGCCACACAAAAAAATTAGGGTTAGTTCATCGTATCCGAACCAATCTGAGCCTTTGCATAATCTTTTTAGGGTTTTTGCTTTGTTGAATTTGCGGTTGCATCGTCGTGTCAAGTTGCTGGTCTTAGAGTCTAGTCTTTTAGAGTTTCGAGTTTTGGTCATAAGTTGTCACGCCGCCGTCGCACCATCATCATCGCCTTGCCATCTACCACTATTGAATATACCACCACCGATCCGTATCTATATACCGCCACCGCTACCATATACCACCACCGCTGCCATATCCTACCACCATATATCCACAACCAATCCGAGTTCTTTTCATATTCGGTTTGTTTTAGAGATCCATCTATTTTCCGTTTCGTGTTTCCTTGCCTGAGTAGGTCTCGGAAAAAAAAAATTCGGCAGTTTTTAGGCCAAAATTTTGGCGACCAAAAATATTTTTTCCCTATCCTATTTTTAGGTCCCGGGGAGTGTTTTGAGACACTCGCCATCATAGTGATTTTTCGTCGCATTTTCTCGTCGTCGCTGCCCTGATTTCCAGAAAAAAATAGTCAAATTTTTTTTTGCCTATCCTGTCAGTTTGACCTGGGAAGAGTTTTGAGACACTCGCCATTATAGTGATTTTTCGCAAAAAAAAAGGAGCGCAAAAAAAAGAGCATGTTTCTGAAATTAAATTGAAAAGTGCATGTTTACTTGCCACAAAATCAGAGCAACAAATGAAACCTAATAATAAACCATCTTGTGTTGTTTCTGAAATTAAATTGAAAAGTGCATGTTTACTTGCCACAAAATCTGATATTGATGAGCTAGATTTCAACAAATCTGTTTGCTATGCTTTTGTGTGCAAAGAGGCATTATTTTCATTCGAGGACGTGCCTTCCTCTTTGCCCCCTGCTGTCACTAACATTTTGCAGGAGTTCGCTGACGTCTTCCCACAAGATGTGCCACCGGGATTACCACCTATTCGAGGGATTGAGCATCAAATTGATTTAATTCCCGGTGCATCGCTACCCAACCGTGCACCATACCGTACCAATCCAGAGGAGACAAAGGAGATTATGCGTCAAGTACAGGAGCTGCTTGACAAAGGTTATATACGCGAATCTCTTAGTCCTTGTGCTGTTCCTATTATACTAGTGCCTAAAAAGGATGGTACGTCGCGTATGTGTGTTGATTGTAGAGGCATTAATAATATTACTATTCGTTATCGTCATCCTATTCCTAGGCTAGATGATATGCTTGATGAATTGAGTGGCTCTACAATATTCTCCAAAGTTGATTTGCGTAGTGGATACCATGAAATTCGTATGAAATTGGGAGATGAATGGAAAACTGCATTTAAAACTAAGTTTGGTTTATATGAGTGGTTAGTCATGCCTTTTGGGTTAACTAATGCACCTAGTACTTTCATGAGACTAATGAACGAAGTTTTACGTGCTTTCATTGGACGATTTGTGGTAGTCTATTTTGATGATATACTGATTTATAGCAAATCTTTGGAAGAACATTTGGAACATTTACGTGCTGTTTTTATTGCTCTACGTGATGCACGTTTGTTTGGTAACCTTGGGAAGTGCACCTTTTGCACCGACCGAGTATCTTTTCTTGGCTATGTTGTTACTCCACAGGGAATTGAAGTTGATAAAGCCAAGATTGAAGCTATTGAGAGTTGGCCGCAGCCCAAAACGGTCACACAAGTGCGGAGTTTTCTTGGACTCGCTGGTTTCTATAGGCGTTTTGTGAGAGATTTTAGCACCATTGCTGCACCTCTCAACGCGCTTACAAAGAAGGATGTGCCTTTTGTTTGGGGTACCGCACAGGAAGAAGCCTTCACGGTATTGAAAGATAAGTTGACACATGCTCCTTTACTCCAACTTCCTGATTTTAATAAGACTTTTGAGCTTGAATGTGATGCTAGTGGAATTGGATTAGGAGGTGTGTTATTACAAGATGGTAAACCTGTTGCATACTTTTCTGAAAAATTGAGTGGGCCTAGTTTGAATTATTCTACTTATGATAAAGAACTATATGCTCTTGTTCGGACTTTAGAAACATGGCAACATTATTTATGGCCCAAAGAATTTGTTATGCATTCTGATCATGAATCTTTGAAACATATTAAAAGTCAAGCTAAACTGAATCGTAGACATGCTAAATGGGTTGAATTCATTGAAACTTTCCCTTATGTCATTAAACACAAGAAGGGTAAAGAAAATGTTATTGCTGATGCATTGTCTCGTCGCTATACTATGCTTTCACAACTTGACTTCAAAATATTTGTTTCGGAGACCATCAAAGATCAATATGTGCATGATGCTGATTTTAAAGATGTTTTGCAGAATTGTAAAGAAGAAAGAACCTGGAACAAGTTTGTCGTTAATGATGGATTTGTGTTCCGTGCTAACAAGCTATGCATTCCAGCTAGCTCTCTTCGTCTTTTGTTGTTGCAGGAGGCGCATGGAGGAGGATTAATGGGACACTTTGGAGGCGCACGGAGGACGTACTTGCTACACATTTCTTTTGGCCAAAGATGAGACGGGATGTTGAGCGTTTTGTTGCTCGCTGCACTACATGTCAAAAAGCTAAGTCACGACTCAATCCTCATGGTTTATATATGCCTTTGCTTGTACCTAGTGTTCCTTGGGAGGATATATCTATGGACTTTGTTTTAGGTTTACCTCGAACAGTGAAAGGGAGGGATAGCATATTTGTTGTCGTGGATAGATTCTCAAAAATGGCACACTTTATACCATGTCATAAAAGCGATGATGTTGTTAATGTTGCTGATTTGTTCTTCCGTGAAATTATTCGCTTGCTTGGTGTGCCAAATACTATTGTTTCAGATCGTGATACTAAATTTCTTAGCCACTTTTGGAGATGTTTATGGGCTAAGTTGGGGACTAAACTGCTTTTTAGTACTACTTGTCACCCCCAAACTGATGGACAAACTGAAGTAGTCAATAGAACATTGTCTACTATGCTTAGGGCTGTTTTGAAGAATAATAAGAAAATGTGGGAAGAATGCTTGCCTCATATTGAGTTTGCTTATAATCGTTCATTGCATTCTACTACTAAGATGTGCCCTTTTGAAATTGTGTATGGTTTCCTACCTCGTGCACCTATTGATTTGTTGCCTCTTCCATCTTCGGAGAAGGTTAATTTTGATGCTAAACAACGTGCTGAATTGATCTTAAAAATGCATGAGTTAACTAAGGAAAACATTGAGCGTATGAATGCTAAATATAAACTTGCTGGAGATAAGGGTAGAAAACATGTTGTGTTTGCACGTGGAGATCTTGCTTGGTTACATTTGCGTAAGGATAGATTTCCTGATTTGCGCAAATCAAAGCTAATGCCACGTGCTGATGGGGTCCTTTTAAGGTGTTAGAGAAAATAAATGATAATGCATATAAACTTGAGCTGCCTGCAGATTTTGGGGTTAGTCCCACTTTTAACATTATAGATTTGAAGCCTTATTTGGGTGAGGGAGATGAGCTTCCGTCGAGGACGACTTCGTTTCAAGAAGGGGAGGATGATGAGGATATCAATACCATTGTTACACCCACAGCCCCTGCTGCTATACATACTGGACCAATTACTAGAGCTCGCGCACGCCAATTAAATTACCAGGTACTTTCGTTTCTTGGTAATGATTCTAATAATATGATGCTGCCTAAATTGGATACATTTGTTTTGCTTACAAATGAAGGGCCTAGCTTTGAGAAGGATGAACATTGGAGCAAGAACAAGCATGGAGATGATGGCATGCGCATGGGGGACAAGAACGGAGTTACAAGTGATGATTTCAGGACATTGAAGCCACCATAATGCGTGCATGAAGCCTTGGACGAAATATACAAGATGCTACTTCATAACTTTCGTCCAGAGGCTATTCTAGGTGTTGCGTCACCTTATTATTGGCTCAGGCCCATGTAATTTCGAAATACTTGAGTATAGGCTATTTTTAGAGTCCGTATGTGTGGGGAAACAAGAGATAGGGTTGGTTTCGGACCCCTTCCCCAAGGGCCACAAAATTCCCCTCTCTTCCTCCATATATACAGCCCTTAGGGCGTCGTTTAGACTTTGGGTTTTGTTTAGATTAAAAGTTCGCCATAGCTGCAACTTCGCGTACTTCGTTTGTGTTCAACGACCAGACAAAGGCGTCATAGAACCCACCTTGATCAATAAAGCTTTCATCTTATATTCGCAATATCCAGATTGCAATCTCAGTTTCTTGCTTGTTCTTCGTTTGCTCGCAGGAAACAGACCCTCGTGGTTAGGTTGATCGTGCTCCGGCGTGGTCAATAACCTCTCGGAGTTGGTTTAGCGA
The DNA here is from genome assembly GCF_002575655.3 of Aegilops tauschii subsp. strangulata. Taxonomy (NCBI): domain Eukaryota; kingdom Viridiplantae; phylum Streptophyta; class Magnoliopsida; order Poales; family Poaceae; genus Aegilops; species Aegilops tauschii. The sequence goes on from NC_053037.3 coordinate 253,147,718, forward strand.
TTGCTAAGGCGCGACGTCATCGCACGTTCGTAGTCGGATCGTCAAAGTCGACTTCCACCAAAGCGATATCCATCATCTCATCGAAAGACGGGACACCTTTGCCTCTATCAAGGCCCCATACCGCGTCAACCCCGAAGAAACCAAAGAAATACAAAGGCAAGTAAAGCATCTCATAGATCATGGACATGTGCGTGAAAGTTTGAGTCCTTGTGCCGTACCGGTCATTCTTGTGCCAAAAAGAGACAGTAGCTTTCGCATGTGTTCCGATTCTAGACCTATCAATGCTATCACCATTCGCTATAGGTACCCCATTCCACGCCTTGATGATATGCTTGATGAGCTTAGCGGTGCCACTATCTTTTCCAAAATTGATCATAAAAGTGGTTACTATCAAATATGCATACAAGAGGGTGATGAATGGAAAACCGCTTTCAAAACCAAGTTTGGTCTATATGAGTGGTCAGTCATGCCTATGGGTTTATCGGAAGCACCCTGTACCTTCACGCGTCTTATGCATTATGTGTTTCGCCCTTACATTGGTGAATTTGTTGTTGTCTACTTTGATGATATCCTTGTGTTTAGCAAATCTCTCAAAGAGCATGTCACCCACCTTCGCACCGTGCTACAAACTCTTCGAAAAGAGCAACTTTATGCTAATATGGAAAAATGCCTCTTTGGTGTTGATAAGCTTGTTTTCTTGGGTTTCGTAATATCTTCTAAGGGTGTTCATGTTGATGAATCTAAGATCAATGCTATTAAAACTTGGCACCAACCAACCAATTTGCAACAAGTGCGTAATTTTCTTGGTTTAGCCGGTTTCTACCGTCGATTTGTGAAGGATTTTACCACCATTGCTTCACCTTTGCATGCTTTGAGTAAGAAAAATGCACCGTTTGTTTGGGGAACATCCCAAGACATCGCTTTCAATGAGCTTAAGAATTTGCTTACTCATGCTCCCGTGCTTGCTTTACCCAACTTTGACAAACCGTTTGAAATACATTGTGATGCTAGTGGTAATGGCATAGGAGGTGTGTTAACACAAGAGAAGCGCCCTATTGCTTATTTTAGTGAGAAACTTTCCGGAGCGCAACCAAATTATCCCATCTATGACAAAGAGCTATATGCTTTAGTGCGAGTTTTGCGTGAATGGGAACATTACCTCCGCCCTCATGAGTTCATCATCCATAGCGACCATGAAACGCTTAAATACCTTAAGGGTCAAACTAAGTTGTACAAGCGTCATGCTAAATGGAGTGAGTTTATTGAGTCTTTTCCTTATGTCATCAAGTATATTAAAGGTAAGGAAAATGTTGTGGCGAATGCGCTTTCCCGTATATGCATGCTTGTTACTCAACTTGAATTGAATGTCATTGGTTTTGAGCACATAAAAGACTTGTATGAGCATGATCCTACATTTGCTATTCCTTATGCCAAGTGTTTGACGCATACTTCTTGGGATCGATATTACCTCAAGGATGGTTATCTTATGAGAGCTAACAAACTTTGCATCCCCGAGTCTTCTCTTTGTTTGTTACTTTTGCAAGAATCTCGTGGAGGAGGACTAATGGGATATTTTGGACGCGACAAGACATTCGCCACGCTCTCCAAGAACTACTTTTGGCCTAAGATGTTTCGCGACGTCAACCGCCTCAACAACCGATGCTCTACATGTCGCAAAGCTAAGTCTAAAGCCCAATCTCATGGCCTTTACATGCCACTTCCAATTCCATATCAACCATGGGAAGATATTAGCATGGACTTTGTGCATGGTTTGCCTAGAACTTGAAATGGCAAGGATTCCGTTTTTGTTGTTGTGGACCGATTCTCCAAAATGGCTCATTTCATTCCTTGCAACAAGATAGACGATGCTTCACATGTTGCAAATTTGTTTTGTAGGGAAATATTGCGCCTTCATGGAGTGCCAAAGACGATTGTCTCGGACCGCGACGTCAAGTGCTTGAGTTACTTTTGGAAGACCTTGCGCGCCAAGCTCGGAATCAAGCTTTTGTTCTCTTCGGCATACCATCCACAAACCGACGGCGAAACAGAGGTCACGAACCGCACGCTCTCCACTCTACTACGCGTGTTGATAAAGAAGAACATCAAGGAGTGGGAGGAGTGCCTACCTATCGCCGAGTACGCCTACAATCGTGCAAGACATTCGACTACCAGCAAGTCCCCCTTCGAGGTCGTCTATGGCTTCAACCCATTGTCACCATTGGACATTCTACCTCTACCGCTACAAGAGCGCACAAACATGGACGCGAGTGCCCGAGTCAACTTCCTCAAGAAGATGCATGAAGATACAAGGAACACCATCGAGCGCCAAGCACAACAACTCGCGACCAAGCTCAATGTCAACAAGCAACCCATGATGTTCAATGTTGGAGATCTTGTGTGGCTACACCTTCGCAAGGACCGCTTCCCCAACAAACGCAAGTCCAAACTTCTACCACGAGCCGATGGACCCTTCAAGGTGCTTGCACGCTACAACAACAACGCATACAAGATCGACATCCCACGCGACAATTACTCCGTGAGCGACATCTTCAACATCAAAGATCTCTCCCCGTACCATGGCGATGAGGATTTCGATCCGAGGTCGGATCTTTCCCAAGGGAGGGGAGATGATGCGGAGCATCCTACAATCATCCCCGTGGACCTACCATCATCTCATCAAGAGCCAAGAGGACCCATGACACGAGCACGAGCTAGAGCTCTCAAGAACGAGGTGACTTCCTTCCTTAGTGATATCACATATGATCCACTCGAGACATGGCTACTACCTAAGTCCGATATGCTATGCATGATCAGGTGTCAAGAGAACTCTCCCAAAGATGCACGTGAAGAAGGACAAGCCGCCAAGTCCATGGATGAAGAGAACCAACGGAAGAAGGCAAGTCCACCTTCCAGGCCCCGGACATCCGGCCAAGGCCTCGGACATCAAGCCCCTGGAGCGACCACATCAGCAGGAGCCCTGCCGCCCATGTCTACAGGGCCCGGACATCCGGCCCGAGCCCGGACATCCGGCCCGAGCCCGGACATCCGGCCAGAAGCCCGGAAATCCGGCGCCACGCACCAGAACCTACAGAAGCTATCACCGTCAGCCCGGACATCTGGCCCCTCCCAAAGGCCCGGACATCCGGCCCGACGTCCAGCCTGGACATCCGGCCCGAGCCCGGACATCCGGCCAGAAGCCCGGAAATCCGGCGCCACGCACCAGAACCTACAGAAGTTATCACCGTTAGCCCGGACATCCGGCCCCTCCCAAAGGCCCGGACATCCGGCCCCGCCTGTCTGCGCACAGTAAAGGGCCGAGGCCCATGTACCTCTTCGCCCCCTAGACTATATATACTCCATCCCCTTCCTCTTTCTAGGGTTAGCATTGGTTTAGCTCATATGTGAGATAGAGCATTGCTCATCCATTACGGATCTACTACACGAGAGAGACCGCGGCCCCTCTACGGAGAAGATCACCTTGGATTCAAGACCCCCTCTTGGGTGGCCCCCATCAAGACCTCCTCAAGGAGAAGAACCGGTTACCGTTTGTATCGTCCGTTGATGACTTTGGATCTTGTATCTCACCTTTGTTGATAGAGGCGAGGGTGTCCCGATCTTTCGATGAGATGATAACTATCGATTTGGTGGAGACGACTTTGACGATCCGACTACAAACGTGCACGACGTTGTGCCTTATCAATCGCTAAACCAATCTCCTGAGGTTACTGACGATGCCGGAAGCACGATCAGCCTGACCACGAAGGTCTATTCCTGCAAGCAATCGAAGAACGAGCAAGAATATGATAATGCAATCTGAATATTGCGAATATATATGAAGTATTGATAGTGGTGGGAATCCGTAAGCGGTCTTGGTCTGGTCGTTGGACACAAACGAAGTACACGAAGTTGCAATGGCTAACTTTTAACTAAACAAATTCCAAGGAAAAAGCTACTAGATGGATCTTCTTATATAGGAGCAAGGGGTGGCGGCCAAGGAGGTGGGAGGACGTCCAAGGCAGCCTAAAACCAACCCTAGGTCGTACAAGGCTCATGGGCCCAAGTGGAGGTGATGCAACACCTTTGGACTTGTAGTTTGACTCGGATTCTGGTGCAACGTCAGATTGTTTCGACCATAACTCAATGCTCCGGACGAATTTAAAGGTGAATCCAATTGGGTTGGAAAGAGCACGAAATCTAGTTTCCAACAAAAAAAGAATCACCCAATTCGGAGTCCGTATGAAAAAGTTGTTGGCGTTTTGAGTCAGGTATGTCTGTGCAGTCCGAATCTGAATCCAGAACGTGAGAGACTTGGACTCTATCTTCTCTTGGCCCAAAAGTGACGTGAGAGGACTTTTTGAACAGAACCTAAACTTCTCCTTTTGCCTTATCTTCATATGTGGATTGTACAAATGTCCCATACACCTGCAATTAGACAAAACACAAAAGTGTGTGAAGTATTTTTGTTCTGGATAACATAAATAGATTATTGAATAGTTTGCACTAGAAATCACCTGACAAATATGCATGTATGCAATATTTTTGGTCGTATCCAAGGTAGTCATGTCCTCATCATCCTCCCCTTCTTGGAAACAAAGCCGTCCTCGGCGTTGCTTAATCTGAAATGTGGCTAACAAAAGAGACAAGGTGTACATTTTGTATATGTATATGTCATCCATTTTTACTTCCCGTGGATTTTGCACATATGACACATGTATACATGAGTGACTTTCATAGTTAATAAAATATAAAGCCAAAATATTATCACAAGAAGTAGAAGGCATGAAAGTATTGCAACTCAGTTTGCACATATAAGTGAAGCTCTTATTCATATGAAAAGATTGACAATATTCATCATTAAACCATCCCAACATTGATGAACCATCACCAAGATTAGAGGTCATATCAAAATGATTAAACATTGGCACAATTATTTTCAAACATATTTGATCCAAATCTGATTTATTCCCTGATTCACTTGATTCTTTTGCATCAATGGTTAATTCAATGGGCTCACTCAAAATTGTTTGATCACATGGCAAAGTCAAATCATCAACATAGTCCTCTAAGGTAGCTGGTGTGATCAAAGTAGTGGGTAGCTCACCGCATGGTGCACTTAAATTGACAAGACATTCATCATACTCATGTGGAAGTGGAAGATTAGTACCTTTGTCATTACCTCTTATGATCAACTCAGATGAGGTAGGCACTCTCGGTGATGATGTGTCACATGGTGGAGGTGATGTAGTCCTCACAACAACGGATGTGGTTGTCATAGTATGCTTAGTAGTTGAAGGGACAACCGTATCAACTCTTGGAATGTGCATCTCGCGCTTGTTCTCCTTGTGCGCAACACGTCGTTTTATTTCCTGTTCAGCTTTGCAAGCAAGATGAAACAAATGGTCCATAGGATAACACTCTTCATGTATTAGTATCTCCTGAATGTCACGATTTAATCCTCCCCAAAATCTATCCATAAAATCTTCTTCACTTTCTTCTAAAGAGGAATGCAGCAAGGTAGTTTGTAAAGTATCATAATATTTCGTTACGGTGTCACTACCTTGTTTTAAATGTTGCAACTTTGTAATCATGTCACGAGTATAATAAGCGGGAACGAATGTATGTCGCATGGCAAGTTTCAAATCATCCCAAGTAGTAGGTATATCATTAGGGTGTAACCGACAATATTCACTCCACCAAACTACAGCATAACCAGTGAAAGAACCAACCGCAACCTTAACTTTTTTACGTACATCAAAATTATTGGAAGCAAATATATTATTTAGGTCAAACTCCCATTCAATATATAAAGCAGGTCTAAAACGGCCATTAAATGGTGGTATAGAAACATTAACCTGATCATGTGCATTTGGATGTTTGTGCACCTCTCGTGACGGTTGTGGTATTTGCATAGGTGATGGCACATCTCCCACGATCGACAAACCCCATGAATTGACTCTAGATCCTGTCATGATTAGTAGAAACAAGAAACAAAATTCAAGAATAATGTTCCTATGAACTACTAGGATGTGGTGGTAAAGCGCTCACAGTAAAGCAAATATCAATATCTTACAAGTTCTTACCAAGCAGCAGGTGGTGACAGGCAACCAGCGGTGTCAAATAACTCCAAAGATTGAGTAAAGCGATTGCCAGGGGAACGTACGTATACACGGTGTAGAAATATGTGGAGCTGGGTTGGCTATATATGGTAGCAAAATATTAGCAATAATCAATTCAGAGATGCAATGTTGAATAAACGCTCAACGACGGTACTGTGCTGGTCCTAGGCTAGACCGGACTAGAGACGCGAGCCTAGAACACTAATGAGGTCACGGCGTAGCACAACTAGCATCAATGAAGGATACTAAGTAGCTCTGGACAGCAAGATATAAGTGAAGATCACAACGGCAGTAAAGATAATGATGAAAAACAACTGCCAAGCAGGATATACAACAACTCTCTCCAACTTTCCTCTTGAAAAGTTTGTGCCAATTTTCTGATAATTTTTTTCAAAGAATGCTACTAACTCAAGCTTTCCAATGCAAAAAGAATCACTCAATTCCGAGTTGATATGAGGAGTGAAAGAATTCTGAAATTGGCTTGAAAAACTGGAATAAGCTGTGTCCGCGAACTTCGGAGGGCAAAAAGACCTATTTAGAAGACGATTTTGAGGTGTCAAATATTGAACTAGTCTCTGCAACTATTTAGATGCGGCTCGTCGCTAGCTTTCATTTGAGTACTCGCGGAGTCAAAACGGACTTCGTATGAGGAAGGTATGCCTGTTTTACTAAACAGTGCACAAAACAGATTCCAATCCGAATTCAACTACGAGATTGAGTCTAGATAGATCCGAATTTTGTTTTTTTTCTTTCTCTTTTTTTTCTGACTTCTTTTTCTTTTTTTTCTCTTTTTTTTCTCTTTTTTTTTCTCTCCCTCTTTCCAAGACAAACTAGATAAGATGCAGATTGGATCAAGCGAAGATGTGAACGACCTCAACTATGATTGTGACAATGAACTATGGGTAGCACGTGGTGGAATTTGATGGATGGTGTGGTGGACAGCAGAGGGATAACGATGCAGCGGCGACGTGACTAATGTGAACAGAACTCGAAACTCTAAACGAACTAGACCCTAAGACCAGCAACTCGACATGATGATGCAACCGATAATTCAATAATGCAAACAATGAATAGAAAATTGCAAAGGCTCAGACTGGCTTGGACAAAAGGATGAATAGATCTAACTTTTTTGTGGCTTTTTCTAGGACAATAGGTAAGAAAATAAATCTAATCTAGGGGAAACTGGAAATTCTCACCGAGCAACCTGAAAACTGATACCACTTGATAGAGGCGAGGGTGTCCCGATCTTTCGATGAGATGATAACTATCGATTTGGTGGAGACGACTTTGACGATCCGACTACAAACGTGCACGACGTTGTGCCTTATCAATCGCTAAACCAATCTCCTGAGGTTACTGACGATGCCGGAAGCACGATCAGCCTGACCACGAAGGTCTATTCCTGCAAGCAATCGAAGAACGAGCAAGAATATGATAATGCAATCTGAATATTGCGAATATATATGAAGTATTGATAGTGGTGGGAATCCGTAAGCGGTCTTGGTCTGGTCGTTGGACACAAACGAAGTACACGAAGTTGCAATGGCTAACTTCTAACTAAACAAATTCCAAGGAAAAAGCTACTAGATGGATCTACTTATATAGGAGCAAGGGGTGGCGGCCAAGGAGGTGGGAGGACGTCCCAAGGCAGCCTAAAACCAACCCTAGGTCGTACAAGGCTCATGGGCCCAAGTGGAGGTGATGCAACACCTTTGGACTTGTAGTTTGACTCGGATTCTGGTGCAACGTCAGATTGTTTCGACCATAACTCAATGCTCCGGACGAATTTAAAGGTGAATCCAATTGGGTTGGAAAGAGCACGAAATCTAGTTTCCAACAAAAAAAGAATCACCCAATTCGGAGTCCGTATGAAAAAGTTGTTGGCGTTTTGAGTCAGGTATGTCTGTGCAGTCCGAATCTGAATCCAGAACGTGAGAGACTTGGACTCTATCTTCTCTTGGCCCAAAAGTGACGTGAGAGGACTTTTTGAACAAAACCTAAACTTCTCCTTTTGCCTTATCTTCATATGTGGATTGTACAAATGTCCCATACACCTGCAATTAGACAAAACACAAAAGTGTGTGAAGTATTTTTGTTCTGGATAACTTAAATAGATTATTGAATAGTTTGCACTAGAAATCACCTGACAAATATGCATGTATGCAATATTTTTGGTCGTATCCAAGGTAGTCATGTCCTCATCATTTGTGTTCATCAATCTAGCGCATGTGTTATCTATTCTTGTTGGTTTGAGTGATTCTCTTGTGTTTTCCCTCGTTTTCCCCTCGTGTTCTTCATGTTCTTAGTTGGGATCCGCTCCTTTCGTGAAAGATCGGCCATCTAGGGTTCCACCCTACATCACATCATATGCTTTCATACCATACCACACCTTGTCCTTTCTTATGATAAGAATTATGAGAACACTTGTTGGGTATCTTACCACTCGAATAATAGGTGCTACATTTGCACTAACCTCATTTGTTTTTCCGAGTGTTTGTCATGTTCTTTCGTTTTGAAGGATTCACAAGGTGGCACGGTCACGAAACACCTTGGTCTTGTGAAGGCGTACATGATGCGCAACACCGACATTTGCGACATCCCCATAAAGGTGAACTCATTCCCTTTGAGCCATCCTCAAATACGCATATTGGATGGGTCATTCTTTCATTGTTGTTTGATAGAGGCAAAGGTGTCCCGTCTTTCGATGAGATGGTGGCTATCCTTTTGGAGGAAGTCGACATTGACGATCCGACTACGAACGTGCGAGGACGTCGCGCCTTAGCAATCGCTAAACCAACTCAAAGAGGTTATTGACCACGCCGGAGCACGATCAACCTGACCACGAAGGTCTGTTTCCTGCAGGCAAACGAAGAACAAGCAAGAAACTAAGATTGCAATCTGGATATTGTGAATATAAGAGGAAAGCTTTATTGATCAAGGTGGGGTTCTATGACTCCTTTGTCTGGTCGTTGAACACAAACGAAGTACGCGAAGTTGCAGCTATGGCGAACTTTTAATCTAAACAAAATCCAAAGTCTAAACGACGCCCTAAGGGCTGTATATATGGAGGAAGAGGAGGGAATTTCGTGGCCCTTGAGAGAGGGGTCCGAAACCAACCCTAACTCTTGTTTCCCCACACATACGGACTCTAAAAACAGCCTATACTTAAGTATTTCGAAATTACATGGGCCTGGCCCAATAATAAGGAGACGCAGCACCTATAATAGCCTATGGACGAATATTATGAAGTGGCATCTTGTATATTTCGTCCAAGGCTTCATGCACTCATTATGGTGGCCTCAAAGTCCTGAAATCATCACTTGTAACACCGTTCTTGTTCCCCTCGCGCATGCCATCATCTCCATGCTTGGTCTTGCTCTAGTGTTCATCCCTCTTATCCATGACAGGCCCTTCATTTGTAAGCAAAACAAATGTATCCAATTTAGGCAGCATCATATTCTCATGAACATTAGAATCATTACCAAGAAACGAAAGTACCTGATAATTTAATTGGCGTGCGCGAGCTCTAGTAATTGGTCCAGTATGTATAGCAGCAGGGGCTGTGGGTGTAACAATGGTATTGATGTCCTCATCATCCTCCCCTTCTTGAAATGAAGTCGTCCTCGACGGAAGCTCATCTTCATCACCCAAATAAGGCTTCAAATCTGCAATGTTAAAAGGGGGACTAACCCCAAAATCTGCAGGCAGCTCAAGTTTATATGCATTATCATTTATTTTCTCTAACACCTTAAAAGGACAATCAGCACGTGGCATTAGCTTTGATTTGCGCAAATTAGGAAATCTATCCTTACGCAAATGTAACCAAACAAGATCTCCAGGTGCAAAAACAACATGTTTTCTACCCTTATCTCCAGCAAGTTTATATTTAGCATTCATACGCTCAATGTTTTCCTTAGTTAACTCATGCATTTTTAAATCAATTCAGCACGTTCTTTAGCATCAAAATTAACCTTCTCCGCAGATGGAAGAGGCAACAAATCAATAGGTGCACGAGGTAGCAAACCATACACAATTTCAAAAGGGCACATCTTAGTAGTAGAATGCAATGAACGATTATAAGCAAATTTGATATGAGGCAAGCATTCTTCCCACATTTTCTTATTATTCTTCAAAACAGCACTAAGCATAGTAGACAATGTTCTATTGACTACTTCAGTTTGACCATCAGTTTGGGGGTGACAAGTAGTACTAAAAAGCAGTTTAGTCCCCAACTTAGCCTATAAACATCTCCAAAAGTGGCTAAGAAATTTAGTATCACGATCTGAAACAACAGTATTTGGCACACCATGCAAGCGAATAATTTCATGAAAGAACAAATCAGCAACATTAACAGCATCATCGCTTTTATGACATGGTATAAAATGTGCCAGTTTCGAGAATCTATCCACGACAACAAATATGCTATCCCTCCCCTTCTTTGTTCGAGGTAAACCTAAAACAAAGCCCATAGATATATCCTCCCAAGGAACACTAGGTACAGGCAAAGGCATATATAAACCATGAGGACTGAGTCGTGACTTAGCTTTTTGACATGTAATGCGGCGAGCAACAAAACGCTCAACATCCCGTCTCATCTTTGGCCAAAAGAAATGTGTAGCAAGTACGTCCTCCGTCTTCTTCACGCCAAAGTGTCCCATTAATCCTCCTCCATGCGCCTCCTGCAACAACAAAAGACGAAGAGAGCTAGCTGGAATGCATAGCTTGTTAGCACGGAACACAAATCCATCATTAACGACAAACTTGTTCCAGGTTCTTCCTTCTTTACAATTCTGCAAAACATCTTTAAAATCAGCATCATGCACATATTGATCTTTGATGGTCTCCAAACCAAATATTTTGAAGTCAAGTTGTGAAAGCATAGTATAGCGACGAGACAATGCATCAGCAATAAAATTTTCTTTACCCTTCTTGTGTTTAATGACATAAGGGAAAGTCTCAATGAATTCAACCCATTTAGCATGTCTATGATTCAGTTTAGCTTGACTTTTAATATGTTTCAGAGATTCATGATCAGAATGTTTAACAAATTCTTTGGGCCATAAATAATGTTGCCATGTTTCTAAAGTCCGAACAAGAGCATATAATTTTTTATCATAAGTAGAATAATTCAGACTAGGCCCACTCAATTTTTCAGAAAAGTATGCAACAGGTTTGCCATCTTGTAATAACACACCTCCTAATCCAATTCCACTAGCATCACATTCAAGCTCAAAAGTCTTATTAAAATCAGGAAGTTCGAATAAAGCAGCATGTGTCAACTTATCTTTCAATACCGTGAAGGCTTTTTCCTGTGTAGTACCCCAAATAAAAGGCACATCCTTCTATGTAAGCTCATTGAGAGGTGCAGCAATGGTGCTGAAATCTCTCACAAAACGCCTATAGAATCCAGCGAGGCCAAGAAAACTCCTCACTTGTGTGACCGTTTTGGGCTGCGGCCAACTCTCAATAGCTTCAATCTTGGCTTTATCAACTTCAATTCCCTGTGGAGTACCAACATAGCCAAGAAAAGATACTCGGTCAGTGCAGAAGGTGCACTTCCCAAGGTTACCAAACAAACGTGCATCACGTAGAGCAATAAAAACAGCACGTAAATGTTCCAAATGTTCCTCCAAAGATTTGCTATAAATTAGTATATCATCAAAATAGACTACCACAAATCGTCCAATGAAAGCACGTAAAACTTCGTTCATTAGTCTCATGAAAGTACTAGGTGCATTAGTTAACCCAAAAGGCATGACTAACCACTCATATAAACCAAACTTAGTTTTAAATGATGTTTTCCATTCATCTCCCAATTTCATACGAATTTCATGGTATCCACTACGCAAATCAACTTTGGAGAATATTGTAGAGCCACTCAATTCATCAAGCATATCATCTAGCCTAGGAATAGGATGACGATAACGAATAGTAATATTATTAATGCCTCTACAATCAACACACATATGCGGCGTACCATCCTTTTTAGGCACTAATATAACCTTTGTTGAGCAGCTCCTGTACTTGACGCATAATCTCCTTCGTCTCCTCTGGATTGGTACGGTATGGTGCACGGTTGGGTAGCGATGCATCGGGAACTAAGTCAATCTGATGCTCAATCCCTCGAATAGGTGGTAATCCCGGTGGCACGTCTTGCGGGAAGACGTCAGCGAACTCCTGCAAAATGTTAGTGACGGCAGGGGGCAAAGAGGAAGGCACGTCCTCGAATGAAAATAATGCCTCTTTGCACACAAAAGCATAGCAAACAGATTTGCTAAAATCTAGCTCATCAATATCAGATTTTGTGGCAAGTAAACATGCAGTTTTCAATTTAATTTCAGAAGCAACACTAGATGGTTTATTATTAGGTTTCATTTGTTGCTCAAATTCTTTTGCCACAATCTAATTTTCACTCTTATTTTTCTCCTCTTTTGCTTTATTAGCTCCATTAATATCATCTTTCAAAATGGATTCAGGAGTCATAGGAAGCCAAGTAATATGGCTATCCTTATGAATAAGACTATACTGGTTATTTCTACCATGGTGTACAGAATTTTTATCAAATTGCCATGGTCTACCAAGTAATAAGGAACATGCTTGCATGGGTACCACATCACAATCAACATAAACAGCATAGGTAGAGATACTAAAATGCACACGAACAGTACGTGTTACCTTAACCTTGCCGCTGTTGTTGAACCATTGGAAGTAGTAAGGATGTGGATGTGGTCTCCATGCTAGCCAAGTTGTTACTTCACAACTCCCTTTGTATGGAACAAATTATGCCTCTGATTTTGCTCAGCTTGTGTCACCTGCACACTCAAAACACGTTGAGCAACTAAACATTCATACCTGTCAGCATCTTCAGGAGCCATGTATTGCGTCTCATGATCAGAATCATCTCCTCCGTGTTCTTCACGTGTAATAAGAGCCAAAGTATCCTCGTCATAGTCACTAGCGGACTCATAGCCACCATCCTCGGTAGCAATCATCACACGCTGAGATTTGCATCTCTCGCAAAATATCCTCTTCCCTTACAATGACGACAAATAATATCACTTGTGTGCCCTATTGATGCCATGGAAGAAGAAGAACTCTGTGCAGGCCCGGCAGGTGTGCTCTTGGCAGATAGTGGTGGTTGTGCCTGCTTTCTGGTATCACGGTTGGAGGTGGCACCTGATGGAGGTGATGGTGCAGTGGAAGTAGAGGATGCACGTGGTGTCCATGATGAAGGTCGACCTGCAGAAAAGTTAGTTCGCGCCAATGCCTGTCGATCCTGCACTTCACGTTCAGCTTTACAAGCAAGATGGAATAAACGAGTGATATGATCATAATCCTTATACTCTAGAATGGTCTGAATCTCTCTATTTAATCCACCCATAAAACGTGCAAGCATAGCTTCATTCTCCTCAACAATACCATATCTAATCATGCTAGTTTGTAATTCCTGATAATATTCTTCTATAGAATTTATTCCTTGTCTTAAGCGCTGCAATTTTTGAATTAATTCACATTGATAATATGGTGGAACCCAACGAGTACGCATAGCTGTTTTCAAAGCAGCCCAAGTAGCTGGAATAGGATATAATCGACAATGTTCAGACCACCAAACACATGCAAAACTAGTGAAAGCACAAACAGCAGCAGGAACACGTCTCTCCTCGGGGTATTATAAACATGTAAAACGTTGTTCAGTTTCTAATTCCCAAGTAAGATATATATTAGGAACATATCTACCCTCAAATGGTGGAATATTCAATTTCAGTTTAGGAAGATGGTCATGATCTCGTACCTCATGTGGTGGTGCATCCCTACCGTTGCGATGATATGCATGAGGACAACCTGGTGCTGGTGGTGCTGGTGGTTGCACGTAGTTCTGATTTTGATCAACCTCATCCTCGTAATGGTCCTCCACCTCTACAGTAGCAGTAGGAGCTACAGAAGCATCGACACCAGGTACAACGGCTCCAGAAGTTTGACCATCCTCAAGAGGAACACGCTTCGCTCGTCCGAACTGATTCGGAAGGGGGCGTTGTTGTTGTCGTTGTAGAGATGTGATAGGTGCAGCCGGCGGTGGTGGTGGGAAACGCGAAAGCAATTCAGCAAACTTGTTATCGAGCTTTGTTTCAAACGTCTTCTCCATGCCATCTATCTTCTCCATGGCCTCTTCAAATCTGTTTAGCACATCTTGCACCTGTCCGCTCATCATTTGCTGAAACTTATCATGAAGCTCCTTGTTCGTCAAGTTCTCCCAGTCAGTCTCGTCGGCTTGTGATCCTGGCATGGTTAGCAGCAATAGAAACACACAAGAATATGATCCTACAGACTACTAACAAGTGGTGGTGGTGGCGGGTGTCACAAATCCGTCAAGAAAATCTCAAATTCTTACAAGTTCTTACCAAGCAGCAGGCGGTGATCGGCAACCGATGTAGTCAAAACTCTCAAAGCTTGGATAGAGCGATTACCAGGGAGAGTCAAACGCACGACGTAGATGTATTTGGAGCTGGGAAGGCTTATAATATGGTAGCAAAAAGGGTCAGCAATAATCAATTCAGAGATGCAACGTTGAATACACGCTCAACGACGGTACTGTGCTGGTCCTAGGCTAGACCGTGCTAGAGACGCGAGCCTAGAACACTAGCAAAATCACGGCGCTGCACGTAAACAAGGGAAAAGCACACTCTGGAAATTTTTTTTTCGCTCTTTTTTTTTTGCGCTCCTCTTTTTTTTTGCGAAAAATCACTATATTGGCGAGTGTCTCAAAACTCTTCCCAGGTCAAACTGACAGGATGGGCACAAATTTTTTTGACTTTTTCGGAAATCAGGGCAGCGACGACGAAAAAGTGCGACAAAAAATCACTATGATGGCGAGTGTCTCAAAACACTACCCGGGGCCTAAAAATAGGATAGGGAAAAAAATATTTTTGGTTGCCGAAATTTTGGCCTAAAAACTGCCCGGGGGTCTCCAGACTCTTTTTTTTTCCGAGACCTACTCAGGCAAGTTAAACACGAAACGGAAAATAGATGGATCTCTAAAACCAACCGAATATGAAAAGAACTCGGATTGGTGGTGGATATATGGCGGTAGGATATGGCAGCGGTGGTGGTATATGGTAGCGGTAGTGGTATATGGATATGGATCGGTGGTGGTATATGGATACGGATTCAGAGCGGTGGCGGATGAGCAATGGTGGTAGATGGCAAGGCGATGATGATGGTGCGGCGGCGGCGTGACAACTTATGACCAGAACTCGAAACTCTAAAAGACTAGACTCTAAGACCAGCAACTTGACACGACGATGCGACCGCAAATTCAACAAAGCAAAAACCCTAAAAAGATTATGCAAAGGCTCAGATTGGTTCGGATATGATGAACTAACCCTTTTTTTTGTGGCTTTTTCGTGGATTGTAGGTATGAAGAACAGACTCGATCTAAACTACGAAAAACTGTAAAATCTCACCGAGCAACCTGGAAATCTGATACCACTTGATAGAGGCAAAGGTGTCCCGTCTTTCGATGAGATGATGGATATCGCTTTGGTGGAAGTCGACTTTGACGATCCGACTACGAACGTGCGAGGACGTCGCGCCTTAGCAATCGCTAAACCAACTCCGAGAGGTTATCGACCACGCCGGAGCACGATCAACCTGACCACGAGGGTTTGTTTCCTGCGAGCAAACGAAGAACAAGCAAGAAACTGAGATTGCAATCTGGATATTGCGAATATAAGATGAAAGCTTTATTGATCAAGGTGGAGTTCTGTGACGCCTTTGTCTGGTCGCTGAACACAAACGAAGTACGCGAAGTTGCAGCTATGGCGAACTTTTAATCTAAACAAAACCCAAAGTCTAAACGACGCCCTAAGGGCTGTATATATGGAGGAAGAGGGGGGAATTTCGTGGCCCTTGAGGAAGGGGTCCGAAACTAACCTTATCTCTTGTTTCCCCACACATACGGACTCTAAAAACAGCCTATACTTATGTATTTCGAAATTACATGGGCCTGGCCCAATAATAAGGTGACGCAGCACCTAGAATAGCCTCTGGACGAAAGTTATGAAGTAGCATCTTGTATATTTCGTCCAAGGCTTCATGCACGCATTATGGTGGCTTCAACGTCCTGAAATCATCACTTGTAACTCTGTTCTTGTTCCCCATGCGCATGCCATCATCTCCATGCTTGTTCTTGCTCCAATGTTCATCCTTCTCAAAGCTAGGCCCTTCATTTGTAAGCAAAACAAATGTATCTAATTTAGGCAGCATCATATTCTCATGAACATTAGAATCATTACCAAAAAACGAAAGTACCTGGTAATTTAATTGGCGTGCGCGAGCTCTAGTAATTGGTCCAGTATGTATAGCAGCAGGGGCTGTGGGTGTAACAATGGTATTGATGTCCTCATCAAAATCAGAACTGTTCGACCAATGCTGAAGCGCTTGTAGTCTTTGTGTGCATTTTAATGTTTATAATGGGATGACCATATGTCAAGTTCAGTAATGGTCGAATTAATTGGCTATGAAATTAAAGAAAAAGAACATAACAATAAAGCGGCAATATTTCATACATAATTATAAACTAGAAAGTGAGATTCATCAGGATAATACAATTAATGCAGCAGATAAATAGAAAAGTATTCTTCAGAGAAGTACAACCACAGTAAACATAGATGGTTGATGTTGTCGAAATAAGTCACTCAGCTATATCATCCCTATGAGAAAAAATGGATAAGTAGGGACTAATTGGAAGAAACAATATATGGGAGTTTTTTACAGCAATGATCGAGTGGCATAAATGAAGCGTGAGAGAATCGATGAAATTCTGGAGGCAAAGAGGTAAAACAGGGCCTAACTTAGAAGAATGGAGATATGAGACATAATTTTAGGCAATCAAACTAATAATTCTGTAGTGAAAGACCTAAAACGACCAGTGAGCCTGAAGAGCATAGACGTCAAAGAAGAATGTCAACTGACAGAGTGCAACAGTAGCAGCTCACGGGAACCCCACAACAATACTTACGCACACCATATTACTGGACATTAATTGGTTTGAAGCACACAACTTACTTTCAACCCTTTCTGAGAAAATGCAAAATACGAATTAAATAGTTCATGCTTATTTCCAGTGGAAACACAAGCATAACCCTAACAAAGACAATTGTAGCAGGTAACTTCACGCAGGCAATCAAACACGGTTTCTAGCATCAGAAATGTTTAAGTTCCAGTTCATCAAGCTGGCCTCGATCATAAGAACTAAATATTATAGTTTATGTCCTAAAAGGAATGTGTAAAACCAAGGTCCTGTAATTCTAAGAAGCGCATAAGAAATACAAGGATATGGTTGACAGGAGAGTAAACATACATGTTGCATGTTCTGGAAATAATCGTGTCATCTATATGATCTCTATGAGAAATGTGTATACGGATATAAGATCTGGCACTTAACTATTATTTTCAATGCATCAAGTTACAAAAATTGAAGGATATTAGAGGGCTACAGTAACAATTCCATATACCGACAATAAAGCAGGAAAGACATAGAAGCCCCATGTAATGAACTCAGTAAAGAAATTTGAAAAACACAAGTCAATCATATGTTATGCGATGTCAAATAGAAAGATCAATGACGCATCAATCATTTGTAGCTGAGGTCCTATCGCTATTACTCAATGATGCATCAGCAAGAGGGACTATCCAAGATTTCCGACTGAACAGACATGCTCCGGGTATATCTCATTTATTATTTGCCGATGATAGTCTCCTATTTTTTAAGGGTTCTCTAGAGCAAGCTTTGGCTATTAAAGATATTTTGAAGGCTTATGAGGAAGGTACAGGTCAATTATTAAGTCCAGACAAGTGTTCCATTTTATTTGGCAAAAAGTGTCCTATTGAGATCCAGGTGTCTCTTCTGGTTATCCTTAAAATCACGTGTGATGGGTTTGAGGATAAATACATTGGCCTCCCAGTTCCAGAAGGTCGTATGAAGGCCGACAAATTTCAATATACAAAAGATAAAGCTCTTAAGAGGGGTTCAGACTGGATCGAAAAATATGCTTCTAGCGGGGCGAAGGAAATCCAGATTAAGTCTATTATTCAGGCCATTATGGTCTATGGCATGAGTATTTTTAAATTCCCTATGACTCTGTGGGATGAGAATTTAATCAGGCATCTGTTTTACCCTCATGATGCGGAGGAGATTTTAAAGTTATGCATCCTGAATTGTACGAGGGTGACTTCATCGCCTGGCACCATGAGAAAAATGGGTTGTTTTCAGTGAAGAGTGCGTATAGGTTGGCCCTGAATATTAAGGACTCAGATATGGCACTGGGGAACTCTAGTGTATCCGTTAATGGGGAAAGGACGCTCTGGAATATTATTTGGAAGGCTAACGTACCTCAGAAGATTAGAATCTTTGCTTGGAGGGCTGCATCTAATAGCCTAGCCGTACAAGTTAACAGAGTAAAACACCATCAAGCTACCCTAGGTACATGCTCAACCTGTGGTGTTGAAGATGAATGTGTTTTTCATGCTTTGGTATGCTGTCCCAAGGTACGTGCATTCCGTATGGGTTTGAGGGAGGTGTGGAATTTGCCTGATGAAGATATTTTAAACTGTTCAGGGCCGGACTGGTTACTTATTTTATTGGATCAGTTAAGTTCGCCTATGCATGAAAAAACAATTTTCATGTTCTTGAGAGCTTGGCATTTGAGAAATGACTTGATTTTTGGTAAAGGAACGGAATCTATCTCGACCTCAGTGAGTTTTATTCAAAATTATTGGGCATCATTCTCATCTTGTCATGCTAAAATGAAGGTAGTGGTAGGTAACAAAGGTAAGGGTGTGATTGATGGTTTACAACCCATTAGTAATGTGGAGAGGACTTGTGTTCCATGGCTGCCTCCCACTCCGAAATTCCTCAAGATTAATGTTGATGCAAGTTTTGTGGAGGCCATTAGCGCTGCGAGCGTTGGGGTGGTTGTTAGAAATCATTCTGGAGAAGTTCTTATTTCTTCTTGGGATTATATTGGTACTTGTTTTAGTGCTGAGGAAGCGGAACTTCGAGCAGCCACCTCAGGCCTTTACATTAGTATCACTCTTCACAAGCCCATTATTTTGGAAACTGATTGCTCTTTTGTGGCCTCGGTTTTTGCAAATGATAAGCTCGACAGGTCAAACCTTGTTGATTTGAAGAAGGAAGCGTTGAGTGTCTCCAAGATGATGAGTACTTTAAAAATCACCAAGATTAACAGGAAGGCGAATATGGTGGCGCATGAGATTGCAAAATTTAGTTTTATAAATAGATCTGATGGTATTCTTATTAATAGTGTTCCGCCCTGCATGGCTAGAGCTGTAACGAATGATTGTACGAACATTTGTGTCAATTAATTAATATATGGGTGGGTTTTTTCAAAAAAAATAGAAAGATCAAATGTGGAGATAGTCACCCATCCACTTCATACCCCTCACCTTTGTGGTCGCTCTTGATTATTGATGTTTGAATGCATCAGAAACCAAATTTCTGCGCCAACAAAATCTAGAAAAGCAACAAATACAACTGTGTAAATATCCAAAATTGCAACTGAATATATGTTTTAATGAAAAGATGAGAATGAACTAATCATCGCCAACATCAAGCAGTACTTACACAAGTGTGCAGCTTTATGTTAGTACAAATTAATAAATGCAGTATAGATTGACCAAGCAATATAGAAAGAGGCGGTAATATCTATTTTACCCATATCAAAAATACTGAAGGAAAGAGTAATTATTAAATGCACTGAACATAACCCTTACCTTTATCAAAATAAGGAAGAAATACATCCTTCACAGCCTTCTTGCGGGTACGAATCCTACTCAATCAGCAGGTACAAAGAAAGAGCAATATTGTCATCTCGGATTGGCCTAGTGCAGCTAAAACAAAATTCAGGCCAACAACAATGAATCCTTCAAACCACGGCGAATGACTCGAAACCAAATCTCACCACTAACGCTATCTCGGTGACGAACTCCGTGTCCAGGTAGAGCATGTTTGCACGCACCAGCGGGTTAGCGGCCTAATGAGTGGCAGAGTAGTCACATATCAGAAATCCATGCATGCCCACGGCGTTAGCAGAGGACGGAGAAACCTTCACCTTGAGCTTGAGCACGACAGTGCCACCCCTGATGTCAAAGAGGTCCGAGAGCATGAGGGACTGTGACGTCTCGTTGTCTGGATGGGGAAGCAGCGAGGCGAGCAAGAGAATGGTGGCACCACTAACATTTTCTTCTTAGACTTCCTCGGTCGATTCCTTCTTCCTCCTCTGCCGCCGTCATCGTACTCGCCTCCTTCCTGGATCTCCCTGTCATGGGGTGGAAAGAAACCAGCACACAGGAATTAAGACAATGTGAATCGACATCTTGAGCTAGGAAACCCGAATATTGTATCATAACTAGAATAACCAAGAAAGAAATATTTTACCTTCGTGGTTCAAATGTATACTGCCTTATTAATTGTTTCAAGTTCTTTCTTGCAATTTTCAGTAAACAATCTAAACAATTCTATGAATAATCCATCTATAATATCGCAAACCTGTATACAGAAACAAGTTCGTAGTCACTGTTTTGCAGATGAACTATACCCTATCAATCTTCTTCACCCCAAAATAGTGACCCATACAGACTCGCACGGATGCCTACGTGTGCTGGAATTTTTGACTCTAAACACAGTCATAACCTCAAATACACCACAAAACCATGCCACCTTCACTTTGAACCTGAAATAAGCTTTGGAGTGTAGATCCCTAAACTCTTTTGATGACAGATATTCCCTAAATTTATGTGAATATCCAACAATGGAAAATATTTATTAAATCAGCAGAAATAGAAACTGAGACTCACCGCACATCCGATGAAAACAACAGGCAGGGGCGGATTATGCGGTTGATGAGGAGGACCCATGGCCGCCCATGAGAGAGGAGGCGCTGACAACCCCAGCGACCTCGTCTGTGTCGAGCTCGTCCTCCGCAGCCCACCTGCTAGCATAGGGCGTGGCGGATGAGAAGGGCGAACATTGTTTCTTGTGATCTTGAGTGAGGTTGCTTCAGAAAGTTTTGAGCTGACTTCGTCCATTTTGTCAATACTCTCTGAACAACGTAAATTCATCTGTTCGCCATGTGAATGTGATTGCTCATAAGGCGACTCTCCCAAGGTTTTGTTGGCATCCACCCGTCCAAATAGCTCCACTGATTGTTCCTGTTAGTCCCATGATTCTTAGGGGAAATAGCAGGAGAGCTAGGTCTTCCCTTGTGGTTTGAGCTTCACTACAAAAACAAACACGGCATCATGTCAAACAGGATCAAGAACTTATTTATATACCCAGACTATTCGATCAGGATGTACCTCACGCCTCATGTGCAACTTTGATCTGACAACATCCGCAGTTCCTTGGCTATCACACCATCATGTCTACAATGTGAACATTGCCATCCAAACACACAGACATCAGCAGGATCATCGAATACTCTATTATCGTTTGTAGCAACATCATATCCCAGTGCCCCCCCCCCAAAAAAGATCCATGACAGGCCCAACGGCATAAATACAAAATAAATCTAGCACATGCACGCAACAAAAGTGACCAAGCGAAGCACACTCGCCTTGCTAGCCGGCGAGGTCGTCGAACGAAGATCTGGGGCACTGTTCATCGCACGGTTGGAAGATCCAGGGCACTGTTCATCAGACGGTGGGCTTGGAAGGGGAGGGGCAGTTGCGGTTGTGGAGAAGCGACGCGAGCGGCGGCCTGCACACGCCTTTCAGCGATGGCGGGGGAGAGCAGCGGCAGTGGCAAGCTCGGCGAAGAGAGAGGGGATGAGAGCTTGTCGTCGGCTACGGCTTGACGGCCGAGGGCAGTGCCATGGGTTGGGTTCCCGGGGAGGATTCAGATTGGGGGGGGGAGGACGGGAGCGTGGTGGCGGCTACAGGGCCTGCTAGGTAGCTATGGCTAGGGTTGGGAGGGGATCGGGGAAGAGAGGAGAGTGGGCGGGTGGGGGAGAGAATGGCCCGGTGCCCACTTAGTCACCCCTGCCGTTGTTGAATATTTTTCCAACAAGGTGAAATGTCGAAAATGCCCTCTGGGGCATTCAATTTTACACGCAGTGGCACGCAATTTTTGCTACTATTCATTGCTACAGTCGTGAGTTTTGATCCAACGGCCCAGATCAATCGTGAGCGCGATCCTATGATTAGAATTGCATCAACAAAACGCATCCGATGGCCGAGACACTCTAGGCTTTGAGAGAGCTTGGTTTTCCCTAGGTTCTTGATAGGGGCAAAGGTGTCCCGTCTTTTGATGAGATGGTGGCTATCGTTTTGGAGGAAGTCGACTTTGACGATCCGACTACGAACGTGCGAGGACGTCGCGCCTTAGCAATCGCTAAACCAACTCCGAGAGGTTATTGACCACGCCGGAGCATGATCAACCTGACCACGAAGGTCTGTTTCCTGCAGGCAAACGAAGAACAAGCAAGAAACTAAGATTGCAATCTGGATATTGCGAATATAAGAGGAAAGCTTTATTGATCAAAGGTGGGATTTTGTGACGCCTTTGTCTGGTCGTTGAACACAAACGAAGTACGCGAAGTTGCAGCTATGGTGAACTTTAATCTAAACAAACCCCCCAAAGTCTAAACGGTGCCCTAAGGGCTGTATATATGGAGGAAGAGGAGGGGAATTTCGTGGCCCATGGGGGAGGGGTCCGAAATCAACCCTATCTCTTGTTTCCCCACACATACGGACTCTAAAAATAACATATACTCAAGTATTTAGAAATTACATGGGCCTGGCCCAATAATAAGGTGACGCAGCACCTATAATAGCCTCTGGACGAAATTTGTGAAGTGGCATCTTGTATATTTAGTCCAAGGCTTCATGCACTCACTATGGTGGCTTCAAAGTCCTGAAATCATCACTTGTAACTCCGTTCTTGTTCCCCTTGCGCATGCCATCATCTCCATGCTTGGTCTTGCTCCAATGTTCATCCCTCTTATCCATGCCAGGCCCTTCATTTGTAAGCAAAACAAATGTATCCAATTTAGGCAGCATCATATTCTCATGAACATTAGAATCATTACCAAGAAACGAAAGTACCTGATAATTTAATTGGTGTGCGCGAGCCCTAGTAATTGGTCTAGTATATGTAGTAGTAGGGGCTGTGGGTGTAACAATGGTATTGATGTCCTCATCATCCTCCCCTTCTTGAAATGAAGTCGTCCTCGACAGAAGCTCATCTTCCTCACCCAAATAAGGCTTCAAATCTGCAATGTTAAAAGTGGGACTAACCCCAAAATCTGCAGGCAGCTCAAGTTTATACGCATTATCATTTATTTTCTCTAACACCTTAAAAGGACCATCAGCATGTGGCATTAGCTTTGATTTTCGCAAATTAGGAAACCTATCCTTACGCAAATGTAACCAAACAAGATCTCCAGGTGCAAAGACAACATGTTTTCTACCCTTATCTCCAGCAAGTTTATATTTAGCATTCATACACTCAATGTTTTCCTTAGTTAACTCATGCATTTTTAAGATCAATTCAGCACGTTGTTTAGCATCAAAATTAACCTTCTCCGAAGATGGAAGAGGCAACAAATCAATGGGTGCACGAGGTAGGAAACCATACATAATTTCAAAAGGGCGCATCTTAGTAGTAGAATGCAATGAACGATTATAAGCAAATTCAATATGAGGCAAGCATTCTTCCCACATTTTCTTATTATTCTTCAAAACAGCCCTAAGCATAGTAGACAATGTTCTATTGACTACTTCAGTTTGACCATCAGTTTGGGGGTGACAAGTAGTACTGAAAAGCAGTTTAGTCCTCAACTTAGCCCATAAACATCTCCAAAAGTGGCTAAGAAATTTAGTATCACGATCTGAAACAATAGTATTTGGCACACCATGCAAGCGAATAATTTCACGAAAGAACAAATCAGCAACATTTACAGCATCATCGCTTTTATGGCATGGTATAAAGTGTGCCATTTTTGAGAACCTATCCACGACAACTAATATTCTATCCCTCCCCTTCTTTGTTCGTGGTAAACCTAAAACAAAGTCCATAGATATATCCTCCCAAGGAACACTAGGTACAGGCAAAGGCATATATAAACCATGAGGATTGAGTCGTGACTTAGCTTTCTGACATGTAGTGCAGCGAGCAACAAAACGCTCAACATCTTGTCTCATCTTTGGCCAAAAGTAATGTGTAGCAAGTATATCCTCCGTCTTCTTCACGCCAAAGTGTCCCATTAGTCCTCCTCTATGCGCCTCCTGCAACAACAAAAAGACGAACAGAGCTAGCTGGAATGCATAGCTTGTTAGCACGAAACACAAATCCATCGTTAACAATGAACTTGTTCCATGTTCTACCTTCTTTACAATTCTGCAATACATCTTTAAATTCAGCATCATGCACATAGTGATCTTTGATGGTTTCCGAACCAAATATTTTAAAGTCAAGTTGTGAAAGCACAGTATAACGACGAGACAATGCATCAGCAATAACATTTTCTTTACCCTTCTTGTGTTTAATGACATAAGGGAAAGTCTCAATGAATTCAACCCATTTAGCATGTCTACGATTCAGTTTTGCTTGACTTTTAATGTGTTTCAAAGATTCATGATCAGAATGTATAACAAATTCTTTGGGCCATAAATAATGTTGCCATGTTTCTAAGGTCCGAACAAGATCATATAATTCTTTATCATAACTAGAATAGTTCAGACTAGGCCCACTCAATTTTTCAGAAAAGTATGCAACAGGTTTGCCATCTTGTAATAACACACCTCCTAATCCAATTCCACTAGCATCACATTCAAGCTCAAAAGTCTTATTAAAATCAGGAAGTTGGAGTAAAGGAGCATGTGTTAACTTATCTTTCAATACCGTGAAGGCTTCTTCTTGTGCGGTACCCCAAACAAAAGGCACATCCTTCTTTGTAAGCTCCTTGAGAGGTGCAGCAATGGTGCTAAAATCTCTCACAAAACGCCTATAGAAACCAGAGAGTCCAAGAAAACTCCTCACTTGTGTGATCGTTTTGGGCTGCGGCCAACTCTCAATAGCTTCAATCTTGGCTTTATCAACTTCAATTCCCTGTGGAGTAACAGCAAGCCAAGAAAAGATACTCGGTCAGTGCAAAAGGTGCACTTCCCAAGGTTACCAAACAAACGTGCATCACGTAAAGCAATAAAAACAGCACGTAAATGTTCCAAATGTTCTTCCAAAGATTTGCTATAAATCAGTATATCATCAAAATAGACTACCACAAATCATCCAATGAAAGCACGTAAAACTTCGTTCATTAGTCTCATGAAAGTACTAGGTGCATTAGTTAACCCAAAAGGCATGACTAACCACTCATATAAACCAAACTTAGTTTTAAATGTTGTTTTCCATTCATCTCCCAATTTCATACGAATTTGATGGTATCCACTACGCAAATCAACTTTGGAGAATATTGTAGAGCGACTCAATTCATCAAGCATATCATCTAGCCTAGGAATAGGATGACGATAACGAATAGTAATATTATTAATGCCTCTACAATCAACACACATACGCGACGTACCATCCTTTTTAGGCACTAGTATAATAGGAACAGCACAAGGACTAAGAGATTCGCGTATATAACCTTTGTCGAGCAGCTCCTGTACTTGACGCATAATCTCCTTTGTCTCCTCTGGATTGGTACGGTATGGTGCACGGTTGGGTAGCGATGCACCGGGAATTAAGTCAATTTGATGCTCAATCCCTCGAATAGGTGGTAATCCCGGTGGCACGTCTTGTGGGAAGACGTCAGCGAACTCCTGCAAAATGTTAGTGACAGCAGGGGGCAAAGAGGAAGGCACGTCCTCGAATGAAAATAATGCCTCTTTGCACACAAAAGCATAGCAAACAGATTTGCTAAAATCTAGCTCATCAATATCATATTTGGTGGCAAGTAAATATGCACTTTTCAATTTAATTTCAGAAGCAACACTAGATGGTTTATTATTAGGCTTCATTTGTTGCTCAAATTCTTTTGCCACAATCTGATTTTCACTCTTATTTTTCTCCTGTTTTGCTTTATTAGCTCTATTAATATCATTTTTCAAAATGGAATCAGGAGTCATACGAAGCAAAGTAATATTTTTATCCTTACGAACAAGAGTATACTGATTGTTTCTACCATGGTGTCCAGAATTTTTATCAAATTGCCATGGTCTACCAAGTAATAAGGAACATGCTTGCATAGGTACCACATCACAATCAACATAATCAGCATATGTAGAGATACTAAAATGCGCACGAACAGTACGTGTTACCTTAACCTTGCCGCTGTTGTTGAACCATTGGATGTAGTAAGGATGTGGATGTGGTCTTGTGGTGCGAGATAGCTTCTCCACCATTTCCATGCTAGCCAAGTTGTTGCAGCTCCCTCCATCTATGATGACGCGAATAGAACGTTCCTTCACAACTCCCTTTGTATGGAACAAATTATGCCTCTGATTTTGCTCAGCTTGTGTAACCTGCACACTCAAAACACGTTGAGCAACTAAACATTCATACCTGTCAGCCTCTTCAGCAGCCATGTATTGCGTCTCATGATCAGAATCATCTCCACCCTGTTTTAATGTGTAATAAGAGCCAAAGTCTCCTCATCATAGTCACTAGCGGACTCATACCCACCATCCTCAGTAGCAATCATCACACGCTGAGATTTGCATTCTCTCGCAAAATGTCCTCTTCCCTTACAACGACGACAAATAATATCACTTGTGTGCCCTGTTGACGCCATGGAAGAAGAAGAGCTCTGCGCAGGCCCGGCAGGTGTGCTCTTGGCAGAGAGTGGTGGTTGTGCCTGCTTTCTTGTATCACGGCTGGAGGTGGCACCTGATGGAGGTGATGGTGAAGTGGAAGTAGAGGATGCACGTGGTGTCCATGATGAAGGTCGACCTGCAGAAAAGTTAGTTCGCGCTAATGCCTGTCGATGCTGCACTTCACGTTCAGCTTTACAAGCAAGATGGAATAAACGAGTGATATTATTATACTCCTTATACTCTAGAATGGTCTGAATCTCTCTATTTAATCCACCCATAAAACGTGCAAGCATAGCTTCATTCTCCTCAACAATACCACATCTAATCATGCCAGTTTGTAATTCCTGATAATATTCTTCTACAGAATTTTTCCCTTGTCTTAACGCTGCAATTTTTGAAGTAATTCACGTTGATAATATGGTGGAACCCAACGAGTACGCATAGCAGTTTTCAAAGCAGCCCAAGTAGCTGGAACATGATATAATCTACAATGTTCAGACCACCAAACACATGCAAAGCTAGTGAAAGCACAAACAGCAGCAGGAACACGTCTCTCCTCAGGATATTGTAAACATGTAAATCGTTGTTCAGTTTCTAACTCCCAAGTAAGATATATATCAGGAACATATCTACCCTCAAATGGTGGAATATTCAATTTCAGTTCAGGGAGATGGTCATGATCTCGTACCTGAGGGAGAGCCCTACCATTGCAATTATTTGCATGTGGATGACCTCGTGGTTGTGGTGCTGGTGGTTGCACGTAGTTCTGATTTTGATCAACCTCATCCTCGTAATCTCCCGCATAATCATCCTCCGCATCAGCTGCAGGAACACAGAAGTATCAACAGCAGCACGAACAGTTTGGCCAGGCTGAAGAAGGACACGACTCGCTCGGCGGAGGGCTGTTTGGTGACGTGGAGGTAGTCGTCGTCGTCGTTGTTGTTGTTGTTGTTGTTGTTGTTGTGGCAGAGGTGCGGCACGTGCAGCCGGTGGTGGAAGACGCGCAAGCAGTTCATTAAATCTGTTATCGAGCTTTGTTTCGAACGTCTTCTCAAGGCCAGTTATCTTCTCCATGGCCTCTTCAAAATTGTTCAGCACATCTTGCACCTGTTCAGTCATCATTTGCTGAAACTTATCATGAAGCTCCTTGTTCGTGAAATTCTCCCAGTCAATCTCGTCGGCTTGTGATCCTGGCATTGTTAGCAGCAATAGAAACACACAAGAATATGATCCTACAGACGACTAACAAGTCGTGGTGGTGGTGGGTGAATCCGTCAAGCAAATCTCAAATTCTTACCAGTTCTTACCAAGTAGCAGGTGGTGACCAGCAACCGTTGTAGTCAAAACTCTCAAAGCTTGGATAGAGCGATTACCAGGGAGAGTCAAACGCACGACGTAGATGTATGTGGAGCTGGGAAGGCTTATAATATGGTAGCAAAAAGGGTCAGCAATAATCAATTCAGATATGCAAAGTTGAATAAACGCTCAACGACGGTACTGTGCTGGTCCTAGGCTAGACCATACTAGAGACGCGAGCCTAGAACACTAACAAAATCATGGCGCTGCACGTAAACAAGGGAGGGCTGATAGAGGCAAAGGTGTCCCGTCTTTCGATGAGATGATGGATATCGCTTTGGTGGAAGTCGACTTTGACGATCCGACTTCGAACGTGCGATGACGTCGCGCCTTAGCAATCGCTAAACCAACTCCGAGAGGTTATTGACCACACCGGAGCACGATCAACCTGACCACGAGGGTCTGTTTCCTGCGAGCAAACGAAGAACAAGCAAGAAACTGAGATTGCAATCTGGATATTGCGAATATAAGATGAAAGCTTTATTGATCAAGGTGGGGTTCTGTGACGCCTTTGTCTGGTCGTTGAACACAAACGAAGTACGCGAAGTTGCACCTATGGAGAACTTTTAATCTAAACAAAACCCAAAGTCTAAACGACGCCCTAAGGGCTGTATATATGGAGGAAGAGGGGGGAATTTCGTGGCCCTTGGGGAGGGGGTCCGAAACCAACCCTATCTCTTGTTTCCCCACACATACGGACTCTAAAAATAGCCTATACTCAAGTATTTCGAAATTACATGGGCCTGGCCCAATAATAAGGTGACGCAGCACCTAGAATAGCCTCTGGACGAAAGTTATGAAGTAGCATCTTGTATATTTCGTCCAAGGCTTCATGCATGCATTATGGTGGCTTCAATGTCCTGAAATCATCACTTGTAACTCCGTTCTTGTCCCCCATGCGCATGCCATCATCTCCATGCTTGTTCTTGCTCCAATGTTCATCCTTCTCAAAGCTAGGCCCTTCATTTGTAAGCAAAACAAATGTATCCAATTTAGGCAGCATCATATTCTCATGAACATTAGAATCATTACCAAGAAACGAAAGTACCTGGTAATTTAATTGGCGTGCGCGAGCTCTAGTAATTGGTCCAGTATGTATAGCAGCAGGGGCTGTGGGTGTAACAATGGTATTGATGTCCTCATCACCGGCGGCGTCTTCGGCGGCGGCGCGGGCGCTCCTGGCGGCGGCGGGGGATGCGGGTCGGGGCGGCGGGGTGAGGAGAGGCGGCGGGGCAGGGGGGTACTTATAGGAGGGGAGGGGGTGCCGTGGGGGAGGGGGCAAGGCGGCAACGGCGTCGGCCTCGAGCCGTGCTCGGGAGGGAGACGGGCGCGGGGCAGCCTGGGCCGTCGGTGGCTTCGGCCCAGTCGGCGCGCTCGGCGTTTTTTTAATAAAATTCACCGAATCAAAAAAAATCGCAGAAAAATTAAAAAAAATCCAAAAATGCTAAAACAAATTTTTCCCGTCTAATTAGAATAATTAGAACGAGATGAACATTTCCTTGGCCCAAAATGCAGTTTTGAAAACGTGCACTTTTTTTAATGCAATTAAAATAGCAAATAAAAATCCGAATAAAATCCAATATTGGATTTTAATATTTTTACCTCCAATATTTCGGTTATTTTGGAGAAGTCATATTTTCTCCTCTCATTTATTTTAATACGAAATATTTTTCGAAGAGAAAAATAATAAAAACCAAAATCCTCGTTTTATTATTTGTTAAAAATCAAATATGAAAACCCGGGAAAATCCCCAACTCTCTCCGAGGGTCCTTGAGTTGCTTAGGATTTATTGAGGATTTGCCAAAATGCAAATAAATATGCTATGCAATGATGATCTAATGTATAACATTCCAAATTGAAAATTTGGGATGTTACAAACCTACCCCCTTAAGATGAATCTCGCCCTCGAGATTCGGGTTGGCTAGAAAATAGGTGAGAGTGGTTCTTCCGTAGATCTTCCTCTCGCTCCCAGGTGGCTTCATCCTCAGTATGGTGACTCCACTGGACTTTGCAAAACTTGATAACCTTACTGCGGGTGACTCGGCTGGCATACTCAAGAATCTTAACTGGTTTCTCCTCATAGGTCAAATCACTTTCCAGCTGAATCGCTTCCAGTGGCACTGTATCTCTCAGTGGTATCTCAGCCATCTTTGCGTGGCACTTCTTCAACTGGGAAACGTGAAATACATCATGAACTCCTGACAATCCTTCAGGCAATTCCAGCTTGTAGGCAAGTTCTCCCATACGTTCCAAAACTCTGTATGGTCCTACAAAACGAGGCGCTAACTTTCCCTTAACTCCAAAGCGCTTCACTCCTCGAAGTGGTGATACTCGAAGATAAACTCTGTCTCCGACTTCGTGAACTGTCTCCTTACGTTTAGAATCCGCATAACTCTTCTGCCTGGACTGGGCTACCTTGAGCCTATCGCGAATCAACCTCACTTTCTGTTCAGACTCTTTAATCAAATCTGGTCCAAACAACTTACAGTCCCCAACTTCGTCCCATAACAATGGTGTTCTACACCTCCTTCCGTACAAAGCTTCGAAAGGGGCCATCTTCAAACTGTTTTGATAACTGTTGTTGTAAGAAAACTCTGCATATGGCAAATTGTCGTCCCAACTAGATCCGTAATCTAGCGCACAAGCTCTCAACATGTCTTCCAAAATCTGATTGACTCTCTCGGTCTGTCCATCTGTCTGTGGGTGAAAGGCTGTACTGAATTCTAGCCTGGTTCCCAAGGTTTCATGTAACTGATTCCAAAACTTCGAGGTAAACTGGGTTCCTCTATCTGATACAATGGTCCTCGGAACTCCATGCAAACATACGATTCTGGTCATGTATATCTTTGCCAACTTAGCACTGGTGTAAGTGGTCTTCACTGGGATGAAATGAGCTACTTTCGTCAAACGGTCGACTACAACCCATATTGAGTCATAGCCTGAACGAGTCCTGGGCAATCCCGTGATAAAATCCATGCCTAGTTTATCCCACTTCCATTCGGGTATCGGCAATGGTTGTAGCAATCCCGCTGGCTTCTGATGTTCTGCCTTCACTCTCTGACATACATCACAAACTGCTACATACTCCGCAATATCCTTCTTCATACCGGTCCACCAGAAAGTATCCTTCAAATCCAAATACATCTTGGTATTTCCTGGGTGAATCGAGTACGGTGAATCATGGGCCTCTTGTAAGATCAATTTCCTGATCTCCGGATCATTGGGCACGTAAACGCGGTCCTCAAACCATAAGGTATCGTGCTCATCCTCACGAAATCCCTTGGCTTTTCCTTTGCTCATCTTTTCCTTTATCTCGTTAATTTCCTTGTCTGTCTTCTGGGCTTCTCTGATCTTTTCCATCAGGGTAGACTGAATCTCCAATGTTGCTAAATAGCCTCTTGGAACTATCTCCAAACATAGCTCGCGAAGATCCTCGGCTAACTCCTGGGGTAACTCTCCTGTCATGAGTGTGTAGACATGGCTCTTGCGGCTCAACGCATCTGCTACTACGTTAGCCTTCCCTGGGTGATAATGCAATCTCATATCATAGTCCTTAATAAGCTCCAACCATCTCCTCTGCCTGAGATTCAACTCCTTCTGCGTGAAAATGTACTTCAAACTCTTGTGATCCGTGTACACCTCACAATGGTTTCCGATGAGAAAATGTCTCCATGTCTTCAACGCATGCACTACGGCTGCTAATTCCAAATCATGCGTGGCATAATTCTTCTCATGGGGTTTAAGTTGTCGTGAAGCATATGACACAACTCTTCCTTCCTGCATAAGCACTGCTCCAAGTCCTCGACGAGAAGCGTCGCAATAAACTTCATAATCCTTGCGTTGATCTAGCAGAATCA
The DNA here is from genome assembly GCF_002575655.3 of Aegilops tauschii subsp. strangulata. Taxonomy (NCBI): domain Eukaryota; kingdom Viridiplantae; phylum Streptophyta; class Magnoliopsida; order Poales; family Poaceae; genus Aegilops; species Aegilops tauschii. Next base: position 253,179,879 of record NC_053037.3, read on the forward strand.
ACACTAGTGATGTAACCAATCGTTTCTCAATTCTTGGAAACTAGCTTCACATTCCTCAGTCCAATTGAATTTGGTGTCCTTCTTCAATAGCTCAGTCATGGGTTTTGCAATCTTTCAGAAATTCTCAATGAATCTCCGGTAGTATCCTGCGAGTCCAAGGAAACTCCGGTTCTCCAACTGACGTGGGTGATTCCCAACTTGTTACTGTGTCAACTTTGGCGGGGTCTACCGCTATTCCTTCTCCAGATATAACATGTCCGAGGAATCCAACTTCCTTCAGCCAAAACTCACATTTGCTGAACTTGGCGTACAACTGATGTTCTCTGAGTTTCTCAAGTACCAAACGCAAATGCTCCTTATGTTCCTCTTCATTCTTTGAGTAGATCAAAATATCATCAATGAACACTACGACGAACTTATCCAAAAACTCCATAAACACCTTGTTCATCAAGTTCATGAAATAGGTGGGTGCGTTAGTCAGACCAAATCACATAACGGTATACTCATACAGCCCATACCTGGTGGTAAAAGCCGTCTTAGGTATATCTTGCTCTCGAATCTTCAACTAGTGGTATCCTGATCGTAGATCGATCTTGGAAAATACCTTAGCTCCTTGTAAGCGGTCAAACAAATCATTAATCATCGGCAGTGGGTACTTGTTCTTGATGGTCACTCCATTCAATCCACAATAATCAACGACCATCCTTAACGATCCATCCTTCTTCTCCACTAGAAGTACAGGCGATCCCCAAGGTGACGAACTTGGGCGAATATAGCCTTTATCCAGTAACTCCTTAATCTGCTTCTTAATTTCCTCCAAATCTTTTGCGGGCATCCTGTACGGTCTCTTAGATATCGGTCCTGTGCCTGGCAAAAGTTCAATCAGAAACTCAAAGTCTCTATCCGGTGGCATGCCTGGCAACTCTTCTGGAAATACATCCGGGTAATCCTTCACCACTGGTACTTCCTCCTGTACAACTCCTGATAAGGAATTCACTTGAGTCCTCTTCGGCACATGCCGGGATACATACTTAATCCTTCTTCCTTCTGGGGTGGTAAGCAAAACCGACTTACTGGCACAATCGATGTTCCCTCCATACTTTGATAACCAATCCATGCCTAATATCACATCCAATCCTTGCGATTCCAATATTATTAGGTCTGAGGGAAACACGTAGTTACCAATCCTTAATGGTAACCGATCACACCATAAACTCTGCTCCTGGCGAGGTTACTAACATGGGTGACCTAAGGGCTTGGGTTGGCAGTTTATACTTATCCACAAATCCCCTTGATATGTAGGAATGCGATGCACCAGTATCAAAAAGAACGAGTGCAGTAAATGACTTAACCAAAAACTTACCTATTACTGCATCAGGTTGTGCTTCAACCTCTTCCACGTTAACGTGGTTCACATGTCCTTTGCTGAAAGGGTTCGGCTTCTTCCTAGAGCTTCCATTTCCATTACCATTCTGGGCTTCAGGACATTCATTAGCATAATGTCCAGTCTTCTGACATTTAAAGCAAGTGACTTGACTCAGGTCTCTCTTAGCTGGGGTTGAAGGGTTGGTACGGTTCTGTCCGTTGCTTCCTCCGTTCCCATTTCCATTCTTGGAGCCATTATGGTTGTGCGAACTACCTCCTCCATGGGTATGCTGAAACTGTCCTCCCGATTTCGGGGTAAAACGTGGCTTCTGCTGGGCTCCAGAATTATACTTCCCTTGTCCATACTTCCTCTTACGGTTTTCAATCTGCTGCTGCTTCCCTTCAATCATGAGTGCTCTATCTACCAACTCCTGGTAGTTGTTGAAGGTTGCTACCATTAGCTCCATGCTCAGCTCATCATTCAGTCCTTCCAAAAACTTCTCCTGCTTGGCTGCATCTGTAGCAACGTCATCTGGTGCATAACGTGCTAACTTACTGAAATCCTCCACATACTGGCCTACGGTGCGTCCTCCTTGGCGTAGGTTGCGAAACTCACGCTTCTTCATAGCCATAGCTCCTGCTGAAACATGGGCTGTACGAAAAGCTTGCTGAAATTGGTCCCATGTGACAGTGTCAATAGGGTGTGTGGCTGTGTAATTCTCCCACCATGATGCTGCGGGTCCATCAAGCTGATGTGCGGCAAAATGCACTCTTTCCGCATCTGTGCATCCTGCAGTGGTCAACTCCCTTCCAACTTTGCGGAGCCAATCATCTGCAACAATCGGCTCGGTGCTGCTGGAAAACACCGGCGGATTTAGCCTCAAGAAACGGGCTAGGTGATCAACAGGTGGTGGTGGTGGTGGGTTGTTGTTGTTGTTGCCTTGGTTCTGAACTAACACTTGCATCAGGGCATTCTGTTGTTGAATCAACTGTGTGATCTCCGGTGGGAAAACAAATCCGGTGTCGCGTCTCGGAGGCATCTGATAGGTTAGAAAAGATGAGAGTTTAGAATAGAATGAGGTCTAGAGAGAAAACATTACCCATATGCTCATGAGACAAACACAATCAATATCACTCAATCAAATCAAACAAGGCATACAATCGATCTAACTAGCGTTACAAAAGTGCTCGAACTATATTATATATATGGGGAAATACTACTACTGATATGGTGGTCTACTAGAAATTTTGATCAGTCGAAGACTCCATGATATCTGCTCCAGCTTCATCAACAAAGTCATCTTCACTGGGGTCCGAGTCGGTGTCGTCGATGATGATGTAGTTATCCGGGCAAGCGCATTCATCATCTTCTGCTTTTGATACTGGATTTCCCATGAATACTCCAATCTTCTTCTCCAGGTCGTCATTCTTCCCTACTAGCGCGACGATTTCCTCCAAATAATCCTCGCGTGTAGCCTTGAGTTCTTCCTCCAACTCCTTGATCTTCGTCAATGCCTTCTTCAGATCTATCTTGTCTGAGCACATCTGGTTCTCCTGGCGACGAATGTGTTGGTTTTGCTCCTGGATGAAAGCTGCAATTGATCCATCCTTCTTGGTGCTAATCATCTCCCATTGCTCGTCTCGGCATCCACAAATCTGATAAATAGTATCCTTAAGCTCCCTATGGTAGACTTCTCCAATGCGTCCCATAGAGATGTGGGCTGCCATGCTCTTCCCTAAACTCCAGGTTGGTGCTTCAAAAGACAACTTTATAGGCTCAGTGACTGGCGTAAACGTCCTTCCTAGAACTTGAACTTTAATCTTCCAGCTCTCCTCTTCAGGTAATGTGGCGTTGTAGGTTCCGGTGATGCTTGGTATTCCAATGTTCAAGTACTTAGTGACTTCCTTCAAGTGTCGTCCAAAAGGCGTATCTTCATCTGGTTGCATGAACTTGTTTCTTGCATCCGCCATTCCTAAAAGAGTAGAAAGTGGAGAGGAGTCCGAAATGAGAAGAGAGTAGTGTTCTAGGGTTTAAGCTTAGTGGTCGTGTCCTACAGTCAGCGTGTGCTCTGATACCACCTTTGTAGCGACCAGACCTCAAACAGTCTGTGCTGCTGTGCACCAGTGTCATCCCTGGATCAGTAATGCTGACACGCACAGTACAAATGGAGGATTTATAACAGAGTAGCAATCACACACTTATTACAACGAATATCTCAAAAGAGAATAAGTATGATAAATATGGCTTAAGGCCATCTAATACGATAACAGCGGAAGGCTTGGAAGATAAGTGAGTCCATCAACTCCAACGGCATCACTGAGTATAAGACCACGACCTAAGGCACCTTACTCGTCGTCTGAAAAGTCTGCAACATGAAATGTTGCAGCCCGAAAACGGGTCAGCACATGGAATATGCTGGCAATGTAACACATAGGGAGTAATGAACAGAATAATAATATACTACATGCATATATGGCTGGTAGAAAGCTCTATGGTTACAGTTTTGCGAAAAGCCAGTTTTTCCCTACTTCAAAGGAATAAATTTTTATTTAACTATCATGGTGGTTGTTAAACATTGAGATGGTTGACAGCATCTCAATCCCAATTAAGTATCATCATTAACCCAACAAAATTTATTAAAGTAACATGGTGATGAGATTCATATGATAATCCAAGTACTAGATACTCAGGTTGTCCATAACCGGGGACACGGCTAACCATGATTAGTTTATACACTCTGCAGAGGTTTGTGCACTTTTCCCACAAGACTCGATCGCCTCCGTTGGATTCTCGCACTACATGATGTTTGAGAAACGGATGACCGAGACATAGTCTTTCAGAAGCGTTTGCACCTTACGATGTGATAGACCGTACCACCTACATCCCCTACATCTGCTAGTCTACCACTGTAAGAGTTCACACAACTTAATCAACTATGCTAGAGCCCATAATAGCTTGCGGCTGCACACAGAAGTTTCTAGCATGAATAATCTCATGATCCCTTTGAACCTGGGTGGCGGTCCAAAAGAAAAACAGGCAATCCTGGAATACCCAGGTACCTCAATCCACCCAGATGTGAGTTTTAGTTGCCACCTTAAGTAAACCATTAATTAACAATCTCACATCTGTCGTGAATATCTCTCAAACCCAATCCACGTCTACAAGCATAGCATGGCAATATAAGCAACGTAGAAGTAACTCCCAAGGGTTTGATAATAAAGCAGGTAATAGGTACTACCTCAACTACTTCCCAATACCCACAATTTAATTAGATCCTAATCATGCAATGTTTGAGGGTTGATCTAATGCAATAAAACTGGGTAGTGAAAAGTATGATCAAAGTGTTACTTGCCTTGCTGATGATCCGTGAAACCTAGAGATTCGAAGTAGCAAGCGGCGCACTCCGGGTACTCTATCGCAAACAAACAAGCAAACAATAAGTACTCATCTAATGCACAAGTAAAACTCAAACAAAGATCTAACCAGAAAGTTCAACTTAACAACTCCGGTTTGCAAAAAGATTCAACTCAAACGAAGCAACGAAAGTCAAACGGCGAAAGAAACAAGCTTCGTTTACTAATCTGGATCTAAGTCAAATTTTACAGTAGCAAAAACTTGTTTGAGTAGGTTAAACGGAAAGAGAATTTCGAGATGAAACTCTAGGCACTTGAATCGCCTGATTCCGATAAACGAGCGAAAAGTTAAACCAGAACGAAAATCTGATCAGAAATCGCGATCTGGAATAATCGCGGAAAATCCGACGAAAAAGAGAACTGACTGATAGAGGCAAAGGTGTCCCGTCTTTCGATGAGATGATGGATATCGCTTTGGTGGCTGTCGACTTTGACGATCCGACTACGAACGTGCGATGACGTCGCGCCTTAGCAATCGCTAAACCAACTCCAAGAGGTTATTGACCACGCCGGAGAACGATCAACCTGACCACGAGGGTCTGTTTCCTGCGAGCAAACGAAGAACAAGCAAGAAACTGAGATTGCAATCTGGATATTGTGAATATAAGATGAAAGCTTTATTGATCAAGGTGGGGTTCTGTGACGCCTTTGTCTCGTCGTTGAACACAAACGAAGTACGCGAAGTTGCAGCTATGGCGAACTTTTAATCTAAACAAAACCCAAAGTCTAAACGACGCCCTAAGGGCTGTATATATGGAGGAAGAGGGGGGAATTTCGTGGCCCTTGGGGAAGGGGTCCGAAACCAACCCTATCTCTTGTTTCCCCACAAATACGGACTCTAAAAATAGCCTATACTCAAGTATTTCGAAATTACATGGGCCTGGCCCAATAATAAGGTGACGCAGCACCTAGAATAGCCTCTGGACAAAAGTTATGAAGTAGCATCTTGTATATTTCGTCCAAGGCTTCATGCACGCATTATGGTGGCTTCAATGTCCTGAAATCATCACTTGTAACTCCGTTCTTGTCCCCCATGCGCATGCCATCATCTCCATGCTTGTTCTTGCTCCAATGTTCATCCTTCTCAAAGCTAGGCCCTTCATTTGTAAGCAAAACAAATGTATCCAATTTAGGCAGCATCATATTCTCATGAACATTAGAATCATTAGCAAGAAACGAAAGTACCTGATAATTTAATTGGCGTGCGCGAGATCTAGTAATTGGTCCAGTATATGTAGTAGTAGGGGCTGTGGGTGTAACAGTGGTATTGATGTCCTCATCAGTTCTTGTTTCTTGAAGTTTTGATCCAACGGCCCAGATCAATCAGGGGTGAGATCCTACGGCTGGAATCGCATCAAGCAAACGCATCCGACGGTCAAGACGCTCTGAGCTCTGAGAGAGCTTGGTTTCCCCTAGGTCCTTTTGTTTCTTGATTCTTGATGGCAACCTAACTCCAAAATGATATGATATTTGAATACTCCCGTTATCAGTGCTTACTTGAATGATGTTATTTGTTGGACTCAAACTCTTAGTGCAGATTGTGCCACCAAGACTCCATATAAAACTTCCTTGCGGGATGATCGCATTTCCTCGCCGAGTCACAACAAAGCAGTTAGAGACCAGGAAATCGTCAGTCTTAATAAGGTTGGGAAATCAAAATTATTGCTCATAGAGTAAATAATTCTGCTTGGCGACTCATTAGACTACTCACAGTGGAGAGTAACTTAGACTAGTAACATGCATATGTTACTACTCTATGTTACTACTCTCCATAGTGGGTAGTAACATATATGGGGTGTCATTCAACTCTCCATTTATTAGGTTATAAACTCATCTTGTATTGGTATGTGTGATGTTACCCATAGTACTAGTAACTAGCTATGTTACTACTTGCCTCTCTTTCATCATTAATTACTTGCCATGTCATATAGTTTGTCTAGATAAATGTGATGTTACCACCTATGTTACTCCCACTGTGGCTAGTCTTAGACTACCCACAATGAAAGTAACATTGTGGTAACGTCACACATCTCTAGGCAAAACAGATGTTGTGGCAAGTAATTAATAAGAAAATAGGGGCATGTGGTAACATAGCTAGTTACTGTAACATCACACATATCAGACAAGATGAGTCTACAACATAATAAATGAAGTGTTGCATGACACCACACATATGTTACTCCCCACAATAAAGGTTGTGATGAGGACATCAATACCATTGTTACACCCACAGCCCTTGCTGCTATACATACTGGACCAATTACTAGAGCTCGCGCACGCCAATTGAATTACCAGGTACTTTCGTTTCTTGGTAATGATTCTAATGTTCATGAGAATATGATGCTGCCTAAATTGGATACATTTGTTTTGCTTACAAATGAAGGGCCTGGCATGGATAAGAGGGATGAACACTGGAGCAAGACCAAGCAGGGAGATGATGGCATGCACAAGGTGACCAAGAACGGAGTTACAAGTGATGATTTCAGGACTTTGAAGCCACCATAAGGAGTGCATGAAGCCTTGGACGAAATATACAAGATGCCACTTCATAAATTTCGTCCAGAGGCTATTCTAGGTGTTGCATCACCTTATTATTGGGCCAGGCCCATGTAATTTCGAAATACATAAGTATAGACTATTTTTAGAGTCCGTATGTGTGGGGAAACAAGAGATAGGGTTGGTTTCGGACCCCTTCCCCAAGGGCCACGAAATTCCCCCCTCTTCCTCCATATATACAGCCCTTAGGGCACAGTTTAGACTGTGGGTTTTGTTTAGATTAAAAGTTCGCCATAGCTGCAACTTCGCGTACTTCGTTTGTGTTCAACGACCAGACAAAGGCGTCACAGAACCCCACCTTCATTAATAAAGCTTTCCTCTTATATTCGCAATATCCAGATTGCAATCTCAGTTTCTTGCTTGTTCTTCATTTGCTCGCAGGAAACATACCCTCGTGGTCAGGTTGATCGTGCTCCGGCGTCGTCAATAACCTCTCGGAGTTGGTTTAGCGATTGCTAAGGCGCGACGTTCTCGCACGTTCGTAGTCGGATCGTGAAAGTCTACTCCTCCGAAACGATAATCACCATCTCATCGAAAGACGGGACACCTTCGCCTCTATCAAGTGGTATCAGATTTCTAGGTTGCTCGGTGAGATTTTCCAGTTTTTCGTAGTTTAGATCGAGTCTCTTCTTCATACCTACAGTCCACGAAAAAGCCAAAAAAAATTAGGGTTAGTTCATCATATCCGAACCAGTCTGAGCCTTTGCATAGTCTTTTCAGTATTTTGCTTTGTTGAATTTGCGGTTGCATCGTCGTGTCAAGTTGCTGGTCTTAGCGTCTAGTTTCCCTTAGAGTTTCGAGTTCTGTTCACAAGTTGTCACGCCGCCGCCGCACCATCGTCATCGCTCCTGCCATCTACCACCACCGCTTATCCGCCACCAATCCGTATCCATATACCACCACTGCTACCATATACCTCCACCGCTGCCATATACCACCACCGCTGCCATATCTTACCATCATATATCCACCACCAATCCGAGTTCTTCTTGATGAGGACATCAATACCATTGTTACACCCACAGCCCCTGCTGCTATACATACTGGACCAATTACTAGAGCTCGCGCACGCCAATTAAATTACCAGGTACTTTCGTTTCTTGGTAATGATTCTAATGTTCATGAGAATATGATGCTGCCTAAATTGGATACATTTGTTTTGCTTACAAATGAAGGGCCTAGCTTTGAGAAGGATGAACATTGGAGCAAGAACAAGCATGGAGATGATGGCATGCGCATGGGGAACAAGAACGGAGTTACAAGTGATGATTTCAGGACGTTGAAGCCACCATAATGCGTGCATGAAGCCTTGGACGAAATATACAAGATGCTACTTCATAACTTTCGTCCAGAGGCTATTCTAGGTGCTGCGTCACCTTATTATTGGGCCAGGCCCATGTAATTTCGAAATACTTGAGTATAGGCTATTTTTAGAGTCCGTATGTGTGGGGAAACAAGAGATAGGGTTGGTTTCGGACCCCTTCCCCAAGGGCCACAAAATTCCCCCCTCTTCCTCCATATATACAGCCCTTAGGGCGTCGTTTAGACTTCGGGTTTTGTTTAGATTAAAAGTTCGCCATAGCTGCAACTTCGCGTACTTCGTTTGTGTTCAACGACCAGACAAAGGCGTCACAGAACCCCACCTTGATCAATAAAGCTTTCATCTTATATTCGCAATATCCAGATTGCAATCTCAGTTTCTTGCTTGTTCTTCGATTGCTCGCAGGAAACAGACCCTCGTGGTCAGGTTGATCGTGCTCCGGCATGGTCAATAACCTCTCGGAGTTGGTTTAGCGATTGCTAAGGTGCGACGTCATCGCATGTTCGTAGTCGGATCGTCAAAGTCGACATCCACCAAAGCGATATCCATCATCTCATCGAAAGACGGGACACCTTTGCCTCTATCAAGTGGTATGAGATTTCCAGGTTGCTCGGTGAGATTTTACAGTTTTTCGTAGTTTAGATCGAGTTTGTTCTTCATACCTATAGTCCACGAAAAAGCCAAAAAAATAATAATTTAGGGTTAGTTCACCCTATCCGAACCAATCTGAGCCTTTTCATAATCTTTTCTGTGTTTGCTTTGTTGAATTTGCGGTTGCATCGTCGTGTCAAGTCGCTGGTCTTAGCGTCTAGTCCTTTAGAGTTTCGAGTTCTGTTCACAGGTTATCACGTCGCCGCTGCCATATATCACCACCGCATCATCATCATCGCTGCTGCCATATACCACCACCGCACCAACTTCATCGCCGCTGCCATATACCACCACCACATATTCACCGCCAATGCGAGTCCATATACGCCACCACATATCCGCCGCCATCATGCCAATCCGAGTACACCTGCAACATATATCCGCCACTAGTCCGAGTTCCACCAGATTCATCTCCGCCACCAGTCCGAGTTCCACCAGATTCATCTCCGCCACCAGTCCTAGTCCAAGTCCAGTATTTTGTTACTCTGTTTTGGATTTCCAGATCACGCCATACTCCGAGTCGTGACAGAGAAGGACTCCCAAACTTTTGTGTTACCCGCAGAAGAAAAATAGTTCCAGTTTCAAAAAAAAACTAAGTCTGGAAAATTCTGGCTAGGCAGTTTTTAGACCATTTGTAGACTTTTTCGAAAAAAAATTGTTGCGGAGCAAAAAAAAGAGGAAAAAAAGTGCAAAAAAAGTGAAAAAAAATTCAGAGTGTGCTCCTCCCTTGTTTACGTGCAGCGCCGTGATTTTGTTAGTGTTCTAGGCTCGCGTCTCTAGCACGGTCTAGCCTAGGACTAGCACAGTACCGTCGTTGAGCGTTTATTCAACTTTGCATATCTGAATTGATTATTGCTGACCCTTTTTGCTACCATATTATAAGCCTTCCCAGCTCCACATACATCAACGTCGTGCGTTTGACTCTCCCTGGTAATCGCTCTATCCAAGCTTTGAGAGTTTTGACTACAACGGTTGCCAATCACCACCTGCTGCTGGGTAAGAACTGGTAAGAATTTGAGATTCGCTTGAAGGATTTGTGACACACCACCATCACCACCACTTCCTAGTAGTCTGTAGGATCATATTCTTTTGTGTTTCTATTGCTGCTAACCATGGCAGGATCACAAGCCGATGAGACTGATTGGGAGAACATGACGAACAAGGGGTTGCATGATAAATTTCAGCAAATGATGAGTGGCCAGGTGGGAGATGTGCTAAACAGATTTGAAGAGGCTATGGAGAAGATAGATGCCGTGGAGAAGTCGTTTGAGACAAAGCTGGATAACAGGTTTAATGAATTGCTCAAGCGTCTTCCCCAACCACCACCGGATGCACCTGTCGCACCTCTACAACAACAACAACCACATCTCCAACGCCGCTTTCCAAATCAAGTGGGACGAGCACAGCGCATTCCAATTGAGACTGGTCAAAATTCGGGTGCCGCTGCACCTGCTGTTGATGCTTCTTTGGCTCCTGCTACTGCGGCGGCTGAGGAGGATGACGATTATGCGGGCGATTATGAGGATGAGGTTGATCAAAATCAGAACTACGTGCAGCCACCAGCACCACCTCCAACAGGTCGACCTCAGGTATATATTCGCAACGGTAGGCCTGCACCACCACCTCAGGTACGAGATCATGACCATGTTCCTAAACTGAAATTGAATATTCCACCGTTTGAGGGTAGATACATTCCTGATGTATATCTTACTTGGGAGTTAGAAACTGAACAACGTTTTACATGTTTACAATATCCCGAGGAGAGACGGGTTGCTGCTGCTGTTTGTGCTCTCACTAGTTTTGCATGTGTATGGTGGTCTGAACATTGTAGATTATATCCTATTCCAGCTACTTGGGCTGCTTTGAAAACTGCTATGTGTACTCGTTGGGTTCCACCATATTATCAACGTGAATTGCTTCAAAAACTGCAGCGTTTACGACAAGGGAAAAATTCTGTAGAAGAATATTATCAGGAATTACAAACTCGCATGATTAGATGTGGTATTGTTGAGGAGAATGAAGCTATGCTTGCACGTTTTATGGGTGGTTTAAATAGAGAGATTCATACCATTCTAGAGTATAAGGAGTATACTAATATCACTCGTTTATTCCATCTTGCTTGTAAAGCTGAACGTGAAGTGCAGGATCGACAAGCATTGGCGTGAACTAACTTTTCTGCAGGTCGACCTTCATCATGGACACCGCGTGCATCTTCTACTTCCACTGCACCAGCACCTCCATCAGGTTCCACCTCCAGCCGTGATACAAGAAAGCAGGCACAACCACCACTATCTGCCAAGAGCGCACCTGCCGGGCCTGCACAGAGCTCTTCTTCTTCCATGGCATCAACAGGGCACACAAGTGATATTATTTGTCGTCGTTGTAAGGGAAGAGGACATTATGCGAGAGAATGCAAATCTCAGCGTGTAATGATTGCTACTGAGGATGGTGGGTATGAGTCCGCTAGTGACTATGATGAGGAGACTTTGGCTCTTATTACACGTGAAGAACATGGTGGAGATGATTCTGAAAATGAGACGCAATACATGGCTCCTGAAGACGCTGACAGGTATGAATGTTTAGTTGCTCAACGTGTTTTGAGTGTGCAGGTCACACAAGCAGAGCAAAATCAGAGGCATAATTTGTTCCATACAAAGGGAGTTGTGAAGGAACGTTCTGTTCGCGTCATCATAGATGGAGGGAGCTGTAACAACTTGGCTAGCATGGAGATGGTGGAGAAACTATCTCTCACCACAAGACCACATCCACATCCTTACTACATCCAATGGTTCAACAACAGCGGCAAGGTTAAGGTAACACGTACTGTTCGTGTGCATTTTAGTATCTCTACATATGCTGATTATGTTGATTGTGATGTGGTACCCATGCAATCATGTTCCTTATTACTTGGTAGACCATGGCAATTTGATAAAAACTCTGTACACCATGGTAGAAACAATCAGTATACTCTTGTTCATAAGGATAAAAATATTACTTTGCTTCCTATGACTCCTGATTCCATTTTGAAAGATGACATTAATAGAGCTAATAAAGCAAAACAGGAGAAAAATAAGAGTGAAAATCAGATTGGGGCAAAAGAATTTGAGCAACAAATGAAACCTAATAATAAACCATCTAGTGTTGTTTCTGAAATTAAATTGAAAAGTGCATGTTTACTTGCCACAAAATCTGATATTGATGAGCTAGATTTCAACAAATCTGTTTGCTATGCTTTTGTGTGCAAAGAGGCATTATTTTCATTCGAGGACGTGCCTTCCTCTTTGCCCCCTGCTGTCACTAACATTTTGCAGGAGTTCGCTGACGTCTTTCCACAAGATGTGCCACCGGGATTACCACCTATTCGAGGGATTGAGCATCAAATTGACTTAATTCCCGGTGCATCGCTACCCAACCGTGCACCATACCGTGCCAATCCAGAGGAGACGAAGGAGATTATGCGTCAAGTACAGGAGCTGCTCGACAAAGGTTATATACGCGAATCTCTTAGTCCTTGTGCCATTCCTATTATACTTGTGCCTAAAAAGGATGGTACATCGCGTATGTGTGTTGATTGTAGAGGCATTAATAACATTACTATTCGTTATCGTCATCCTATTCCTAGGCTAGATGATATGCTTGATGAATTGAGTGGCTCTACAATATTTTCCAAAGTTGATTTGCGTAGTGGATACCATCAAATTCGTATGAAACTGGGAGATGAATGGAAAACAGCATTTAAAACTAAGTTTGGTATATATGAGTGGTTAGTCATGCCTTTTGGGTTAACTAATGCACCTAGTACTTTCATGAGACTAATGAACGAAGTTTTACGTGCTTTTATTGGACGATTTGTGGTAGTCTATTTTGATGATATACTGATTTATAGCAAATCTTTGGAAGAACATTTGGAACATTTACGTGCTGTTTTTATTGCTCTACGTGATGCACGTTTGTTTGGTAACCTTGGGAAGTGCACCTTTTGCACCGACCGAGTATCTTTTCTTGGCTATGTTGTTACTCCACAGGGAATTGAAGTTGATAAAGCCAAGATTGAAGCTATTGAGAGTTGGCCGCAGCCCAAAACGGTCACACAAGTGAGGAGTTTCCTTGGCCTCGCTGGTTTCTATAGGCGTTTTGTGAGAGATTTCAGCACCATTGCTGCACCTCTCAACGAGCTTACAAAGAAGGATGTGCCTTTTGTTTGGGGTACCGCACAGGAAGAAGCCTTCACGGTATTGAAAGATAAGTTGACACATGCTCCTTTACTCCAACTTCCTGATTTTAATAAGACTTTTGAGCTTGAATGTGATGCTAGTGGAATTGGATTAGGAGGTGTGTTATTACAAGATGGTAAACCTGTTGCATACTTTTCTGAAAAATTGAGTGGGCCTACTCTGAATTATTCTACTTATGATAAAGAACTATATGCTCTTGTTCGGACTTTAGAAACATGGCAACATTATTTATGGCCCAAAGAATTTGTTATACATTCTGATCATGAATCTTTCAAACATATTAAAAGTCAAGCTAAACTGAATCGTAGACATGCTAAATGGGTTGAATTCATTGAAACTTTCCCTTATGTCATTAACCAAAAGAAGGGTAAAGAAAATGTTATTGCTGATGCATTGTCTCGTCGTTATACTATGCTGTCACAACTTGACTTCAAAATATTTGGTTTGGAGACCATCAAAGATCAATATGTGCATGATGCTGATTTTAAAGATGTTTTGCAGAATTGTAAAGAAGGAAGAACGTGGAACAAGTTTGTCGTTAATGATGGATTTGTGTTCCGTGCTAACAAGCTATGCAATCCAGCTAGCTCTCTTCGTCTTTTGTTGTTGCAGGAGGCGCATGGAGGAGGATTAATGGGACACTTTGGCGTGAAGAAGACGGAGGACGTACTTGCTACACATTTCTTTTGGCCAAAGATGAGACGGGATGTTGAGCATTTTGTTGCTCGCTGCACTACATGTCAAAAAGCTAAGTCGCGACTCAATCCTCATGGTTTATATATGCCTTTGCCTGTACCTAGTGTTCCTTGGGAGGATATATCTATGGACTTTGTTTTAGGTTTACCTCGAATAAAGAAGGGGAGGGATAGCATATTTGTTGTCGTGGATAGATTCTCAAAAATGGCACACTTTATACCATGTCATAAAAGCGATGATGCTGTTAATGTTGCTGATTTGTTCTTCCGTGAAATTATTCGTTTGCATGGTGTGCCAAATACTATTGTTTCAGATCGTGATACTAAATTTCTTAGCCACTTTTGGAGATGTTTATGGGCTAAGTTGGGGACTAAACTGCTTTTTAGTACTACTTGTCACCCCCAAACTGATGGACAAACTGAAGTAGTCAATAGAACATGACAACTATGCTTAGGGCTGTTTTGAAGAATAATAAGAAAATGTGGGAAGAATGCTTGCCTCATATTGAGTTTGCTTATAATCGTTCATTGCATTCTACTACTAAGATGTGCCCTTTTGAAATTGTGTATGGTTTCCTACCTCGTGCACCTATTGATTTGTTGCCTCTTCCATCTTCGGAGAAGGTTAATTTTGATGCTAAACAACGTGTTGAATTGATCTTAAAAATGCATGAGTTAACTAAGGAAAACATTGAGCGTATGAATGCTAAATATAAACTTGCTGGAGATCTTGTTTGGTTACATTTGCGTAAGGATAGATTTCCTGATTTGCGCAAATCAAAGCTAATGCCACGTGCTGATGGTCCTTTTAAGGTGTTAGAGAAAATAAATGATAATGCATATAAACTTGAGCTGCCTGCAGATTTTGGGGTTAGTCCCACTTTTAACATTGCAGATTTGAAGCCTTATTTGGGTGAGGGAGATGAGCTTCCGTCGAGGACGACTTCATTTCAAGAAGGGGAGGATGATGAGGACATCAATACCATTGTTACACCCACAGCCCCTGCTGCTATACATACTGGACCAATTACTAGAGCTCGCGCACGCCAATTAAATTACCAGGTACTTCGTTTCTTGGTAATGATTCTAATGTTCATGAGAATATGATGCTGCCTAAATTGGATACATTTGTTTTGCTTACAAATGAAGGGCCTGGCATGGATAAGATGGATGAACACTGGAGCAAGACCAAGTAGGGAGATGATGGCATGCGCAAGGGGACCAAGAACGGAGTTACAAGTGATGATTTCAGGACTTTGAAGCCACCATAAGGAGTGCATGAAGCCTTGGACGAAATATACAAGATGCCACTTCATAAATTTCGTTCAAAGGCCACGAAATTACATGGGCCTGACCCAATAATAGATGATGCGTCACCTTATTATTGGGTCAGGCCCATGTAATTTTGAAATACATAAGTATAGGCTGTTTTTAGAGTCCGTATGTGTGGGGAAACAAGAGATAGGGTTGGTTTCGGACCTCTTCCCCAAGGGCCACGAAATTCCCCCCTCTTCCTCCATATATACAGCCCTTAGGGCACCGTTTAGACTGTGGGTTTTGTTTAGATTAAAAGTTCGTCATAGCTTCAACTTCGCGTACTTCGTTTGTGTTCAACGACCAGACAAAGGCGTCACAGAACCCCACCTTCATTAATAAAGCTTTCCTCTTATATTCGCAATATCCAGATTGCAATCTCTGTTTCTTGCTTGTTCTTCGTTTGCTCGCAGGAAACAGACCCTCGTGGTCAGGTTGATCGTGCTCCGGCATGGTCAATAACCTCTCGGAGTTGGTTTAGCGATTGCTAAGGCGCGACGTCCTCGCACGTTCGTAGTCGGATCGTGAAAGTCTACTCCTCCAAAACGATAATCACCATCTTATTGAAAGACGGGACACTGTCGCCTCTATCAGGTTGTAACATATATTATGACAAGTCTTAGAAGGGCTATCCCATCTGGTCACTCAGGAAGAACGACGAGAGAGAAAATGTCGTTCACATCAAACCGTTGTTGATATAAATGCACTCCAAAGATCCCCTCGCAACCTTAAAACATGTTGGCTCGCAAGTCTGCTAGAATGGCCTTTTTCGGCTAAAGTAAGAAGTATGACAATGAAACAAGATGGCAATGAAACAACATAATAACTCCGCTAGACTGGCCTAAAGTCATCATACATATGGTTATTGCGACGACTCCACTAGAGTTGCTCTAACTGGGATGCTAACACATTTTCATTTCTGGACTAGTCGTGGCATCGGAGGGACTACATTGGTAGCCGCCTACTTGCCACAAAAGTTACCACTATATTTGAAGTTGCTACACAAATTTGTGGATATTTATTCCTGGGAAGGAAGTTACAAAAATGTTGTTTAAGTCTAAGTAGTCCCTCCGTCCTAGTAAGACGTTTTTTGACTAGTCTAGTGTCAAAAAAGGAGTAGATTATAAATAATATGTATACAGAAGGAAGATACAAACAGATAACGGACACCACCGCGCCACTGTTTTCCATGGACTAGCAAACAATCGGAGATTTTACAAATACCAACATATATGCAGTACAGAGGCTCGGTCCGTAGGGTTATAAAAATCAGCTCTTTTGATGGACAGCTATTGCATGAATGTCCATCTCCTTAAGCATGACCGATCGCCCACAAGAGCCGCATGGTGCAGTCCTGGATCCACAGATACTCTCATGTTCGCACATGTTTCGAAGCCGATCTCGAACATCCAGCGGCTGTCCACCAGCTTGAACTGTGTCGCCACAGAAACGGCACACAATCAAGCGACATGGGCAGGTTGAGGATTGGTGTTTGACCTGACATTAAAGAACAAAGCAAGTTAGTCGTTTGGCATATGTAGGCTTTGCCGTACGAAATGTGTGAAGAATATCAGCGATACAAGTTGACTGCTGAAAATAGATTGGTGTTGAAAATGTAAGATGGAAATAACAGGGCTGTTTGGTTTGTGACTAACTTTGCCAAAGATTGCCACACCTAAGGTTAGGCAAGTTTGACCAACTTAAGTGAGTGTTTGGTTCTAGCCACACCTTAGGCAAGCCACACTTGGGCCCCACATGGCATACTCACAAAAAGTGTGGCAAGATTCCCTTAGCCTTGCCAACTTGTGGCTCTCATTTTGATGAACTAACCTTAGGCAAGCTTGGCAAAAATGTGTGGCAAAATGTGGCTGCTAGGCCTAGAACCAAACAGCCCATTATCATATACTGCTGAAAATAGATAAATCTTGATAGAACTGCAAGAGCTGAAAAGTTCATCTGTTGTAAGAGCAGAAGATAATAAATAGGATGAGTTAAGGCATACCATTTCTTCCTTTTCTAGAACTACCCCGCAGGGGCAGTTCAGCGGCTCATGGAAGACTTTCATGTGCTTCTCCATTTCTCTCTGCTGGAAAGCTTGTCCACACTTACTGCAATGCACATGATCTGCTGCTACTTCCTTACGAAGAACTACTCCACATCCATCATGCATGCAAATAACATTGTGCCTCACACAGTATGCCTCATGAAGTACTGAGGTCCGGCTAGATATATGTCGTTTGCAGTTCTTACAAACCACTGAGTCACCATTGCCGGCTGATGACACACTACCCTGCTCACCAATCCTATGGCTATCAATAACATCCTTGATAGCTACAGAAAGTTGAAACTTCGCTGTGGCCTTGAAACCGTAAACCCCAACACTGTAAAGGCCACTGACCAAAGTAGCATCCTTTGGTTTGAGTATAAGAACCTTAGATCCCATCTCATGAGATGACCACTCATGACGGTGCTGAGTTGGGAATACTAAAGGATGCCTTGAAACATAAATATCAGTGTCACCGCCACTTGTATCAGACTCTATCTTTACCTCAATATTTGCACAACCAGACGCAACTTTCTCAGCCACACCTTCCTCGACAGAAAATTTGTAGTACCTGAACTTCCCTTCTTCCACAGCTCCAGATTCGACCTTCCCAGTCTCGAGCGGCACAAGCACATGTTGATTTTCTTCATTGTCAAAAACTGAATCTGGTTCCTCAATGTCAACTTCAACATCCGTCTCCAGCACAGAAACACTTGATGCGGGCTTCAACTCAAGAACCTTCAACTTATACTGCAGTTGTCCGTAGTTGACCATGACAACATCATTTTCAGATAGTGTTGCGTGATTGCGCAGTGCCGTTTCAAGGACAGCTCTATGGTTAGGGAGATCTGAAAATCCCATTCCTTCCGGCTTAAGTTTCGCATATGTCCCTTTGGGCAAACTTGCATACCTCACCTCAATCAAAGGAACATCTGGGATGTCACTCTGAAACAAATTGTTCCAGACATGTGATGGGAGTTGTGCAGAGCCTTCCCTTGCAGTGAATTCAAGAACGCCACAGCAGGTTGCCTCCTCGGCGTCTTGATCTGGAGAGGCACCTGGAACTCTGTCCCTAACCTTGGACAGACTGAAGTACATGGGACCTTTGTCAAGCGCTCCTTGATCGGATAAATCCTTGAAAGAAGATGGTGGCAGCTTAATCTTATCCCCTGGACCGTCATATCGCAGTGCTTCAAACATGTGTGAAAAAGAGATACCCTTTCCGAGTTGCATCACCTCTTCCATTTTCTGGTCAGCCTAGATAGAAAGAAGTTCATCATCAGCACCCAGTGAAACATCATCATAAGGTAAGAGTAGTAGACACTTGAGAGAAATTGTAATCTTATCATGAACACCAAGAAGTATAATTGAACAATGCAAAATCAAAATATATCGTCGACAAGGCCCCAAAGGATTAACGAAGCGGTTGGGAGTCGAGATCATGGTTTCTAAAGAGGGAAGGGAAACAGGCACGATTGAACAATCCATGTCTTGTCTGAACGTGGGCAGATATCTGGGTTGACATTCTAGTTGGAACAAAACCGAGGACCAAATCGAGGGTTTCCTTTCTGGGTTTAGGAGTCAGATTCGGGAGGAGCATCCATGTTCATTTGGCGGAGGACAAAATTAAACTTGTAATCGCGATCGACCACCGAAGACGAAGACAGCTGCCATGATTCCGAGCATACGAGATGGATGAGACGAGGGTTAGGTGTGCAGGGTAGGGGAGGGGAGGGGTGTTACCTCTTCCTGCGCCCGGGCGGCGTCGAGGCGGCGCTCCCTGTTTGAGGCCTCGAGCGCGTCGCGGCGGCGCGCGGCCTCGGCCTTGGCGCGGCGCTCGCGGTCGGCTTTGGCCTTAGCGCGCTGCATCCGCTCCCGCTGCTCCCTCTCCAGCTTCTCCCGCGCGCTCCGCAGCTCGAAATCCATCGCCGATCCCTGATCCGCCCGAGTACGCCTTGTTCTCCTCTTCTCCACGACGGTAGGGAAGGGAAGGAAGGATATATGGACGCGTCGGGTCGGTGGCGGCCGAGGAGGAGGAGAAGGAGGAGGGCGGAAGCTTCTGGAGGCCGCGTGCGCAGCGGAGAGGGGAAGGTAACGTAGGCGCGGACGCACGGTTGCTGAGGAGCGGGCCCGGACGGTCAGTGACAGGCTCTTCTGTAAGTACAATTTTCACGGGTGGGCGTTGCGTTGCGGGGGTCCTGCTGAAATTAAGGAATATATACTCCTTCGAAAGATTGCTTCCACCTTTTCAGATCGCGACAAGTGGCGTGTTGCACGTACGTCACTTGTCGCGACCGGAGAGTTTTTCCTTTTGTTGTAGAGTCGTTTATTCAAAACGATTTATCTATTCAATTGTGGGTCCAAATCTCGAACTGTTTTCACCGTTGAATTATCGCGTCAAGATCTTTAACACTAGATCTCACACGGATAGGTTTTGACGAAAAAAATTCACGTAAAAACAGGAAAAAAAGGACCGGGAGCACTTTTTTTTCCTTTTCAAAAGTCGTTTATGATAGGCACGGCCATGCCTCTCGCGGGAGCAAAAAAGCGCATCTCACAAAAGAAAAAAAAATAGAAACGTGTTTTTTTCGTTTCCAGAAGGCACGGCCGTGCCTCTCCCGAAGCAAAATCGTGTCTCTCGTGGAAGCAAAACCGTGCCTCTCACGGGAGAAAAAAAGGAAAAAAATCGTTTCCGAGAGGCACGACGCGGAAGCAAAATATGTCTCTCGCGAAAGCAAAATCGTGCCTCTCACGAAAGAAAAAAAAAAGGTGTTTTTTTCGTTTCCAAGAGGCACGGCCGTGCCTCTCGTGGAAGCAAAAATGTGCCTCGCGCAGATGAAAGAAAAAAGAGAAACCATGTTTCTTTTCGTTTTCGAGAGGCATGACCATGCCTCTCAGGAAGCAAAATTATCCCTCCCGTAAAAGCAAAATCGTGCCTCTCGTCGAAGAAAAAACGCGTTTTTTGAAGAAAAAAAACTTTAGTCAAAAAGCTAAGGAAGGCTGGTGAAAAATCGAAAAGGAAAAAAAAATATCTAAAATGCCGAAAACGCGTGCGGAAAAATAAAAAATAATATATGGAGGAAGCGCCCAGAGCGTGACACTTGGCGGCGGCCCATCCCCAAGTGACCCTTGTGGAGGCTGGGAACGAGCGATCCTCAGTTAGTTGCTCCCGGGTCCTGCTCGCAACAAAATTGTATTGCGTTACCAAGTGGGCCAATTGCTCGCCCAATCATTAAAAAATCTGACATCATATTTTTTATGTTTCAGATTGAACATTGTCGTTACGGTTAAAATGTTTGCACGGCAACGGCTGGGTTGCCACATAAAAAAATCGTTTGCTACCAACTAGCTGATGACCCACAAGTATATAGGGGATCTATCGTAGTCCTTTCGATAAGTAAGAGTGTCGAACCCAACGAGGAGCAGAAGGAAATGACAAGCAGTTTTCAGTAAGGTATTCTCTGCAAGCACTGAAATTATCGGTAACAGATAGTTTTGTGATAAGGTAATTTGTAACGATTAACAAGTAATGAAAGTAAATAAGGTGCAGCAAGATGGCCCAATCCTTTTTGTAGCAAAGGACAAGCCTGGACAAACTCTTATATGAAGGAAAACGCTCCCGAGGACACATGGGAATCATCGTGAAGCTAGTTTTCATCACGCTCATATGATTCGCGTTCGTTACTTTGATAATTTGGTATGTGGGTGGACCGGTGCTTGGGTGCTGCCCTTTCTTGGACAAGCATCCCACTTATGATTAACCCCTATTGCAAGCATCCGCAACTACAAAAGAAGTATTAAGGTAAACCTAACCATAGCATGAAACATATGGATCCAAATCAGCCCCTTACGAAGCAACTCATAAACTAGGGTTTAAGCTTCTGTCACTCTAGCAACCCATCATCTACTTATTACTTCCCAATTCCTTCCTCTAGGCCCAAACAATGGTGAAGTGTCATGTAGTCGACGTTCACATAACACCACTAGAGGAAAGACAACATACATCTCATCAAAATATCGAACGAATACCAAATTCACATGACTACTTATAGCAAGACTTCTCCCATGTCCTCAGGAACAAACGTAACTACTCACAAATCATATTCATGTTCATAATCAGAGGGATATTAATATGCATAAAGGATCTGAACATATGATCTTCCATCAAATAAACCAACTAGTATCAACTACAAGGAGTAATCAACACTATTAGCAACCCACAGGTACCAATCTGAGGCTTTGGGACAAAGATTGGATACAAGAGATGAACTAGGGTTTAGAGGAGATGGTGCTGGTGAAGATGTTGATGGAGATTGACCCCCTCCCGATGAGAGGATCGTTGGTGATGACGATGGCGCTGATTTCCCCCTCCCGGAGGGAAGTTTCCCCGGCAGAACAGCTCCGCCGGAGCCCTAGATTGGTTCCGCCAAGGTTCCCCCTCGTGGCGGCGGTGTTTCTTCCCGAAAGCTTGCTTATGATTTTTTCCAGGGTAAAAGACTTCATATAGCGGAAGATGGGCACCGGAGGCCTGCCAGGGGGCCCACGAGGCAGGGGGCGCGCCCAGGGGGTAGGGCGCGCCCCCCACCCTCGTGGCCAGGGTGCGGGCCCCCTTTGGTGGATTCTTTCGTCAGTATTTTTTATTAATTCCAATACGTGCCTCCGTGAAGTTTCAGGACTTTTGGAGCTGTGCAGAATAGGTCTCTAATATTTGCTCCTTTTCTAGCCCAGAACTCCAGCTGCCGGCATTCTCCCTCTTCATTGTAAAATAAGAGAGAATAGGCATAAGTATTGTGACATATCGTGTAATAACAGCCCATAATGCAATAAATATCGATATAAAAGCATGATGCAAAATGGACGTATCAACCCCCAAGCTTTGACCTCGCTTGTCCTCAAGCGGAAGCCGATAACGAAAAATATGTCCACATATTTAGAGATAGATGTGTCGATAAAATAAAATACGGACATGAGGGCATCATGATCATTCTTATAGCAGCAACATATATATATATATATATTGTCATATGATTTCTTATGCTCAAGTAATAATCTATTCACAATTTCAAGTATGAATCAGAAACTTCATTGAGAACCAACAAACTATAATCTCAGTCACTGAAGCAATTGAATTTATCATAACATCGGAAAGAGTCAATATAAGAGCTTTTCAACAAGCCCACATACTCAACTATCATTTAGTCTTTCATAATTGCTAACACTCACGCAATACTTATGGGTATGGAGTTTTAATCGGACACAGAGAAAGATAGGGGCTTATAGTGTTGCCTCCCAACCTTTTACCTCAAGGATAATGTCAACAATAATAATTCATGCTAATGTACATCCAATTGGATATATATAAAAAGGAAAGGTGAAGATCACCATGACTCTTGCATAAGGTATAAGATAAAAGTAAAAGATAGGCCCTTCGCAGAGGGAAGCAGAGGTTGTCATGTGCTATTGTGGTTGGATGCACAAGATCTTAATGCAAAAGAACGTGACTTTATATTGCCACTTGTGATATGGACCTTTATTATGCAGTCCGTCGCTTTTATTGCTTCCACATCACAAGATCGTATAAAGCTTATTTTCTCCACACTAATAAATCATACATATTTAGAGAGCAATTTTTATTGCATGCAACAATGACAACTTACTTGAAGGATCTTACTCAATCCATAGGTAGGTATGGTGGACTCTCATGACAATACTGGGTTTAAGGATATTCGGAAGCACAAGTAGTATCTCTACTTGGTGCAAAGAATTTGGCTAGCATGAGGGGGAAAGGCAAGCTCAACATGTTGGATGATCCATGACAATATACTTTATTTCGGATATAAGAAAACATAACCCATTACGTTGTCTTCCTTGTCCAACATCAACTTTTTAGCATGTCATATCTTAATGAGTGCTCACAATCATAAAAGATGTCCAAGATAGTATATTTATATGTGAAAACCTCTCTTTCTTTATTACTTTCTATTAATTGCAACGATGACCAGAACTATGTTTGTCACTCTCAACAACTTTTATTCATCATACTCTTTATATGTGAAGTCATTACTCTCCATAAGATCAATATGGCGTCTTCATTTCTTTTTATTCTTTTTTCCCTCAAGATCATAGCAAGTTAATCAAGCCCTTGACTCAACACTAATCTTTATTATATATAGCTCACGGACTCAATTACATAGAAGGATCATAGATCAAAACTCAAAACTAGATCATACTAAAACTTTATTCTACTAGATCAAGATATTACCAAAAGGATCGAACTAAGAAAAACGGTAAAGATAGGAGTGTGATGGTGATATGATACCAGGGCACCTCCCCCAAGCTTGGCAGTTGCCAAGGGGAGTGCCCATACCAGATACTCAGTTCTCCTTTGCTGGTGAAGAAGATGGTGGTGATGATGGATAATCGCACATCGAGCGTAGGAGATCCTCCAATTTGTGGATAATGCCCTTGAGTGCGGTGATATGCTCCTTCAACAAAATATTTTCACGAGTGAGATACTTATTCTGTATGCGAGCTAACTCAATCATCTTGAAGGCTTCAATCTCCGTTGGGGTAAGAAGATTCTGATGAGGTTGGAGGATGTCTTCGTCTTTGGTTGCCGGAGCTTGGTCCTCCATGGCCTTCTTGATCCCATCATCCTTGTTGATACCTGATACGTCTCCAACGTATCTATAATTTATGAAGTATTCATGCTATTATATTATCCATCTTGGATGTTTTATGGGCTTTACTATGCACTTTTATATTATTTTTGGGACTAACCTATTGACCCAGAGCACAGTGCCAGTTCCTGTTTTTTCCCTTGTTTCAGTGTTTCGAAGAAAAGGAATATCAAACGGAGTTGAAACGGAATGAAACCTTCTGGAGAAGTTATTTTTGGAAGGAAAGCAACCTGATAGACTTGGAGTGCACGTCAGGAAAGAAACGAGGGACCCACGAGGTAGGGGGCGAGCCCACCCCCCTAGGGTGCGCCCTCCACCCTCGTGGGCCCCTCGTGGCTCCCCTGACGTATTTCTTCTGCCTATATATATCCATATACCCTAAAAACTTCGGGGAACAGAATAGATCGGGAGTTCCGCCGCCGCAAGCCTCTGTAGCCACCAAAAACCAATCGGGACCCTGTTCCGG
Source organism: Aegilops tauschii subsp. strangulata (assembly GCF_002575655.3). Taxonomy (NCBI): domain Eukaryota; kingdom Viridiplantae; phylum Streptophyta; class Magnoliopsida; order Poales; family Poaceae; genus Aegilops; species Aegilops tauschii. The sequence continues at coordinate 253,204,620 of NC_053037.3, forward strand.
CACCCTGCCGGAGGGGGGATCCCTCACCGGTGGCCATCTTCATCATCCCGGCGCTCTCCATGACGAGGAGGGAGTAGTTCACCCTCGGGGCTGAGGGTATGTACCAGTAGCTATGTGTTTGATCTCTTTCTCGTGTTCTTGATTTGGCACGATCTTGATGTACCGCGAGCTTTGCTATTATAGTTGGATCTTATGATGTTTCTCCCCCTCTTCTCTCTTATAATGGATTGAGTTTTCCCCTTGAAGTAATCTTATCGGATTGAGTCTTTAATGATTTGAGAACACTTGATGTATGTCTTGCCGTGCGTATCTGTGGTGACAATGGGATATCACGTGATTCACTTGATGTATGTTTTGGTGATCAACTTGCGGGTTCCGCCCATGAACCTATGCATAGGGGTTGGCACACGTTTTCGTCTTGATTCTCCGGTAGAAACTTTGGGGCACTCTTTGAGGTTCTATGTGTTGGTTGAATAGATGAATCTGAGATTGTGTGATGCATATCGTATAATCATACCCACGGATACTTGAGGTGACATTGGAGTATCTAGGTGACATTAGGGTTTTGGTTGATTTGTGTCTTAAGGTGTTATTCTAGTACGAACTCTAGGGCTGTTTGTGACACTTATGGGAATAGCCCAACGGATTGATTGGAAAGAATAACTTTGAGGTGGTTTCGTACCCTACCATAATCTCTTCGTTTGTTCTCCGCTATTAGTGACTTTGGAGTGACTCTTTGTTGCATGTTGAGGGATAGTTATATGATCCAATTATGTTATTATTGTTGAGAGAACTTGCACTAGTGAAAGTATGAACCCTAGGCCTTGTTTCCTAGCATTGAAATACCGTTTACGCTCACTTTTACCACTTGCTACCTTGCTGTTTTTATATTTTCAGATTACAAAAACCTATATCTACCATCCATATTGCACTTGTATCACCATCTCTTCGCCGAACTAGTGCACCTATACAATTTACCATTGTATTGGGTGTGTTGGGGACACAAGAGACTCTTTGTTATTTGGTTGCAGGGTTGCTTGAGAGAGACCATCTTCATCCTACGCCTCCCACGGATTGATAAACCTTAGGTCATCCACTTGAGGGAAATTTGCTATTGTCCTACAAACCTCTGCACTTGGAGGCCCAACAACGTCTACAAGAAGAAGGTTGTGTAGTAGACATCAATCCCCCCGGGATCTTCTCTCTTCAGCTCTATCTTCGTTAGCCAAGCATCGTTGCCCTCATTGTTGAAGGAGGGGGACGACATGATGCCTGGCTTTTGACAACTCTGGCAGAAAACAGCTCGAAACAAAGACAGAGGATGTTTGCGTGATACGGTGGTCAAAACCTTCGGGAGATTATATAATGAATTTCTACCGACCAAAATAAGTATCGTGCAAGAAAACGGAGTCCGGAGGGCACACGAGGTGCGCAGAGGCAGGGGGCGCACCCGGGGGGTAGGGCGCGCCCTCCACCCTTGTGGGCGCCTCGTGTCCTTCCCGGACTGCTTCTTAGTTTCCTATTTTCTTAAATATTCCAAAACGGAGAAAAATTACTATTAGAACTGTTTTGGAGTCGGTTTACTTACCGTACCACATACCTATTCCTTTTCGGAGTCTGAAACGTTCTGGAAAGTGTCCCTTATGTACTCCTCCGGGGTTACGGTTTCAATAACATTAGTTTCAACATTTATAGGATTACCTGAGATATAATGTTTGATTCTTTGACCGTTCACCACCTTCGGATTTGTACCTTCGAAGTTGTTGATTTTTATGGCACCGGAACGATAGACCTCCTCGATAACGTAAGGACCTTCCCATTTAGAGAGAAGTTTTCCTGCAAAAAATCTTAAACGAGAGTTGAATAGCAACACATAATCTCCTACATTAAACTCACGCTTTTGTATCCTTTTGTCATGCCATCTTTTAACTTTTTCTTTAAACAGTTTGGCATTCTCATAGGCTTGGGTTCTCCATTCATCCAGTGAGCTAATGTCAAATAACCTCTTCTCATCGGCAAGTTTGAAATCATAATTGAGCTCTTTAATGGCCCAATATGCCTTATGTTCTAGTTCGAGAGGTAAGTGACATGCTTTTCCATAAACCATTTTATACGGAGACATGCCCATAGGATTTTTATATGCAGTTCTATATGCCCATAATGCATCATCAAGTTTCTTGGACCAATTCTTTCTAGATCTATTAACAGTCTTTTGCAAAATTAATTTGAGCTCTCTATTACTAAGTTCTACTTGACCACTAGACTGCGGGTGATATGGAGATGCAATTCTATGATTAACATCATACTTAGCAAGCATTTTACGAAAAGCACCATGAATAAAATGTGAACCACCATCAGTCATTAAATATCTAGGAACTCCAAACCTCGGAAAAATAACTTCTTTAAGCATCTTAATAGAGGTGTTATGATCAGCACTACTAGTTGGAATAGCTTCTACCCACTTAGTAACGTAATCAACAACAACTAAAATATGAGTATACCCATTAGAGGAAGGAAACGGTCCCGTATAATCAAAGCCCCAAACATCACATGGTTCAATAACAAGTGAACCATTCATAGGCATTTCTTGACGTCTACTAATATTACCAATTCTTTGACATTCATCACAAGACAAGACAAACTTACGGGCGTCTTTGAAGAGAGTAGGCCAATAAAAACCGGATTGCAATTGTAGCGACCAGACCTCAAACAGTCTGTGCTGCTGTGCACCAGTGTCATCCCTGGATCAGTAATGCTGACACGCACAGTACAAATGGAGGATTTATAACAGAGTAGCAATCACACACTTATTACAACGAGTATCTCAAAAGAGAAATAAGTATGATAAATATGGCTTAAGGCCATCTAAATACGATAACAGCGGAAGACTTGGAAGATAAGTGAGTCCATCAACTCCAACGGCATCACTGAGTATAAGACCACGACCTAAGGCACCTTACTCGTCGTCTGAAAAGTCTGCAACATGAAACGTTGCAGCCCGAAAATGGGTCAGCACATGGAATATGCTGGCAAAATAACACATAGAGAGTAATGAACAGAATGATGCTATCACTACATGCATATTTGGCTGGTAGCAGGCTCTATGGTTACTGTTTTGCAAAAAGCCAATTTTTCCCTACTGCAAAGGAATAAATTTTATTTAACTATCATGGTGGTTGTTAAACATTGAGAATGGTTGACAGCATTCTCAATCCCAATTAAGTATCATCATTAACCCAACAAAATTAATTAAAGTAACATGATGAGATTCACATGATAATCCAAGTACTAGATACTCAAGATGTCCATAACCGGGGACACGGCTAACCATGATTAGATTGTACACTCTGCAGAGGTTTGTGCACTTTTCCCCACAAGACTCGATCGCCTCCGCTTGATTCTCGCACTACATGATGTTTGAGAAACGGATGACCGAGACACGGTCTTTCAGAAGCGTTAGCACCTTACGATGGGTAGACCGGTACACCTACATCCCCTACATCTGCTAGTCTACCACTGTAAGAGTTCACACAACTTAATCAACTATGCTAGAGCCCATAATAGCTTGTGGCTGCACATGAAAGTTTCTAGCATGAATAATCTCATGATCCCTTTGAACCTGAGTGGCAGTCCAAAAGAAAACAGGCAATCCTGGAATACCCAGGTACCTCAATCCACCCAGATGTGAGTTTTAGTGGCCACCTTAAGTTTAACCATATATTAACAATCTCACATCTGTCATGGATACACTCAAACCCAATCCATGTCTACTAGCATAGCATAGCAATATAAGCAAACGTAGAAGTAACTCCCAAGGGTTTGATAACAAAACAGGTAATAGGTACTACCTCAACTACTTCCCAAAACCCACAATTTAATTAGATCCTAATCATGCAATGTTTGAGGATGAAACTAATGCATAAAAACTGGGTATGGAAGGGATATGATCAAAGTGTTACTTGCCTTGCTGATGATCCGTGAAACCTAGAGATTCGAAGTAGCAAGCGGCGCACTCCGGGTACTCTATCGCAAACAAACAAGCATACAATAAGCACTCATCAAATGCACAGGTAAAACTCAAATAAAAGATCTAACCAGAAAGTTCAACTTAAGAACTCCGGTTTGCAAAAAGAATCAAATCAAACGAAGCAACGAAAGTCAAACGGCGAAAGAAACAAGCTTCCTGTACTAATCTGGATCTAAGTCAAATTTTACAGTAGCAAAAACTTGTTTGAGTTGGTTAAACGGAAAGAGAATTTCGAGACGAAACTCTAGGCGCTTGAATCGCCTGATTCCGACAAACGAGCGAAAAGATAAACCAGAACGAAAATCTGATCAGAAATCGCGATCTGGAATAATCGCGGAAAAACCGACGAAAAAGAAAACTGACGAACAGTTAAACGAACGGACGTTCGTTAACAGCGACTAACCGACGAACACGTTCGTTAAAACGAACAGATCGGTGAACGTTCACTAATTAATTAAACAAAAAAATAAACCGATCTTAAAAATAATAAACCTAGGGTTTCAAAAATAATAATAAACCGAGCGGTTTAAAAAAAACCGGGCGGTTCGGTCGGCGGCTCGGCTACCTCATCGGGGCAAGTCCGGCGGGGCTCGGGACGGGCTCCGGCGGGTGGGGCGAGGGGCGGCGAGGGGCGGCGGGGCTCGGGCGTCGTCGGGGGCGGCGAGGGGCGGCGTCGGCGGCGGCGTACGGGCTCCGGGGCGGCGGCTCCTTCGGGCGGCGGGGTCGGCTCCGGCGTCGAGCTCCTCCGGCGTCGGCGGGTGCGGGTCGGGGCGGGAACGGGGTGAAGGAGAGGGGCGGCGGCGGGCGGCACTTAAGGAGGGGGGTGCCGTGGGGGAGGGGGCAAGGCGGCGGCGGCGTCGTCCCCGACCGGGACTCGGGCGGCGGCGGCGGCTAGGTCTCCAGGTGGGAGACGGGGCGCGGGGCAGCTGGGCCGTCGGCTGGGCTTCGGCCCAGTCGGCGCGCTCGGGCGTTTTTTTAAATAATTCTGCCGAACAAAAAAAATCGTAAGAAAATAAATAAACATCCAAAAATGCCAAAACAAAATTTCACCGTCTAATTAAAATAATTAGAACGAGATGAACATTTTCTTGGCCCAAAAAATGCAGTTTTGAAAACGTGCAATTTTTTAATGCAATCAAAATTGCAAATAAAATCCGAATAAAATCAAATATTTGATTTTAATATTTTCCTCCAATATTTCAATTATTTTGGAGAAGTCATATTTTCTCCTCTCATTTATTTTAATATGAAATATTTTTTGGAGAGAAAAATAATTAAAACCAAAAATCCTCGTTTTATTATTTGATAAAAATCAAATATGAAAACCGGGAAAAATCCCCAACTCTCTCCGAGGGTCCTCGAGTTGCTTAGGATTTTCGAGGATTTGCCAAAATGCAATAAAATATGCTATGCAATGATGATCTAATGTATAACATTCCAAATTGAAAATTTGGGATGTTACAAACCTACCCCCCTTAAGATGAATCTCGCCCTCGAGATTCGGGTTGGCTAGAAAATAGGTGAGAGTGGTTCTTCCGTAGATCTTCCTCTCGCTCCCAGGTGGCTTCATCTTCAGTGTGGTGACTCCACTGAACTTTGCAAAACTTGATAACCTTGCTACGGGTGACTCGGCTGGCATACTCGAGAATCTTGACTGGTTTCTCCTCATAGGTCAAATCACTTTCCAACTGAATCGCTTCCAGTGGCACTGTATCTCTCAGTGGTATCTCAGCCATCTCTGCGTGGCACTTCTTCAACTGGGAAACGTGAAATACATCATGAACTCCTGACAATCCTTCAGGCAATTCCAGCTTGTAAGCAACTTCTCCCATACGTTCCAAAATTTTGTATGGTCCGACAAAACGTGGCGCTAATTTTCCTTTAACTCCAAAGCGCTTCACTCCTCGAAGTGGTGATACACGAAGATAAACTCTGTCTCCGACTTCGTGAACTGTCTCCTTGCGTTTAGAATCCGCATAACTCTTCTGCCTGGACTGGGCTACCTTGAGCCTATCGCGAATCAATTTCACCTTCTGTTCCGATTCCTTAATCAAGTCTGGTCCAAACAACTGGCGGTCTCCAACTTCGTCCCATAACAATGGAGTTCTACACCTCCTTCCGTATAAAGCTTCGAAAGGGGCCATCTTCAAACTGGTTTGATAACTGTTGTTGTAAGAAAACTCTGCATATGGCAGGTTGTCGTCCCAACTAGATCCATAATCTAGCGCACAAGCTCTCAACATGTCCTCCAAAATCTGATTGACTCTCTCGGTCTGACCATCTGTCTGTGGGTGAAAAGCTGTACTGAATTCTAGCCTGGTTCCCAAAGTTTCATGTAACTGATTCCAAAACTTCGAGGTAAACTGGGTTCCTCTATCTGATACAATGGTCCTCGAAACTCCATGCAAACATACGGTTCTGGTCATGTATATCTTTGCCAACTTAGCACTGGTGTAAGTGGTCTTCACTGGGATGAAATGAGCTACTTTCGTCAAACGATCGACTACAACCCATATTGAGTCATAGCCTGAACGAGTCCTGGGCAATCCCGTGATAAAATCCATGCCTAGTTTCTCCCACTTCCATTCGGGTATCGGCAATGGTTGTAGCAATCCTGCTGGCTTTTGATGCTCTGCCTTTACTCTCTGACATACATCACAAACTGCTACACACTCCGCAATATCCTTCTTCATTCCGGTCCACCAGAAAGTATCCTTTAAATCCAAATACATCTTGGTATTTCCTGGGTGAATCGAATACGGCGAATCATGGGCCTCTTGCAAGATCAACTTCCTGATCTCCGGATCATTAGGCACATAAACGCGGTCCTCAAACCATAAGGTATCGTGCTCATCCTCACGAAATCCCTTGGCTTTTCCTTTGCTCATCCTTTTCTTTATTTCTGCAATCTCCTTGTCTGTCTTTTGAGCTTCCCTGATCTTTTCCATCAAGGTAGACTGAATCTCCAACGTTGCTACGTAACCTCTCGGTACTATCTCCAAACATAGCTCGCGAAGATCCTCGGCTAATACTTTCGGTAACTCTCCGGTCATGAGTGTGTTGACATGGCTCTTGCGGCTCAACGCGTCTGCTACTACGTTAGCCTTTCCGGGGTGATAGTGCAATCTCATATCATAATCCTTTATGAGTTCCAACCATCTCCTCTGCCTGAGATTCAACTCCTTTTGCGTGAAAATGTACTTCAAACTCTTGTGATCCGTGTACACCTCACAGTGATTTCCGATGAGAAAATGTCTCCATGTCTTCAACGCATGCACTACGGCTGCTAACTCCAGATCATGCGTGGCATAATTCTTCTCATGGGGTTTAAGTTGCCGTGAAGCATATGAAACAACTCTTCCTTCCTGCATAAGCACTGCTCCAAGTCCTCGACGAGAAGCGTCGCAATAAACTTCATAATCCTTGCGTTGGTCTGGCAGAATCAACACTGGTGATGTAACCAAACGTTTCTTCAACTCCTGAAAACTAGCTTCACAATCCTCAGTCCAATTGAACTTGGTGTCCTTCTTTAATAGCTCTGTCATGGGCTTAGCAATCTTCGAGAAATTCTCAATGAACCTCCGGTAGTATCCTGCAAGTCCAAGAAAACTCCGGATCTCTCCAACTGACGTGGGTGATTCCCAGTTTGTCACAGTGTCGACTTTGGCGGGGTCTACTGCTATTCCTTCTCCGGATATAACATGTCCGAGGAATCCAACTTCCTTCAGCCAAAACTCACATTTGCTGAACTTGGCGTATAACTGATGTTCTCTGAGCTTCTCAAGTACCAAACGCAAATGCTCCTTATGCTCCTCTTCTTTCTTTGAGTAGACCAAAATATCATCAATGAACACCACGACGAACTTATCCAAAAACTCCATAAACACTTTGTTCTTCAGGTTCATGAAATAGGCAGGTGCGTTAGTCAGACCAAATGACATAACGGTATACTCATACAGCCCATACCTGGTGGTAAAAGCCGTCTTAGGTATATCCCGCTCTCGAATCTTCAACTGATGGTATCCTGATCGTAGATCGATCTTGGAAAATACCTTAGCTCCTTGTAAGCGGTCAAACAAATCATTGATCATCGGCAGTGGGTACTTATTCTTGATGGTCACTTCGTTCAATCCTCGATAATCAACAACCATCCTCAACGATCCATCTTTCTTCTCCACTAGAAGTACGGGTGATCCCCAAGGTGACGAACTTAGGCGAATATAGCCTTTATCCAGTAACTCCTTAATCTGCTTCTTAATTTCTTCCAAATCCTTTGCGGGCATCCTGTACGGTCTCTTAGATATTGGTCCTGTGCCTGGCAGAAGCTCGATCAAAAACTCAATGTCTCTATCCGGTGGCATGCCTGGCAACTCTTCTGGAAATACATCCGGGTAATCCTTCACCACTGGTACTTCCTCCTGTACAACTCCTGATAAGGAATTCACTTGAGTCCTCTTCGGCACATGCCGGGATACATACTTAATCCTTCTTCCTTCTGGGGTGGTAAGCGAAATCGTCTTACTGGCGCAATCGATGTTTCCCCCATACATCGATAGCCAATCCATACCCAAAATTACATCCAAACCTTGCGACTCCAAGATTATCAAGTCTGAGGGGAAAACATGCCTACCTATGGCCAATGGCATCTGAAAACATCCTTGGCTTGCCATATACTCTGCTCCTGGTGAACTTACTAACATAGCTGTTTTAAGAACCTTGGTGGGCAGCTTAAACTTATCCACAAATCCCCTTGATATGTATGAATGTGATGCACCAGTATCAAAAAGAACGATTGCAGTAAATGTCTTAACCAAAAACTTACCTATTACTGCATCCGGCTGAGCTTCAACCTCCTCCACGCTAACGTGGTTCACATGTCCTTATTTGAAAGGGTTCGGCTTCTTCCCAGAGCTTCCATTGCCATTTCCATTCTGGGCTTCAGGACATTCATTGGCATAATGTCCAGTCTTCTGGCACTTAAAGCAAGTGACTTGGCTCAGGTCTCTCTTAGCTGGGGTTGAAGGGTTGGTACGGTTCTGGCCGTTGCTTCCTCCATTCCCATTACCATTCATGGGGCCATTATGGTTGTGCGAACTACCTCCTCCATGGGTATGCTGAAACTGTCCTCCCGATTTCGGAGTAAAACGTGGCTTCTGCTGAGCTCCAGAATTGTACTTCCCTTGTCCATACTTCCTCTTACGGTTTTCAATCTGCTGCTGCTTCCCTTCAATCATGGGAGCTTTATCTACCAACTCCTGGTAGTTGTTGAATGTTGCTACCATCAACTGCATGCTCAGCTCACCATTCAGTCCTTCGAGAAACTTCTCCTGCTTGGCTGCATCTATAGCAACGTCATCTGGAGCATAACGTGCTAACTTACTAAAGTCCTCCACATACTGGCCTACGGTGCGTCCTCCTTGGCGTAGGTTGCGAAACTCACGCTTCTTCATAGCCATGGCTCCTGCTGAAACATGGGCAGTACGGAAAGCTTGCTGAAAGTGGTCCCATGTGACAGTGTCAATAGGGTGTGTGGCTGTGTAATTCTCCCACCATGATGCTGCGGGTCCATCAAGCTGATGTGCGGCAAAACACACTCTCTCCGCATCTGTGCATCCTGCAGTGGTCAACTCCCTTCCAACTTTGCGGAGCCAATCATCTGCAACAATCGGCTTGGTGCTGCTGGAAAACACCGGCGGATTTAGCCTCAAGAAACGGGCTAAGTGATCAGCAGGTGGTGGTGGTGGGTTGTTGTTGTTGTTGCCTTGGTTCTGTACTAACACTTGCATCAGGGCATTCTGCTGCTGAATCAACTGAGTGATCTCTGGTGGGAAAACAAATCCGGTGTCGCGTCTCGGAGGCATCTGATAGGTTTAGAAAAGATGAGAATTTAGAATAGAATGAGGTCTAGAGAGGAAACACTACCCATATGCTCATGAGACAAACACAATCAATATCACTCAATCAATTCAAACAAGGTATACAATCGATCTAACTATCGTTACAAAAGTGCTCGGACTATACTATTTACATGGGGAAATACTACTACTGATATGGTGGTCTACTAGAAATTTTGATCGGTCGAAGACTCCATGATATCTGCTCCAGCTTCATCAACAAAGTCATCTTCACTGGGGTCTGAGTCGGTGTCGTCGATGATGATGTAGTTATTCGGGCAAGTAGAATCGTCATCTTCTCCTCCTGGTGCTGGGTCTCCCATGAATACTCCGATCTTCTTTATCAGGTCGTCATTCTTTTCCAACAACGTGGCGATCTCCTCCTCATATCCATCGCGCGTAGACTTGAGTTCTTCCTCCAACTCCGTGATCTTGGTCAATGCCTTCTTCAGTTCTATCATGTCTGCGCACATCTAGTTCTCCTGGCGACGAATGTGTTGGTTTTGCTCCTGGATGAAAGCTACAATTGATCCATCCTTCTTGGTGCTGATCATCTCCCATTGCTCATCTCGGCGTCCACAAATCTGATAAATGGTATCCTTAAGCTCCCTGCGGTAGACTTCTCCAATGCGTCCCATAGAGATGTGGGCTGCCATGCTCTTCCCTAAACTCCAGGTTGGTGCATCAAAGGAAAACTCTATAGGCTCAGTGACTGGCGTAAACGTCCTTCCTGGAACTTGAACTTGAATCTTCCAGCGCTCCTCTTCTGGTAGTGTGGCGTTGTAGGTTCTGGTGAAGCTTGGTATTCCGATGTTCAGGTACTTACTGACTTCCTTCAAGTGTCGTCCAAAAGGTGTCTCTTCATCCGGTTGCATGAACTTGTTCCTTGCATCCGCCATTCCTAAAAGAGTAGAAAGTGGAGAGGAGTTAGAAATGAGAAGAGAGTAGTGTTCTAGGGTTTAAGCTTAGTGGTCGTGTCCTACAGTCAGCGTGTGCTCTGATACCACCTTTTGTAGCGACCAGACCTCAAACAGTCTGTGCTGCTGTGCACCAGTGTCATCCCTGGATCAGTAATGCTGACACGCACAGTACAAATGGAGGATTTATAACAGAGTAGCAATCACACACTTATTACAACGAGTATCTCAAAAGAGAAATAAGTATGATAAATATGGCTTAAGGCCATCTAAATACGATAACAGCGGAAGACTTGGAAGATAAGTGAGTCCATCAACTCCAACGGCATCACTGAGTATAAGACCACGACCTAAGGCACCTTACTCGTCGTCTGAAAAGTCTGCAACATGAAACGTTGCAGCCCGAAAACGGGTCAGCACATGGAATATGCTGGCAAAATAACACATAGAGAGTAATGAACAGAATGATGCTATCACTACATGCATATTTGGCTGGTAGAAGGCTCTATGGTTACTGTTTTGCAAAAAGCCAATTTTTCCCTACTGCAAAGGAATAAATTTTATTTAACTATCATGGTGGTTGTTAAACATTGAGAATGGTTGACAGCATTCTCAATCCCAATTAAGTATCATCATTAACCCAACAAAATTAATTAATGTAACATGATGAGATTCACATGATAATCCAAGTACTAGATACTCAAGATGTCCATAACCGGGGACACGGCTAACCATGATTAGATTATACACTCTGCAGAGGTTTGTGCACTTTTCCCCACAAGACTCGATCGCCTCTGCTTGATTCTCGCACTACATGACGTTTGAGAAACGGATGACCGAGACACAGTCTTTCAGAAGCATTAGCACCTTACGATGGGTAGACCGGTACACCTACATCCCCTACATCTGCTAGTCTACCACTGTAAGAATTCACACAACTTAATCAACTATGCTAGAGCCCATAATAGCTTGTGGCTGCACACGGAAGTTTCTAGCATGAATAATCTCATGATCCCTTTGAACCTGGGTGGCGCTCCAAAAGAAAATAGGCAATCCTGGAATACCCAGGTACCTCAATCCACTCAGATGTGAGTTTTAGTGGCCACCTTAAGTTTAACCATATATTAACAATCTCACATCTGTCATGGATACACTCAAACCCAATCCACGTCTACTAGCATAGCATAGCAATATAAGCAAACGTAGAAGTAACTCCCAAGGGTTTGATAACAAAACAGGTAATAGGTACCTCAACTACTTCCCAAAACCCACAATTTAATTAGATCCTAATCATGCAATGTTTGAGGATGAAACTAATGCATAAAAACTGGGTATGGAAGGGATATGATCAAAGTGTTACTTGCCTTGCTGATGATCCGTGAAACCTAGAGATTCAAAGTAGCAAGCGGCGCACTCCGGGTACTCTATCGCAAACAAACAAGCATACAATAAGCACTCATCAAATGCACAGGTAAAACTCAAATAAAAGATCTAACCAGAAAGTTCAACTTAAGAACTCCGGTTTGCAAAAAGAATCAAATCAAACGAAGCAACGAAAGTCAAACGGCGAAAGAAACAAGCTTCGTGTACTAATCTGGATCTAAGTCAAATTTTACAGTAGCAAAAACTTGTTTGAGTTGGTTAAACAGAAAGAGAATTTCGAGACGAAACTCTAGGCGCTTGAATCGCCTGATTCCGACAAACGAGCGAAAAGATAAACCAGAACGAAAATCTGATCAGAAATCGCGATCTGGAATAATCGCGGAAAAACCGACGAAAAAGAAAACTGACGAACAGTTAAACGAACGAACGTTCGTTAACAGCGACTAACCGACGAACACGTTCATTAAAACGAATAGATCGGTGAACGTTCACTAATTAATTAAACCAAAAAAATAAACTGATCTTAAAAAAAAAATAAACCGAGCGGTTTAAAAAAAACCGGGCGGTTTGGTCGGCGGCTCGGCTACCTTGTCGGGGCAACTCCGCGGGGCTCGGGACGGGCTCCGGCGGCGAGGGCGAGGGGCGGCGGGGCTCGGGCGTCGTCGGGGGCGGCGAGGGGCGGCGTCGGCGGCGGCGTACGGGCTCCGGGGCGGCGGCTCCTTCGGGCGGCGGGGTCGGCTCCGGCGTCGGGCTCCTCCGGCGTCGGCGGGTGCGGGTCGGGGCGGGAACGGGGTGAGGGAGAGGGGCGGCGGCGGGCGGCACTTAAGGAGCGGGGGTGCCGTGGGGGAGGGGGAAAGGCGGCGGCGGCGTCGTCCCCGACCGGGACTCGGGCGGCGGTGGCGGCTAGGTCTCCAGGTGGGAGACGGGGCGCGGGGCAGCTGGGCCGTCGGCTGGGCTTCGGCCCAGTCGGCGCGCTCGGGCGTTTTTTTTAAATAATTCCGCCGAACAAAAAAAATCATAGAAAAATAAATAAAAATCCAAAAATGCCAAAACAAATTTTCACCGTCTAATTAAAATAATTAGAACGAGATGAACATTTACTTGGCCCAAAAAATGTAGTTTTGAAAACGTGCAATTTTTTTAATGCAATTAAAATTGCAAATAAAATCCGAATAAAATCAAATATTTGATTTTAATATTTTTCCTCCAATATTTCAATTATTTTGAAGAAGTCATATTTTCTCCTCTCATTTATTTTAATATGAAATATTTTTCGGAGAGAAAAATAATTAAAACCAAAAATCCTCGTTTTATTATTTGATAAAAATCAAATATGAAAACCGGGAAAAATCCCCAACTCTCTCCGAGGGTCCTTGAGTTGCTTAGGATTTTTGAGGATTTGCCAAAATGCAATAAAATATGCTATGCAATGATGATCTAATGTATAACATTCTAAATTGAAAATTTGGGATGTTACAGTAATACCTTATGGGCAGTTCTATCTCCAGCGTGATGTCCTCCGTAAGCCTCGGAGTGACACTTGCGTAGGATCTGTTCCTGTTCATGCTCAGGTACACAACGTCTAATAACACCATCTACTCCTTGTTTATAAAGGTGTGGGTCATCCCAGAAGTAATGTCTTAAATCATAGAAAAACTTTTTCTTTTGCTGGTATGTGAAACTAGGTGGTATAAATTTAGCAACAATGTAATTAGCATAATCAGCATACCATGGAGCAGTACGAGAAGCATTTATGACAGCTAATTGTTCGTCAGGAAAGCTATCATCAATAGGTAGTGGGTCATCAAGAACATTCTCTAACCTAGACAAGTTGTCTGCAACGGGGTTCTCAGCTCCCTTTCTATCAATAATATGCAAATCAAATTCTTGTAGCAAGAGAACCCATCTAAGGAGTCTAGGTTTAGCATCCTTCTTTTCCATAAGATATTTAATAGCAGCATGATCGGTGTGAACAGTTACTTTAGAATCAACAATATAAGGTCTGAACTTATCACAGGCAAATACAACTGCTAAAAATTCGTTTTCAGTAGTAGCATAATTTCTCTGGGCACTGTCTAGAGTTTTACTAGCATATTGGATAACATTTAATTTCTTATCAACTCTTTGCCCTAGAACAGCACCTACAGCATAATCACTAGCATCACACATAATTTCAAAGGGTAAATTCCAATCAGGTGGCTGAACAATAGGTGCAGAAATCAAGGCTTTCTTAAGTATTTCAAATGCTTCTACACAATCATCATCAAAGACAAAAGGAATATCTTTTTGTAAGAGATTAGTCAGAGGCCTAGAGATTTTTGAGAAGTCTTTAATGAACCTCCTATAAAAACCGACATGACCAAGGAAACTTCTTATACCTTTAATGTCCTTAGGACACGACATCTTTTCAATAGCATCAACTTTAGCTTTATCAACTTCAATACCCCTTTCAGAAATTTTATGCCCCTAGACAATACCTTCATTAACCATAAAGCGGCACTTCTCCCAATTCTAGACAAGATTAGTTTCTTCACATCTCTGCAAAACTCGATCAAGGTTGCTTAAGCAATCATCAAAAGAAGTTCCGTATATGGAGAAATCATCCATGAAAACCTCAACAATCTTTTCACAAAAGTCAGAGAATATAGCAGTCATACATCTTTGAAAGGTAGCAGGTGCATTACATAAACCAAAAGGCATACGTCTATAAGCAAAGGTACCAAAAGGGCAAGTAAAAGTGGTCTTTTCTTGATCCTCTTTTGACACAGGTATTTGAGAGAAACCGGAATAACCATCTAGAAAGCAAAAATGTGTATGTTTAGATAATCTTTCTAGCATTTGATCAATAGAAGGTAAAGGGTAATGACCCTTTTTAGTAGCTTTATTTAATTTGTGAAAATCAATTACCATTCTATAACCTGTAATAATTCTTTGTGGGATCAATTCATCTTTATCATTAGGAACAACAGTAATACCTCCCTTCTTAGGGACACAATGGACAGGACTTACCCACTAACTATCAGCAACGGGATAAATTATACCTGCCTCTAGAAGCTTTAGTATTTCTTTTCGTACCACTTCTTCCATCTTAGGATTTAACCGTTGTTGGTGATCAACAACTGGTTTAGCATCTTTCTTCAATTTTATTTTGTGCTGGCATAAAGTGGGAGTAATGCCCTTAAGATCATCAAGAGTGTATCCAATAGCAGCACGGTGCTTCTTCAGAGTTTTCAATAATCTCTTTTCTTCATGCTCTGAAAGGTTAGCACTAATAATAACAGGATATATCTTCTTTTCATCAAGATAAGCATATTTAAGAGTATTAGGTAATGGTTTAAGCTCAAACACGGGATCACCCTTGGGTGGAGGAGGATCCCCTAGGATTTCAACAGGCAAGTTGTGTTTTAAAATAGGTCCCTGTTTAAAGAATACTTCATCTATTTCCCTTCTTTCATTCATAAACATATCATTTTCATGGTCGAGCAAATATTGTTCTAAAGGATCATTAGGAGGCACGGCAATAGAAGCAAGACCAATAATTTCATCTTTACCAGACAATTCTTTATCATGGG
Source organism: Aegilops tauschii subsp. strangulata (assembly GCF_002575655.3). NCBI lineage: Eukaryota > Viridiplantae > Streptophyta > Magnoliopsida > Poales > Poaceae > Aegilops > Aegilops tauschii. The sequence goes on from NC_053037.3 coordinate 253,220,413, forward strand.
GTTGTCTACGAAATTTAGCAAAATTAAACTCATGAGACATATCCCCCAAACCAATAGTAACAACATCCTTTTTGCAGTCTATCCTAGCATTAACAGTATTCAAGAAGGGTCTACCAAATATGATGGGACAAAAATTATCTTGTGGGGAACCAAGAACAAGAAAATCAGCAGGATATTTCACTTTCCCACACAAGACTTCAACATCTCTAACAATCCCAACTGGTGAAATAGTGTCTCTATTGGCAAGCTTAATTGTAACATCAATTTCCTCTATCTCAGCAGGTGCAATATCATGCATAATTTCTTTGTATAAGGAATGAGGTATTGCACTTGCACTAGCACCCATATCACATAAGCCATGATAACAATGATCTCCTATTTTAACTGAAATAACAGGCATGCCTACAAGGCTACAACAGGTCTATGTTTATTTTTAGTATCAGGTCTAGCAATTCTAGCAGCTTCATCACAGAAGTAAAATAACATGCCCATCAATATTATCAGCCAAGGGATCTTTAACCATAGCAATACTAGGTTCAACTTTATTTGCTCAGGGGGTGTAGGTGTTCTAGTATTACTCTTACGAACCACAGTTGAAGCTTTAGCATGATCCTTTATTCTAACAGGGAAAGGTGGTTTCTCAATATAAGCAGTAAGAACAATAGGATCCACATTATAAGTGATAGTCTTTTCCTCAACTTTAATAGGTGCAACTACTTTTACTTCAATGGGAGGATTATATTTAAACCACTTCTCCTTAGGGAGATGATGTAGGGTGGAACCCTAGATGGCCGATCTTTCACGGAAGGAGCGGATCCCTACGAAGAACACGATGAACACGAGGGGAAACACGAGGGAAACACAAGGGGAACACGAGAGAAATCACTCAACCAACAAGAATAGATCACACATGCGCTAGATCGAACACAAAGGTAAGATACAAGATCCAAGTCCAACAAAGGACGATACAAAGGGTAACCGGTTCTTCTCCGTAAGGAGGTCTTGATGGGGGCCACCCAAGAGGGGGTCTCGAATCCAAGGTGATCTTCTCCGTAGAGGGGCTGCGGTCTCTCTCGTGGAGTAGATCCGTAATGGATGAGCAATGCTCTATCTCACATATGAGCTAAACCAATGCTAACCCTAACTAGGAGGAGGTGGGGGAGTATATATAGTCTAAGGGACGAACGGGTACATGGGCCTCGGCCCAGATGCGCTGCACGCAGGCAGAGGGGGCCGGATGTCCGAGCCTTCCCGAGACGCCGGATGTCCGGGCGCTGGGGCCGGATGTCCGGGCTGGCAGGGTCCAGCTTCTGTGATGGGGCGCCGGATTTCCGGGAGCTGGGCCGGATGTCCGGCGGCTCGCGACGGGCCGGATGTCCGGGCCTGGGGGCCGGATGTCCGGGCTGACTTGGTTCAGCTTCGGGTGTCTTCTGTGATGGGCGCCGGATTTCCGGGGGTCGGGCCGGATGTCCGGGCTGGGGCCGGATGTCCGGGGCCTGTAGCAGCTGTCTCTTCTTCCTTCTCCTTCCTTTGCTTCCGCGCACGCTTGGCCTTGGTCCTTGGGTTCTCCATGGTCTCCTCGGGTGTACCTGAGTATGAACAAGGTCCGCGCTTGAAGTAGCATCCATGTCTTGCATGCGGAAAGGGAAGATTCGGAAAGGAGCGAGTTCACTTAGGTCCAATGGCGTAGGCTCGAGTGTACATGGGGATGATCGTCGGATGCTCCGCATCATCTCCCCTCCCTTGGGAAAGATCCGACCTCGGATCGAAAACCTCATCACCATGGAAACGGTTGTCGTGGACGGACTTGTAGTTGGACGAAGTGGAAGACATGGCGCAATCCAAGTACTCCAAGGTGTCTCCGGAGTGATAAACATGCAAAAAGAGCAAACACAAACGACACTTGGAAATACAATGGTTAGCGCACACAAAGTGTCCATCATGTAAGAATGAGTCCGTGAGGCAAGATTGTTCATGACAAAGCACATGAAGCTTAGCAAGATGAATTGGAATGAGATGTAAAGCATTCATGGGAGCAAAAGCATTCATTGTGCACACAAATGTGTTGTGAATGTGATCAATGCAACCACGGTGCAAAATGATGTCATAGTGAGACGGTTTATCAATAGCATGAATATGGCAATGGATGCTCAATATGATTATGTTATCATGCAATTGATGGTAGGCAATATGATCATGATGTATGGATATGCCATCAAGAAAGATCACAACAAATTTGCTAAGAAAATGCACAAGCTCATATATCATGGATGACATCGAAATACAAGATGCAACAAGGCAATCATAATGTGAGTCAATCCATGCATAAGATGCAAATTTGTCGTTGGTGGTGTTGTACCATAGCTCGATGTCGTGGTAGTAGTGTTGGTCCGGTGGTGCATCCACTAAGTCCGAGCACTCCTCAACTTGAAGGTCCGTAGGGTCCATCTCCAATGTTGATCCTCCGTCCGCAAGGTGTATCATGTAGACAACAAGAAGGAAACAACAATGAAAGAATGACCCATCCAATATGCGTATTTGAGGATGGCTCAAAGGGAAGGAGTTCACCTCATGAATGTTCCCGAATATGTTGGAGTTGCACATCATGTATGTCTTCACATAACCAATATGTCTTGTGATGGTACCTCCTTTTGAATCCTTCAAAATGAAAGAACATGACAAACACTCGAAAAAACAAATGAGGTTTGCGTAAATGCAAAACCTATCATTCGAGTGGTAAGATACCCAACAAGTGTTCTCATCATTCTTATCATAAGAAAGGACAAGGTGTGACATGGTATGTAAGCATATGATGCAACTACAACCAAAGACAATAGGCTCAATCAACCAAGCATGCATCACAAGTGAAGTATCCAAGTCTCCAAGATCATTAAGCATAGAGGCAACTATTGGAGGCAAGCGACAATAAACAAGATATATCATGTGAGAGGCATGAGCATATATGTCATCAACTCAAGAAAGCGAGTAATGGAACATGGGTGATGCAACCAAGCAAGTAATCATAGTGATCAAGTCAAGCAAGCTAGTAGTGCGAAGATGCAACATACTAGAAGGAATCATGGCAAGCATGTCATGTGTGCAAATAGTGGGCATATATAATGCACATGACATTTCACAAGCATAAAGGCAAGATATGAGCAAAATAGCATCAATAGCATGGGGCACATGATAAACATGGCAATAGCAACAAGGATCCCCACCAAGCATGCAAATACACATAGGAGTATCATAATGGTGAATCATGGGTAAGAGCAAGCAAGGGTCACAATTGCATGGCAAAATCATAGAAAGAGGCATAGCATGCAAAGTGAACACGGGAAAATGGGCATAACGTAACAAGTGATATATAGCCCAAAGCCGTGTGAGAGCCAAGTAAAAGGAATGCGCGAAGTCGTTGCGCGAAGGGAATGGTGGGAAGGACAATCCACGGGATCCCAAGTCATCTTTGCTCTCAAGAGCTCGTTTCGTCAACTCATGGGATTGTGAGGTTGACGAGTGTTCATAAGTACCTACACAAAACAAAGACAAAGGGAAAATTGTGTGTGCGTGGTATATGTACACATCATCCATCATGATGCATACGTGCTTGTGTCGGTTAGAACCAAATATCCAATGCTCAAATAAATGAGATGCGTGATATAGAAACATGTCATCCATCATGATAGGTTTGTTGTTATGTATAGCATAATGGAGACTCAAATGATGTAATGCATCATGGGAAATATGTAGAGCATTGTTATTCATGGAATGCATATGGTGCAAGCAATTATGGGAAGCATGCAAAGTATGGAATGCATCAAGATCTCCTAATATGTATGAGGAAACTATGGTGGTCTCCTCATGAGCATTTGTAGAAACATCACATGGAGAATATTGACAATATCCAAAACAATGCATATTCGGAGCAATGTGATCATGGCATGGCATAGTAGATGAATTGCGCAAATCATGTAAAGGAAGCTTAGCAATATCATCACATGAAAAACAAAAGCCAATGACCATCATCTCGTCATCTATGCCATAAGTGCAAATGGGATTTATTTTAATGGGGCATGCATAGTTACTATGTTGAGATTGAAATGATGCAATATGGGAGATCTCACTCATAGCATATGACAAGTTCAAAGGATTGTCAAACATAATGTGACCAATAGAATTTTCACAAGATATCCTATGGAGCATAGCACCACAACTAGGCAATTCAACATGCTCATCATCATATTCATCATAAATTGGTAAGTCATGTGATGAGGACATATATACCATTGTTACACCCACAGCCCCTGCTGCTATACATACTGGACCAATTACTAGAGCTCGCGCACGCCAATTAAATTACCAGGTACTTTCGTTTCTTGGTAATGATTCTAATGTTCATGAGAATATGATGCTGCCTAAATTGGATACATTTGTTTTGCTTACAAATGAAGGGCCTAGCTTTGAGAAGGATGAACATTGGAGCAAGAACAAGCATGGAGATGATTGCATGCGCATGGGGAACAAGAACGGAGTTACAAGTGATGATTTCAGGACGTTGAAGCCACCATAATGCGTGCATGAAGCCTTGGACGAAATATACAAGATGCTACTTCATAACTTTCGTCCAGAGGCTATTCTAGGTGCTGCGTCACCTTATTATTGGGCCAGGCCCATGTAATTTCGAAATACATAAGTATAGGCTGTTTTTAGAGTCCGTATGTGTGGGGAAACAAGAGATAGGGTTGGTTTCGGACCCCTTCCTCAAGGGCCACGAAATTCCCCCCTCTTCCTCCATATATACAGCCCTTAGGGCATCGTTTAGACTTTGGGTTTTGTTTAGATTAAAAGTTCGCCATAGCTGCAACTTCGCGTACTTCGTTTGTGTTCAGCGACCAGACAAAGGCGTCACAGAACTCCACCTTGATCAATAAAGCTTTCATCTTATATTCGCAATATCCAGATTGCAATCTCAGTTTCTTGCTTGTTCTTCGTTTGCTCGCAGGAAACAAACCCTCGTGGTCAGGTTGATCGTGCTCCGGCGTGGTCGATAACCTCTCGGAGTTGGTTTAGCGATTGCTAAGGCGCGACGTCCTCGCACGTTCGTAGTCGGATCGTCAAAGTCGACTTCCATCAAAGCGATATTCATCATCTCATCGAAAGACGGGACACCTTTGCCTCTATCAAGTGGTATCAGATTTCCAGGTTGCTCGGTGAGATTTTACAGTTTTTCGTAGTTTAGATCGAGTCTGTTCTTCATACCTACAGTCCACGAAAAAGCCACAAAAAAAATTAGGGTTAGTTCATCATATCCGAACCAATCTGAGCCTTTGCATAATCTTTTTAGGGTTTTTGCTTTGTTGAATTTGCGGTTGCATCGTCGTGTCAAGTTGCTGGTCTTAGAGTCTAGTCTTTTAGAGTTTCGAGTTCTGGTCATAAGTTGTCACGCCGCCGCCGCACCATCATCATCGCCTTGCCATCTACCACCATTGCTCATCCGCCACCGCTCTGAATCCGTATCTATATACCACCACCGATCCGTATCCATATACCACTACCGCTACCATATACCACCACCGCTGCCATATCCTACCGCCATATATCCACCACCAATCCGAGTTCTTTTCATATTCGGTTGGTTTTAGAGATCCATATATTTTCCGTTTCGTGTTTCCTTGCCTGAGTAGGTCTCGGAAAAAAAAAGTCTGGAGACCCCCGGGCAGTTTTCAGGCCAAAATTTCGGCAACCAAAAATATTTTTTCCCTATCCTATTTTTAGGCCCCGGGTAGTGTTTTGAGACACTCGCCATCATAGTGATTTTTTGTCGCACTTTTTCGTCGTCGCTGCCCTGATTTCTAAAAAAAAATAGTCAAAAAATTTTGTGCCCGTCCTGTCAGTTTGACCTGGGAAGAGTTTTGAGACACTCGCCCTTATAGTGATTTTTCGCAAAAAAAAAGAGGAGCGCAAAAAACAAAGAGAGCGCAAAAAAAAAGAGCGATTTTTTTTCCAGAGTGTGCTTTTCCCTTGTTTACGTGCAGCGCCGTGATTTTGTTAGTGTTCTAGGCTCGCGTCTCTAGCACGGTCTAGCCTAGGACCAGCACAGTACCGTCGTTGAGCGTTTATTCAACTTTGCATCTCTGAATTGATTATTGCTTACCATTTTGCTACCATATTATAAGCCTTCCCAGCTCCACATAAGTCTACATCGTGCGTTTGACTCTCCCTGGTAATCGCTATATCCAAGCTTTGAGAGTTTTTGACTACAACGGTTGCCGATCACCACCTGCTGTTGGGTAAGAACTGGTAAGAATTTGAGATTCGCTTGAAGGTTTTGTGACACACCACCATCACCACCACTTCTAGTAGTCTGCACGATCATATTCTTTTGTGTTTCTATTGCTGCTAACCATGTCAGGTTCACACGCCGATGAGACTGATTGGGAGAACATGACGAACAAGGAGTTGCATGATAAATTTCAGCAAATGATGAGTGGCCAGGTGGGAGATGTGCTAAACAGATTTGAAGAGGCTATGGAGAAGATAGATGCCGTGGAGAAGTCGTTCGAGACAAAGCTGGATAACAAGTTTACTGAATTACTCAAGCGTCTTCCCCAACCACCACCGGCTGCACATGTCGCACCTCTACAACAACAACAACCACATCTCCAACGCCGCCTTCCAAATCAAGTGGGACGGGCACAGCGCGTTCCAATTGAGATTGGTCAAAATTCGGGTGCTGTTGCACCTACTGTTGATGCTTCTTTGGCTCCTGCTCCTGCGGCGGCTGAGGAGGATGACGATTATGCGGGCGATTATGAGGATGAGGTTGATCAAAATCAGAACTACGTGCAGCCACCAGCACCACCAACAGCAGGTCGACCTCAGGTATATATTCGCAACGGTAGGCCGGCACCACCACCTCAGGTACGAGATCATGACCATCTCCCTAAACTGAAATTGAATATTCCACCATTTGAGGGTAGATATGTTCCTGATATATATCTTACTTGGGAGTTAGAAACTGAACAACGATTTACATGTTTACAATATCCTGAGGAGAGACGTGTTCCTGCTGCTGTTTGTGCTTTCACTAGCTTTGCATGTGTTTGGTGGTCTGAACATTGTAGATTATATCCTGTTCCAGCTACTTGGGCTGCTTTGAAAACTGCTATGCGTACTCGTTGGGTTCCACCATATTATCAACGTGAATTACTTCAAAAATTGCAGCGTTTAAGACAAGGGAAAAATTCTGTAGAAGAATATTATCAGGAATTACAAACTGGCATGATTAGATGTGGTATTGTTGAGGAGAATGAAGCTATGCTTGCACGTTTTATGGGTGGATTAAATAAAGAGATTCAGACCATTCTAGAGTATAAGGATTATAATAATATCACTCGTTTATTCCATCTTGCTTGTAAAGCTGAACGTGAAGTGCAGGATCGACAGCCATTGGCGCGAACTAACTTTTCTGCAGGTCGACCTTCATCATGGACACCGCGTGCATCTTCTACTTCCACTTCACCATCACCTCCATCAGGTGCCACCTCCAGCCGTGATATAGAAAGCAGGCACAACCACCACTCTCTGCCAAGAGCACACCTGCCGGGCCTGCGCAGAGGTCTTCTTCTTCCATGGCATCGACAGGGCACACAAGTGATATTATTTGTCGTCGTTGTAAGGGAAGAGGACATTTTGCGAGAGAATGCAAATCTCAGCGTGTCATGATTGCTACTGAGGATGGTGGGTATGAGTCCGCTAGTGACTATGATGAGGAGACTTTGGCTCTTATTACACGTGAAGAACATGGTGGAGATGATTCTGAAAATGAGACGCAATACATGGCTCCTGAAGACGCTGACAGGTATGAATGTTTAGTTGCTCAACGTGTTTTGAGTGTGCAGGTCACACAAGCAGAGCAAAATCAGAGGCATAATTTGTTCCATACAAAGGGAGTTGTGAAGGAACGTTCTGTTCGCGTCATCATAGATGGAGGGAGCTGTAACAACTTGGCTAGCATGGAGATGGTGGAGAAGCTATCTCTCACCACAAGACCACATCCACATCCTTACTACATCCAATGGTTCAACAACAGCGGCAAGGTTAAGGTAACACGTACTGTTCGTGTGCATTTTAGTATCTCTACATATGCTGATTATGTTGATTGTGATGTGGTACCCATGCAAGCATGTTCCTTATTACTAGGTAGACCATGGCAATTTGATAAAAATTCTGTACACCATGGTAGAAACAATCAGTATACTCTTGTTCATAGGGATAAAAATATTACTTTGCTTCCTATGACTCCTGATTCCATTTTGAAAGATGACATTAATAGAGCTAATAAAGCAAAACTGGAGAAAAATAAGAGTGAAAATCAGATTGTGGCAAAGGAATTTGAGCAACAAATGAAACCTAATAATAAACCATCTAGTGTTGTTTCTGAAATTAAATTGAAAAGTGCATGTTTACTTGCCACAAAATCTGATATTGATGAACTAGATTTCAGCAAATCTGTTTGCTATGCTTTTGTGTGCAAAGAGGCATTATTTTCATTCGAGGACGTGCCTTCCTCTTTGCCCCCTGCTGTCACTAACATTTTGCAGGAGTTCCCTGACGTCTTCCCACAAGACGTGCCACCGGGATTACCACCTATTCGAGGGATTGAGCATCAAATTGACTTAATTCCCGGTGCATCGCTACCCAACCGTGCACCATACCGTACCAATCCAGAGGAGACGAAGGAGATTATGCGTCAAGTACAGGAGCTGCTCGACAAAGGTTATATACGCGAATCTCTTAGTCCTTGTGCTGTTCCTATTATACTAGTGCCTAAAAAGGATGGTACGTCGCGTATGTGTGTTGATTGTAGAGGCATTAATAATATTACTATTCGTTATCGTCATCCTATTCCTAGGCTAGATGATATGCTTGATGAATTGAGTGGCTCTACAAGATTCTCCAAAGTGTATTTGCGTAGTGGATACCATCAAATTCGTATGAAATTGGGAGATGAATGGAAAACTGCATTTAAAACTAAGTTTGGTTTATATGAGTGGTTAGTCATGCCTTTTGGGTTAACTAATGCACCTAGTACTTTCATGAGACTAATGAACGAAGTTTTACGTGCTTTCATTGGACGATTTGTGGTAGTCTATTTTGATGATATACTGATTTATAGCAAATCTTTGGAAGAACATTTGGAACATTTACGTGCTGTTTTTATTGCTCTACGTGATGCACGTTTGTTTGGTAACCTTGGGAAGTGCACCTTTTGCACCGACCGAGTATCTTTTCTTGGCTATGTTGTTACTCCACAGGGAATTGAAGTTGATAAAGCCAAGATTGAAGCTATTGAGAGTTGGCCGCAGCCCAAAACGGTCACACAAGTGCGGAGTTTTCTTGGACTCGCTGGTTTCTATAGGCGTTTTGTGAGAGATTTTAGCACCATTGCTGCACCTCTCAACGAGCTTACAAAGAAGGATGTGCCTTTTGTTTGGGGTACCGCACAGGAAGAAGCCTTCACGGTATTGAAAGATAAGTTGACACATGCTCCTTTACTCCAACTTCCTGATTTTAATAAGACTTTTGAGCTTGAATGTGATGCTAGTGGCATTGCATTAGGAGGTGTGTTATTACAAGATGGCAAACCTGTTGCATACTTTTCTGAAAAATTGAGTGGGCCTAGTCTGAATTATTCTACTTATGATAAAGAACTATATGCTCTTGTTCGGACTTTAGAAACATGGCAACATTATTTATGGCCCAAAGAATTTGTTATACATTCTGATCATGAATCTTTGAAACATATTAAAAGTCAAGCTAAACTGAATCGTAGACATGCTAAATGGGTTGAATTCATTGAAACTTTCCCTTATGTCATTAAACACAAGAAGGGTAAAGAAAATGTTATTGCTGATGCATTGTCTCGTCGCTATACTATGCTTTCACAACTTGACTTCAAAATATTTGGTTTGGAGACCATCAAAGATCAATATGTGCATGATGCTGATTTTAAAGATGTATTGCAGAATTGTAAAGAAGGAAGAACCTAGAACAAGTTTGTCGTTAATGATGGATTTGTGTTCCGTGCTAACAAGCTATGCATTCCAGCTAGCTCTCTTTGTCTTTTGTTGTTGCAGGAGGCGCATGGAGGAGGATTAATGGGACACTTTGGCGTGAAGAAGACGGAGGACGTACTTGCTACACATTTCTTTTGGCCAAAGATGAGACGGGATGTTGAGCGTTTTGTTGCTCGCTGCACTACATGTCAAAAAGCTAAGTCACGACTCAATCCTCATGGTTTATATATGCCTTTGCCTGTACCTAGTGTTCCTTGGGAGGATATATCTATGGACTTTGTTTTAGGTTTACCTCGAACAAAGAAGGGGAGGCATAGCATATTTGTTGTCGTGGATAGATTCTCGAAAATGACACACTTTATACCATGTCATAAAAGCGATGATGCTGTTAATGTTGCTGATTTGTTCTTTCGTGAAATTATTCGCTTGCATGGTGTGCCAAATACTATTGTTTCCGATCGTGATACTAAATTTCTTAGCCACTTTTGGAGATGTTTATGGGCTACGTTGGGGACTAAACTGCTTTTTAGTACTACTTGTCACCCCCAAACTGATGGACAAACTGAAGTAGTCAATAGAACATTGTCTACTATGCTTAGGGCTGTTTTGAAGAATAATAAGAAAATGTGGGAAGAATGCTTGCCTCATATTGAGTTTGCTTATAATCGTTCATTGCATTCTACTACTAAGATGTGCCCTTTTGAAATTGTGTATGGTTTCCTACCTCGTGCACCTATTGATTTGTTGCCTCTTCCATCTTCGGAGAAGGTTAATTTTGATGCTAAAAAACGTGCTGAATTGATCTTAAAAATGCATGAGTTAACTAAGGAAAACATTGAGCGTATGAATGCTAAATATAAACTTGCTGGAGATAAGGGTAGAAAACATGTTGTGTTTGCACCTGGAGATCTTGTTTGGTTACATTTGCGTCAGGATAGATTTCCTGATTTGCGCAAATCAAAGCTAATGCCACGTGCTGATGGTCCTTTTAAGGTGTTAGAGAAAATAAATGATAATGCATATAAACTTGAGCTGCCTGCAGATTTTGGGGTTAGTCCCACTTTTAACATTGCAGATTTGAAGCCTTATTTGGGTGAGGAAGATGAGCTTCCGTCGAGGACGACTTCATTTCAAGAAGGGGAGGATGATGAGGACATCAATACCATTGTTACACCCACAGCCCCTGCTGCTATACATACTGGACCAATTACTAGAGCTCGCGCACGCCAATTAAATTACCAGGTACTTTCGTTACTTGGTAATGATTCTAATGTTCATGAGAATATGATGCTGCCTAAATTGGATACATTTGTTTTGCTTACAAATGAAGGGCCTAGCTTTGAGAAGGATGAACATTGGAGCAAGAACAAGCATGGAGATGATTGCATGCGCATGGGGAACAAGAACGGAGTTACAAGTGATGATTTCAGGACGTTGAAGCCACCATAATGCGTGCATGAAGCCTTGAACGAAATATACAAGATGCTACTTCATAACTTTCGTCCAGAGGCTATTCTAGGTGCCGCGTCACCTTATTATTGGGCCAGGCCCATGTAATTTCGAAATACATAAGTATAGGCTGTTTTTAGAGTCCGTATGTGTGGGGAAACAAGAGATAGGGTTGGTTTCGGACCCCTTCCTCAAGGGCCACGAAATTCCCCCCTCTTCCTCCATATATACAGCCCTTAGGGCGTCGTTTAGACTTTGGGTTTTGTTTAGATTAAAAGTTCGCCATAGCTGCAACTCCGCGTACTTCGTTTGTGTTTAGCAACCAGACAAAGGCGTCACAGAACTCCACCTTGATCAATAAAGCTTTCATCTTATATTCGCAATATCCAGATTGCAATCTCAGTTTCTTGCTTGTTCTTCGTTTGCTCGCAGGAAACAGACCCTCGTGGTCAGGTTGATCGTGCTCCGGCGTGGTCGATAACCTCTCGGAGTTGGTTTAGCGATTGCTAAGGCGCGACGTCCTCGCACGTTCGTAGTCGGATCGTCAAAGTCGACTTCCATCAAAGCGATATTCATCATCTCATCGAAAGACGGGACACCTTTGCCTCTATCATCATGACATGAAGAAGTCGCACTAGCATGAAGTATGGGAATAGGTGGATCAACATCATGCAAGCAATCATTGGTAAGATAGTCCACTAGTGGGACAAGAGAAGCACTATCACCTATGTTACCTTTGGAGCGTAGCTCATGTGTTGTAGGTGAGGTTGCAACTTGATGGTACCATGTGGGGGGTTCATCATCGTCCACCATGGCCATCGGTTTTCCCATTGGAGCTATGGCCTCGTCGAGGATAGGCATGTCGTCATGTAGGAGACCTAGCACCAAAGAAGAAAATACACTCGGAGTAGAGGTTAAGTCATTAGAAATCATAGTGGCCTCACGTGCCGTGTCAACTACCTCACTCACTAAGTGTTGTCGCTCACTCACTCCCGGTATGATGCTCTCACTCATATGGTTGGTGGAGTCACTCAAATGGCGCTCAACCTCACATCAGATGTGTGGCATGCTCTCATGTGTGGGGCTAGTGGTGGTCACACTCATCCTCTCATAGGAAATGCTCTCAGTGTCACGTATGGTGGAGTCACTCATATCACTCATGGTGGGGTGGCTCTCCTCACATGGGAATTGGGGCACATATGTGGGTGTCGGAGAGATGTTGGTGCAAATGTCTCCATGCTCAATCATGTCGCAATCGCAGCCGTGGATGAAGGCCGAAGATGGCACGTCATCACTCTCCTCCAAGACCAAAGATAAGGTCTCATTTGTGGTCTCGTAGCGTGACTCGGAGTATGAGTCCTTTATGGGCGCCGTCTTCATGTTGTTGAAGAGGTTCGTGCTTGTCGGCGTGGTCGAAGGGGATGGCCCTTGCTCGACTGATGATGACATCAATACCATTGTTACACCCACAGCCCCTACTGTTACATATAATGGACCAATTACTAGAGCTCGCGCACGCCAATTAAATTACCAGGTACTTTCGTTTCTTTGTAATGATTCTAATGTTCATGAGAATATGATGCTACCTAAATTGGATACATTTGTTTTGCTTATAAATGAAGGGCCTAGCTTTGAGAAGGATGAACATTGGAGCAAGAACAAGCATGGAGATGATGGCATGCGCATGGGGAACAAGAACGGAGTTACAAGTGATGATTTCAGGACGTTGAAGCCACCATAATGCGTGCATGAAGCCTTGGACGAAATATACAAGATGCTACTTCATAACTTTCGTCCAGAGGCTATTCTAGGTGCCGCGTCACCTTATTATTGGGCCAGGCCCATGTAATTTCGAAATACATAAGTATAGGCTGTTTTTAGAGTCCGTATGTGTGGGGAAACAAGAGATAGGGTTGGTTTCGGACCCCTTCCCCAAGGGCCACGAAATTCCCCCCTCTTCCTCCATATATACAGCCCTTAGGGCGTCGTTTAGACTTTGGGTTTTGTTTAGATTAAAAGTTTGCCATAGCTGCAACTTCGCGTACTTCGTTTTTGTTCAACGACCAGACAAAGGCGTCACAGAACCCCACCTTGATCAATAAAGCTTTCATCTTATATTCGCAATATCCAGATTGCAATCTCAGTTTCTTGCTTGTTCTTCGTTTGCTCGCAGGAAACAGACCCTCGTGGTCAGGTTGATCGTGCTCCGGCGTGGTCAATAACCTCTCGGAGTTGGTTTAGCGATTGCTAAGGCGCGACGTCATCGCACGTTCGTAGTCGGATCGTCAAAGTCGACTTCCACCAAAGCGATATCCATCATCTCATCGAAAGACGGGACACCTTTGCCTCTATCACCTACAGTCCACGGAAAAGCCAAAAAAATAGGGTTAGTTCATCATATGCGAACCAGTCTGAGCCTTTGCAGAGTCTTTTCAGTATTTTGCTTTGTTGAATTTGCGGTTGCATCGTCATGTCTAGTTGCTGGGCTTAGAGTCTAGTCTTTTAGAGTTTCGAGTTCTAGTCATAAGTTGTCACGCCGCCGCCGCACCATCATCATCGCCCCTGCCATCTACCACCACCGCTTATCCGCCGCCGATCCATCTCCGTATCCATATACCACCACCAATCCGTATCCATATACCACCACCAATCCGTATCCATATACCACCACCGCTGCCATATCCTACCACCATATATCCACCACCAATCCGAGTTACTTTCATATTAGGTTTGTTTTCGAGATCCGTCTAATTCCCGATTCGTGTTTCCTTGCCTGAGTAAAAAAAATGTCTGGAGACCCCCGGGCAGTTTTTAGGCCAAAATTTTGGCAGCCAAAAAGATTTTTTCCCTATCCTGTTTTTAGGCTTTTCTGAGTCTTTTGAGCCACGTGCCATCATAGTGATTTTTTGTCGCACTTTTTCGTCGTCGCTGCCCTAATTTCCGAAAAAAGTCAAAAAAAAATTCGTTCCCATCCTGTCAGTTTGACCTGGGAAGAGTTTTGAGACACTCGTCATTATAGTGATTTTTCGCAAAAAAAGAGGAGCGCAAAAAAAAAACAGAGCGAATTCTTTTTTCCAGAATGTGCTTTTCCCTTGTTTACGTGCAGTGCCATGATTTTGTTAGTGTTCTAGGCTCGCGTCTCTAGCATGGTCTAGCCTAGGACCAGCACAGTACCGTCGTTGAGCGTTTATTCTACTTTGCATCTCTGAATTGATTATTGCTGACCCTTTTTGCTACCATATTATAAGCCTTCCCATCTCCACATACATCTATGACGTGCGTTTGACTCTCCTGGTAATCGCTCTATCCAAGCTTTGAGAGTTTTGATTACAACGGTTGCCGTTCACCACCTGCTGCTGGGTAAGAACTAGTAAGAATTTGAGATTTGCTTGACGGATTTGTGACACCCCACCACCGCCATTTTCTAGTAGTCTGTAGGATCATATTCTTGTGTGTTTCTATTGCTGCTAACCATGGCAGGATCACAACCCGACGAGATTGACTGGGAGAACTTGACGAACAAGGAGCTTCATGATAAGTTTCAGCAAATGATGAGTGGACAGGTGCAAGATGTGCTAAACAGATTTGGAGAGGCCATGGAGAAGATAGATGGCATGGAGAATACGCTGGAAACAAAGCTCGATAACAAGTTTGCTGAATTGCTTTCGCGTTTTCCACCACCACCGCCGGCTGCACCTGTCGCACCTCTACAACAACAACAGCAACGTCGCCTTCCAAATCAAGTGGGATGAGCACAACGCGTTCCCATTGACCCTGGGCAAAATTTTGGTGCCGCTGTTGATGCTTCTGTAGCTCCTGCTGCTACTGCAGAGGTGGAGGACCATTACGAGGATGTGGTTGATCAAAATCAGAACTACGTGCAACCACCAGCACCACCACCACCAGGTCGTCCTAATGCATATCATCGCAACGGTAGGGATGCCCCACCACATGAGGTACGAGATCATGACCATCTTCCTAAACTGAAATTGAATATTCCACCATTTGAGGGTAGATATGTTCCTGATATATATCTTACTTGGGAGTTAGAAACTGAACAACGTTTTACATGTTTACAATATCCCGAGGAGAGACGTGTTCCTGCTGCTGTTTGTGCTTTCATTAGTTTTGCATGTGTTTGGTGGTTTGAACATTGTAGATTATATCCTATTCCAGCTACTTGGGCTGCTTTGGAAACTGCTATGCGTAGTCGTTGGGTTCCACCATATTATCAACGTGAATTACTTCAAAAATTGCAGCGCTTAAGACAAGGAAAAAATTCTGTAGAAGAATATTATCAGGAATTACAAACTGGCATGATTAGATGTGGTATTGTTGAGGAGAATGAAGCTATGCTTGCACGTTTTATGGGTGGATTAAATAGAGAGATTCAGACCATTCCAGAGTATAATGATTATAATAATATCACTCGTTTATTCCATCTTGCTTGTAAATCTGAACGTGAAGTGCAGGATCGACAGGCATTGGCGCGGACTAACTTTTCTGCAGGTCGACCTTCATCATGGA